>NC_052070.1:62765742-64161742 GCF_015852505.1 Tachyglossus aculeatus | reverse complement strand
GAAGGGTAGATTAGAAGATAATCAGTAGGAGAGAGAACAAGTATTTCATCCCCATTTTACATCTGAGGAATCTGAGACACAGAGAAGTTAAATGACTTGCCCAAAGTCACAAAGCAATTCAGCGTCAGAGCCGGGAGTAGAACCCTGGTCCTGAGACTCCCGGGCCTGTGTTCTTTCCCCTAGGCCGTGGTGAGAAGAAAAGAGATCTGTCTGGTGCTCATTCCCAAGCGCTTAGTACAGTGCTGTGCACACAGTAAGCGCTCAATAAATACGATTGAATGAATGAAAAGCAAGAGGTTATTGAGAAGCAGTGTGGGCTAGTGGATAGAGCATGGGCTGTGGAATCAGAAGGACCTGGGCTCTAGTCCCAGCTCTGCCTCTTGTGCGTTGGGTGACCTTGGGCAAGTCATTTAACTCTTCTGTGCGTCAGTTCCCTCATCTGTAAAATGGGGATCAATCAATCATATTTATTGAGTGCTTACTACGTGCAGAGCACTGTACTAAGCAATTGGGAGAGTACAGTACGGCAAAATTAGCAGACACGTTTCCTGACCATAACGAGCTCACGGTCTAGAGGGAGAGACAGACATTAATATGAGTGAATAAATAATTTATAATATATAATCTAAAGGTAGGTACGTAAGTACTGTGAGCCCCATTTGGGTTACATGGACTGTGTCCAATCCGATTATCTTGTATCTACCACAGTGATCGGGCACGTAGTAAGAACTTAACAATTACCTTAAAAATATATATATATACAGTGCATCGAACAAGTGTTGGTGCCTTTTTCTTGGCCGTCCCCAGTGAATTGGCCCAGACTACAGTTCCCACTCCTCAGGAACCTCCCATGGTGGCCCATCCACCTCTGCATCAAACAGAAATTCCTTGCCACCAGCTTTAAAGCCCTCAATCACCTTTCCCACTCCTACCTCACCTCGCTACTCTTCTACTAAAACCCGGGCCACACACTTCGGTCCTCTGATGCTAACCTTCTCACTGTACCTCAGTCTCGTCTACCTCGTCGCCGACCTCTCACCCTCTAACCTGGAATGCCCTCCCTCTTCATATCTGACAATTACTCTCCCTCGCTTCAAAGCCTTATTGAAGGTACATCTCCTCCAAGAAGCCTTCCCCGACTAAGCCCTCATTTCCTCTTCTCCCACTCCCTTCCACGTCACCTTAATTTGCTCCCTTTATTCATCCCCCCCTCCCAGCCCCACAGCACTTACGAACATATCTGTAATTTTTACTTCTATTAACGTCTGTCTCCCCCTCTAGACTGTACTCGCTGTGGTCAGGGAACGTGTCTGTTATATTGCACTCTCCCAAGCGCTTAGTACAGTGCTCTGCATACAGCGAATGCTCAATAAATACGATTGATTGATTAAGCAGGTTTCGAAGCAGCTGGCCCGCCGGGGCTGATTCGCTCTGCCGTCGGGAATGGATTTCTATTCATTCATTCATTCAATCGTATTTATTGAGCGCTTACTGTGTGCAGAGCACTGTAGTAAGCGCTTGGGAAGTACAAGTTGGCAACGTATAGAGACGGTCCCTACCCAACAGTGGGTCCCAATCTCTCTTCTTTTGGGAACTTGGAAGGGAAGGGTTGTTCAGAATAAGTTTCCCATTTTGGCTGCTTCTGTTCGACAGGCCCAGCTGATTGCTCAGTCCATTGGCCAGGCCTTCAGTGTGGCGTACCAGGAATTTCTGCGGGCCAACGGCATCAACCCAGAAGATCTGAGTCAAAAGGAATATAGCGACATCATCAACACTCAAGAAATGTATAATGATGATCTCATTCATTTCTCTAATTCAGAAAATTGCAAAGAGGTAAGCCCCGCTGTTCTCTCTAGCCAGGAAGTGGCTTAAGTTGTTTGTTCGTTATTGTTAGAGCCTCTTGGATTTCTTTGTAATGTTTTAAGAAAGTATTTGAATTGTGGGTCAAATACCCTGGCTGCCTTTATGTCACGCTGTGTGTGTGTGTGTGTGTGTGTGTGTGTGTGTGTGTGTGTGTGTGTGCGCGCACACACGTGTGCACCCACATCCTCCCAATGGAGAAGAAGCATGTACTAGTAGATAGAGCACGGGACTGGAGGTCAGAAGGTCATGGGGTCTAATCCTGGCTTTGCCACATGTCTGCTGTGTGACCTTGGGCAAGTCACCTGTCTACATGTTTTGTTTTGTTGTCTATCTCCCCCTTCTAGACTGTGAGCCTGTTGTTGGGTAGGGACCATCTCTATATGTTGCCAACTTGTACTTCCCAAGCACTTACTATAGTGCTCTGCCCACAGTAAGCGCTCAATAAATGCGATTGATTGACTGATTCTAGACTGTGAGCCCGTTGTTGGGTAGGGACCGTCTCTATATGTTGCCGACTTGTACTTCCCAAGCGCTTAGTACAGTGCTCTGCACACAGTAAGCACTCAATAAATACAAGTGAATGAATGAATGAATGAAACTTCACTTCTCTGGGCCTCCGATCCCTGCTCTGTAAAATGGAGATTAAGAGTGTGAGCCCCACGTGGGACAGGGACTGTGTCCAACCTGACTAACTTGAACCTATCCCAGTGCTTAGAAAAGTGCTTGGTGCATAGTACTTAACAAATACCATAATTAATCAATTAATTAAATACTTATTCTTCCTGCAACCTCCATAGCAATCTTGCAAGCCTTATGGGGAGGGAATGTGTCTGTTTACTGTTACATTGGTTTCTCCCAAGCGCTTAGTGCAGCGCTGTACACAGAGTAAGCACTCAATAAGTGTGATTAAATGAATGAATTTTATTTACAGTTGACTGAAAGGAGGAACAATATATTGGTTTCTCCCAAGCGCTTAGTGCAGCTCTGTACACAGAGTAAGCACTCAATAAGTGTGATTAAATGAATGAATTTTATTTACAGTTGACTGAAAGGAGGAACAATGACAGCCTATCAGTCAATAATATTTATTGAGTGGTATTGTCTCCAGAGCACTGTATTAAGCACTTGGGAAAGTACAATTTAATAGAGTTGGTAGGCAGGGACCCTGCCCACAAGGAGCAGAGCTAGTAGAATCAATCTATCATATTTATTGAGCGCTTACTGTGGGCAGAGCATTGTACTAAGCGCTTGGGAAGTACAAGTTGGCAAAATATAGAGACGGTCCCTACCCAACAGTGGGCTAACAGTCTGGAAAAGCAATGTGGCCTAATGGTTAGGGCATCGGCCTGCGAGACAGAAGGACCTGGGCTCTAATTTCGGCTCCTCAAGTTGTCTGCTGTGTGACCTCGGTCAAGTCACTTAACTTCTCTGCCCCTCAGTTGCCTCATCTGTGAAACGGTGATTAAAACCATGAGTCTCATGCGGGACATGGACTGTGTCCAACCTGATTAGTTTGTGTCTTACCCAGTGCTTAGTACAGGCCCCAGCACCTAGTAAGGATTTTTAAAATACCATAAAAAAAGGAGCTTATGGTGTCTGCGCTCTTGGCAGTATGGAGGATTTTTCTATTCTAATAGGTTTGACATAAGGGAAATTATAATCAGTTTTAACGACCCTAAAAATTTGCATTTTAATCACTTTTATTACCATTGCTTGGCACTCCACTCTGTATATGAACTGGCATAGCCTTCCAAAATATTTACTGTGTGTGTGTGTGTGTTTTCAGTGTGTGTTCAGCCACACGGAGGTAGTTGTAGACAACTAGGGGAGATGCATATGGGAAAAAGGAATGCTCTGTCCTGCTTTCAGCTCAGAGGCAAAGGCAGTGAGAAGCAGCATGGCCTAGTGGATAGAGCATGGGCCTGGGAATCATAAGGACCTGAGTTCTAATCCCGGCTCCACCAACTGCCCGTTGGGTGACCTTGGACAAGTCAGTTACTTTCTCCGTGCCTCAGTTACCTCGTGTAAAATGGGGGTGAAGACTGTGCGCCCCATGTGGGACGTGGACTGTGTCCAACCTTTATCTACCCCAGCGCTTAGTACAATGCCAGGCCAATACAACAGAATTAGTAAACACGTTCCCTGCCCATAACGAGCTTACAGTCTTAGAGGGACTGTAAGAAGGTGAGCCGTGGTATAGTGGGAGAAGAGAATAGGTAAGAGGGAGAGAGCTGATGGAGTAAGTTCGTCAACAGGGAATGTGTCTACCAACTCTGTTACATTGTTAGCTCGTACTCTGTCTAGCGCTTAGTACAGTGCTCTGAACACAGTAAGTGCTCAATGAAATGTGATTTATTGATTGATCGATTGGGGTTCTTTAAAGCCGATGGTTGGGAGTTTCTGCTTGATATGAAGAGGAATGGGTACTTGCTCAATCAATCATATTTATTGAGCGCTTACTGTGTGCAGAGCACTGTACTGAGCGCTTGGGAAGTACAAGTTGGCAACATATAGAGACGGTCCCTACCCAACAGCGGGCTTACAGTCTATAAGGGGGTGACAGACAACAAAACATATTAACAAAATAAAATAAATGGAATAGATATGTATAAGTAAAATAAATAAATAAATAGAGTAATAAATATGTACGAACATATATACATATATACAGGTGCTGTGGGGAAGGGAAGGAGGTAAGACGGGGGGGATGGAGAGGGAGAGGAAGGAGGGGGCTCAGTCTGGGAAGGCCTCCTGGAGGAGGTGAGCTCTCAGAGTTTTGAGTAATGAATGGGGAGATATGTGCAAAGCAAAGTTTTCCAAAAATGATTTGGGCAGCAGAATGAGCTACGGCCTGGAGAGAGGTTGAGGTTGGAGACAGGAAGACTTAGAAGGCTGATACTGTAGTTTTGTGGGGAGATGACCATGTGGGAGCTGTTTGGATAGAAGGGAAGGGGTAGATTCACAAAATGTTGTGACAAGTGGTGGAATCTGTCATTTATGTATTTATATTAATGTCTGATGCCCCCTGAGACTGTAAGCTTGTTGTGGATAGGGAATGTGTGTGTTGTTATTTTGTACTCTCCCAAGCGCTTAGTACAGTGCTCTGCACACAGTAAGCGCTCAATAAATACCACTGAATGAATGAGTGGAATTCCAAGCACGTGAGAGAATCCAATACAACAGAGTTGGTTAGGTGCATTCCCTGCCCATAAGGAGGGGGAAGGGACATTAATTTAAGTAAATAAGTACCTACTTCAGTGCTTGGAGCAAAGCAAGCACTTGAAAACACGATTATTTTTAATTATTATTATTATAGAGATGGTAGCTAAGGTTTAGTGAACTTATTGCGGGCAGGGAACATGTCTACCGACTCGGTTATATTGTACTCCCCCAAATTCAGGCACTTGAGAAAGTACAAATGCTCTTGTATTAAGTGTAAACACTTAGTACAGTGCTCTGTGCCCGCAGAAAGCACTCAGTAAATACAACTGATTGATTGAGATAAGGGAATCTAGGCAGAAGAGGAGCCAGTGTGGAAAAGATAAAGAACAGCCTTAGAAGTAAGAGGAGACCCAGGAAAGAACTGTGTTGATAAAACCAAGATTAAATGGTGGGAGTTTTTTGTTTTGTTCTGCTTTGTGTTTTATGTTATTTGTTAAGCACTTACTAGGTGCCAGGCACTGTGCTAGATACAAGCTAATCAGATTGGACGCAGTCCATGCCCCACATGGGACCCACAGTCTTAATCCCCATTTTACAGTTGAGGTAACTGAGGCACAGAGAAATGAAGCGACTTGCCCAAGCTTACAAAGCAGACAAGTGGTGGAACTGGGATTAGAACCTGGGTCTCTCTGCTAATTCTGACGTACTGTACCCTCCCAAGCGTTTAGTACAGTGCTCTGCACCTAGTGAGCGCTCAATTAAGACATTGGATTGATTGCTAACGGATGGGCAGGGCCTCTGGTCTGTGTTAGCTGCCGAGAGGCTATCAGTTCCCCTTTTCCTCAGCGAGCTGTCTGGGCCCTGTCCCCCTCAAACTGGAGCTGTGATCCCCGCCAACCAGCTGGGTCCCAAGGGGAGAGGCACCATTCTCCCGGCTCTGACCTTTGGAAGTAGGCGCGAGTCCGAAGGGCGATCCAGGTTAGAAATAAGGTGGGAAAGAAGCAGCATGGTATAGTGGCTAGAGCACGGGCCTGGCTGTCAATCAATCAATCAATCAATCGTATTTATTGAGCGCTTACTATGTGCAGAGCACTGTACTAAGCGCTTGGGAAGTACAGATTGGCAACACATAGTGACAGTCCCTACCCAACAGTGGGCTCACAGTCTAAAAGGGGGAGACAGAGAACAGAACCAAACATACCAACAAAATAAAATAAATAGGATAGAAATGTACAAGTAAAATAAATAAATAAATAAAGTAATAAATATGTACAACCATATATACATATATACAGGTGCTGTGGGGAAGGGAAGGAGGTAGGATGGTGGGATGGAGAGGGGGACGAGGGGGAGAGGAAGGAAGGGGCTCAGTCTGGGAAGGCCTCCTGGAGGAGGTGAGCTCTCAGCAGGGCCTTGAAGGGAGGAAGAGAGCTAGCTTGGCGGATGGGCAGAGGGAGGGCATTCCAGGCCCGGGGGAGGACGTGGGCCGGGGGTCGATGGTGGGACAGGCGAGAACGAGGTACAGTGAGGAGATTAGCGGTGGAGGAGTGGAGGGTGCGGGCTGGGCTGGAGAAGGACACAAGGGAGGTGAGGTAGGAGGGGGCGAGGTGATGGACAGCCTTGAAGCCCAGGGTGAGGAGTTTCTGCCTGATGCGCAGATTGATTGGTAGCCATTGGAGGTTTTTGAGGAGGGGAGTAATATGCCCAGAGCGTTTCTGGACAAAGATAATCCGGGCAGCAGCATGAAGTATGGATTGAAGTGGAGAGAGACACGAGGATGGGAGATCAGAGAGAAGGCTGGTGCAGTAGTCCAGACGGGATAGGATGAGAGCTTGAATGAGCAGGGTAGCGGTTTGGATGGAGAGGAAAGGGCGGATCTTGGCAATGTTGCGGAGCTGAGACTGGCAGGTTTTGGTGACGGCTTGGATGTGAGGGGTGAATGAGAGAGCGGAGTCGAGGATGACACCAAGGTTGCGGGCTTGTGAGACGGGAAGGATGGTAGTGCCGTCAACAGAGATGGGAAAGTCAGGGAGAGGACAAGGTTTGGGAGGGAAGACAAGGAGCTCAGTCTTCGACATGTTGAGCTTTAGGTGGCGGGCGGACATCCAGATGGAGATGTCCTGGAGGCAGGAGGAGATGTGAGCCTGGAGGGAGGGGGAGAGAGCAGGGGCAGAGATGGAGATCTGGGTGTCATCAGCGTAGAGATGATAGTTGAAGCCGTGGGAGCGAATGAGGTCACCAAGGGAGTGCGTGTAGATTGAGAACAGAAGGGGACCAAGCACTGAACCTTGGGGAACCCCCACAGTAAGGGGATGGGGGTGGGGTGGGGGAGGAGCCTGCAAAAGAGACTGAGAATGAACGACCAGAGAGATAAGAGGAGAACCAGGAGAGGACGGAGTCTGTGAAGCCAAGGTCAGATAGCGTGTTGAGGAGAAGGGGGTGGTCCACAGTGTCGAAGGCAGCTGAGAGGTCGAGGAGGATTAGGACAGAAGGTCATGGATTCTAATCCCGCCGTCCCTACTTGTCTGCTGTGTGACCTTGAGCAGGTCATTTCCCTTCTCTTCCCTCCTCCAGAAGGCCTTCCCAGACTGAGCCCTTTCCTTCCTCTCCCCCTCATGCCCCTCTCCATCCCCCCTCCTTCCCTTCCCCACAGCACCTGTATATATATATATATATATATATGTTTGTACATATTTATTACTCTATTTATTTATTTATTTATTTTACTTGTACATATCTATTCTATTTATTTTATCTTGTTAGTATGTCTGGTTTTGTTCTCTGTCTCCCCCTTTTAGACTGTGAGCCCACTGTTGGGTAGGGACTGTCTCTATATGTTGCCAACTTGTACTTCCTAAGTGCTTAGTACAGTGCTCTGCACACAGTAAGCGCTCAATAAATATGATTGATTGATTGATTCTCTGGGCCTCAGCTGCCTCCTTTGTAAAGTGGGGATTAAGACTGTGAGCCCCACGTGGGACAGGAACTGTGTCCAACCCAGTTTGCTTGCATCCACCCCAGCCCTTAGTATAGTGCCTGGCATATAGTAAGTGCTTAACAAATGCCATCATTATTATTATTATTTTTATTAAAAAACAAGAGGGTCTTGAGGTGGAGCCGGGTGGCTTTCCTAACGGTGTTGTTTTTCATTGCAGCTGCAGCTAGAGAAGCAGAAGGGGGAGATCCTGGGGGTGGTGATTGTGGAATCGGGCTGGGGCTCCATCCTCCCGACAGTCATTCTGGCTAATATGATGAACGGAGGTCCCGCGGCCCGCTCTGGCAAGCTGAGCATTGGAGACCAGATCATGTCCATCAATGGGACCAGTTTAGTGGGTCTTCCTCTTGCCACGTGCCAAGGAATCATCAAGGTACCAAACCCCCTCCCTGCCTCCTTTCTCTCTCCCTTTCCCCTCTTTCCCCTCCCTCTCCACCCGCCTTTCCTTCTCTTTGCTCTGTTACTCTATTTATTTATTACTCTATTTATTTATTATTACTCTATTATTACTCTATTTATTTATTACTCTATTTATTTTACTATTACTCTATTTTACTTATTACTCTATTTATTTTACTTGTACATATCTATTCTATTTATTTTATTTTGTTAGTATGTTTGGTTTTGTTCTCTGTCTCCCCCTTCTAGACTGTGAGCCCGCTGTTGGGTAGGGACTGTCTCTCTATTTTGCCAATTTGTACTTCCCAAGCGCTTAGTACAGTGCTATGCACACAGTAAGTGCTCAATAAACGTGATTGATTGATTGATTGATTTGCCATCAATTTGCTCATAGCCTGTGGTTGGTTTTTATTCATGTTAATGTCCCTCTCCCCTTCTAGACTGTACACTCGTTGTAGGCAGGGAGCAGGCCTGCTAATTGTTGGATCGTGCTCTACCCATAGTACGTGCTCAATAAATACCATCGGTTGATTCATTGATTGGCAAACCAAACCGGATGACTTTTTATTTGCCAAGTGGGTGAAAGGAGAGGGTCTCAGAGCTGGTGGAGATGTAAATTCCTTTTGCTTCCCTGCCTGTCTGGCAGGAAATCCAGGCTGTGGGTCAGACTGGAGGATGCTGCAGTGAATGCCCCCATGGGCACGGAAGACGGCTACCCCAAGAGGAGTTCATTAGGAGTCTTATTTGTAGTGGAGTTATTGTCTCCAGTCCAAATCTGCCTCCCTTTTCCTATTTCTCCCAGGCATTATAGCTCATTATTATTTGATGTGTCTTGCTGAGGTATTATTTCTCTACAAAATAATTCCAATAATAATATAATAGGAATTGGCTACTATGTGCCAGAGAAGCAGTGTGGCTTAGTGGGAAGAGCCCAGGCTTGGGAGTCAGTGGTCATGGGTTCTAATCCTGCCTTTGCCGCTTGTCAGCTGTGTGACCTTGGGCAAGTCACTTAACTTCTCTGTGCCTCAGTTACCTCATCTGTAAAATGGGGATGAAGACTGTGAGCCCCATGTGGGACAACCTGATTACCTTATATCTACACCAGCACTTAGAACAGTGCTTGGCACATAGTAAGCGCTTAACAAATACCAACATTATTATTATTATATGCCAAGCACTGTAATCATAATAATAATAATTGTGGTATTGTTTAGTGCTTACTATGTGCCAAGCATTTTTCTAAGCACTGGGGTAGATACAAATTAATCAGGTTGGACACAGTCCCTGTCCCTCATGGGGCTCACAGTCTTAATCCCCATTTTAAAGGTGAGGAACTGAGGCACAGAAAAGCAAAGTGAACAGCCCAAAGTCACACAGACAAGTGGCAGAGCCAGGATTAGAAGTCATGCTGCTTCCCTGAGGGCTGGGGCAGATACAGGACAATCAGATTGGACACAGTCCCTGCCCCATATAGACTTACAGTCTAAGTAGGAAGGGGGATTGGGTATTGAATCCCTATTTTACCAATGCAGAAACTGAGGCACGGAGAAGTGAAATAACTTGCCCAAGGTCACACAGCAGGTAAACGAGGGAGCCGGGTTCCAAACCCAGTTCCTTTCACTCTTAGGACCATGATCTTTCCACGAGGTATTGCTGCTTTCCGCTATTATTGGGAAGGTGATTATGAGGGTTTAGGCTGCAGGATTTAGTGGATGAAAGTAGCTTTAAGTCTCACTTCTTTAGGGATATATATAGAGTTGAGAGAGCTGCCAGCAGCCTAAAGATGATGTTCACTACTTTCGCTGAGGCTAGTGAGTGATACACAGAGTGGGCACAGGGCTGATTCAGTAAATGTTCTCTAAAACAACAATAATAATTATGGTATTTTTTAAGTGCTTACTATGGGACAAGCACTGTTCTAGGCAATTCCTCAACGCCATCTCTCTCCTCGACCCCCTCCAATCTGGCTTCCATCCCCTACATTCCACCAAAACTGCCCTCTCAAAGGTCACCAATGACCTCCTGCTTGCCAAATCCAATGGCTCCTACTCTATCCTAATCCTCCTCGACCTCTCAGCTGCCTTCGACACTGTGGACCACCTCCTTTTCCGCAACACGCTATCCAACCTTGGCTTCACATACTCTGTCCTCTCCTGGTTCTCCTCTTATCTCTCCGGCCGTTCATTCTCAGTCTCTTTTGTGGGCTCCTCCTTCCCTTCCCATCCCCTTAGTGTAGGGGTTCCTCAAGGGTCAGTTCTTGGTCCCCTTCTGTTCTCTATCTACACTCACTCCCTTGGTGAACTCATTCGCTCCCACGGCTTCAACTATCATCTCTACACTGATGACACCCAAATCTACATCTCTGCCCCTGCTCTCTCTCCCTCCTTTCAGGCTCGTGTCTTCTCCTGCCTTCAAGACATCTCCATCTGGAGGTCTGCCCACCATCTAAAACTCAATATGTCCAAGACTGAACTCCTTATCTTCCCTCCCAAACCCTGCCCTTTCCCTGACTTTCCCCTCACCGTTGATGGCACTACCATCCTTCCCATCTCACAAGCCTGCAACCTTGGTGTCACCCTCGACTCTGCTCTCTCGTTCACCCCTCACATCCAAGCTGTCACCAAAACCTGCCGGTCTCACCTCGGCAACATCGCCATGATCCACCCTCTCCTCTCCATCCAAACCGCTACCCTGCTGGTTCAATCTCTTATCCTATCCCAACTGGATTACTGCATCAGCCTCCCCTCTGATCTCCCATCCTCCTGTCTCTCCCCACTTCAATCTATACTTCATGCTGCTGCCCGGATCGTCTTTGTGCAGAAATGCTCTGGGCATGTTACTCCCCTCCTCAGAAATCTCCAGTGGCTAACAATCAACCTACACATCAAGCAAAAACTCCTCACTCTCAGCTTCAAGGCTGTGCATCACCTCTCCCCCTCTTACCTCACCTCCCTTCTTTCCTTCTCCAGCCCAGCCCGCACCCTCCCCTCCTCCGCCACTAATCTCCTCACCGTACCTCGCTCTCGCCTGTCCCGCCATCGACCCCCGGCCCACATCCTCCCCCTGGCCCGGAATGCCCTCCCTCCGCACATCCGCCAAGCTAGCTCTCTTCCTCCCTTCAAAGCCCTACTGAGAGCTCACCTCCTCCAGGAGGCCTTCCCAGGCTGAGCCCCCTCGTTCCTCTCCCCCTCACCCCCCACCCTTACTCCTTCCCCTCCCCACAGCACCTGTATATATGTTTGTATAGATTTATTACTCTATTTTACTTGTACATATTTACTATTCTATTTATTTTATTTTGTTAATATGTTTTGTTGTCTGTCTCCCCCTTCTAGACTGTGAGCCCACTGTTGGGTAGGGACCATCTCTATATGTTGCCAACTTGTACTTCCCAAGTGCTTAGTACAGTGCTCTGCACACAGTAAGTGCTCAATAAATATGGTTGAATGAATGAATAAAAGATAATCAGGTTGGACACAGTCCTTGTCCCACATGTCTGGCACATAGCAAGCTCACATTTATTGAGTGCTTACTGTGTGCAGAGCACTGTACTAAGTGCTTGGGAGAATCCAATACAAAAGAATTGATAGACACGATAAAATTACACTTCTCTCCCATTTCAGTAGAACCACCCCCCATCTAATGCTTTTTATTTCACTCTTTTGTCAGCATTTTCATGCTGGTATTTCTGCTGCTCCCTCACTACAAGATAAGCTGCTGAGTTTACCTTGGTTGAACCCTCTGAAGAATTTTGTCTGACTTGAATAGAGTGATTCTAGCCCATTTCAATTAAATTTATATAGTGTAGATGACGTCTCTAGCCTCTTTCTTCCAGTGCCTTTTTTTGTGAAATAGGATGTGAAAGGTAACATTTTTAAAATTGCCACATGGTCACAAAAAAATTGGGCTTCAAAATGTTTCATCATTGGTACATATTTACATTGCTTACATTGCTATCTGATCATTATATTGGCTAAATGTTTGCTGTTTCCCCTTGAAAACACACACACACACACACACACACACACACACACACACATATATATTTATATGGTTTTGGTTAGTTATTTGGATCATGGAAAGATACTAGTGTAATCTACATTCCTTCCTACAGGAAACTATAATTTGTACAATACTCTTTTAATTTACACTCTTATTTACTTGGAACCAACTAAGAGCGCTAACCTGGCTATAGCAGTGGAGTCAGACTTGGGCATCCAGACCAACTTGACTCCTTCCCCCCGGCCCTGGCTAGTGGAGAAGACAGAGGGGTGGTCTGCTTGGTCCAGCCTGCAGAACCTTCTGTTTGGTTCTCCTTGTGTGGACCAAAACAGTGGCCTAATTTCTGACCCTTCCCTATCCTGGAGGGCCTGTGGATTATCCCAATAGAAGGCAAGGCCCTTGAAGTTGGCTAAATTAACTGATTTGTAGTTACGGGGGAAGGGATTTGGATGAGGCAGGCCAGCGCAGTCACTCCACTCCAAGAGGCCAGAGCTTCAGCAAAGTCTGCTGGGTGACCTTGGGCAAGTCGCTTCACTTCTCCGGGCCTCAGTTATCTCATCTGTAAAACAGGGATTAAAATTGTAAACCCCAAGTGGGACATGGACTGTGTCCAACCTGATTACCCCAGTGCTAATTACAGCACCTGGCACTATACCATTACCCTGGAAAAAAAAATGCTGGGTGAGGCCCCAAGCGTGGCCAGGATCTTGATATGTTCCTGTTCGTGCTTGGCAGGGTCTGAAGAATCAGACGCAAGTGAAATTGAACATTGTCAGCTGTCCTCCCGTCACCACCGTCCTCATAAAGCGGCCAGACCTGAAATACCAGCTGGGCTTCAGTGTGCAAAACGGAATTGTAAGTAATGTCTTTGCCATCTAGGTTGGAAGATGGGTTAAATGCAAGGGGGCTGATTTGTCTGGATGGATGCTTTGAATGAATGCTCACCAGGAACCCGGCCAGTTGTCTTGGGAGTTCTGATCTGTGGCTGGGCCTCCCTGTGATTGTTAGCCCGGGGTGGACCATTCTGTCAGCAGCTGGGGGCTCCGGGTGGAATAGCTTCCCATCAGAGGGGTTTCTTCCTAGTCACAGGGTGCTGAAGAGCAAAGACACTTCTAGATCTGGAAAAGACCCCTTTCGGGCCATCCAGAAGATGTGGTTAAGGAGAGAACCTTAAAAAAATAAACATATGTTTCCAAGCTCGCTTCTCTAGGAGCTGAGGGGAGCCCTATCCAACAGGGATGCCAACTTGTACTTCCCAAGTACTTAACTACAGTGCTCTGCATCATCATCATCATCATCATCAATCGTATTTATTGAGCGCTTACTATGTGCAGAGCACTGTACTAAGCGCTTGGGAAGTACAAATTGGCAACATATAGAGACAGTCCCTACCCAACAGTGTTCTCACAGTCTAAAAGGGGGAGACAGAGAACAAAACCAAACATACTAACAAAATAAAATAAATAGAATAGATATGTACAAATAAAATAAATAGAGTAATAAATATTTACAAACATATAAATATGTACAAACATATTTACACAGTAAATATGCACAGTGCACACAGTAAGCACTCAATAAATATGATTAAATGAGTGAATGAATGGGAGAAGTTGGGGCAGGGCCTAGGGGTCCACCCAGTTAGGAGCTGGTGCTTGCAGATTTTACTATTAATAATAACAATAATAATACTGGTATTTAAGCACTTACTAGGTGCCAAGCAATGTTTTAAGCTCTGTGTCAGATACAAGGTAATCAGTTCTTGTCCCACATGGGGCTTATGGTCTTAATCCCCATTTTACAGATGAGGCAACTGAGAGAAGTGACTTGCCCGAGGTCATACAGCAGATGTGTGGCGGAACAGGGATGAGAACCCAGGTCCTCCAACTCCCAGGCCCCTGCTCGTTCCACTAAGCCACACTGCTTACCATGCTATTAGTCTGCACCAACCCTCCCTCCTGATTTGGTTAGAGCAGCATGGGTGAACAGACTCTGAATTGCACCAGGCCACCTCACACAAGAGTTAAGGAGAATGAAGGAGCTGGGAGTCAGGGCTTCAAGTCTCGTGTATTTCTGAAGTTCGTGGTCCTACGATGGAAAAGACACACTGGAGCTCCTCCTGAGCCTTTTGGAATGGCACTTAAAGGAAGGGAGGTCCAGGAGTTTGCAGGGCTTCTCGGTGTTCATGGTTGCCACCAAGATATCTGGTCTTCCACCAGAATGACCTGGTCTTCCACCAGAATGGTACTTGTTAAGCGCTAACTATGTGCCAAGCACAGTTCTGAGTCCTGGGGTAGATAGAAGCTAAGCAAGATGGACACAGTCTCTGTCTCACATGGGGCTCACAGTCTTAATCCCCGTTTTACAGATGAGGCAACTGAGGCCCAGAGAAGTGACTTGGCCAAGGTCATTCAGCACAAATGTGGCACAGCTGGGATTAGAAGTCAGGTCCTTTCTGAGCCCAAGGCCCGTGCCTTACCCACTAGGCCACACTGCTTCTCAGGGTTGCATAGGACTTTGCGATGGCTTCCCTCTGCCTCAGGGGCCTGGGCAAATTGTCCTGACTTCCCTAAGCTAGTCTTGTCCCTGCCCGAGGATGGAGAGGGGCTGTGTGTCTGGCTCTGCCTTAGCATTGCACCACAGTGGGACTAACTTCGCTTCCCCCTCCCTTCTTTCACCCTTCTTAGAGAGGATTGAACAAATGAGGTAGTGATCGAAGGCTGGGCAGGAGGGGAGCAAAAGAAAGAGGAGAGGATAATAATGTTGGTATTTGTTAAGCGCTTACTATGTGTCAAACACTGTTCTAAGCTCTGAGGCAGATACAAGCTAATCAAGTTGGACACAGTCCATGTCCCACATAGGGCTCACAGTCTTAATCCCTATTTTACAGATGAGATCATTGAGGCCCTGAGAAGTGAAGTGACTTGTCCCAGGTCACACAGCAGACAAGTGGTGGAGTCAGGATTAGAACCCAGATCCTTCTGACTGAGAGAGGACAGGGAGATGGTGGGGAAGTTCCCTGAGTAATCCCCAGTCTGGGGGAAGGAGGGATTGCATTGCTCCTGAGGGCACAGAGCAGACAGCCGTGAAGATTTCCGGGATAGACTGAGGGGTTTTTTGGCCGAACTTGAAGTAGGAGAGATGTGAGAAAACCCAAGCTAACAGGACCTTTTATACCCTAGGGTAAGTTTAAAACATTAAAGATGAAATGAAAAGCCCATTATCCATCTTCTGGGTCCCTATGACGTCTCAATTCAAGGTATTACCATCTGGGCATCTTCGTCCCCTGAGCTCTTCTGATTTTTTTTAAAAAAGGATGACAGTGCTTGATTGCTCAAATTTAAAGAATTGTGAAAGAAAGGGGCTGTGAGGCTCTTAAAGGACCATTTTGAGAAGCGGCCTAGCCTAGTGGAAAGATCACAGACCTGGAAGACAGAGGACCTGGGTTCTATTTTCGGCTCTGACGCGTGTCTGCTCTGTGACCTTGGACAAATCACTTCACTTTCACCGCACCTCAAGTTACCTCATCTGTAAAATGAGGATTAAGACTTTGAGCCCCACATGGGACATGGGCTGTGCCCAACCTGATTAGTTTGTATCTACCCCAGTGCTTAGTACAGTGCCTGGCACATAGTAAGTGCTTAACATATACCATTAGAAAAAAAATATATATTGCTGGAAGGAGCTGAGGGAACCAAATACCCTTAGGAAGATCTGGGCAGTGCTTCTTTTAGCTCAGCAGGGCCGCAAGTGTCAGTTTAGGGAGAAATATCCATCTCTCTGGGGCAGGTTTCTGTGAGATGGAAGGACCAAACCCTGAAGCTTCTAGACTGTGAGCCCACTGTTGGGTAGGGACCGTCTCTATATGTTGCCAACTTGTACTTCCCAAGCGCTTAGTACAGTGCTCTGCACACAGTAAGTGCTCAATAAATACGATTGAATGAATGAATGAATGAAGCACTGTCAGCTTTGGCCTCTTCACAGCTGCCCAATCGTTCCTCAGAACGATTCCAACTTTGAAAAGGACGGCGAATCTTGGATTGTTGGTGCCAACGTGTCACAAGACAGGGTGGCCCTGAGACTAGGGAAAGGTGGGTTTCTCCTTGCTAAAAGCGAGTGTGACTCTTAAGACTCATGGGATGTGGGGGCTGCTGTGTGTATTAATAATAATAATAATAATAATGATGGCATTTGTTAAGCACTATGTGTAAAGCACTGTTCTAAGCGCTGGGGGTGAATACAACGTGATCGGGTTGTCCCACGTGGGGCTCATAGTCTTAATCCCCATTTTACAGATGAGGGAACTGAGGTTTAGAGAAGTTGAGAAGCAGCATGGCTAGAGAAGCAGTGTGGCTCAGTGGAAAGAGCCCGGGCTTTGGAGTCAGAGGTCATGGGTTCAAATCCCGGCTCCGCCACTTGACAGCTGTGTGACTTTGGGCAAGTCACTTCACTTCTCTGTGCCTCAGTTCCCTCATCTGTAAAAATGGGGATAAAGACTGTGAGCCCCCCGTGGGACAGTCTGATCACCTTGTAACCTCCTCAGCGCTTAGAACAGTGCTTTGCACATAGTAAGCGCTTAATAAATGCTATCATTATTATTATTATTATTTGTTAAGCACTATGTGCAAAGCACTGTTCTAAGCACTGGGGGCGGTTACAAGGTGATCAGGTTGTCCCACGTGGGGCTCATAGTCTTAATCCCCATTTTACAGATGAGGGAACTGAGGCTCAGATAATTTAAGAGAAGCAGCAAGGCTCAGTGGCAAGAGCACGGGCTCTGGAGTCAGAGGTCATGGGTTCGAATCCCGGCTCCGCCGAATGTCAGCTGCGTGACTTCGGGAAAGTCACTTAACTTCCCCATGCCTCAGTTCCCTCATCTGTAAAATGGGGATGAAGACTGTGAGCCCCCCGTGGGACAACCTGATCACCTTGTAACCTCCCCAGCGCTTAGAGCAGTGCTTTGCACATAGCAAGCGCTTAATAAATGCCGTCATTATTATTATTTTTATTATTATTAGGTGACTTGCCCAAGGTCGCACAGCAGACATGCGGCGGAGCCGGGATTAGAATCCATGACCTCTGGCTCCCAAGCCCGGGCTCTTTCCACTGAGCCACGATTAAGGGCTCTATAGCTACAACTTTGGATTTTATTTTATTTAGATTTTGCTGTAACTAGCACTTTCAGATAAGCAGTGGAAAGGATGTAATTACAGGGTTTTAGGCAAACCGGGTTGTTAGCGATAGTTCAGCAGCACCAAGTGGACAACCTGACTTTAGCTGGGTTTTCCTGTCTTCTGTTCCTTGGATGCAACAAGCAGAGATGAGGATAAGAGGGTTTTAATAATAATGATAATAATAATGGCATTTATTAAGCGCTTACTATGTGCAAAGCACTGTTCTAAGCACTGGGGAGATTACAAGGTCATCAGGTTGTCCCACGAGGGGCTCACAGTCTTGATCCCCATTTTACAGATGAGGGAACTGAGGCCCATCATCATCATCATCATCATCATCAATCGTATTTATTGAGCGCTTACTATGTGCAGAGCACTGTACTAAGCGCTTGGGAAGTACAAATTGGCAACATATAGAGACAGTCCCTACCCAACAGTGGGCTCACAGTCTAAAAGGGGGAGACAGAGAACAAAACCAAACATACTAACAAAATAGAATAGATATGTACAAATAAATTAAATAAATAAATAAATAGAGTAAAAAAAACATGTACAAACATATATACATATATACAGGTGCTGTGGGGAAGGGAGGGAGGTAAGATGGGGGGATGGAGAGGGGGACGAGGGGGAGAGGAAGGAAGGGGCTCAGTCTGGGAAGGCCTCCTGGAGGAGGTGAGCTCTCAGCAGGGCCTTGAAGGGAAGAAGAGAGCTAGCTTGGTGGATGGGCAGAGGGAGGGCATTCCAGGCCCGGGGGAGGACGTGGGCCGGGGGTCGATGGCGGGACAGGCGAGAACGAGGTACGGTGAGGAGATCAGCGGCAGAGGAGCGGAGGGTGCGGGCTGGGCTGGAGAAGGAGAGAAGGGAGGTGAGGTAGGAGGGGGCGAGGTGATGGACAGCCTTGAAGCCCAGGGTGAGGAGTTTCTGCCTGATGCGCAGATTGATTGGTAGTGAAGTGACTTGCCCAAAGCCACACAGCTGACAAGGGGCAGAGCTGGGATTCTTTCCAATCGCCACATCAGCGGGTTTAGGATTACGGTGTTGGAAGTTGGCAGGTGAAATTATAGGCAAGCTGCATTGTTTAATAAATGCAATATGTAGGAAGGCTGAGGCGATTTCAAGATTTTTTTATGCTGGATCAATCAATCAGTCGTATTTATTGAGCGCTTACTGTGTGCAGAGCACTGTTCTAAGCGCTTGGGAAGTACAAGTTGGCAACATATAGAGACGGTCCCTACCCAACAGTGGGCTCACAGTCTAGAAGGGGGAGACAGAGAACAAAACAGAACATGTTAACAAAATAAAATAAATAGAATAAATATGTACAAGTAAAATAAATACAAAATTCAAAATTGAATCCTCAAACACTTTCAGGGCTAATTGGAGTGTATTCTATTTATTTTATTTTGTTAGTATGTTTGGTTCTGTTCTCTGTCTCCCCCTTTTAGACTGTGAGCCCACTGTTGGGTAGGGACTGTCTCTACATGTTGCCAACTTGTACTTTCCAAGTGCTTAGTACAGTGCTCTGCACACAGTAAGCGCTCAATAAATATGATTGATTGATTGATTGAGTGAGTGCCTGCCATACTCGGTATAACTAAGTCTCATCTTCCACCTCCTTTTCTGTTTCACTATTTCTGCCTTTCCAACTAATTGTCTGTTAAAATCTTGAGAACTGAGTATTTTTAACTTCACAGTCCAAAACAGTTCTTTCTATTACTATAGCAGCAGGATTAGTCCAAGGCCCGCTTGGTTAATAGAGAGAAGGTTCCGTGTGAAAATGACCTTTTCATGAGGTGCTGTAGTTTTGTTTTGTTTCATTAAAACCAGCCGCGGTTCAGCAAAGGCTGTACAGCCTGCGGTGAGCTCTCCTACCAAGAAGAGAGAACCGTACCAGCAGCCATAAAAAGCCAGTCTAGCAACTCAGAAAAGGATGTTAACATAATAATGATGGTATTTGTTAAGCGCTTACTATGTGTCAAGCACTGTTCTAAGCACTGGAGGACTGTCAGGGTGCACTGGTCTTTTCCCGAAACCTGGACACGTGGGTAAATGGTCATTTTTACCCAGCTTCTAGACTGTGAGCCCGCTGTTGGGTAGGGACTGTCTCTATGTGTTGCCAACTTGTACTTCCCAAGCGCTTAGTACAGTGCTCTGCACACAGTAAGCGCTCATTAAATACGATCGATTGATTTTTAGCAGTGGCAGCTTCGACGTGGCTCAGTGGAAAGAGCCCGGGCTTTGGAGTCAGAGGTCATTGGTTCAAATCCCGGCTCCGCCAATCGTCAACTGTGTGACTTTGGGCAAGTCACCTCACTTCTCTGGGCCCTCAGTTCCCTCATCTGTAAAATGGGGATGTGAGCCCCCCGTGGGACAATCTGGTCGCCTTGTAACCTCCCCAGTGCTTAGAACAGTGCTTTGTACATTGTAAGTGCTTAATAAATGCCATCATCATTATAATTGTTATTATTATATTCAGGAGTGGGCTGGCATTCCTACAGAAGACCTCCAACACTACAGATAAAGAAATGGTGACTGAAAAGCAGCATGGCCTAAAGGATGTGGCTTGGGCCTGGGAGCCAGAGAGGACCTGGGTTCTAATCCTGGCTCCGCCATTTCCCTGCTGTGTGACCTTGGGCAAGTCACTTCACTTCTCAGTGTGCCCAAGTTTCCTAAACTGCAAAGTGGGGATTTAGTGCCCTCCTATTTCAGTTGTGAGCCCCATGTGGGACAGGGAATCTATTCAGCCTTTATAACTTGTACCTACTCATTCATTCAATTGTATTTATTGAGCGCTTACTGTGTGCACAGCACTGTGCTAAGCGCTTGGGAAGCACAAGTTGGCAACATATAGAGACGGTCCCTACCCAACAGCGGGCTCACAGTCTAGAAGAACTTAGAATAGTACTCTTAACAGTATTTGTTAAGTAAGTGTTGAACAAATACCATAAAAAAATGTTTTTTTTGTCCCAGGACAGGTTTTGAGACTCAATCAATCAGTAGTATTTATTGAGAACTTGCTGTGTGCAGAACCTGTACTAAGCGCTTGGGAGAGTACAACAGTGTTGGTAGACATGTTCATTGCTCACAACAAGCTTGAGTCTCTGGGAACCAAGACAATGTTTAAAAATGAGACCCAGCTGAAAAATTCCCTCTCTTCTTGTTGCTGCAGGCTCTGGAACGAGGTGAGGTTAACAAAGTCCATGCCAACATTTCTAATTGCCCTTTTTCCATGTGAATTTTGTTGTATTGTACTCTCCCAAGTGCTTAGTACAGTGCCCCCCCTGCACATAGTAAGTGCTCAATAAATATGATTGATATATATATATATATATATGTGTGTGTGTGTGTGTGTGTGTGTGACTAAGCATATATCCATTCACAAACAATTTTGGCAGAGGAGTGGGTGGGGTGTCCTTTCTCTGAGCAAGGATTCGTAGGTGTCTGGAATAGACAGTCCCTTGCTTTAAGCCTTCCATAGTTACCCAGAAGGATTAATGACCATGTAATTACATCTCCCTTCCCTAATAATAATAATAATAATGGTACTTGTTAAGCACTTACTATGTGGCAAGCACTGTTCTAAACACTGGGGTAAATACAAGTTTACAGCATGGTTCAGTGGAAAGAGCAGGGGCTTTGGAGACAGTGATCGTGGGTTCAAATCCCGGCTCCGCCACCGATCAGCTGTGTGACTCTGGGCAAGTCACTTAACTTCTCCGTGCCTCAAAATGGGGATTGACTGTGAGCCCACTGTGGGACAACCTGATCACCTAGTAACCTCCCCAGCGCTTAGAACAGTGTTTTGCACATAGTAAGTGCTTAATAAATGCCATTATTATTATTATTATTATTAAGTTAATCAGGTTGGACACAGTCCCTGCCTCACATGGGGCTGACACTCTTTTCCCCATTATACACATGAGGTAACTGAAGCACAGAGAAGTTAAGTGGCTTACCCAAGTCACCCAGCAGACATGTGGTAGTACCGGGATTAGAACCCAGGTCCATCTTCCAGGCTCTATCTACTGAGCCACGCTGCTTCCTTGAAAATGGAAGCACTGTGCTATGTTCTCCCCAGGCCTGACACCTCCAAGGAGAGAGAGTTGAGGTAGGACTAAGGCAGATTGATCTCAGCAGTGCCAGTATCTGGCTAGCTGGTGGCTGGGGAGAGGAGAAGCAGTGTGGTTCAGTGGAAAGAGCCCGGGCTATGGAGTCAGAGGTCATGGATTCAAATCCCGGTTCCGCCAATTGTCAGCTGGGTGACTTTGGGCAAGTCACTTCACTTCTCTGGGCCTCCGTTACCTCATCTGTCAAATGGGGATTACGACTGTGAGCCCCCTGTGGGACAACCTGATCACCTTGTAACCTCCCCAGCGCTTAGAACAGTGCTTTGCACATAGTAAGTGCTTAATAAATATCATCATCAATCAATCAGTTTCAGGGCATGTAGAGGCAGTGGTGATGAAACCTAGGGAAATCACTGGATCCCACAGGAGTAGACTCATTCACTCATTCAGTTGTGCAGAGCACTGTACTAAGTGCTTGGGAAGTACGAGTTATCTACTGTCTTAGGAGGTAAGGAGGAGATATAGGAGGTAAGACTTGAGTGCTTACTGTGTGCAGAGCACTGTACTAAGCGCTTGGGAAGTACAACTTATCTCCTGTCTTAGAAGATAAGGAGGAGATATGGGAGGGAAAACTCCTATCTTACCTTGCTGCTCTCCTATTACAACCTAGCCCGCTCACTCTGCTCCCTTAATGCCAACCTAATCACTGTACCTCGATAATGATAATAATAATAATGATGGCATTTATTAAGTGCTTACTATGTGCAAAGTACTGTTCTAAGCACTGGGGAGGTTACAAGGTGATGAGGTTGTCCCATGGGGGGCTCACAGTCTTCATCCCCATTTTACAGTTGAGGTAACTGAAGCACAGAGAAGTGAAGTGACTTGCCCAAAGTCACACAGCAGGCAGTTGGCAGAGCCGGGATTTGAACTCGTGACCTCTGACTCCAAAGCCCATGCTCTTTCCACTGAGCCACGCTGCTTCCACTGAGTCACGCTGATCTCATCTACCTCACCACTGACCCCTCACTCACACGCTGCTTCTGGCCTGGAACTCCTTCCCCCTTCTTATCCAACAAACCACCGCTCTCCCCACCCTCACAGCCTTCATTCATTCATTCATTCGTATTTATTGAGCACTTACTGTGTGCAGAGCACTGGACTAAGCCCTTGGGAAGTACAAGTCGGCAACATATAGAGACGGTTCCTACCCAACAACAGGCTCACAGTCTAGAAGAGGGAGAGAGACGACAAAACAAAATATGTGAACAGGTGTCAAGTCATCAGAATAAATAGAAGTAGAGCTAGATGCACATCATTAACAAAATAAAATAAATAGAATAGTAAATATGAACAAGTAAAATAAATAGAGTAATAAATCTGTACAAACATAAATACAGGTGCTGTGGGGAGGGGAAGAAGATAGGGCAGGGGGGATGGGGAAGGAGAGACTGTGAGCCCACTGTTGGGTAGGGACTGTCTCTATATGTTGCCAACTTGTACTTCCCAAGCACTTAGTACAGTGCTCTGCACACAGTAAGCGCTCAATAAATATGATTGATGAAGAAGGAGGGGGCTCAGTCTGGGAAGGCCTCCTAATCAATCAATCAATCATATTTATTGAGCGCTTACTATGTGCACAGCACTGTACCTAAGCACTTGGGAAGTACAAGTTGGCAACATATAGAGACAGTCCCTACCCAACAGTGGGCTCACAGTCTAGAAGGGGGAGACAGAAAACAAAACCAAACATACTAACAAAATAAAATAAATAGAATAGATATGTACAAGTAAAATAAATAAATAAATAGAGTAATAAATATGTACAAACATATATACATATATACAGGTGCTGTGGGAAAGGGAATGAGGTATGATGGGTGGGATGGAGGGGGGACAAGGGGGAGAGGAAGGAGGGGGCTCAGTCTGGGAAGGCCTCCTGGAGGAGGTGAGCTCTCAGTAAGGCCTTGAAGGGAGGAAGAGAGCTAGCTTGGAGGATGGGCAGAGGGAGGGCATTCCAGGCCAGGGGGAGGACGTGGGCTGGGGGTCGACGGCGGGACAGGCGAGAATGAGGCACGGTGAGGAGATTAGCGGCAGAGGAGTGGAGGATGCGGGCTGGGCTGGAGAAGGAGAGGAGGGAGGTGAGGTGATGGACAGCCTTGAAGCCCAGGGTGAGGAGTTTCTGCCTGATGCGCAGATTGATTAGTTAGCCACTGGATATTTTTGAGGAGCGGAGTAATATGCCCAGAGCGTTTCTGGACAAAGATAATCCGGGCAGCAACATGAAGTATGGATTGAAGTGGAGAGAGACACGAGGATGGGAGATCAGAGAGAAGGCTGATGCAGTAGTCCAGAAGGGATAGGATGAGAGCTTGAACGAGCAGGGTAGCGGTTTGGATGGAGAGGAAAGGGCGGATCTTGGCAATGTTGCGGAGCTGAGACTGGCAGGTTTCGGTGACGGCTTGGATGTGAGGGGTGAATGAGAGAGCGGAGTCGAGGATGACACCAAGGTTGCGGGCTTGTGAGACGGGAAGGATGGTAGTGCCGTCAACAGTGATGGGAAAGTCAGGGAGAGAGGTGAGCTCTCAGTAGGGCTTTTATTAAAATCATGTCTTCTTCAAAAGGCCTTTTGCAACTGAGCTCTTATTTCCCCTCCTCCCACTCCCTTCTTCGTCACCTTCTCTTGAATTTGTACTCCTTTATTCAATTAGCACTTACTATGTGCCAGGCACTGTACTAAGAGTCTCCCCCTTCTAGACTGTGAGCCCGTTGTTGGGTAGGGACCGTCTCTCTATGTTGCCAACTTGTACTTCCCAAGCGCTTAGTACAGTGCTCTGCACACAGTAAGTACTCAATAAATATGATTGAATGAATGAGTAGATACAAGATAATCAGGTTGGACATGGTCCACGTCCGACATGGGGCTCACAGTCTTAACATTTTACAGATGAGGTAACTGAGGCACAAAGAAATTAAGTGACTTAATAATAATAATGGCATTTGTTAAGCACTTACTATGTGCAAAGCACTGTTCTAAGCACTGGGGAGGATACAAGGTGATCAGGTTGTCCCTCATGGGGCTCACAGTCTTAATCCCCATTTTACAGGTGAGGTAACTGAGGTACAGAGAAGTGAAGTGACTTGCCCAAAGTCACACAGCTGACAAGCGGCAGAGTCAGGATTTGAACCCATGACCTCTTACTTCCAAGCCCTTGCCCTTTCCACTGAGCCACACTGCTTCTCTCTCTCTCTCCCTCACGCTGCTTGCCCAAGGATACATAGCAGGCAAGTGACAGAGGCAGGATTAGAACCCAGGTCCTTCTGATTCCCAGGCCCATGCTCCATCCACTAGGTCACACTGCTTCTGCTTGATGAGGAAAGGAATGGGAAACCATTTTATGTTTTTCAGGAACGGGTAGATGCTTATGCTTACACTACGACATTTTAGAAAGGTGATCTGGGTAGCAGAGTGAATTAGGACCAGATAAGGGCTGAGGCTGTAGACAGAGAGGTGAGTGACTAGGCAGCTAACCTAGTCTGCTTAGGATTTTGCAAATAGACTAGCCTCGTGGCTGTTTGGATGGGACGAAGGAGTCGATCCTGGAAATGTTGGGGAAGAAGAACTGACCGGATTTGGCAACAGACTGAATATGGAAGTAATTTGTACTTCCCAAGCGCTTAGTACAGTGCTCTGCACATAGTAAGCGCTCAATAAATACGATTGATGATGATGATGATATGGGGGATGAGAGGGAGAGAGATTAGTCAAGATTAGTGCCCAGGTTATGAATTTGAGTCAGCTCAGTTCCCAAGCTCTGCTCCCAGCCTTTCCCCTCTTCAGATTCTCAAAGTCCTTCCGCCTTTTCCTCAGCGGCAGCCGGGGCCAGAGTTAAGGCTGTGCTTTACGGCCCTCAGCCAAACTTTGCTCTTTTATGCCCCAAAAGGATGCCCACCCCTCCATCCCTCTCTCCCTTATACAGTCAAGGCGGTCTTGGGTTGGGCGGTCCCAAGGCTGCTTTAATAATAGTAATGGTAATAATAATAATAGGGGTATTTGTTAAGCACTTACTACGTGCCAAATACTGTACTAAGCGCTGGGGTGGATACAAGAAAATTGGGTTGGACACAGGCCCTGTCCCAGGTGGGGCTCACAGTCTCAATGCCTTGCGCTTAGAACAGTGCTTTGCACATAGTAAGTGCTTAATAAATTCCATTATTATTATTATTATTTTACAGATGAGATAATCGAGGCACAGAGAAGTGAAGTGACTTGCCCGAGGTCACACGTCAGACACGTGGCAGAGTCAGGATTAGAACCCAGGCCCGGGCTGCTTTAACCAGGTCCCCCACAGCCTTGGCTTCAGACTGCATCTCGGGCTGTGGTGGTCCGTGCCCCGTTACCGGGGAGGACCCAGGACTGCCCTGGCTGGGGTGGGGACGTGCTCCTGCATCGGATCCTGGGTTGGGGGTAGGGGGTGGCTGTGGAGGGGGCACTGGGACCAGCACAGAATTGGGAATCTTCCATTCCCGGCAGTTCCCAGGGGTCACCCCGTGTCATATCGCCAGGTGAGAGAAGCGGAGTCGGTGAAATGAGACATTTAGTAGATTCTTGAAGTTGTCTCAGAGTGCAACAGGAAAGTTCTTCCAGATGAAGCCAATAAATCTGCATGAATTTATCCCTCTTATGATTCCTTTTTCCCCACTGACCCAGAAAATAGGACATAGGCTGCTGCCCGAATCAATCATTGCGCTCTGGAGTGTTTTTAGAGCAGCTAGATTTGAATGAAAAATAGAGACTCAGATGCTTGAGCATCCGTTCCACCTTTGCCCGGATTGGAGACTGTTTCGAAGGGATGCCTCCTCCAAGAGGCCTTCCCTGACTAAGCCCTCTTTTCCTTTTCTCTCACTTCCTGCTGCGTCTCCCTGACTTGCTCCCTTTATTCCTCTCCCCTCCCATATCTGTCGTTTATTTATTCATATTAATGTCTGTCTCCCCCTGAAGACTGTAAGCTCCTTTTGTGCGGGGAATGTGTCTGTGATATTGTACTGTCCCAAGCACTTAGTACAGTGTTCTGCACCCAGTAAGCCCTCAATAAATATAACTGACTGACTTTTCCAAACCCCTTCCTGATGATGATGGTATTTGTTAAGCACTTATTATGTGTCAAGCACTGTTCTAAATGCTGGGATAGGTATATGATAATCGGGCTGGACACAGTTCCTATCCCATGTGGGGCTCACAGTCTTAGTCCCCATATCGCAGACAAAGTAACTGAGGCATAGAGAAGTGAAATGACTTGCCCAGGGTGACACAGCAGACAGGTGGTAGAGCTGGGATTAGAACCCAGGTCCTTCTAACTCCAAGGCCCATGCGCTATCCACCAGGTCACGCTGTGGTATTTAAGGGCATACTATGTGCCAATCATTTCTAAGTACTAAGCACTGGAGTAAATGAAAGTTAATCAGAGTGGACACAGTTCTTGCCTCAGAGGAGGCTCCAGTCTAGGTAGGAGGGAAAATGGGTAGTGAATCACCATTTTACAGATGATGAAACTGAAGTAAAAAGAAGTGAAATGTCTTGCCCAAGATAATACAGTAGGCAGATGGCAGCACCAGTGTTAGAATCCCAGTTTTCAATTATGCCCCACAAATACCAGCCAATGCCTGTTTTTCTTTTCTTTTTTTAAGGTATCATTAAGAGCTTCTGATGTTCTAAGCACTGGGGTGGATACTAGATAGTCCAGTTGGACAAAGTCCCTGTCCCACGTGGGGCTCACGGTCCGAGTTGGAGGGAGGAGGATTTAATATCCATTTTACCGATGAGGTAACCGAGGCCCAGAGAAGTGAAGTGACCAGCCCGAAGTCACACAGCAGACAAGTGGTGGAGCTGGAATGAGAACCTATGGTCTTTCCACTAGGACACTCTGGTTAGGGGAGCTCAATAAAAGGCCCCTGTTGGAACTTGCTGTGAGCCACCCTCTCCACGACTATTAAAGCTTCTGATGGACAATATTTCCCTCTCCCCTCAGGGAGCCCGAACACCATGTAATCATCATCAGTGATGCTGCCTAAAGGATCGATGCCACAGCGGGGGTGGTGTTGGGAGGATGTAACAATGCTCTCCCAGACCTGACAGGGACCAGAGGACCACTTGACACTGACAATTTGTCACAAGAAATGTTTTCTTCAGGAAGTAGAGTCCTCTGGGGCGCTTAGAGCATGTACTGGAGCGTGTCTCATCTAGCCAGCCGTCCTGCTCAATCACATTTCCCAGGCGTGTTCAGCGGTGGCTGACTGGTAAACCCGAAGGAAAAAGAGACTGGGTAGCAAACAGCCCAGGGAATGTCGCTTTTTATTGTTGTGTTGTACTTTCCCAAGCGCTTTGTACAATGCTCTGCACGTACTGCGTGCTCAATAAGTATGATTGAATGAATGAATGAAGTGATGGCCGAGAAAGAGAGTCTTTCTTGTTTCAATCCTGCTGGGTGGCCTCGGGTTATATTCTTGTTAGTGTGGACCTTGTCCATTTTCAAAGGACAGGAGGCTCCTGCTTGCAGCATTTTGCATTGCCACGTATAGATCAGTCAGTGCCTTTTTTTTGAGCACTGCTCTGTGCAGAGCACAGTTTTAAGGGTCTCGGAGAGTCCAAGAGTTTTAATAGGCCTGATCCCTGCCCTCAAGGAGTTTACAAGCTAGCAGGGAAGACAAACACTTAGAGAATTCACATGTAAAATAAGGAAAATGGGATATGGACATGACCTAAGTGCTCTGCGCACAGTAAGCGCTCAATAAATACGATTGGATGAATGACCTAAGGCTTTAGTAATTGGGTGGGTAAAATATGTTCAGAGTGGCCTGAGAAAGTGTCTACCAACTCTATTATATTTTTTTGAGCACTACTCTGTGAAGAGCACAGTTTTAAGGGTCTGGGAGAGTCCAAGAGTTTTAATAGGCCTGATCCCTGCCCTCAAGGAGTTTACAAGCTAGCTGGGAAGACAAACACTTAGAGAATTCACATGTAAAATAAGGAAAACGGGATATGGACATGACCTAAGTGCTCTTCGCACAGTAAGTGCTTAATAAATACGATTGAATGAATGACCTAAGGCTTTAGTAATTGGGTGTGTAAAATATGTTCAGAGTGGCCTAAGTGTCTACCAACTCTATTATAGCGCTTGGACCGGTGCTTGGCACATAGTAAGCGCTTAATAAATGCCATTATTATTATTCTGATCCTGATCACCTTGTATCCTCCCCAGTGCTTGGAACGGTGCTTGGCACATAGTAAGTGCTTAATAAATGCCATTATTATTATTCTTATCCTGATCACCTTGTATCCTCCCCAGTGCTTAGAACGGTGCTTGGCACATAGTAAGCGCTTAATAAATGCCATTATTATTATTCTGATCCTGATCCCCTTGTATCCTCCCCAGCGCTTAGAATGGTGCTTGGCACATAGTAAGCACTTCATAAATGCCATTATTATTATTCTTATCCTGATCACCTTGTATCCTCCCCAGTGCTTAGAGCGGTGCTTGGCACATAGTAAGCGCTTAATAAATGCCATTATTATTATTATTCTTATCCTGATCACCTTGTATCCTCCCCAGCGCTTAGAACAGTGCTTTGCACATAGTAAGCGCTTAATAAATGCCATTATTATTATCATTATTACTCACCCAAGCGCTTAATACAGTGCTCTGCACACAGTAAGTGATCAATAAACATGATCAATTCATTGATTTATGGAAGGGGATGTGAATATGCAGTTACTTTGGTGGTGCACAACTGCTGGAGTGGCAGTTGTGGGGAAGAGAAGCAGTTTTGTCTAGTAGAAAACACGTAGGTTTGAGAGTCAGGGGACCTGGGTTCTAATCCTGACTCCACCACTGGTTTGCTGTGTGACCTTGGGTAAATCACTATCTTTTCTTTGTCTCAGTCCCCTCATCTGCAGAAAGGGGATTCAATACCGGTGCTCCTTCCTACTTAGAATGTGAGCTCCATGTGGGACGTGATGATCAATCAATCAATCAATCGTATTTATTGAGCGCTTACTGTGATGATCTCGTGTCTCATTTATTACAGTGCTTAGCACACAGTAAGGACTTACCAAATGCCGCAATTCTTATTATTTTGATTATCATTATTATGCAGGTGAGATTAGAAATTAGTTGAGGAAGACCCCCCTGGAGGGAATGAGGCTCAGTGTGGCATAGTGAAAAGTGCATGGGCCTGTGAGACAGAGGACCTGGGTTCTAATCCCAGATCTACCACTTACCTGCTGTGTGACCTTGGGGAAGGCACTTAACCTCTCTGTGCCTCAGTTTCTTTGTTTGTAAAATAGGGGTTAAATCTTACTTCCTTCTACTTAGATTGTGAGTCCCATGTGGGACAGGGACTATGTCTAACTTGATAACCTTGTCTCTGCCCCAGTGATTAGAACAGTGCTAGACACATAGTAAGTGCTTACCAAAAACTATACCTATTAATTATTATCACTAGGTAATCTTAGGAAGGCTTTGAAGAAGAGCTGAGGTCTATTGGATATGAGAAGCAGCGTGGCTCAGTGGAAAGAGTGCGGGCTTTGGAGTCAGAGGTCATGGGTTCAAATCCCGGCTCTGCCAATTGTCAGCTGTGTGACTTTGAGCAAGTCACTTAACTTCTCTGAGCCTCAGTTCCCTCATCTGTAAAATGGGGATTAAGACTGTGAGCCCCCCGTGGGACAACTGGATCACTTTGTAACCTCCCCAGTGCTTAGAACAGTGCTTTGCACATAGTAAGTGCTTAATAAATGCCGTCATTATTGTTATTTGAATCAATCAATCGATCGTATTTATTGAGCACTTACTGTGTGCAGGGCACTGTACCAAGCGCTTGGGAAGTACAAGTTGGCAACATATAGAGACAGTCCCTACCCAACAGTGGGCTCACAGTCTAGAAGGGGAAGGGAAGTGGAAGGGAGGTCCCAAGATGAGGCAATCAACCAATCAATTGTACTTATTGAGCGCTTACTGTGTGCAGAGCACCATACTAAGTACTCGGGGGAGTACAATATATCAGAGTTGGTCGACACGTTCCCTGCCCAAAAGGAGCTTACCGTCTAGAGGGGAAGACAGCCACTAAAATAAATTATGGATGTGTACATAAGTGCTGTGGGGCTGAGGGTGGGGTGAATAAAGGTACAAATCCAAGTGCAAGGGTGACGCAAAAGGGAGATGGAGTGAGGGAAGTGAGGGCTTAGTCAGGGAAGGCCTCAGTGGTAGAATGTGACCAAGAAGTAAGTCAAGAGAGTGATTTATTCAATCGTATTTATTGAGCGCTTACTGTGTGCAGAGCACTGTACTAAGTGCTTGGGAAGTACAAGTTGGCAACATATAGAAATGGTCCCTACCCAACAGCAGGCTCACAGTCTAGAAGAAAATTGATTTCCCTGATCAGGAATCGAACCCGGGCCGCGGCGGTGAGAGTGCCGAATCCTAACCACTAGACCACCAGGGTATTGAAAAAGAGGTACAGTAAGTATGTTAATTTGAGAGGAACCAAGATTGAGAGTTGGGGTGTAGTGGGAGAGAAGAGTGAATAGGTAGACTACCCTCTAACTGCAAGCTTGGTACAGGCTAGGAACCTGTCTGCTAATTCTGTTGTACTGTCTCACTCACTCAGTACAGTGCTCTGCATGTACTAAGTGCTCAATAAATGTGATTGATTGGCTGACTGATTGGTAGGTAGGGGGGAGATAGCTGATTGAGTACTTTTAAGGCAGAAGTAAGAAACCAGGTTGTTTCTGGTTCAAGAAGGGAGGCAGAGGGGGAGAAGTGGAGGCAGCAGTTGTAGACAAGCCATTTGATGAGTTTAGACAGGAATAGGAGGAGAGATATGGGGCGATAGCTGGTTGGTGTAGAGAAGGTAGCCTTAGGATAGCGCAAAGGAGGGTGTGCTTAAAGGCAGAGGGGCCGAAGACGACGGGCAAAGAAGACGGTGAGCCCGTTGTTGGGTAGGGACCATCTCTATATGTTACCAACTTGTACTTCCCAAGCGCTTAGTACAGGGCTCTGCACACAGTAAGTGCTCAATAAATATGATTGAATAAAAGAGAGGGTGAAAGTGTTCTTAGAAGGTGGCAGGTGTCGGGTTAGTGGCACAGGTCAGGGGCCATTTATGAAAGCTGATGGGATTTCCTCTTGAGTGACCACTGAGTTCGTTTGGGACATGCTACGTTTGCTTCTGGGCATGAACACTGCCTTCTGGTCTTGTAACATCCATTCTCAGAATCTTTCAAGGGCCTTGGTTTGTCTTGGACACATGGGCATAGATCTGATTCATTCTGGTGATAATTCTACAGCTACCTAGATAATAATAATAATAATAATAACGGCATTTGTTAAGCACTAACTATGTGCAAAGAACTGTTCTAAGCACTGGGGTAGATACAAGGTAAGCAGGTTGTCCCACATGGGGCTCACAGTCTTAATCCCCATTTTACAGATGAGGGACTTAGGCCCAGAGAAGTTGTGACTTGCCCAAAGTCACACAGCTGACAATTGGCAGAGCTGGGATTTGAACCCATGACCCCTGACTCCAAAGCCCAGGCTCTTTCCAATGAGCTGCACTGCTGGCAGAGAATACACTTGGATTTGCACCCTTTATTCACCCCTCCCACAGCCCCATTGCCCTTGGGTGCACATCCCTGATTCATTTATTTATGTTAATGTCTGTCTCCCCTCTAGACAGTAAGCTCTATGGGCAGGGAACGTGTCTATCAACTCTGTTATATTGTACTCTCCCAGAGTTTAGTAAAGTCCTGTGCACACAGTAAGTGTTCAATAAATACAATTGATTGATGGGTGGTCCTTTAGAAGAACACCTGCTCTTGATTTTCCACTTTTAGGCATTGCTAGCAGCGGCACTGTTAATCTAGTCTCATAAAGCCCTGTGTCTCTTTCTGATATTTCCTCTGCCACAGACCTTCCCCTGGCCTGGAAACTATCCTAGATCTGTGCCCCAAAGGAGTTATGTACATATCCAAAAATTACTTATTTATGTTAGTGTCTATCTCCCCTCTAGACTGTAAGCTTGTTGTGGGCAGGGAATGGGTCTACCAACTCTGCTATATTGTTCTCTCCCAAGCACTTAGTACAGTGCTCTGCACACAGTGAACACTGATAATAATAATTACTATTATTATGGTATTTAAGCGCTTACTATGTGCCAAACTCAATAACTACCATTGATTGATTGTGACAGAAGCTCTGGAGTGAATTGGTCTGTTGGTGTCCTGAGTTTTGTGTTTGAGAAGAATGCTTTCTTGAGTGGCACTCTCAGCTATACCACCTCTTTGAGTTTGGAGGTCACAAATGTTGGGGCTACCACAACATGTTGTAGCATTAACAAATACCATAATAACAATAATAATAATAATAATAATAATGTTGGTATTTGTTAAGCACTTACTATGTGCAAAGCACTGTTCTAAGCGCTGGGGGGAACACAAGGAGATGAGGTTGTCCCATATGGGGCTCACAGTCTTAATTCCCATTTTACAGATGAGGGAACTGAGGCACAGAGAAGTGAAGTGACTTGCCCAAGGTCACACAGCAGACATGTGGGGGAGGCGGGATTCGAACCCATGACCTCTGCCTCCCAAGCCTGTGCTCTTTCCACTGAGCCACGCGCTTCTGTATACCTTCCCTGGTCCTTTCTACCCTGTTCCTAAACACCCTCATTCCCACAGGAGCTCTTTTCTACTACCACCCTTTTGGGTTTACCATCCTTTCGGGTTTTCTTACTACCTTCTCTCCTCCATTAACACCATTCTAAACAGAAAAAACGAAGCAGTGTGGCCTAATGGATAGAATACAGGCCCAGGAGTCAGAAGGACAGGGATTCTAACCCCGGCTCTACCTCTCGTCTGCTGTGTGACCTTGAGCAAGTCTTAGAACAGTGCTTTGCACATAGTAAGTGCTTAACAAATGCCATCCTTATTATTTCACTTCCCCTGTGCCTGTTACCTCATTCTTAAAACGGGGATTGAAACTGAAAGCCCCATGTGGGAAATGGACTGTTTCTAGTCCGATTAGCTTGTATCTACCCCAGGGCTTAGTACAGTGTCTGGCACAGAGTAAGGGATGAACAAATACCAAGAAAGTAACCAAACAAGCAAACAAACCAACAAAAACCAAGACCGTGGTGTTCTAGCGTTAAGAAAGAAGCCTGAATGCTTACTGCCAGGGGAAAGACACCCAAGGAGCTTTCAGTCTAGAGGGGGCCACAGACATTAAAGTAAATTACAGGTAGGGGAAATGGTAGCATTTAAAGATAAAGCTCTTTGGACAAGTTCACCTAAGTAGGCGTATGGGGCCAGACGGAGACGATGGATCAGTGAGCCAATGGGTTCTGCACATATGGTTATCTTGGTTTCCCGATGGCTGGCATAAGAAGCCCCCTCTCCGACCTTACTTTTCTCATCCAGTTTTTACTCATGGTACACTGATTTCCATCCTCATCCATCCAACTCAGATCCCCAGAGGAATGTATGCAAATCTGCGTTGACTAATTTTGCTCCCTTGTATATCTCATAGGAATGGTGAAATAGAACACAGGCCTGGGAATCAGAAGGCCATGGGTTCTAATTCTGGCTCTCCCACTTCTCTGCTGGTTAACCCTGGGTCTCAGTTCCCTCATCTATAAGATGGGGATTGAGACTGTGAGCCCCACGTGGGATAGGGACTGTACCCAACCTGATTTGCTTGTGTCCACCTCAGTGCTTAGTATAATGTCTGTCAGCCAGTCAATGGTATTTATTGAGCATTTGCTATGTGCAGAGCACTTGGACGGGTACAATATAGCAATATAACAGACACGTTCCCTACCCGCAACAAATTTACAGTCTTTCTTCCCAGCTATTCTGTCAGCTTCTTGAGGTTAGGGATTGTGTTTATGACCTCTATCATCTTCTCCTAAGAGCTTAGTACAGTGCTCTGCATGCTATAAGCATTCAATCAATCAATTGACACGTTCAGTGAATACCAGTGATCGACTGATTGAATTGCTTGATTCAGTCCCAGCTTTGCCACTGACTCAGGGCATGAGTCTATTGGTGCCAATTACCTGGAAAATTGAGGCAGAGTTCACACTGACTTGAATGGACCAGGTTTTCTTGGCTTAAACAAACTTCTCCCATGAAATCCCTGAATGACACAAGCTGTAGGGATTTTGGGATGTGAATTATGTAGATCATTTTCATATCCAGATCCTGAGGCCGAATGTAGCTTTAGGCAACTCCTGGTTCACCTCAGTTTCAGGCAGTCAGTCAATCAGTGTGTGCACAGCTCTGTTCTAAGTGCTTGGGAGAGCACACTGCAGCAATATGTCACATTCCCTGCCCACAACGAGCTAACAGTCCAGGGGGGGAGAGAAACTTTAGTATAAAGAAATGAATTATGGATATGTACGTAAGTGCTGTGGGGCTGGGAGGGGGATGAATAAAGGGAGCATGTCAGGGTGACGCAGAAGGGAGTGGGAGAAAAGGAAAGGAAGGCTTACTGAGGGAAGGCCTCTTGGAGGAGATATGCCTTCAGTAAAGCTTTGAATGGGGCGAGAGTCATTGTCTTTCAGATATGAGGAGGGAGGGTGTTTCAGGCCAGAGGCAGGACATATAGAGGAATGGGGTGATTCCTGCCCTTTTGGGACTCAGAGGGGAGAACAAAATGGAGGCTTGAAATGGGAAAAAGATTTGAGGTCTTAATCAAAATGGTGCAGAATTAACCCAAAGACAATTAATACTCTCCTGCTGTTCTCAGATCTTCCCTCAGCGGAAGGTGAATGGGCTGCCTGCCATCCACCATGTCAGGGGCAGTGTATTTATCAAGCTCCTTTCCATCCCGCTGGCTATTTTCTGCCTGATTAATATATAAAAATTTCATGTGGCAGGTGGCAAACTTTAATTTTCAGACCAAGCAGTTAAATGAGATATATAGCTACGCGAGACGGCCCGGCTAAATCGGGGTAATATCGTGGAGGAGATTTTGTCATCTGTGTGATTAGGAAGAGTGCTCTCTGCAGCGTCTGATGTGCTCTGTGTGTGAGGGAAACCAAGGTTGTAATTCCGAGGCAGGGCCCTGCTGACACCGTTAGCCGTGAAAGCACGGTTCAAGTGGTTTATGAACCACAGCAGAACCCTGAGATTTAATTAAAGCCGAGTATTGAACGGTCTGCGTGTGTTGTTATTTACGGGGCCGGCTCGGGCATCGTTCAAGAGGTAGAAGGAACTCTTGTTGCCAAGCGAGAAGTAATGGCTAGAAAGGCATTCGGTCCTCCCTGAAGCTGCTGTGCCCCTGCTTTGGGAGCAGGAGGTTGTACCGGATTGTCCTTGGCCAAGTTTCCAGGCTAGTGAGGATTAGGAAGAGGTTATCGTCGGTGTGATCTAGTGGATAGAGTACAGGCCTGGGAGTTGGAAGGACGTGAGTTCTAGTCCCAGCTCCGCCACTTGTCTGCTGTGTGATCTCAGGCGAGTCATTTCTCTGTGCCTCAGTTCCCTCATCTGTAAAATGGGGATTTAGAATGTGAACCCCATGAGGGACAGGGACCGTGTCCAACCCGATTTGCTTGTATCCACCCCAGCGCTTTGTATGGCGCCTGGCACGTTGTAAGCGATTAACAAATCCAACAGTTATTAGTATTATCGTTATATTTCCCCAAAGCCAACGTGTCAGAGTGCGGCCGAAGTTAGGTGATTAGGCCACCACCAGCAGTATGGGGCTTCTGGCTCTGTTCCTTCCTCAAGATAGAAGCATCGTGGCTTAGCTCATAGAGCACAGGCATGAGGGTCAGAAGGATCTGAGTTCTAATCCCGTTTCTGCCACATGCCTGCTGTATGAACTTGAGCGAGTCACTTTACTTCTCTGTGCCTCAGTTCCCTCAACTGTAAAATGGGGAGTAAGACTGTGAGCCCCATGTGGGACAGGGACTGTGTCTAACCTGATTAACTTGTATCTATCCCAGCACTTAGTACAGTACTTGGCACATAGTAAGGGCTTAACAAGTACTATTATTATTATTATTATTATATCCAGGGGCCAGTCACACCTGCCAGCAGGCCCAGGATGTGGGGTTTATGGAGGGAGAAGCAAAGGATTCTTAAGATTCATTCATTCATTCACTCATTTACTGAGCACTTACTGTGTGCAGTGCACTATACTAAGCACTTGGAAGAGTACAATAGTAATAATAATTGTGGTATTTGATAAGTACTTACTATGTACCAGACACTGTACTAAGCCCTGGTGTGGAAACAAAAAAATTGGGTTAGATACAGTCTCTGTCCCACTTGGGCTCACGGTCTCAATACAACAATAAACAGTAACAGCCCCTGCCCACAATGAGCTTTACTCAGTGGAAAGAGCCTGGGCTTTGGAGTCAGAGATCATAGGTTCGAATCCCAGCTCTGCCACATGTCTGCTGTGTGACCTTAGGTAAGTCACTTAACTTCTCTGAGCCTCAGTTCCCTCATCTGTAAAATGGGGGTGAAGACTGTGAGCCCCACATGGGACAACCTCATTACCTTGTTTCCCCTCCCCAGTGCTTAGAACAGTGCTTTGCACATAGTAAGCGCTTAACAAATGCCATTATTATTATTATTAGAGGGAGGCCTTGAAGACTTTAGGTGGGCAAATAAGTAGGAGAGTTTTTGCATGAAGCAAAGATCTGTTGTCTGCCTCGATCAGGCCAGAAGAGTCCCCATTCCCAAGGTGAGGAGGGGTGCTGTCCCATTGGGCTGCACACTCCACCTGGGGAGCCAGAAGTTATAATAATAATAATGATGGCATTTGTTAAGCGCTTACTATGTGCAAAGCACTGTTCTAAGCACTGGGGAGGTTACAAGGTGATCAGGTTGTCCCTCGGGGGGCTCACAGTTTTAATCCTCATTTTACAGATGAGGGAACTGAGGCCCAGAGAAGTGAAGTGACTTGCTCAAAGTCACGCAGCTGACAGTTGGTGGAGCTGGGATTTGAACCCATGACTTCTGACTCCAAAGCCCGGGCTCTTTCCACTGAGCCACGCTGCTTCTCAATAGTAGTAGTAGTTCCTGGCTTCTGTCCGGAAGGGGAGATATAGGGCGGTCGAGGAAAGGGGCGGGGAGGGAGAAAGGAGGTCAGTGGTGTCTCAAAAAGGAGGATGAGACTAGAACAAATAGTGGGTTTTGCAACATTTAGTGTCTGTGAAGGCCCCCCACAGCCTCCAACACACACACACACACACACACACACACACACACACACACACACACACTCGTCGCTTGGCAACACAACCGCTGGAAGCCTCATGGAGCTCATAAACCTCAGCTGAAAGTGTACGGTGATTAACAAGGAAAGAAATATCCCGTGATTTGCTTTATAGTTTCTCAGACATGCTTGCAGGCCTCCTCTGCCCCCAGGGCCTCCAGGGTCCGTTCCTACTCAACTGGCAAAGCTCAGAACTTAGGAACCAGAAGTCCCGCGGCCTCAATTCACATCAGTTTGGCCTCTTATTGGCTCACCGGGGTGGTCCAGTGGCGAGAGAAGGGGCTTCAAGCTGTGTTGGCATCATGCGGGGGCCTTTGCCTCAAACCATGAAAAGGGGTTTTTGGTTGGCTGAAAAGCATGTCAGGGAATGGGACTTGTGAAGGGGAGAGAGAGACATCTTTTCCCTCCCAATGAAAGCTGCCCGCGATGTGGAGACAAAGCTACTGCAATCTCAAAAGCTGCTTTTCTTCCCCCTCTGTGCCGAGTCCATTTGTTATTGCAAACCACAATCATTAAGGGATGTTGGTTTTGGTCTAGCTTTTATATTGTAAATCCCCGCTTATAAACCTAGGGAGAGGTGGAGTGGAGTGCATGGAAGTGCATCAGGGAAAAGAGATAGGAAAGGAGGGTTTTGTGGGCTCTGAGCCAGGCTTTGGGGAGGGGAAATGGATATTAAGCCTTGTTGGCACTAAGGGGGGTGGGTGGAGGGGGCGCTTCTAATACACTAGACAGCCATCGAAAATTCTCTGTCATGTTCTATTAATTTTCATTTAGCTGAGAATACAGAATAGGCTTGGATGAGAGGGGCCACCAGCTTTGCAAATGCTGTTATTCTAAATCTCCCTAAAAAAGTTTGCCAACATGTGACTTATTTTTGCTTCACTGATTTCTATTTTCAGCTTCATTAGTCCAAAAGTACAATACACTATTTTGCAGAAAGGTCTTAGATGACATAGGTAAAGCTATTTAAAAACTGGCGCTACCCCCAGCCTCTGCCTATTGGTGTTTCGGAAGAATTCATCAGTGGTGCTTCGGAGCGTTTTCCTGTCTGGGACATAAGCACCTTCGGGACCATATAGCCTGGTCATAGAGAAGGTATATGTTCTGAAGGACAGTCCCACACTGGGCAGTAAGGATTTTTCTTATCCTGCTGCCCTGTCCAATCAGTCTTCTCCTATCCATTGGGAATTTGATGGGAATAGTTTTAGGCTGGGAGCGTGAAAACCAACTCTGCTATATTGTATTCATCCATTCAATCATATTAGTGCTCCAGCACTTAGAACAGTGCTTGGCACATAGTAAGCACTTAACAAATACCATCATTATTATTAAGTGCTTACTGTGTGCAGTACTAAGTACTTGGAAAAGTACAATACAATGACATTCCCTGCTCACAGTGAGCTCGCAGTCCAGAGCTTGTGCTCTCCCAAGCACTTAACACACTGCTCTGCATACAGTAAGTGCTTAATAAATGCTGCTGATTGAGTGATTAATTGACATTAACCTTTCCTTATCTCCCCAAAGCTCCCTGAAGAGAGTTTTTTGTTTTGTGTCTGGGAGGTAGGTGTAACTGATAGGATAGTTTTGAGGCTTTAATTAGTGTTTCCTTAAAGGAGTATTTTTTTTTTCCAGTGGATGTTAGAAAACCCTCACCCTGCAGGTGATGGGGAGAAAGAAGAGCTAGGCTTCTTGGAATGGTGATAATAATGACCTTAATTTTGGGATTTGTTATGTGCTTACTACATGACAAGCACTATACTAAGCATTGGGGTAGATACGAGATCATCGGTCCCACATGGGGCTCACAGTCTAAATAGGAGGGAGAACAGGCATTGAATCCTCATATTGTAAATAAGGGAACTGAGACACAGAGAAGTGATTTGCCCAAATTCACACAGCAGACAGGAGGCAGAGTTGGAATTAGAACCCAAGTCCTCTGATTCCCGGGCCTGTGCTCTTTCCACTGGCCCATGCTGCTTGGCGCCTCCAGGACTTAATATAGAAGGATTTTGGCCAATTGCATTTGTCTTTGGGGGCTGTGACACAGAGAAGAGCAGCGGTGCAGTTGCTTGATAGGCTGACTTGAGGCTCAGGAAGCTTGGAGGCGAACTCCAGAGCCAAGGGAAAGTAAAAGATGCTTCTTGGAGATTTTTGCTGGCGTGCGGGGAGATTTCAGCCAGGTAAATCCCTGATGAGCAGCTTCCCTTTCTCAAAATCACCGCAGCCTCAGCGAGGCAAAGGCGGCTAGCAGGTTGCTACTACCCGAGTGGCAGGTCATCCAGAATTTGATTTAGTTCATGCCCTAAGTGGTGCTTGGAAACACTTGAGAAGCAGCATGGCCTAGTGGATAGAGCACGGGCTTGGGAGTCAGAAGGTCCTGCGTTGTGATCCTGGCTCTGCCACTTGTCTGCTGGGAGACCTTGGGCAAGTCACTTTACTTCTCTGGGCCCCAGCTACCTCAGCACTTAGAACAGTGCTTTGCACATAGTAAGCGCTTAACAAATGCCATTATTATTTATTATTATTATTATTATTATCTGCAAAGTGAGGATTAAGACTGTGAGCCCCATGTGGAACAGGGACTGTATCCAACCTCATGATCTTGTATCTACCTCAACACTTAGTATAGTGCCTGGCACGCAGTGAGCACTTAACAAATACCATACAAAACAAAACAAACAAGTTGGGAGTCAAGGGTGGGAGCTGTGGCAGAAGGAATGACTAAGGGACCCAGATTTCACTGGGGCTCAGGAGGGACATGGGTGAAGTCAGAGGGTGGTCAGGAGTTCTGCCTTTAGGAGACAAAAGCTCCATCCTATTTCACCTGTTCCACAAGAGTAAAATGTTGAGCTACTGTAGAAGCGTCTCTTGACAGGTTCTGTTGGGGGAACAAGCTGATAAGTAGAGCCGCAGGGTAATGGGCAAGGACGTGGTCCGCCTGGGAACTCTATTTACTCTGGAGCCTCGTGGTAGAGCAAACGACCAGAATAATTCCGCAGAGGGACATGGACCCCAAAGGCTTGTTCCATTGGCAAGGGATGTCATGGCTCAGTGGAAAGAGCCCGGGCTTGGGAGTCAGAGGTCATGGGTTCTAATCCCCACTCTGCCACTTGTCTGCTGTGTGACTTTGGGCAAGACACTTCTCTGGGCCTTAGTTACCTCATCTGTAAAATGGGGATTAAGACTGTGAGCCCCACGTGGGATCAACCTGATCACCTTGTATCCCCCCAGCGCTTAGAACAGTGCTTGGCACATAGGAAGTGCTTAACAAATACTATTATTATTATGTCTCTATTTTAGGAGTCTTCACCTGCTCATAGTAATAATATTAAACGAGGTATTTGTTAAGCATTTACTTTTTTTAATGGCATTTAGTAAGCACTTGTTATGTGTCTGGTACTGTCCTAAATGCTAGGGTTAGATGCAACCTAATCAGTCCATGTTCCACGTGGGGCTCACAGTCTTAATCCCCATTTTACAAATGAGGGAACAGAGGCACAGAGACATTAAATTTTTTTTTGGGGGGGGGGGATTTTTTTCTGGTATTTATTGTGTACATTAAATTTGTTTTTTTGGGTTTTTTTCTGGTATTTATTAAGTGTATATTATGTGCCAAGTACTGTTTAAGCATTGGTATAGACAGAATCATTCATTCATTCAATTGTATTTATTGAGCGCTTACTGTGTGCAGAGCACTGTAGTAAGCACTTGAGAAGTACAAGTTGGCAACATATAGTTATGGTCCCTACCCAACAATGGGCTCACAGTCTAGAAGGGGGAGAGAGACAACAAAACAAAACATGTGGACAGGTGTCAAGTCATCAGAATAAATAGAAATAAATTCTCTTTTAACGTTTAGTGGTTGCTGCTGAGAAATTGAAGCTTTATACGTTAATATATCAAAATAAAATTGCTGTGCAGATGCTGAATACTAAGCCATTCCTTTAAAAATGCAAAACTGAGTACTTTTGTGCAAAATGCATTTTATTCTATTGTGGCTTCCAGAATGGGAAAAAAAATATAATTTTGTTTCACTGTTAAATGTAGGGGATATAATTTGTACTGTTTATTTAAGATATAGATAGAAGTAGAAGAACTCAATTAGATTTTCTTTTATTGTATTAGGAGCATCGGTAGTTCACGTGATGCTTCTAATAGAATAGGAACATCTAGACTGTAAGCTCCTGTGGGCAGGGAATGTGTCTGTTTACTGTTATATTGTACACTCCCATGCGCTTATTCATTCATTCATTCAATAGGATTTATTGAGCACTTACTGTGTGTAGAGCACTGTACTAAGCACTTGGAAAGTAAAATTCAGCATGAAAGAGAGACAATACCTGCCCACACTGGGCTTAGAGTGCTCTGCGAACAGTAAGTGCTCAATAAATATGATTGATTTATATTTATATCACCTCCTCCAGGAGGCCTTCCCAGACTGAGCCCCCTCCTTCCTCTCCCCCTCGTCCCCCGCTCCATCCCCCCCATCTTACCTCCTTCCCTTCCCCACAGCACCTGTATAGATGTATATATGTTTGTACATATTTATTACTCTATTTACTTATTTTACTTGTACATATCTATTCTATTTATTTTATTTTGTTAGTATGTTTGGTTTTGTTCTCTGTCTCCCCCTTTTAGACCATGAGCCCACTGTTGGGTAGGGACTGTCTCTATATGTTGCCAACTTGTACTTCCCAAGCGCTTAGTACAGTGCTCTGCACACAGTAAGCGCTCAATAAATACTATTGATTGATCATTAACGAAATAAATAGAATAGTAAATATGTACAAGTAAAATAGAGTAATAAATCTGTACAAACATATCCAAGTGCTTAGTACAGTGCTCTGCACACAGTAAGTGCTCAATAAATACCATTGAATGAATGAGTGAATGAATATACAGGTGCAGTGGGGAGGAGAAGGAGGTTGGACAGTGGGGATGGGGAGGGGGAGAGGAATAAAGGGGGCTAATCAGGTTGAACACAGTCCATATCCCACTTAGGGCTCACAATCGTAATCCCCATTTTACAGATGAGTTGCCTGGGGCACAGAGAAGTGACACGTTCAAGGTCACACGGCAGACAATAATAATAACAATGATGGCATTTGTTAAGCGCTTACTATGTGCAGAGCACTGTTCTACGCGCTGGGAGGGATACAAGGTAATCAAGTTGTCCCACGTGGGGCTCACAGTCTTAATCCCCATTTTACAGATGAGGGAACTGAGGCTCAGAGAAGTTAAGTGACTTGCCCAAGGTCACATAACAGACATGTGGCGGAGTCGGGATTCAAACCCATGACCTTTGACTCCAAAGCCCGTGCTCTTTCCAATGAGCCACGCTGCTTCTCGCTGCTTCAGACAAGTGGCTGAGCCAGGATTAGAACCCAGGTCCTTCTGACTCCCAAGCCTGGGCTCTATCCATTAGTCCACGCTGCTTCTCACTAGGCCACCCTGCTTACTGTGTGCTAGGGGCACACAGACATTAAGACTGTGAACCCCATTTGGGACAGGTACTCTGTCCAACCCGATTACCTTGTATCGACCCCAGCACTTAGTGCAGCGTCTGGCACATAGTAAGCACTTAAATACCACAGTTAATATTATCTTTATTAAAAAAACCAATCGGGTAAAATGGTTCTTGTCCCTCATAGGGCTCAGAATCTAAATAGGAGGGAGACAGTATTTAATCCCCAATTTAATGAATAAGAGTAACCGATATCTAAATGCTTACTATATGCAAGCACTGTACTAAACTCAGGGGTAGATGAAATATAATCAGGTTGAATTATACTGGGGCTCGCAGTCTGAGTAAGAGGAAAAACGGTAAGAAGAGAAAACTGTCGCATAGGGAAGTTAAGTGGCTTGACTGAGGTCACCTCATAATTCATTCAGTCGTATTTATTGAGCGCTTACTCTGTGCAGAGCACTGTACTAAGCGCTTGGGAAGTACAAGTTGGCAACATAAAGATACTGTCCCTACCCAACAGTGGGCTCACAGTCTACTTTGCCCATGGTTCAATTAAGTGTCTAGACCCCAAGGAAGGAGGCATCAATAAATATTACTACTCTGAATCATCTCTGATGGCAATGGCAAATGCCAAAAATGATAATAATAATAATAATGATGATGATAATGGTGGTATTTGTTAAGTGCTTACTATGTGCCAGGCACTGAACGGAGCACTGAGATCAATATCCAGTAAAACGGGTTGGATGCAGTCTCTGTCCCACATGGGGCTCACAGTCTTAATCCCCATTTTTCAGATAAGGGAACTGAGGCCCAGAGAAGTGAAGTGACTTACCTAAGGTCACGCAGCAGGCAAGGGACAGAGCCGGGATTAGAACCCAGGTCCTCTGACTTCCAGTGCTGTGCTCTTTCCACTAGGCCATGCTGCTTTTCAATATTTCTGAGCACTAGCAGGAGGAAAAGACTATTCAGAGCTTCAAGGGGGTTTTGAGAAATGAGCTTGGCTTAGGAGAATAGCTGCTCTGCCATTGCTCTCTGCAACGGCCAACAAAGAGATCTGATGCAAACGGAACTCTTGCTAGAGACAGAGTAGAGACAACCCACACCCGACAGACAGAGAAAGGGTTAAGCATCTCAGAAAATCTTTCCGTTTTTAAGCAGCTTGCTTTCTTTAATGTGCACCCATTTATATGGAGTGCTGTTCCATGCTAATGCAGATGGTTATCTAAATTAATAAACAGACCTCCGAAACAGCAGGGCCCGCGAGGAGAAATGACAAATGTGACTCCTGACAACAAATCTTGATTTGAAAATGTGCAGGAAGGAATTTTGAATTTTTTTGGCAAAGGTTGGTTGAAGTCGTCATGGACACTCCATAAAGATCTCCTACAGCTGAGCAATTTAGAGTCGCGGGCGGGGTGGGGGGGCATTCTTTGTAATGATGTTAAAGTCCAAGGAGAGTTTCACATTTCATTAAAATCCAGATTAGGTGGATAAGAATATCTTGTAAATAAAAAGAAAACCTTTCCCATTTTGGTGTATTTAAATGGGAAAAAAGCAAATATGAGAGGGGAAGCCCGGATAGGCCTTATTTTCCTGCCTCCTGCTTCAGAGCACACACATCTGTTTCTTGGGGAGAGATGGTAGGGGGGAGAGCGGAGAGGCAAAGCCCTTTCTGCTGAAATTTCAGGAACAATTCTGCTCTCCCTGTCCCTGAGGTGACGCCACTCCTGAAATGCTCCTCGGACTGAGTTTGGAAAGGAGCTTTGGCCAGACCTGGCCGATGGGGTTGAACTGGTTCCAGTTTTCTGAGGTGATCAAGCTCTCCGGGCCTGGTTTCTGTAGGCCGCCTGCCTCCTGCGGCAGGTGAGAGCTCATCTTTCAGAAATCCAAGCTGGGCCAGGACTCCAGCCGGCCGAATAATAATAATAATGGCATTTATTAAGCCCTTACTATGTGCAAAGCACTGTTCTAAGCGCTGGGGAGGTTACAAGGTGATCAGGTTGTCCCACGGGGGGCTCACAGTCTTAATCCCTATTTCACAGATGAGGTAACTAAGGCCCAGAGAAATGAAGTGACTTGCCCAAAGTCACTCAGCTGACAACTGGCGGAGCCGGGATTTGAACTGATGGCCTCTGACTCCAAAGCCCGGGCTCTTTCCACTGAGCCACGCTCAATAGCATTAATATAAATGACTAAAATTATAGATACACATTGAAACAAGTAAACAGGCATTAATATAAATAGAGTTATAGATATGTACATTATAATAATAATGATGGCATTTATCAAGCGCCCACCATGTGCAAGGCACTGTTCCAAGCGCTGGGGAGGCTACAAGGAGATCAGGTTGTCCCACGGGGGGCTCACGGTCTTAATCCCCATTTTCCAGACGAGGGAACTGAAGCGAGGCAACCTTGAGGAACCGGAGCCCTCCGCTGCCTCATTCACAAGCGGGGTTCGCACCGCGGCCAAGGGAATTTCACTGGCTTCCAAAAGCCATTTGCCAGGAAACTGGGACGCAGGGTTGGGTGACGGCTTAGAAACGAAGCTTTGGAATGGGGAATGTGGGAAGCTTCAATTTATTTAGCGTTTGGAATAAGGCCACCTCTCATCCCCACTTTACGGAGGGGGAAGCTGAAGCCAGCGACGCACCTGAAATGAGAATTTTCTAGCTTAGAGGGTTTCATCCATTCTAGGACCACGTGTCCCTTTCTGATCCCCTGATCATCCAACCCTGGGAATGAAGGTGTGGATTCATCTTGTATGCTTTTATGATTAAATTCAATTTTTAAAGGTAGATAAAGCCAAGCCCGGAGCAGCCTACTGGAAAGGGCATGGCTTTGGGAAGCAGTAGACCCAGTTCTACCATCTGTCTGCTCTGTGACCTTGGGAAAGGCACTTAATTTCTCTGTGCCTCAGTTTCCTCATCAGCAAAGTGGGGATAAAATATATGCTCTCCCTCCCAGTGATTGAGGACAGAATCTACGTGGATTGAGGGGCTCTGCAGCGTGGCTCAGTGGAAAGAGCCCGGGCTTTGGAGTCAGGGGTCATGGGTTCAAATCCCAGCTCTGCCAGCTCAATGGAAAGAGCCCGGGCTTTGGAGTCAAAGGTCATGGGTTCAAATCCAGACTCCGCCGCTTGTCAGCTGTGTGACTTTGGGCAAGTCACTTAACTTCTCTGGGCCTCAGTTCCTTCATCTGTAGAATGGGGATTAAGACTGTGAGCCCCCCGTGGGACAACCTGATCACCTTGTAACCTCCCCAGCGCTTAGAACAGTGCTTTGCACATAGTAAGCACTTAATAAATGCCATCATTATCATTATTATTATCTGATTCCTATATCAACCTTAGCACTTAATGCAGTGCTTCAATCAATGTTTTTTATTGAGCACTTACTGTGTGCAGAGCACTGCACTCGAGCACTTGGGAGAGTAACAATAATAGTAATAATAATGATCGTATTTGTAAAGCACTTCCTATGTGTCAAGCACTGTTCTAAGCGCTGGGGTAGATAGAAGGTAATCAGGTTGTGCAGTGTAATGCACGAGGCATTTGGTAGACACTATTCCTGTCCTCAAGGAGCTGGCAGTCTACTGGGAGAGGCAGACATTTAAAATAAAGGATATTTACATAAGTGTTTTGGGGCTGGGGTGGGACGTTTGATTATTATTAATAATAATAGAACTGATAGTAATCATAATAGTTGTGGCATTATGTTAAGCCTTTACCATGTGCCAGACACTGTATTAAGCACTGGAGTAAATACAAGCGAATTCATTCATTCATTCAATCGTATTTATTGAGCGCTTACTGTGTGCAGAGCACTGTACTAAGCGCCTATGGGGTTGGACATAGTCTATGTCCCACATGGGGTTCACAGTCTTGATCCCCAACTTACAGATGAGGTGACTGAGGCACAGAGTAGTGAAATGACTTGCCCAAGGTCACACAGCTGAGATTTATTCATTCATTCAATCATTTATTGAGCACTTACTGTGTGCAGAGCACTGTACTAAGCGCTGGGGAAGTACAAGTTGGCAACATATAGAGACGGTCCCTACCCAACAACGGGCTCACAGTCTAGATGGAGGAGACAGACAACAAAACGAAACACGTGGACAGGTGTCAAGTCATCAGAACAAATAGAATTAGAGCTAAATGTGCATTATTACCAAAATAAATAGAATAGTAAATATGTACAAGTAAAATAAATAGAGTGATAAATCTGTACAAACATACAGGTGCTGTGGGGAGGGGAAGGAGGTAGGGTTGTGGGGAGGGGGAGGAGGAGAGGAGAAAGGGGGCTCAGTCTGGGAAGGCCTCGTGGAGGAGGTGAGCTCTCAGTACGGCTTTGAAGGGAGGAAGACAGCTAGCTTGGCGGATGTGTGGAGGGAGGGCATTCCAGGCCAGGGGGAGGATGTGGGCTGGGGGTCGATGGTGGGACAGGCGAGAACGAGGTACAGTGAGGAGGTGAGCGGCGGAGGAGAGGAGGGTGTGGGCTGGACTGTAGGAGAGAAGGGTGGTGGGGTAGGAGGGGGCGAGGTGATGGACAGCCTTGAAACCGCGCAGCAGGGATTAGAACCCAGGTCTTTCTGATTCCCAGGCCCATGCTCTATCCGCTAGGCCATGCTGCCTTTCTAGTTTAAAAAATCTGGACAGAGGAATAAAATATGGGCTGGAGGGGGGAGAGCCTGGAGGCAGGGAGGGCAGTGAGGAGGCTGCCTGGATGGAGACTAAGGGCAAGGATATGGTGACAGACTGAGTATGCGAGTTGAATGAGACACATGTTAAGGATAATGCCAAGGTTACATACTTACGAGACTGGAAGGATGATGGTGGTGTCTGCAGTGAAGGGAAGGTCTGAGGGACAACAGGGTTCAGGTGGGAAAATGAGAAGTTATGTTTTGGTCACTGTACCTCATTCTCGCCTGTCCTGCCGTCGACCCTTGGCCCACGTCCTCCCCCAGGCCTGGAATGCCCTCCCTCCCAACATCCGCCAAGCTATCTCTCGTCCTCCCTTCAAAGCCCTACTGAGAGCTCACCTCCTCCAGGAGGCCTTCCCACACTGAGCCCCCTTTTTCCTCTCCTCCTCCTCATCCCCCCCGCCCTACCTCCTTTCCCTCCCCACAGCACCTGTATATATGTTTGTACCAATTAATTACTCTATTTATTTTACTTGAACGTGTTTACTATTCTAATTATTTTGTTAATGATGAGCATCTAGCTTTATTTCTATTTATTCTGATGACTTGACACCTGTCCACATGTTTTGTTTAGTTGTCCGTTTCCCCCTTCTAGACTGTGAGCCCGTTGTTGGGTAGGGACCGTCTCTATATGTTGCCAACTTGTACTTCCCAAGAGCTTAGTACAGTGCTCTGCACTCAGTAAGCACTCAGTAAATATGATTGAATGAATGAATAGGCTTTTTTTATGAATAGGCTTTTTTAAATCATTTATCTGGTTCATGGGGCTGTTGCCGACTTGTACTTCCCAAGCGCTTAGTACAGCGCTCTGCACACAGTAAGCGCTCAACAAATATGATTGCATGAATGAATGAATGAATGAATGAAAGTGTCAGCGGGACATCCAAGTAGAGATGTCCTAAATGCAGGAAGAAATGTGAGACTGCAGAGAAGGAGAGGTCCAGGCCTGGGGAGGTAGATTTGTCCACTGTGTGACCTTGGGCAAGTCACTTCACTTCTCTATGTCTCACTCCCCTCACCTGTAGAATGAGGATCAAATCCTGCTACTTAGACTGTGAGTCCCAAGTGGGACCTGATGGTCTTCTATCTACCCCAGGGCTTAATACATTGCTTGACACATAGTACGCAGTTAACAAATAACACAATACTATTGTTATTATTATTATTGATGACAGAGGTGATGGTGACTGGGGAAGGAAGAGAGGGTGGCTGAGTGAGAAAGCTGGAGCCAATTATGTTGCCAATTTGTACTTCCCAAGTGCTTAGTACAGTGCTCTGCACACAGTAAGCACTCAATAAATATGATTGATGATGATGATGATGGAGAAAATCCTCTAGATCCCTGGAGCCAGGAATCTGGTGACACACACCTCCTTCCTAGATAATGCCCACTGCCGAGCCCCCCGCCAACCTCAGACAGTGGGGATAGGTGGCAAGAAAATGTACCCATTGGTTGTGTTTTACATGCCAGTCAAAAGACATTTTTCTGAGCTCCTTGTCTGGTTCACTTCAGGTCCAGCAGAGCCAGAAGGGGCTGCTGCTTTATAAAAGGATAAAAAAGCCAATCTCTTTTGCCAGAAAGTCGTGAGTGTTTAGAGCTTGGCCCGGGCTGTGGAGTCAGCCTTGTTCACCAATAACAATCAGATGGCCATTAGCCAGAGGAAAGCAGGGCTAGGAATTACCTCAGGTAATTAGATCAGAGTCTTCGAGGAAGAGGATTTATAATAAACATTTCTTTGAGTTTGTTTTTGGATGAGCTAATGAAAGGCTAAGTTCATTATGACTTGACTGATTTTTCTGGGAAAAGATGATTGACTAGAGCCTCTCAGGCTGAAATTGTTTTTCTCACTGCACTGTCTTCAGAGCAGGAAGAGGAGGCCTGCCTTCAGCATAGTGGGGAGAGCATAGGCCTGGGAGTTGTTATAATAATAATAATAATAATAATAATGGCATTTTATTAAGCGCTTACTATGTGCAAAGCACTGTTCCAAGCACTGGGGAGATTACAAGGTGATCAGGTTGTCCCACAGGGGGCTTACAGTCTTAATCCCCATTTTACAGATGAGGCCCAGAGAAGTTAAGTGACTTGCCCAAAGTCACAAAGCTGATTGGCGGAGCCGGAATTTGAACCCATGGCCTCCAACTCCAAAGCCCGTGCTCTTTCCACTGAGGCCATGCTGGCTCTGCCACATGTCTGCTGTGTGACCTAGGGCAAGTCACTTCACTTCTCTGGGCCTCAGTTCCCTGATCTGTAAAATGGGAATTGAGATGGTGAACCTCACGTGGGACAGGGACTGAGTCCAACCTGATTATCTTGTATTTCCCCCAACGCTATAGTAAGCGCTTAACAAATACCATTCTACTTCTTCTTCTTCTCCTCCTCCTCCTCCTCCTCCTCCTCCTCCTCCTCCTCCTCTTCTTCTTCTTCTTCTTCTTCTTCTTCTTCTTCTTTCTTCCTTCTTCTTCCTTCTTCTTTCTTCCTTCTTCTTCCTTCTTCTTTCTTCTTCTTTCTTCTTCTTCTTTCTTCTTTCTTCTTTCTTCTTCTTTCTTCTTCTTTCTTCTCCTCCTCCTTCTCCTCCTCCTTCTCCTCCTTCTTCTCCTTCTTCTCCTCCTTCTTCTCCTTCTTCTCCTCCTTCTTCTCCTCCTTCTCCTCCTTCTTCTCCTTCTCCTTCTTCTATGGCTGCCCTCCACCCAGAAAGATGTTGAGGCTCTTGAAGGCTGCTCCAGGCCATAATGGATCTGGGGTCTGGAAGACCTGGTGTCTCAGTCTGGAAGAGTGAGAATGATCTGGGTTCCAGTTCCACACCAGGACTTTCTTTTGCTCTTTCAGCTACCGAGCAAGGCTCCTGATTGTAGAGACAGGGCTACTTGCACCCTTTTTGCAGACCTTTCCAATTTATTTTTTTATTGTATTTGTTAAGCACTTATGTTTCAAGCTCTGGGGCTAATCCAAGGTAATGAAGTTGTACCCAATCCCTGTCTCGCATGAGACTTACGGTCTAATGCAGCATATAGTTGGGGTAAAGAGGGAGTTTGCCTGTCAGTATAGTTTGGAGGATAAGGAGTGATTTCAGAGGGAGGGTGATGCCTGTTTACTTATCTTGATGTCTGTCTCACCCCTTCTAGACTGTAAACCCAGTGTGGACAGGGATTGTCACTCTTAATTGCTGAATTGTTCTTTCCAAACACTTAGTATAGTGCTCTGCACACAGTATGTGCTCAAATATGATTGAATGAATGAATGAAAGGTTGGAGTTCCCCTGAATGTGTGCAGATACCCATCGTGGGTCTCTAATAATATTTATAATTATTATGGTACTTGTTATGATATTTATTAAACACTTACTATATGTCAGGCCCTGTATTAAGCACTGGGGTGGATACAAGCTAATCAGGTTGGACAGAGTCCCTGTCCCACATGGGGCTCACAGTCTTAATCCCCATTTGACAGATGCGGGAACTGAGGCATAGAGAAATGAAGTGATTTGCCCAGAGTCACACAGAGTCAGGATTAGAACCCAGGTCCTTCTGACTCCTACTCATGCTCTATCCATTAGGCCACACTGCTTCTCTAAACACTGGGTGGATACAAGTGAATCAGGTTGGATACAGTCCCCATCCCACCTGGTGTTTACAGTCTGAATAGGATGGAGTGGGATTTACTCCCCCATTTTACAGATAAAGTATCTGAGGCACAGAGAAGTGAAGTGATTTGCTCAAGTCATGCAGCAGATACATGGCAAAGCTGGCATTAGAACCCAACTCTTCCGACGCCCAGGCTGTTTTCACCAGGCCATGCTGCTTCCCAAACTGCTTCTCTAATCAATCAATCAATGCTATTTATTGCACGCTTACTATGTGCAGAGCACTGTACTAAGAACTCGGGAGAGTAAAATGCAAGAGAATTAGCAGACACATTCCCTGCCCATATCGAGCTTACAGCCTCTAACCCTCTCCTCACATCTTGAAAGGGAAGCGATAAAGATTGTGAAAGGGTACAGTCCATGGCAATGAGCAGTGTTGCTACTTATACTGTTTTCAGGGTCCTGAGCGGGATTGGAAGTCAGATTTCTGGGATCTGTAAGTGGCAGGGATGCCAGGGATGTAGGAGTGCCTTTATCCCGGTTATATCTTAAACCTTCAAGTACACTTTGCTAGGTAAGAGAAGCAGCATGGCTCAGTGGAAAGAGTGGGATTAGAACCCATGACCTCTGGCTCCCTCTGGCTCACAGTCTAGAATAGGGGAGGCAAGCAGCAAAACAAGTAAACAGGCATCAGTATAAATTAATAGAATTATATATATATACATCATTAATAGAAATAAATAGAATTATAAATACAGGTCTGTGAACTCTAGTTCTGGTGTTGCACCACAGCTGAACTAATGAAATTAAATGGGCTGAACTCCTAAACCAGTAAAGGCTCAGAATATATACATTTTTTTCTTCACATAACATGCTTGCCTGAAAAATGTCACTGCATAATAGATTTTCATTGGAGTCTGTGGAAAGACCCTTTCTGTGCTTTCTGAGGGTAAAGGGGGGCCCCTGTCATTTCTGAAATTGCAAACCGTCTACCATAGGGACCAGGATGTGACTGAGCATATCTAATCTAATCTAATCCCAGTTCCCCCACATGTCTGCTGTGTGACCTTGGGCAAGTCACTTAACTTCTCTGTGCCTCAGTTACCTCATCTGTAAAATAGGGATTAAGACTGTGAGCCCCACGTGGGACAACCCGATCACCTTGTATCCCCCCGCAGCACTTAGAACAGTGCTTTGCACATAGTAAGCACTTAACAAATGCCATCATTGTTATTACTGTCCCCTTTGCTGCCCAGGCAGGTTATGGGGAGAGGGGAGGGAATGATGGACAGGGACAGGAGAGTGTGAATCATCAATCATCAATCGTATTTATGGAGCGCTTACTGTGTGCAGAGCACTGTACTAAGCGCTTGGGAAGTACAAGTTGGCAACATATAGAGACAGTCCCTACCCAACAGTGGGCTCACAGTCTAAAAGCCTCTACACAATTAATTCTCTGCGGGTTCTCAGTCCTAAAGTCTCAGGACTGAGGCTTATCTGTCATTTGCAGTGTTGGACTCCATCATCACCATAGTTACTGCATTTAATAGAAATAATAATAACGATAATGAGAGTAATAATGATGATTGTGGTATTTGTTAAGCTTTTACTATGTGCCAGGAGCTGTAGTAAGTGCTGGGGTAGATAGAAGATAATTAGGTTGGACGCAGTCCTTGTCCGGTGTGGGGCTCACAGTCTTCATCTCCATTTTACAGATGAGGTCCCTGAGGTCCAGAGAAGTGAAGTGACTTTCCCAAGGCCACACCGCAGACAAGGAGCGGCAGTGGGATTAGAATCCAGGTCCTTCTGGCTCTCAGGCCTGTGCTCTGCCCGTTGGGCCACAGTTTGTTGATTTGGAAGTTAGTTTTATGTGTGGGGCAGGTGACAGATTTCTGGGACTCGGATTGCAAGCTAGGAACCAACTCTTTAGCCCGCCACTCGCAGCAGGCCCAGACACGAGTTTGGGTTTTCAGTGCTGCCCTTCCATTGGTCACCTGGCACCCTTTTCTTTTCCACCTTTCATTTTACATTGGTCCTGGCCTCCACACGGATGCACATTGGGTTACGTTTGGATTGACATAGGTGAGACCGTTTCCTAAAATCAACCCAGTGTGGCTCAGTGGAAAGGAGCACGGGCTTTGGAGTCAGAGGTCATGGGTTCAAATCCCGGCTCTGCCAACTGTCAGCTGTGTGACTTTGGGCAAGTCACTTCACTTCTCTGTGCCTCAGTTCCCTCATCTGTAAAATGAGGATTAAGACTGTGAGCCCCCTGTGGGACAACCTAATCACTTTGTAACCTCCCCAGCGCTTAGAACAGTGCTTTGCACATAGTAAGCATTTAATAAATGTCATTAAGAAAACCCACTCGGGAACATTCCCTTTAGACTCTAAGCTCATTTTGAGTAGGGAACAATAATAATAATAATAATAATTATAATAATGGCATTTGTTAAGCGCTTACTATGTGCAAAGCCCTGTTCTAAGCGCTGGGGGGAATACAAGGTGATCAGGTTGTCCCACGTGGGGCTCACAGTCCTAATCCCCATTTTACAGATGAGGTAACTGAGGCTCAGAGAAGTTAAGTGACTTGCCCAAGGTCACACGGCAGACATGTGGTGAAGCTGGGATTAGAACCCATGACCTCTGACTCCCAACCCCAGGCTCTTTCCACTAAACCAGGCTGCTTCTGGAATGTGACTGTTGTTATAGTGTACTCTCCCAAGCGCTTAGTACAGTGCTCTGCACCCACTCAGTGCTCAATGAATACCACCGAATGAATGGATGAATGTCTGGACCACAGGTGGCAGAAGAGGCAATGTTTTGGGCACAGCGAATGCTTTGCTGTTTGATAGCATATTCTTTTCCTTGAGTACACGCCACTTAGCTCATCGATGGGTCTGTTTCTCCGTGCTAATCAAGGTTATATGTTCATACCTGCTAAGTCCCCAGGCAACAGACAGTAAATGGAAGCACTTGATTTCATTCATTCATTCAATCATATTTATTGAGCGCTTACTGTGTGCAGAGCCCTGTACTAAGCGCTTGGGAAGTACAAGTTGGCAACATATAGAGACGGTCCCTACCCAACAGCGGGCTCATAGTCTAGAAGGGGGAGACAGACAACAAACAAAACATATTAACAAAATAGAATAAATATGTACAAATAAAAGAGTAATAAATATGTACAAACATACATACATATATACAGGTGCTATGGGGAGGGAGGTAAGGCAGGGGATGGGGAGGGGGAGGAGGGGGAGAGGAATTTTTTGAGGAATCATGTGTTCTGAATCCAAGCTGCCACTCACTGCTACACTTTCTACACTCTCATACCAATCAATCAAATTTATTAAGTGCTTACTGTGTGCCCAACACTGTTGTAAGCCCTGGGGTAGATACAAGGTAATTAGGATGGACACCATCCCTGTTGCACATGGGGCTCACAGTCTTCATCCCCATTTTACAGATGAGGGAACTGAGGCACAGACAAGTGAAGTGACTTGTCCAAAGTCACACAGCAGACGAGTGGCGGAGCCGAGACTAGAACCCACGTCCTCTGAATCCCAAGGCTGTGCTCTTGCCCCTGGGCCACGCTGCTCCCCGTTCATAATGCCATTGATGCCCTGCATTCTTCAGATGGAATACTTTTGGCAGCAGGTTCGCAAGTTGCGTTCACCTCTGTCTCTCCTTTCAGATTTGTAGCCTGATGCGAGGCGGGATAGCAGAGCGAGGAGGGGTTCGAGTTGGACATCGTATTATTGAGATCAACGGGCAGAGTGTGGTGGCCACGGCCCATGAGAAGATAGTCCAAGCTTTGTCCAATTCTGTGGGAGAGGTAAGAGGGTTTTTCATTTTTTCCTCTGATCTGGACTGTCCTGTTTTATTAGTTATAATGATAATTGTGGTATTTGTTAAGAGCTCGTCTCTTCTTATGTTGTCATTTCCGACCCATAGCAACTCCATGGACACAACTCTCCCAGAATGTCCCACCTTCAGCTGCAATTGTTCTGGTAGTGTATATGTAGTTTTGTTGGTCAAAATAGGGAAGTGGTTTACCATTGCCTTCTCCCATGCAGTCAACTTGAGTCTCCACACTCACCTATCTCCGATGCCACTGCTGCCCAGCACAGGAGAGTTGTGACTTGTAGCAGATTGCCTTCCACTTGCTAACCACTGCCAAAGCTATGGATATGATATGATATGGAATGGATATGACTCTTCTTGGCTCTCCCTCCCATAGCCGAGACTGGTAGACTACTGGAAACTCTCCAGGTGCGATCCTGAGAGGTCTGTTAAGAGCTTACTATGTGTCAAACACTTACAGCACTGGGGTGTAGATACAGGGTAATCAGGTCCCATATGGGGCTCATAGCTTAGTAGGAGAGAGAAAAGGCCTTTGCTGTTTCCTCCCTCCCAGCCCCACAGCACTTATGCCCATATTGGTAACTTTATTTGTATTGATGTCTGTTTCCCCCCCTCTAATAATAATAAATAATAATGGCATTTATTAAGCGCTTACTATGTGCAAAGCACTGTTCTAAGCGCTGGGGAGGTTACAAGGTGATCAGGTTGTCCCACGGGGGGCTCACAGTCTTCATCCCCATTTACAGATGAGGGAGCTGAGGCACAGAGAAGTTAAGTGACTTGCCCAAAGTCACACAGCTGACAAGTGGCAGAGCCGGGATTTGAACCCGTGACCTCTGACTCCAAAGCCCGGGCTCTTTCCACTGAGCCACGCTGCTTCTCTAGACTGTAAGCTGTTTATTGTTGTATGTTCTTTCCCAAGCACTTAGTACAACCCTCTGCACGCAGTAAGTGCTCAAAAAATGTGAATGAATGAATGAATCCCCTTTTGCAGATGAGGGAACTGAGGCCCAGAGAAGTGAAGCGACTTGCCCGAGGTCACACAGCAGACAAGCGGCAGAGCTGGGATTAGAACCCAGGTCCTCCAATTCCCAGGCCTGGTTTTATTTCCACTAGGCCTTGCCGTCGCCCAAGCTATTTTCCTTCTGAACTCTCAATCCAAGGCACTGAACCGTGTGCCTTGATTTGGGGCGTGAAAGCTTCTAGCCCCATGATGTTGTATAGGCCTGGCCCCGAAATAGGCAAAGGGGCAGGAGAAGTGGGGGGCCAGTTGGGCTCCCATAGGTGACAGAGGGTTGCTAATGGGTTAAGGAAGCTCTTGGCCACTGCGGGTTATTCCCCAGGGCTGCCATCAACCCCCTGAGCCCCTCTGGGACGCATCCCAGCAAGGTTTGGTCTTGGAGAAACAGCATGGCCTAGTAGCTAGAGCACGGTCCTGGAAGTCAGAAGGGAATGGATTCTAGTCCTGGCTATGCCATTTGGCTGCTGAGTGACCTTGGGGAAGTCACTTGACTTCTCTGTGCCCCAGGTGCCTCAACTGTAAAATGGGGATTAAGACTGTGAACTCCGATGGGGACGGGGACTGTGTCCAATCTGATTACCTTACAGAAGTACATACATTGCCAACTTGTACTTCCCAAGCGCTTAGTACAGTGCTGTGCACACAGTAAGTGCTCAATAAATATGATTGATTGATTGATTGATTGATTAAGGAAGCTCTTGGCCACTGCAGGTTATTCCCCAGGGCTGGCATCAACTCCCTGAACCCCTCTGGGACGCATCCCAGCAGGGTTTGGTCTTGGAGAAACGGCATGGCCTAGTAGCTAGAGCACGGTCCTGGAAGTCGGAAGGAAATGGATTCTAGTCCTGGCTATGCCATTTGGCTGCTGAGTGACCTTGGGGGAGTCACTTGACTTCTCTGTGCCCCAGGTACCTCAACTGTAAAATGGGGATTGAGACTGTGAGCTCCATGTGGGACAGGGACTGTGTCCAATCTGATATTTTGCCAACTTGTACTTCCCAAACGCTTAGCACACAGTAAGCACTCAATAAATACGATTGATTGATTACCTTGTATCTACTTCTGCGCTTAGAACAATGCCTGGCACATAACAATAACGATGGTATTTGTTAAGTGCTTACTATGTGCCAAGCACTGTTCTAAGTAAGAGCTTAGCAAATACCATTTAAAAAAAAATTCTGGGCCATCTAACCCTCCCTATGTCACAAGTTACTTCTGGGAGCCCATTTGGGCTAAAGTGGTCTCTGTCCAGGTCAAGAGTCTGTGGTTCTACCCGAGGATGCCTCTGTTGGCTTTGTCGCCAACGTTGTTCGCCCCGAATCTGACAGAAATTCTCTGGCCGACAAGCAGATCGGCACACTTAGCATGTTGCCGCTAATAAAGCCTGTCTATATCTCCATTTTGACCTGTGCTGTTGAGATAGAGCGATTTTTTTCTGGCTGATTTAGCCATATCATCATCTCGCAGACAGTGTGTGTCATGGGAGAGTGGAGTAATGGCAGTAATTAGGCCTTTCCATTATTGGTTTATTTTTCCTCGTCAGTCAAACGTTGTTTCAGCTGACACAGGAGACAGAGACCTGCTTTACATTGCCCTGCTGAGAACTGTGTCTGATGTGGGGCTTCTGCATCCATTTTGGCAACTTCAGATAGTGCCGCTGGATTTAGCCCTTCCTTAAGTATTCACTCAGCTGTGGCATGTATGGGGCAAGCGCTTAGTACAGTGCTCTGCACACAGTAAGCTCTCAATAAATACGATTGAATGAATGGACACTAAGATTGAGGACTTAGGGAGATGGTAAATTTAGATACAGTATACTCTGGAGTTGGCTCAGAGCAAAAAACTCCTCCCCGCAGCTGGGAGAAGAGTGGATATGTTCTAATTTCTAGGCTTTAGGCCCTCTTTCCCTTTCTTTGTTGGGTTATGATTTAATCAGTCAATCAGTTATTGAGCGCTTACTGTTTGCAGAGCGCTGCATTTAAGGACTGTGTCCATCATGATTAGCTTGTACATACCCCAGCTCTTAGAACCGTGTTTGACACATAGTAATAATTATGGTAATTATGGTATTTGTTAAGCGCTTACTATGTGCCAGGAGCTGTACTAAGCCCTGGAGTGATACAAGCAAATCGGGTTGGACACAGTCCCTGTCCCACATAGGGCTCACAGTCTTAATCCCCATTTTACAGATGAGGTAACGGAGAAGTGAAGCAACTTGCCCAAGGCCGCGCAGCAGACAAGTGGGGGAGTCAGGATTAGAACCCATGACTTCTGACTCCTAGTCCCGTGCCCTACCCACTATACCATGCTGCTTCGTAAGCGCTTAACAAATACCATCATCATCATTATTATTATCCAGCTCTGACCTCAGCTTTGGCCAAGCTCGTAGAGTCACATTTCAGCTTCCTTTGATTAGTACTTCCTACTGACATTGTAAATAGCTACTCCTTTCTGATTGAAATAATAACAATAATAATTGCGGTATTTGTTAAGCACGAACTGTGTGCCAAGCATGGTACTAAGTGCTGGGTGGACAAAAGATAATCAGGTCCCACATGGCGCTCGCATTCTAAGTAGACGGGAGAGCCGGTATTAAATCCCAATTTTTCAGATGAGGGAAAAGATTTCAGGTGCCTTGGAGGAAAGCAGTCCCTTGTGTGATGTGGAAGGGGTTGGCAGGACTATTTGACCAGGAAGAAGGACAAAAGTGGACGTGCCGTTAGTCTTGTTTTAGCCTGTAAATGATTTTAAAAAAGGAAAATGGGATTTTTCTTAAGTGGTTCTTAGATGTTTCAGCCCCAGTAAGTGATCAACTACTCACATGAAAGAAGAAATCAATTGAGCTGTGTAGGACTGGGAGCAATAGAAAATGTCTCCATCTCTGGTTCAGACTTTTCCATCATGAGATAAATTGATATTCAAAGCGGCGAGACACTCAGACTGATGGGTTTTATAATCCTTTCATCTCTATGCTTCTTCTCTGCCTTGACTGAGGACTGGGTTGGGAGATTAAAGTGTCTCTCTCCGTTTTTTGTCATTCCTCAGGATGTTTGGAAAATTAGTGACTAATAAACAAGACCTGAGGTATCGATGGGCTTCAGGGGGGCCTTGGTGGATCGTGGTGATTTCAATGAGTAAATGTAAGGAAAACAAAAAACAAAAAACAGTGCCAAGGGAACAGAGAAACTGAAATCCCTCCCAAACCGATAAAGATATTCTTCAGAATGAGCCATGTCAGGCTCTGAATATTATTTATTAAGTTTGATTTCATTATTTATTCATATATTTGATTTTTCCAATTAAGTAGTGTGCTTCATCTAGGTAGAAATGACTAACATGTAATAGTAGTCATTTTGCTAATGAGGAAACAGAGGCAGAAAATAATTAAGTGGCTTGCTGAGCCCTTGCCTTCCCTGGAGTGAGTTAGAGAATCTGCTCTGCCAGCTCACCGCAGCCTCCTCCCTCGACCCCCACAGGCTTGCCTTTAAGATCCTCAAGGGAAATTTAGATTGGCAGGACTGTTGCTTCTTATGTTGTGTATGGGTTTTGATCAATTTTAAAGGATGCCATATTTGCTCTTTTGCCTAGTCGCTGCAACCCCAAAACAGGAGAGGGGCTATTACACAAGGAATGAAGTAGGGCGATAAGGGGAGCAGGGGACAAAAAGAGAAGGAAGTGAAAGGTAAAGTGAACACTGGAGACTGCTTCTCTTCCTTCATTCTTTCACTCATTCAACTGTATCGAGCGTTTACTGTGTGCATAGCACTGTACTAAGCGCTTGGAAGAGTAGCGTGGGGAGTAGCTAAGCGCTTGGGGAAGCAGCGTGGCTCAGTGGAAAGAGCCCGGGCTTTGGAGTCAAGAGATTGCGGGTTCAAATCCTGGCTCCGCCACTTGTCAGCTGTGTGACTTTGGGCAAGTCACTTCACTTCTCTGGGCCTCAGTTCCCTCATCTGTAAAATGGGAATGAGGACCGTGAGCCCCACGTGGGACAACCTGATCACCTTGTAACTTCCCCAGCGCTTAGAACAGTGCTTTGCACATAGTAAGCGCTTAACAAATACCAACATTATTATTATTATTATAATCCCAGCTCTGGCACTTCTCAGCTGTGTGACTTTGGGCAAGTCACTTAACTTCTCTGTGCCTCAGTTCCCTCATCTGTAAAATGGGGATGAAGATTGTGAGCCCCACGTGGGACAACCTTGGTTACCTTGTATCCCCCCCAGCGCTTAGAACAGTGCTTGGCACATAGTAGGAGCTTAACAAATACCAGCATTATTATTATTATTACCATACGACAGTAAACAGACGCATTCTCTGCCCCCAAAGAGCTTACAGTCTGGCAGGTTGGGGTGGGGGTAGGAGGAAACAGACATAAATGTAAATAAACAGCCCTAGACACTAGAATGACAATAACACCCTCCCCCTCTTTTCTTCCTCACTCTCCCTCCTGTGTTGTCTCTGCACTTTAATCTGTGACCTTTGGACACTTGATAGTAGCCCCACCCCCAACCCCACAGCACATATATACGTATCTTTATATATTATAAATTACCTATTCATTCATATTAATGTCTGCCTCTGCCCTATACATTATAAGCTCACTATGGGTAGGGAATGTGTCTGCTAATTCTGTTGTATTTTATTCTCCCAAGCACTTAGTACAGTGCTCTGCACATAGTAAGTGCTCAATAAGTTCCATTGATTGATTGATTCCTCAAGAGTGTGCCCTTTTCAGAGAAATTCCTACCTTCCAACCCCATGAGCCTGTCTTTTTGTTGTCTCTTTTTGTTTCTCCTTTTTTATCTCAACACGCACATACACATTTCAGGTGGCACGACCTGTCTCTGGTGTGTTAGCTCTTTCAGTGGATCAAGCAATAGTATTTATTGAGCGCTTACTGTGTGCAGAGCACTGTACTGAGCTCTAGGGAAAGAACAGTACAGTAGAGTTGGTAGACATGTTTCTTGCCCACAGGGAGCTCAGACTCTTCTCTCATCACCCCACTGCAAGCTTGTCTTCTGACCCATCTCTATTGTTTGTTTTAAGGTACTTGGTAAGCACTTACTATGTGTCAAACACTGTTCTAAGAGCTGAGGTAGGTACACATTAATTAGGTCGGATACAGTCCCCATCCCACATGGGGGCACCCAGTCTTAATTAGGAGGGAGAACAGGTTTTGAATCCCCATTTTATTCATTCATTCGATCGTATTTATTGACCGCTTACTGCATACAGAGCGCTGTACTAAGCACTAGGGAGAGTACACTACAATAATAGATGCCTTTTACAGTTGAGGAAACTGAGGCACAGAGAAGCTGAGTGATTTGCCCAAGGTCACTCAGCAAGCAACTGGTAGAACCAGAAGTAGAACCCAGGTCCTCTGATTGCCAGGCCCATACTCTTTCCACTAGGCCATGCTGCTTTTCTACCTAACCCGCTGGGAGCCACAAACGCTACTTACCAAAATAGTCTTTTATTTCCTCCTCCGAGGAATTGTTTTTTACCCAAGATTGTCAAATCCCTGTGGAATTTGACAGGCCTGGTAATGTGCTTTAATGCTCAGTTCTGCCTGAATTCTGTTCACTGCTCTTCTTGCAGCCACATCTGTGTAGTTCCAGGATCTGGAGGAGGGGAGGCTGGGAAGAGAGCCTGATCCCAATTGTACATATAGATAGAATTGTACATATCTATTCTATTTATTTTATTTTGTTAGTATGTTTGGTTTTGTTCTCTGTCTCCCCCTTTTAGACTGTGAGCCCACTGTTGGGTAGGGACTGTCTCTATATGTTGCCAATTTGTACTTCCCAAGCGCTTAGTACAGTGCTCTGCACATAGTAAGCGCTCAATAAATACGATTGATGATGATGATGATCCCAAGCCACTTGTTCACAAGATGCTCTTGGTCCTCCCTCCTAAGACCGCGAGCCCCATGTGGGATAGGGAATGTGTCCAATATGATTAACTTGCCTCTATCCCAGTGCTTAGGACAGTGTTTGACACATAGAAAGCACTTACCAATACCATCACTATTGTAGAGGATGCAGGCCTGGGCAGCCCAGACCTTAAGTTTGTTGTGGGCAGGGACTGTGTCTGTTATGTTGTTATAGCATCCTCTCCCAAGCACTTAGTACAATGCTCTGCACACAGTAAAATGCCCAATAAATACGATTGACTGGGACTGTAAGCTCATTGTAGGCAGGGAGTGTGTCTGTTTATTGTTACACTGTACTCCCCAAAGCACTTAGTGTAGTGCTTTGCACGCAGTAAATGTGCAATAAATACAATTGAATGAATGAATGGTGGCTCCAGCAGAAGCGGCAGCCAAATCTGGATTAAAAAAAAAATGTTTGGCAGGGTCCCTGAAGTATATTTCTTCCGGATGATTCCTAGGAATTAAAAACACATTTGGCAGGGTCCCTGGAGTATGTTGCTGCTGGATGATGCCTAAGAATTGAGGCAAAAATCCAACATCCTTCAGAAAGACTCTGTACTTTGGCTGCCTAAGGGATCCTGAGGAAGTTGAAAATATTCTTGAAACTGAAGAACATTAATGGACAGCATTTTCAGAAGGTGGCATCCAGCCTTCCGGATACCATCTTGCCCATGTCCCCGTAGCCTTAGGTAGCCACATAGGGTCCAGAGCAGCTCTCCTCGTGCCACATTACGTGCCTGTCTTTCTAGAAGTATAACAGAGTAATTTTTGCGGCAAATTAACCTCAGGAAAGAGGGTACTCACCAGGTTTTAGTTTTTTAGCCAGTTATTCCCAGCTCTGAGAGATTGCTTCAGAGGGAGGTAAGGGAAAGAGCAGTTCCCAAGCCACTTTTCTGAGGAGGGAATGAGGGGGGAAGATGCTGGGGAGGGATTTGTGGGGGCAGTTGCAGCTGGTATGAAACATCAAGGTGATTGCTGAAAAGTGGCTCTGGGCCCTGTGAAGGGGTAGGGGGGGATTGTCAGGCCATGAATGCTCTGGAGAGATGGGGTGAGGAGAGAGGAGCAGATGAAGACCTTATAGCCCGTTGTAGGCAGGGAATGTGTCTGTTTATTGTAGCCCAAATGCTTAGTACAGTGCTTTGCATACAGTAAGTGCTCAAATATGAATGAATAATAATAATAATGGTACTAAGTACTTACTATGTGTCCAGCACTGTTCTAAGCAATGGGGTAGAAACTAAGCGCTTAGTACAGTGCTCTGCACACAGTAAGTGCTCAATAAATACGATTGAATGAAACAAGTTTAATCAGGTTGGACACAGTCCCTGTCCCACATGCGGCTCACATTCCCCCACTTTACAGATGAGGTACCTGAGGCACAGAGAAGTTAAGTGACTTGCCCAAGGTCACACGGCAGACAAGTGGCAGAGCCTGGATTAGAACTCCAGATCCTTCTGACTCTCAGGCCCGTGCTCTAACCATTAAGCCATGCTGCTTCTCTTGGATGACTATAACCCCATTATAGGCAGGGAACATGTCCACCTGTTCTGTTGTATTGTACACTCCCAAGCTCTTAGTACACTGATCTGCACGTGCCATTGATTGATTGATTGATGAAGGACAGATAGGTCCAAGAGGTGGGGAGAGAGAAGGGTCAGAAGGAGAAAAGGCCAAGATAAGAGTAGCGCTTGTGCCTGGCCTTACCTCACTGTAGGTTTTTGCTGATAGGACAAAATTGTTCTTTTTCTCTAGCAAGAGCATAGGCTTACTGGCAGGGCCAGAAAAATTAGGAGCATCTAGCACAGTTCTCACTCTGGAAAACCAAGTCACAGACCCAGAAACGCCCGGCTTTGATGGAGCTCTAGTTCTCCACATCTCCCCAGTGTCCTCTGCTGAAGCCCAGGGCAGGCAGGTAGTAAAGGTAGAGAAGCAGCGTGGCTCAATAGAGAGAACACGGGCTTTGGAGTCAGAAGTCATGGGTTCAAATCCCTGCTCAGCCGCTTGTCAGCTGGGTGACCTTGGGCCAGTCACTTAACTTCTCCGTGCCTCAGTTACCTCATCTGTAAAGTGGGGATGAAGACTGTGAGCCCCACATGGGACAACCTGATTACCTTGTATCTACCCCAGTGCTTAGAACAGTGCTTGGTACACAGTAAGTGCTTAACAAATACCAACATTATTATTATTAATTACAGGTAAAGCCGTGGAGAGAGCACATGGCAGGAAGGGGAGGTGAGAGGCAGGAGAGAATAAAGGAGTGGGGACAGGCTGGACATGCTTTTGTATGGACCTTACCTTTAAGAATCAGGCTAGTATGGCCTTTAAATTAATGTCCGTTTTCCCCTCATTATGGGCTCATTATGGGCAGGTAATGTCTCTGCCAACTCTGTTGGATTGTAGTCTCCCAAGCGCTTAGTACAGTGCTCTGCACATAGCAAGCACTCAGCAAATACCATTGATGATGATGATATAGCCACAGGTCTTTTCTACGCAGAGAAGCAGCGAGGCTCAGTGGAAAGAGCCCGGGCTTGGGAGTCAGAGGTCATGGGTTCTAATCCCTCTGCCACTTGTCAGCTGTGTAACTTGGAGAAAGTCACTTCACTTCTCTGTGCCTCAGTTACCTCATCTGTAAAATGGGGATTAAGACTGTGAGCCCCATGTGGGACATCCTGATTACCTTGCATCTCCCCCAGCGCTTAGAACAGTGCTTGGCACATAGTAAGTGCTTAACAAATGCCATCATTATTATTATTTCCAAGACTTACCCAGGCAGCCCCCTCCCTCCACACTCCCACCCTCATCACTCCATCTCCTCATCTTCTCCAATACTCCACCGACCTGTGTAGTCGTAATGGTATTTGCTGGGCTCCTTCTGAATGCAATGCACTGTACCAAACTCTAGAGAAAGCACAGCAGGAACAAGAGACTCATTTCCTGCCCATAAGGAGCTTACACTCTAATGGGGAAGATAAACATGGGATATTTGCAAGCAGTCAGAATAAATAAGATGAATGTTCAATCAATTATACATAAGTGCTAGGTATGACCCTCTTCTCGGGATGATACCTGGAGAGTTTCCAGTAATCTACCAGTTTCGGCTATGGGAGGGTGAGTCAAGCAGAGGCCTACCCATTTTATTCCTAGCTTGGGCAGTGGCTAGAGGGTGGAAGGCAATCTGCTACAAGTCAAAACTCACCAGTGCTGGGCGGCAGCGACATGGGAAAGAGTCGAGGGCGGAGACTCAAGTTTAGTGCGTGGAAGGAGGCAACGGTAAACCGCTTTCATCTTTTTACCAAGAAAATAATATGGATCCACCCACAGGATGATTGCAGATGGAGATGGGGCATTCTGGGAGAGATGTGTCCATGGACTTGCTATGGGTTGGAAATGAATCAGTGGCATCAGACAAGTTAGGTATGACTGATGGGTGGATACCAGCCCACTGCTGGGTAGGGACTGTCTCTATATGTTGCCAATTTGTACTTCCCAAGCGCTTAGTACAGTGCTCTGCACATAGTAAGCACTCAATAAATACGATTGATGATGATGATGATGATGATACCACTTAGGATGCGGATATGGAGGGCAGGCTTGTTGGAGAACGTGGGAATTTAGGAGGGCAGAGGTCTGGGGGATTTTGTGGAGAAGGGAGTTGCAGGCTGGGGAATAGCATGAGCAGTGGATAAGAGTCAGGGGAGAAGCAGTGTTGCCTAATGGATAGAGCACAGGCCTGGACACCAGGAGGACCTGCGTTCTAGTCTCCTCTCTGTCACTTGTCTGCTGTGTGACCTTGGGCAAGTCACTTCTCTGGGCCTCCGTTCCCTCATCTGTAAAATGGGGATTAAGACCGTGAGCCCCAAGTGGGACATGGACTGTGTCCAACTAGACTAGCTTGTAATAATAATAACAATAATAATAATAATGGTATCTGTTAAGTGCTTACTATGTGCCAAGCACTGTTCTAAGCGCTGGGGTAGATACAAGGTAATCAGGTTGCCTCACATGGGACTCACAGCCTTAATCCCCATTTTACAGATGAGGCAACTGAGGCACCAAGAAGTTAAATGACTTGCCCAAAGTCACACAGCTGACAAGTGGTGGGGCCAGGATTAGAACCCATGACCTTTGACTCCCAAGCCCAGGCTCTTTCCACTGAGCCACACTGTTTCTCTTGTATCTACACCAGCGCTTAGTATGATGCCTGGCAAATAGTAAGTGCTCAACAAATACAAAACAGAAAGAGGAGGTGAGTGTGGGGAAGAGGTAGGAGTTGTGCATGGGAGGAGTGAAGAAGATGAGGGGGTGGGGAGAGCTGATTTGAAGGTGTAGAGAGCTAGTGTAGGATGTTAATGCTCACGGTTCTAGTAACCTGTGAGCCCCTCGTTGTGTAGGGACCATCTCTATATGTTGCCGACTTGTACTTCCCAAGCGCTTAGTACAGTGCTCTGCACACAGTAAGCAATCAATAAATATGATTGAATGAATGGTAAGAAAGAAACCATTAGAGAAGCAGCGTGGCGCAGTGGAAAGAGCATGGGCTTTGGAGTCAAAGGTCCTGGGTTCAAATCCCAGCTCCGCCAATTGCGTGACTTTGGGCAAGTCATTTAACTTCTCTGTACCTCAGTTACTTCATCATCAATCGTATTTATTGAGCGCTTACTGTGTGCAGAGCACTGTACTAAGCGCTTGGGAAGTACAAGTCGGCAACATATAGAGACGGTCCCTACCCAACAGTGGGCTCACAGTCTAAAAGGGGGAGTGAGTACCTAAGTACTTAGATGAAATGCTTGAAGATCTGAAGTGGCAGAGGGAGGGGGATGAGCATTAGCTCTTCTGGAGTAGATCAGAAGAGATCTGGTGGATATGAAGGGAGAGGGCAATGAGCAACAGCAGTGAGAGAGAGATGAGAGAAGGGCAAAGAGAGTAGTTTGGATTGAAGTGTATGCTCTGGGGGTGAAGTGGGAGAGGACTGAGGCCACATAAGGGGGTTAGAGCTAATTGACTGACTTGAAGGGAGCGTGTCTTAGTGGAAAGAGCCTGGGCTTGGGAGTAAGAGCTCGTGGGTTCTAATCCCAGCTCTGCCACTTGTCCGCTGTGTGACCTTGGGTAAGTCACTTAACTTCTCTATGCCTCAGTTACCTCATCTGTAAAATGGGGATGAAGACTGTGAGCCCCACATGGGGCAACCTGATTACCTTGTATCTAACCCAGCACTTAGAACAGTGCTTGGCACATAGTAAGTGCTTAACAAATGCCAACATTATTATTATTATTATTATTGAAACCAATGGTTGGGAGTTTCTGTGTGATGCAGAAATGGATAGGCAGCCACAGAAAATTTCTGAGGTGGGGGGGTCAATCAACCAACTGTATTTATTGAGCACTTACTGTGTACTAAGCACATGGGAGAGTACGATACAACTGAGGAGGTAGGCACATTCCCTGCCCACAGTGACCTTACAGTCTTGAGGGGCAGACAGATATAAATATAAATAAATTATGCATTTGTACATAAGTGCTGTGGGGCTGACATTCATAAAACCATATTTTAGAAAAATGACCCAGGCAGCACAGTAGGAACTGGAAAGGGGATAGATTGGAGGCAAGGAGGTCTAACTGGCTGTTGGCGGTAGTCATGTCGAGATACCAGTGATTTAATAGTTTTACTTAGCACTTACTATGGGTAGAGCACTGCACTAAGCACTTACGAGTATCATACCATAGAGTTAATTGGTAGAAAGGATCCCTTTCCTCAAGGAGCTTACGATCCGGTGAGGGAGTCAAATATTAATTTCAGGTAAAGAAAGCAGCAGAACAAAAGGATATGTATGTAGGAGCTGTGGACTGGGGTCAAAGGGGGTAATAATAATAATAATAATAATGACGATGGTTTTTGTTAAGCACTTACTATGTGCAAAGCACTGTTCTAAGCACTGGGGAGGATACAAAGTGATCAGGTTGTCCCACGTGGGGTTCACAGTCTTAATCCCCATTTTACAGATGAGGTAACTGAGGCCCAGAGAAGTGAAGTGACTTGCCCAAAGTCACACAGCTGACAATTGGCAGAGCCAGGATTTGAACCCATGGCCTCTGACTCCAAAGCCCGGGCTCTTTCCACAGAGCCCCGCTGCTTCTCAATATAACAGACACATTCCCTGCCCACAGCAATCTTACAGCCTAGAGGGGGAAACAGACATTAATAGAAGTAAATTACAGATATGTACATCAGGGCAAGGGAAAAAGTCAAGGCAGCGCAGAAGGGAGTGGGAGAAAAGGAAATAATAGTAATTAGGGTATTTGTTAAGCGCTTATTATGTGCCGCCACTGTACTAAGTGCTAGACTGTACTAAGCGCTGGAAGGAGGGCTTAGTCACAGAAGGTCTCTTGGAGCAGGTGTGCCTTCAATAAGGTTTTGAAGATTGTTGGGTAGGGACTGTCTCTGTTGCCGATTTGTACTTCCCAAGTGCTTAGTACAGTGCTCTGCACATAGTAAGCGCTCAATAAATACGACTGAATGAATGATTGAAAGATGGGGTTCAGTGGGCCAGTAAAAGTCAGGCAAGAGTTGTGACCCAAACTGGAAAAATAAATAAATAAATAAATAGCATCTCCACTATCAACTTCTGATAGAGACGCAGCGTGGCTCAGTCGAAAGAGCACTTGCTTTGGAGTCAGAGGTCATGGGTTCAAATCCCAGCTCTGCCAATTGTCAGCTGTGTGACTTTGGGCAAGTCACTTCACTTCTCTGTGCCAGTTACCTCATCTGTAACATGGGGATTAAGACTGTGAGCCCACTCGGGACAACCTAAGCACCTTGTAACTTCCACAGCGCTTAGAACAGTGTTTTGCACACAGTAAGCGCTTAATAAATGCCATTATTATTATTATTATTATTATTATTATTCTGCTAACAGGAAAAAAGCTTTTGAAATTGCTATGAGTCAGGGCTAAGATAAACTTAATAGTCTCCGACCCCATAAAATGCATTCTAAATCACCTTCTGCGTGGGTTAAATTATCCTCTTTCTTCCAAGCACTTGAAAAGATACATACTTTTAAGTCCAAAGCTCTTGATGAAACCATCAATAGTTCTGCCCCGAGGTTGAAAGGCACTCTGCCGTCTAGCTAGGTGGTGAATTAATTATTTCATCCCCATTGATTTACTTAGTAACTCCGCGATTGTGGTAGCGCCTTCTGCCAACGCGCTTTCAAACCTGATATCGATTCATCGACAGATTCACATGAAGACGATGCCAGCCGCCATGTTCAGGCTCCTGACGGGGCAGGAAACTCCCCTCTACATCTAGCTGGTGGCTGGTTTTCGGCAACGAACTGAAGGAGATTCGTTCAACTTTCCACCTGAACTGGGCTCTGCACAGCGTAAGAAAGCTGGGGTTTTGTAAGAATTTCGTGGCCGAGGACAGGACCTGAAAATTTAGCCAACTGGGTGAACAGGCTCCACAGAGTGAGTGAGTGAGTGAGAGAGAGAGAGTGTGTCTGTATTTTTCTTTCATTCCTTTTTCCTTTAGGCCAAAAAAGAGATGTGTCAAGATGGCAGCCCAATATACCATCTTTGTAAAAACATCTAGGTGTTTCGCAACGTTTCATTACTTTTCTCCTCATCTTTGACAACGACATTTGTTTGTCACCTCTGCGCGGCATGCTGTATGTCTATCCTGAACTCCAGTGGATGTGAGTGTGTGACGAGTGGGTCTGCGACAGGATAAAAGGAAAACTTAATACGAAGTCGTGGTTGATTAAAAAACAAAAACAAAACGAAGGCTAGTTCCCTCAGATTGGTTTTCAAGACTGTTCTGACTCAGATCGTGTTTGATGGTGTAAAACGTGTGTGATTCAGCTACTGCTTTCTAAAGAAAACGGTATCCTTATGACAAGTATATAACTTGTAATTAAAGTTTGGCAAAATGTGAATTGTAAGTACGTGTATTTTTAAAAAAGGAGCCTTTCCTATGTTAAATAAAGACTGATGGCCACACCATTAAAAAAATCTAAATATTTATTTAGATATGTATTTATGGTTTGGGATTTTAATTTTGACATATTGTTCCTTCAGGCTTAAATATTCAAATGCACCAGGAACAGGTCAGCTACTCTCTTCTATAATCTGTTCTACAATCTAAGATGTAATAGTCCTTTTGGTGTATTCCTTGCTGATTAAAACCGTGCAGTGCTCACTATGGGAAAGCCATGCTTGCCAGTTGCTTCTACTAGAGGAGCAAGGCCTCACAAGGTTTCTACTGTCTTTTATACACATGTAAAAAATACAGCAGCCACTTCAATCTCTCCCTTCAATCTTTCATTCCTGAGGCAACATGTTACAAACAACAATTGATTTGGAAGAGCAACAGACTGACCCATCAGCAGTATTGAACTGTGTGTAGATAAAGTATGATACTGGTGTCAAATTGTATTCATTATTGAGATAAATGGTAATTGATGTCATTTTTGTCTTGATTTTTTTTTTTTGGCCCAGGCCTTGAAGAAAATACACTGTGACTTAAGAAGCCTTACTATGCAGTAACTAAAGCTTTAGGGTTACTGTAATTCAAGGGGTGACCTATGTGTTGCATGCAACTGACCGTAGGAAAGAGTTAAGCTAATATCACTAATAAATCTAAAGTAATAAAGAAAATGTGCTTGTTGTGTTTGTTTTTTAACCAATGATTTAGAGGGATGAATTTCTAAAAGTTTTCCATAGTGCACATGGGTAGCATTTTGGTGAATGATAATAGCTGGTAAATATCCTTTCCTCAACAAATACGGGTAACAGCCCTAAACTATCACTTGAGACAGTGATGGGTAATGAATGCCTATAATTATTAGCATTGGAAGTTGCCACAGGATGTCACACTAATGAGGCTGAGAAAACATTTACTAAAAGAAAAAAAGAAAAAACATTCAATAACCCTGATGGATCTAAAACTCAAATGCTGAGCTAATGCTGCTCTTCTGCCATTTGCTCAGCGCTGTCCCTCTTTGATTAATTCAGAAAGGTATTGAATGAGTTATAGACCAAGGACCATCCTCAGCAAGATTGTCAGAGTTGAGTTATTGATTTTTGGCACTCTAGTTTTATGAGAAAACAACCCCAACTTCTAGTTAAGAGGGGAGGAACGGAATCATTAATTCTTGGAGTGTTTGCATTGGATATATTTCTAAGAATGCCAAATTTTGGGGCCGGGGGGGAGACCCAGTCTCTAGCCTGAGCCCGTTGTGGGCAGGGTTTGTCTCTATTTGTTGCCGAATTGTACTTCCCAAGCGTATAGTACAGTGCTCTGCACACAGTAAGCGCTCAATAAATTCGATTGAATTGAATGAACCTAATCTCCTTATTGTATTGTATTCTCCCAATTGCTGTGTACAGTGCTCCACACACACTAATCACTCAATAAATTCTACTGATTGACTGAAGTGGTAAAGGTCTTTTGCTTACTCTCTGCCATCCTGGGTCGGCCTTGGAGGGATGTGTCCAGAAGAAAGCAGGGATGTTCTGCGCTGTACATGCAGTCATCGCTTGGAGCATTATCCACACAAAGGGCTCCGGAAAAGTCTTTCAAATTTCAAGGACCTGGTCGTTCTGCCTTCTTCAGAAAAAAGATTTTCATGTTTTTTGGACTAAAGCATTAATTTTTAAAATAGGTAATTTAATTAGAAAAGTCGATACCAGCCTATTTTTGCCGCTTATTAATTAAAAAAACCCTCAAATGACTCTGGAGTCATGTAAAGATCCAAAAAGGCTTTATATTTCTTAGGCTTTCCTCCAGACTTGACTGGCACAATTAAGTTCTGAAATGACCACTCAAGGCTATAAAGTCAACCTTCCATAAATCAGAAGAACCAAAATAAGAACTCTGTACAGATTGATGAAAACAACTGTAGTGACTCTGAGACTTGTCTTATGCAGTCGAGTCATCTCCAACCCACAGCAACTTCATGGCCACATCTCTCCCGAATGCCTCATCTCCAGCTGCAATCATTCTAGTTTATCTTGTCTTATGCTCTCGAGTTGTCTCTGACCTAGAGTAATGCCATGGACACATCTCTCCCAGAACACCCCCCACCTCCATTTCCTACCTCATTCTCGTAGTGTATTCATACTTTTCTTGGTAAAAATATGAAGTGGTATACCATCATCTTCTTCCACGCAGTAAACGAGCTTCCACCCTCAACTCTCTTCCATGCTGCTACTACCCAGCACAGGTGAGTTTTGACTTGTAGCAGATTATCTTCCATTCTCTAGCCACTGCCCAAGCTAGGAATGAAATAGGTAGGCCTCTGCTTGACTCTCCCACCCAAAGCCGAGACTGGTAGAGTACTGCAAACTCTCCAGATGTGGTCCTGAGAGGGGGAGAGACACTATTCCAGCTCAAAACAAGATGTGAAATTTCCTTTCTCCCTCCTGCCCTGTCCCATCCCAAGAGACTCCAGTGATAAGGGGCTATGGTCTGAAACTTCCCAATAAATTCCAGAAGATTGCCAAAGCTAGCTCTTTCACATTGTAACCATACAGAAGTTGTAGCACTAATTTTTTTCCTCTATTTCACCTGTAGGTTTAAGAAGCAATTTCAGAGAAAAACAGGAGTTGAGAGCTAACCAAATAGTCCACATCAAAAAAAAAAAAATCTCCAAATTTCCAAACGTATTTCCTACCTTAGTGCCATGGACATTCAGGTTTGCCACGTAGCTTCAGAAGCTGAATTTCTCTGAGTAAATTAAGAACAATTCAAAGAAAATCAATCACACAACTCACTTCTTATATCTAATTAGGCAAAAGAACCACTCCATCACCAGAGTAAGCTTAATGGCACCTAGGCATGCACTGATCATGGGTCATAATGAAATAATCCCCTCGTGATCTCTACTCCAATCAGCCTTGCACAAGAAGAGTCCAGAAATACTTTTTATTAAACCACTGATCATTGTTAAAACACTTTGAGGTACAGTACGTTACATAGGTATAACTTCTGAGTCGTATAAACAGGTCTCTTGTGGCTTGGAGAAGATATTCTAGAAACTCTGCCTCCTAGCAGCATTTGAACCAGCACTTCTGAGAAGTCAATTCCACTAGGGAAGATGCTTTTCATTGCAGGATGAGAATAAGCCTTTGCTTTTGACATTCAGAAAAATTCATTCAATATCCTCTTTCTGCTGAAGAGGAAACATAATCTGACAGGAAGATGCTTCTCTTTCCCATCATCTTCTGAGCCCAGCATTCACATCTGTCTGGGATTCAGACGGAAGTAGTTCTCACGGGGATGAGTCTGTCCTCTGTAGGTCCAGCTTTGATATTAAAGGATGGTCTCCCGGCAAACTCCGACGAAACTGTGGAGCCTGTCCCGCTCACAATGGGGACTGACTTGTGCCACCCTTAAGAGAGAAACCGCAGAACTCAGAGCTCCACAGCTCTGGAGATGCAGGTCTTCTTGAAGGTGTTTTCTAGAGATAATCACATTTTTCTGGGAACTTGTAATTACCTGTTCACAGGGAGAAGAAAGAGAGAACAGGAGAAATGAGACGGTGGGAGGGGATTTCATTTCTTCTCATATTAGAAGGATTGTCATCAGGTACATAATGATAATGGTTGTAACGGTGAATTGAACACCTGTTTCCCTAATACGGATCATCATCATCAATAGTTTTTACTGAGCACTTACTGTGTGCAGAGCACTGTACTAAGCTCTTGGAAGAGTTCAACATGACAGTATAACAGACACAATCCCTGCCCACCATGAGGTTATGGGATAGAGGGGGAGACAGACAATAATACAGATGAATAATGTTTAATATGAGATGGGAGAGTGTGCCAACAACCTGCATTCTGCTCCTCCCGGGGATCTTTAGGTTAAACACAGTCCCCCTTCCTAACCACAGTTCATGACCCTCTAAGCAGCATGGCAGAGTGGATAAAGCACAGGCCTTGGAATCAGAAGGCCATGGGTTCCAATCCTGGCTCTGCCCCATGCCTGCTGTGTGACCCTGGGCAAGTCACTTCACTGCTCCTTGCCTGTGACCTCATCTGTCAAATGGGGGTTGAGACCGTGAGCCCCATGAGGGACAGGGACTGTGTCCTACCTGATTTGCTTATATTCACCCCAGCACTTAGTGCAGTGCTTGGCACATAGTAAGCGCTTAACCATCACCACTATTTATATGACTTAATCCTCTACCCTTATTTGAAAACACTAAGGCATCTGTTTTTGGAAGGGACGATGAAGCTCACTGTTCCAGTGGGGGAAACTGATTCCCCCCCCCCCCCCAATTCCCATGGGTTTCACTGTGAATTTCAGGAAAATCAACATCTTCAGTTAAGAGGGCTTCTAACAGCATTTTCACATCCTAGATTCTCTGCACGATAGTCCAGCTCCCACTAGACTGTAAGATAAATGTGGGCAGGGAATTCATCTACCAACTCTGTTGTACTGTACTCTTCCCACCGCCTAGTACAGAGCTCTGCACACTATAAGCACTCAAATACCACTGATTGGTGATCCAGGGGCTTTCTGAAGACCTGGTTCCACTGATGGCACAGGGTGAAAGGGCTGAGAAATGCACACTGTGCTCGCGTGAACAGAGAGGAACGGGACCCTTTTTTTGCTAACTTGCTAAAAGCTCATGGCGCATCAGGACCCAACTTCACTCCAAACTGCCGAGAGAGTAAACTAGGCTACTGAAAAGAAAGGAGAAAGAAATGAGATTAGAGGGAATTAACACGGCTCAGCATGCATTTTGCTTAGCAGAGGTACAAAGGGAAATAATGCCCTCTGTTGCTGGGACAGGAGATTGTGTACAGAGAGGAACCTTGCCCACCCCCATGGCTTTTCTTTTCAAGCAAATGGGCTTCTATCAAAGAGCAAACCGTGATTCTTTGGCCAAGAACAGTCGGTTCACAAAACAGCTTGCCATTTCCATTTATGCTGGCTTGAAAATAGCTCCAAATAATGGTGCAATACATTCATTTAAAAAATCCTCAAATGTTACTGATTCAGAACTTCCAGGCTGGAGGAATAACAGCGCTAAAGCCTTCCTCCATTTATTTGAGGCAACCATCTTACTCTCCAGGCTTAAAAACATTTGTTTGGTAAGATTCCAGTATTATTTTCCAACAGTAGTATCTCCTGAGTACCTACTATTTGCAGAACACTGTACTAAGTTCTTAGTATTTTTTCTTCCTGTTGCACAAAACATCCATAGATTCATCAACAGTATTTCCTGTTAAGGAGCTCTGCTTTTCCATTAAAAAGGCCTAATTGCTCTCTTTGGCTCTGCAACATTTGGGAATTAATGTCCAATAATATTAGCAAGGTGATAAAATTGCTAACCACATAATCTCCCTGAAAAATATCTTTCAAGTTTCAACACATTTCACTTTCTCTGTTCTTCTAACTGAATTCAGTAACCTTCTTATTCAAAGAGCAAACTCCCAGCTAGAAGGGAAAATCTCTGGTTCCTGCCGTACTGGAAAGTTCAGACACACAGCTGCCTATGCCAAACCTCAAGCACTATTGGGGGGCTTGGGGGTCATTAACAAAGAGGAGATAAGAGCACCTGGGTGCAGAGCAGATGGCCGAGGGGCACGTGTGGAGAGATGGATTTGTTCCTAGATTCATTATGCCTTCACTCCCTCCCCTGGGGAGTGAAGATCTGAAAACCTCTGGAGATCCGAAAACTACTGCCAGAAATATCTACCCACATTGGATAATCTGGAAGATTAGTGGAAGACAGAGTTTCCCTATGGCCAAATCCTGCAAATATGTAATGTTTTCCCTAACTGTAGCTATTATAGGTACACACATACTCATGTGTTTGTGGGTGATTGAAAAATGCCTATAATAATTCCCCTTTGCTAAACACCACTGGCATTAGAAAAATAACTGATCAAGAAAAGCATTATGATAATAATAATACTAATAGTATTTGTTAAATTCTTACTACGTGTTAGGCCTGTTCTAAGTGCTGGGGTAGACTACAAGCCAATGAAGTTGGACACAGTCCATGTCCCACACGGAGCTCACAGTCTTAATTCCCATTTTACAGAGGAGGTAACTGAGATAAAGGGAAGTGAAGTGACTTGCCCAAAGTCACACTGCAGACAAGTGGGGGAGTCAGGATTAGAACCCAGGTCCTTCTGACCCTCAGGCCTATGCTCTATTCACTAGGAAATGGTGCTTCCCTGATAATGACTGTAAGCCCAGTGTAGGTAGGGATTGTCTCTCTTTATTGTTGAATTATACTTTCCAAGCGCTTAGTACAATGCTCTGCTCACAGTAAGCACTTAATAAATATGACAATGAATGAATAATTATCATCATGATAATAATGATAAATATAATGATGCTATGGCCCATTATGGACAGAGAAGAGAGGGAAAGGGCACGAAGTAACTTTTGGCCGAACAGGAGCCCCGTATCATAAAATACTTGGAAGCAGCATAGCCTAGCAGATAGAGCACGGATCTGCGAGTCAGAAGGACCTGGGTTCTAATTCCGGCTCTACCACGTGCCTGCTCTGTGACCCTGGGAAAGTCGCTTGACTTCTCTATACCTCCCACTCCCTTCTGTGCCATGCTGACTTGCTCCCTTTATTTATCGGCTCCCACCCCCAGACCCACAGCACTTTACATATCTGCAATGTATTTATCTGTATTATAATAATGATGCATTTATTAAGTGCTTACTATGTGCAAAGCACTGTTCTAAGCACTGGGGAGGTTATAAGGCGATCAGGTTGTCCCACAGGGAGCTCACAGTCTTAATCCCCATTTCACAGATGAGGTAACTGAGGCACAGAGAAGTTAAGTGACTTGCCCAAAGTCACACAGCTGACAATTGGCGGAGCCAGGATTTGAGCCCATGACCTCTGACTCCAAAGGCCGTGCTCTTTCCACTGAGCCACACTGCTTCTCTGTCTGTCTCTATTAACGTCTATCTCCCCCTCTAGACCATAAGTTCGTTGTGGGCAGGGAATGTGTCTATTTATTATTATATTGTACTCAACCAAGTGGTTAGTACAGTGCTCTGCACCCGATAAGTGCTCAATAAATACGGCTGACTGATTGAATGACATCTGTAAAATGAGGATTAGGACTGTGAGCCCCATGTGGGACATGAATTGTGTTCAATATGATTAGCTTTTATCTATCCCAGTGCTTCGTACAGCTCCTGGAACATAGTAAGCGCTTAAACACCAAAAAAGAAAAAAGAAAAACGTCTCCTTCCTTATTCTGGCTAAATCTGAATAAAATGATTTCCTTTGGCACTTCAGAGCCAGTGAATGAATCCTCTCTGTCTTGGAATGGAAACAATGACAAGCTGCTCGTTAGGCTCATACCTGGTCTATAATGTTGGCACTGAAGATGGCTTCTTCCATATGTCGTTCATCAGATTTGATTACTGATCGTATACTATTCACCACATGCTGCACTTCTGGAGGGAGATTACAGTTTGAATGTTCCAAAAATTTAGCCACCAAAACTTTTGTATCTTTATAGGCCTTAATGTCCACTAATGAATGTGGTCGCTCTTTTGAGATGCTTTGTAAGGCCGTTGGTTTTAACTGTTCGTCACCTTGCCCGGTATCTCTTTGTTTTCCCGTTGGTAAAAAATGGTCCTGACAAGCAGAGGCAGCCATGTAAGAGCCAGAAATGGAAACTAAAAATAAAAGGGGAAAAATACAACTTTGAAAAGAAAAACTAAAGAGAGAGGCAGCTATCAAATAAAAAATAAACATGCTTGGAAAAGGTTTTTGCTTTGTAACTCTTCTAAGTGCTATACGTGTGTGTGTGTGTGTGTGTTTGTGTGTGCACATGTTTCTTCCTTCACACACTGTCACACCTTCTTGCCAATCACTTGAGAAGCAGCGTGGCTAAGTGGATAGAGCTCAAGCCTGGGAGTCAAAAGGACCTGAGTTCCAATCCCAGCTCTGCCAGCTGTCTGCTGTGTGACCTTGGGCTAGTCACTTCACTTCTTTGGGCCTCGGTGACCTCATCTGTAAAATGAGGCTTAAGACTGGGAGCCCCATGGGACTGCATTCAACCTGATTTGGTTGTATCCACCCCAGCACTTAGTACAGTGCCTGGCACACAGAAAGCATTTAACCAGTAGCACAATTATTACTACTGTTATTATTATCATCCTGGGAGAACAATTTTTGGTAGATCAGCCCTTGCTGAGGCCTGGGATTGCGGACCATGCCTGGAGAGGGCAAGGGAATAGGTCGATTCGCCAAAAGTCCAGGTGTGGAGGTCAGCTTCACCACACTGCAATTTTTCAATGCACCGTGGCAGTGATACTCCTATTTCACCTCTCGACTCTGGTATTTGTAGTTGACCACAAAGAGATGAGGTCATTGTGGGAAGGGAATGTGTCTGTTATATTGTTATATTGCACTCTCCCAAGCGCTTAGTCCAGTGCTCTGCACACAGTACGATTGATCGACTGACTGAACTGAGAAAGCTACAAAGCCCAGCCCCTCAAAAATTCCTTGTTATTACCAAATAATAAACGTTCAGTTTGGATTTCCCATATTCACTGTGCGACAAAAATAAATTGCAAAGCAAAAAAGGTTCTACTTGGATTGATTAAAAGCAACGTATTGAATGAATTAAGTGCCGGTGATAAACACTGAACTGACACGGAACGGGTACAGAACCTTATGCCATCTCCATAAACATGCCATCGCTTTGCTTTCGGGGGCCTTAGCGGATAAAAGGACGGTATAGATTAACACTCAATGGTAATTTATTTAAGCAGGGACTAGATTAAGACAGCTGACTCCACCTGACACAACCCCTTGAAATACAAGGGTAAGCAGTTCTAAAGGCACAAAAGTGGTAGGGCTGTGCATTTTTGGCCTCAATTGTTTTACCTCAAGATGAACAGTACATTTTAAAACCCAGAAGATCTACTGTATCGGCTCAGCGCTTAAATTGGCTGGTTATCAGAAATTCCTGGGCGAGTGTCCTATCCCTCCCCTGGCTGAGCGGTAAGAGGACCAAGGGGATGTTCTGGAGATGCTGGCCTGCTGTTCACCCTAAATAAAAGAGCCAACAATAGGGCCCGAGGGAAGACTAGGGCTGGACATTTCTCCCACTTCTCCTCTTCCATAAACGTTTCACGACTGCCGCATCTGCCCCCACCGATTACCCTTAGCTTCATTAAGTAAATATTCCCAGATGGGCATTGAGATGTTACTGAAAAAACAACCAAAAAAAAATCTCCATGGGAAAGCTACATTAGCTTAAATGGAACGGGAGGGGACTGCCACTATGGACCTCCTCCTCCTTCTTTGCTTATGTACACATACATTATGTACATATCTGTAATTTATTCCCTGTCCAGACCTGTGCACTCGTTGAGGGCAGGAAATGTGTCTGTTTATTTTTGTATAGTAGTCTCCCAAGCACTTGGTATAGTGCTCCGCACACAAAGAAGCAGTGTTTCTTAGTGAATACAGCATGGGCCTAGGAGCCCGTTGCTGTGCGACCTTGGCAAGTTACTTCACTTCTTTCGGCCTCAATTACCTCATCTGCAAAATGGGGATTAAGAGTGTGAGCCCTATGTGGGACAGGGACTATGTCCAACCTGATTTATCCCAGTGCTAGGAACAGTGCTTGGCACATAATAAGTGATTAACAAATACCATAATAATAATTATTATTATTAATATTAATACATCTGATTCAGTGAATAAATCTGACAATGAACGAACGCTTGCCACCTGCAATCCCAACATTCCAGCCCAGTTTTTTTTTATGGCATTTATTAAGCGCTTACTATGTGCAAAGCACTTCCAACCCCTGCCTACTGGCTTTGTGGTCCCAGAAGGCAGGAACTTCAAACTAGGAAGCATTGTGACTTAGTGGAAAGAGCAGGGGCCTGGGAATTGGAAGACCTAGGTTCTAATCCTGACTCTGTCATCTGCTTGCTATGTGACCTGGGACCATTTTTTTTTAATGGTATTAAGCACTTGCTAGGTGTCAAGCACTGTTCAGAGTGCTGGGTTGGATACAAGTTCCAGTCACAGTCTAAATAGGAGGGACAACAGGGATTTTGTAATTGAGGGGACAGGCCCAGAGAAGTTAAGTGACCTGCCCACTGTCACACAGCAGGCAAGTGGCAGAACCAAGGTTAGAACCCAGGTCCTTCTGACTCTCAGGCCTGTGCTTTACCCACTAGGCTACACTGCTTCTGCTAACCTAACAAATCATGTAAATTCTCTGTGTCTCAGTTTCCTCATCTGTAAAATTGGTATTCAGATACCTCTTTTTCATGGTATTTGTTAAGTGCTTATTTATGGGCCAGGCACTGTGCTAAGCGCTGAGGCAGATGCATGATAACCAGGGTGGACGCAGTCCCTGACCCACATGGGGCTCACAATCTTAATCCCCATTTTACAGATGAGGAAAGTGAGCCACAGAGAATAATAATAATGATGGCATTTATTAAGCGCTTACTATGTGCAAAGCACTGTTCTAAGCGCTGAGGGGATACAAGGTGATCAGGTTGTCCCACGGGGGGCTCACAGTCTTCATCCCCATTTTACAGATGAGGTAACTGAGGCCCAGAGAAGTTAAGTGACTTGCCCAAAGTCCCACAGCTGACAAGTGGCAGAGCCAGGATTTGAACCCATGACCTCTGACTCCAAAGCCTGGGCTCTTTCCACTGAGCCACGCTGCTGAAGTGACGTGTCCGAAGTCGCACAGCAGACAAGTCATGGAACTGGGATTGGAGCCCTAGGTCTTTCTGACTCCGATGGGACAGGGACTGTGTCCAATCTGTTTATACTGTGTTTCTTATGGGGTTGGCCCATAATGATTATAATAATAATAATAATAATTAATATTATTAGGAAAGGACCACCATCAGCTACTTAATAATAGATATTCTTCATGCTTCATCTGAAAGTGCAGCACAAATCACTGGGCTGGCAGCCACATTATCGGCAGGCGTGAGCAATTAAGGTCTGTGGGACAGAATCTGGACAGTTGAGAATACGAACTCCAACTACATCCATGAAACTCTTTTAGAAGTTAGACATCAATCAATCAATCGTATTTATTGAGCACTTACTGTGTGCAGAGCACTGTACTAAGTGCTTGGGAAGTACAAGTTGGCAACATATAGAGACAGTCCCTACCCAACAGTGGGCTCACAGTCTAAAACACTGTGTGTTTTAATGTAAATCTAAAACACATTGTCTTTTAGTACAGCAACAATTTCAAAAATAACGTAATAAATCAGTGGTCCAATGATGGGCTAATTGGCCACATGTTGCCCATCAGGTCATGGCTAGCTCCCAACCCAATCAATCGTATTTATTGAGTGCTTACCACGTGCAGAGCACCGTACTAAAGCGCTTGGGTGAGTGCAACATAACAGATTTGAGTATATTTTTTTTTTTGAGAAGCAGCATGGCTTAGTGGAAAGAGCCCGGGCTTGTGAGTCAGAGGTCATGGGTTCTAATTCCGGCTTTGCCACTTGTCAGCTGTGTGACCATGGGCAAGTCACTTTAATTCTCTGTGCCTCAGTTTCCCCATCTGTAAAATGGGGATGAAGACTGTGAGCCCTATGTGGGAAAACCTGGTTACCCAGCAATTAGAACAGAGCTTGGCACACAGTAAGCACTTAAACAATACCAACAACATTATTACTATTATTATTATTAATATAACAGAGGGAGCCCCTCCCTCTGCTTTCAGTGATTCTCCACTTCCAGCCTCAGTTTCCAGTTCACTTGACCAGTTATAAAATCAGATAATTTTGCATGTACTTCTCCAGCACGGGGAAACTGTGAAGCACACATACATGTCTCTGGTTCTATTTCAGAATAACCAGGTGCACTGATATGCAGATTTGGGGGTCTCCCCTCCCAAATTCAGCCAGGGTATGGGGATAGAGAGCCCTCGTGCTGAAAATAGGTCCGAGGAGGTCCTTCCTCTGCTAACTACAAAAGTGAGAGTTAGTCCAGCTGTGTATCAAAGGTCACCAATCCTCCTCGACCTCTCAGCTGCCTTCAACACTGTGGACCATCCCCTTCTCCTCAATACATTATCCAACCTTGGCTTCATGGACTCCGTCCTCTCCTGGTTCTCCTCTTATCTCTCTGGCTGTACATTCTCAGTCTCCTTCGCGGGCTCCTCCTCCCCCTCCCATCCCCTTACTGTAGGGGTTCCTCAAGGGTCAGTTCTCGGTCCCCTTCTGTTCTCCATCTACACTCACTCCCTTGGTGAACTCATTTGCTCCCATAGCTTCAACTACCATCTCTACGCAGACGACACCGAAATCTACATCTCCTCCCTTGTTCTCTTTCCTCCCTCCAGGCTCGTATCTCCTCCTGCCTTCAGGATATCTCCACCTGGATGTCCACCCACCACCTAAAGCTCAACATGTCCAAGACTGAGCTCCTTATCTTCCCTCCCAAACCATGTCCTCTCCCTGACTTTCCAATCACTGTGGACAGCACTTACCATCCTTCCCATTTCACAAGCTCGCAACCTTGGTGTCATCCTTGACTCCGCTCTCTCATTCACCCCACACATCCAATCTGTTATCAAAACCTGCTGGTCTCACCTTCACAACATTGCCAAGATCCACCCTTTCCTCTCCATCCAAACTGCTACCTTGTTGGCTCAATCTCTCATCCTATCCCGAGTGGATTACTGCATTGCCTTCCTTTCTGATCTCCCATCTGCCTGTCTCTCCTCACTTCAGTCTATACTTCACTCTGCTGTCCGGATTTTCTATCTAAAGAAATGCCCTGGGCATGTCACCCCTCTTTTCAAAAATCTCCAGTGGTGGCCTATCAACCTTCGCATGAAACAAAAACTCCTCTCTATTGGCTTCAAAGCTCTCCATCACCTCTCCCCCTCCTAAGTCACCTCCCTTCTCTCCTTCTCCAGCCCAGCCCGCACCCTCCGCTCCCCTGCTGCTAACCTCCTCACTGGGCCTCATTCTTGCCTGTCCTGCCATCGACCCCCGGCCCACGTCCTCCCCCGGCCTGAAATGCCCTCCCTCCCCACAGCTGTCCAACTAGCTCTCTTCCTCCCTTCAAAGCCTTACTGAAAGCTCAGCTCCTCCAGAAGGCCTTCCCAGACTGAGCCCCCACTTTTCCTCTGCTCTTCCTCCCCTCCCTCCCTCTGCCCTATCCTCTTCCCTTCCCCACAGCACTTACGTATATTTGTACATATTTATTACTCTGTTGATTTTATTAATGATGTGTATATAGCTATAATTCTATTTATCTATTCTGATGGCATTGACACCTGTCAACTTGTTTGGTTTTGTTGTCTGTCTCCCCTTTCTGTACTGTGAGCCCGTTGTTGGGTAGGGACCATTTCTATATGCTGCAGATTTATACTTCCCAAGCGCTTAATACAGTGCTCTGCGCACAGTAAGTGCTCAATAAATTCAATTGATTGAATGAATGAATGAATTAACGAATGGATCCTGGGAGGTGAAAACTGGCCAAATCCTCCCGAAGTTGAGTGTGGGACTGAGGTTTGGCCACCAACCCAGACTGTACCTTTTTAAGCGCTATTAATTAAGCGTTGACTCTAGGACAGGCACTGTACTATGTGCTGGGGCAGATACAAGATAATCAGGTTGGACACAGTCCTGACCCATGTAGGGTTCACTGTTTTAATCCCCATTTTCAGATGAGAAAACTGAGGAACAGAAAAGTTAAGTGACTTGCCCAAGGTCACTAGCAAACGGTGGAGTCAGGATTAGAACCCAGGTCCTCTGACTCCTGGGACCATGCTCTTTCCACTAGATCATGCTGCTTGAGGTTACCTGCCTGAAACAGATTAATTAATTCTCTTTCTTAAGGCTTCTGTTGAGCTTCTCACCTATCTCTAAAGCAGCTGGAGTTATTTGTGCCTCATGATGTTGGCTGTTTGTAGGTGTGTAAGAAGCATCCCCTTTAATAATAAAAAAATGCTGTTATACATAACCCATAGAAAAAACAGCCCATTCTATCTTCATATGAGAAAAATGATTTCCACTTTCTTTTCAAAAAAATCTTTCATGTTACAACAAAAAGGAAAAATGCAGTTATGTTGGGTTTAAAATGCAAACATGATTAATTTTAATTGTGATAAACAATCACCCTACCTCATGGTTATGAAGACTAGGAGGGAAGACAAGCCCTGACTAGGAACGGGGCAAGTTGCTTTTCTGAAGAATGGGTATCTGAGGGTACAAAAAATCATTAACACTCTTAAGGTGTTGCCCTCCAAACTCAGATTCATGCCAAGAAATAAGGAGGAAATCATTTCAAATGTATTAAGACATTTATTGTTCTTTCTGAAGCTGAAAGCTATTTTCAACCTCTAGAAAGACTTAGAAGACTTTTATATCTTTAGGGCAAACCTCACAATGAAAAACTAATCTAATCTTCTCTAGTTGAATGCATAATTAAGGCAGGATGGGGAAAAAAATTCCAAACAATAACAACAACAAAAAAACACACAAAAAATATCTGTGCCTGCTCCCCCATGCCCCTAAGGAAAAGTTAGGACATTCCCAGTGAGATATGATTCTTTGGCTTTAATCAGGCATCAGGGATCTGTTGGGTAGTGAGTGTGCTTGGAAATAATAGGTTCCAGCCAGCTAATCTTTTCTTTGCAGAAGCCCATTCACCCAATATGAAGGCCATTTGACCTACCTTTAAAGACCAAAGTAACCAAAAAACCTGTTGGAAAAATCCAGTACCAAAACAGAAGAGTTCACATTTTCTACCAAGTCCTGTCACGGTAGTTTGCATTGTTTGTACTTGGCCAGCTCTCATTGCTAAAAGAAACACTCAGACCAGTAACAGTTGGTAACAAGCTTTCTAAAGGAAAAGGGTCCATTACAAACTATACTAAAATGTTTCTGTCACGGGGATTTTCAGGGGATAAATGAAGTAGAGGAAGATTGATAAAGTTCAAAAAACGGACCAGTTTGTTACGATGTGGCTGCTATGTCACTGTGACTGCTGTAACCCAACACTTTTTAGCTCAAAGATACTATGTGAAATACTTATCCCAGATAGCACATATGCAACAATAAGCCAGTGCATGAATATGGTCAGGCACAAAACGTATGCTAATGGCTCTGCTGTGTGACCTTGGGCAAGTTACTTCCCTTCTCTGTGTCTTGGTTACCTTATTCATTCATTTAGTCATATTTATTGAGCGCTTAGTGCATGCAGAGCACTGTACTAAGCTCTTGGGAAAGTACAATGATAAACAGTGATATTCCCTGCCCACAATGGGCTTACAGTCTAGAGGATCTGTAAAATGGGGATTAAATCCTCCTCCCTATGACATACTGTGAGCAGTATGTGGGACAAGGATCGTGTCTAACCTGATTATCTTGTATCTACTCAGTGCTTGACACATAATAAGTGCCAAAGTGTCAATCTAAGGTATATGTCTCCCCCTCTAGACTTTAAGCTCATTATGAGCAGAGAACATATCTGCTAATTCTGTTGTACTGTACTCTCCCAAGTGCTTAGTACAGCACCCTGCACACAGTAAGTGTTCAATAAATACGATTGACTGCTAACAAATACCACTGAGAAACAAAACAAAAACAGGTACAGTTTTCATAATAATAATAATAATAATAATAATGGCATTTGTTATACGCTTACTACATGCCAAGCACTGTTTTAAGTGCTGGAGCACTTAAGGTTCTGCTCCTAACACTCATTTCAACTTCATGTTTGTGAATCACAATATTTACGATGATTTACCATGCGGAAGACTTCTGATTTTATTTTTTTCCAAATTCTTAACAGCTTTCCTATGACCACCCCAGGGACCCTTATATGACCAACATAAAAATTTATGTTAAAATTGTGTTCACTTATTTTACTGAATGTATATACACACCACAGAAGTTAAGCTCCTCATGTGTGTCAATATGAAACCCCTTCTAGGGGATGTACACTTGTCCAATAAGTATTTACATCATGGATCAGTCTAAACTCAAGTCTTAATGGGATCAGGAAATGAGGCCATATCTAGGTATTATTCAAGGACTTCGTCATAAAGACTTTCTTAAAAAATGTGCAGGGCCGATGCACCAGACTCCCAACATCGCCCATTTCTTATCCTGGAATTGAACATTCTGAGGAAATTGCCCAGTAGAGCATTTCAGACTGATGACTGTGGAAAGACCAAACTCTATCAAATAATCCTGCCACGTCTACAAAATGTTCAGGAAATCCTTCTCCAAATTGGTGGGGAAACAAGGTCAGGCCATGATATCATTATATCATCACGTAGCGTAGTAGGTTTAGGGTTAAAGGAACCAAAACACATGGCATAGTGAATAGAGCACAGGCTTGGGAGTCATAAAGTCATGGGTTCTAATCCCAGCTCAGCCACATTGTCTGCTGTGTGACCTTGAGCAAGTCACTTTACTTCTCTGTGCCTCAGTTACCTCATCTGCAAAATGGGGATTGAGACTGTGAGCCTCTTGTGGGACAGGGACTGTGTCCAATTCGATTTGCTTTTATCCACCCCAGCGCTTAGTGCAGCGCTTGGCACATAGTAAGTGCTTAACAAATACCACTATTATTATTGTTATTATTATTATTATTATAAAGAAAATCTACGAAAACGTCGTGCATTTGACAAAGTATTCAATTCAGTCTTGGTTCCCACAGATTCATTTCACTCTGTTTCTTTCTCTTTTGCGTCCCCCTCTTGCTCCCAAATGTCTCTGCTGAAGAAGCTCGCTAGAGGTTGAATCTACAATCACTAAAGCAGACTTACTCCCTTGAGTAGAGAGTGGTTTTCTGGCCCAGCGTAAAAAGCCAGCATAATTCAGAACAGTGATCGGCACAGAATTAATTTGGAATTTTACACATTTGTTCCGCCTAAAACTCTTGGAAGTTACTTAAGCGTTATTTAAACGTAGCACGATGTAAAATGTGGATACACGAATCATTTTATACCTCGACCACTAAATGCGTTCCCCTCTGAATTTTCTCGACCAATTCAATTACCTTCAGTGCTGGATGAACATGACACCGGATCACTAGTCGATCGGACGATACTTGAAATCCGGGGTTTCCTACTGTACCGTGGAAGGATGGTTTCCTCGGGACAGCGATGATGTGGAGAAGCATCGGCGGGAACTGAACAGAGGCAGGGCTGAGAGTGGGCAGCGGAAGTTTGGCCAAAGACCCCGCAGCACATTTTCATCTGTTTAAAGGGTGGTGTGGATTTGTTCTCTCTAACGGACCCCTGGGATTCTTGTTCCGAAAGACTGAAATCCTCCGGAGAGCAGTCTGAAGACCCAGCGTAGGGGAGGATGCTGCCGTAGTCCCGGACATGTGGTCTGTCCAGAGAAGGTCTGTACCGACAGCCTCTGTCCTCGCTGGGAGATCGTGGCGAATAAGTCCGGTGGATGTTGCAGTGAACGCTGTGGTCCAAGCTGCCACTGCTACTGTCCGCAGTGGCTTTGCAATTGGAACCGAACGAAGAGAAGTCCGCCGAACGGAGAGATCCTTGAACTTCCAAAGAGCAAAGGTCCTCTGAGGAGTAGTTATGATCTGGAATATCAGCTGCTTCAGAGACCAGTAGAGAGGTACTGTCAACAGAAACTGCCAGAGAAGACGGGAGGAAAAGCATTGGTGTAGCTTCATGGGATATTTCTGGTCAAACCTAAACTATCAGTGGCAGTAATACTGGGAATTTCTTTACAATGTTTCTCATCATATTCGCCCACATGTACTTTTTTTTTTAGTGGTTCATTCATTCATTCAATCATATTTATCGAGCGCTTATTGTGTGCAGAGCACCGTACTAAGAGCTTGGGAAGTACAAGTTGGTAACATATAGAGACGGTCCCTACTCAAGAGCGGGCTCACAGTCTAGAAGGGGGAGCCAGACAACAAAACAACACACATTAACAAAATAAAATAAATAGAATAGTAAATATGTACAAGTAAAATAAATAGAGTAATAAATCTGTACAAACATATATACAGGTGCTGTGGGGAGGGGAAGGAGGTAGGGTGGGGGGGATGGGGAGGGGGAAGAGGGGGAGAGGAAGGAGGAGGCTCAGTCTGGGAAGGCCTCCTGGAGGAGGTGAGCTCTCAGTAGGGCTTTGAAGGGAGGAAGAGAGCTAGATTGGTGGATGTGTGGAGGGAGGGCATTCCGGGCCAGGGGGAGGACGTGAGCCGGGGGTCAATGGTGGGACAGGTGAGAACAAGGCCAAGTGAGGAGGTTAGCGGCAGAGGAGCAAAGGGTGAGGGCTGGACTGTAGAAGGAAAGAAGGGACGTAAGGTAGGAGGGGGTATTTCCTAAACACCTATGTCTTAAGCACTGTACTAAGTGTGGGGTAGATACAAGATAATTGGTTTGGACAAATCCTTCTCTCACGTAGGGCTCACAGATGAGGGAATTGAGGCACAGAGAAGCTAGGCACAGACTAGCCCAAGGTCACACAGCAGAGGCGTGGTGGAGCCAGCATTAGAACCAGATCCTCCTCTTCTGAGCTCTTGCCAGTAGGCCAAGCTGCTTTCCTTTTTAAGGTTCTATCCAAGATATCTATGAAGCATTATCTTCTTAAATAACATTCAAAACAGGATTGCTAATCTTTGAGAATGTATAAGGTGCTGAAGAAATGCAAAGTGCTTTGAAAATGTTAAGGAACGTACGCACTGGACTGTAAATTCATTGTGTGCAAGGAATGTGTCTGTTATATCCCAAGTCCTTAGTGCAGTGCTCTGCACAATAAATATGATTGATTGATACACCTCAACCACTCATGAGCATAAATGACCACTTCCAATTGATAGGCAGATAAAACAGGGACAGGCAAGGCTAGGAGATGTTAATGGAAGGGCTAACAACAATAGAGGATATATTAGAAAACAAAGTAGAACAAAGAGCCCTACAATTCTTCTAACTGCTAGATCCTGCTCCTTTCCAAAGTAATATTGGCTTCACCTATAAAGTAGCAAAGATAAGAAGGATAAGCAACCAAGAATTTATTGTGATCTTATTTTTGCTAGGACATCTATTTTTTTTTAAAGTTGATAATGATCTTATATCCTGGTAAAAAGGAACCAAATTGCAATTGTATGCTTATCATAAAAATTCTCAGGTGGATCTAAGTCTCTTTACTATTGATATCTTTGATAGCTAAGAACTTTGGTAAAATTATTAAAATGAAAATGATACTGACAGGAACAAAATTGCTTGATTATTATTATCATTTTATTATTATATTTAAGACCTTATTACATGTCAAGCACTCTTCTAAGCACTGAGGTAGATACAAATTAATCAGGTAGGACCCATTCCTCTCTAGACTGTAAACTCACTGTGGGCAGGGAACATGTTTACCAACTCGGTCATATTTTAGTCTCCCAAGCACTTAGTACAGTGCTCTACTCACAGTAAGCCCTCAATAAATATGATTAATTGATTGTCCTACATGGGGCTCACTGTCTAAGTAGGAGGGAGAACAGGTAACAAATCCTCAATTTACCGATGAGGAAACTGTGGCACAGAGAAGTTAAGGTCACACAGCAGGCAAATGGCAGAGCCAGGAGCAGAACCCGGGTCCTCGGTATCCCAGGCCTGTACTCTTTCCACTAGGCCAGGCTGCTTCTCTTTGGTCCCACATGCTCTCTTAAGGATACATCAGTTTTTCAGTTAACACCAACACTATGCATAACTGAAATACATATCTAAGAAACAGTCTGAAAAGAGCAGCCACACTACAGCCCCACATGCCCAGCATACAAACTGGATGGGGAGCCAGAGACAAATTCTATTTTCTCTTCAGATACAATCCATCCTTTAATGTCTGTTTCCATCTCCTCCCTTTCTCACCCTTCTTCCTTTTGACCTGCCTCATATAAAAACAAAAATCTCCTCCAGTTTGCCAAGCCTGAGTGTTTGTATCTCTAAGCGCTCAGTACAGTGCTCTGCACACAGTAAGCGCTCAATAAATACAATTGAATGAATAAACCTCTTTCCCGCTATCTTGCATTTAGGAAAAATGTCTTGTCTTTTTCCTTTCAGTTATCAGGCTCCCCTGCAGGGCCCTGCCTTTGTGTTTAATTATAGGCATCCCTTGGCATAGGAGCGGGGAAATGTTGGTCCTTTTGAACAAATACAATATGAAAAGATTTGTGCTGGTTTCTAGGAATCTGAGGAATACCATATGTATTGACCATAATTTTTTCCACAGCATAATCCTCTCCTCCCACCCGCCAACTTTGAGGAGGAAATAAAATACTATTTTGGTCAGCGATGATGGTGGTGCATAGGAAGAGGGGAAAGGGCAGAATGCAAAAAAGAGTAATACAGACTCACACCCCTCTCAGGGTCACACCTGGAGAGTTTCCAGTACTCTACCAGTCTTGGTTAATGGAGGGAGAGTCACACAGCAGCCTACCCATTCCATTCCTCGATTGGGCAGTGGCTAGCGAGTGGAAGGCAATCTGCTACAAGTCAAAACTCACCCATGCTGGGCAACATGGCTTGGGAGAGAGTTGAGGGAGGGGACTCGAGTTTACCGCGTGGAAGGCCGCAATGGCAAACACTTCTGGATTTTTACCTATGGATACACTACCAGAATGATTACAGATGGAGAACAAGGCGTTCTGGGAGAGATGTGTCCGTGGTGTCACTGTGGGTCGGAAACGACTCGACAGCACGAGACAAGACAGACTCACAGCAGGGAATGGGGACATTCTTCTTTGAAAAGAGTGCTCTCCAGGTAAGAAGAAAAGAAGGGTCAGCACCTAAAATAAGTGATGCAGTCCCAGTGTCCTTGTACCTTTCTCTTCCTTCTCCCCTTTTCCTCCTTTTTTTCCTTCTCCTTTTTCGACAGCTCCCACTCTTGCTTTACTTATTCCCCTCATACTAGCCATTCCCCTACTTTGAGGTGGCAAAAACTGTGCAAAGGAGTGCGACAATTATGCAAGCAAATGCGGGTATTTTGATCATATCAGCTTCTCAAAAACACAGGATGTGAATGATAATTTGAAAACTTATCATTCCAAGTGCTTAATTTGTGTCGGAGCTTGGGAAGGTTTATCCTCGAGACCTGTAGGCAGACTCCCAGGACTTGGGTTCTAATTGTGGCTCCACCATTTGTCTGCTGGATGATCTTGGGCAAGTCACTTGACTTCACTTGGCCTCAGTTTCCTCATCCGTAAAAGGGGGATTCGGTTAACTTATTTTCCCTCCTTCTTAGACTGTGAGACCATGTGGGATAGGGACTGTATGATGATGATGACGATCATATAGGAGGACGAGGAGATTAAGTTGACATGGATCCTGAAACCATCAATCAATGTCATTTATTGAGTCCTTATGGTGTGCAGAGCAGAGTACTTGGAAGAACACAATCTGTTAGAGTTGGTAGACATGATCTTGGCCCTCATGGGGCTTACAATTTTGATCAGATATTCTTAGTTTTCTAAGCACCATTCATTCATTCATTCAATCATATTTATTGAGTGCTTACTGTGTGCAGAGCACTGTACTAAGCGCTCGGGAAGTACAAGTCAGCAACATTATAGAGACATCACATACCTTTATACTCTGCAATTCACCTTACCTCTAATTTATTTATAGTCTGTTTCCCTCACTAAACTGAAAATTCCTTGAAGATAATAATAATAATAATCTTGATATTTGTTAAGTGCTTACCATGTGCCAAGCACTGTTCTAAGTGCTGGGGGAGATATAAGGTAACCAGGTTGTCCCACATGGGGCTCACAGCCTTAATCCTCATTTTCCAGATGAGGTAACTGAGGCACAGAGAAGTGAAGTGACTTGCCCAAAGTCACATAGCTGATAAGTGGCGGAGCCAGGATTAGAACCCATGACCTCTGACTCCCAAGCACACGCTCTTTCCACTGGCCATGCTGCTTGAATCACATCTACTGAATCCATTATATTATAGTGTCCCAAGTGTTTAGTACAGAGTTTTGCACATCTCTTAGCTGCCTTTGACACTGTCGACCACTCCCTTCTGGACACATTATCCAACCTTGGCTTCTCTGAGACTGTCATCTCTGGGTTCTTCTCCTACCTCTTTGGCTGCTCATTCTCAGTCTCTTTAGCAGGCTCCTTCTCTCCCACCTCCTAACTCTGGGGGTCCCTCAAGGTTCAGTTCTGAGTCCTCGTCTATTCTCCTTCCACACCCACTTCCTTGGAGAACTCATTCACTCCCATGGCTTCAACTACCACTGCTATGTGGATGATTCCCAAATCTAAAACTCCAACCCTGATCTCTTAAATACCATTATTATTACTATTATTATTGTTGTCATCTCTCTCTCCCTCTTACCTTCTCTTTTGTCCTGCCTTTAAGACATCTCTGCTTGGATGTCCCTCCAACACCTCAAATGCAACATGTCAAAAAAAAAAAAGATCTCCTTCTCTTCCCACCCAATTTTTGTCCTCCTCCTGATTTTCCCATCACTGTCATTAGCCCTACCAACCTTTCTGTCTCATAAGCCCATAAATTTGGTGTTATCCTTGACTCAACTCTCTCCTTCAACCCAGATATTCAATCACTAAATCATGTTGGTTCAACATTCACAACATCGCTAATTGTGGCCAGGGAATATGCTTGTTCATTGTTATATTGCACTCTTCCAAGTGCTTAGTACAGTGCTCAGCACACAGTAAGTGTTCAATAAATAGAATTGACTGACTAAAAATCTGCCCTTTCCTCTCCATCCATACAGCTATCATGTCAATCAATCTGCGCATCAGGCAGAAACTCCTCACCCTGGGCTTCAAGGCTGTCCATCACCTCGCCCCCTCCTACCTCACCTCCCTTCTCTCCTTCTCCAGCCCAGCCCGCACCCTCCGCTCCTCTGCCACTAATCTCCTCACCGTACCTCGTTCTTGCCTGTCCCGCCATCGACCCCCCGGCCCACGTCATCCCCCGGGCCTGGAATGCCCTCCCTCTGCCCATCTGCCAAGCTAGCTCTCTTCCTCCCTTCAAGGCCCTACTGAGAGCTCACCTTCTCCAGGAGGCCTTCCCAGACTGAGCCCCTTCCTTCCTCTCCCTCTCGTCCCCCTCTCTATCCCCCATCTTACCTCCTTCCCTTCCCCACAGCACCTGTATATATGTATATATGCTTGTACATATTTATTACTCTATTTATTTATTTATTTATTTATTTTACTTGTACATATCTATTCTATTTATTTTATTTTGTTAGTATGTTTGGTTTTGTTCTCTGTCTCCCCCTTTTAGACTGTGAGCCCACTGTTGGGTAGGGACTGTCTCTATATGTTGCCAACTTGTACTTCCCAAGCGCTTAGTACAGTGCTCTGCACACAGTAAGCGCTTAATAAATACGATTGATGATGATGATGAAGCACTTATGTTATCCTGCCTTGATTACTGTATCAGTCTCTTTGCTGATCTCCCTGCCTCCTGCCCATATTCCTCTCTCTAGTCCATACTTCACTTTGCTGCCCAGATCATTTTTATAAAAAAGTGTTCAGTCCATGTTTCCCACTCCTTAAGAACCTCCAACGTTTGCCCATCTACCTCCGCATCAAACAGAAACTCCTCACCAATGGCTTTAAAGTACTCAGTCACCTTGCCTGCCCATTTTACTTCTCCAATGACAACCTACTAACTGTACCTTGATCTCTTCTATCGCACTACAGACCTATGGCCCACTCAGGCCGGGAATGCCCTCCCTCTTCATATCCGAAAGACAATTACTCTCCCCATCTTCAAAGCCTTATTGAAGGCACATCTCCAAAAGGACTTCCCTGACTAAACCCTCATTTGCTCTTCTCCCACTCCCTGTCTTTATTCACCACCCTCTCAGCCCCACAGCATTTATGTACACATATGTAAATAGATTTATGTTAATTCCTGTCTCCTCCTCTACATTGTAAGCTCATTGTGGGCTGAGAATGTGTCTACCAACTCTGTTATATCGTTATAAGGTACTCTCCCAAGCATTTAGTACGGTGCTCTGCACAGAGTAAGCACTCAGTAAATATGATTGATTGATTAGGCATTCAGTAAATTCCACAGATTGATTGACATGCTTTCAGGACAGAATTTAATTGAGTTCATTATTCATTCATTCAATCGTATTTATTGAGTGCTTACTGTGTGCAGAGCACTGTACTAAGCGCTTGGGAAGTACAAGTTGGCAACATATAGAGACGGTCCCTACCCAACAGTGGGCTCACAGTCTAGAAAGGGGAGACAGAGAACAAAACAAAACATATTAACAAAATAAAATAAATAGAATAAATATGTACAAATAAAATAGAGTAACAAATATGTACAAATATATATACATATATACAGGTGCTGTGGGGAGGGGAAGGAGGTAAGGCAGAGGGAATGCAGAATCATGAGGTACTGTATTGCCCAAATGTGTACTCTGCTTCCTGAACTGTTATTTTTTTCCCCATTACTGAAATACTGTTTCAGTGACTATGGGAAATCTGTTTACTAACTCTTATTTTGGAAAACATTTTGGGAAGTGCAGCACTTTGAAAATTTTCCAATGTTTGAATGAAATTTTTTGGAAATGTTTGTTGAAATACACAGTGAACTTATTTCAATCCAGTTTCCAGTTTTTCTGTACTTCCATATTTTGTACTTCCTTCTACAACTGGAGAAGGGAAAGGGAGAAAAAGCCAGAGAGGCTCTTTATCCATAAACCATGTTCCTTCCTTTCTTCCAACTCCTTCTAAAGATCCCCCTTGGTTAATTGCTTTATCAACCCTTGGCTAGCTCAGCACTCACGAAATACCTACCCTGTAGATTCTGCTAATTAGATGTTAACTTCCCTGTTGTAAGAAATTGGGACATAGTATGGTGAAAATTGATTATAATAACATAGAAGAACCAAATAAATGATTGGTGCTACAGTAGAATGCTGGATAATTAATGATAAAAAGCGGTAATTTTCCCAAACCTTATCTATGGATAACCAAGAAGTTCATGATGCACTAAGAAGGTTGGAGCTCTAACAGATGATGTTTTAATCAGGTTCTTCTATATAGGTCAAATTAAAATCATCCTAAAGAAAATCAAATTCCTCCTCCTCAAGAAAAAAATAAAGATAAATTCCATCTGAAAGTCTTATAAAGTGTTCTCCACAACTTCCACTTCAAAGAATAATAATAATAACTATGGTATTTGTCAAGTGCTTACTATGTGCCAGGCACTGTACTAAGTGCTGGGGTAGATACAAGATAATCAGGTTGGACATAATCCCTGTCCCACATGGGGCTCACAGTCTCAATCTCCATTTTAAAGAAGAGGGAACTGAGGCACAGAGAAGTGAAATGACTTCCCCAAGGTCACACAGCAGACAAGTGGCCAAGCGGGATTATTCAAAATATCCACAATAAGAGATGGTTACCTTGGGTGCTGAACCCAGCGGTTGTATTTTGATCCCCCAAGCTGGACTCAGTCACTTGTTGATCCCCACTGGTTACCTGCAGCAAGATAATACAAGAGTCACACATTGGTGGTCAGTGGAGCTAAGCTTCTTGTAAACAAAGCTGCAATATAGCTGGCTAACAACTGTAACCGATCTCATCCTTAGAAAAGCCACTTTCTTCCAGGTCAAATCAGATGCATTTCTGGGGGACGACTAAAGGAAATACGCATAAAATTTTCCTAGGTAGGTTTTTGCTGCCAGTGAACAAAGTAGAGGTCCATTTATAAATCCTCTAGCCTCTCCTGAAATCTCACCTTTCAGGAAAGATTCCCTGATTAAATCCCATCATCCCAGATTGTGCAGTTCCAGTACCCAACCTTAGTCTTTAGGGATAAACAGCCCTCATTAGCACTTTTGTACATAGCAATTCACACACTCAATTTATTCACTCAATCTCTTATCTCTTAGGGGAAGCAGAGTGGCTCAGTGGAAAGAGCACGGGCTTTGGAGTCAGAGGTCGTGGGTTTGAATCCCGGCTCCTCCAATTGTCAGCTGTGTGACTTTGGGCAAGTCACTTCACTTCTCTGGGCCTCAGTTCCCTCATCTGTAAAATGGGGATGAAGACTGTGAGCCCCTCATGGGACAACCTGATCACCTTGTAGCCTCCTCAGCACTTAGAACAGTGCTTTGCACATAGTAAGTGCTTAACAAATACCAACATTATTATTATTATTATTATTCATACCCTATTACTAACTGCTTCTTTGATCTTTCTCTGGCCCATCTATCTATTTGCAAATAATTTGCACCTCCCTGTTTTCCTCATTTCATTGTAAATTCCTTGAGGGCAGGGACCGGGTCTTTCATTTCTATTGAACCCCAGCCCTTGATACAGAGTTCAGGGCACAGTCAATCAATCAAGGGTACTTATTGAGCACTGGCTGTGTATACTAAACGGCTGGGAAAGTATGAAATGATACAGTTAGTGCTCAGTAAGTGCTATCAGTAATGATACTTGGATAGTGAGCTTGGAGGAACTAGAGGAAGGAGAAGCAGAATGGTCAGTCAGACTTAACTACAGGGAGCCTGGCTCCTTTCCTCTTCCCACCCACCCAAGACAAGCTGATGTGCAATCCAGCTCCCCAAGGCAAGGTTTCTCCTTTGTCCTTTTCTTCCTGAAATTCTCTGGGCCACCGTCTCCCCAGCCTCACGGTTGTTCTTCAAGAGGAGCACCAAGATGGAATGGGATTAGTGAGGAACTCCTGACATACGTGCAGGAGTTTTTGACACTCAACCACAATCTTCCTCTGCGAATATAGATTGAAACAACAATTTGACTCACAAAGTACTCATACCTCTCTCCACTGAAAAACATTTTATCGCACACTAGAGAAACAATCACCACTTCTGTTGGGACCGTCTCTATATGTTGCCAACTTGTACTTCCCAAGCGCTTAGTACAGTGCTCTACACACAGTAAGCGCTCAATAAATATGATTGAATGAATGAATGAATGTCAACCAATCTATTTTCATTTAGCCAGGCTAAATGAAGGATTATGGCTCCCAAACTTCTTCAGGCAGCAGAGTTATCACAAAGAATAACCTGTGAGGTAAACTTCCCTTAGTGTTAATGAGGACAAGGATTCCCACATTCACCAGGTAGGAGCTAAGTTTAATTTCCTCCAACATACTCTGCTTCAACCAAATAGAAATCCGTGAGGTTTGCATCATCTTTCCAAAGTTACTGTACACTTTTTGGATGTCAATCTTACATCACCCAGCAAACAATCAGTTGGTTCTGTGAAGAACCCAAAACGTCTTATTTTTCAGTCACGAAAGATCACAGTGTTGCCTTGTGGAAAGAGTATGGGCCTAGGAGCCAGAGAAACTGGGTTCTAATCCTGGCTCTGCCACTTGCCTGCTGTGTGACCTTGGGAAAGTAACTTAATTATCTGAGCCTCGGTTGCCTTATTAAAATGGGGATTAAATCCTTCTTCCAATTTAGACAGTGAGTCTCATGTGGGACAGAGACTGTGTCCAGTCTGATTACCTTGTATCCACACCAGCCCTTAGTAATAATAATAATAATACTGGCATTTACAGTGGCTGACACATAGAAAGCGCTTCACAAGTACCATTAAAAGCCAAACAAAAAAAGAACACAGCTTCCACCTCCTCCCTCACCCTCAACTTTTCTTTCTTTCCTTGGTAGTATACAGTGTCTATTTTTAATGGCTCCTTCAGTTGCAAATACTATTTCTGAATACTTTCAAATCTCAGGTGACTTCAACATTGTTTACGGGATGCAGAAATAACTAATGAGTCAATGGGGAGGTTGAGAGAGGTGAGTTGACTGCTGCCTGGTAATCTGTTCAGATTCCAACTCAAGTATTACATTATGCCTACCTGCATCTCCTTTGCCACTTCAATAAGATAGATTAGACTTCATTTCTCATCTTTACATTACTGATTTACAGTTTGGCAGACACAGAATGCTATCACTATGTGGTCTTGCTATTGCTGCAACGTGGCTCCGTGGAAAGAGCCCAGGCTTTGGAGTCAGAGGTCATGGGTTAAAATCCCAGCTCCGCCACTTGTCAGCTGTGTGACTTTGGGCAAGTCACTTCACTTCTCTGCACCTCAGTTCCCTCATCTGAAAAATGGGGATTAAGACTGTGAGCCCCCTGTGGGACAACCTGATTACCTTGTAACCTCCCCAGCACTTAGAACAGTGCTTTGCACATAGTAAGCGCTTAATAAATGCCATCATTATTATTATTATTATTATTACCCTTTATAAAGTGGATTTGAGGTGACTTGAAAGTCACTAATGAACAATTCTACAACAGAAAAAAACTACTAATTAATGAGAGAAGCCACACAAAGCTGTCTCTAAATATTCTTTTAGATTAAATTACCTTAGGCCAGTTGAATATTAAAATAAACATTTTTATCTTTATTACTGTAGTCTTTGGGTTCTTTTGATATTCTGCTTTACCATAATATACAGTCTACATGGACACATGACTGATTTCTGCACAATGAATTAAGGGTCTTAGGTTAACAACATCAGCAGCACCTTCATTTTATGATTTGATTCAATATCCATAAATCCAGAATTGTGCATATTTCTGTCAAAAATTATTTCACAGAATCACACAAAAAGAGCAATAGGTAGAGACTGGCATTTAAAAACAAGATTGACTAAATCTAGCTTATTCTCTTTTATAATTCTTCTCATCATTCATCTAATGCCCTTTCTGGTTTTGGCAATATCTTCCAAATGCACCTTCTAAAAAAAAATGGTTCTGTTAAATTAATGACATCTATAAATAAACAAGAGCAGCAAAATCTGCCCCAAGACAAGGTCAGGAGGATAACAGATTGATGTCATCTTTTCCAGAAAGCATCATTCTAGCTTCTCCATGACCACATCTAGCAACATGAAGTTTGTTATAAAAGGTGACAGATCATCAATCACCTCTGCCACCACTAATGTCAAGGGCTTAATTTGAGGTTGGCCCTCCATAAAATTGCCAGGGACATTACTACACTAAAGCTATTAGGAAAAAAGCAGTGTTGAGTTCCTGTGGTGTTTTAGGTTAGGAGTGGGGGGAAAAAAACCTAACAAAAAGTGAATAAGGAATGCATTTCTGCCATATACTTTAACTTAAAAATGACTGTTTAAAAAGTGAGGCTCATAAACAATCAGGAATATATTTCTGTCGTAGACCTTAACTTCAGAATGACTGTAAAAAAGTGACTCTCATAAATAAAAATACTTGCTCAGGAGAAATGGTCCCTGAACTATTTCCACGAAGATTCTGGTGGACAAAAATTGAATCAAGGACAGCAATCAGGACTGATGTAACCCCACACAGAAAGGACAGAGAGCTACCTGGGTCTCTTATGTGGGTTCACTGTCATTTGGGACCCACACCTTCTTTCCAAGCGCTTAGTACAATGCTCTGCACATAGTAAGTGCTCAATAGGTATGACAATGAATGACAGCACTTCCAGCTTTTTCCTGTGCTGGTAACAGCCCTAGGAAGCTGGGTGGGGATGCTATGGAGAAGCTCAAAATAGGTGCACACCGGGCCTCCTTGACTCCTGGGTCCTGAAGCATTGATCTGGTCCTGCCCAAAATCTAACATTCAAATCCAAGAATCTTGCTAGAAAACAGCTTTTGGATACCCTATTTCAACGACTATGGGAAAATCAATTAGTGCTCAGGCAAACCAAAGCTTCGTTTTCTGTGCTCTTTTCTATTAGGAATATATGACATAAAAAAATAACTATATAAAATGACAGAAGAGGCATCAAGGCAGTATGGCGTAGTGGGAAGAGCCCAGGTTTTGAAGTCAAGAGATCTGGGTCTTAACCCTGATTCTGCTACTAACCTGCTGTGTGATTTAGGGCAAGACACTTAACACCTCTAGACTGTGAGCTCCTTGTGGGCAGGGAATGGGTCTGCATACTGTTGTGTTGTACTCTCCCAAGTGCTTAGTATAGTAGTTTCCATACAGTAAGCACTCAATAAATACGACTGAATTGAATTCTCTGTGCCTCGGTTTTCACATTTGTAAAATGGAGATTAAATACCTGTTCTCCTTCCCTCCCCAAATGGAACATGAACAATGTTTGACCTGATTGCTTTGCTATCCCAGCACTCAGCACCTTATCTGGCACATAACTATTCATTCATTCATTCAATCATATTTATTGAGCGCTTACTGTGTGCAGAGCACTGTACTACACACTTGGGAAGTACAAGTTGGTAACATTTAGAGATGGTCCCTACCCAACAGCGGGCTCACAGTCTAGAAGGGGGAGACAGACAACAAAACACATATTAACAAAATAAAATAAATAGAATAGTAAATATGTACAAGTAAAATAGAGTAATAAATCTGTACAAACATATATACAGGTGCTGTGGGGAGGGGAAGGAGGTAGGGTGGGGGGGGTGGGGAGGGGGAGAGGGGGATAGGAAGGAGGGGGCTCAGTCTGGGAAAGCCTCCTGGAGGAGGTGAGCTCTCAGCAGGGCCTTGAAGGGAGGAAGAGAGCTAGCTTGGCGGATGGGCAGAGGGAGGGCATTCCAGGCCCGGGGGAAGACGTGGGCCGGGGGTCGACGGCGGGACAGGCGAGAACAAAGCACAGTGAGGAGGTTAGTGGCAGAGGAGCAGAGGGTGCGGGCTGGGCTGTAGAAGGAAAGAAGGGAGGTGAGGTAGGAGGGGGAGAGGGGATGGACAGCCTCGAAGCTGAGAGTGAGGAGTTTTTGCCTGATGTGTAGGTTGATTGGTAGCCACTGGAGATTTTTGAGGAGGGGAGTAACATGCCCAGAGTGTTTCTGCGCAAAGATGATCCGGGCAGCGGCGTGAAGTATGGATTGAAGTGGGGAGCGACAGGAGGATGGGAGATCAGAGAGGAGGCTGATGCAGTAATCCAGTCAGAATAGGATGAGAGATTGAACCAGCAGGGTAGCGGTTTGGATGGAGAGGAAAGGGAGGATCTCGGCAATGTTGCAGAGTTGAGACTGGCAGGTTTTGGTGACAGATTGGATGTGAGGGGTGAACGAGAGAGGGGAGTCGAGGATGACACCAAGGTTGTGGGCTTGAGAGACGGAAAGGATGGTAGTGCCGTCAACACTGATGGGAAAGTCAGGGAGAGGGCAGGGTTTGGGAGGGAAGATAAGGAGTTCAGTCTTGGACATATTGAGTTTTAGATGGTGGGCAGACATCCAGTTCAGCACTGTTGATGGTGCAACTCTCCAACAAAGACAACTTCTTTATAATATCTTTGGGTTGTGGGAAAATTACATCTGAGTCAGCAACAATGAGATGGTAAATAATACTTGGGCTGTAACACTACCGCTGCCCCAGCTTTAAAGTTTATGACCAATTCATCTATGGTGAATCTTCTCTTTCAGCTGTACCCTAGCTTTATCAAAGTTAGAGCATTCAGCTGCTTGGTAGTACTGAGGAAAGGCTTGCTGCAAACTAAAGAGTCTTTGGATTTGGAATCAGTAAATTTAGTTGAAATTAAGAAAACTGGGAAACTTCCTTTTGTCTGCAGGATTTTTTTTTTCATTCCAGGGGTAATTTTGGATACAAATTTTCAATTAGTGCTACAAAAAAATCCACTGCCTGAGGGGATTTACTGATAAATGGATATATAGACCCTTCAGTGGTTCCACGATGGTTTAGCAGATTTTGCTCCATAGAGCTAAGTAAGCGTCTTGCCCAAGGTCATACAGCAGGTAAATGGCAGAACCAGGATTAGGACCCAGATCTCTTGACTTTCAGGCCCAGGCTCCTCTAGCCTTGATCCCTCTTCTGGTATTTTATATAGTTATTTTTTCTTTGTCATATAACCTAATAAAAAAGAGCACAGAAAAAGAGACTTTGGCTTGCCTAAATGCTAACTGATAACTGTTGAAATAGAGTGTCCACAAGCTCTTTGGAGAGGAAAAGGTTTTTTAGCAAGATTCTTGGATTTGAATGTTATAATAATAATTATGGTGCTTGTTAGGCACTTACTATGTGCCAAGCACTGTACTAGGTGTTGGAATAATTGTAGTATTTGTTAAGTGCTTACTAGAGAAGCAGCGTGGCTCGGTGGAAAGAGCACGGGCTTTGGAGTCAGAAGTCATGGGTTCGAATCCCAACTCTGCCACATGTCTGCTGTATGACCTTGGGCAAGTCACTTCACTTCTCTGAGCCTCAGTGACCTCATCTGTAAAATGGGGATTAAGACTGTAAGCCCCACGTGGGACAACCTGATCACCTTGCATCCCCCCAGAGCTTAGAACAGTGCTCTGCTCATAGTAAGTGCTTAACAAATGCTATTATTATTATTATTATGTGCCAGGCACCATTTTAAGTGCTGCGGTTGATACACGTAAATTGGGTGGGACACGGTCCCTGTCCCATGTGGGGCTCAAAGTTTCGATTCCCATTTTACAGATGAGGTAACTGAGGCATAGAGAAGTGAAGTGACTTGCCCAAGGCCACCCAGCAGATAAGTGGCAGGGCTGGGATTAGAATCCATGAACTTCTAACTCCCCTTCACCCTCCCATCCACCCCTAAGGTTTCTTCCACAAACTTTCTTAGCTCTGCGTTTATGTCAGAACCCAGGGCTTTCTGACTGAGGCCCGTGCTCTATCTACTATACCATGTTAATCACGAGAATCCTTCAGATGATCCCATAAAGAGCACTTTCTGAAATCTCCTGGCCGGGTTCTCTGCCTAGTTCGAATTAGTAGATCGCCCGATCTGGCAAGGAGAAGGTGGTGCTGGGAAAGAGGGAAGTGAAGCTCTGGAGGAAAGAACCCAGGCTAACCACGGGGTCAAGTGTGGTTTCCTCCACTGTCCCGACTCATTAACCCAGGCTCTGGAGCGGACAGGAAAATGTGTTTTCCTCTGCTGTACTGGCTCATTTTCCAGAAGGGTGAAAGCAGCATTTCCTCTGCTGTCGTGGCTCATTTTCTCGGGCTCTGTAGCAGCAGGGGAAGCAGCAAAATATATTTTACTCCACTGTCCTGCCTCATTTTCCCAGGGTCTGGAGTGGCAGCTTCAGTGGGAGAAGCAGGAAAATGCATTTCCTTCCCCTGTCCCAGCTCATTTCCTTGAGCTGCTCCAAGGGGGAGCATTGCCCCATCCCCACTGCCACGCTCGGATCTGTAGGAAGGGAAGAAGTCAAGCCGGGGCCTTCTCAGTGAAGTACGACGAGCTAGGGGTGGGGAACACTTGCTGCTTGAGGTCTGTCTCCTCATTAGGTGGGCAGAGGAGACAGAACGAGAAGCTTCACTCTTGTCTGCATTTCATTCACTCAACTACTATGTCTATGCAGATGATTCCCAAATCTATATCTCCAGACCTGATCTCTTTCCTTCTCTGCAGTCCCACATTTCCTCCTGCCTTCAAGACATCTCTACTTGAATGTCCTGCTGTCACCTCTAGCTTGACCTGCCAAAAACAGAACTCCTTATCTTCCCACCCAAACCATGTCCTTCCCCTGACTTACCCATCACTGTAAATGGCACCAACAACCTTCCTGCCTCACAAGTCCATAACCTTGGCATTTTCTTTGACTCCTCTTCCTCATTCAACCCACATAAATACGACTGAATGAATGAATACTCAATCTATCAGTAAATCCTGTCAGTTTTAAACTCCATAACGTCGCTACAATCCATTCTTTCCTCTCCATCCCAACTACTACCATGTTACTCCAAGCACTTATCCTATCTCATTTTGATTATTGTATTACCTGGGAGGGCACCTGACCACCCTACCTCCTGTCTCTCCTAACTCCAATCCACACTTCACTTTGTTGCCTGGATCATTTGTCTACAAAGTCGTGCAGTCCATGTCTTCCCACTTCTCAAGAATCTCCAGTGACTGTCCATCCACCTACGCGGCAAGCAGAAACTCCTTACCATTGGCTTTAAAGCACTCGATCACCTTGCCCCCTCCTACCTTACCTCGTCACTCTCTTACTACAACCTAGCCCACATACTTTGCTCCTGTAATGCCAACCTACTCATTGTACCTCGATCTCATCTATCTCGCCACCAACCTCTCTCCCACATCCTGCCTTTGGCCTGGAACCCCCTCCCTCTTCATATCCGACAGACAAGCACTCTCCCCCCTTCAAAGCCTTACTGAAGGCACATCTCCTCCAAGAGGCCTTCCCTGACTAAGCTCTCTTTTCCTTTCCTTCCGATCCCTTCCAAGTAGCCCTGACTTGCTCCCTTCATTCATTGTAGTGCACTTCTGTACATGTCCATAATTCATTTAGATAAATATCCATGTCCCCCTTTAGACTGTAAGCTCATTGTGGGCAGGGAATGTGCCTGTTATAGTGTCATACTGTATTCTCCCAAGTGCTTCGTACAGTTCTGTGCTCATAATAAGTGCTCAATAACTACGATTGATTGATTGACTTTCAAAACTGACAAAAATATAAATCCCAATAGGCCAGCACTGGTCTGTTGGAGGGGCAGGCCCCCAAGACTGGGGAGTACTTTAGCCATGCCTGATTGTGCTATATGACTGGGGTGGAGGGGGAGATGTCTCCATGTTGGACCACTGTTCAACCCCCTTGCCTCATGACTGGTAGAACTGATACACTGCCCACGCAACTTTGTAAGCCAGCCAAACACCTCTTATGCAAATCACGCCCCCATCACGGACTCCCATCAGGAGAAGCAAAGGAATGAGCCAAATACAACTATGAATAAAATTCAAGCTAAATAGTCACTTTGCTCAAAGGAGTTCAGCAAAGGCATATGTTCAGTCATTAGGAGCATCTTTCCCCTGTAATGTTGTCATTATAAAGGAAGATCAGCTAAAAATTAGCTATTCAACAAACATAATGATGCATTTGTGTCTCCCCTTTGTCCGTCTTAATAAAAATCCAGCTCAAATGTAATATAAGGACAGTTTATACTAACAAGATGGATCAATTAACGTTCTGCTTGTTTACAGGAAATGGATTCCTGTTTCAAACAGGAACAACATCTTTAAGTGAGTCAGGTCAGAAATGCTCACCTCTTTGGACAGTGCAATGGCTGGGGGATGCTGTTTTTTCTTTGATTTGCTTTTTTTTTTGCCCCTAGGGTAATGAATTTCAATGACTTTCACACTACTGCCAATGCCAATAAGTATGAAAGGTGGTGTCTGGGCTATTAAGGCCTGAAGGAAAAATTCTTCAGGAAAAAATGCAGCATGGAATGTATGCCTAATTTATTCCAATTTTTTTTGGGGGGGAAGAGGAAAAACAATAGCCATCCATTCAGTAGAAAAATCATGTGAATTCAGTGCAATACGCTGTTATAATATCCTTTCACCAATTCTGTGCCCAAATCTCCCCCAGGCATGTTCTCAGAAAGCAACAGCTTGGCAAATCTCCAGAGCTTTAATCAGTGGTCAGAGTTGGGACTAGGGGAAGGGGAAGGCAGAGGGAAAAGTGGTGGGGGGGATGTTCTTTTATATACATTAGTGTGGCTGAAAAAGATGAGGTTGCAGTTCAATGGAAGTAGAGCATGTTAGCTTCTCTACCCTTCAGCCGACTATCACTCTTATAACTGAACAATGTCCTAGTTTTCAAATCAAGCGATACTATTTGAGTCCCTACTCTTACAGATCCTCCAGCTCGTTGTGGGTGGCGAATGTTTCCAGCAACTCTGTTATACTGTATGCTTCCAAGCACCTTAGTAAACTGCTCTGCACAAAGTATGCACTTAATACATACGATCAATTGAATGATTGATTGATCACTGGACTAAGCGATTGGGAGAATCCAATAAAGTAGATATGATCCCTGCCTTCAAGGAGCTTACAATCTAGAGAAGGAGGCAAACATTAAAATAAATTACAGGTAAGGGAAGCAACTGAGTATAGTGCTGAGGGTATGAGTGGAGGATGAGTATACAAGTGCTTATGGACTTAAGTGCAGCAGTGATGCAGTAGGGAAGGAAAATAGGATGGGGGGAAATGTGATTTTATCAGGGCTTTTGAATAATAATAATAACAATATTGGCATTTGTTAAGCGCTTACTATGTGTCAGGTACTGTTCTAGGTGCTGGGGTAATTAAAAACTAATCAGGTTGGACACAGTCCCTGTCCCACTTAGAGCCCAGAGTTTTAATCCCCATTTTACAGATGAGGTAATTCATTCATTCAATCATATTTATTGAGCACTGTACTAAGCGCTTGGGAAGTACAAGTCGGCAACATATAGAGATGGTCCCTACCCAACAACGGGCTCACAGTCTAGAAGGTAATTGGGGCCCGCAGGTGTGACGTAGCTTGCCCAAGATGCAACAGCAGGCAAGTGGCGGTGTCAGAATTAGAACTCAGCTTCTTCTAACTCCCAGGCCTGTGCTTTATCTACTAGGCCATGCTGCTGGGCAGAGTGGTGGTTTGTCAGATATGAAGTGGGAGGGAGTTCCAGGCGAGACGGAAGATTTGGGCAGGGGGCTGGTGGCAGGATAGACTGAGCTGGAACCAATCCAAATGGGACTTCGTAGATCATGGGAAAATCCCAGGGGCTCCCAGCTTCAGGTTTCTGATCAGGGCCGGGAAAGATGGCAGAGTGATAGGCGGCCTTGATTCTTCAAGGTGGAGCTTGACAAGATGCCAAAAGTTTAAATGTAGAATCAGATAGGGAGTTAGAAAAGTATCTGGAACTGTTGTTGGGCAAGCACCAATAATGGGGGGGGTTGAGATGCGATTTTAGACGATGGGGAGAGTGGTGCTCTGTCAGATATGAAGCGGATGTGAACAAGGGGGTAGATGCTGAGAGAGGTGAGAGTGAGGCACAGTGAGTAGGTTAGTATTAGAAATGAAGTGTGAAGGCTGGGTTATAGTGACAGAGGAGAAGCAGCAAGGCCTGGTAGAAAGAACACAGGTCTTGGAGTCAGAGGATCTGACTCCTCCTCCTCCAGGAGGCCTTCCCAGACTGAGCCCCCCCTTTTTCCTCTCCTCTTCCTCCTCCCTCCCCATCGCCCCCCCTCCCTCTGCCCTACTCCCTTTCTCTCTCCACAGCACTTGTATATATTTGTACATATTTATTACTCTATTTTATTTGTACATATTCACTATATTTATTTTATTAATGCTGTGTATATAGCTATAATTCTATTTACTCTGATGGTATTGACACCTATCTACTTGTTTTGTTTTGTTCTCTGTCTCCCCCTTCTAGACTGTGAACCCATTGTTAAGCAGGGGTCATCTCTATATGTTGCCAACTTGTACTTTCCAAGCACTTAGTACAGTGCTCTGCACACAGTAAGCGCTCAATAAATACAATTGAATGAATGAATGAATGAATCTGGGTTCTAATCCCGATTCTGCCACTTCTCTGCTGGGTGACTCTGGGCAAGCCACTTAACTTCTCTGGGCCTCAGTTACCTCATCTGTAAAATGGGGATGAAGACTGTGAGCCCCATGTGGGACAACCTGATTATCTTCTACCCTCCCAGTGCTTAGAACAGTGCTTTGCACATAGTAAGTGCTTAATAAATGTCATTATTATTATTATTCTCTCTGTGAATCAGTTACCTCATCTCTAAAATGGGGATTAAATCCACCTCCCTCCGACTAAGACTGTGAGCCCTATGTGGGACACAGATTGTATCCTACCTAGTAACCTAGTATCTACCCCATCTCTTAGAATAGAGCCTGACATATAGTAAGTACATAACAAATACCATAAAACAATAGATAAGAGTGAGGATGGGAGAGAGCTGATTGAGTGTCGTAAAGCCAAGGTGATGGATGTTATTGTGCCTTATTTATAGATCTTCCAGTCGGCAGATGATACAATCAATTTCAGTAATCATGAGGTGCCTAATTTTCCCCAATACCTACAGTATTATTTGGGATACAAGCTAGGCATTTAGGGAAGCATAACCACTTGGTCAGATCTGTAGGATAACTACTGATTAAAATAGGTACCGTACAACTTATAGGACCTGAAATAATTGCACAGAAATGTAGGAGGGAGGATAGGAAAAGGAGGCGGAACTTTGACTCAGCTTTGAAGGACACAGGGATTTATGTTCTTGTTTCTGCCCCTCAGGCAGCTCAGCCGATCACGAGATTTAAGGCTACATAAAAGTTCAAAGAGATTTTCTGTCAATTCTCTTCTCACGTTATGTTGGTGGTCAGTTGTCCCACTGCATGTGTTTTCACTGTGCGTGTTGGCCAGAGAGAACTCTGTTGGGGAATCAGGGAATGATCCTTCGACAACAATCATCTAGAGTGACACGATGTCAGAAGAAACGGTTTTGTGCCTTTGTGTCACATCGATCAGATTTACATGCTACGACACGATTTGCCTTAACCTATTTCAAGCAAGTAACCTCAGCTGTCATCAGTGTGTAACATTTGACCAATTTTCCTGATGAGGAAACTGAGGCCCAGGGAAGTTAAGTGCCTTATCCCAGCCCCATGACACTTACGGAAATATCCTTATTCTCTACAATCTCTCTTGTCTGTAATTTATTTTGTATCGCTCCCTGTAGTTCCTCATGAGCAGGATTTATGTTTATCAACTTCATTGTAGTGTACTTTCCCAAGCACGTAGTGCAGTGCTCTGCACAATAAATGATGAAAAATACAAAGATTGATTAATGTGCAAGTCTACACAAAGCAGGCCAGTGATAGGACTGGACTAGAACCTAGATTTCCTGTCTCTTAGGCCCAGGGCCATTCCATTAGGCCATTTTGCCTCCACCTTCTTTAAATTGCACAAGACTGTAAGCTCGTTGTGGGCAGAGAATGTGTCTACCAACTCTGTTATAATGTACTCAGCACTCTACACATATTTACTATTCTATTTATTTTGTTAATGATGCGTATCTAGCTTTTTTTCTATTTATTCTGGTGACTTGACACCTGTCCACATGTTTTGTTTTGTTGTCTGTCTCCCCCTTCTAGACTGTGAGCCCACTGTTGGGTAGGGACCGTCTCTATATGTTGCCAACTTGTACTTCCCAAGCGCTTAGTACAGTGCTATGCACACAGTAAGTGCTCAATAAATATGATTGAATAAATGAATGAACTTGTAGTAGACCGACAGCAGAATTCCTAAGCCATTTTTGCACGAGGATCTGAAGTGGGCAACTTTAAAGTTGAGAGAAGAGACAATACAGACCACATGAGAAGTCAGCATAAGGCAATGTGTCTTGGCCATTTACTTATGATTGACAGACCAACCAGGAGATCCACAGTTAGTGGTGGGTGTCTTGCTCTGAGCAAAACTGTTTAATCAATCAATCAATCAATCATATTTATTGAGCGCTTACTTTGTGCAGAGTACTGTACTAAGCGCTTGGGAAGTACAAGTTGGCAACATATACAGACAGTCCCTACCCAACAGTGGGATCACAGTCTAAAAGACACCGAGCATTAATGGCATCATGTGATAATAACAATAATAATGGTACTTAAGTGCTTATTATGTGCCAAGCACTGGGGTAGACACAAGTTAATCAGGCTGGACACAGTCCCTTTCCCCATTTTACAGATGATGCAACTGAGGGCCAGAGAAGTGAAGCAACTTGCCCAAGGTCACACAGCAGACATGCGGCGGAACTGGGATTGGAACTCAGGTCCTTCTGACTCTCAGGCTCATGCTCTAGCCACATCTCTACCCCCCTCAAAAAAACCACAGAGGTACCCTGTTGCTAAAATGGAAACACTGTATAGAACGAAAACACTCGACCATGAACTTCAATCTCTTCAGGTACCAGGCTCCCTTTTCTTTAAATAATACCTTCGCTTGCCAAAACGCAGCTTGTAGTCTCGACTCCATCTAAATCAATCTGTTTACCCATGTAGTTTCTATCACTTCGGAGCCGATGAACACACTTCCTCCCTCCTATCTCCAATCCCTCCGTCCAGAATACCTCTCTCGTTCATTTATTCAATCGTATTTATCGAGTGCTTACTGTGGGCAGAGCACTGTACTAAGCGCTAGGAAAGTACAATTCGGCAACAGACAGAGACAGTCCCTGCCCAACAATGGGCTCAACGTGGCCCACGGCGTATCAAACCAAGATGCCTGCCAGGTGCAGTGGGATGGAGTCACGCAGCATGTCATGACATCAAATCCCACTGTTCCTCCATGTGGCAAATCAGTGGTTTTCAGACTCAGTCAGCCCTCCGTCCCTCTTCCTGCCTCTGAAATGGCAATCAACACATCCCCCTCCCCTCCCCACAGCACTTACATCCATATCTGTAATTTATTTATAGTAATGTTTATGTCCCCTTCTAGACTGTAAAATCATCGTGGGCAGGGAATTTATTCATTCAATCATATTTATTGAGCACTTACTGTGTGCAGAGCACTATACTAAGTGCTTGGGAAGTACAAGTCGGCAACATATAGAGATGGTCCCTACCCAACAACGGGCTCACAGTCTAGAAGGTAATTGAGGCCCAGAGATGTGATGTAGCTTGCCCAAGATGCAACAGCAGACAAGTGGCGGAGCTGGAATTAGAACTCAGCTCCTTCTAACTCCCAGGCCTGTGCTTTATCATCATCATCATCAATCGTATTTATTGAGCGCTTACTATGTGCAGAGCACTGTACTAAGCGCTTGGGAAGTACAAATTGGCAACATATAGAGACAGTCCCTACCCAACAGTGGGCTCACAGTCTAAAAGGGGGAGACAGAGAACAAAACCAAACATACTAACAAAATAAAATAAATAGAATAGATATGTACAAATAAAATAAATAAATAAATAAATAGAATAATAAATATGTACAAACAGATATACATATATACAGGTGCTGTGGGGAAGGGAAGGAGGTAAGATGGGGGGATGGAGAGGGGGACGAGGGGGAGAGGAGAGGAGGGAGAGGAGAGGAATTATGAATAATTATTCATAATTAATGCCTCTTGGGTCTGGAAGTAAATGAGTTTAATTTATTTACTCATTTATTATTACCCTTCTGTCCTGCATCCCTGTATATATGTATATATGTTCCTGTTTATCTACTAGGACATGCTGCTGGGCTAGAACTTACATCCATACCTGTAATTTATTTATGGTAATGTCTGTGTCCCCTTCTAGGCTGTAAAAATCACTGTGGGCAGGGAATGCGTTTATTGTTATACTGTACTCTCTCACGTATAGTGCTCTGCACACAGTGAGTGCTCAATAAATTTGACTGACTGACAGGTCTGAAGGGGGCAAACAGCCATCCCCAATCCAACCTCATGCATGTCCCAACTCTCTCCTGAGCCTCAACATCCCCAGCCTAACACTGGTGAGGCACCCTTGCTGCTAGCTAGCTGTCCCTCTAATCCCACTGTTTCAACCTCCCAGTTCCCAAGGTCAAATAATAATAATAATAATAATAATAATAATAATAATAATAATAATAATAATAATAATAATAATAACGACAATTGTTAAGGGCTCACTATGTGCCAGGCACTGTACTAAGCACTGGGGTGGATATAAGCCAAGTGGGTTGGACACAGTCCCTGTCCCACTTAGGGCTCACAGTCTCAATCCCCATTTTAAGGATGAGGTAACGGAGGCACAGAGAAGTGAAGTGACTTGCTCAAGGTCACACAGCAGACAGGTGATGGAGCCAGGATTAGAACCCATGACCTTCTGATTCCCAGGCCCGTGCTCTATCCATTATGCCACGCTATCTCTGTGCCCCAAGGATCCCCTGAGGTGGGGACTGGTAAGCTCCCCACCCCTGCCCCAGACCCCCATCAGGGACCATCCAACAGTCCAGCCCCACATGAAGAGAAGCATTGGATCCTCTCCACAAAGGAGCTCCCAGACACCCCCAGGACCCAAGGACGGAGGAGGACAGGGCAGTGGAGGAGGGAAAAGCTCCCAAGTGGACATTAAAATGTGTGATGTGGTAGCCTAGTCGGGGATAATGGCATGTGTGGTTTTCCCTTTTCCTCATCTGAAACCATTTGCCGTTCTGGGGAAGTAGGACGTTAGATACCTAGAGGAAAAAAAAGCACACTAGGTTCTTCCTCAGCATGCTGTTGGGACTTAGACAATGTTCCTCCAACAACACATCTTTTTTTTTCCCATGTTATTTGTTAAGCACTCAATATGTGACAAGTACTGTTCGAAGTGTTGGGGTAAAAAGCTAATCGGGTCAGACATAGTCCTTGCCCCACAAGGGGCTCACAGTCTAAGCAGGAGGGAGAACAGGTATTGAACCCCCATTTTGCAGTTGGGGAAACTGAGGCACAGAGCAGTTAAGTGTCTTGACCACGGTCACACGGCAGGCAAATGGCACAGCTGGGAATAGAAGCTTCTCTGGCTCCCAAGCCCACGCTTTATTCACTAGGCCACGCTACTTCCCTGTCTGGATAGAACATTCATTCATTCAATTGTATTTATTGAGCGCTTACTGTGTGCAGAGCACTGTACTAAGTGCTTGACATGAACATGACATGATGCCAGAAGAAATGGTTGTTTATATATAAGCAATGGGTTCGGTCAAGGCAAAGTACACTGTAAATGAGTTTTTCTTTATTTTTTGATACCATTTAAGCACTTACTATGTGCCATGCATAGCACTAAGTCTTGAAGTAGAGATAAGTTAATAAGGTTGGACACAGTCCATTTACCACATGGGGCTTATGGCCTTAATCCCCGTTTTACAGATGAGGTAGCTGAGGCACAGAGGCTTTAAGTTATTTGTCCGAGATCACAAAGCAGACGAGGGCAGAGCCGAGATTAAACCCTGATCCTCTGATTCCCAGGGCTGTGCTCTTTCCTTCAGACCACGCTGCTTCCCCGTTTCCTTAGTTCCAGTCTGTCAAAAGCGTAACCCCCAATTTTTAGAACTGAGTGCTCTCACTGTCAAAATGTGCCTTAAGACCTCATTTCCATGGGCAGTCAAACTGAGGTGCTTTTGTATGTGAAAAAATTCTAATGAAAATGATTCAATATGAGCTTTTCTGCATGCTTCTTACCTGGTTTGCAGGAGTCTGTCCTATCACTGTCTCGTAAGGAGGAGGAAGTTCAGTTGGGTAGAGAATCCCAGGACTGTTGATGGCCACTTCATAGAAAGTACTGAAGGGAGAATGTGGAAAGTCTAAATGGAGCCCCCTGAAGAAAAGAAATGATATTTTTATTATGAGGCCCAAACTAGTTCATCAGTAAAATTAATGGATATTTCTGTACTGCAGCTGAGTGCAACATAAAGTGCTCACATTTTACAAACATTCTCTCAATGCTTTCCTCATAAAAAACTGATGGACGTGAAATAAAACCTCCATTCACATTAATAAAATTTTGTTTCTAGGTGTTAGCCTAGAAACAAATCGTCAGCTTTCCACCGATGCTTTCTCACCTTCATATAATAAGGTAGAAAGAATTATCATCTAGACACTGGCCTTTTCTGTTAAATGCACACACAGCTAAAGTATCCCCACCAGTTGTAGCATGATCTTCAAAACCAAAAACCAAGCCGACAACTGCATGTATATACCATATGTATACTCCATCATTTAACAGAACACTCCAATACACAGTAAAAGGAATATAATTTATGTAAATGATTGAATCTTTCATTTAATCTGCATATCATCTTTATGATTGAAATATAATAGGGGCATGTTTCATTTTCAGATAAGACACAATAGGCTAAATTTGTCTTGAAAGGATAGTCTTACAATGACAGTTATGAATAAATGGATGGTCTAAATTTATACTGTCACTGCTTTCACAACTGATTCTACAGGCTTTTGTCAAACATGACCTTATGCTTCACTTGGTATCCTTAGTGAAAATGATGAATGCTGCTATTCCAGCTTATTTTAAAAAACGAAAGCCAAAGACAGTTGCCAGGTATATAAACATGTTAAATGAAGCAAAATTACACAGTCATACAGGCACATACACACAACCAACCTTTGTGCTTCCATGACAGGTGTGTAGGTATATTCTGGTGGGTAGTAGGGTGGAGGTGGTATTGGGGGTATAAACTCATCAAAATCCAAAGTCTGATGGAGAATGGCTCCATGGGGTATCATGCAGTCTGGGTTGGTAGAATGGGATCTCTGTGGGAGAAACTGAAAAATAAAGTTGGACCCGATTGCTTTATTTAGGGCCTCAAGGATGTTTCAGAGGACATCCAAGCATTTGATTTTTAGTAATCAATGTATAACACAATATATGTATGGTATTTCAAACTGCCAAGCAATGAATGTGGAACACATATTTCTAAAATACAACTATTCCCCATGCAATGAGCTTTTTTTTCCTCCAGGAGAGATCCCAAAAATTTTGGCATTTTGGGGATCTCTCAAAAATCCGTCTGAACTGTGAGCTCATTGTGGGCAGGAAACATGTTTGCCAACTCTGCTGTATTGCATTCTCCCAAGTACTTATTATTATTATTTTTATGGTATTTGCTAAGTGTTATGTGCCAAGCACTGTTCTAAGCACTGGGGTTACTTAGTACAGACTGAGACTGAGCCCCCTCCTTCCTCTCCCCTTCCTCCCCCTCCCCATCCCCCCCGCCATACATCCTTCCCCTCCCCACAGCACCTGTATATATGTATATACCTTTGTATGTATTTATTACTCTATTTATTTATTTATTTTATTTGTACACACTTATTCTATTTATTTTATTTTGTGAATATTTTTTCTTTTGTTCTCTGTCTCCCCCTTCTAGACTGTGAGCCCACTGTTGGGTAGGGACCGTCTCTATATGTTGCCAACTTGTACTTCCCAAGCACTTAGTTCAGTGCTCTGCACACAGTAAGCACTCAATAAATACGATTGAATGAATGAATGAATACAGTGCTCCGCGCCCAACAGGCACTCAATAAATATGACTGATTGATTTTTCTGGGCAGAATTCTAATACACTGAGTTCCACTCACGGTAGTATACAAAGTTTAAGATCAAATCTTGGGGTCTTGCTTGCTCGCCACAGGAGTTAAACATCCTAAAGCATTTTATAGATGCCAGTCAGATCGCGCACTTGGCCAAGACCTTCCTTTCCCGCTAGGGATTACGAACTAGTTGATGATGATGACATTTGTTAAGTGCTTACTATGTGCCAGGCACTGTTCTGAGCGCTGGGATAGATACAAGGTTATCAGGTTGTCCCACGTGAGGGTCACAGTCTTAATCCCCCTTTTACAGATGAGGTAACTGAGGCCCAGAGAAGTTAAGTGACTTGCCCACAGTCACACAGCAGGTATGTGGTGGAGCCAGGATTAGAACCCCGGGGCTCTGACCCTCAGGTCTGTGCTCTTTCAATAGACCATGCAACCCAGCAAGAAGTAATTATGAGCCCAATTTTCCCACTGCCTAGTTTTTCCTCACTGGAATTTTGAGAGGAGCATTAACTCTTTCAGATTAGTAGGGAATGAGTTATTGCACCATGGCAAACATTTCTGCCATCAACTAAACTAGGACCAAGAGGACACTTAAAAGGGCTTGTAACTATATGAGCTTAAATAATATAAATGCCCATGTTTTGTTTGATCGTATTAAATAAAATGAAGAACTGAAACCAATTATTTCATTCCCTAGGTTTAACTATCAGTGAGTTAGTCAATCAGTCAGTGGTATTTAGTGAGCACCTGCAGTAAGCAGAGCACTGTACTAAGCGCTTGGGAGAGTACTATACAACAGAATTGGTATGCATGTCCCCTGGCCACAAGGACCTTACGATCTAGAGGGAGACACAGACATTAAATCTAGACATTATCAGAATTGGACTCAGTCTTTTTTATATTTGTTTGGAATCAAGTAGTCCATGTTTTCATTCAGAGTAGAACCAACAATCTCATTATAAATTCCTTAGAGAAAAACCTTAGAAGGAGGTACTAAAGAATATTTTAATTATTCCAAATCTGAAATGAAAAAATTGCACTGTAAAAGAAGTAAAAAATATGACTGCTCTTGAGTATGAAAACCAACAGATTGAATAGCACAACTACAAAAGCATATAAGCAGTCACATGTAAAAATATAGAGGAACAATGGTTCAGTGAGGCTGTTGGCAGGTTTAAACTAGTGCATGATGCCATATATTGACTTTTTTGGAAGATCAAAGGAAATCTGGCCTTTACGACCCCATTTTATGTGTTCGGCAGGGGGGGGAAGCATATCAGGAACCAATTCAGACACAGAAGGAATCATTCTCCTTCAGGCAATACTCTGCTGTCATTTCTCTTGTTCTGGCGAGGTAGATGATTTAGTCTTTGGCTCCTGCTTTTGGAAACATTCTAATTTGAAAACTATCCTTTAAGAGACATGCCTTTGACTGAAATAACTTTAGGCATATGTTTACTTGATATTTCAGTTAATTGCTTTGACTTTTCAACCAATCAATCAGTTAACCAAGGGTGTTTATCCAGCACTTCCTATGTGCAGAGCACTGAACGAAGTGCTCAGGAGAGTACAATACCAGAAAATTGGCAGATGTGATCCCTACCCTTAGTGGGGGAGAGAAGGATTAATATAAATTACAACAGTATAGTATATAGATATGTATATAAATGCTGTGGGGGAGAATCAAAGTGTTTAGGGGGTACAGAACTAAGTGTATAGATGAGGCAGAAGGAAGGGCAACGAGGGTGGGGAAATGAGAGGACAGTCTGAGAAGGATTCTTGGAGGATAAGTTATTTTTGTAGAGCTTTGATGTTGGGGAAAGTGATGATATAATAATAGTAATAATGGAATTTATTAAGCACTTACTATGTGCAAAGCACTGTTCTAAGCGCTGGGAAGGTTACAAGGTGATCAGGTTGTCCCACGTGGGGCTCACAGTCTTAATCCCTATTTTACAGATGAGGTAACTGAGGCACAGAGAAGTGAAGTGACTTGCCCAAAGTCACACAGCTGACAAGTGGCAGAGCCAGGATTAGAACTCATGACCTCTGACTCCCAAGCCCGTGCTCTTTCCACTGAGCCACGCTGCTTCTCTATATAATAATAATAATAATACTGATAATGGTATTTTATAAGCACTTACTATGTGAGAAACACTGCTCTAAATCCCACTGATTGACTAACTCCCCGATAGTTAAACCTAGGGAATGACAGAATCGGGTTCAGTCCTTTTCTTCATTTTATTTAATACGATCAAACAAAACATGGGCACTTAGATGATTTAAGCTCATATAGTTACAAGCCCTTTGAAGTGTCCTTTTGGTCCTAGTTAGTTTTGTTGATGGCAGGAATGCTTCCCATGGTGCAATAACTCATTCCCTACTAATCTGAAAGAGTTAATGCTCTTCTCAAAATTCCAGGTTGTCCCACGTGGGGCTCACAGTCTTAATCCCCATTTTACAGATGAGGTAACTGAGACACAAAGAAGTTTAGTGACTTGCCCAAAGTCACACTGCTGCTAGCGCTAGTACAGTGCTCTGCATGTTGCAAGCGCTCGCTAAATATGATTGGTCGATTGATTTACAGAGGAGAAGAAGAGAGATTGGGGCTGGTGAGGTACATTTTGGAGCTGTGGGATCAATTTAGTTCTCCCAGAGATTAGATGAAGATGGAGACTAGAAGGGGCCCCAGAACTGAGCCTTGAGACACCCCCACAGTTAGAGGGTGGGAGGCAGAAGAAGAGCCAGTGAAAGTCCCTATGAAGGAGCAACCAAAGAGAATGGAGGAGGACCAGGAGAGGACCATTTTGGCAAAGCCTAGGTAAGCTACCTCTTCCAGGAAAAGGGGGTGGTGCACAGCGTCATAGGCAGCTAAAAGATCTAGAGGGCTAAGATGGAGTAAAGGCCATCTGATTTGGCAAGAAGGTCCCTGGTAACCTTGGAGAGTGTAGTTTCAGGGCAATGGTGGCAGCAGGGAATGGAAGCCAGATTGGACGGGGTCAAGGAGAGACTTTTAGACTGCGAGCCCACTGTTGGGTAGGGACTGTCTCTATATGTTGCCAATTTGTACTTCCCAAGCGCTTAGTAGAGTGCTCTGCACATAGTAAGCGCTCAATAAATACGATTGATGATGACGATGATGAAGGAGAGAACTGGAGGAGAGGAAGTAGAGGCGGTGAGTGTAGACAACTCCCTCAGTGGGCTTGGAAAGGAACGGTGGGAGGAAGACGTGGCGATAACTGGATGGTGCAGTGGGGTCAAGGGAGGGGATTTTAGCATAGGAGATACATGGACGTGTTTGAAAGCAACGAGGAAGGAGCTATTCGAGACTCAGCGGTTGAAGATCGGGGTAAGGGTAGGGAGAAGAGAGGGCGCAAGTGCTTTATGTTACAAAAGGATGGGGTTGGAAGCACAGGCACAGGGGAAAAAATTTGAGAGGAGGCAGGTTTGCCCACAGTATGCACTCAATAACTACCACTGATCGACTGATATACAGCCACCCCCAAACTCTCTTAGTTTCTTATCTCTGCTAACCCAGCTCTAATCCCTAGCTTCTCTCTGATAGACCACTATGATCTTACTCTCCAAAGTGCAGCTCCTGAGTTCAACGATTTATCTCTGCCCAAGACAGAGGTTATCTAGTACAGTGTTCTATATATATGAAGCCAAGGATAATGGCTTGACACAAACGTATATTGCTCCCAAATGTACTATACGTACACACAAATACTTGTCATTCTGGCTTTCACTGGCATGGAAGCATATATACCCCTCCACTAATGAATACTGACAAACCGAAAGAAAAAATCTGCAAGTATCTAGACAGAGTCAATGCCCACATTCCAAAATCTGACAAGCCGATTATGGCGACGATTTTCAAAGTATGGGTGGGTAGCAATGTGAAATGTGGATTAAAAATCTTCACCCCTCCACGGGATTGGGAAACTGAACATCAATGGTCTATCACTGCTGAACATCAGCTCTGACTCCCTCTTTCCTGGTATGCAAATCTTAGAAGTGTAAAAACTATTTAACATTTAGAGCCTAGACAATGTACATAATCACCACTGTTTAAGGACAGAGTTTTTAAATACAGCTGTCTTGTGATTTTCAGAAATATAAGCTGACAATTTCTACACATTTAGAGAATTATATAAAATGACTCCTTACTTGACTAAATTACCTAAAACATATACATCACTCCAAAATACATTACAGTGCTTTGTTGTTCAAGAAAATAATATTTTCATTCTTTCTGCCTGGGTGCCATAACAAAATATTGGCATGTAGAGTGCTTATAATACTGTATTTGCTTACTGAAGCACTCTACAATTTATTGCTGCAACACTAAAACCTGACGCGGTAATGTACCACTCACCAAGTACTTAACCTTTCCTTTATAATACATACTGATGAAAATAACTAGCATAAGGCTTCAATGCACAAGGTCAGAAGTTCATACCTGATGCATAAATGTTTAATTAGTTACCTTTCTAAAATGGCAACCTCTTTAAAAGGTTAGTAAATGCTTCTGACACTTTTTCTGGATTTATACTGAAGGGGGTGGTTTCGGTGTTACATACAATTAAGAGAGAAGTTTTTTTTAAATCTTAGTAATGATGCTACTAAAACTTCTCTGGCCTCATAACCTGTTCAAATGAAACATTAGAGTGTGCTAGATGGAAAATTTCCCAAGTCAAACCACTTGTCTACACTATGTAAAAATCTGACTTTTTCCTTCATGGCGGTGGAAAGCAAAGTTGAATTTTTGCATTGAGATTGAATGAGAAGAGGAGAAGTCTACACTGCAAAAAGACCCTCTCTTTTCTTTCTCCCCAAGGTGCATTACATTCTTACATTTCAACCAATCAATTAATATATTGATTGAGTGCCTACTGTGTGCAGAGCATTGCACTTGGTACTTGGGAGAGTAGACTAATGTTCATAGACCTGATCTTAATAATAATAATAATAATGACATTTGTTAAGCGCTTACTATGTGCAAAGCACTGTTCTGAGCACTGGGGGGATACAAGGTGATCAGGTTGTCCCACGTGGGGCTCACAGTCTTAATTCCCATTTTACAAATGAGCTATCTGAGGCACAGAGAAGTTAAATGGCTTGCCCAAGGTCGCAAAGCAGACATGTGGCAGAGCTTGGATTAGAACCCATGACCTCTGGCTCTCAAGCCCGCGCTCTTTCCACGGAGCCACGCTGCTTCTCTTAGCCTTCAGGGAGCTTACAATCTAGCTGGGGAGACTGGCTCTGCCCCAAGTAGATGATGAGGATGATAAAGATTTTACTCTGTATTTCCAAGTTTAAAAAATATAGTTTAGTGAAGATTAAATTTTCACGACAAAAAATGTGCATCTCCATTAATAGTTTCATTTCTCAGGAGAAATTTCTCAAGCTCAAGAAAATGTGACCTATTGGGGTAACAAAATCATGTACCACCTTCTGAAGAACACTGCAGAGAATAGGATGTTCAGGACATGTTCCCCACTCCTCAAAAAACTCCAGTGGTTGCCCATCCACCTCCACATCAAAAACTCCTCATCATGGACTTCAAAACACTCAATGCCCTTGACCCCTCCTACCACAACTCAGCCCGCACACTTCACTCCTCTAATGCTAATCTTCTCATTGTGCCTTGATCTTATCTATCTCACCATCAACCCCTCACCCAAGACCAGCCTCTGGCCTGGAATGCCCTCCCTTCTCAAATCTGACAGACAATTAATTACTCATCCCACTTTCAAAGCCTTATTGAAGACACAATCCTCCAAAAGGCTCTCCCTAAGGCCCCTTTTCCTCTTCCCCGACTCTCTTCTGTATCACCCTGACTTGTTCCCTTGGCTCTTTCCCCCCCACCGTCCCAGCCCCAAAGTACTTATGTACCCATCTGTAATTTATGTATTTATATTAATGTCTGTCTCTCCCACCGCAAACTGTAAGCTCGTTGTGGACAGGGAATGTGTCTGTGGGTAGGGACTGTCTCTATATGTTGCCAACTTGTACTTCCCAAGCGCTTAGTACAGTGCTCTGCACACAGTAAGCGCTCAATAGATACGATTGAATGAATGAATGTTGTATTGTCCTCTCCCAAGCGCTTAGTAGAGTGCTCTGCACACGGTGAGCACTCCATAAATATGAATGAATGAATGAATAAAACATGCTAAATGCAAGAGTCTTTCCTTGTATGGGCAGGATTTTCAGGGCACAATCATGTGTACTGCTACTTAAAAGCAATTCAGCTCCTTCAGATGGTGGTTCCGGCTATTCATCCACTGTAATTTTTGCTCTGTCAAATGTAGCAGCAGAAATGCTCAGCAGGGAAAAACACATCAGGACAGAATGCCAAAAGAAGGGAAAAAAATTATAATATGTACCCAACCTCCTTTCTCTGCTTCCTTTCCCTCCTGCCTGCCAGTCTGCTTGATATGCTCCAAGCCCTAGTGGGAAAACGGCTGACAGGGATGAGAGAGTGTGGATGGTGCCACGGACACCACCACCTTTATATAATCAATTCCTTCTTGCAGGCTTTGGGCCACCAATCGAAGCCACGTGGTGATGGCTCCTTCCTTTCCCCCTCCTCATCCCCCCCGCCTTACCTCCTTCCCTTCCCCACAGCACCTGTATATATGTACATATCTTTGTACATATTTATTACTCTTTTTATTTATTTATTTTACTTGTACATATCTCTTCTATTTTATTTTGTTAATATGTTTGGTTTTGTTCTCTGTCTCCCCCTTCTAGACTGTGAGCCCACTGTTGGGTAGGGATCGTCTCTATATGTTGCCAACTTGTACTTCCCAAGCGCTTAGTACAGTGCTCTGCACACAGTAAGTGCTCAATAAATATGATTGATTGATTGATGGGCAAGTTGTGACAGGTCAGTATGGCATCCTGCCGGAGGACTTTAATCACAAGCACGGGGCTAGGCAACACAAAAATAATGGTCACGTATCTTTGCTCCAAAGCGGGGGCAGTGTCTGTATCCTCCTCCCATCACAGAATAGTCCTTTTTAGGGGTAAAGCTGCAAGAAACAGCCCTAAAAATTGCTCACTTTGGGGTAGACTTGCAGGCAACTGATCAGCCACCTCAGCAGGTAAGGAATCAGTGAAATCTCTTCCTTTCTGAATGGTGCAGAGCACTCAATGCCAGATAGTTAGCTAGGGGTGGTACTGACCTAGAAGCACAGAGTGAGTTGAATCTAGCATAGCGGAAGTTGAAGCTAGATATATTTTTAATGGGAATGGCAAAATGCTCAAAGTGTGGTAAAAGGCTTTGCGTCTAGACTGTGAGCCCACTGTTGGGTAGGGACCATTTCTGTGTGTTGCCAACTTGTACTTCCCAAGTGCTTAGTACAGTGCTCTGCACACAGTAAGTGCTCAATAAATACAATTGATGGATTGATCAAGATGTCTCCTGCTAGAACCAAGAGTATGATCCTAAGAGGAATGAATGACCACTTGAAGGTCCTCTGCTTAGACCTAATCAACCACCCCACGCTGCCATGCATGCACCAAATCTAGTCCCCTCCACTGATTGTACTTCCCAAGTGCTTAGTACAGTGCTCTGCACACAGTAAGCGCTCAATAAATACGATTGAATGAATGAATGAATGAATGGTAAGGAGCATTTCGATGAGGGCGAAAATGAGGTAATTAATGTAAGAGCTCTATGGGAATAATAGTGTTACAGAAAAACCCAGGCATTAATCTACGAGTCTTTTAACAGAAGAAGCAGTGTGGCCTAGTGGACAGAGCATGTGCCTGGGAGTGAAAAGGACCTGGGTTTTAATCCCTGCTTGGCTAGGTGCCTGCTGTGTGACCTTGGGCAAGTAACTTCATTTCTCTGGGCCTACCTAATCTAATAATAATAATAATAATGATGGCATTTGTTAAGCACTTACTATGTGCAAAGCACTGTTCTAAGCGCTGGGGAGGATACAAGGTGATCAGGTTGTCCCATGCGGGGCTCACAGTCTTAATCCCCATTTTACAGATGAGGGAGCTGAGGCACAGAGAAGTCAAGTGACTTGCCCTAGGTCACACGGCTGACAATTGGTGGAGACAGCATTTGAACCCATGACCTCTGACTCCCAAGTCCTTACTCTTTCACTGAGCCATGCTGCTTCTCCAATGATTCAGGATTTTGACCCTCTCAGATTCCAATAGCCCAGCTCTTCAGACGGCAACATCAGGAGTCAATGACCCCAAATATATTGTGTCCCCAGACCCTTGGGCTTGCCCAAAGAAAACCACTGAGATTGGACTAACGAAAACCAGGTCAAGCATTAACTGTAAGTCTTGCATCAGTGACATCAAGTAAGGATTAATGACAGGTTTTCTGCTCCCTCCCAGAAGTTGCCTACCATACACACCAAGCAGCTGGTACTACAAGCTTGACTACATCAGCTGAAAAAGAAATGTTGGAATGGGCAGCAGCTGGCCACAAGGACAGCAAGAAGATTTTGCAGAGCTCCAAGCAGTCTAAGAAACAAAATTCAGTGGTGCTAATCCCATCTGAAGGCACCCACAGTAGACCTTTGTAATTCTGAAATTCAAGGAACCCCAATTTAGGACTATAGGAGTTTGAATTATTATCATTTTACCTACAGGAGGACAGAGTTTGTGAACACAATTCGGAGACAGGATGGTTTCCGAGTACAGGAATCCCCCATTGTAACATTCTTCTTTTAATACTCCTTTTTTTAAAAAAAAAAAAACTGGAATTAGTCAAGCACTTATTTTGTGCCAGGCACTGTACAAGGGCTGGGGTAGATACAACTAACCCAGGTTCAGACAAAGTCCCTGACCCACTTAGGGCTCACAATATTTATCCCCATTTTCCAGATGAGGTAACTGAAGCACAGAGAAGTTAAGCAACTTGCCCAAGATCACAGAGCAGACAAGTGGTGGAGTCAGGTTTAGAACACAGGTCCTCTGACTCCCAAGTCTATGCTCTATCCACTAGGCAACACTACTTCTCTTTTACAATCTTACTACTGAATTTTGATGCTGGTATTTCCTACAGCTGCTCACGCTCTTAGAGATAACTCTCCGGTGTTTAACGCTTTCCAAGTTTAACGTGGTTCAAGTACCTTCCTTTCCCTCCCCCTCAATTTCAAAGTATTTTGATTGACTTGAATAGAGAGATGAAAGACTGTTTCCATTAATATTTTATCTCTACTTAGCATTACCTAATGACAGCTCTCTAGTCTGCAGGACTAAGCACCTTTTTGTTGGAAGGGCTGTGAAAGAACCCTTTGAAAATTAAGGACTTACGCATGTATTCACAAATAAAATCTAACTCATATTTTATTGTTCGTACATACCAATTTATATTTCATCTTGTAACTTCTTACCACATATAGTTTTGGTCAATTTCTTAGTTCTTGGGACTGCAAAATTATGTGACATCTAGCACTTCTCTGCTAAACACTCTAATTTTCATGAAACCAAATTAAGGACAGTAACTGAGAAGTTCCTCTAACAAGGCTTCCATGAGGTTGAAGATGGAATTTACAGATTATCTCTCTCTTCCTTTAATGCCCATTCAAAAGTAATGATCCTCATTCAAAGACTCACTCATAGACGGAGGCCATCAACTATTTATGGCAGGATTGTAAACTGTATTTGAAATTAAAGGACCACGTCTATAAAACACAGAATTGGGAGATACTATTTTTGCTTCAAAATTATAATGCTATTATTTATTAAGCACTCACTAAGTACCAAGCACCACGCTAAGTGCTGGGATAGATAAAAGAACATCAGGTTGGACAAGAGATCCTGCTCCATATGGGGCTCAAGTCTAAAAGGGAAGAGAAACAGATATGCAATCCCTAATTTACAGATGAGCAAACTGAGGCACACAAAAGATAAGTGATTCTCCCTCGGTCACCCAGCATGGAAGTGGTCGTTTGGGGACTGGGACCTAGGTTTGTGCTCTATTCATTAGCCTGTGCTGCTTCTCAAGGTAAGTGAATTTCTTTCTGTAATTACAGATCACCACCAACACAGAATTTCAAAGAATAAAATGGAGTGATTAGTTTGAAGCTGGTCAAACTATAAGTCATCCTTTTCCCCTTCTTCATTGTTTGAAGATGGAGGGTCCTATATGAACCTCTGACAATACAAAAGGATTGGGAAAGAAAGGATGGAAAAAATGTTACTTCTGCTTACACTCTTCACTGGAAAAAAAAGTGGTCTTAAGCTTTGCAATTTGGCCAGCTGTTTGGAAAGTCACTCTGTCAGTGATGACTTCATCTCCCTACAAGCACAGGGTCTACTAGATCAATCAGTGGTACTTATTGAGGGCTTATTGCATGCAAAGCACTGTACTAAACGCTCAGGAGAGTACAACCCAATAGAGTTGGCAAATACGATTCCTGTCCGCAAGGAGCTTACAGTCTGGCGGGTTGTGGAGTAAACATTACTGACCCCCCCATCGATGACAACTGCCAGCAGAATTTGAATCTAGGGGGTCACTCCTGGTCAGGAAATTCTTCAGGGTTGAATCTGGTTATCATTAAAACACACTCACCATTTGGAGCACATCAGAAGAAACCATCTGCATGCAACACATTGCTGTTGCCAAAGCACAGACAATGGTGGAGATGACATTGAGAGCACACACACTGAATAACAGATCCTGTGAAAAAAGACACAGTCAATCAGTCAATCCTATTTATTGGGCACTTACGGTTTGCAGAGCACTATATTAAGCACTTGGGAGAGTACAATATAACAATAAACGGACACATTCCCTGCCAACAACTGAGCTTATAGTCTACAGTCAAACATCACTTCTCTTTTTGGAAAGTGAAATGGAAAAATAACACATATTACTGTCATTATTGATGGGAAATGTGGTCTTCTGCTATTCATTTCCAATGAATTTTAATTAACTGATGGCAACATTATAAAAGACATTTGTTTCTCTTATTCGATCACATACAAATCCATGCTAGAAATAAAATTAAACCCTGATTCAAAAAATAATGCCCAAGAGTAGGTATGCTGACATTTCTTTCAATTCTATCTCATTCATTCCATTACAGATGAATGGAACTTCACTTTTTCAGGAAATTAACCAGAAATCAATCACCTCAAACATCACAGAATGTTAAAATTAATTTTAATAATGCAAGTCTTAGTCATGAAGTAGTGAATGGATTAATAGTACATTAGATCTGTGAACCCAAGAATGTGTTAGAAAACAGTTGCTACATCTTACTCCGGAAATGATATATGATACAGACCATGAAATTCTGTCTTGCCTCTTTACTGGTTTCCCGGCTTCAAACTTCTCCCCTCTTCCATCTATCCTATAAACATATCTTCTAAAAATATCATTCAGATCCCTCACTCGACTCCTCCAAATCCTTCAAAAGCTACCCATTTCTTCTTCCATAAAACAAAATCTTGCTAGGCTTTGACCTCAAGACTCTCTACCAGCTGTCTCCCTCTCATCTAACCAGTTTCTCCTCCCAGTCAATCACTTGTATTTAATGTGAATTTTCTCTGTCCAGGGCACTGAACTAAGCACTTGAGAAGAACTAAATAGTAGACTTGATCCTTGTCCTCAAGTACCTTTCAATACACGAGGTGAGACAGACACTAAAATATATTACAGATAAAGGGAAGCGGTAGAGTATAAAAGATAAGGAAGTAAGTGTACTGGGGATATGAATACCAAGGTGCATACATGAATTATGTTGCCAAATTGTACTTTCCAAGCACTTAGTACAGGGTTTTGCACACAGCAAGTGCTCAATAAATATGACAATGAATGAATGTAGAAATGCTGAAGTGTCAGCAGTGTGGAAAATAAGGTGGGGAGGTGAGAGCATAATCAGGGAATGCCTTGTGGAGGAGATGTGGTTTCAGAAGGGTTTTTTAAGATATGGGCTTTTAAAATGAGGAGAGAGGTTTGATAATTATGTCATTTGTTAATAAATCAAACTAACTGTTCTGTAATCTTGTCTATTTCGTGGCCGACCCTCGCCCACGTCCTGCCTCTGGCCTGGAGCATACACCTTCCTCAAACCTGACAGACTTCAAAGCCCTGAAGGCCAGAGAGGCCTCCCCTAAGCCCCTTCTTTCCTCTTCTCCCACTCCCTTCTGCGTCACCCTGACTTACTTCCTTCATTCATCCCCCCTCCAGGCCCCACAGCGCTTATATGTAAGCAGCATTGCTCAGTGGAAAGAGCCCGGGCTTGGGAGTCCGAAGTCATGGGTTCTAATCCTGGCTCCACCACTTGTCAGCTGTGTGACTTTGGGCAAGTCACTTCACTTCTCCGGGCCTCAGTTACCTCATCTATAAAATGGGGATTAAGACTGTGAGTCCCACGTGGGACAACCTGATCACCTTGTATCCTCTCCAGTGCTTAAAACAGTACCCTGCACATAGTAAGCGCTTAACAAATGCCATCATTATTATTATTTAAGTCCATCCTCTACACTGAAAGCTCATTGTGGGCAGGGAATGTGTCTGTTTATTGTGATATTATACATTCCCAAGTGCTTAGTACAGTGCTCTGCACATAGTAAGTGCTCAAATACAACTGAATGAATATTTGTTGAGTGCTGTGTGCAGAACACTGTACTGACCACTTGGAAGAGTACAATACATCAGACTTGGTAGACATATTGGCTGCCCACAAGGAGCTTACAGCCCAGAGGGAGAGACATACATTAAAATAAATTATGGAGATATTCAAAAGTGTCGTGGGGTGAATATCAAGTGTTTAAAAGGTACAAATCCAAGTGCAAGAACAATGTGGAAGGGAGAGATAGGAGAGGATATGAGGGTTTAGTTGGCGAAGGCCTTTTGGAGGAGATGTGATTTTGATAAGGCTGTGAAGGTGGGAAGAGGGATGGTCTGTCAGATACGGAAGGGGAGGAAGTCCCAGGCCAGAGGCAGGATGTGGATGAAAGGGTTGGTGATATAATAATAATAATAATAATGGTATTTATTAAGTGCTTACCATGTGCAAAGCACCGTTCTAAGCACTGGGGAGGTCGAGAAGCAGCGTGGCTCAGTAGGAAAGAGCCCGGACTTTGGAGTCAGAGGTCATGGGTTCAAATCCCGGCTCCGCCACTTGTCAGCTGTGTGACTTTGGACAAGTCACTTCACTTCTCTGTGCCTGTTACCTCATCTGTAAAATGGGGATGAAGACTGTGAGCGCCCCGTGGGACAACCTGATCACCTTGTAACCTCCCCAGCGCTTAGAACAGTGCTTTGCACATAGTAAGCACTTAATAAATGCCATTATTATTATTATTATTATTACAAGGTGATCAGGTTGTCCCCCGGAGGGCTCACAGTCTTAATCCCCATTTTACAGATGAGGTAACTGAGGCACAGAGAAGTTAAGTGACTTGCCCAAAGTCCTACGGCTGACAATTGGCAGAGCCGGGATATGAACCCATGATCACAGGCCAAGTACCATGCTAAGTCCCGGGTTAAGTACAAGGCAATAAGGACTGACACAGTCCCTGTCCTACATGAGGCTCATTGTTTAAGGGGGAGAGTAAATGGTATTTAATCCCTCTTTTATAGATATGGAAACTGAAGCACAGACAAATTAAGTGATTTGCCCAAGTCCGCAAAGCAGGCAAGTGGAGGAACTGGCATTAGAACCGTGGTCCCCTGACTGCTAGCCCCATGCTCTTTCCACTAGCCCATGCTGCTTCTCTGGATTTGAAGAGGGACGGAGAACAAGACAGGAGGGAGGGCGTAAACAAGAAACAGGTGGCAAGAGAGAGGAAAAGAAGGAACAGTGAGTAGATCTGCTAGACTGTGAGCCTGTTGTAGGGTAGGGACCGTCTCTATATGTTGCCAACTTGTACTTCCCAAGCGCTTAGTACAGTGCTCTGCACACAGTAAGCTCTCAATAAATAAGACTGAATGAATGAATGAATTGCCTTGAGAAGCAAGGCATTGGAGCTGGGTACTGACGGGAGCAAGGATAAATAAGGTGATAGGGAGCCAAGTAACTGCCTTAAAGTAAACAGTCAGAAGTTTCAGCTTGATACAGAGAGGAATGCAAAACCAGTGGAGGATTTAAGGAGTGGCAATAGGGGTACAGAATGATGTTTTAGAAAAAAGGCCCAGGCAGAAGAGTGAAATATGGACTGGAGCGGAGAGAGAGGCAGGAGGCAGAAAGATCTGCAAGGAAGCTGATGCAGGAGTCATGTTGGGATATGGCCACGGCTTGGACCAGAATGGTAGTAGCAGTGTGAATGAAGAGAAAGGAATGATTTCTGGAAGTGCTGGGAAGGAAGAGAACTGATAGAATTTGGTGACAGACTGAAAAGGGGGGATAAAAGGGAGAGAAGAATTAAGGATAATGCCAAATTTGCAGGCTCGAGAAACAGGGAACGCAGAGACGCAAGGCTTCCAAGGAGAGAGGTCAGGGCTAGTGAGGAAGATTTGAGATTCATCTGCATAGAGGTGATAGGAGATAGTGGAGATAGTGTGAGAGCAGATGAGCTCCCTAAGGAAATCGTTGTAGATCCCAGTAGATAATAATAATAACAATAATAATGGTATTTGTTAAGTGCTTACTATGTGCTAAGCACTGTAGATACAAGATAATCAGATCCCACATGGAGCTCCCAGAGTAAGTAGGTGGGAGAACAGATATTGAATCCGCATTTTGCAGATGAGGGAACTGAGGCACAGAGAAGTGAAGTGACTTGCCCAAGATCACACATCAAACAAGTAGTGGAGCCAGGATTAGAAGCCAGGTCCTTTGATTCCCGGGCCCGTGTTCCTTCCTCTAGGCCGTGCTGATTCTTCTCATAAAATATTTGAGTCTTTATAGAACCTTGCTTAGAGAGCACTATTCAGAAAAATATTAAAAGAAAAAAAAATAATCACTGTCATTTTTCCAGAGTGAAGGTCACTGTAGCCATGGCTGTGGATTAGATCTTGGTGGTGCTTGATTAAATACAGCCACCCATTTATGAAATCTTGAAATCACGAGCCTAATAATAATAATGATGATGATGGTATTTGTACAAATGCCAGGCACTGTATTACGTGCTGGGGTAAATACAAGCAAATTGAGCTGGACACTGTCCCATGTCGGGTTCACAGCCTCAATCCCCATTTTACAGATGAGGTAACTGAGACCCAGAGAAGTGAAGTGACTTGCCCAAGTTCACCCAGCAGACAAGTGGCGGAGCCGGGATTCATGACCTTCTGACTCCCAACCCTGTGCTCTAACCACTATACCAGCCTACCAAAGCTTCCCTGTATAAGGTGAATAGGATGATCGCAGTAGACATGAAAAGCAAATTAAATAAGATTCTGGACCTAGGAGTAATTTAGTGGCAGGCATATCCCATAATACTGATGCAAAAATCGGGTGGGTCCCTATGATTCTATCAAGTAATCAATCAACTGTTGGTATTTACTGAGTCCTTACGGTGTGAAAAGCACTGTATTAAGTGCTTGGAAAAGTACTACATAATAGAGTTACATGGGGAAGCAGTATTATCATTATTAATAAGCAGCCTATTATTAATAATAATAATAATTGCGGCACTTGTTGAGCACTTACTAGGAGCCAGACATTGAACTAAGCGCTGGGTGGATACAAGCAAATAGGGAAGGGCACAATCCCTGCCCCACGTGGCTCACAGTCTCGATCCCCTTTTACAGATGAGGGAATTCAGGCATAGAGAAGTGAAGTGACTTACCCAAGGTCACAGAGCAGACAAATGGAGGAGCTGGAATTAGAACCCATGACCTTCTGACTCCTGGGCCCATGCTCTATCCATTATAGCACTTACTATAGTACCTGGCGCACAGTAAGCACTTACCAAGTTCCATTACAAATAAGCAAAATAAAATAAAAAGAGTTGGTAGATACAAATGCCTGCCCAAAAGGAACTTACAGTCTAAAAGGGAAGAAAGACATTAAAATAAATTACGGATATTTAATTAAAATGAATTACAGTACATAGACTACAGTAAGGAGAATGTTCTCACACTGCCACATGTAAATCCCATGTCACATGGACACATTTTTTGATGTTCAGGGCTATGCCAAGATAATTTTTTCTATTAATCAGTGAAAGGGGTTTTGGTGGATGGAGATGGAGGAGAATTACAAGTCCAAGACAGCATTTGCTACGGTACAGTTTGAATTTAACAAATTGCCTTTGGGGCTCAGGAATTCACCAGCCTTTTTTCAGAGACTTTTTTTAATGGTATTTGTTAAGAGCTTAATATGTACCAGGCACCATAATAAGTGCTGGGGTAGAGACAAGCTAACAGGGTTGGACACCTTCTTCGTCCCACGTGAGGCTCACCGTCTCAATCCCCATTTTATAGATGAGGTAACTGAGGCACAGAGAAGTGAAGAGACTTCCCCGAGGTCACAAAGCAGACAAGTGGACAGGTCATAAATAGAAGCCTGGTCCTCTGATTCCCAGGCCTGTGCTCTTTTCTACTAGGCCATGCTGCTTCTCAGAGACCTGTGACCAGAGTGTCCTGGACGGAGTGGTGGAGGTCACTAGTGGCATACTAGTAGGACGGCATTGCCGTCTGCAGTCAGAGGTGGGTTTCCACCTCCCCGATTCGTAGGATACGTATCATGTGCCATCCATCATGTGAGGTAAGGTCCGTTTGACTTGATAAGAGTGCTATGATGATGATGATGATGATGATGATGATGATGATGATGATGATGATGATGATGATGGCGGCATTTATTAAGTGCTTACTATGTGCAAAGCACTGTTCTAAGTGCTGGGGAGGTTACAAGGTGATCAGGTTGTCCCACGGGGGGCTCACAGTCTTAATCCCCATTTTACAGATGAGGGAACTGAGGCACAGAGAAGTTCAGTGACTTGACCAAAGTCACACAGCTGACAATTGGCGGAGCCGGGATTTGAACCCATGACCACTGACTCCAAAGCCCGGGCTCTTTCCACTGAGCCGCACTGCTTCTCATTATGCTTCTCACGCTGCTATGCCTATGACAGAGGGTGGAAAATATACTACTCATAGATTGCTCATGCTATAGAATAATAATAATAATAATAATAATAATGGTATTTGCTTACTATGTGCCAAGCACCGTTCCATGTTGTAGTGGACTGAGCCATGGGTTCTAATCCCTGCTCTGCCACTTGCCTGCTGTGTGACCTTGGGCAAGTCACTTCACTTCTCTACACCTCAGTTCCCTCAGCTGTAAAATGGGGATTGAGACTGTAAACCCCAAGTGGGACAGGGACTGTGTTCAACTTGATTTGCTTGTATATTGTTGGTATTTGTTAAGCGCTATGTGCTGAGCACTGTTCTAAGCGCTGGGGTAGTTACAGGGTAATCAGGTTGGCCCACGTGGGGCTCACGGTCTTAATCCCCATTTTACAGATGAGGTAACTGAGGCACTGAGAAGTTAAGTGACTCGCCCAAAGTCACACAGCTAACAAGTGGTGGAGCCGGAATTAGAGCCCATGACCTCTGACTTCTAAACCCATGCTCTTTCCACTAAGCCACGCTGCTTGTATCCACCCCAGCGCTTAGTATAGTGCCTGGCACATAGTAAGCACTTAACAAATACCATTATTATTATTATTATCATTATTATTATTATTATTATTGTTATTATTATTATTACTCAGGCCAGGAAAGGACATGGCTGTAGTCAACTGGGCCATTTTTAAGGACCCTGAGGTTTGATGGGCAGTTTCTGGTTGTCACAGATACCTACGCCTATGGTGTCTGAGCCGAACCGCTCCAGAAATAGGCAGTGGCTTGCCTCAGTCTGCAGCTGTCTTGCCTGGATAGCAAGTGCACAAAGGGTGATGGCCACTGAGTGGGCCTTGAAAAACTCGAGTCCATACGTGTGGGAAAGACGCTTTCAGCTACAGACAGATCACAAAGTGGTGAAAGGCTGCAGGCCATGTAGAACTCGAATATCAAACTGCAACGTTTAGGGAATGGAGTGATATGACCCTCCAATATATGATATTAAGGGGACAGAGTGTTTGTATATAGCTTGTCTCACCTACACAAGGGCCGAAGAGAAAATCCAGACCCGCTTAAGACTGTAATTATGGGGGAGTGGATCCAAGACTGCTGGGGATCTGAAAGTAATTCAGTGTCATGGGAACTGTGAAATCTTGTTTGCATGTTATGACTGGTCATAACAGGAGTTGTGGACACTGTTAAGAACACCCATATAAATTTAATTAGAAAAAGGGCATCCTCACCTACCCTCCTTGAGTTGATTTGAATGCTACATTCATCATGACTAGAGACTGGCTTCCCCTCTAGACTGTAAGCTAGTATTGATTGGGCAGGGAATATGAATAGCAACTTTGTTGTCACAAACTCTCCCCAGTGCTTAGTACAGTGCTCAGTAGAGTAAGAGCTCAATAAATAGTATGGGTTGATTGATTCCGTGTGAAAAAAGAAGGGGAGAGATTGTAATCATCATCAATCGTATTTATTGAGCGCTTACTATGTGCAGAGCACTGTACTAAGCACTTGGGAAGTACAAATTGGCAACATATAGAGACAGTCCCTACCCAACAGTGGGCTCACAGTCTAAAAGACTGTAATGACTTGGCTTGTGATAGAAAGAAAGCTAAAAGTTCCTGAGAGCCCTGAGTTGGTGTGAATTTATTCTAAAACAAGGCCCTTTCAAGTTGAAAGGACACACAGCATCTGAGAAGAACAACTAAGCAGTTAGTTTTTCTAAGTTACCTAACTGCCCCTGTAAGGCCAATTCTGGAAACAACAGAAGCTGCCTGGATAGAAAAAAAACAAGAAAAAAAGGACTTGAGTGAGAGTGAGGAGTGGGCTGGAAGACAAAGGAGAAAGAATTTAAATAGAGAAGTGAAAAGAAAAGATCTTTGAGCAGCAGTTGGAGAGTCTGAGTTCTCTCTGGACTTTGGTTGGAGGGTTGACAGTACTGAGGTGGAGGGAAGGGGCTGTACAAGGAGCTATATGCTGCAGACAGACATACGGGCTAAAGACCACTCACGGAAATTAAGGGAGGGAGCCCAGGGTTGGAAAGGAGAGACTGTTCCCTTTAGGAAGGGACCGTTTAGCACACAGGGGGAGACAGTTCTGTTTGGTGTTAACTTTTGACGTTTGCTTTTCCGTTACTCTTTTATGTACTTCCTCCTCAATTTTGTGTTTGTGAAGTGAGGGATGTAAGGGTGGAAGGAAGGAGAGGTACAAGTGAGAGAGAAGAAAGGATGGCTCAAGAGGAGGGGCAATAATAATAATAACAATAGTAATAGTATTTATTACATTTATATGTATTACATTTATGTATTTATACATAATAGTATTATTACAATAGTAATAGTATTACTCTATTTATTTTACTTACACATATCTATTCTATTTATTTTATTTTGTTAATATGTTTTGTTTTGTTCTCCGTCTCCCCCTTCTAGACTGTGAGCCCACTGTTGGGTAGGGACCGTCTCTGTATGTTGCCAACTTGTACTTCCCAAGCGCTTAGTACAGTGCTCTGCACACAGTAAGTGCTCAATAAATACGACTGATCGATTGATTAATAGTAGTAATAACAGTAATAATAATGGTATTTGTTAAGCACTTACTGTGTGCCGAGCACTATTCTAAGAACTGTGCATGATAAAAGTTAATCAGATTGGACACAGTCCCTGTCCCACTTGGGGCTCACACGCTTATCCCTATTTTACAGAAGAGGTAACTGAGGCACAGAGAAGTTAAGTGACTTGCTCAAGCAGACATGGCAGAGCCAGGATTAGAACGCAGCTCCAGTGCCAGAGTCATTTACCCACAAAATCCTGATTGTCTTGTGCTGCAGGTGCCTCTTTAGTTAAAAAAAAATTTAATCCTTTAGAGAAGCAGTGTGGCTCAGTGGAAAAAGCCGGGGCTTTGGAGTCAGAGGTCATGGGCTCAAATCCCAGCTCTGCCAATTGTCAGCTGTGTGACTTTGGGCAAGTCACTTAACTTCTCTGGGCCTCAGTTACCTCATCTGTAAAATGGGGATGAGGACTGTGAGCACCCCATGGGACAACCTGATCACCTTGTAACCTCCCCAGTGCTCAGAACAGTGCTTTGCACATAGTAAGCACTTAATAAATGCCATTATATCAGGATAAAAAAAGGCCCTGCCTTCAGAAACAACATCCCCTCAAAACTCCACCTACAGACCAGGCTTCTTGAAAATTTCTCCAGCTTATTATGAAGCAGTGAGGGCACAATCACTGAGAATATCTTAAGAGCAATTCCACGCCTACTCTACTTAAACCTCAAAATTTCACTTAGCTAGGCTTTTTTTCAGTTGCCACTGGGATATTGGCAAGTGGCAGCCAGGTTGCGGCATGCTTAGATTCAAGACTGGACACTTAGCACTGACCATCCTCCCCTCAATTAGGAAGAATCTCACAATTAGAAGGAATTTCACTTCTCTAATTCCAGGTGTCAAAGCCTGTTGGATAATTCTAACACCAACACTAACTCGTGTCCAAAACGGAATTTGACATGTTTCGTCTCAAATCTGGAAATGAAGTACTTCTGCTAAGTTAATTTCTATTTCTGCTTTTCAAGCCAACATTACCAGGAGTCAAGCATCAGGAACTCTCCTCTACATGGGAGAGAAAAGAACACAAGACTTCTCTGGACCTGAATTCCTTGGGCGACTGTCAGTTCCCTTAGTTCCTCTCCCCCTCGTCCCCCCTCTCCATCCCCCCGTCTTACCTCCTTCCCTTCCCCACAGCACCTGTATATATGTATATATGTTTGCACATATTTATTACTCTATTTTTTTATTTATTTTACTTGTACTTATCTATTCTATTTATTTTATTTTGTTAATATGTTTGGTTTTGTTCTCTGTCTCCCCCTTCTAGACTTTGAGCCCACTGTTGGGTAGGGACCGTCTCTATATGTTGCCAACTTGTACTTCCCAAGCGCTTAGTACAGTGCTCTGCACACAGTAAGCGCTCAATAAATGATTGATTGATTGATTGATGTGTGGTTTTTATCAAGCACCACCTACTCCTAAGCCACATCAACTCCCTGGGCTACTTTCCCATCTGTTTAAGCTTCTGTGCCTTTTGGACATTTTATAATTGTCCCACTCCCAGCCCCATGGCACTTCTGTACATATCCTTAAATTATATATTATTAATTACTTATTTATATGTATTAATGTCTGTCTCCCTCTCAAGACTGTAAACTCATTATGGGCAGGGAACATGTTTGATAATTCTCTTGCATTGTACTCTCCCAAACGCTTCGTACATTGTTGTGTACAGAATAAGTGCTCAATACCAATGATTAGTTGACTGATTGCTCAGTTCCTAGAACAGTGCTTGATACACAGTAAGCACATAACAAATACCATCATCATCCTTGTAGCCCTATGGCTCTGGAGTAGTGACCCAAGAGAGGAAGGGTAGTACAACTGATGTACGAAAAACAGTGGAACCCCAAAGTGTGGGGCAGATGGGCACCTGCTGATTTGCAGCCGCAAGTTGCCATTTGAAAATTAGCATGTACCTTGCCCATTTACTCCATCACCCCTCCTGAAATGAGACAGAAGCAAAAAAATGTTGCTGATACCTTTTCTAACTCCCTATTTGCTTAGGGAAGCAGTGTGGCCTAGTGGATAAAAGCCAAGTCTGGAAGCCAGAGGACCTGAGGTCTAATCCTGACTCCACCACTTGCCCACTGAGTGACCTTGGGCAAGTCATTTCTCTTCCCTAGGCCTCAGTTTCCTCCATGCAAAATGGGGATTGAATACCTGTACTCCCTTCTACTTAGACCGTGAGCCCCATGTGGGACAGGGAGTGTATCTGGCCTGATTAACTTGTATCTAAACCGGCGCTCCGAAAAGTGCTTGACACATAGTAATAAGCGCTTAACAAATACCATTAAAAACCACAAAAAATCTTTTGTCACCTTGCCAAGATCTACCATGAAGACTCAAAGCTCTCCACTCTGTAATCTTTCCTGGCCCCTATTAAAACTCAGAAGCAGGGAGCCACTGGAATTTTCCTAAGATCCACAAAGACCTGACTGGATTTGTCCCAGTTTATAGTATTATACTGTCTCCCACGTGCTTAGTACAGTGCTCTGCCCACAGTAAGCACTCCATAAACACGATTAATTGATTACTTCAATCTGAGTCTCCCTCTTCTGCCCAAGCATCCTTGGTTTCATAGCATGGACTCTCGACCTCTCATCTGCGGACTCGACTGACTTGATTTCTCAGCTAGGGATGATTCTGGAATTCTAGAATTAGCGTTAGGGTTGTTTCTCGTCTGAACTCAATAGCTGCAGGCACAATAGGGTCTTTGTTATAGCAAATTTTTCTCTTTCCCCTTTCCCTTTCCTTCCCTCTCCCCTTTTGTGTAACTGTGTTTCTGCTGATAACTATATGCCACGCGTCCACAGCAGACTTTTTGAAGAATTTGCAGCATTGTGCCAAGAACGAATGAACAGCTATTTCCAACATATATTAAGGAGTTAGCGTTTTAAGAAATCATCTAAAAATTTGCATAAAACTGTCCACTAAATCATTTCCCAGATATTAATAATCTAAAGATCTAAATCATTAATGTTTTGTCATTAGTAGGCATCTATAATTTTTGAACTCTCAGCTTTCTTCTGAAATTGTTCTGACTTTTCTTTGATTAGGAATGATTTTAGTTGCTGTCATATTTGCAGTTTCCAATCTTTTTCAAACTGTGGGTGCCATACTGGGAAGTTTGCCTGAGAATAAAAACTTTTCCTGTTTCCTCAACCATTTTAAAATCAAGCAATGAAATGGATTTAGTGTTTGTCTTCCCTTTTAGACTTTAAGCTCCTTGAAGGCAGGGATCATTTCTACTAAATATTGTACTCACCCAAGTACTTAGTACTGAGCTTTGCACATGATAAATGTTAAATATTATTGACTGATTGGTTTATTTACTTTATTCTCTTTTGCTTTCTAGGTATTTAGCCTATGCAAATTTTCCTCTTCACCACCTAAGGAAAATGTTCTTTCTCCCAAATCTATTGTCTGCTTGAATCCTGTCAGATTATTTGACTGAATTCCATTTTAGTTGAAATGCCTAAAATTTATTATGTGAAATATCTAGCAGTAAGGCTAAATATCAATTCTAAATAAAAGCTAATTTTCATACACGATATTCTGAATGCCAGCGAAAAGTAGTTTCACGCAATGCTGAATTATATGCTTTCAGAAGCCACTCGGACAAAAGCCGTATGCATCATTAGGTGAGAGCATTATTTCAGCTAGGAAGAGAATTCTAAAACAAACACAACGGCATTCCATGCATTGGGCAGCTGTGCAGAACAAAACCAAAAACTTTTAAACAGCTGACAAAGAATAAAATATGATCTCCCCTTGTTCTGTATTCCAAGCGAATAAACTACATGCGGTACAAAGAAGTGAAGTGCATTCGTTTTCAAACAAAAGATTGTGACTTGTGTTTCTCGCTTAGTAGGCAATTTTATAGAGAGTTTTTCATTGTGTAGCATTACTGAAGCCTTCAAAGGGTCTTGTACTTAGCATTCCCTTCTAACAATAGTGCTAGAATATCTTGTGACCATAACTGAAATTTACAGGACAAAGATAAAAAGGGCATTACCTGCATTTTGAACCCAAAACCAGTTCTTCAAACTTCAGATGTTGAACATTTTCACTTTTTTAATTCTTGAAATATCCTACGTGTGAAACTTTACTGAAGCAAATATAGGAGTTTACTTTCCTATTCACAACCATTTTAGACACATATGTCTAAATGTTTTTATCACGGTGTAGTGGACAGAGCACAGGCCTAGGAGTAAGAAAGTCATGGGTTCTAATGCCGGCTCAGTCACTTGTCTGCTGTGTGGCCTTGGGCAAGTCACTTAACTTCTCTGTGCTTCAGCTCCCTCATCTGTAAAATGGGGACTGAGACGATTGTGAGCCCCATGCCTAGTACAGTGCCTGGCACATAGTAAGCGCTTAACAAATACCATTATTATTCTTAATAATAATAATAATATTGGTTGACAACAGCTTCTATCTACAAAGTCTACTACTGTAAGAGATGGAAACATTTCCCTTCCCCATCTCAATCCAGGGCTTCCTGATCAGTGGTAATCTCCATCACTCAAATTCAACAGGCAATCGTCATTGATCAGGGGTTGATAGCCCCATTAGCGCGTCTTGAAACCATATGTGGCTCTTGATCACAGGTACCCAACCACAGACAAGGCACACATGAGGATGATGCCATTATCTTAGCCTCCACGGCAAACAGCTATCAAGAAAGCTGGGCAGGAAGTCGCTGCAAGAGTACCTTGTAATGGATGCCAAATCAAATGGTAAAAGATTGTCCATAAACATCAAAAGCAGGAAACCACGTTAGGGGATCAGATGGGCCACTTGATGACTGTGTGGTAAAAGAGGGCTTTGGGGTGAAAATGACATAACTGAAAAATTCAATGAATTATTTAGCTTGGGGTTCACTAAAGAAAACGTTAAAGGGATTCTCGTGTCCAAACTGTGTTTTGTAACAGACAGGTTGGAAAAATTTGTTCAAATTTTGGGGACCACACAAGAGGCTTGAGACCAAACTGTTAGAGTAAATGTAAATAAATCACTGGCATTCAATAGCTTCCACCCAAGATTCAGAAATAACTTGATGGGGACATTATAGAACTCCTACCAGGAATGCGCACCTTAACTTTGCAAAGAGCCAGAAGTTAGGAGATCACAAATAGAACTATCTACAAAGGAGATTCTCCAGGTGATCCCAGAAATTATACATTGCATACCTGCCAGTCAGTAGATGACATAATTAAGTTGAGGATCAGTGAACACTTAAAATAACACAACCTGCTGAAGGAAAGACCATAGACTTTCTTGCAGTTGCATTGGAGTGTTTTGAAGAGACTACCAAATATATAGACAAAGGGGACATAATATATTTAGATTTCCATAGCCTGTTGACCACATTCAGCACCAAATACTTTTTGAAAATAATGAGTAATCATTCATTCGTATTTATTGAGCGCTTACTGTGTGCAGAGCACTGTACCAAGCGCTTACTTCCCAAACACATAGCACAGTGCTCTGCACACAGTAAGCGCTAAATAAATATGACTGAATGAATGAATGAATTCAGAGAGCACAAATCAAGTTACTGGTGGGGAAAGGGAGTGTACTTTGGGCAAGTCACTTAACTTCTTTGTGCCTCAGTTGCCTCATCTGCAAAATGGGGATTAAGACAGATACATACACACATATAGCCATCCTTCGTTTTCAGAGAAAATAATATGTGCATATCCATAACTTTTATTCATTTATATTAATCTGTCTCCCCCTCTAGACTGTAAACTAGACTGTCAAGCACTTAGTACAATGCTCTGCACACAGTAAGTGCTCAATAATAATAAATAATTATTATTATTATTATTTGCAATAAATTATTATTGCAAATTATTTGCAATAAATACGATTGAATGAATAATAATAATAATAATAATGATGGCATTTATTAAGTTCTTACTATGTGCAAAGCACTGTTCTAAGCATTGGGGAGGATACAAAGTGATTAGGTTGTCCCACGTGGGGCTCACAGACTTAATCCCCATTTTACAGATGAGGAAACTGAGGCACAGAGAAGTGAAGTAACTTGCCCAAAGTCACCCAGCTGACAAGTGGCGGAGCCGGGATTTGAACCCATGACCTCTAACTCCAAAGCCCGGGCTCTTTCCACTGAGCTAAGCTGCTTCTCTGCAATGGATAAACCCGTTGGGTGCAGGGATCGTTTCTACCAACTCTATGGTATTGTACTCTCCCAAGAGCTTAGTACAGTGTTCTGTGCATGATAACCACTCAATAAATATCTCTGATTGACTGAATGATAATAGTGGAAAGAGCCTGGGCTTGGGAGTCAGAGGACATGTGTTCCAATCCCAGCTCCGCCACTTGTCACCTGGGTGGCTTTGGGCAAGTCACTTAACTTCTTTGTGCCTCAGTTGCCTCATCTGTAAAATGGGGATTAAGACTGTGAACCCCACATGGAACATCTTGACTACCCTGTATCTCTCCCAGTGCTTAGAACACTGCTGGGCACATAGTAAACGCTTCACAAATACCATTATTATTATTAAGATTAATAACAGTATTTCTGCCAAACAATGCGCTAAACGACTTGCTCAAGGTCACACAGCAGATTGGTGGTGGAGCTGGGATTAGGACCCAGGTCCTTTTAATTTCCAGGCCTGTGATTTATCTACTTGGCCACACTGTTTCTCTATTGCATATAACTTTTAAATTATTATTTATTATTAAGAGCTTACTATATTATTATTTATGATGGCATTTACTAAGCGCTTACTATGCGCAAAGCACTGTTCTAAGTGCTGCGGAGGTTACAAGGTGATCAGGTTGTTCCATGGGGGGCTCACAGTCTTAACCCCCATTTTACAGATGAGGGAATGGAGGCACAGAGAAGTGAAGTGATTTACCCAAAGTCACACAGCTGACAATTGGTGGAGCCGGGATTTGAACCCATGACCTCTGACTCCAAATAATAATAATAATAATAATGGCATTTATTAAGCGCTTACTATGTGCAAAGCACTGTTCTAAGCACTGGGAAGGTTATAAGGTGATCAAGGTGTCCCACGGGGGGCTCACAGTCTTAATCCTCATTTTACAGATGAGGGAACTGAGGCACAGAGAAGTGACTTGCCCAAAGTCACACAGCTGACAATTGGCAGAGCGGGGATTTGAACTCATGGCCTCTGATTCCACAGCCCGTGCTCTTTCCACTGAGCCACGCTGCTTCTCTGCACTGTATATGCCAGGCACTGTACTAAGCGCTGGGGTGGATACAAGCCAATTGGGTTGGACACAGTCCCTGAAGTAGAACCATTTAAAGCAGTTTGGTTCTGAAGGTTTCACAGAGGAGCAATGGTGCTAATGGTTTCCCTTTTACTGGTCAATAATTAGTTGTGCAATGACTGTTAATATTTATGCTCACTTTAGGAAAAAATAAAACAAAAAGCACCCTACATGCAGTTGCTTTATCAAGGCTTAAATATCTCACAAGTATTCTATAACCATATACCTTCATCAGAGCCTGAGAAAAATGAGACCTTAAATAAGACAAGTAAGAGTGTCTTTCAATAGAAATTGCTGGTTAGAAAACAAAAGAACTGCTCCTTGATTCCATTTTCAAGTGCCAAATCAATCATTTTGGAAGACAGGGATTCACTGGATTGTATCAGTTAATGGTAAATTCAGTGAAATATCGAGAATGGAGCACTGCTTCCCCATTACCTATGCATCTCTGCTTTTCTGGTTACTGAGAGATGCCTGATACCTAAAGTTTAGGCTTCCGACTGTTCAGTGTTATACATGTCTACGATTATGGTGCCTCAGCGATCTCATGAATTTTCTGGCAGTTAATGATTTAAAGAGTTATATGTTCGAAGTATAGTTTGGTGTATTCAGTTCTCTTTGATGGTAGCAGCAGTGACCTCACTCCGTTGTTAACTGCTATTTAAATGTGATTACATATTTAACTTGTTTTATATTGTGGAAAGTTGGCTCCTTGCATGTATAGGACAGCTAATACATTCGATGATGATTACAGCCGTGGAAACTGCACATTCTACTCTGACCCCTAAAGCAGAGAAGAAGTGAAGTTTAGGAGAGATGTCGTGGTTCAGAGCATGGGCCTGGGTTCTAATCCCAACTCTGCCACTTATGTACTGGGAAGCTTTAGGCAAGTCACTTATTTTCTCTTTGTTTCAGTTTCCTCATCTGTAAAATGAGGATTCAGGTCCTCCCTGACCGTGTGTCCCACGTGGGACAGGTACTGTCTCCGACCTGATTATCTTGTATCTTCTTCCATGCTTAATACAGTGTTTTTGCACTTATGAAGAACTGAACAAATACCACAATTATCAATATTAATTTCCCTGAACCCCAAAAATGACTACTCTTCCACAGTAATAGAAAAATGAAAACTTTGTGTTATTAGAGGGTCAGTTGACCGCATTTATTAAGCAAGCACTGTGGTCACAACACCAGACTAGACAATTAGAAAGTTAAAAAGAGGAAAAGGCACAGTTCCAGCCATCGAAGAGGTGATAATTCAGTAGGAATCATATGCAAATATGGACAAAATTGAAGCAGAAATGTTTAAATATGCACATAGCCAAATACTGTGACAGAGAGGGATTGGGGGTAAGGGGATGGTGTGGTGAAAGAAGGATGGATGTGGGTTGAGTGAACAGACAACTCAAGCCTGGCACTGTTAATCTGGAAAGACTCCGTGAAGGTCAGGTAGAATAGGAAACAAGGACAATTAGGTTGGGAATGACCTGGTGGAGAGCCCTAAGTTCTATTATCAAGAATTTTATTTTGATTCGAGTGGCAATGGGAAGACACTTGGGAATTTAAAAGATGGTTGGCCTCATTCTAGCAATGCTTAGCGAAATTTGTTTTGCTGTTTTGTGGAGAGGTAAGATGGCTGGAAGCAGAAAAGCTAACAGAGAGACTGTTGCAGGAATCTACTCGTGCAAGGGAGATAGGGTCTTAACAAGGTCTGTGGCTACAGGAAAAAAAGAGGAAAGGGCAGATCTGAAAAATAGTATAATAATAATAATACCAATAATTATAAATATCATTTGTTAATCACTTACTATGTGCCAAGCACTGTTGTAGCACTGGGGTAGATGCAAGGTAATCAGGTAGGACACAGTCCCTGTCCCACATGGGGCTCACGGTCTTAAACCCCATTTTAAAGATGAGGTAACTGATGCACAGAGAAGTGACTTGCCCAAGGTCACACAGCAGACATGCAGCAGAGCTAGGATTAGGACCCACATCCCCTGACTTCTGGGCCAATGCTCTTTCCGCTAGGCCACACTTCTTCCCCAGTGGCGGAAACAGCGGTAATTTTGGCAAAAGGCAAATGGTGCCAGCCTTATTTGACCCAACTGCCTTAGGCTGTGGGAGCTTCTGTTATTCTCACCCTCCCTGTGTCCAATTTAGCACCCTGAGCAGGTAAAACTCAGCTCCAGAAATTCTGTGCTCCACTGGATTCCTCTGAAAGTCTCCAATTAGTCTCCAATTAAACAGTTGCCAGGCCCACCTCTTCACCTCCAGGCCTGACTTGAGGGCTAGATGAGCGCTTACTGTGTGCAGAGCACTGTACTAAGCATTTGGGAGAATATATTGTAACAGACACATTCCCTGCGCACAGCAAGCTTATGGTCTATTCGGGTTGTAATTGCAGTCAACCCATTTAGATTTATTTTCTTTTCAGATCTGTGGCCTATTTCTGGTTTCAAGTTACACTCCAACAGAGGTTTGAATCATTGTACAAGCTGACCTCTGGGGAAAATCCAATAAACAAAAGCCTGGGAAAGCTTCCGATTCAAGTCAGGGACCCAGAAAGAGCCCCATCTGTTGAGGGTTGCTTCCTCCCACTCTTCAGTGCTGGGACCTGCGGTAACGAACGTTACTGCTTCCATCCGGCCTGCAACATGACTGGAGATGAGACAGACATCCAATGTGAGTTCTGCTGGCACGAAGCTCATTGAACCCCCCCACATCCCCCAGATATTCCCAAGAGAGGTCTGTACATATCCCGTGCTCCACAAGTGAAGGAATCTAAGCAATTGGCAAACTACCTTTCCACACACAGACTTGGGTTCCTGTCTTCTCACTCCCATCTCGAGCTGAGGTAGCATATTCAGTTCTTACCCTGGCTTCCTCATTATCCTCATCCTCCTTTTCCCCCATTTGTTCAGCCCCTCCTTGGGTCCGAGGTGGAATTTAGGTTGTCCTGACTGCTTCTGCACCTTACGTCAGGATGAATGTTCCCCTGTCTGCCTCCTTTCAGATTATGTAATCAATCAATCAATCAATCAATCGTATGTATTGAGCGCTTACTATGTGCAGAGCACTGTACTAAGCGCTTGGGAAGCACAAATTGGCACATCTTTAGATATTTTTATAAACTATTTATGCATATGAATGACTGTCTCCCTCTCTAAACTGTAAGCTCATTATGGGCAGGGAACGTGTCTGCCGAGTCTCTTGTACTGTACTCTCCCAAGATCTTCAACTGCTCTCTGTACATAGTAAGCGCTCAATAAATGCCAATGATTGATTGATTGATTGATTTAGGGACGCAGCATGGTCTAGTGGATACAGCATGGGCCAGAGAGTTAGAAGGACCTCTGCCACTCATCATCATCATCAACATCATCAATCGTATTTATTGAGCGCTTACTATGTGCAGAGCACTGTACTAAGCGCTTGGGAAGTACAAATTGGCAACATATAGAGACAGTCCCTACCCAACAGTGGGCTCACAGTCTAAAAGGGGGAGACAGAGAACAAAACCAAACATACTAACAAAATAAAATAAATAGGATAGATATGTACAAGTAAAATAAATAAATAGAGTAATAAATATGTACTCGTCTGCAGTGCCACCTTGGGCAAGTCACTTCACTTCTCTGGACCTCATTTAATAATAATGATAGCATTTATTAAGCGCTTACTATGTGCAAAGCACTGTTCTAAGCGATGGAGAGGTTACAAGGTGATCAAGTTGTACCACGGGAGGCTCACAGTTTTAATCCCCATTTTACAGATGAGGTAATTTAGGCACAGAGAAGTTAAATGACTTGCCCAAAGTCACACAGCTCGTAATTGGCGGAGCCGGAATTTGAACCCATGACCTCTGACTCCAATGGGGATCACAAGTGAGATCCCCATGTGGGACAGGGACTGTGTCCAAACTGATGAGCTTGTATTGCCCCCAGTGCTTAGAACAGTGCTTGACACATAGTAAGCACTTAAACACCAACCATCATCATCATCACTAGCAATTCAGCATTATTTCTAGAAGATGTGGATTTAGATTCAGCACATCAAGTCACCCAAGTGAGGAGGAATACGGAAGGCCCTCCATGTTCTATCCTCTGGTACCAAAGACACAATCACAATCCTTTTTTCATCTCTCAGTCAATCAATAGTATTTACTGAGCACCTATTATGTGCAGAGTGCTGTACTAAGAGCTTTGGAGAATATAACAGATGGAATGGACACGGTCTATTCCCCATTCTAGTGGGGAAGACAGACCCCAAAACAACTTACAGGTAGGGGAAAAGAGAAAAAAGGGCTATGTCCATGAATTAGTATTCAAAAAACAGGGTAAGATATGTATATACTGGGTATTCATTCATTCATTCCATTGTATTCATTCATTCTGTGAATGTATTCTGTGTGCAGAGCACTGTACTAAGCGCTTGGGAAGTACAAGTTGGCAACATATAGAGACGGTCTCTACCCATCAACGGGCTTACAGTCTAGAAGGGGGAGCCAGACAACAAAACAAAACACGTGGACAGGTGTCAAGTCATCAGAATAAATAGAACTAAAGCTAGATGCACATCATTAACAAAATAAATAGAATAGTAAATATGTACTAGTAAAATAAAGAGAGTAGTAAATCTGTACAAACATATATACAGGTGCTGTGGGGAGGGGAAGGAGGTAGGGTTGGGGGGATGGGGAGGAGGAGAGGAAAAAGGGGGCCCAGTCTGGGAATTAGCTTTTTTTTTCTCTTAACGGTATTTGTTAAGCACTTACCATGTGCCAGGTACTGTACTAAGAGCTGGGGTAGACACAAGCTAATAGAGAAGCAGCGTGGCTCAGTGGAAAGAGAACGGGCTTTGGAGTCAGAGGTCATGGGTTCAAATCCCAGCTCCCCCACATCTGCTGTGTGACCTTGGGCAAGTCACTTAACTTCTCTGAGCCTCAGTCACCTCATCTGTAAAATGGGGATTAAGACTGTGAGCCCTACATGGGACAACCTGATCACCTTGTATCCCCCCAGCGCTCAGAACAGTGCTTTGCACATAGTAAGTGCTTAACAAATGCCAACATTATTATTATTATTAAGTGGGACACAATCCATGCCCCACATGGGGCACACAATCTTCACCTGCATTTTATATTTGAGATAACTGAGGCACAGAGAAGTAAAGTGGCTTGCACCAGGCCACACAGCGGACAAGTGGTGGAATCAGGAATAGAACCCAGGTCCTTCCGTCTCCCAGGCCTGTGCTCTAACCACTAAGCCATTTGGTGAGACTCTCTGAGCTGTGTCCCTTCTGATCGACATCAGCCTTCCCCACAGCACCTGTATATATGTATATATGGTTGTACATATTTATTACTCTATTTATTTATTTATTTATTTATTTTACTTGTACATTTCTATCCTATTTATTTTATTTTGTTGGTATGTTTGGTTCTGTTCTCTGTCTCCCCCTTTTAGACTGTGAGCCCACTGTTGGGTAGGGACTGTTTCTATGTGTTGCCAATTTGTACTTCCCAAGCGCTTAGAACAGTGCTCTGCACATAGTAAGCGCTCAATAAATACGATTGATTGATTGATTGATCAGCCAGACTTTTGGTGCAATCTGACATGTGCTCCAGTTTATCAGATGTTGGCGGCGGGGTGCGGGGAGAGGCGACTAGGGAGGATGACTGTCCGCTGTCTCTGAAGCCATCCTCTTCCCTTTCTACAGCGCATCTAGCTGTGTCAAGATTTTCATGACAGGAGAGTTCAATGTCCCAGAAGCGATGCTGCATTGCATTGCGACTTGTATCTTACAAAACTAAGGCACAGACACAACCAGGGCGTAGCACAAACCCTGGTAGAATACAACTCTAAGTAAGTCTTATAAATTGTCAATAAATATCAAATATGTGTGCCCAGGGCCAGGCGCTTGTTGAGACAGGAAAATAAAACTGTCCTGCAGTGAGGGAGCAGGCTGGATTTGTCCTGGCTCCCTCCACTTCACTACTCTCTGGCCAGATGGAACCTCATTCCCCTGGTTGGGTGCCCCAGCTTTGCGGGGCTTGCGTCTGCCCCACCGGAGGTCTGCGAGGACCGCTGGGGTTGTGCCCAGTTCCCACGGGTGACATGGACACCCCCGTGCCCTCATGGCTGCAGGCACACCCACACCTGTGCACTCTGAGGGCTCTCTGCCACTTTCTGTGGACAGCTCTGGGCTTGCTGAGTCCTGGGATTGCTCTCCGGCTGGCAAGTGGAGTCCAGCAGCCTTTTTTTTAATGCTATTTGTTAAGCGCTTACCAGGCACTGTACTAAGCGCTGGGGTGGACACAAGTTTCGGACACAGTACCTGTCCCAAATAGGGCTCACTGTCTTAAATCCCCATTTAACAAATGAGGTAACTGTGGTACAGAGGAGTTAGAGAAGCAGCGTGGCTCAGTGGGAAGAGCACGGGCTTTGGAGTCAGAGGTCATGGGTTCGAACCCCGGCTCCACCACGTGTCTGCTGTGTGACCTTGGGCAAGTCGCTTAACTTCTCGGAGCCTCAGTTACCTCATCTGTAAAAGGGTGATGAAGCCTGTGCGCCCTATGCGGGACAACCTGAGCACCTTGTATCCCCCCCCAGTGCTTAGAACACTGCTTTGCACATAGTAAGCGCTTAACAAATGCCATTATTATTATTATTAAATGACTTGCCCCAGATCACACAGCAGACGTGCGTGAGAAGCAGCATGGCACAGTGGATAGAGCACGGGCCTCAGAGTCAGAACGTCATCGGTTCTAATCCCGGCTCAGCCACTTGGCTGCCGTGTGACCTTGGACAAGTCACTTCACTTTTCTGTGTCTCAATTACCTCATCTTTAAAATGGGGATTAAGACTGTAATCCCCACGTGGGACAGGAAATGTGTCCAAACCAATTGCTTGTATCCACCAGTGCTTAGTACACTGAGCACAGAGTAAGCGCTTAACAAATACCACATTGTAGAGGTGAAACTAAAACCCAGCTCCTTCTGACTTCCAGGATAGTAATCTATTCACTAGGCTATGCTGCATCTCTGTCTCTGCCTCCATCAGAGCAACTGGTCCCAGCATCATGGGGACTAGCGGTGGCATCCACCCTAAGGATTTGACTAACCTAAGGATGCTTACAGTGGTAGGATGGGGGGTTTCCATGAGGCAGGACTGTGAGGGGGTGAGGCAACCAAAAGTAGAGGGGTGGTGGCAGGGGGATATTGGTACAGCTGTGCCTGAGACAGGTAGAGAAGCAGCGTGGCTTAGTGGATACAGCAGGGACCTGGGAGTTGGAAGGACTTGGCTTCTATTCCCAGCTCTGCTACTTGCTACTTCACTTCTCTGGGCCTCAGTTTCCAGGATGAACTAAGCTGGCTCCACGCTGCTTGCGGGGGCAGATGTGTAGACTAGAAGCCTCCAGACAGGATTCTGGTAACACTTTCTGGCATCCCTTCCCACTGTTGGCACTGCCGCTGACATAAACCTATTCCTGGTACATGGCTGGCAGCATCTCATATCATTAATAATAATAACAATAATAATGATGGTATTTGTTAAGCACTTACTATCTGAGAAATATCATAATAATAATGCTTACTATGTACCACACACTAAGCGCTGGGGTAGATACAAGGTAATCAGGTTGGACACAATCCCTGTGTCACACTGGGCTCACAGTCTCAACCCCCTATTTAAAGATGAGGCAATTGAGGCCCAGAAAAGTGAAGTGACTTGACCAAGGTCACACAGCAGACAAGTGGCACAGCCAGGATTAGAACCGTGTCCTCCTACTCCCAGGCCCGTGCTCTTTCCACTAGGCACCCGTGCTTTGTGGGGTGGCTGTAAACTGGGACACATCTATATATGTTATCCTCTCTCTTCTCCCTTTGGCCGTCTCTTATTAAACGAAGCCAGTGATTATCCTATCTTCCGGACTTGATATGGTCAATGAGGCCAATTTGAGATTAGTGGCCTCTGATGCAATTTGGGAGCATACTTCCTAGCGTAATGAATACAATCTGCCCACTGTTGCTCCAGACAAGCCCAGTTTTCAAAATCCTGGGCCAGAGCAGGTAGGTTTACAAAACTGAGTGGGGGGGGGGGGGCCCATCTATAGCAATTATGGCCGGCTTCTGACTGGCAGGAAGGGAAAAAAGTAGCGCGAGAGATTTCAAAGAGTAGCACTGGTTTTCTTACTGAAACAGTGGTTTTGCCCTTAAACCCCTCCGCTGATGATCCAGGCTTCCTTACTTCTGCCCCTTCCCCCACCGATTCTGAGCTGAGCAGTAGAAGCCTGAAAGGTGACGTCGACCCAAGAGAAGCAACACAGCCTAGCAGGAACAGCTGGGACTTGGCAGCCAGGATACCTGGGTTCTAATCCCTGCCCTGCCACTTACCTGCTGGGTGACTCATGGGCAAGATACTTCTCCATGCCTCAATTTCCTCACCTGTAAAACGGGGGTTCATTATCTACATTGAAGCAGCGTGGCTCTGTGGAAAGAGCCCGGGCTTGGGAGTCAGAGGTCATGGGTTCTACTCCCGGCTCTGCCACTTATTAGCTGTGTGACTCTGGGCAAGTCACTTAACTTCTCTGTGCCTCAGTTCCCTCATCTGGAAAACGGGGATGAATAATAATAATAATAATAATGGCATTTATTAAGCGCTGACTATGTGCAAAGCACTGTTCTAAGCGCTGGAGAGGTTACAAGGTGATCAGATTGTCCCACTGTGGGCTCACAGTCTTAATCCCCATTTTATAGATGAGGTAACTGAAGCATAGAGAAGTTAAGTGACTTGCCCAAAGTCACACAGCTGATAATTGGCGGAGCCAGGATTTGAACCAATGACCTTTGACTCCAAAGCCCGTACTCTTCCCACTGAGCCACGATGTTTCTCTGAAGACTGTGAGCCCCACGTGGGACAACCTGATAACTTTGTATCTACCCAGCGCTTAGAACAGTGCTTGGCACATAGAGCTTAACAAATACCAAAATTATTATTACACTGCCTCCCCCCTTAAATTGGGAGACCCATGTGGGACAGGGACTGGATCTGACCTGATTCTCTCGTATCTACCTCAGTGGTTAGTGCAGTGCTTGGCACATAGTAAGTGCTGCCACATTGTAAGTGCTTAACAAATGCCACAATAGTTATTATTATGACAAAACTTTAAAAACATCACAAATGATCTCCTTCTTGCCAAATCCAACAGCCTCTACTCCATCCTAAGCCTCCTCAACTTCGCAGCTGCCTTCGACACTGTCAACCACCTCTTTCTCCTGGAAACATTATCCAACCTCAGCTTCACTGAAACTGTCCTTTCCCGGTTTGCCTCCTACCTTTCTGGATGTTCACGCAGTCTTTTTCGCAGGCTTTCATTCATTCATAAAAGTGTATTTATTATGAGCTTACTGTGTGCAGAGCACTGTACTAAGCGCTTGGGAAAATACCCTGCCTCCCACCCCATAATTGTGGTAGTCCCTCCAAGCTCAGTTCTGGGACTCCTCTTACTCTCCATCTACACCCACTCACTTGGAGAACTCATCCACTCCCATGGCTTCAACTACCACCTTTATGTGGATGATTCCCAAATCTACACCTCCTACTTTGATCTCTCTCCCTCTCTACAGTCTCGTATTTCCACCTGCCTTCAAGACATCTCTACTTGGATATCCCGTTGTCATCACAAACAGCATATCGAAAACAGAACTCTTTATCTTCCCACGCAAACTCTGTCTTTCCCTTTCCCATCACTGTAGACAGCACCACCATCCTTCCTTTCTCAGAAGCCTGTAACCGTGGCATTATCCTTGACTCCTCTCTCTCATTCAACCACATATTCAATCTACCATTAAATCCTCTCAGTTCAACCTCCACAACATCACTAAAATCTGTCCTTTCCTCTCCATCCAAACTGGCACCACGTTAATTCACTTATCCTACTCTGCCTTGATTACTCTATCAGCCTCCTTGCTGACCTCCCTGCCTCCTGTCTCTCCCCACTCCAGTCCATACTTCACTCTGCTGCCCAGATCATTTTTCTAAAGGAACATTCAGTCCATGTTTCCCCACTCCTCAAGAACTTCCATGTGGCTCAGTGGAAAGAGCACAGGCTTTGGAGTCAGAGGTCATGGGTTCAAATCCCAGCTCTGGCGATTGTCAGCTGTGTGACTTTGGGCAAGTCACTTCACTTCTCCGTGTCTCAGCTACCTCATCTGTAAAATGGGGATTAAGACTGTGAGCCCCCCGTGGGACAACCTTATCACCTTGTAACCTCCCCAGCGTTTAGAACAGTGCTTTGCACGTAGGAAGCAAACGCTTAATGAATGCCATTACTATTATTTGGGACAACCTGGTCACCTTGTAACCTCCCCAGCACTTAAAACAGTGCTGTGCACATAGTAAGCGCTTAATAAATGCCATTATTATTATTATTCCAGTGGTTGCCCATCTACCTCCCCAAACAGAAACTCCTTACCAACGGCTTTAAAGCACTCAATCTCATTGCCCCCTCCTACCTCACCACTCTCCTACTACAACTCAACCCATACACTTTCATTCATTCATTCAATCATATTTATTGAGTGCTTACTGTGTGCAGAGCACTGTACTAAGCACTTGGCAAGTACAAGTTGGCAACATATGTAGACAATCCCTACCCAACAACGGACTCACAGTCTAGAAGGGGGAGACAGACAATAAAACAAAACATGTGGCAGGTGTCAAGTCATCACTCTCTAACACCAATCTACCCAGATCTACCTTGATCTCATCTATCTCACTGCCAACCTCTCGCTCACATCCTATCTCTGGCCTGAAATGTCCTCCCTCTTCATATCTGACAGACAATTACTTTCTCTGACTTCAAAGACTTATTGAAGGCACATCTCCTTCAAGAGGCCTTCCCTGACTAAGACCTCTTTTCCTTCTCTTCCACATTGACCTGACTTGCTGGAAGTCAAACTGAGCTCCCTTTCCCAGACTGAGCCCCCTCTTTCCTCTCCCCCTCCCCATCCCCCCCATCCTACCTCCCCACAGCACCTGTACATATGTTTGTACAAATTTATTACTCTATTTATTTTCCTTGTACATATTTACTATTCTATTTATTTTGTTAATGATGTGCATCTAGCTTTAATTCTATTTGTTCTGACGACTTGACACCTGTCCACATGTTTTGTTTTGTTGTCTGTCTCCCCCTTCTAGACTGTGAGCCCATTGTTGGGTAGGGACTGTCTCTATATGTTGCCAACTTGTACTTCCCAAGCACTTGATACAGTGCTCTGCACACAGTAAGCGCTCAATAAATATGATTGAATGAATGAATGAAAGTCAGAAGGTCATGGGTTCTAATCCTGGCTCTGCCACTTGTTTGCTGTGTGACCGTGGGCAGGTCGCTTTCCTGGACCTCAGTTACCTCATTTGTAAAATGGGGAATGAGACTGTGAACCCCACAGTTTCAAACAGTATAACAAACAAGAAAAAAGAAAATAAAAGATGATGATCCTAATCGAGAGAGATGAGGTAACTGAGGCACAGAGAAGTGTACTCAAGGTCACACAGAAGATAAGTGGCAAAGAGGGGATTAGAGCCCAGGTCCTTCTGTCTCCCAGGCTAGGGCTCTATCCAGTAGGTCATGCTGCTTCTGAGGGTGGTTAAGTATCTGAAGCTAGCTGTGGAGCAGAGGATGGATGAGGTTGAAGTGAGATCCTAGCTCCTGATGCCAGAGCTAAGAGACCGGCATTAAGCCTGGCCCCTCTTCTCCTGACACTGAGCAGCCCCTGCCACTGCAATGCTCAAACCCACGGCTCTGCTCATTTAGGTTCTGTGGATGCTTGTGCTTATCTGGTCTGGCCCATTTGTTTGCAAGCTCCTGTTTTCAATGTCTGCAGCATTTTCCATTTTTGCCTCCATCTCACAATCGTCTCAAAATGTACTCTCAAAAAGAACCATTCCTCCGGGCTCATCTGTCTGCCACAGTTGTCTCCCGGCTCTCAGCTATGAGACCAAATCGTCAGAGATTGCACTTTTCTGCCTCTTTTAAACATTTCCATTGACCCCCGTGCCTATCGTTTCCCAAGAGCATGTTTGACTTTACCCATTCATCCCCCTCACGTGCATCACCCAGTGAAGCTGCACTGAATTGAGCTTCACTAGCAGAATGACTTCACTCCAGGATCTCTGCTCAATGAGCGAGGCTGATGGACCAGTATGAGGAGTCAGATGGGACCATTTCGGGGATTTCAGATTTAACAAGCGGGGAAAATCTGGACAGCACAGCAAACAGATCACATTAACACATCCCTAATGGACTGAGGAGCTAAAAAACATTCAACATCCCTGGAAAACGATAATCACTTCAGGCTCCAAATTCAAAGAAATGTGATTCAATTCCATTTCATTCAGTAAAAGAGAATACAATTTGAATTGCCTGTTGTTAAAGGCACCAGAATGGAAATAGGTTCTGTTCAGAAGGCCCGTAGTACAAACAATCGGGTGTCAAAAACCAAGCTTTCTTGTACTTTCCTCTGATCCAAAATACTCAAACACACAAAGAATTGACTATAGCTAATCCCTGATTCATCTCGCAACATCCTGGCACACAAATTTCTCTGTCAATTAACTACATGCATGAATAGCAAATCAGATCATTTAAAATTCAAAACACAAACATGTCACCACAAATGAATCACTTGCACTATAAAACCCTTATTCTATCTGTCAAACCCAATATGGAAAGCTGTCCAATTGTACTACAAGCAGAGATAAATTATATCTCAATCTATGCAATAGAGTCTTAAAAAAAACATGAAAATCTGTGACTCGGTGTTCAAGCTTTTATTCCTTAGATTTAAAAATGTTAAGAATTGGAACCAATTCTCTTCTGTTCACCATGGAATGCATTTGCCTTGAGAAGAGAGATGTGATTTTTCTCCTTCAGCTAAGGAGGAGTTCAGCTGGGGAAACTCCTGGTATCTTCACCCTATTTTTGTTTAGGGAACAAATCTTTCTTTGAGTGGACAGGAAGTGTAGGCTGGTGTGAGTTCAAGGCTAGAATGATTTTTTGGTCACCCTCTGCTGCATCTCTTAATGGGCAGGCTTGCATAGATACTAAATATAAATAGCCAAAATGCCTACCAACAGACCACCTCCTGATATCCTCCCAGGCCCTCAAAAACATCTACTTAACCAATCCACCCACTATTATGCAGCAGTCTATCTCCCTTCTAGACTGTAAGCTTGTTGTGGGGAGGGAATGTGACTGTTATATTCTCCTTTCCCAATCACTTAGTACAGTGATCTGCAGGCAGTAAGCACTCAATAAATATGATTGACTGAGCGACTGCTGGTTTCCCCAGGCAGAGCATGAATGTCTCCCTCCCTGAAATGGTAAATGCTCAAAAAGCCAGGCCTATTCCCGCAATCAATCAATGGCAATTGAATACTTACTGTGTGCAGAGCACTGTAGTAAGCAATTGAATCAATTGATGGCATTTACTGAGCGCTTACTGTTTGCAGAGTACTATAGTAAGCACTTGGGAGAGTATACACCGGGAAGCTGAATGGCCTAATGGAAAGAGCATAGGCCTGGGAGACAGAGGACCTGGATTTTAAATCTGGCTTTGCCACTTTATTGTCTGACCTTGGACAAGTCACTTAACTCCTCTGTACCTCAGTTTCATCTGTAAAATGGGGATTCAACACCTGTTCTCTCTCCTGCTCATACTGTGAGCTTCATGGGGGACAGGGAACTGTGTCCAACCTGATGATCTTGTATCTACCCCAGCACTTAGTACAATGCTTGGAGTATACGAAGAGCTGAACAAATACCATCATTATTATTATCACAATTCAACAGGGTTGGTAGACATGCTCCCTTCCCACAAGGACTTTAGTCAAGACAGGGAGACAGACATTAAAATAAATTACAGTTATGCACCTAAGTGTTGTGGGGCTAAAGGTGGGGTGAATAGCAAGTGCTTAAAGGGTACAGATCCATGTTTTCAGGGCAATGCAGAAGGGAGAGGGAGTAGAGGAGATGAGGGCTTAGTCGGGGGGGAGGTCTTTTGGAGGAAATCTGACTTCAATAGGAATTTTACGGTGGAGGAAGTTCCAGACCAGAAGGAGTGGTGGGAAAGACAGGGGGAGGGCAGGATTTGGATAAGGGATTGGTGGTGAATTAGAGGAAATCGAGGTACAGAGAGAAGGTTGGCATTAGCAGAGAAAAGTGTCCTGGCTGGGTTGTAATAGGAAATCTCCAAGGTAACCTACAAGCTGGGAGAGCTGATTGAGTGCTTTAAAGCTAATGGTAAGGAAATTCTGTTTGATGACAAGGTGGATGGGCAACCACTAGAGGTTCTTGAGGAGTGGGGAAACAAGAACCGAATGTTTTTGTAGAAATACAGTCCAGGCAGCAGAGTGAAGCATGGACTAGAGTGGGGAGAGACAGGAGGCAGGGAGGTCAGCAAGATGGGATAGGATAAATGCTTGGATTAACCTGGTAGCAGTTTGGATGGAGAGGATCAGGCAGATTTTAGCAATGTTGTGGAGGTTGAACTGATAGGATTTAATGATAGATTGAATATATGGGTTGAATGAGAGAAATGAGTCAAGGATTATGCCACTGTTAAGGGGTTGCAAGACATGAAGGATGGTGATGCTTTCTACAGTGATGGGAAAATCAAGGGAAGGACAAGGTTTGGGTGGGAAGGAAAGGAGTTCTGTTTTAGGTGGTTAAATTTGACATCTTGGTGGGACATCCAAGTAGCGATGTCTTGAAAGACATCTTGTCAGAGAAGCAGCGTGGCTCAGTGGAAAGAGCACGGGCTTGGGAGTCAGAGGTCATGGGTTCTAATCTCAGCTCTGCCACATGTCTGCTGTGTGACCTTGGGCAAGTCACTTAACTTCTCTGAGCCTCAGTTACCTCATCTGTAAAATGAGGACTAAGACTGTGAGCCCCACGTGGGACAACCTGATCACCTTGTATTCCCCCCAGCGCTTAGAACAGTGCTTTCCACATAGTAAATGCTTAACAAATGCCATTATTATTATTGAAACCAGGAGCAAATGTGAGATTGCAGAGAGGGAGAGAGGTCAGGGCTGGAGATGTTGATTTGGGAATCATTTGCATAGAGGTAGTAGTTGAAGCCAAGAGAGTGAATGATTTCTGCAAGAGATCACGGTAGTAGCAGTTTAGATGTAGAGGATAGGGCAGATTTCAGGGATGCTGGGAAGCTAATCCAACAACCAGCCATATTCCCCAGTCAGTTTGCCAGTATTTAGACCTGACTGGGGTCCTTATAACAAGTTGACAATGGAAAGAAAACTGCTCTGATCCTGATTATGCAAAAAGGCGGGTAAATCCCTCATTTGCCTCTCTCTCCCCCATTGATAATAATACTGAATAATGATGGCATTTGTTAAGTGCTTACTATGTGCAAAGCACTGTTCTAAGCACTGGTGGGGGTACAAGGTGATCAGGTTGTCCCACGGGGGGCTCACAGTCTTCATCCCCAATTTATAGATGAGGGAACTGAGGCTCCGAGAAGTTAAGTGACTTTCCCAAGGTCACACAGCAGACATGTGGCAGAGCCGGGATTCGAACCCATGATCTTTGACTCCAAAGCCCGGGCTCTTTCCACTGAGCCATGCTACAGACCTAGAAGAACCTCAGGAAGAGTTATTAAATATAACCTCTCATTTACCATAACGGCAGGACTTTTATCCTAAACACTGACTATAGAAGCAATGTGGCCTAGTGGATAGAACATGGGACTGGGAGTCAGAAGGTCCTGGGTTCTAAACCCGACTCTGCCACCTGTATGCTGTGTGACCTTGGGCAACTCACTTCACTTCTCTGCGCTTCAGTTACCTCACCTGTAAAACGGCGATTGAGATTGTGAGCCCTGGGAGGGACAAGGACTGTGTCCAATTTGATTAGCTTGTATCTACCCCAATGTTTAGTACAGTACCTGGAACATAGAAAGCACCTAACAAATACCATAAAAAACTCATAAAAATACCATAAAAATTATACAGGATGTGGCGACAAACTGAATAAGTGGGCTGAATGAGAGAAATGAATTGAGGATAATGCCAAGGTTACAGTCCTGTGAGATTGGAAAGATAGCGGTGATGTCTATAGTGATGGGCAATAATTATAATACTAATAATTGTGGTACTTGTTAAGCACTTACTGGGTGTCTGGCACTGTACTAAGTGGTGGAGGCGTTCCCAGACTGAGCCCCTTCCTTCCTCCCTCTCCCCCTCATCCCCCTGTCCATCCCCCCCATCTTACCTCCTTCCCTTCCCCACAGCATCTGTATATATGTATATATGTTTGTACATATTTATTACTCTATTTATTTGTTTTACGTGTACATATCTATTCTATTTATTTTATTTTGTTAGTATGTTTGGTTTTGTTCTCTGTCTCCCCCTTCTAGACTGTGAGCCCACTGTTGGGTAGGGACTGTCTCTATATGTTGCCAACTTGTACTTCCCAAGCACTTAGTACAGTGCTCTGCACACAGTAAGTGCTCAATAAATACGATTGATTGATTGATTGATTGATTGGGGTGTATACAAGCAAATGGGGTTGAATAAAATCCTTGTCCCATGTGGGTCTCACAGTTCAATCCCCATTTTACAGATGAGGTAACTGAGGCACAGAGAAGTGAAGTGACTTGCCCAAGGCCATGCAGCAGACAACTAGCAGAGCCAGGATTAGAACCCAGGGCCTTTTGACTCCCAGACTCCCGGTCTATTCACTACATGAGGCTACTTTAAGCCAGGGAGGACAAGATTTGGGTGGACAGGTTGAGGAGTTGTGTTGTGGACATGTCAAATTGAAATGGCTGCAAAGGAAATGTGAGACTGCAGAGAAGGAGAGAGGCCAATTGGACTAAAATGCTTGCCTTCTATTGACACTTTTATTGGTGGATACAAAATCATTTCCACTTCATTCTTCCTGGGAAAGTTCAACTCTTGAAATCTTACAACATATGCTGTGCTCACATGGACGAGAGTTCAAAGTTTTGCTTTGTTCTGTTATCCATATCCTGAATGCTACAGCCTATAAGCCAATAATGATCAACTGGCAGAAACAGCCTTTTACTGCAGTGCTGCAGAGAACACTTCTTTTACTCTTCATCAGCTTCAATTACCATGGTTCATTTCTTTTATCACAATACACTGAAAAGCGATAATGAGTGGTAAAGTGTTTTCAGTCATGAAATTACTCTGTATGTACCTCTTCAGCTTATGAATTTGAGAATATTATTATTAAGGATAGTAAACTCATTGGCCCTGAATGGAAAATCTCTATAATGAAAGAAATCTAAATTAATGAGCACCCAAAAACATTAACACGTAGTAAATCATTCTATTAGAATACAGATTTTTCACACTCTATTTGTTCCCAACATATGACTTTTCCTAAGTGTTTTGGAAGCTAACTGAAACTTCTGGGAGCATTTCTGGAGCACAGAGGTTTAGAAAGAACAGTGCTTATATTCAAATTCCAACAATGGGATTTGTTTTACTTTCTATTTATGTGAAGGCAAGTAATGAGAATCTGTTAATTTCCCTGCTAGAAGTTAATTCCTCACTAAATTGTAAGTTCCCTGACTGCAGGGATCATGTCTTAGTAATTCTATTACTGGACACCCAATATCCTTAACACAGTCCTCTGCGTTTGGAAGATGCTCAATGAATACTAGTGCTTGATTAATTTGAGAATTTCACATAAAAGGAGTAGGATATATATCGTCTTCTAACTGGATAGTATTTCTTCTGCGGGGTAGGAAATCTAGCACTAAAGACTTCCTTATCTGAAAAAAAGTTAGTATTTTCTTTTGATTTTTACCTATATTATCAATGTTTAGCTATTTGAAATAATCCCATGTGTAGCCAGGCCTTTTGTTTCTTCTCATTCTTTGACCTGTTTTGGACTATCAGTCAATCAGCCAATAGTATTTTTTGAGCATTTACTATGTGCAGAACACCTAAGCACTTGGAAGAGTACAATACAACATAATTAGCAGGCCCGCTCCCTGACCGTAACGACCTTACAGTCTAGAGGCTATCTTAATATACTTTTAAACCTCCTTGGAGTTTGGCCGGGGAAATAAAATATCTCAATTTTTCTCTTTGTTAACAACTCTGGGAAGTTTGGAAAAGGAAAGACTAGCAGTGTGGCCTAATGGATAGAGCATGAGTCAGAAGCCCCTGGGTTCTAATCCTGGCTCCACCGGTTGTCTGCTGTATAACCTTGGGCAAGGTATTAAGTCCTCTGTGCCTCAGTTACCTCATCTGTAAAATGAAGATTAATGCTGTGAGCTCTGAGGGACATGGACTGTGTCCAGCCTGATGATCTTGTATCTACCCCGGGCGCTTAGAACAGTGTCTGGCACATAGTAAGCTCTTAACAAATGTCTTAAAAAAAACTGAAATCATCAATTTAAATGAAGCTTTAAAAAGTGAACTACTGGTGTTGTTCCAGAACCTCATGCCCGGAGATAAATGAAAGAGCCAAGCAGAGTCCCTGGGCCTCCCCTCAACCAGCTCTCCCAGTGATTCCCCTCCCCTCACCAATCACCAAAAACAAAAGAAGGCTGCCCACTAGTTAGGGTGGGAAGGCTGGCTGAATAGGGGGAAAAAAAGGAAATTCATTCAATCCTATTTATCAGGCACTTGCTGTGTGCAGAGCACTGTACTAAGCGCTTTGCCGAGTACAGTACAATAAACAGACGCATTCCCTGCCCACATCGAGCTTTATCTGATGCCTTGGACCAAAGGAGACCTTGAGCCCAATGGGGAAATTCCTTGTGAGCAGGGAATGTGCCTACCAACTCTATTTTATTCTTCCAAGCACTTAGTACCGTGCTCTGCACACAAGTGCTTGATAAGTACGATTGACTGAAGCACTGTTTTGTCACCTTCAGAGTGCTTTGAAATCTCCTTGCCTTTATTTCTGTGCTCCTTTAGGATCTTTAGCCTTTTTCTAGTTTCTCCTCACATCCTCAATATATGCTGTCTTTCCCCTCTGAGATCAAGAGAGGGCAAAGCAGAGGTGAAGGGTCGGCTGATTTCTGTGGGTTCTAGCTGCTAAGTAGCTCTGAGATAGAGATGGGTATCCCCGCTGACCACAGCCTGACACTATGTCCATCAGCTCCAAGGATTGTAGGGGGGAGGGGGCGGGGATTGTTGATTGCAAGCCCAGGGCTAAATAGGACTCGTGATTCACAGAAATATCCTCCCTTCTACGCTTAATTTTCCTTTCCCGCCCCCAACATCACTCAATGTGGCCCAGCAAATTTTCCAAGATGTGGCCCGCTAGGTAAGTTAATTGGCCACCCCTGGCTTAGAAGGAAAGCTTCCGAGGGCAGAGATACGTCTATCCTTTATTTTCAACAACTTCTTATAGGGTGTTCTGCACATGGCAGGGAGTGATTGATGATGACGATGAGCAGTTGGCTGTGTTTTGTGCGCATCGAAGATCCAATGATAAAAACCAGTTTGGAGGGCCATTGGATTGCTTGGCGACATTCTCTGGAAAACTAGTGCTTCCCAAACTAATGAGCGATAGCTATTTGTCCATAAGCTACGTGACGCTATTTTTGAAACTCAACAGATGTTAAGCAAGCATAACAACCCATAAATTGCATAAATGTAAGTCAGCTGTATTTTTTCACTGGTTCATGCCATGTATAAAAATACAATTACAAGACATTATAGCACAAAATCATCATCATTCCCAGGAGATACCACCCCAAGCAGAAACTCCATTTGCTTCTGGAACCCACCTTCAGTTTTCTCCCTCTGACATACTGGTCCCCATTACCCCATCCTTCCACGCTTACCTTCTAACCGTAACACGCCCTCGACACTCCTCCTAATGATACTTATTATTATGGTACCCGTTCAGTGTTACTAAGTGTTGGGCACTGTTCTAAGTGTTGGGGTAGATACAAGTTAATAAGGTCGGACACGGTCCCTCTTCCACGTGGGGCTCACAGTCTAAGTAGGAGGGAAAATAGGCACCGAAAGCCCATTTTACAGATGAGGAAATTGAGCCCCAGAGAAGTGACTTGCCCAAGATCACACAGCAGACAAGTGGGAGAGCTGGGATTTAGAACCCAGGTCCTCTGACTCTCAAGCCCTTGGTCTTTCCACCAGGCCAGGCTGCTCCTCTGGCTCAAAATGATCAATGAAGGTCCTTTCGTGGGTGGGTAACGTGTCTACCCAATGTCTTATCGTTCGACCCCAAGCACTTACTACAGTGCTCTGCACACAGTAAGTGCTCTGAAAATACCATTGATTCATTCTCAAGATTCTCCACTGGCTTCCTATTAATTTATGTTCAACCATAAAAATAATAAGAATTAATTATGGTATTTAAGCGCTTACTATGGACTCCCACCAGTCCCTTCTCTAGTCAGTTCAGGGGAAGAAGCAGAACACTGGAATGCTCTGCCAAACAGTCTCAGAGCGAAATTGCCCAGCCTCCGCAAGGTCAGGAATCCCATCCAGCAGGCCTTAGCACAGGCCTTAGCCTCAACGCTTAGCACAGTGTCTGGCAATAGTAAGCACTTAACAAATACCATAATCGTCAGGCCAGGGACAAGCTGCAGAAGCAGAGAAAGGCTTTCTCAACTTTTAAAGTGATCTGAAAGCTTTGTGACTTAAAGACGGTGAAGAGTCCTACCTAAAGTGGTGAAGATCAAACTGCCCCCATTGCTCTTGTTAGTAATAATAATGTTATTTGTTAAGCAGTTTCTATGTGTCCAGAACTGTTCTAAGCACTGGGGGAGATACAAGCTAATCAGGTTGGACACAGTCTCCGTCCCACATGGGGCTCACACTCAATCTCCATTTTACAGAAAAGGTAACTGAGGCACAAAGAAGTGAAGTGACTTGCCTAAAGTCACACAGCAGACCAGTGGCAGAGCCGGGATTAGAATCCAGGTCCTTTTGACTCCCAGGACTGTGCTCTATCCACTAGATCATGCTGCTTCTTCCTGTTCATTGTCAAGAACCCCCTGCTAATTCCTAGATGGTGAACTCCCTGCGGGCCAGGGATCTTCTTTAACTCTCATCTGTGTGTTTACACACAGTACATGCTTAATACGAAAAATGAATGAAACAATCTGTCAAGATCCTTGGCCATGTCACACCTCTAAATTCCTCTTCCCACTGTTCTCCAGAAACATAAAGCAATCCTGAATCATTTTAGAGTTTGAAAATAATTTGAAAGGAAGCAAAATACAGTGCTTTCCTTTCCTCCATGGTGATACTTTTTTCCCTAATGCAGTTCCCATTCTTTCTATGTTTGAGCCTGCTATACATTAGGACCAGCCTTAGTAAGATTCTGTTTAATTCTGTTCATGTTCAGCACCTCACAAATTGTTGGTCCTTAAAAAATGTTGATGAACACTAATAATTTTTAGGATTCCACCCCACGTACTATTATAAAAACAATAAAGTAAAATGGTTCTTAATAGGCTTTTCATCCCATCTCCCGAGAGACAGCTGATAAGAATAATTGCTTATTCTGTCATTTCATCCCAGTATACTTAAACGGCTTCCTGTTACATCCTCTTAAATATTTGTCAATATCTTTTGTCTATCTGTCTCACCCTTTCTATTGCAGGCTTCTTGACGACTTGGAGTGCGTCTGGCTACCATGGTACTCTCCCGAGAGATCGGTACAGTGTTTGGCAATGAGGAAGCACTCAATAAAAACCGCTGTTTCATTGACTGATTGACCCGAGGAGGAGGGGGAGAGAGAGGAAGAGGATATAGTTATCTGTGGCTTAGGAGAGACTATAGCTATTGTTTTCCAAGTCAGAAAGAAGGAATTGAACTCATGTTAAAATCGTTATATGTGCATCTTCCCCCTCTTCACCCAAAGCCCTTTAATCTCTAGGCTCTCTCCATTTGTCCCAAACCACCGTGACACATTTGGACTCCCTACCCAGACCCCCTTTTTCTTGACACACAAATGCACACCTTCAAGTTCACCCTCTGCACTGGTCAACATTCTTGCTCCTGCTGCCCCTCCATCCATCTCCCACCACCTAATCGATCCATCGATCATTTCATCAGTTAATGTTATTTACCAAGCACGTGCTTTGTACTAATGTGGGCGAGTACAATTCAGTTGGTAGACACGATCCCTGCTCTGCTCTAAGGAGCAGAACGGCTTAGTGGAAAGAGGGGCCTCGAAGTCAGAGGACATGGGTTCTAAACCCTGCTCTGCCACGTGTCTGCTGTGTGACCTTGGGCAAGTCACTTAACTTCTCTGTGCCTCAGTTACCTCATCTGTAAAATGGGGATTAAGACTGTGAGCCCCATGTGAGACAGGGACTGCGTCCGACGAAATTACCTTGTATCTACCCCAGCGCTTAGAAGAGTGTTTGGCCCATAGTAAGCGTTTAACAAATACCACAATTATTATTAAAAGGAGATCTTACAGTCTAATGGGGACTGAACAGTCGAACCAAACCCCAACTCTTGATCGCCTCCATAATACGTGTCCTCTCCTCGTGTGTGTGTGTGTGTGTGTGTGTGTGGTATTTGTTAAGCGCTTACTATGTGCCAGGCACTGTACTAAGGGTTGGGGTAAATATAAGATAATTGGGTTGGACACAGTCCCTGTCCCACAGAGGGCTCACATTCTTAATCCCCAGTTTTACAGGTGAGGTAACTGAGGCCTAGAAAAGTAAATTGACTTGCCCAAGGTCACACAGCAAACATGTGGCAGAGCCAGAATTAGAACTCAGGTCCTCTGATTCCCAGGCCTGTGCTCTTTCTTGTAGGTCTTGCTGCTTCTTTGATCCCTTTTAATTGTACTTCTCACCTCTCATCTCCTCAGCAACATTACTTCTCTTTCCTCATCAACCTCCATGCCTGCACCAATGATTCCAGACCTTCATCTCCTTCCTGAAAACTCCAGTGGACGCATCTTCCTGCTCCCCTCCCCATCGACGGGCCCTGCCAACTACTTTGATGACAAAGTTGAAATGAGCAGGTGTGACCTCCACAAAATCTCTCCCTCACCTCCCCTGGCCCTGCCACCCCTACATCCATATTCTCTGCCTTCTCCTATCCTTCAAGGGGTAATCACCTGTCCACCTTCAAAATCTGACCCCAACCTGTGTATCTGATCCTATCTGTTCACACCTATGGCCTGGAGTGGGGAGAGACAAGAGTCAGGGAGGTCGGCAAGGAGGCTGATATAATAGGCAAGGGGGGGGGGACAGGATAAGTGCTTGGATCAACATAGGATTAGTTTGGATGGAGATGAAAGAGCAGATTTTAGCAATGCTGTGAGGTAGTATGGTGAGGATTCAAGTGTTTAGTACAGTGCTCTGCACATAGTAAGAGCTCAATAAATACCACTGATTGATTTGAGTATGTGGGTTGAATTGGAGAAATGAGTTGAGGATAATGCCATGTTTATTGACCTGTGAGATAGAAAGGACAGTGATGTTGTCTATGGTGATGGCAAAGACATTTAGAGGACGTGGTTTGGGTGGGAAGATAAGTTCTGTTTGGAACATCTCTGAGTTTAAAAATAATAACAACAATGGCATTTATTAAGCACTTACTTTGTAAAAAGCACTGTTCTAAGTCCTGGAGAGGTTACAAGGCGATCAGGTTGTCCGACGGGGGACTCACAGTCTTAATCCCCATTTTACAGATGAGTTAACTGAAGCACAGAGAAGTGAAGTGACTTGCCCAAAGTCACACAGCTGACACGCGGCGGAGCCGGAATTTGAACCCATGACCTCTGACTCCAAAGCCCGGGCTCTTTCCACTGAGCCACGCATTTTGACATCTCCTCTCCAACTCCTCTCTTGACCTTCTCAAATCTAATTTCTGCCCCATTCACTGGAACAGGTTTCTCCTTCACTGCCTTCCTTCCTGCCAGATTTTCTGCCCTCTTCCCTAATCCTCTTTGATCTTTTGGCTGCCTTCAACCATCATGTGGACTTGTCCATTCTCCCAGAAGCACTATCTAACTTGGAGTTTCTGCCACAGGGCTTTCCTGGTTGATAATAATAATAATAATAATAATAATTGTGGTATTTGTTAAGAGTTTACTATGGGCCAGACAGTGAACTAAGTGCTGGGGTGGATACAAGCAAATCAAGTTGGACAGTCCCCCATGGGTTTCACCCTCTCGATCCCCCTTTTACAGATGAGGTACCCGAGCCACAGAGAAGTGAAGTGACTTACCCAAGGTCACCCAGCAGACAAGTGGAGGAGCCAGGATGAGAATTCATGGCCTTCTGACTCCCAAGCTGGGGCTCTATCCACCATTCCATGCTGGCTGATCCTTCTCAGTCTTTCCAAATCCACTGCCTCCCCTCCCCTTAATGTCAGTGTCTCCCAAGGCTCTTTTCTTGTGTTCATTTCTCTTCTCAATCTACACTCACTTTCTTGGGGAGCTCATCGCCTCCTCCCCATTGCTTCAACTGCCATGGCCACACAGATGACTCCCAAATCTACGTTGCTACTGCTAGCGGACGGCTTCATGTCGTGGGAGCTGACTTGTTTAAACAATTTGTGTAAAAGACTAATTTGCAGGTGTTAACCCGCTCCCAGGAGTTTCATCTGAGCAATCAATCCCCTTAGCAAGGGCTTTTGCTTGCTGTGTTTAATTTTATCGACTATGCTACAAAATCGGGGTGAAAAACTCGGAGAAACAGGAGTTAGTTTGAAGTTTTACCTCGACTGACCTTTAAACCGAACCGAAGTTGGTTTAAAGTTTAATCTGACTGGAAAACTTTGGGGCATTATAATGGTGCAAAATATCAACAAAAGAAAACTAATAGTAATAATATCAGAACAAAATTATCAATAATTAACAGGATGAAAAATAAAATGTAGTGCCTAAGCACCCATTTAACTAAACACTTTCCATCCCCTGGGATACCAAAAAAACTATAGCTACAATAAAAAAACCTACAACGCCAACCCAGATGTAACCTAGTCACAGACTTTGTTTCCTCAGCAGCAGACTGACCAATGATGCTTAGAGAGATAAACGATGGAAAATCGAGCCAAGAAGGCCAGCTTATCCTTGGGGTGCATGTCAGATGGTGGCTTTAGCGTGACAGCAGGCTCCAGAACAAATAAAGATCTGCAAAACTGTTGTTTTGCCCAACTTTCTCTATAGCTGTCAGACCTAGACTCCCCACACAGGACACACCCATCTCCCAGAGCAGCTCCATCAGGGTCGCTCACAGGCTGAACTCAACGACAAGTGGCAGAATGGGCTGAAAGACCACAGAGTCCAAGAACAAAGCCAGTCTCCCCACATGGAAGCAGGCCTGAGAGCCAGAAGGACCTGGGTTCTAATCCCAGCTTCTACATGTCTGCTGTGTGACCTTGGGCAAGCCACTTCACTTCTCTGGGCCTCAGTTACCTCTTCTGTAAAATGGGGATTAAGAGTGAGCCCCACACGGGAGGGAGACTGTGTCCATCTTGATTAACTTGTACCTACCCCAGTGCTTACAGCAGTGCACGGCACGTAGGAAACGCTTAACAAGTACCATAATTATTATTATCAATATTATTATTAATAATAATAATTCCACGGCACTGTGTGGGACATGGGAAGAGAATGAATGACAGCAGAATACACAGACAGACGCTAGGTAGCAAACTGAAGATGAGAAACCAAAAGTGAGGATTGACAGAGGAAGCATTTTAAGGCCATTATAAAACATGAGGTCAGACAATGCTCCATGGCAACTGAAAACTGGAGTCAATTGCCAAGGGTAGACAGGCTTGCAGCATTGCTATCAATATAAAAACGGCTCTTTTTGAGCAGAAACTACAGATAATCGTGAGGCAAGTGAAAACCACACCAGCTCCTCAACAATCAACAAGAGAACACAGCTGTGTGAACACAATGACGTTGACACTGAAGGTGCAGCATGAATGAGCCTTTTTGGCTACTCAATCACCGGCTGTGTTGAATTCAACTGCTAGGGTTGTCATCTTTAAAACTGAAGGATAACCCTCTTGAGCTATATATAAAAAAAGAATATATTTTTGGGTCAAAGGGAAATCTATTGGTGTGTAATCAGCACTATTGAATATTTTTCACTTTGACTCATACACTCCTTGGAAAAATTAACACATTAGTTCTATACTGAGAGCAAATTTTGGATAAAGGCTAGCTTATGATCAACAAACTAATGTGACACCTAAAATTTGGATTCTCAGACAGATCGGTTAACTTGAATCCATTCTACAGATAGTTTGTTTCATTTTTGGAGGTTGATGCAATAATTATAAGTAGGAAGAAAAAACCTTCACTTCCCTCAAGACACCTTTTTCCTTCATTAAACTACATTTTGATATGCAAAATGGTCATTGACTCAGTTTTCCGATTTAAACTCAGATTTTCATAGTCTTGAAATGAGATAGATTGTCTCTAAAAAAATTTGATTTATGCACATGAAGTGTGCAACACGTTAATACAAGTTTCCTGTTAAGCACTTGGATTTTGGGATCATGTACCATTGGGAGGTCACGCCTTCCTAAAGAAAAATCTTCTTAAGGGGCATCGGCTCTCCATTCAGCTGCTTCTAAAGACAGGGTGAAAACTAAGTGTTATCAAACTGTCAAATTGACAGGGTATTTACCATTGAAATTACAGACAAGCCACTTTTACTACTTTAGTATGGCTAAAAAAGTTCTCAGTATCAGGAGAGTTTATTTTTCGAGTCCCTGAGAATTTTTCATCAGCCAGTAAATTGTCTTATTTCATGTTTGAATCACACATCTAAGGAAGAGGTCACAAAATATTTGGAATAAGAAAACACTTAAATTCCCCCAAAGAATTTGTTTTCCTCCTGCAACTTTTCTCTTCCTGTCCCTTTATGGAAGGGTGACCTAGGCTTCTTGATCTGATTGAGCACTTACTGTGTGCAGAGCACTGTAGTAAACACTTGGGAGAGTACAATATAACAGAGTCTACTACATTTCCTGCCCGCAGTGAGCTGAAAGTCTCAGGGGAGGCAGATATTAATATAAATGAATGAATTACGGATGTGGACATAAGTGTTTTGGGACTGAGGGGGGTGGTGAATAAAGTGAACAAATCCAAGTACAAGAGTGATGTAGAAGGGAGGGAGAAGAGGAAATGAAGGCCTAGTCAGGGAAGGCCTCTTGGAGGAGATGTGCCTTCAGTAAGACTTTCAAGGTGGGGAGAGCGATTGTCTGTCGGATATGAAGAGGGAGGGCATTCCAGGCCAGAGTCGGAATGTGGGTGAGAAGTCAAAGATAAGGTAGATGAGACTGAGGTACAATGAGTAGGTTGGCTTTAAAGGAGAGAAGTGTGCGGGGCTCGGTAATAGGAGAGTAGAGAGGTAGGAAGAGACAATGTGGTTGAGTGCTTTAAAGCTGACTGTAAGGTGTTTCTGTTTGATGCGGAGGTGGATGGACAACTACTGGAGGTTCTTGAGGAGTGGGGAAACATAGACCGAGTGTTTTTGCAGAAATACAATCCAGGCAGCAGAGTGAAGTATGGACTAGAATGGGGAGAGACAGGAGACAGGGAGGTCAGCAAGGAGGCTGATCCAGTAATCAATGTGGGACCGGATAAGTGGTTGGATTAACACAGTAGCAGATTGGCTGGAGAGGAAGGGGCAGATTTTAGCAGTGTTGTGAAGGTTGAACTAACAGGACTTGGTAACCGATTGAATATGTGCGTTGAATGAGAGAGATGAGTCGGAGGGATGAGACTCTCAGGCCCGTGCTCTTTCCACTGGGCCATGCTGTTCTTGTAGCCACAATAAGAGCAGAGCTCAGGAAAGTAGCTGTTTTGGTGAAGAGGAAGGGGAGGGTGCCGAAGAGGTTGTGGAGAAAGAACCGGCAGGATTTAGCAGCAGGCTGAATGTGAGAGCAGAAGGACAGCGAGGAGTCGAGGATGACCCCATGGCCATAGGCTCCTGGGACAGGGAGGCATGTTAGTGCCAGGAGGGGAAGAGTTACCCTCAGTTACAGTTGGATGGAGGAGTGGGTTTAGGAGAGATGATGAAAACTTCACTAATAGACATGTGCAGTTCAAGGTCCAAGCTGGGCGTTAAGTGGAGAGATTTTGAAGGCAATCAATCAATCAATCAATCAATTGTATTTATTGAGCGCTTACTATGTGCAGAGCACTGTACTAAGCGCTTGGGAAGTACAAATTGGCAACACACAGAGACAGTCCCTACCCAACAGTGGGCTCACAGTCTAAAAGGGGGAGACAGAGAACAGAACCAAACATACCAACAAAATAAAATAAATAGGATAGAAATGTACAAGTAAAATAAACAAATAAATAAATAAATAAATAGAGTAATAAATATGTACAACCATATATACATATATACAGGTGCTGTGGGGAAGGGAAGGAGGTAAGATGGGGGGATGGAGAGGGGGACGAGGGGGAGAGGAAGGAAGGGGCTCAGTCTGGGAAGGCCTCCTGGAGGAGGTGAGCTCTCAGCAGGGCCTTGAAGGGAGGAAGAGAGCTGGCTTGGCGGAGGGGCAGAGGGAGGGCATTCCAGGCCCGGGGGATGACGTGGGCCGGGGGTCGACGGCGGGACAGGCGAGAACGAGGTACAGTGAGGAGATTAGCGGTGGAGGAGCGGAGGTTGCGGGCTGGGCAGTAGAAGGAGAGAAGGGAGGTGAGGTAGGAGGGGGCGAGGTGATGGACAGCCTTGAAGCCCAGGGTGAGGAGTTTCTGCCTGATGCGCAGATTGATTGGTAGCCACTGGAGATTTATGAGGAGGGGAGTAATATGCCCAGAGCGTTTCTGGACAAAGATAATCCGGGCAGCAGCATGAAGTATGGATTGAAGTGGAGAGAGAAGGCAGGGGGAGAGGCAGAACTGCAGCTTAGATGAGAAGTCTGGGCTAGAGATGTAGATTTGGGAGTTGTTCACATAGAAGTGGTAGCTGAAACAATCAACGCTGCTCATTTATCTAGTTAGTTTCTTATGGTATTTGTTAAGCGCGTACTCTATGCCGGGCATTGTACTAAGCGTTGGGTTATATACAAGCTAGTCAGTTTGGACACAGTCCATGTCCCACATGAGGCACACAGTGTTATTTAATCAATCAATCGTATTTATTGAGCGCTTACTGAGTGCAGGGCACTGTACTAAGCGCTTGGGAAGCACTTTCCCACTTTACAGATGAGGTAACAGACACAGAATAATAATAATAATAATAATGGCATTTGTTAAGCGCTTACTATGTGTGAAGCACTGTTCCCAAGCGCTGGCGGGGGGGGGGGGGGCAGTTACAAGGTGATTAGGTTGTCCCACATGGGGTTCACAGTCTTAATCCCCATTTTACAAATGAGGGAACTGAGGCTCAGAGAAGTTAAGTGACTTGCCCAAGGTCACACATCAGATATGTGGTAGAGTCGGAATTAGAACCCATGACCTCTGACTACCAAGCCCGGGCTCTTTCCACTGAGCCATGCAGAAGTGAAGTGACTTGCCCAAGGTCACACAGCAGACAAGTAGCGGAGCTGGGATTAGAACCCAGGCCCTTCTGACTCCCAGGAGAGTGCTCTATCCACTAGACCATGCTTCCTCTCGAGCGCATACTATATGCAGAGCACTGTACTAAGCGCTTGGGGGAGTACAATCCAAAAGAATTAGCAGATATGTTCCCTGTCCATAATAAGCTTACAGTCTAGAGGGGGGGACAATGTGAGTGGCTGAGCTCCTTGAGATTGTAGAGGTGGAAAAACTAAAGGGATTTCCCCACTGTGCCTCATTCTCATCTCTCTCACTGCCAGCCTCTTGCTCACACCTCCCTTTGGCCTGAAACTCCCTTCAAACCCAACAGACCAATCAATCAATCAAGGGTATTTACTGAGTGCTTACTATGTGCAGAACACTGAATTAAGCTCTACCACTGCTCTTCTCAATTTCTGCTTCCATCTGAAATTACATCTCCTCCAGGAGGCCTTCCCTGGTTAATCTTTCATTGCCTCACGGCTGCTTCAGCACTTCCACATCACTTAAGGCCTGGGACACTCACACACTGATGCACAAATTTTCATAATCAATTGTTTTCTCCTACCTGTAATTTAGTTTAGTGCCTACCTCCCGACTAGAGCTTGTCTAGTTGCCACTGACCCCTGGCCCCCAATCCTTCCTCTGGCCTGGAAATCCCTTCCCTTAGAAGCAGCATGGCCTAGTGGAAAGAGCACAGGTTTGGGAGTCAGAGGTCGTGGGTTCTAATCCTGCCTCTGCCACTTATCAGTTGTGTGACTTTGGGCAAGTCACTTAACTTCTCTGTGCCCCAGTTATCTCATCTGTAAAATGGGGATTAAGACTGTGAGCCCCATGTGGGGCAACCTGATTATCTTGTATCTACCCCAGTGCTTACAGCAGTGCTTGGCACATAGTAAGCACGTAACAAATACCATCATCATTATTATGTGAACTTGGGCAAGTCACTTCACTTCGCCGTGCCTCAGTTCCCTCATCTGTAAAATGGGGATTAAGACTGAGCCCCACGCGGGACAACCTGATTACCTTGTCTCTGCTCCTACGCTTTTGTTCTCTGTCTCCCCCTTCTAGACTGTGAGCCCACTGTTGGGTAGGGACCGTCTCTATATGTTGCCAACTTGTACTTCCCAAGCACTTAGTACAGTGCTCTGCACATAATAAGCGCTCAATAAATATGATTGATTGATTGATAGAACAGTGCTTGTCACGTAGTGCCTAACAAATATAATTATATTATTAACAAATGCCATCATTATTATTCATATCAGAAAGTTTCTCACTCTCCCCATCTTCCAAAGCCTCCTAAAATCACTTCTCCTCCAGGAGGTCTTCCCGACTAAGCCCTCATTTCCCCTACTCCCTCCCTCCCTCTCCCTTCTACCTACGCACTTGGATCCATCCCCTTTAAACGTTTGGTAGTTATCCCACCCACAGCTCGACAGCACTTTGAAACCTACTGTTATGCCTTGGCATTTCCCCAATTTGAATTTATTTCAATGTCTGCCTTGCCTTCTATGCTGTAAATTACTTGTGGGCAGGGACCACATCTACCAGCTCCCAAGTTCTTAGTACTGAGCTCTGTATGCAGTAAGTTCTTCATAAATAGTATCAGTACTGGAGATGTGAAGTCAACAACTGGACTTGAGAGGCTGTTGTCAGATAAACAGGAAGTGAATAAGTTTAGGCCAGTCACTTCACTGGGCCTCAGTTACCTCATCTGTAATAATAATAATAATAATAGCATTTATTAAGTGCTTACTATGTGCCAAGCACTGTTCTAAGCACTGGGGGGGATACAAGGTAATCAGGTGTCCCACATGGGGCTCACAGTCTTAATCCCCATTTTACAGATGAGGTAACTGAGGCCCAGAGAAGTTAAGTGGCCTTGCCCAAAGTCACACAGCTGACAAGCGGCGGAGCTGGGATTAGAACCCATGACCTCTGACTCCCAAGCCCAGCCTCATTCCACTGAGCCACACTGCTTCTCTGTAAAACAGGGATTATGACTGTGAACCCTGTGTGGAAAAGGGACTGCATCAACCTGATTAACATGTATCTATCCCAGTGCTTAGGTGCTTAACAAATACCATTATTATTATTATTATTAGTGATAATAAGAAAAGAATTGGTGGAGAGGAAGTTACCACAACGCTTAGCCCATAGGAAGCACTTTTAAATATCAAAATTGTTATTATTATTGTTGTTGTTAGGACAAGGATATTATAAGACCCATTCCAAGAGTTTAGTTGGTAATGGGTTCAGGGAGATGGGGCCATACCTGGAGGGGGCTACGGGATCCAGAGAGGGCATTTTTAGCATGGGAGAGACTAGGATATGTTTAAGAACTGAGGAGAAGGAGCTATTGAAGAGTGAGAGGTTGAAAACTGCAGGGAAGGACAGGAGGAGAGTGGAAGCAAGTGCTTTTAGTAGCAGAGGGACAAAGAGTCAGAGACACCAGTAGGAGTTGGGAGATGTAGGGAGAAGGTAGGGGACCAACTCTTGAAAAGCAGCACGGGAGCAGGGAGCAAGAGATATACGTGGAAGGAGCTGTGGAGTGGGGAGGGAGTAGTTGCAGGATTTAGCCAAGTTCATTCTGGATGGTTTTAATATTACCAAAAGGACAGCTGACAGGCTCATCTAGGGATAGTAATAATAATAATAATAATATTTGTTAAGTGCTTACTATGTGCCAAGTACTGTATTAAGCGATAGGGTGGACATGAGCAAATCAGGTTGGAAACAATTTCTGTCCCACATGGGGCTCACAGTCTCAATCCCCATTTTACAGATGAGGTAACTGAGGCACAGAGAAGCAAAGTGACTTGCCCAAGGTCACACGGCAGACATGTAGCAGAGTCAGGATTAGAATCCATGACCCTCTGACTCCCAGGACTGTGCTCTGTTGGGGGTTGCCAGGAGGCTGGTCTCTTCAAGAGGGGGTTGAAATTTAGAGAGTTGATGGGGGAGTTGTAGGTATAGGAAGCAATGAAAGAGGAACAGTGATGTTGTTGCATGGAAAACAAGGCTGAGTTATAGCAAGACAGAATAAACTTGTAAAGACAAAAAAGTGCAAAAATCCAGACCACACTGGCTACTCACAAAGACTGGTCTTTGTTGTGTTGTCATGCTTGTTGTTTGCTCATTTCAATAAAACAGAATCATCCTGACATTCTGTGATGCAGGATACTTATAGTTCAATTTAAAGAATTCAAAAAAGATACTGCAACCAAAGAGCTAGTTAATATTTCTCAGGTAATGATTCTCTGTTTTTGCTTGTCTTGCCTTATGCCGTCGTGTCGCCTCTGACCCATGGCGACGCCGTGGACACATCTCTCCCAGAGTGGCCCACCTCCATCTGCAATCATTCTGGTACTGTATTCATAGTAACAACACAATATTGACTAAAAATGAATCAGAATTTTATCTGATAGGCCTTGGCCATAGTTATAATAATAATGATGGCATTTATTAAGTGCTTACCATGTGCACTTTTAAGGCCTTTTAACTGAGAATGAATAGAGAATACTTGTTGCGTGGTACATTGCTTGCGAAGTGAAAAGAAAAAATTATGTGACCTATTTCTCCTCCTATGGTGTTCAAGGCCTGTAAAGGGAACACGTATGAGTTGACAAAGGAGAAGTTTTGCTTCCTGTAGATACCGTTCCTGTTTGTTACTCCACCTTAGACTTTCAAGGTCTTTTTTGTATAATTTAGAGAGAATCTACACAGTGGAAAAGGAGAAATGTACTTCAGGTGACCAAACTTCTAGACTGTGAGCCCGTTGTTGGGTAGGGACCATCTCTATATGTTGCCAACTTGGACTTCCCAAGCGCTTACTACAGTGCTCTGCACACAGTAAGCGCTCTATAAATACGATTGAATGAATGAATGAATGAATGCAAAGCACTGTTCTAAGTGCTGGGGAGGTTACAAGGTGATCAGGTTATTCCACAGGGAGCTCACAGTCTTAATCCCCATTTTACAGTCTGCTGGCAACTGAGGCCCAGAGAAGTTAAGTGACTTGCCTGAAGTCACACAGCTGACAATTGGCAGAGCTGGGATTTGAACCCATATCCTCTGACTCCAAAGCCCAGGCTCTTTCCACTGAGCCACGCTGCATTTAAGTTATTGTATCTTCATGAAATATTTTCAACAACCAGCTTGGTCTAGATACTATGCAATTATAATGACTGTTGTGCATTCAGTGCTGAGGGGTTATACAAAATATGCATATGGTGTGGCCCCTATCATCCAAGACAAGCTTCAGGAATATGTGATATGGATACCAGAGGCTGGTATTTGAAATCATTTTACTTGGCTTGTCAGCCTCTTTCTCTGTCATCTTTCCTCACTATTCATTCATTAATTCAATCAATCATATTTATTGAGCGCTTGCTGTGTGCAAAGCACTGTACTAAGCACTTGGGAGAGTACCATATAAAGTTAAGTGGACACATTCCCAGCCCACAGTGGGCTATTCTGGGTTTTCACGCCACTACTTGTTTCTGGTCCTTGATATTGTCTCAGAATTCTCCAATTCTAGCTCTAAGTGGCAGGGGGACAAGGACCTAGAGCAGCAGCACAAGAGTTTGGTGAACAGCACAAACAGTGGCAAAAGTGGTGGCCACATTTGAGCTCTGGCCAGAGGCTCCTACTGCAAAAGACACCCACACCTCAACCGCTTCCTTGGCACTGAACCTTCCTCAAACAGCACAGGAACCAAAGCGTTATCAGTGTCTGACTTCGGACTCTGCATCTTAGATGACTCTACATCATAGATCCTATGGCAGAAAAACACACACTCCTATTCGCCAAAAATACACACCCCGTAGAGCAAATCCTTGACTCGAAATTAGGTTAAGAGCTCTGGCAGTGTGACGTGAAGTGAAGACTGTGTAAGGAACAGCTGTAGCTGCAGTGAGGTAGGCAGGGAAGGAAGTGAGGGGGGTGATCTTGGAAAAGAGGCATGAGGACTGCAATCAATCAATCGATCAATCATATTTATTGAGCGCTTACTGTGTGCAGAGCACTGTACTAAGCGCTTGGGAAGTACAAGTTGGCAACATATGGAGACAGTCCCTACCCAACAGTGGGCTCACAGTCTAAAAGACTGCAAGAAATCTAGCTTTGGCAAAGTCAACTCTGCTGGCCTCCTCCTCCTCCGGACCTCCCTGATGCTCTTTCCCAAACTCCCTCGGGTTAATTCTCTTGCCTTCCACCTCTTTTATCACCTCTGGAACAGAGGGGAGGTAGACAGATATTAACTGATAGTAAATTATTTATTGATCAGCATACATTTCTGATACGTGACCAATATTCTGGGTGTTGTAGTAATGAAATAGATTGGTTCATTCAAAATAGTATCTAAATTGAAGTCACCACTCTTCTCCAGTTTAAAGGGTTTTTCCCATCAGATACTTTTCATTTAGTCCAAAATACAGATAATCTATACTTTGAAAATTGGTTCCACATAATGCCACAATTTCAAATTAATTTTAATGAGATTTCAGATCACCCACTAGGGCTCAATAAGAGGAGGGAGAGGGTGAATGTGTAAATGAATTAAATGAATTAATCATTTCCTGACGTCTTCTCACCTTTTAAGAGTACACAAACCTGGGAGTCAGAAGGACTTGGGTTCTAAGTCCAGCTATGCCACTTATCTACTGTGTGATCTTGGGTAAGTCACTTGACTTCTCTGTGCCTCAGTTACCTCATCTGTAACATAAGTATTAACAGTGTGAGCCCCATGTGGGGTGGGGACTGTGTCTAACCTGATTAGCTTGCATCTACCCCAGTGCTTAGTAGAGTGCCCAGCACATAGTATGTGCTTAATACCATAAAAAAATTAGAAATCAGGACTCTTCAAAGATTTTTGTTTGAAGAAGGAATCTTCATAAATAAAGTGGGTTTCTGCAGCTGAATATTTTGATGGATAACTCATAATGCTATACTTCTGAAGTGACTTTCTTTGGACGTCTATACTTCAAATTCTTCTGAATTGACCAGATTTAGAGAGGTTTTAGTTGTTGTTGTTGTTTTGGGTGGGGTTTTTTTCCCCATAGGAATCCAGGGTAATCCAATTCTTCCTCCCCAGTTCGTTTTACAGGAGTAGAATTCTCCTGTTCTACACTTGAAGCTGGCAGTTTCATTCTCTCCTTTGAATCTTGACTGTAAGCTTCTTGTGGGCAGGGAATGTTATATTCTACTGTTATATTCTACTCTTCCAAGCGCTTAGTATAGTGCTCTGCACACAGTGAGCACTCTATAAATATGATCAACTGATTGGCTGAATCCACGATGACCTCTGGAGACAGAACTGCTTTATGCCCTCAACTACAGTCTCCATTACAATTATATTTTGGATCAACCTATCGTTACCGACGGCCAACTTCGTTTCTGGCTGAGGCATATTTAAAATGCCGTTGGAGACTTGAGAAGATTTGGCTTTTGATTTTCTTCTCAATTTGAGGGGGAATCACTAACATGGTTCAGAAAATGTACGCTCCTTTGCTCCAATTGTCCGCTGGGTGGAAATGCCTAATTTTTTATTTATTTTTTTTGCCAAGGTTCAAGAAAGGAACATCTCCAGCTCCTTTTGGACTTGTTTACCATCTATAGAGGTGAAGATTTCAAAGGAAGAGAGCAGCAACCAGGGATATGTTTATTTTTTAATGGTATTTGTTAGGCACTGACTTATGTGCCAGGCATTGTACCAAGTGCTTGGGGAGATACAAGTTTATCAGTTTGGACACAGTCCCTGTCCCAGACAGCGTTCATAATCTTAATCCCCATTTTACTGATGAGGTAACTGAGGCACAGGGAAGTGAAGGTCACACAGCAGACAAGCAGTTGAGTCGGGATTAGAACCCATAGGCCCGTGCTCTATCGTGGTCATGGGTTCAAATTCCCACTCCGCCAATTGTCAGCTGTGTGACTTTGGGCAGGTCACTTCACTTCTCTATGCCTCAGTTAACTCATTTGTATAATGGGGATGAAGACCTCCCATGGGATCTGATCACCTTGTAACCTCCCCAGTGCTTAGAACAGTGCTTTGCACATAGTAAGCACTTAATAAATGCCATTATTATTATTATTATTATTATTATTATTATCCATCTATGCCATCAATAACACTGACAGATTACTCAAAGAGGAACTTTGAGAACCCAAATGTCTTACTGAATTTGCAGAAGCAGCATGGATTACTGGAAAGGGCACAAGTCTGACAGTCTGAGTTCTAATCCCGGCTCCACCGCTCGCTTATTGTGTGACCTTGGGCAAGTCACAACTTCTCTGTGCCTCAGTCTCCTCAATGATAAAATGGGGATTCAATACCTTTTCTCCTTTGCCTTTAGACTAAGTGCCCCATGTGGGACAAGAACAGTGACCGACCTGATTAACATGAATCTACCCTAGAATTTAGAACAGCGCTTGTGATCGCACTTAATACCTTAAGAAGCAGAATTCATAGGCCCTTAAAGAAGCACTTCATCCTCTAATATGCACTGAATTTAAAGACAAAGAAATAAATGCTTGCTGCTCATCACAGCTGTTTTCTCTCCAAAAAATAGAGCAATTTACCCTCACGGCAAGTTGTTTACTTGTTTCTCTCAGAAATATGACAAAGTCAGAAAGTAAAGAGATCTTAACTTGGTCTAAGGAAATATAGGATAAAATAGAATTGTTTCAATAGTTTTATACACAATTTTCCCCCAAATTGATTACTCATCGAGTACTCAGGTATCATTAATTTTGCATAGTGAGGTTTCCTATTTTGAAGAACATACAACTTCAACTCTACAGACTTTGCGGGACCCAGGTGTAAAGTCTCAGACATCATCATCATCATCATCATCAATCGTATTTATTGAGCGCTTACTGTGTGCAGAGCACTGTACTAAGCGCTTGGGAAGTACAAGTTGGCAACATATAGAGACAGTCCCTACCCAACAGTGGGCTCACATTGTTGTAAAGTCCACTACTTTTACATTTTCCACTGGCATAATTCAATGTACCTGATCTTCCATAACTTCAGAATAATGGGGAGAATTGTGCTTCATCACTTAAAAATAACATAGCACTGATATTTCAAATAGCTGTAGAAAATTTACCTCAAAAAGTTTTGTATGCCAAAACGGCACCAATACGATAATGACCACCAAAGCAAAGAGCCGCCATGCCTCAGAAATGGTTGGGTTGGAGAGACTGACAGTGGCGGCTGTAATAATAATAATAATAATAATAATAATAATGATGATGATAATAATGATGGCATTTATTAAGCGCTTACTAGGTGCAAAGCACTGTTCTAAGCGCTGGAGCACTGTTGTAATGTAGGCACAAGTGCACAACTGTAATGCATCTTGCAAGTGTGTGGCCCACTCTGATGAAAATAATAACTGTGCTATTTGTGATGGACTTACACGCTGCGTACACTTGTCCACAAACCTGCCTATTATACTCTGTGTGTGGCAGGAATATGACTGGCAAATAATAGAGAGTGTTCCCTCTATATCAAAACATCCCTGTGGGCAAGGAACATGCTCACCAACCCTTCTGTAATGTCCTCTCCCAAAGGCTTAGTACAGTGCTCTGCACACATTAAACACTTAACAAATGCCCCTGATTGAGTGGTGCTTTGAGAACCACTTCTACTCTAATCAAATAGTGCAGATCCTCAGTTGAAGGCTTATTAAACATTGATCTGGACGGGAGATCTCAGCATTGTTATTGGCTTTCAGGTATATTTTATCAGCTCTCCCCAGCCTGTACTGAACCAAATCCTGTGCTCATAGAGCAAACATCTTGGAGTCAGAAAGACCTGGGTTCTAATAATAATAACAATAATAATAATAATAATAATAATAATAATAATGGTATTTGTTAAGTGCTTACTATGTGCAAAGCACTGTTTTAAGCACTGGGGAGCTTACAAGGTGATCAGATTGTCCCATGGGGGGGCTCACAGTTTTAATCCCCATTTTACAGATGAGGGAACTGAGGCCCAGGGAAGTGAAGTGACTTGCCCAAAGTCACACAGCTGACAGTTGGCGGAGCTGGGATTTGAACCCATGACCTCTGACTCCAAAGCCCGGGCTCTTTCCACTGAGCCACGCTGCTTCTCATCCCAGCTCTGCCACTCGCCTGCTGTGTAATTAGGCAGGTCACAACTTACCTGTTTCACAGTTTCCTTATCTGTAAAATGGGGATTAAGACTGAGCCCCATGTGGGACAAGGGAATGTGTCCGACCTGATTATCTTGTATCTACCCCAGGGCCTGGCACATAATATGTGGTCTGCTGTGTGACCCGGGCAAGTCACTTCTGGGTCTCAGTCACATCACCTGTAAAATAAGTATTGAGTGTGAACCCCATGTGGGATAGGGACTGTGTCCAACCTGATTAACTTGTAACTACTCCAGTGCTGAGAACAGTGCTTGGTCTATAGTAAGTGTTTAATAAGCACCAAAATAATAATAGTAACTATTATTATCATTAACAAATACCACAGTTATCAATTCTTATTACTATTCATCTTGCCCAATTATGACCCCTTGCACACATTGTTCCCTTGTGGCCTGAAACTCACCACAATGCCAATAATAATAATGATAATAAAAATGGTATTTGCTAAGCATTTACTATGTGTCAAGCACTGTAGTGAGCACTGGGGTAGATACAAGTTAATCAGGTTGGACCCAGTCCCACATGGGGCTCACAGTCTAAGTAAGAGGGGGTTGGATTTAATTCTCAATGTACAGATGAGGAAACTGAGGCCCAGAGAAGTAGAGTGACTTGCCCAAGGTCACCCAGCAGGTAAGTGGCAGAGCGGGGATCAGAAGCCAGGTCCTCTGAGTCTGAGACCTATGCTCTATCCATTAGGCTGCTGACCTGGTCTCGTCTTCCGCGAGTTCTAGCATTTCTAGCATTCTTTCATTCAATCGTATTTATTGAGCGCTTACTGTGTGCAGAGCACTGTACTAAGCGCTCGGGAAGTACAAGTTGGCAACATATAGAGACGGTCCCTACCCAACAGTGGGCTCACAGTCTAGAAGTCTTCCAGCCGCTCCTGCTCCAGGCCCAGTAACCTCCCTCTTCTCCAACACTTTTTGCTTTGATTTAAACGATGTGACCAAAGATTCTTTTCAGAAGTTTCTTCGGGAATCTTTTGGCAATCGAATGCTATGCATCAGGGAAGATACCAGAGAGCCTTTATTACCTTTAAAGTAATCCGCACAGCATTACAGTCCTCCTGAAGTGGGTTCAGTTTCAGCGTTTCACCGAGATTGCTGCAACCTGATGACCGATGTTGCATTTCACAGCAAACACACACCTCCACACTGTCAAATTTAATCTAAATGAAAGAACATAGAAAGACAGGTAATAAAAATAGAATTATTATCTGTTAAAATGAACCAAAATCATAAACTCTCCCCAAAGGTTTGAAATACAAACTTTTCAGGCTCTTCTAATGATCCAGTGACTGAGTGACCACAGAGAATAAAAGACTAGAAATTACTTTGAAATAGCAAGGAACATGATGCTTCTGACTTTGGCAAGCTGTTGAAAAATATCACTTATAAATAAGAGAAAATACAGGCATTGTAATGCCAGACTAAGTACTGAAAAACTGACAAGATATACAGTGGAAAAGCTGTTTAGATAACTTGGATCAAAAAAATGCTCTATGCTCAATATTTAGGTATTTCAGGTGAGAGTGCTTGTTTTAAGTCTGACAATCCAGATGAAATTGATGACAATCAGATAAAATGAGAATATTATGATAATGATGATGATAATAAAATGAGACTATTCATCATCATCAACCTCCTCAATGGTATATACTGAGTGTCTATTGCGTGCAGAGCACGGTACTAAGCGCTTGGGAGAGTACAATATTCCTAAGTAGGAGGTTTAGACAGCTTGGGCCCAGTCTCCATCTCCCACGGGACTAATAATAATAATTATGGCTTTGTTAACTGAACTAAGCACTAGGGTAGATATAATGTAATCAGGTTGGATATAGTCCAAGTCCCACATGGGGCTCACAGTCTCCATTTTGCAGATGAAGTAACTGAGTCCCAGAGAAGTAAAGTGACTTGCCCAAAGTACACAGCGGACTAGTGGCAGAGCTGGGATTAGAACCAGGTCCTTCTGACTCCTGGGCATGGGCTCTTCCCACTAGGCCATGAAGCCCTTAAATACCATAATTATCCGATCCCTGACTAATCTGGAAGCATGCAGCTGAAAGCAAATCCAGCAGCCCTATTTAGAGTCTTTCATTTTTGTCACCTGGAATTGTGACAAATGGTACTGGTGAGTTGGCTTCCTTTTACTTTGATTCAAAGTGTGAAGAGGTATGGCCTGGTGCCGAGGGTACAAGAATCAGTTTCTTCAGCTGCAAAATGGGGACTAAATACTTGGAGCTCTTGTTTATTGTATCTACTCCAGTGCTTGGCACATAGGAAGCACTTAATAATAATTCTAATAATTGTGGTGTTTGTTAAGCACATACTCTATGCCAGGCACTATACTAAGCGCTGGGGTGGAGCAAGTATCTCAGGTTGGACACAGTCCCTGTTCCATATGGGGCTCACTGTCTCAATCCCCATTTTACAGATGAGGCACTGAGAGGTAAAGTGACTTGCCCAAGGTCACACACCAGACAAATGGTGTAGCCAGAATTAGAAACCCTGACCTTCTGATTCCCAGGCCCATGCTCTAACCACTATATCATGCTGCTTCTCTAATACCACTACTATTATTATTAATAATAATAAAGCAAAGTTAATTTCATTAGCTCTCAAGAAACAAGTGAGATACACTAATTTCATTTTTACTTTATTCATTCATGCATTCAATCAATCGTATTTATTGAGCGCTTACTGTGTGCAGAGCACTGTACTAAGCCCTTGGGAAGTACAAATTGGCAACATATAGAGACGGTCCCTACCCAACAACAGACTCAAGGCTTAGTCTAATTATCTCCCTGTTTGGTATATCACTTTCTAAGTTTTTCCCTGTCGAAATCCACCTCTCCTGTTCATGGGTTTGAAAGTGAATTAATAAAACTTTGTGTTTAAATGGTAATGAAATGCAGCTCACTTTCCTCTAACTCAGCAACATTTAAGTTGATTCATTAGCAATAATGCTTAGAGGTAGTAATATTGAATTGGAAAATTCCATTCCTACTTCTTTAACTGCCTTATGAGATCATGGGAAAATACCTTAATATCTCAGTGCCTGAGTCCATCCAGAAAGAAGAAAAAAAAATCCCTATTGTCTAAAATGCATGACAATCTCAGCTATTTAAACTGAAGACAGACTCATGGCCTGACTACAGACTTCACATAAATTCGATATAGGTTTAATTTTCTATTTAAATATTTATGTATTAAAATATGTTGTGTACAGTTTATATATTTTCTACGTTTCTTATATGCAGACATATATTATCTACTCATACAGTTGTACAATACGTTGCCTTGAAATCAAGTTGACCTTTGTTTTAAGACGATCCCACTAAAATCTGATTTTTCATACCCAAGCAGTGGCAGTAGTAGTAATAATTGTAGTAGTAGTAGTAATGATAGTAGTAGTTGTAAGAGTAGTAATTGTAGCAGAAGCACTAATAGCAATAGTAGTAGCTGTAGTAATTGTGTTTGATCATTGTTTGGGTACAATGTGAAACAGCGTGGCCTAATGAAAGAGTCCCAAGGGGGAAAGCGACTGCTGTGTCCAACCTGATTATCTTGTATCACCCCAGCACTTAGTATGATGCTTGGCACATTGTAAGTGCCTAACAAATACCACAATTATTACCATTACTATTGTTATTATCGAAGGAGGTGAGATTTCTAGGACGAGTTGGAAAACCTAGAGTGCTGTGGTCTATCGGACTTGGGGGAACATGGAGTTCGAGGGTTTTTTATTGTTATTGCCCTTCTGTTTATCACCCATTCTCAGGGGGGTATGGCAAGAAGATACCACCAAAACTGATTTAATGATTAAAACTACTTGCAGCAAAACGAGAAATGCACCAACACCGCCTTGCAACACCTTACGATCATAGCATATCAATCAATCAATCGTATTTTCTGAGCACTTACCGTGTTACTGTGTACAACACAACAATACGACACATTCCCTGCTCACACAAGCTTATGATCTGGTGGGGGCGGGGCAGACACTAATATAAATTTAAAAATTAGATATGTACATAAGTGCTGTGGTATATACATAAGTGCAGTGTGGCCTAGTGGATAGAGCACGGGCCTGAGAGTCAGAAGGACCTGGGTTCTAATCCTGGCTCTGCCACTTGTCTGCTGTGTGATCTTGGGCAGGCCCCTTCACTTCTCTGTGTCTCAGTAACCTCAGCTGTAAAATGGAGATTAAGATTGTGAGCCCTATATTGGAAAGGGATTGTATCTACCCCCAGCACTTAGTGCAGAGCCTGGAACATAGTAAGCACTTAACAAATGCCATAAAAAAATGCATATTAGAGATTAATCAAAAACCTGAGACAGGACATATGGACCAAATTAAGCATGGCCAGTGGAGGGATGCCAAAACTGGAGAGTTGGTAGACAAATTCTCTGCCCACAATGTGCCCATTGACTAGAGGAGGAGATAGACATTAACAAAAATGAATAATTTACAGATATTTACTCAAGTGCTGTGGGGCTGAGATGCACCAAACAAGGCATTTTTTCTCACCACTAAAGAAGTCCCATGGCCCCATTTATACTCCTACAGCATCATCACAGACAACAAAGGAATCCTATATAAATGGCAATAATACTGTAAACTCCTTGAGGGTAGGAATTGCATCCAATTATCCTAATGTACTCTGCCGAGTGCTTAGAACAATGCTCTGCATACAGTAAGCACACAATAAATGGATGAGAAGTAGTTTGGCCTAGTGAGAAGTAGCAGGGTCTAGTGGAGAGAGCATAGTCTTGGGAGTCAATCAATCGTATTTATTGTCAGAAGGTCCTGGGTTCTAATCACGGCTCGGCCACTTGTCTGCTGGGTAACCGTGAGCAAGTCACTTCACTTCTCTGCACCTCAGTTGCCTCAACTGTAAAATCGGGATTAATATGGTCAACCCATGTGGGACACGGACTTGGTCCAACCTGATTAACTTGTGCCTACCCCAGTGCTTAGAACAGTGCCTGGCATATACTAAGTGTTTAACAAATGTCAAAAAACCCCAACCAAATACAGACCCACGGATTGAACATTTTAATAAGTCTTCAACTATCACCAAGGAGGCGTGACAAACTTAATAAAATGGGAAAGCTTGGCGCTGACTTTTGAAGACATAACATTTACTTAAAGACAGGGTTTGATGTCAGCCTTGCAGAAATCATCAAGCAAGGAGTGGGCATAATCCTCAAGAGACTAGAAATGCAGGAGTCCGCGAGCAGCAGTGATCCCTAACACACTGGATACTCAGTTTTCCGAGGTTTGGTTCAGTGAGGTTTGACTGCCGCATAGCCGGCCTTATGGTTAGGAAGACGCAGCCTTCGTGGACATGAGTGCTCTCCAAACAGCTCACTAAAGCTCTCTTCCTCTTATTTTTACACACATACACACACACACATACACACACACACACACACACACACACACACACCCGCGCCCCCCACCCCACCCCACCCCACCCCCACCAGCTGCTTTACTCAATATCCAAAAACAGCGTCCTTTTTATCCAGGGATGCTCTCTGCTCACTGAATATTCCTTGAGCTCTCCTCAGTGAGCCTTCTGATGGGAGGTCCTCTCTGTCTTCTGGGACAATCAATCAATCAATCAATCAATCAATCTATCGTATTTATTGAGCGCTTACTGTGTGCAGAGCACTGTACTAAGCGCTTGGGAGGTACAAGTTGGCAACATATAGAGACAGTCCCTACCCAACAGTGGGCTCCAGAGAACGACTAGGCCATCAGCTCGGCTTCCTGGTGACTCCCCACACCCACTAGGATCTGGTTTCGCATGGCTTTTGACGCTCTCAGTTTTCCAGATGTTGCCAGGGGATACACTGAGTGCATTGTAATAATAATAATGGCATTTATTATTTATTTAATTATTGTAATAATTAAATATATTATAATATATTAAATTTAATATTTATTTAATTTATTATTTATTGAAGAAGCAGCGTGGCTCAGTGGAAAGAGCCCGGGCTTTGGAGTCAGAGGTCGTGGGTTCGAATCCCAGCTCTGCCACTTGTCAGCTGTGTGACTTTGGGCAAGTCACTTAACTTCTCTGGGCCTCAGTTACCTCATCTGTAAAACGGGGATGAAGACTGTGAGCCCCCCGTGGGACAACCTCATCACTTTCTAACCTCTCCAGCGCTTAGAACAGTGCTTTGCACATAGTAAGTGCTTAATAAATGCCATTATTATTATTATTGTACTGAGGTGAACCTTGACATTACTGTTCCCTAAACCAAATGTGTGCTCTCTCTCTCTCACTCACACACACTTTCTCACACTCTCTTTCACTCATACCATCCTCCCCTGACACATACCCCTTTCGCCCCCCCCACCCCCTCCATTCTAGGCAGCCTACATATCTGCCAGAGTTATTCTTCAACACATATAACACTGAAGAAATGCCACCAGACTTCAAAGATGCCTCCATAATCACCATTTTTAGAAGAAAGGTGAGAGGGCAAACTGTCGAAACTGCCAGAGAATCTCAGTGCTGCCCATTATTGGCTTGATTCTAGCCAGGAGCTTTCTGAGACAATTAGTGATGAACATGGTCAACTACAAAAACTACTCGAATAACAACATGGTTATAGCTCATAAAGCAAGGCCAATATGAACTCTGTTGTGAGATTGAGAAAAACAAATGTTCTGAGAGCAACATTGGGCTCATCAGTCTAGAGAAGCAGCATAGCTCAGTGGAAAAAGCGCGGGCTTTGGAGTCAGAGGTCATGGGTTCAAATCCCGACTCCGCCAGCTGTGTGACTTTGGGCAAGTCACTTAACTTCTCTGTGCCTCAGTTACCTCATCTGTAAAATGGGGATTAAGACTGTGAGCACCCCCTCGCCCCCCCCGCCACCGTGGGACAATCTGATCACCTTGTAACTTTCCCAGTGCTTAGAACAGCGCTTTGCAAATAGTAAGCGCTTAATAAATTCTATCATTATTATTATGAAGGCTTTTGGCTTCACCACAAGCAAGGGCTGTGGTCATTCTTAAGAAAAATCTGACAATGGTATATATTCCTGATGGTGGAAACACCAAAAAGTACAATCACCTTGGATTAAAACATTTTTTGCCCAAATTGGATAATGCTCCATTTAACCACTAGCAGGGAAAATTCTCCAAGGGACACTTGGATCTGTAGTCTTTGAGCATTTGCTATTCACTCCATCCTCATCCCTGCAGCACTTACGTAAATATCTGTAAATTATTTATTTATATTAATGTCTGTCTTCCCCTCTAGCCTATATGCCCACTGTGGGGGACAGTGAATGTGTCTATCAACTGTGCTGCACTGTCATTCAATAATATTTATTGAGTGCTTACTGTGTGCAGAGCACACAGTACTCTCCCAACTGCTTAGTATAATGTTCTGCACGCAGTAAGTGCTCAGTAAATAGCATCGATTGATAATCGATGCTGGAAATAAGTTGGGAATGCTGTGGCAGCAGTAATGCCAACCAGTAAGGGACCTTTCCAAGATGTATTTTATGACCAGGGTAGACATTAATAACTAACCAAAACGATCTGAAATAGTTAATGCCAAGGTCACTGCCTGGAAGTAATATACTATTCTGGGCAGGTAATATAGCAAATGTAACTGATGGATTTAATTTCAATCAGTAGTATTTACTGAGCACTTATTCTGTGGAGAACACTGGCCTAGTGGATAGAGCAAGGGCTTGCGAGTCAGAAGGACCTGGGTTCGAGTCCCAGCTCTGCTACTTGTCTGCTGTGTGACCTTGGGCAAGTCACTTCACTTCTCTGTGCCTCGGTTTTCTCAACTGCAAAATGAGGATACTTGTTCTCCCTCCTACTTAGACTGTGAGCCCCATGTGGGACAGGGACTGTGTCTGACTTAATTAACTTGTACCAACCCCAGCGCTTAGAAAGGTGTTTGGCACATAGTAAGTGTTTAACAAATACAATGAAAACAAACAAAACTTCACTTTTCTGAGCCTCAGTTACCTCAACTATCTTACAGAAGCATCTTAGAGAAGCGGTGTGGCCTAGTGGAAAGGGCATGGCCTTGGGAGTCAGAGGTTGTGGGTTCTAATCCTGGCTCCACCACTGACCAGCTGTGTGACTTTAGGCAAGTCACTTGACTTCTCTGGGCCTCAGTTCTCTCACCTGTAAAATGGGGATTAAGATTGTAAGCCCCACGAGGGACAACTTGATTACCTTGTATCTCCCCCAGCACTTAGAACAGTGCTTGGCACATAGTAAGTGCTTAACAAAGGCCATCATTATTATTATCTATAAAAAGGGGATTAAGGCTGTGAGCCCTATGTGGGACAGGGACTGTGTCCAACACAATTTGCTTGAATAATAATAATAATTATTATGATATTTGTTAAGTGCTTACTATGTGCCAGACACTGCAGCGTGGGTCAGTGGAAAGAGCACAGGCTTTGGAGTCAGAGGTCATGGGTTCAAATCGTGGCTCTGCCAATTGTCAGCTGTGAGACTTTGGGCAAGTCACTTCACTTCTCTGTGCCTCACTTACATTATCTATAAAATGGGGATTAAGACTGTGAGTCCCCCGTGGGACAACCCGATCACCTTGTAACCTCCCCAGAGCTTAGAACAGTGCTTTGCACATAGTAAGCACTTAATAAATGCCATTATTATTATTATTAAGCTCTGGGGTGGATACAAGCAAATCACTCAAAGAAATTACACCTAGCGGGAAGCAATAGAATAATTTATGATAATAAATTTCAGTCCCGTAGACAGCTCCTCTGGAGCAGGAAGCACGTCATCTACCAGTTCAGTGTAATTTCACTTTTCCAAGTGCTTAGTACAGTGCTCTGCAAACAGTAAGCACTCAATAAATATCATTGGTGGATTGACTGACAAAGATATATACATAAGTGCCCTGGCAGGAGCTACCAAATGAACACCCATATGCTCAGGGGGTGCAGAATTGCTGAAGGGGCAGGAGTGGCATGGACATAGACTGGGATAGGAAAGAAGAATTACAGAAGGCCTCCTCTCAGAGACATCATTTCAGAAAGGCCTTAAAGATGGGGAGAGAACAGCAGTCTGCCTGCTAAAAAGGAGGAGGGAATGCCGTGCAAAAGACGGGGGCACAGCCAGAGAGATGAGAACAAAGAACGGCAGGTAGGCTGACTTGAGAGGAACAAATCATTCAAGTAATGGTACCCAGAGAGCCAGTGATCTTCTCTTCCCCACCATTAGTTCTTAAATTCCTTGGGGACAAACATCTCCCCTTACACTTCTCTTGCCTCCTGTATGGATAGTCTGATACTTTCCGTGCAGTAGATTGCTCAATACATACTGCTAATTCATCATGCATTCATTCACTGGTATTTATGGAGTGTCTACTTGGTGCCAAGTACTGTATTCGGCTCTGGGCAGAAATGCAATAAAGGATAAATAAGATCTGGTCCCTGGCCCTCAGAGGATGGACGCTCTAGGACGGTGGACTGGGAGGATGGTGAGGGGCACATGCAGAAGGATTGAAATACACAAAGCAAGGAACACCAGGACAACAGTGGAAGTATGAAGAGTTCAAGACTATGGTGGTTGAAAGAGTGATTCCCTACTGGACAGGAAGGGCCATCTATTGTCCAGTCGCCACAATGGCCTCATCCCCTTCATTCAAAAATTTGTGGAGGCCCCACTGCTGCCACTGGAATCCTTCTCTGCTCAATCTGCCAAGGAGGTTTGGGAATAGATCCCTGGGACAGCTTTGGGGGAGGACAGTGAGGCAGGTTGGGAGCAGGGCCCTGGGATAGCACGGGGTGGGAGGACAGTGAGGGGTCCTGAGGTTGAGGCTGAACGATCCCATGATGAGGAAGGGCTGAGGCCCTGCCGTCATGACTAAAGTCCTTCCTACCCCATTCTGGCCAAGCATGTTGGGAGCAGAGACCTGGGATAGCACAAGGGGAAGGACAGCGAGGGGCCCTGATGTTGAGGCTAAACGACCCTGTGACGTGAGAGGGCTGAGGCCCTGCTGTCGTGGCTGGAGTCCTTACCTGCCCAGCTCCGGCAAGGCAGGTTGGGAGCAGAGCCCTGGGATGACGCTGGACGTAGGCAACGAAAATCAATCCTCGGGCCAACTGGGTGGGCCAAAGCCAAGTTCTGCATTAATGCTCAATGCTACATTCACGCTCATGCAGACTGCAACGATCTGAACTTTCCAACGTGGCAACCTAGGCAATGGCATTTCTAATTTTCCATATAGATACTAAAGTGATGAAATAGTGAAAAAGAAAATTTAGTCTAGAGTGGAAAAAAGCCTTCTAATAAAATATACGACCCAGGGAAAGAGAAAGGAGGCTCTAAAAACCAGACGGGCCCATCACCAGAAAATATGATGTAACATTTCTGGGGAATGGGTATCTAAATAAATCTTTTCCAAATTTAATTTCTGTGCATCTATGATTGATTCTAGGCAATCTTCAAAAAAGGCAACTGATTAGCTCTCCTAGACCCAGATGTCTTGAGAGCCAAGAGGTTGGGAGATTTATTTTAGGGAATGTCCTTGAGCTTTTCAGTTCTCTAATCTAGTATGAAGCCTGCTGAATAGCTTTGCAAATGAAACCTGAGCATTTTTCATTTACCCTTTTTTTCTCCTTCCACCTCACGATGTTAACACCTAAGGGCGCTTTATAAGTTTAGTGAAGATATATGCATTATTTCTTTAAGGCTGGAAAATCCTGGTTCCCACTGGCAAATGCTTCAGCTGCTTAAGATAAAAAAAAAAGAAAAGCAAGGGAATGGTTGCTGTTTTTCTGATTAAATTTCACCTATCAGGGGATTTCTATGATAAAGTGGGGAAGATAATTGGTTCCTCCCAGGATATTAGTTTTCAAATGTAAAGCTTCTCAACATGCTGATTTGTCATGATAAACTAGCATTTTCACATTACCTCATTTATGTGTATAAATGAATGTGTATATGTGCATATTTATATGTGTGTATTGACATACATATACAGACTCACACATATAAATATATGTATAAATGTATACATATGTATAAAGATATATAAGTATAAATATATCTCTCTATATAGATAACATTGTATTGCATAAAGATGAGAAATTTGATTTTGGGGAGGAGGCTTTTCAACAGACATTGGGGTATATCCTGTGACATGCACATGTGTAGCTTCACTATAGTAGTAATACTATTTATTAAGCTCTTACTGTGTGCAGAGCTAGAAAAGAATACGCAGATGGGAATATACCACTAATCATTTTGATTCCTGTGCATGGGCAAAGATTCAAATGGGATTATGCCAGCTTCTTCCAATTCTCCAAACTTTCAATATGGAAGGGAAGACAAATGGGAGCCCTTCATATAACACATGCACAAAATAGCAGGCAGTCCCTTAAAAGAGCTGCTGGCAACTCTCCATTCCCATGACCTGTGTCAGAAAGGTTGATGCATGGCGAGAGCAAGAGAAAGGTGTCAGTGGTCTCCAAAATCAATATTATGAATGACCCGACACATCGAGACAGCTGATCAAAGAGGCCTCATAGCCACCTTTAAGGAATTCCTGCCATTTCCACAAGGAAAGGAAAATGGCCAACTCTCTGTAGCTTCTTCCAAGAACGCAATGAAAAAATTCTGAGTTGCCTCCAGTTGTGTGTGGGCCAACAAGCCACAAGAGGCCGGGACATTTCCCTCTCTCCTCTAGAGGTGGTTTATTGAATTAAGGAGTCATCATCTGCAGGGTCTCAGACCATTTGCCATTTGCCGTTACTAGCCAGTGAGTGAGGCCCGTGGGCAATGGACAACTGTACTCATTGTGTGTTCCATTTCCAAGTATTGCCAGTGAAACTGGGGCCACCTGCATGGCTCAGTGGAAAGAGCCCAGGCTTGGGACTCAGAGCTCATGGTTTCTAATCGTGGCTCTGCCACTTGTCAGCTGTGTGACTTTGGGCAAGTCACTTCATTTCTCTGGGTCTCAGTTACCTCATCTGGAAAATAGGGATTAAGACTGTGAGCCCCAAGTGGGACAACTTGATCACCTCGTATGCCCCCCAGTGCTTAGAATAGTGCTTGGCACATAGTAAGTGCTAACAAATACCATCACTATTATTATTATTGTTATCAATCAATCAATCGTATTTATTGAGCGCTTACTGCATGCAGGGCGCTGTACTAAGCACTTGGGAAGTACAAGTTGGCAACATATAGAGACAGTCCCTACCCAACAGTTATCTCTCTCCTTGTTATCTCTCTCTCTCTCCACATCCTTGACATGGCCCTTCTGTCCATATCACGTGGGGGACTAGTGAGTCACCATACAGTCACAGTCACAAGGGGAGGGAGGGAGAGAGGGAGGGACGGGGAGGGAGGGAGAGAGAGGGAGAGGGAGAGAGAGGGAGAGGGAGAGAGAGAGAGAGAGAGAGAGAGAGACAGAGAGAGAGAGAGAGACAGAGAGAGAGACAGAGAGAGAGACAGAGGCAGAGAGAGAGAGAGAGACAGAGAGACAGAGAGAGAGAGAGAGAGAGACTGACTCAAAGGAAAAATGATGACTGAGTTTCCCACCAGGAATGATGGATTTTTTTTAATGATATTTATTATGTGCTTACTATGTGCCAGGCACTGTACTGAGTGCTCAGGTAGATACAAGCTAATCAAGATGGACACAGTCCATGTCCCACATGGAGTTCACAGTCTTAATCCCCATTTTACAGTTGAGGTAACAGAGGCACAGAGAAGTGAATGACTTGCCCAAGCAGACAAGTGGTGGAGCCAGGATTCGAATCCTGCCTAGTCCTTCTGACTGTCAGACCCATGCCCTTTCCACTAGGTCACACTGCTTCTCGAACCTTCTTCCTGAGACTTCAGGACCGAGAACCTAGGCAGAGGAATTGATGACCGTGTTCAATAATAATAATGGCATTTTTAAGCACTTACTATTGTCAAACCCTGTATTCAACATTGGGATAGAGACAAGATAATCAGTTAAGACACAGTCCCTCACGTTGTGGGGCTCACCGTCTAAGTAAGAGCGAGAACAGGTATTCCCTTCTTTAAAAATGAGGGAACAGGCCCAGAGAAGTTAAGTGACTTGCCCAAGGTCACAGAGCAGGCAAGCAGCAGAGCCCATGCTCTTACCATTGGGCCATGCAACTTCTTCGAGTGCCACTGACTTTCTAATGAGCAAGTTGGCAGGGTGAGGGTGACGTGTTTCTGCCAAGGCCACCCGCTGCTTTTATCCTTGTTAGTCAGGTGCAGGTAGAACTAAGACTAGACCAAGATCTCTTGATTTTCAGAGCAGTGCTCTTTCTACTGGAACAACCGCACAACACTAGAAGCAAAATAGAAAAGGGTGAAAAGCAGGACCCAGGCTGGACTCTGAACTATGCTCAATTCTGTTTCCCTTCTGTTACTTGTGGGAGGGAGGCAAGAAGAGGAGAAGGCGGGGAAGGGAGAGTCATTCATTCATTCAAACAAATTTATTGAGCGCTTACTGTGTGCAGAGCACTGTACTAAGCGCTTGTATCTGAGAAGAATGAATTAGGTGTAGGTTTAGGGGGAAAGATGAGTAGCACTGTTTCAGCCATACTGAGTCTGGAAGGCTTGTTCTGGAGGCAAGAGGAGATGTGTGATTACAGGTCAGATGAGAGGTTATTGGCTAGGGAGGTGGATTTTGGAGTCATTTGCGCAGAGCTGATAACTGAAGTCATGTCAGAGAGTGTGTGAGAGACGGAGTGTAGAGTGCTAAGAGTAGGGTTTCCAGTACAAAGTCTTGCCCGACACCCACAGTAAGACAGTAGGAGGTGGAGGAAGAATGAGTGATCCAATCAATCACATTTAATGAGTGCTAACAGTGTGCAGAGCACTGTACTGAGTAAGAGCTAGGGAAAGTACAATACAACAGAGAAGTGAACAATAATGATGGTATTTGTTAAGCGCTTACTACGTGCCAAGCACTGTTCTAAGCACTGGGGGAAATACAAGGTAATCAGGTGGTCCCATGTGGGGCTCCCAATCTTAATCCCCATTTTACAGATGAGGGAACTGAGGCCAAGAGAAGTGAAGTGACTTGCCCAAGGTCATACAGCAGACAAGTGGTGGAGCAGGGATTAGTGAATGAAACCGAGGAGGAGCGGTAATGGAGGTAGAAGCACAGCCAGGTCAGCACTGTGTCAGCAAAACTGAGTCCAAGGAGTGCTTTGAGGAGGAATGAGTTGTTCAGAATTTCCAAAGCAGATCGAAGGTCAAAGAGTATCAGAATGAAGGCTAGCCCTTTGGATGGCTACAGGGAGGTCACTGGTGACTTAAGAGAGTGCTGTCACAGTGGCAGGAAGGGGTTGGAAGCTTGACCGTAATGGGTTGAGAAGATGAATCAATCACTTGCTGAGCAATTACTGTGTGCACAGCAATGTATCGAGTGCTTGGGAGAATACAGTGCAATAGGATTAGGGAATACGAAGCACTGGGAGGGAAGACAGGGGTGGGAATTCAACCCAGTCCCTGTCTCTCAGAGCGTTCCCAATCCAAGAGCATAAGTGGGGGAGAATAATAATGATAATGATGGTATTTGTTAAGTGCTTGCTATGTGTCAAGCACTGTTCTAAGTGCCTGGTAGATAAAAAGTAATCAGGTTGTCCCATGTGGGGCTCACAGTCTCACAGTGCTCTGCACACTGTAAGCACTCAATAAATACAACTGAATGAATTAATTAATTCCCATTTTACAGATGAGGTAACTGAGGCACAGAGAAGTTAAGTGACTTGCCTTTGGAGGCAGGCAGTGGCCTATGCCAAATGCTGGAAGTAAGTTTTGGTTGGGGAGGGTTGCTGCTCTTTGCCTTGCTGCATCATAGTCTTCCCACCCTCCTTCATAGTCTGTCCAGTTGCTTCCCTTTCCACTAAACTGATCAAAATAGTCATCACAACCCCAGGAAACTACTAATTTCAGATAAATTTAGGAATAAAACAGTTTCTTTGCATAAGGCTGAGGGATATCGTGCTGAGTTACCCAACTCCCTCTGCTGCAGTATTCATTGATGATATTAAACATCTATCAGCATTATTTCTTAAACAAGTAGAATTCACCCTCTCACGTGAAAGGGAAATCTACATTGTTAATCGCTTTCCTGGCACTTTGCATCCTGCTTTGATGCCATTCACGGTTTCATCACAGTGAAAGCAGAGAAAAATATTACAATTTTGTTCAAGGCTGCAGCTCACAAGACTGGTATTTTTTGACTGAACTGTGTTATTTAGGCCAAATGTTTCCCTTTTGCCTTCCCCCGCAAAGGCTGATCTATAGAATGTATTACAAATCCATAGGGGTGTGGCCCTGATCAAATGATTCATTCAATCGTATTTATTGAGTGCTTACTGTGTGCAGAGCACTGTACTAAGTGCTTGGGAAACACAAGTCGGCAACATATAGAGACGGTCCCTACCCGACAATGGGCTCACAGTCTAGAAAGGGGAGACAGGCAACAAAACGTGTAGACAGGTGTCAAAAATGTCAGAACAAATAGAATTATAGCTACATGCACATCATTAACAAAATAAATGGAATAGTAAATATGTACAAGTAAAATAAACAGAGTAATAAATCTGTATAAATACATACAAGTGCGGTGGGGAGGGGAAGGAGGTAGGGCCAGGGTTGGGGGGGAGGGGAGGAAGAGAGGAAAAAGAGGGCTCAGTCTGGGAAGGCCTCCTAGAGGAGGTGAGCTCTCAATAGAACTTTGAAGGGAGGAAGAGAGCTAGCTTGGTGGATGTGCGGAGAGAGGGCATTCCAGGCCAGGGGGAGGATGTGGGCCAGGGGTCAACGGTGGGACAGGCGAGAACGAGGTACAGTGAGGAGGTTAGTGGTGGCAGAGTAGCAGAGGGTGCAGGCTGGGCTGTAGGAGAGAAGGGAGGTGAGGTAGGAGGGGGTGAGGGGATGGAGAGTCCTGAAGCAGAGAGTGAGGAGTTTTTGCTTGATTCGTAGGTTGACAGGCAGCCACTGGAGATTTTTGAGGAGGGGAGTGACATGCCCAGGACATTTCTGTACTAAGATAATCCGAGCAGCACAGTGAAGTATAGACTGAAGTTGGGAGAGACAGGAGGATGGGAGATCAGAGAGGAGGCTGATGCAGTAATCCAGTCAGGATAGGATGAGAGATTGAACTAGAAAGGTAGTGGTTTGGATGGAGAGGAAAGGGCGAATCTTGGAGGCGAGACTGGCAGGTTTTGGTGACGGATTGGATGTGTGGGGTGAATGAGAGAGCGGAGTCGAGGATGACACCAAGGTTGCGGGCTTGTGAGACAGGAAGGATGGTAGTGTCGTCTACAGTGATGGAAAAGTCAGAAAGAGGACAGGGTTTGGGAGGGGTGATAAGGAGTTCAGTCTTGGACATACTGAGTTTCAGATGGTGGGCAGACATCCAGATGGAGATGTCCTGAAGGCAGGAGGAGATATGAGCCTGGAGGGAGGGAGAGAGAGCAGGGGCGGAGATGTAGATTTTGGTGTCCATCAGCATAGAGATGATAGTTGAAGTCATGGGAGCAAATGAGTTCACCAAGGGAGTGAGTGTAGATAGAGAACAGAAGGGGATCAAGAACTGACCCTTGAGCAACCCCAACAGTAAGGAGGAGGAGGAGGAGCCTGCAAAGGAGACTGAGAGCCTCTCATAATAATAATAATAATAATAATGGCATTTATCAAGTGTTTACTACGTGCAAAGCACTGTTCTAAGCTCTGGGGAGGTTACAAGGCGATCAGGTTGTACCAGGGGTGGCTCACAGTCGTAATCCACATTTTACAGATGAGGTAACTGAGGCGCAGAGAACTGAGAGCCTGGTCCCAAATTCTGAGCCAGGCCACGATAGAGGTTTCCTTTCACCCTGCCTTTTCTCTCGCTGTCCTTATTCAAAGATGTGACGGTGAGACTCCAGACTGTAAGCTCGGTGTCGGCAGGGAACGTGCTTACCAACTACGCTGTATTATACTCTCCCGAGTGCTTAGTATAGTTCTCTGCACAGAGTGAGCACTCAGTAAGACAAATACGATTGATCAGATGAGAAGCAGCTGGTTTAGTAGATAGAACACGGGCCTGGGAGTCGGAAGGACCTGGGTTCGAATGAATCCCAGCTCCACCGCTTGTCTGCTCTGCGAACTTGGGCAAGTCACTTCACTTCTGAGGAGCAGCGTGGCTCAGTGGAAAAGAGCACGGGCTTTGGAGTCAGAGGTCATGGGTTCAAATCCCAGCTCCTCCAATTGTCAGCTGTGTGACTTTGGGCAAGTCACTTAACTTCTCTGTGCCTCAGTTACCTCATCTGTAAAATGGGGATTAAGACTGTGAGCCCCCCGTGGGACAACCTGATCACCTTGTAACCTCCCCAGCACTTAGAACAGTGCTTTGCACATAGTAAGCGCTTAATAAATGCCATTATTATTATTATTATTATTCTCTATTCCTCAGTTACCTCATCTGTAAAATGGAGATTGAGACTGGGAGCTCTAGGTGGGCTGTGTCTAACCCAATAACCTTGCATCTACCCTGGCGCTTAATACAGGGCCTGGCACACAGTAATAATAATCATAATAATAATAATGGTGGCACTTGTTAAGCGCTTAGTATGTGCAAAGCGCTGTTCTAAGTGCTTGGGAGATACAAGGTGATCAGTTTGTCCCACATGGGGCTTACAGTCTTCATCCCCATTTTACAGATGAGGGAACTGAGGCACAGAGAAGTTAAGTGACTTGCCCAAAGTCACACAGCTGAGAAGCGGCGGAGTTGGGATTTGAACCCATGACCTCTGACTCCAGAGCCCATGCTCTTTCCACTGAGCCACGCTGTTTCTTGTGTAAGCACAGTAAGCATTTAACAAACACCACAATTATTATTACTATTATGAGCCCTGGTGACAATCAACAAATACATCGACGGTCCCTTTAACTTTGTGAAAAAGATTTCTTTTGACTCTGAGGTGCAGTCCTTATCTACAATGTGTGACTCTTTCTTGTAGCTTTCTTGTCTCTCCACTGCATTTGGTGCAAGAGAACTACGTGTTTTGATGGCTTACCTGTTCCTCTTGGGTTTGCGATTAGTCACTTTTTCCTATTAAAACATTTTACTTAATAGATAAATGTTTTTTTCAGGTAAAGAGCTGGGCAGAGCAGAGGTGATTTGAAAAGAAGGTGGATGGAGTGATGACGTTGACTTTCACTCCTTGGTTTGGGATCTTGAATACGGTCTCTATAAACGGTAAGCTCATCATAGCATGGAATGTGTCTACCGACTCTTAATTCAGTTCTCTACACACAGTGAGCACTGAATAAGTACCACTGATTTAGAGTCATCCTCTCTTCCCTTGTTCTTCTTATACACCCAATCCCATTAAAAAAAAAAATTGGAAGCTATGGGAAAGAGAGTTTGTGTATGCTAAGGCCACCAAAAATAAGACTGATACTACTAGTATGCTTATCACTGCTTTTTCCTCTAGCCTTATTCTGAGAATACATCAACCTATCAATTTTTCATAAGAAGAAATCCAGCCACCATGCAAAGCAATGCTAATATGACTACCCTTTAGCTTTCACTGTTGGACAGTGACATACTCCATCAGGTGTTACCATTCAGATCTTAGGCACATTCAAAATGTCTTTCTCTTATTTGGTCAGTGACAAATTGATTTATGTATTCACTGAGCCTGAGTAGGCCACTGTTCTTTAGCTAATCAATTTTGTGGTGTTCTCCGTATTTCAGCATCACCGCCCCAATATGTGCTGAAATCTCTCTTGAAAATCAGCTTGTCAGATATCAGTATGGCCATAACGAACCTGTCTACATCCATTTGGCATCTCGCTCCCCATTGCTGTCAGTGAAGAGTGGGGGCATAGGCACAAATGACTACCATAGCTCTTCTGTTTTAAGGGAAGATTTAGGGCCAGTAAACGTTCACTAATGCTCCAGTCGGGCTTGAAAGAACTGAAGCAAGTGGTTACCTCATCGAGGAACCTAATCCTGAAAAACTCTGTTTGGAGGAAGGAACACTTCTCCAGAAAAAGGGACAACCAACATCAATTTCACAAGCTTTACCTTCATCACTTGTGCTCGGAGATTCAAGGATATTTGAATTATATATTAATCCCTCATATTAATTATATATTAATGTAATCATATTATAACATTAATATTAATTACACATTTCATAATATATGAAGAGTCATTCACACACATTTTGCACGTACTTCTTTGCTAATCTATCCAGTAATTATCAATCTGAACTAAAGACTTCCAAACCCCACTCTATACATTTTCATAAAATGACCTTTATCTATGCTAATTTTTAATCTTAAAATGGCTCTAGAAAGCGTACTAATAAAAAACAATCTGTCTTTGTGAAGAGTTTTTCTGCAAACATTCTGGGCACAAAGAATCACATATATGTTCTTCACATTTTACCCTTCTACTGGTTCCTGAAAATGGTAATTTGTGTTAGTCAACTCTTCACAGTTTGTCCCTTATTTCAAAAAACTGAAATTTTTTTTTTCTCTTGAAGACTAAAAGTGAGTGGGTTTGAAATTCAAGCTTGAAAGAACTGTTATTTACTAAGATCTTGTGTCAAATAAACTGATGTATTAAACATGAAAATATAATGCTAATGCTCACCAAGAGGCAGTGAATTCTTGAGAATATAGAGCTCATCTGAAAGGGAGCAAGGCATTCAACTTTTTCTCTTGTACAGGTATTCCAAAGAGAATACTATAAAGTTATTATTGTTGCACCCTATGTGTATCTTCAGTACTGCTAAAATTGTAGGTTTTTCTTACAGTATTCGTTCAGAGCTTACTGTGTGTCAGGCACTGTACTAAGCTCTGGGGTAAATACAGAGTAATCAGGTTGGACACCGTCCATTTCCCATGTGGGGCTCACAGTCTTAATCCCCGTAATTCCCATTTTACAGACAAGGTAACTGAGGCCCATAGAAATGAAGTGACTTGACACAGCAGGCAGATGGTGGTGCTGGGATTAGAACCAAGGTCCTCTGACTCCCCATAGTTGTGTTCTTGAAGAACTATGTATATTATGAAAAATGTGTGTGTAGATGGTTCAAAGCTACCACCACCCTGAAATGTTTTTATTCAAATTTCCTATATTACTGCTGTATACTGTGTCTTCTTTTATAACATGTAACAAGTAAATGATAAATGAGCAACTAATGGGTAACAGAACTAAGAGCCATGAAAAATGGAAAAGCACCTGGACCTAATGAGCTTTATAAACACAGAATTGATGCTATTTGAACACTTACACAAGCCTTTATTCTCATTCCAAAAAAGCCTTCTCCTTATCCAACCACACACTCCTACTATCTGTAATTTACTTTAGTGTCTGTCTCCTCCCTGAGATTATAAACTTTGGTGGGCAATGAATGTGTCTACTAATTCTAGCACTTGGCACTTAGTTATCTGCATACAGTAAGTACTCAATAAATGACATTATTGGAGGATTTCCCATATCTCCACCTTGTATATGAATTGTATATGATTTACCTTGCGATGCTAGTAACTCATGGTCAGTTTTGGGTAAGTTTTTGTGTGCGGTCATCATTCTTATCACTAAAATATAGACCCTCTCACCCCTATCACAAAACCTAGATTGGAAATTTAAATTTTGTATTAACCTAAATTAAATAAGTTTTCTTTAATATTTCTCTCTGTGCCAATATATAGCAGTGATATTGAGTGTAAGGAGCCAATCACATCATTTGAAAACATTGAAAATAATATTTGTGGTATTTGTTCAGCAGTTGTTAAACTATGTGCCAAGCACTATATTAAGCACTGGGGAAGACACAAGATAATCAGGTCAGACACAGTCTGTGTCCGGCATGGGCCTTACAGACTAAGTAGGAGGGAGAACAACTATTTAATCTCTATTTTACAAATGAGGAAACTGTGGCACAAGACTTTAAATGACTGGCCCAAGATCACACAGCAGACGAGCAGTGGAACCAGGACTAGAAACCAAGTCCTCTAACTGCAAGCCCAACCTCTTTCCACTGGGCCATGTCACTTCCAAAAAATGTAACAATACTCTGAACCTGTATTTTTAAAAAATAATACATAATACCAGAGTTTTGTCTGAAATTAAAGAAAAGATGAATCCCACCCAATTAAAAAAAACTATAGTAGTTATAATGTCTATATGGTAAATATGCTATATGCTAATATATGTGCTCTATGCTAAATACAGCACAGGTCAGTCTTTAACCTCCAGATTACCATTATCATCAACAATGATTTTTATTGAGCTCTGTATGCAGAGCACTGTACTAAGAATTTGTGAGAGCGCAATACAACAGAGTTGGTAGATACATTCCCTGCCCACAAGAATAAAATAATAATAATAATAATGGCATTTATTAAGCATTTACTATGTGCAAAGCACTGTTCTAAGCGCTTGGGAGGATACAAGGTGATCAGGTTGTCCCACAGGGGGCTCACAATCTTAATCTCCATTTTACAGATGAGTTAACTGAGGCACAGAGAAGTTAAGTGACTTGCCCAAAGCTGACAATTGGCAGAGCCGAGATTTGAACCCATGACCTCTGACTCCAAAGCCCGTGCTCTTTCCACGGAGCCACGCTGCTACCCCCGCATGGCAATGGGTGCCCATTTCTCATACCCTGGGACACAGCCAGGGTTCTCCATCCTCCCAGCCTTGTTTTGTGCTCCAAACACAATGTGAGCTCAGCTATAATTAAATTCCACAATATGAGTCCCCAAAAGCATAGTATAGTCTAAGTGGAAGGTATTAAGACAAAGTCAAATTCTTAACTGAAAGCAGAATGGCCTTCTAGAAAAAGCAAGGGCCTGGAGTCAGAGGATCTGGTTCTAAATCCAACTCCAGTCACTTGCCTGCTGTGTGACCTTGGGGAAGTCATTTTACTTCTCTGTGCCTTGGCTTCCTCATCCATAAAATGGAGATTCAATACCTATTCTCCCTCCAACTTATGCTGAGCCCAAAGTGGGACAGGGACTATATCTGACCTGATTAACTTGGATGCTATCCCAGTGACTGGAACAGTGTTTGGCTTCGTAAAGGCTTAACAAATTCCATTAAAAAGTGCATATTCTCTGGTAAGCAGAATGAAACCAAAGGCATGAACCTATATACCTCACCCTTAACATCAACATACATCACTGCCTTTCTTAAATCTCATTGTGTTCTGATGCTTGACAAGTTTGAGATCCAGAACTTCCAATTAGTGTTCCAACAACCTTTTTTAAATACAAGCAATTCTGTTCACACAAAGCCATCCACAACACCTGGAATTCTGGCACTCCGGACACACCACATCACACTCATTAAAATAATGAATTCGTCTCATGACTGCTCATCATTTGAGCAGGAAACAGAATCAGAAAGATTCTCATAAATTAGGATTTTTTTTTATACTTCAAATTCATTTGAATTTAAATTTCTGGCTCTAAACTGAGGCTTCTTTTCTTACTTTTTTAACTGTTCCAATCCCAAAGGGACTAGGTAAAGTAACCTAACGGGATAGATGTTTCAGAATTTCACTTTCAGAAATGAGTATTAAGTCCGTGGAAATCTCATTAATCTGCATAAATATACAGGCAGCAGGCTGGGCCGTATGAACCCCTCCAGGGGTCTAGCTTTTGAGGGGCCCCAATATACGGGGCATGATGTAATCCTATTATCCTGCCTATGACAATATTTGAGTCATCTCCCTGGTTTGGCTTGGAACCGCACTTGGCTAAGCGCCCACTCCATCCCCACGCTGGCTCGCTGGTACCATTCTCCCAGCCCAGCTGGCACGGTTCATCTCCAAAAGCCGTGTGTTCGTTCGTCCCAAAACTAACATTTGCCAACCCCCCAGAGACTTGTAGCAGCGCGGGTTACTGGAAAGAGCATGCGGATGCGAGTCAGGAGACCTGGGTTCTCATCCTGACTCTGGCACTGGCCTGCTGTAAGATCTTGGACAAGTCATTTCATTTTTCAATGCCTCCGTTTCCTCGTCATCTGTAAAATGGGGAATTCAATACGTGTCCTCCCTGCTTCTCAGACTGTGAGCCCCATGTGGGACAGGGACTGTGTCTGATCTGATTGCATCATTCATTCATTCAATCGTATTTATTGAGCACTTACTGTGTGCAGAGTGCTTAGTACTGCGCATTGCACCTACCCCAACACTTTGTACAGTGCTAGGCACAATAAGCATCTAGTACAATCCACTATCATCATTATTATTATTATTATTCCCTCTGCTGTAAGCATGAACTAATTAATGCTTATGGATAGGCTTTATCTAGCTAATAATAATTTGCCCCACCCTGCCTGCACGCCACAGCACTTATGTACATAGCTTTAAATTATATACTATAAATTATTTATTTATGCTAATATCTGTCTCCCCTCTAGACTGTCAGCTCATTACAAGCAGGGAACATATATGCTAATTCTGTTTTGCATTCTCCCAAACGCTTACCGTAATTTACTTATTTATATTAATGTCTCTCTCCCCCTCTAAACTGTAAGCTCGTTGTGGGCAGGGAATGTATCTGTTTTCTGTGGTACTCTCCCAAGCACCTAGTACAGTGCTCTAATAATTAATAATAGCTGTGGTATTTGTTAAGCACTTACTATGTTCCAGGCACTGTACTAAACGCTGGGGGGGAATACTAGCAAGTCAGGTTGGACACAGTCCCTGTCCCATATTGGGCTCACAGTCTTAATCCCCATTTTACAGATGAGGTAACTGAGGCCCAGAAAAGTGAAAAGACTTGCCCAAGGTTACACAGCAGACAAGTGGCGGAGCCAGGATTAGAACCCAGGACTTTATGACTCCCAGGGACATGCACATAGTAAGCACACAATAAATACCACTGATTGATTGGTATTATGCCCAGCAGACCCAGGTGTTTTCTCCCAGTAGCATCTCATGAGGCTCCATCTGGGCGACCTCACAACTAAGGGTCTTCAGGCCAGGGAAAGGGGTCTCTCCTTCTGCAGCCCAGCCCGCACCCTCCGCTCCTCTGCCACTAACCTCCTCACTGTGCCTCGTTCTCGCCTGTCCCGCCGTCGACCCCCGGCCCACGTCCTTCCCCTGGCCTGGAATGCCCTCCCTCCACACATCCACCAAATTAGCTCTCTGCCTCCCTTCAAAGCCCTCCTGAGAGCTCAACTCCTCCAGGAGGCCTTCCCAGACTGAGCCCCCTTTATCCTCTCCTCCTCCCCATCCCCCCGTCTACCTCCTTCCCCTCCCCACAGCACTTGTATATATTTGCACAGATTTATTACTCTATTTTACTTGTACATATCTACTATTCTACTTATTTTGTTAATGATGTGCATAGAGCTATAATTCTATTTGTTCTGACGATTTTGACACCTATGTGTTTTGTTGTCTGCCTCCCCCTTCTAGACTGTGAGCCCGTTGTTGGGTAGGGACCGTCTCTCTATGTTGCCGACTTGTACTTCCCAAGCGCTTAGTACAGTGCTCTGCACACAGTAAGCGCTCAATAAATGACTGAATGAATGAATGAGAGGCGAGTTGGAGGGCTTCTGATCCCACTCTCTCCCTGCAGAGCTGGGGACTGTACCCCCATGGGCAAGTCACTTCACTTCTCTGGGCCTCAGTTTGGTCATCTGCAAAATGGGGAGTGAGACTGTGAACCTCATGTGGGACAGGGACTGTGTTCAACCCGATTTGCTTGTATCCACCCAGCTTAGTAAAGTGCATGGTGCATAGTAAGCGCTTAACAAATACCGCAATTAATATTCTTCTTGACTAACTGCAGCTGAGCCAGGGTCTCCAGGGTCGAGTTGGCCAGGGCTGTAGCCCCTGGACATCTCCTGTGCAATGTCACTGGCAATCAGCCAGAGCTTCAGTAGGGGGAAGAGGGGGAAATCATTAGTTGGGGGAACCATAATCCATCCATGTTGGAAGGACAGCTTTTGGCAGAGGTATGTAAGTGGTGGCATTTCAGTCAGTCAGTCAGTGAGTCACTCATATTTATTGAGCGCTTACTGTGTGCAGAGCACTGTATAAAGGCTTGGGAGAGTACATTTTAACACATTCACTGCCCACATGAGTTTTCAACCTAGAGAGGGAGGCAAACATTAAGGTAAATAAATTACAAATGCATATATAAGTGCTGTGGGGCTGGGAGCGGGGATGAATAAAGGGAGCCAGGCAGGGCGACACAAAGGCTTTGAAGAGGGGGAGAGTAATTAGGGGATCCCTTCTTCTAGGGCCACTGGGCTTCAGTCTCATGATGCACTGCGTTAATCTGGCCCTGGCAGTAGGCCCAAAGAACGTGATTACTGTGACTGATTAAGGTCTAGGCAATCTTTTATTTTCCTGCACTTGGGAAAATAGAGGACAATTTGAGCTATGAGAGGAAACTTACTTTAGATAGCTTTCATTACTTTCTACACGAAATTATGCAGGGCCAATCCATATTATTTCCACTCCATGAATGAAAATTGAGAGGGGAAAAATGTATAAATGTAGACGATAAAATATATGTTGCATTTGCCTGTAGTCTTTAAACGTTGATACAATATACCGTCGGACAATAACTATACTTATGCTCAAGATACTAAGTTAAAGTATTTTTTCTTGGGCTATTTGCTTTTCCCAGAAGTCTTTTTTAAGGCTCTAGCTTGAAGTGAATTATTCTGTAGACTAGCAGGGAATTTGCTCAGAAACAATGGTAGAAGTCAGCAGCCTGAAGTGGATTGTCATCTCGAGCAGGGACTTTGGGAAGGCTGAACAGCCTAGTCGGGAGAGCCAAAAAACAGTGATAGGTGCTTTAGGTGGTAAACACGGTACATCAAATCTATATAATGCCAACAATATGGAATGAAATCCTTTTTGCCTATAGGACTTATAAACCACAGCCACATATTTGGGTAAGACTTCACCAATCAATCCATCGTATTTTTGAGCACTTACTGTGTGCAGAGCACTGTATAAAGTGCTTGGGAGAGCATAACAGAACAGAGATGGTAGACACATTCCCAGGATGAGAAGTATCTATGGACATGAATATACAGAGGTAGACATTACTTTTGCAAACTAAATACTGTTAACAACGGATACTCATTCAATACCATGCTAAATTGGCAAATCAAAGAGATGGCTATCAGATAGTAGAGAGTTTTTCCAGAAGAAATTTTAATTTTTTTAAGATTCTACCCATTTGATCTCATTTTTAAGAATTCTTCATTGTTATTTCCTAGGTCTCACACACACACAAACAAGTTTGTGAGAATGTCAGTTGTGTTTTCGTCCAGATAAGCATGTGTGATTGAAAAGCCTGATGTATGACTAGTATGTCTTTTCAAGTAAAGGTTTTTTTGGTTTGAGCTTTAACAATTTCTCGTAGAGACTCTTTCTGCTTATGGGTCTGTCTTTGCCTCATGACAGCAAAATTTTTCATCTAAAAAAAAAATCACCCTATTTCTGATTGAACTGAGTGCTTTCATCCTTTTTATTAATTTAGTTCTGTCATCACTATTCATGATAGTAACATTTATGTCACAGTACATGCTGTGCTTCTTTTTAATTTCAACAATTTCATTAAACTGTAAAAATACACATTTTTTTACCGGTCTCTTGGATGACTTCTAAATCCAAAGCCAGCATGACTTTGACCCTGACACATAAGGTAATTATTATGTACATAAATATATATATGTAAATCACTATTTAGCACCCAAAGCATAACACGCTACATCACTATTTGCCGTTTACTATGCTAAACAACAGATGCAAAATTGTTTCACAAATTGAGTCTTTTCAGTAGCGTATGAAACTCCTGCTATTTACCAGAGACATTTTGTGGCCAATAAGTACTAAGGAACTGTAATTCACAATTAAACCCATAATCCTCTCATATTGGTAGTTCATGCTTTTTTCATAGTTTCATTATTAATCAGGGCAATAATCTAGTTGCAGCTTAGAAATAATTTATATTTCTTTGCATTAGCCCAAAGATAAAAATTTAATTAGAGAAGGATGTTGAAAAAAATCTTTATTTCAACTTAAACATCATAAAAAATAGCATTACTGAGTCAGATTAAAATTCTAACCCGCCACGTCTCAGTCTTTGCTTAAAGGAATTTGTGATGGATCCTCTCCTTGACATCCACCCTAAAGTTTAGGAACATCATATCTCACATTCACAACATCTAACATCTTCCCAAATGGATTCTCCTCAGCCCTATTCTTCCTCCATCTCTCAACTGCCTTCAACACTGCGAACCACTCTGTTCTCTTGGAGACAACTAACTTTGGTTCTACTAACATTTCTCTCCTGACCTTCTCTTGCTTCTTTGGCTGATACTTCTCAGTCTTCTGCTGTCTCTTCCCTGGACTCCATTTCCTAAACGGGTCTCTCCTAAGGTTCTGCTCTTGATTTTCTTCTCTTCTCATTTTGCATTCACTCGCTTGGAAACCTCATTTGCTCCTATGGCTCCAACTACTTTTCTTATGTGGATGACACCTAGTCCTGACCTCTCTCTTTGCTAGCCTCACGTTTTTCTTACCTTGGTACATATCTATATAGACGACCAGCTGGTACCTCGAATTTAATATGTCCAAAACTGAACTCCATTTCCAACCCAATTATCTTATATCTACCCCAGAGCTTAGTACAGTGCCCAGCATATAGTAAGCATTTAGCAGTCTATACTTCACTCTGCTGCCTGGATTATTTTTGTACAGAAACACTCCGGGCATGTCAGTCCCCTCCTCAAAAATCTCCAGTGGTTGCCTGTCAGCCTACGCATCAAGCAAAAACTCCTCACTCTCAGCTTCAAGGCTGTCCATCACCTCGCCCCCTCCTACCTCACCTCCCTTCTCTCCTTCTCCAGCCCAGCCTGCACCCTCCGTTCCTCTGCCGCTAACCTCCTCACTGTGCCTTGTTCTCGCCTGTCCCACCATCGACCCCCAGCCCACGTCCTTCCCCTGGCCTGGAATGCCCTCCCTCCACACATCCCCAAATTAGCTCTCTTCCTCCATTTAAAGCCCTACTGAGAGCTCACCTCCTTCAGGAGGCCTTCCCACACTGAGCCTCCTTTATCCTCTCCTCCTCCCCATCCCCCCCCACCTCCTTCCCCTCCCCACAGCACTTGCATATATTTGTACAGATTTATTACTCTATTTATTTTACTTGTACATATTTATTATTCAGCATGGCTCAGTGGAAAAGAGCATGGGCTTTGGAGTCAGAGGTCATGGGTTCAAATCCCAGCTCTGCCAATTGTCAGCTGTGTGACTTTGGGCAAATCACTTAACTTCTCTAGGCCTCAGTTCCCTCAACTGTAAAATGGGGATGAAGACTGTGAGCCCCCCGTGGGACAACCTGATCACCTTGTAACCTCCCCAGAACTTAGAACAGTGCTTTGCACATAGTAAGTACTTAATAAACGCCATTATTATTATTATTTATTTTGTTAATGATATGCACATAGCTATAATTCTATTTATTCTGCCAGTTTTGACACAAGTCTACATGTTTTATTTCTGCCTCCCCCTTCTAGACTGTGAGCCCGTTGCTGGGTATGGTTCATCTCTATATGTTGCTGACTTGCACTTCTCAAGCGCTTAGTACAGTGCTCTGCACACAGTAAGTGCTCAATAAATATGATTGATTGAATGAATGAATGAATTAACAAATACCATTATTATTATTCCCTCACAAATTCTCTATTTCGCTTATGTTTTCCATCAGTATTACTTTCCATCATATAACCTACAATCCCACATAACCTCGTGCCTCCAGGGAATCTCCATATCGATGTCACCTCAGCTTCAAAATATCTACAACTAAACTTTTCACCTTCTCTCCTAAATCTACTCAACCTAACTTTCCATCTCTGTTGATATTGCCACCGTTTTCCCTTTCCCACAACCCCAGAACTTGATGTCATCCTCAACTCTTCACTGTATTTCAGCCACTCAATATTTCTACCCCTTCCTATGTAGAAGCAGCATGGCGTAGAGATAAGAGCACAGGCTTGGGAGTCAGAAGGTCATGGATACTAATCCCGGCTTGCCACTTGTCTGCTGTGTGACCTTGGGCAAGTCACTTCACTTCTCTGGGCCTCAGTTCCTTCATCTGTAAAATGGGGATTGAGACTGTGAGCCCCATGTAGGACAGGGACTATGTTCAACCCAATCTGCTTATATCTATCCCAGAACTTAATACAGTGCCTGGCACATAGTTAAGTGTTTAACAAATACCATAATAATAATAATAATAATAATAACAATTATTATGATTATTATTCCTCATCTACCATAGCTACCACCCGGGGCCAATCAATCAGTTGTATTTACTGAGCACTTACTCCCTGCAGAACACTGTACTAAGCACTTGGGAGAGTGCAATATAACAGAGTGGGTAGACACATTCCCTGCCCACAACAAGCTTACAGTCTAGAGGTCCATGTTCTTAGAACAATAATAATAACAACGATGGTATTTGTTAAGTGCTTACTATGTGCCAAGCGCTGTTCTAAGTGCTGGGGTGAATACAAGATTATCAGGTTGTCTCATGAGGGGTTCACAGTCTTCATCTCCATTTTACAGATGAGGTCACTGAGGCACACAGAAGTGAAGAGACTTGCCCTAAATCACACAGCTGACAAGGGGAAGAGCTGGGATTAGAAGCCACGACCTCCAATTCCCAAGCCCAAGCTCTTGCCACTAAGCCATGCTGCTTCCCTCACTGATCTGCCCGCTTCCTGACTCCGGCCTCTTCCCACACCAATTTATACTGCCACCACTCTCCCCGGCTAACATATCATCTCTCTTTTCCCGCTACTCTTCAACTCACATGCTTCACCCTTCCTAAGCTCATTTTCTAACCATACCTCACTCTCAAACATCTGGCCTCCATCCTCTCACTCACGCTGTTCCTCTGGTCTGTAACTCCATCTCCTGCTACATCTATCCGACCACAGTTATTCCAATCTTTAAAGTCCTAAAATTCCACCTCCTTCAGGATCCCTTACCCAAATAATTCACTCTATCTTCTCTCGCCTCAACCTATCAGCCATCTTAGCACTTCTGTTTTAGTTTATTTTTATCCACATAGCTCTGATGAAGAGGAATGTCCCATCTCCTCCTATTCCTCTTCCTTATTCTGTGAAATATTGCAGGTTGTTTTAACAAAATCCCCTCTCTGACAATCTTAATACTTTTTCTCATACAGATCTATAAAGCATGAACTTCAATTACTCTCGGTGGTTCTTCGATATTTCACTTTCAAACTGAAATCTGTGAAGTAGTCAACAATTCTTCCCTCATGGAAATCTTACACTGAAACCACCAGCTAGCCAATTCCACCTTGATAACATTTCTCATTTCAAGAAATCCTTCTGTAGGGCAGGATTTTCATCAAAATTTTCAAGGTCCCTTGCAATATTACAATTCCCTACGTGTTCTAAATTTAACTGAAAATGGAACGGTAATAGTGAGCAGTGTGTGTCAGTTTGAGGGGGTTCTCTAAATATTCAGAAAATTGACAGATTTTTAATCTTGATTTTCCATACTAAATAGACCTAAATGCCCTTGTGTTGTCTAGATGTGACAGTTTTCATTCGAACTAATGAGCAATTAAGTTAAGTTGATTCAGTCCTACAGTTTGGAAGGGCCATGAGTCTGTGATTATTGTTTAAGCTGAGAGAATCAGCTCTGAACCGTCGAAGAATATGCTTATTTCAGACCTGAAGAGCATATAGTCTGCTGTTTAACTGTGATATGAGTTTTTGATGTGCATATATCTATAATTCTATTTATTTATTTTGATACTATTGATGCCTGTTTACTTGTTTTGATGTCTGTCTCCCCCCATCTAGAAGCAGCATGGACTTATTATGTTTATTTTATCTTGTTAATATGTTTTGTTTTGTTCTCTGTCTCCCCCTTCTAGACTGTGAGCCCACTGTTGGGTAGGGACTGTCTCTATGTGTTGCCAACTTGTACTTCCCAAGCGCTTAGTACAGTGCTCTGCACACAGTAAGTGCTCAATAAATACGATTGAATTGAATTGAGTTGAATTGGGAGGTCATGGGTTCTAATCCCGGCTCCGCCGCCTGTCAGCTGTGTGACTTTGGGCAAGTCACTTAACTTCTCTGTGACCCAGTTACCTCATCTGAAAAAGGGGATGAAGACTGCGAGCCCCACGTGGGACAACCTGATCACCTTGTATCCACCCCAGCACTTAGAACAATGCTTCACACATAGTAAGCATTTAACAAATGCCATTATTATCATTATTATTATATGAGGAACGTATTCAAGAAGCTATTCTGAAGATGCAAATTAATTTTTGCTTCCAAAGGACAGCATATAATCTTACAGCCTAAAATATAGCCAAAGATTCCTAAAAGTAATACCCGTACCTAGCTTTCCAGTGGTATTTGTTAAGGGCTTACTATGTGCCAGGCACTGTACTAAGCACTGGGGTAAATACAAGCCAATCAGAATCGACACAGTCCCTGTCCCACATGGGGCTCACAGTCTTCATCCCCATTTGATAGTTGAGGTAACTGAGGCATTTTGTTTGGTTCTCTGTCTCCCTCTTCTAGACTGTGAGCCCACTGTTGGGTAGGGACCGTCTCTATATGTTGCCAACTTGTACTTCCCAAGCGCTTAGTACAGTGCTCTGCCCACAGTAAGTGCTCAATAAATACAATTGATGATGATGATCTTTCCATTATGTTATGCTGTGATAGCTAGCTTTCATACTATGCAACAGGTGTTTACAGAGGGCCAAATGCAGCTCCTAATGGCACTTTGGACCATCCACTGACATTTCTACGGTCCTCTAGACTGTTAGCGCATTGTGGGCATTCATTCATTCTTTCAATCGTATTTATTGAGCGCTTACTGTGTGCATAGTACTGTACCAAGCACTTGGAAAGTACAATTCAGCAACACAGACAACCCCTGCCCACAACGGGCTCACAGTCTAGTCAAAACAAGTAAACAGGCATCAATAGCATCAATATAAATAAACAGAACTATAGATATATATACACATCAAAACAAACTGGCATTAATATAGATGAATAGAATTATAGATATAGACATTTATACACAAGTGCTGTAGGGTGGGGAGGGGGAGTAGAGCAAAGGGAGTGAGTAGGGGAGAAGGGGAGGGGGAGCTGAAGAAAGGGGAGCTTACTCTGGGAAGGTCCTGGGGGAGGTGAGCCTTCAGTAGGGCTTTGAAGGGGGAAGGGAATGTGTCTGTTCTGTTGTTATATTGCACTCTCCCGAGCACTTAGTACCGTACTCTGCACACAGTAAGTGCTCAGCAAATATTACTGACTGGCTGACTTTTAAAATTTAGAGAAATTATACTTAATAGGTGTTCTTCCAATTGTAAGATAATAATAATAATAATAATAATAATAATAATAATGGCATTTGTTAAGCACTTACAATGTGCCAAGCACTGTTCTAAGCACTGGGGGGATACAAGGTAATCAGGTTGTCCCACATGGGGCTCACAGTCTTAATCCCTGTTTTACAGATGAGGGAACTGAGGGATAGAGAAGTGAAGTGACTTGCCCAAAGCCACACAGCTGACAATCGGCAGAGCCGGGATTTGAACCCATGACCTCTGACTCCAAAGCCCGTGTTCGTTCTCAGTGAGCCACGTGGCTTCTCTTTGTACTATCCTTCTTCAAATGCCATCAAATTGTTTCGGAGTCATAGCAATTCCATGGACAGAACGTCCCATCTTCTGTCAAAGTTGTTCTGGTATGTTTATCCATACGGTTTTCTTGGCAAAGATACGGAAGTGGTTTACCACTGCTTTTTTCCACACAGTAAAAACCTGAGTCTCTGCCACTGTCTTTGATCAACATTTTGATCACCTGATCATCCACCTTTCACTCTTTCCCATGCCGCTGCTGCCCAGCACAGGTGAATCGACTCCGTCTGACGCTTCGACTAAGACCTTTCCATATGGAAAGGTATGCCTTATGTGGCATAGCTCTAAGCTTCATCAGTGTACGCAAACCCTTCTGCCATGATAAGGTGTCTATTTATAAAACAGTTATTACTTTATCCTTAAAATTCTTCCTGCTTCCCTCTTGAGAAGCAGCGTGGCTCAGTGGAAAGAGCACGGGCTTTGGAGTCAGAGGTCAGGGGTTCAAATCCCAGCTCCACCAATTGTCAGCTGTGTGACTTAAGGCAAGTCACTTCTCTATGCCTCAATTACCTCATCTGTAAAACGGGGATTAAGACTGTGAGCCCCCCGTGGGACAACCTGATCACCTTGTAACCTCCCCAGTGCTTAGAACAGTGCTTTGCATGTAGTAAGTGCTTAATAAATGCCATTATTATTGTTATTTTGGGTTGCCTAATTTCAGCTCCAGACGGCACACTTCCCCCCTTCACAGCCTTAATAATAATAATAATGATAATGATGGCATTTATTAAGCGCTTACTATGTGCAAAGCACTGTTCTAAGCGCTGGGGAGGTTACAAGGTGATCAGGTTGTCCCACGGGGGGCTCACAGTCTTAATCCCCATTTTACAGATGAGGGAACTGAGGCCCAGAGAAGTGAAGTGACTTGCCCAAAGTCACACAGCTGACACGTGGTGGAGCCGGGATTTGAACCGATGTCCTCTGACTCCAAAGCCCGGGCTCCTTCCACTGAGCCACGCTGCTTCCCAAATGTAGGCACATCTCCTCCAAGAGGCCTTCCCTGACTGAGCCCTCCTTTCCTTTGCTTCCATTCTCTTCTGTCATCCCCCCTTTCAGCCCCACAGCACTTTTGGCCATATCTACAATTCCTTTATTTATATTAATGTCTGTCTCCCCCTCTAGACTGTAAGTTCATTGCGGGGCAGGGAATGTGTTACAGTGTACTCTCCAAAGCACTTAGTACAGTGCTCTGCATACAGTAAGCGCTCAATAAATACCATTGACTGTCCTGTGTGGATACCAACTGTCATCCAGCCACCTCACATAACTTGCCCAGTGAAGCTGTGGTGAGGTGAGCTAAGCTTCAGTGTGAGGAGATGGATTTTGTTACAGGACCTTGTCATGGGTGACTAAAAGCACTGCACGGGTGTCTGTAGCTGGTGACCACACAGGATGGGGGCCAGCGCTGCAGCTCTGATCAATCGTCAATCAATGCTGTTTACTGAGCGCTCACTGTATGTACTGCACTGTACTAAGTGCTTGGGAGAGTAATAATAATAATAATGGCTTAGTACAGTGCTCTGCACATAGTAAGCGCTCAATAAATACGATTGATTGATTGATTGATGATAATAAATATGATAATAATAATGATAACAATAACTGTCATATTTGTTAAGCACTTACTGCTCTAAGCACTGGGGTAGATACAAGGTAACCAGGTTGGACAAGATGATGTTACTCAAGGTGAGATCCATTCTATGGATTTGAGTGGCTGAAAAGACAGGTACATGACTGGCACTCCATTCTGTGTAAAGTTAGAACCCTGTGCTCAATCAATCAATCGTATTTATTGAGCCCTTACTGTGCGCAGAGGACTGTACTAAGCGCTTGGGAAGTACAAGTTGACAACATATAGAGACAGTCCCTACCCAACAGTGGGCTCACAGTCTAAAAACAGGGCTCGGCACATAATAAGCTGTTGGCAAATATTATTATTATGATTGAGAAGCAGAGTGGCTTAGTGGAAAGAACCCGGGCTTGGGAGTCAGAGGTCGTGGGCTCTAATCCCGGCTCTCCCGCTTGTCAGCTGCGTGACTTTGGGCAAGTCACTGCACTTCTCTGAGCCCCAGTTCCCTCATCTGTAAAATGGGGATGAAGACTGTGAGCTCCACGTGGGACAACCTGATCACCTTGTATTCCTCCAGCGCTTAAAACAGTGCTTTGCACATAGTAAGCGCTTAACAAATATCATCATTATTATTATTATTTTTGTTGTTGTTATTATTATGTGTATGGCCCAAGCAGGGCCTGTCTCCCTTTCCAGGCCTAATTTTATTTTCCTCATCTTTGTGAAGCCTCTGCTTTCGGGAAACATTGTCTCTCCTCATTCCTTCTTATCAGGCTAGTTTGTATGCGGCAATATCTGACACTGTACCTGCCTTGTGACTGTTAATTGGTTATCAGGCCATCCCAGCTTACATGAATTCCTTCTCCTGCACCATAGAGAGGCTGCTTGGGGATTTTGCCGTCACCCATTCTCCTCTCATGTCTCACTCGGCAGACATGGGTATCTGTGAGCACTCATTCGGTGCTGGAGGGGTTGGGGACCACTTTAAATAATTTTCTTTCAAGCTGCACTCCTGGTCTCTATCTAGGTAAGAAGGACGATGCACTTCTTATTCTCTATCCCTTGTGTGTTTTCCATTTTTCTGGTAGTGCTCACTATTTATCACTCCCCTTCTTTTGTCCAGGATTTCTTTCTGTCACTGCATGCTGTGAAGGTATGTCTGTGTAGTGTTTCGCAGGTTCTAAATATGATCCATCTCTGGGTGACCCAGCCTGGAGGAAAAACTTGTGTATATTTATGTATTGTATATATTTTAGACTGTGAGCCCACTGTTGGGTAGGGACTGTCTCTATATGTTGCCAACTTGTACTTCCCAAGCGTAGTACAGTGCTCTGCACACAGTAAGTGCTCAATAAATACGATTGATGATGATGATGATTTAAATATTTATTTTGTGTCTCTGTGTGTGTGTGTATACACAAATATGGAGTGAGTGTGGCAGCAAGGGATCTTTGAATACATGTGGCATGGCTATGGGGGGGCCTTTAAATATATATATGTGAATATACATTACTATAGCACTTGGGAGAGTTTAATAGAAATAAGCAGACATGATCCCTGCCCTCAAGGAATATGCAATTTAGAGGTGGGGGGAGAAAAGTGATTTTCCAAGTTAATCACATCAGCTGAAGTTCACAGTCATAATATCAGTTCCTCAGAGCACATTTAAAGTTTTAATTTTACATGCTTTAATATTTTCCCTAAACTATTCACAAGCAATGTGGCCTAGTGGATACAGTATGGTTCTGAGAGTCAGAAGGACCTGGATTCTAATCCCGGTGCCACCAATCATCTGCTGTGGGAACTTGGGCAAGCACCTTAACTTCTCTACACCTCAGTTACCCCATCTGTAAAATGGGGATCTGTAAAGTGGGACATGAACTGTGTCCAACCTGATTAGCTTTTATCTATCCCAGTGCTTGGTACAGTGTCTGGCACATAGTAAGTGCTTAAGAAATACCACAGAAAAAATCCATCTTCTTTACTATTTGTGAATTCTTGATCTTAAAAAGTAAATCATTCAGGTACACATTTGGTAAGAGACACCAGTTTTTATAATGTATTTTTAAAAAGAAAAATCCAATCAGTGTCACTTATTGAGGACTTACTGTGTGCAGAGCACTGTACTAAGCACTTGGGAGAGTACAATATAATAATATAACAGAGTTGGTGGACATATTCCATCCCCATGATGAGTTTACAGTCTAACGGGATGGGACTGCAACCTTCCTGGTCTGCAAGAAGTGGGAAAAGTGCCTAACAAACTGGTTAGTTATAATAATTACGGTATTTGTTAAATGCTTACTGTGTGTCAAGCACTGTTCTAAGCACTGGGGTAGATACGAGTCAATCAGGTTGGACACAGTCTCTGTCCCACAGGGACTCACAGTTTCAATCCTCATTTTACAGATGAGGTTGCTGAGGCTCAGAGAAGTTAAGTGACTTGCACAAGGTCACAGAGCAGACACGTGGCGGAGCTGGGATTGGAGCCCACAGTCTCTGATTCCCAAACCTGGGCTCTTGCCACTAGGCCAGGCTGCTTCTCAGGGTAGACTCCACCCTGAGAGCCACCATCTCTCTTTTCTCTTCTGGTGCCTTTCCTTTGCCACCATTCCAGGATCTGCTTGGCCTCACGAAGGGACCAAGAGGTAGAACTGTCTGGCTTCCCAGCAGGGGCTTCCTCACAAAGGCCGGCTAACAGATAGATGGGAATGCCATTCCAACAATAATAATAATAATAATAGCATTTATTAAGTGCTTACTATGTGCAAAGCACTGTTCTAAGCACTGGGGAGGTTACAAGGTGATCAGGTTGTCCCACAGGGGGCTCACATTCTTAATCCCATTTTACAAATGAGGTAACTGAGGCACAGAGAAGTGAAGTGACTTGCCCAAAGTCACACAGCTGACAATTGGCGGTGCCGGGATTTGAACCCATGACCTTTGACTCCAAACCCCGGGCTCTTTCCACTGAGCCACGCTGCTTCTGATGGCCAGGGGATGCACAGAGCTAAGTATGCAGGTTACTTCGCTCTCTCTCCAAAGTAACCCTTCCATTTTGTGATCAATCAACCAACAATATTTGAGTGTGTACTGAGTACAAATCCACCAAAAAGCCTTCCCTGACTAAGCCCTCTTATCCTTTTCTTCCACTCCCGTCTGGTTCGCCCTGACTTACTCCTTTTAATCCTCCCTCCTCCCAACCCCAGTGTTGGGAAAGAGGTGGATTTAGGAGGTGTCTGACAACGGAGAGACCAGTCTTCCAAAATATTGGGGTTGGAAAGGGAGTTCCAGGCTGGGGAAACAATATGAGGGAAGGGTCAAAGGTGGGAAAGTTTGAGATGGGGAAAGTACCGGGAGAAGGTGGATTTGGGGAGGTCAGAAGGTGGGTTGGAAGGAGTGAGTTGTGCTGTGTCAGCCAATCACCAACCAGCTGGCATAGTCTCAGGAAGATGGTGGGGCCCCAGACCTAGGACGTTAGCAAATTCTGACCCTTTGACTCTTTCCCCCGGTGATGAGTGCCATGACCACTCCTTACAAAAAGAACATTTCACGTCTCCTCCATAAATGTATATATGTATATATGTTTGCACGTATTTATTACTCTATTTATTTATCTATTTATTTTACTTGTACATATCTATTCTATTTATTTTATTTTGTTAGTATGTTTGGTTTTGTTCTCTGTCTCCCCCTTTTAGACTGTGAGCCCACTATTGGGTAGGGACTGTCTCTATATGTTGCCAACTTGTACTTCCCAAGCACTTAGTACAGTGCTCTGCACACAGTAAGCGCTCAATAAATACGATTGATGATGATGATGATGAATGGTCCTGCCAGAGGAAACTATGCAGCAGAGGCAATTATGCAAGTAAACACCTGTCCACGTGTTTTATTTTGTTGTCTGTCTCCCCCTTCTAGACTGTGAGCCCGTTGTTGGGTAGGGGCCGTCTCTATATGTTGCCAATTTGTACTTCCCAAGCACTTAGTACAGTGCTCTGCACACAGTAAGCGCTCAATAAATACAATTGAATGAATGAGTGAAGACAGTGTAGGGAATCATACTTTCAATACTACATCAATTTAATTCAAATTCTTGTTACTAAAAAAGTGCGGAACCAAATGGCAACACTGAGAGACATGAATGACAGAAAATAGGAATTTTATAATGTTTTTCCACTATTGTTTCCATACAAAACCAAAACCTTTGCCTAGATAAAATGGTTTATAATTCAGTACTCACCAACTGACATCCTTCCAGAGAGTTTACCAGTTGAGCATTCTGACAGGAGAGAATGGAACCAGCCAAGTTCAGCATTACGCACACTGCAGAGAGCAGCATGAAAAAGGTTATCTGGAAACAAACCAAATACACCTCTGATTACTCACTGCAAGAGATCCGGGGGAATACATTTCATTTAGCTCTTTAAAGTGCTTCCAGCTTGTCAAATAATTACATGGATGACAACATTTAACACATTTGAAAGATAGGCATGAAATATTTTATTCACTTTCAAATGCATATGGCCTTAGAGCAAAATTTCTGCAAAGTCCATGCTGTTATTATTTTACCTCAAACCTATTAGTGATTCATAAGCTAGAGACTCTTTGTATAACTCAGTGGCATCAACTTGGAAACTCTGAAAGAAAATCATTTTCAAGCCATAAATCATCAGAAAACCTTTTGAAGAGTAGGTATAAAAGTATCTTATTTTGGTTCCACAAAGGATTATTGCCATTTTGACCTATGATTCACTTATCAAAATTGAGTGGCTAAGCCGCTGCAGTTTCTCATCACTTTATCCATTCATTCATTTATTCATTGTCGTATTTACTGAGTGCTTACTGTGTGCAAAACACTGTACTAAGTGCTTAGCACTATACTATCCATTGTCTAAGTGGTTAAAACCGCATTAATTGCAGGCTAGTTTGTTGTTTGTTTTACGTTACTTGTTAAGTTCTTACTGTGTGTCAAACCCTCTAAGCAGTTGGGTAGGTACAAGTTAATTAGATCAGATACAATCCCTGTCCCACAGGGGTGTTTACAGTCTTCAGTAGCGGGGAGAACAGGTAGTGAATCCCCATTTTACAGTTGAGGAAACTGAGGCACAGAGAATAATAATAATAATGGCATTTGTTAAGCGCTTACTCTGTGCCAAGCACTGTTCTAACCGCTGAGATAGATATAAGGTAATCAGGTTGTCCCACGTGGGGCTCACAGTCTTCATCCCCATTTTACAGATGAGGTAACTTGGCCCGGGACACACAGTAAGCATATTGGCAGAGCCAGGATTAGAACCTACTGAGAGCTCACCGCCTCCAGGAGGCCTTCCCAGACTGAGCCCCCTCCTTCCTCTCCCCCTCCTCCCCCTCCCCATCCCCCCCACCTTACCTCCTTCCCCTCCCCACAGCACCTCTATGTATGTATATATGTTTGTAGGTATTTATTACTCTATTTTATTTGTACATATTTATTCTATTTATTTTATGAATATGTTTTGTTTTGTTCTCTGTCTCCCCCTTCTAGACTGCGAGCCCACTGTTGGGTAGGGACCGTCTCCAGATGGTGCCAACTTGTACTTCCCAAGCGCTTAGTACAGTGCTCTGCACACAGTAAGCGCTCAATAAATACAATTGAATGAATGAATGAATGAATGAATGAATGAACGAACGAGCCAGTTCCTGTGACTCCCTGAGCCTAGGCCTAGGCTCTTTTCACTAGGCCACACTACCGAGTGACAAGGGGGCAGAGCCAGGGAAGAGAAAGGTGGAACTCTCCGGTGAACCCGGCTTCTACCCCCCTTGGAGGGGCCTGTCTGTACCCCTCAGCAGACACAACACTTCTCAGAGCCCCCCTTCTCCACTGTCTCTCTCTGTCTTGGAGGGATGCTGGGGGTTGTGGCAGGGAATGCCCTGAGACCATACAACCCCTCACGAGGAACTGGACAGAGCCATCTTGGCTTCTCCTCCACCCTCAGAGGTGTGGACACCAGGATCCTCCCTGGGGAAGCCCCACGATTCGTCTGGACCTGGGCAGTGGCTTGGGAATTTGGTCTCTGGTGTGCAGGGCTGACAGAGAGGGGTCAGGGGAAATCTAGTCTATCTCGACTAGGGCAGGGATCTTGCAAAAAGGACTGCCTGAGAAGGCGTCGGATTTCCCCAACTGAGGGGTGGAGAGAGGACCTCAGGCTGCTGCCTTCTGGAGCCTCACAATGGAACTTTTTTCTTTGATGGAATATGTTAAGCACTTACTTTATGCCAGGCACTGTACTAAACACTGGGGTCGCTACCAGCTAATCAGGTTGGACACAATCCACGTCCCACGTAGGGCTCACGGTCAGAACCCCCATTTTAGAGATGAGGTAAATGAGACACAGGAAAGTGACGTGACATGCACAAGGTCATACAGCCGACAAGTGGAGGAGCCAGGATAAAACCTAGGTCCCTAGGACTCCCAGGCCCAAGCTCTACCCATTAAGCCATGCTGCTTCTCAGCCCCTGGGAAGTCCCATTTCCTCTCAGGGCCCCGGGAAGCAGTGGGGCAGGAGTCCCGCGACCCTCCAAGCTGAGGTAGAGATCTCTGGCTGGCCCCATCCAGGGCCCACTGGGCTCTTGCCGTCTCCCAAGGCTCTATAAACTCTAAAGTGTAAGCTCCTTGTGGGCAGGGAAAGTGTCCAGTAACTCTATTGCATCTTTATAGCATAGTGGCTAAAGCCCACGCCTGGGAATCAGAAGGTTCTCATTCCAGCTCTGCCACTTGTCTGCTGGGTGACCTTGGGTAAGCCACTTCACTTCTCTGTGCCTCAGTTACCTCCTCTATACAGTGGGGATTGAAACTATGAGCCCCCCGTGGGAAAAGGACTGTGTTCAACCTGATTTGCTTGTATCTACCCCAGAGCTTAGAACAGTGCCTGGCACATAGAAAGTGCTTAACAAATACCGTAATTATTAGTCTCCCAAGTGCTTAGTACAGTACACTGCACACAATAAGAGCTCAATAAACATAATTGATTAAACCTGGGGACATTTCTGGGATAAAGACCAAGATGATGGATAAAACAGAATCACAGAAAAAAAAACTATGAAATAACTTCCGCCACAGACCTTCTAGTGAAGCCTCAAACCTATGGACCTGGCTCGGTACTCTGATGGTCAAAATTTCACCCAATGCACAGTGTGCTGATCGAGGTGGCTTCCAAGACGGAAAACCTCGCCTTTAAATTGCTCACGTATTAATCATGGCAATTGCCCAGGCCTTTAACCTGTTCCTAGCCACTGGATGCTGGCCAAGGATCCCCCTACCCCAAGCTGGAGAGGGCATGCATATGTTAATCAGGGAAATTGTCCAGGCCCAGGGCCCCTCCAACTGTATCAGATTGTGTCACACGATTGGCGGATGTTCCAAATGAATCATATCCAACCTGCCCGAAGGAACCGGTCAGAGGATATGGCTGCTTAGCCCGTTGTAAATGAATCCCTTCAGTTGAATGGAGGAAGATTTCGGTCGACCCCCGGCCCTCGTCCTTCCCCTGGCCTGGAATGCCCTCCCTCCACACATCCACCAAGCTAGCTCTCTTCCTCCCTTCAAAGCCCTACTGAGAGCTCACCTCCTCCAGGAGGCCTTCCCACACTGAGCCCCCTTTTTCCTCTCCTCCTCCCCATCCTCCCTGCCCTACCTCCTTCCCCTCCCCACAGTACTTGTATATATTTGCACAGATTTATTACTCTATTTATTTTACTTGTACATATTTACTATTCTATTGATTTTGTTAATGATGTGCATATAGCTTTAATTCTATTTGTTCTGACGATTTTGACACCTGTCTACATGTTTTGTTTTGTTGTCCGTCTCCCTCTTCTAGACTGTGAGCCCGTTGTTGGGTACGGACCTTCTCCATATGTTGCCGACTTGTACTTCCCAAGTGCTTAGTACAGTGCTCTGCACACAGTAAGCACTCAGTAAATATGATTGAATGTATGAATGAATGAATAGGAGCTCCCAGGCATGTCCTTAATCCAATCCAGCAAACTTTGGCAAACTACACACTCATCATGTATCACTTATTATTTTTTACCCCAGAGTTGAAAATGTCATAGGAAAGTTTATGACAAAAAAGAATGTATCTCTTGGCCAAACTAAAATGAGCACGATGAATTGGTCAAGAGGAAGAGAAGCAGCATGACTTATTGGAAAGAGCATGGGACTGAGAATCAGAGAACCTGGGTTCTAATCCTAACTCCACCACTTGTCTGCTGTGTGACACTGGGTAAGACAATTCTCTCTGCTTCAGTTACCTCATCTGTAAAGTGGGACTGGGACTGTGTCCAACTCCATTTGCTTGTAACCACCCCAGTGCTCAGTACAGTGCCTGGCACATGATAAGCACTTAAATGCCACAATGATTATTGCTACTATTAGTCAGGCCTTCACCACTATGACTCTGAAATTAGACAAAAGACAGCGAATGAATTGATGCCATCAGACATTTCCAGCATGGTAGCAATTGAGAATGCCACCTTCGGCCATGGATTCAGGGCCTCCAGGAGAGAGCTGAGATGGATCAATCCCAACAATCCTTTTTCAGAACCTCAGGGAGGAAAATACTGTAGAAGGCATTGGGCTGTTAGTTTTTGGCTCCCCAGACTGAAACTGCTTAAATTCTATTTTGGATCTAAAATTGCAGGGCCAAGAAATACACTTCTGAGAACCTGACAATTGATAACGGCAGTGAATTGTTAAACCCTCAGCAGGGAACAGTTCGGCAGAATGTGGGACTCATTCAAGGATATATACATTTTAGAAGATATGTTTCTTAAAATACATTAAAACTTTGTGAAAAACTACTTAATAATTTCAAAAAGTTTGAACAAGCAAGTGTCAGAAATCAGAATGGGAGGTATCAGCTAACAATTGACAAAAGCAGTTGAAATGTAAATCCCACAGCATATTTTAAGTTTTACATCAGCTGCACATCCTATCAATCAACCAAAGGTATTTATTGAGTGCTTACTGTGTGTAGGGCACAGTACTAAGCATTTAGAAGCTTACAATGCAGAGTTGGTAGGCACATTCCCTACCCACAAGGAGCTTACAGTCTAGAGGGGAAGATCAATTTTCTAATATGCATTTGACTAGAATCATGTTGAAGCAAAAACAGATTATGAAAACCTGCACCTTAAAGACTTTATAAGGAATCTGAAACATGAACATAATAATAATAATGATAATAATACTATTTGCTAAATGCTTACTATGTGTGCCAAGCACTGTAGTAAGTGCTAAAGGATAATCAGGTTGGAAAGAGTCCCTGTCTCCCAAAGGGCTCATAGTCTAAAGGAGAGGGAGAAAAGTTGTTAAATCCCAATTTTATAGATGAGGAAGCTAATCAAAGAAGTTAGGTGATTTGGCCAAGGTCACACAGCAGCCAACTGAAAGACCTGAGATTAGAACCCAGGTCCATGCTATTTCCACTAGACCACATAGCTTCTCTTGCAATGCAACTGAAAGATACCTTTTTGCATCTGTTGGGAAGATATAAAATTAACAGAAACATAAAATCCAAAAAACCCATAAAATAAAATTTGATTCAATCACAAATTCAAGGGTTTTTTTTGATGTAGCATGGCAATCCTTAAAAATACCTGCTTCTAGAAATATCCTCAAGGGTAGTGAAATAGAGATTTATACTTCAGTTACTAGCTAAAAATGAAAAGTAAAAAGGATTCTGTCATCTCAATACAAAAGTAAATACACAAATTCCCAAACTTATAATTACCTCAAATTATCTCTATCTGTAAAAGCAGGGGCTCTTACACTGGGTTGGAAATGCGTGTTTTTTAAAACAAACCCATTGATCACTTGAGGCAAAACAAGAATGAAGGCATGGGAACAATTATTAGTGCATAAGATTGGTATTATACCACAAAATGGAAAATAATAAAGCTCCAATTAATGAGTCTGTTTCTTTCGGGGCCCAAATTAAGACATTTTGGGAAGATGATTAATTCTCTTAGATCACTGAGGGATTGTTTGGTGCACTGGTGCATACACTTATTCATACATTATTTCATCATAGAAGAGAGAAGATAGACACTCATATACTTGCACGCCCTCCAACAATGAAGTAAGTCTAAAAAGAATGTTCCTCCCAATGCATCTGTTACATATGGCTGGAAACAGCCCTGCTGACATAAATCCAAATCTACCATTCAAAGCTTTCCCAGGATCAGAAGAAGTCCAGGTCTCTGGTTCATAGAAATCAGCAGTCAATTTTGAGAAGCAAGATATTCTCAAGAATCTCAAAGTCAGTGAAAGAAGGGTTAAAAGAACACATTCATAAGACCAACCTGGTACGGTGGGAAATGCATATAAAGCACTATTTAGAAACAATTCTGATGTGTTGTATCTTAGGTGGATGTCCTAGCTTGGGCAGGGAATGTATCTATTTATTGTTACATTGTACTCTCCCAAGCACTTAGTACAATGCTCTGCACACGGTAAGTGCTCAATAAACACAACTGAATGTCTTGGAAAGTCCTGGTGGGCATGAAACATGACTACCAACTCTGTTCTTTTGTAATAATAATAATGATGATGATGGCATTTATTAAACACTTACTATGTGCAAAGCACTGTTCTAAGTGCTGCGGAGGTTATAAGGAGATCAGGTTGTCCCATGGGGGGCTCATGGTCTTAATCCCCATTTTACAGATGAGGGAACTGAGGCCCAGAGAAGTTAAGTGACTCGCCCAAAGCCACACAGCTGACAATTGGCAGAGCTGGGATTCGAACCCATGACCCCTGACTCCAAAGCCCGTGCTCTTTCCACTGAGTTCACTTTCCCAAGTGCTTAGTACAGTGCTCAGCACATAGTAAGTGTACAATACGAAAGAATTACTTGGAAACTCCTGGTGGGTATGGAGCACATCTACCAACTTTGTTGTTTTGTATTCTCCCAAATGCATAAGTACAATGCTCTGCGTATGTTAAGTACTCAATACCATCGACTGTTTGATTTTTCACAAGATCACTTTTTATCACAAAGAATGTGTACAAATCCTGCATCCTGATTTTTTTTTTCCTGATTCATCAATCAGCCAGTGGTTTTCCATGAGCATCTATTGTGTGGAGAATACAGCAGAGGTAGATGCTTTTATTTCTGTACTGTACTTTTCCAAGCACTTAGTACAGTGCTCTGCACACAGTAAGCACTTAATAAATACTACTGAAGGACTAGATGGCCAAAGGCCTCCTCACATCAATCAATCAATCATTCACATTTATTGAGCACTTACTGTGTGCAGAGCACTGTACTATGCGCTTGGGATGTACAAGCTGGCAACATATAGAGACGGTCCCTACCCAACAGTGGGCTCACAGTCTAGAAGGGGGAGACAGAGAACAAAACCAAACATACTAACAAAATAAAATAAATAGAATAGATAGGTACAAGTAAAATAAATAAATAAATAGAGTAATAAATATGTACAAACATGAGTCCCTACTATTTGCATGAAAAGAATACAGATTCTTGGGTGCTCCTGAGAAAAAATTTCTCTAACATTTATGGTAAAGAATTTGTTACCTGAAAATTGTGACGGGTCAACAGTTGTTCTGAAGGGAAAATACAGGGCTGGGGGGGATGTAATGTAATGTGAGCCCTTTTGTGGAACAGAAACTGCGCCTATCCTACTTATCTTGTATCTACCCCAGCGCTTAGAATAGTGCTTGGCAGATAGGACATGCTCAACAAATACCACTGTCATTATTATACTACACCAGATGAAATTCAATAAGATAGTTGACATATAAGCTTTATAAAGCTAAAATTCTAAATGAATTGTTGCACTTCACTTGTCTCTCTAACATTTCTCTAATGTTCTTCGGTCATCATTAGCACCTTCTGGGAAACCAATCTGCATTGCTTAAAAAGAGTTGCTAGTAAACAATGAATTTAAAATATGGAACTGTGCTATTATTGACTCCTCATTCGGATCCCTGAAGGACTCTAGACTGTGAGCTCATTGTGGGCAGGGAATGTGACTTTTAAATTGTTATACTGTACTTTCCCAAGCACTTAGTACACTAACTGATTGACTGAAGTGACGGAGTTCTTCATGGGCAGGGAATGTGGCTACCAACTCTGTCATACCGTTTTCTCCCAAGCATTTAGAACAGTGCTCTGAACCCAGTAAGTACTCAATTAAATACAATTAAGTGGTCATTACACGCTAAGCATTATGCAATATTCAACTGATTTTTTTTAATGGTATTTGTTAAGCGCTTACTATGTGTTAGGCTCTGCACTAAGCTCTGGGTTAGAGACAAACTAATCAGGTTGGACACAGTCCAGTCCCACATGGGGCTCACGGTCTTAATTCCCATTTTCCAGTTGGGGTAACTAAGGCCCAGAGAAGTGAAGTGACTTGCCCAAGGTCCCACAGTAGACAAGTGGCAGTGCTCTGTCCACTAAGCAACTCGGATTAATCAGTGATAATATTGAGCAGTTTCTGAGTGCAGAGCACTGAACTAAGCTCTTGGACAAGTATTACACAACATAATAATAACAATAATAATGATGGTATTTATTAAGCATTTACGGTGTGCCAGGCACTGTACTAAGTCCTGGGGTGAATACAATCAAATTGGGCATTCATTCAATTGTATTTATTACTATCAGTATAGTATTTGTTAAGCGCTTACTATGTGCAAGCACTGTTCTAAGCGCTGCAGTGGATACAAGGTGATCAGATTGTCCCACGTGGGGCTCACGGTCTTAATCCCCATTTTATAGATGAGGTAACTGAGGCCCAGAGAAGTGAAGTGGCTTGCCCAAGGTCACAGGGCAGACAAGTGGCGGAGCCCGGATTAGAACCCATGTCTTCTGACTCTCAAGCCCAGGCTCTTTCCACTAAGCCACAGAGTGCTGGGCACAGTCCCCGTCCCACGCGGGGCTCACAGTCTCAATCTCCATTTTCCCGCTGAGGAAAGTGAGGCCCAGAGAATTGATGTGATTTGCCCAAGGTCACATAGCAGACAAATGGTGGTGCCAGAATTAGAACCCACAACCATCCGACTCCCAGGCCTGTGCTCTCTGGAGAGTCTCCCAAGTCCGCAAGTGGGGTTGTTACGCTGTCACGTGCCGCCGGAGATGCACCCGGTCACTGTAAGAGCCAACAGAGCTGCTGGCGGCTTCCAGCCGGCCGGGCACGGTGCAGGCCAGCCTCCGGGGCCAGTCCTTGGCCATGGGCTAACACTGCATTCATTCACTCATTCAATCCAATTTATTGAGTGCTAACTCTGTGCAAAGCACTGTACTATTCATTCATTCATTCAATCATATTTATTGAGCACTTACTGTGTGCGGGGCACTGTACTAAGCCTTGGGAAGTACAAGTTGGCAACATATAGAGACGGTCCCTACCCAACAGCGGGCTCACAGTCTAGAAGGGGGGGGACAGACCATAAAACAAAACATATTAACAAAGAAAATAAATAGAATAAATATGTACAAGTAAAATAGAATAATAAATACGTAAAACATATATACATATATAGAGGTGCTGTGGGGAGGGGAAGGAGGTAAGGTTGGGGGGATGGGGAGGGGGAGGAGGAGGCTCAGTCTGGGAGCCCCCTTAGCACTTTACTAAGTGCTTTGGAGAGTACAATAAAACAATAATAATAATAATAATAATGGCATTTGTTAAGCGCTTACTATGTGCAAAGCACTGTTCTAAGCGCTGGGGGGATACAGTGTGATCAAGTTGTCCCACGTAGGGCTCACAGTCTTAATCCCCATTTTTACAGATGAGGTAACTGAGGCTCAGAGAAGTTAAGTGACGTGCCCAAGGTCACACAGCAGACTTGTGGCGGAGCCGGGATTCAAACCAACGACCTCTGACTCCAAAGCCCGTGCTCTTCCCACTGAGCCACGCTGCTTCTTTAAGCTGCTTCTTTCAGTTGACACTCCCTGCCCACAACGAGTTTACAGTCCAGAAGGGGAAACTGATATTAATCTAAATAAATTACAGATGTGGTCGTTAGTGTTGTGGGGCTGGGAGGGGGTGATGTGCAAGCTAAGACCATTCCTTGGCCAGCTGGGGGTGGGGAGGCTCTCAGCTCCCTCACCACTGAGAAGGCTCGGGTCCAGATAGCTTGACTCAGAGTTAAAAATTAAAAAAAAAATACCAAAGAACAAAAAGCATTTATGCAGAAACAATTCTAACCAGAACAGGTGATGTGGCTCCATTCTGCCTTACTGCCACTCTTGTCTCTGACCCACAATTTGGCGGGGGGAGAGTCGGTGGCACAATTTTAAAAGTGGGGGAAGGCCAGGCACACAAGGCAGAACAAAGGAAGTTGAAATAAAATAAAATAAAAAGTCAATCCCACACCAGCACAAGACAGTAGAAGCAGCATGGCATAGAGGAGACAGCACGACCCTGGGAGTCAGAAGATCATGGGTTGTAAACCTGACTCTGCCGCTTGTCTGCTGTGTGACCTTAGGCAAGTCACTTCCCTTCTCTGTGCCTCAGTTCCCTCATCCGTAAAATGGGGATTGAGACTGTGAGCCCTGCGTGGGACAGGGGGCTGTGTCCAATCCAATTTGCTGGTATCCACCTGAGCGTTTAATACAGTGCTGGGCATATAGCAGGTGCTTAACAAATGTCATAATTATGGTTATCATTATTAGTTCTTTCCTTATCCCCCTTTCTACTCAAGTCCAAGCCCTCTAACTAGTTTCACAACTGTCAATGCTGGGAAATCATAATCATGTTCTCTGGGGGATCAGAAAGGACAAGGTGTGTGGGGTGGGGGGAAGCAGCGTGGCTCAGTGGAAAGAGCCTGGGCTTTGGAGTTAGAGGTCATGGGTTCAAATCCCGGCTTTGCCAATTGTCAGCTGTTTGACTTTGGGCAAGCCACTTCACTTCTCTATGCCTGAGTTACCTCATCTGTAAAATGGGGAATAAGACTGTGAGCCCCCCACCGTGGGACAACCTGATCGCCTTGTAACCTCCCCAGTGCTAAGAACAGTGCTTTGCACAAAGTAAGCGCTTAATATACGCCATTATTATTATTTTTTAATCTCTCCCTTCTAGACAGTGAGCCCGTTGTTGGGTAGGGACTGTCTCTATATGTTACCGACTTGTACTTCCCAAATGCTTAGCACAGTGCTCTGCACACAGTAAGTGCTCAATAAATACAAATGAATGAATGAATGAATGAAGGGGGGCGCAGGCACCCCAATCCTCAGGCTGGCTCCCATACAGCCCAGAACTCCTGCATAGCGGGGAGCTAGGCCATGGGGTTCAGACTTCTGCTAACCCTTCACCCCTACTGGCTAGGTTGTTCAGTAAGTAAGCACTTAACAGAGTCCAGAGTTCCTGGTGAAGATAGCAATATGAAGAGTATTCATATCAAGCCCTTATTATGTGCCAAGCAAGGTGCTGCTAATAATAATAATAAAGATGGCATTTATTAAGCACTTACTATGTGCAAAGCACCATTCTAAGCGCTGGAGAAGTTACAAGGTGATCAGGTAGTCCCACGGGGGGCTCGCAGCTTTAATCCCCATTTTCCAGATGAGGTAACTGAGGCCCAGAGAAGTGACTTGCCCAAAGTAACACAGTTGACAAGGGGCGGAGCCGGGATTTGAACCCATGACCTCTGACTCCAAAGCCCAGTGGTCTTTCCACTGAGCCACGCTGCTTCTCTAGTAGTGATGGTTTCAGTGACAGTCTCCAGTGCTGGACTGTAAACTCATTGGGGCAGGGGGGGGAATCATGCCTACTTACTCTGTAGTTCTCTCCCAAACATAGTGCTCAGCACAGAGTAAGCACTCAGTAAATGCTTACTCTGGAGAAAAGGATATCAGTGAGGAGGCTAACGCGATAGTAGGTCACACGTGACAAGCGCCTGGACAGCCATGGTGCCCACTGTGATGGAGAGGAAGTAAAGGACCCTGGAAAGGTTGTGCTTATTATAGTGCTCTGCACAAAGCACTCATCAAATATCAATGATTGGTAGATATACGGTTTTCAGATTAGACAATCCCTGATCCACACGAGACTAAAACCTAAGAGGGAGGGAGAACACGTATCCCTATTTTACAGATGAAGGAACTGAGGCGCAGAAAAGTTAAAGTGACTTGCCCGAAGTCACACACCAGGCATGAAATGGAGCCAGAAACACAACCCATGTCTCCTAATTCCTAGTTCTGTGCGCTGTTTTTTTTTTTCTTTAATGGTATACGCCAGGAACTGTTCTAAGTGCTGGGGAAGATGCTAGCTAATCAGATAGGACTCAGTCCATGTCCCACATTCCATTCCTTTCATTCAATCATATTTATTGAGCACTTACTGTGTGCACAGCACTGTACTAAGTGCTTGGGAAGTACAGATCGGCAACATATAGCGACGGTCCCTACCCAACAGCGGGCTCACATGAGACTCATAGTCTTCAACCCCATTTGACAGATGAGGTGACTGAGGCACAGAGACGTGAAGTGACTTGCCCAAAGTCACACAGGAAGCAAGTGGCGGAACTGGGATTTGAACTCAGGTCCTTCTGACTACCAGCCCCACAAAGCTGAACAGCTATGATGTGCTTGGGACTATATGAGGCACCTGGGAACATGTACCATCATTATTATTACTGTGAGCCCAATATGGGCAGGGATTGTCTCTTTGTTGCTGAATTGTACTTTCCAAGCATAGTATATTGCTCTGCACAAAGCAAGTGCTCAGTAAATATGACTGAATGAATGAATTAACTTACAAAGGTGACATAACCTGATGATAGTACAGGCTCACAAGGACATCACAATCTTGAGGGAAACTCAACACAGAAACAAAGTGAACATACCATCATTTGAGTAAATGCTCTCTCTCCCCCTTTACCTCTTTCCCATTCTCAGATCAGGAAAAGAAAAATCCCAGCATTCTGAAGTTGATTAAAGGTTCTGCTTGAGAGCCCAGAGAGAATAATTTACTAGGAAAGAACAATCACTCTTTAAGTGCTTAAAAATATTTTCATTACTTATAATATCCATTAGAGTGCTTTGTTAGAAACAGACAATATGTCCAAGATTAGCCTGTAACAAATACTCTGGACATGTTTAGTGTCTCAAGTAAGTAAGATGTAGAATAAACAACAACAGAACCTAAAGCCAACATCCCATCCTACCTTTAAGATTTTTATTTTCAGCCAAACCACTTTCTCTCCTCTTCTCTCCTATTCCAAAATCTGGACTCCTTCCCCTCCCTATTTTTTGCCTTTTCCCTTCTCTGAGAAGCAGCATGGCTCAGTGGAAAGTGCACGGGCTTGGGAGTCAGAGGTCATGGGTTCTAATCCCGGCTCCACCACTTGTCAGCTGTGAGACTTTGGGCAAATCACCTAACTTCTCTGGGCCTCAGTTACTTCATCTGTAAAATGGGGATTAAGAATGTGAGCCCCATGAGGGACAACCTGATTACCCTGTATCTACCCCAGTGCTTAGAACAGTGCTTGGCACATAGTAAGCGCTTAAATTATACCATCATTATTAAGATTATTATTCATTCATTCAGTCAGTCATATTTATTGAGCGCTTAGTACACTTGGGAAGTACAAGTCAGCAACATATAGAGATGGTCCCTACCCAACAACGGGCTCACAGTCTAAAGGGGGAGACAAACAACAAAACAAAACATGTAGACAGGTGTCAAAATCATCAGAACAAATAGAATTAAAGCTATGTGCATATCATTAACAAAATAAATGGAATAGTAAATATGTACAAGTAAAATAGAGTAATAAATCTGTACAAATTTATATCCAAGTGCTGTGGGGAGGGGAAGGAGGTAGGGCAGGGGGGATGGGGAGGAGGAGAGGAAAAAGGGGGCTCAGTCTGGGAAGTTAGCTCAGCCCTTATTACAGTGCCTGGCACATAGTAAGCACTTAACAAATACCATTATTATTCTCAGCCCAGGAACTCACTGGAAAATGTGGACAATACCAAAATTAAGGGGGATCCATTCTTACTTATGGGTAATGAGGTTCAAAGTTGATAAAGAAACTTCATGAAACAGCAGATGATAAATGTATAGAAGTCATTACCACGGAACACTGTGGAAGCAGACGATATGAAGTGGAATAGAAGAATCTGGATAAATCTATGGGTGAGAGGCAAAGTGATTAGATTTTCTTGTACCCCTGGGGCTGGGGATGTGTGGAGGAGCATGGCTAAGATATAGATAGGGATACGGTGGGGGAAGAAAATGGCAGGAAAGGGAAATGGAGCTATAACCACATAAAACACACACACACATTCACACAAACACACACATGCTAAGGCACTCATTTTCTTAAGCAAAATTAGGGAGAAGTCCATAATGGCTTACCAGAGGGAAAGGTTGGGCATGTTAAAAGAAAAAGTGGATAAAAAAAGATTTTATAATCACGAATATTCTTATGATAGGAGACTCCACTTTGTGGAACATTTAGGTACCCATTAAATGACTGTGTCTAGGGAGTTACACAGAGCTGCCCAGACCCTGCACTCAAGAAGTTCACCATCTAATGGGGTGGGGGGATAAACACAAATAAACAAACATACAAGTCGACGTAGATCACAGGCAGCAGAACCCAGGAGAGAGCCAAAACCAGCTGGAGGTGACTGTACTGCAGACTTTGCTTTCCTGAAAGTTTTGTCGGGGGTTTGAAGTGGGTTGGAAGGAGTCTTGCAAAGAGCCAATAGGCCTCATGAACAGGTAAGCATTGATGGAGGAGTCTTAGTCCTTTCGCTTTCCCTTCAGTCCTAATTTTCACCAAAACATCTCTTACAGATGCCGCACAGAGGTAGCTTATGGGTTAAGAGAGTCAATCTCTTGGCTTCCCTGGCAGATATTGTGAGGAGCAACATGGGTATCCATTATTTTCACAACTGCTTTTCCCCAGCACAGAATGGCAGAGTGGATAGAGCATGGGCCTATCCATTAATAATAATAATAATAATGATGATGATGGCATTTGTTAAGCGCTTACTATGTGCCAAGCACTGCCCCCTCGCCCCCCTCTCCATCCCCCCATCTTACCTCCTTCCCTTCCCCACAGCACCTGTATATATGTATATATGCCTGTACATATTTATTACTCTATTTATTTATTTTACTTGTACATATCTATTCTATTTATTTTATTTTGTTAGTATGTTTGGTGTTGTTCTCTGTCTCCCCCTTTTAGACTGTGAGCCCACTGTTGGGTAGGGACTGTCTCTATATGTTGCCATCTTGTACTTCCCAAGCGCTTAGTACAGTGCTCTGCACATAGTAAGCGCTCAATAAATACGATTGATGATGATGATTGATTGATGGGCCTGAACGTCAAAAGGACCTGGGTTCTAACTCCAGCCCTGCCACTTGTGTTTTGGGTGACCCTGGGCAAGTCATTTCACTCTCTGTGCCTCAGTCACCTCATCCGTAAAATGGGGATTAAGACTATGAGCCCATGAATGGCAGGTAAGGTGTCCAACCTGATTATCTTGTTTCTATCCCAGTGCTTAGAACAGTGCTTGACACGTAGTAAGCGCCTAACAAATACCATCATCAATCACCTCAACCCAAGTCATGCAGAGACTCTACAAACAGTGCATTCAAGGCCATGGGCACTCTGCACATGGGTCACTTCCTGAAAGCACATGGTTTGAGTCTTATCAGAACAAAAAGTCACACAGACAAGAGCAAAAACGCTTTATGTCTGACATTTCAGGCCAAGTGGAGTAGTCCCAAAGACTGTTTATAAAGCGAGAAGGTTTCACAGCCCTGAGAGTACTGTAAGATACCAGTGAAAATACCCAAAACAAACCAGAGAAAATCAAAACCCAACTATGATCAACTTTCCACAGAGTCGAAAACATTTAATTCTCAAGAAAGTGACTAATAGAATCTTTTCACTTGAGGGAGTTAAGTTGGAAAGGAATAAAAGAGGACTGTAATAGAACATTAGCACATTAATGGCAATGTTTTGTTTCGGGCAACATAGTTAGGATCTTAATTTACCAGAACAGCTTCGTTAAGTTCCAAAATCTCCTGTACATCAGGATTGATGAAAACAGTTCCCAAGTCTTACATTTTTTGAAGCCACGGGATGAAATGTGAAAGAAAACTTATTTTAAAGAATTTGAACAAGCACTTTATTTCATTATCAATTGAATTTATTGAGTGTGAACCATGTGCAGACCACTGGACTAAGCACTTGGGAGAGTACAATACAACAGGGTTGGTAGACACATTCCCTGCCCACAACGAGCTGTCTAGAGGCAATGTTCAATGAAACACTGGATGCGCAACAAGTATAATAGTCCCATAGATCATCCAAGAATTGAAATACCTGGGCAACACCTTTAAAAGATTTAGTATGAATTGCTAATTTATTCATATTAATGTCTGTCTCCCCCTCTATACTGTAAACTCAATATGGGCAGGGAACATGTCTGCTAATTCTGTTATATTCTACTCTCCCAAGCACTTAGAACAGTGCTCTGCACATATTAAATGCTCAGTAAATACCTTTGATTGATTGATAATACCTGTGGGCAATGGATTTCTTATAGCTTGAGTATTTAGCCAGAGTATTGTGAACATTTCAGAATGTTCTTATAAAAAATTGTATTCTAGATCAATCAATCGTATTTATTGAGCGCTTACTGTGTGCAGAGCACTGTACTAAGTGCTTGGGAAGTACAAGTTGGCACCATATAGAGACAGTCCCTACCCAACAGTGGGCTCACAGTCTAAAAGGGGGAGACAGAGAACAAAACCAAACATACTAACAAAATAGAATAAATAGAATAGATATGTACAAGTTAAATAAACAAATAAATAAACAAACAAATAAATAAATAAATAAATAGAGTAATAATGCTAGATTCTAGGTTTATATTTGGATAAAGCTTTGACCTTTGTAATTGTATCAGAACAAGTAGTGAAAAATAACATACATATTTTAGTGTTCAAAAAAACATGTCATTTCTCCAGGATATTTCAATTGGTAAGATATTGGGACAAGATGTATTGTTAAAGTCAGATTTGCAAGAGCCCTTCAAACAAAAGAGCGTATGATATTCAATCCAACGTGGCTTTTTTTGAAAAAAAAAAAAACATGGTACTTATTAAGCATTTACCAGGAACCAGGTACTGCACTAAGCACTGGGGTAGATGCAAGACAGTAATCAACCAATAAGTGGTATTTATTTCATGATTACTATGTGCAGAACACTGTACTAAGTCCTTGGGACAGTACAATAGAATTATCAGACACATTCCTTGCCCACAACAAGCTTAATTCAATCTTTCACTCATTCATTCAATTGTATTTAATGAGCACTGTGTGCAAAGCACTATACTAAGTGCTTGGCTGAGTCGGACTGTCCCTGTCCCACGCGGGACTCGCAGTCTAGGAGAGAAGTTAATGTAATCCCCATTTTACAGAAGCACTGAGAAATTAATGACTTGCTCAATGTCATACAGCAGACAAGTGGCAGAGGCAGGATTAGAACCCAGGTCCTCTGACATCCAATCAGTCAATCATATTTACTGAGCGCTTACTGTGTGTAGAGCACTGTACTAAGCGCTTGGGAAGTACAAGTTGGCAACATATAGAGACAGTCCCTACCCAACAGTGTGCTCACAGTCTAGAATATATGTATATATGTATATACCTGTATATATGTATATATGTTTGTACATATTTATTACTCTATTTATTTATTTATTTTACTTTACATATCTATTCTATTTATTTTATTTTGTTAGTATGTTTGGTTTTGTTCTCTGTCTCCCCCTTTTAGACTGTGAGCCCACTGTTGGGTAGGGACTGTCTCTATATGTTGCCAACTTGTACTTCCCAAGCGCTTAGTACAGTGCTCTACACACAGTAAGTGCTCAATAAATATGATTGATTGATTGATTGATTGATAGAAGGGGGAGACAGAGAACAAAACCAAGATCTTCCAGACCCAAGATCTTTCCACTAGGCAACCCTGCTTCCCTTGCAACAAGGTCAAGTTAAAATCAGAAATACTATTAAATTCCCTAGTTCCTGTAACAAGAATCGATCCAAATGGATGACAAGGTGATATACTAAGTACAGGCTAGTCTGCAATATAGTATTAATATAATTACCCACAATTAACAAATAATATAAATTCCTAGAAGAAAGGCTAACCCTAGGAAACTGACGTGTAATATACATGTACCTTACAAATATATCAGCAGATCTCTATTTATAATGCATGTGCATATTACAATTCATAAATGGATGTGTGTGTATGCATAAATATACATATTTCAAATCCTCCTGGTCTACTTTGTGACAAAAGAGATCCTTCAGAAGGCCCTCTTTATTGTGATTTTGCCATTTATGCTCCAATTGCTGCATTTAATTTTAGTAGCTATTGGCAACACACTAAACGAGAGTAAAGTGGGGTGTTTTTTGGTATTGAATGCAGTCTTATTTCTGTGCATGCTGGGCAGCCCTAATTCTGGCTGCTTATTTTTAAAATGGTACAGATTCTTTTTTTTTTTTTTTTTTGGCAATATCTCTGTCAGTCCTTTGCTCTAGTCTTTAGGTTTGCCATAAAATCTATTCCCAGAAGACTTGCTTTTCCATTCAGAGCATGTTTATCACCTCGAAAGGGCTGACTGTCGCTATCTCTTTCCACCTTGAGCCCAGGAACATGGCCAGAGCACAGCCTCTGAGCAGAACATCCACGGCCAAGTCAGATCCAAACCAAATTTCTGCCTTCAGATCAGAAGGAAGACCAGGCGTCCCTATAATAATAATAATAATAATAATAATAATAATAATAATAATAATAATAATAATAATAATAATAACTGAGAAGCGGCATGGCTCAGTGGAAAGAGCCTGGGCTTGGAAGTCAGAGGCCATGGGTTCAAATTCCGGATCCGCCACTTGTCAGCTATGTGACTTTGGGAAAGTCACAACTTCTCTGTGCTTCAGTTCCCTCATCTGTAAAATGGGGATTAAGACTGTGAGCCCCACGTGGGACAACCTGATCAACTTGTATCCTCCCCAGCACTTAGAACAGTACTTTGCACATAGTAAGCACTTAACAGATGCCATCATTATTATCATTATTATATTATAACTGTGGTATTTGTTAAGCACTTACTAGGCGCCAAACACTGTTCTAAGCACTGGGGTAGATACAAGTCAATTAGCGGGGCTGGAATTAGAACCCAGGTCCTTCCAACTTCCAGGCCTGTGTTCTATCCACTAATCCATGCTGTTTCCCTGCACACAGTAAGGGCTCAGGAAATACGACTAATTGATTGATTGGAAATCTGGGCAACTCTCCTTTCCTCTCTCATTGTCTGGCTCTCTCCAAGTTCGACCCCTATGGAATCTACAGCTCTATACTCCATCTCCTTCCCTTTCTCAATGGAGAGGAGGTTTGTTTGCAAGTTTCCAGCTCCCCTCACTCTTCCTCGCCTCCTACCCTCTTCTTCTCCTTCCTTCACTCCCTATTCCTTTTCCTATCTTTCCCTCTTTTCCCTTCCTCTATCTCTCCCTTTCCTCTCCCTTCCTTCCTTCTCTACCTTCCCTCTCTCGCCTCTTTTTTCTCCCTTCTTTCGCCCTCCCTCTCTCTCCTTCCTCCCCTCTTCTCCTGGCTTAGTGGAAAGAGCACCGGCTTGGGAGTCAGGGGTCATGGGTTCTAATCTCGGCTCAGCCACCTGTCAGCTGTGTGACTTTGGGCAAGTCACTTCCCTTCTTGGTGCCTCAGTTCCCTCATCTGTAAAACGGGGATTAAGACTGTGAGCCCCACATGGGACAATCTGATAACCTTGTAGCTATCCCAAGTGAAATGTGCTTTTCCTATTCTCCCTTCCAGTGACTTTCAATAAATGAAGCATTCAACTTATTTACTAAAATCCATTTATCACACTATCCCAACAGTGCTTGGCACATAGTAAGTGCTTAACAAGTACCATTATTATTAAGTAGAAACCACCCTTTTCTCAGAGGAACAGGTAAATTCTCCCCACCCACCACCCAAAATGGAATGTCAGCCTCGAATAGCAACAACCTTCACATCAGCAGTGTGGAATACTGGGTCCGGAGTAAATCTGCTTCTTCGAAAGAATCCAATTTCATTTTGGGCATCACTGATCAGGAACTGCAATAACAGTTGCTTAGGTTTCCTGATTTTAATATAACAGCCTTGGGGGTAAACTGAGACTAGAAAGAAGAGCCAACTACAGCCCTCTTGACAAGCTTAGCTTTCCTTCCCCATGGATTTGGGATTCTAAAGGAAAATAATCTTGTCTGTAAATAGTGGAATTTGAAATCAAATTTGCTATAATGAGTTATTTGTGCTATAACTTGCTGCTGCCCTGCCGATAAATGGATTTTAGTAAATAAGTTGAATGCTTCATTTATTGAAAGTCACTGGAAGGGAGAGTAGGAAAAGCACATTTCACTCTTTGACTAGGACAGCCCTGACATCTAAGCAAATATCCCACTCTTTTCCCCACTTTAATTTTTTTCAGCTCCCTCAAAAAATGGGCAAAATAGGATTAAATCATATTATATTCCTTTTTAATGCAAATATATTCAAAGCAAAGCAATCTGGAATACTTTTTTGAATTATATTACCAAAGCTGAATAATATTAAAATTCTGCAAAATGTTAGCACTGTAAACATTTTGGTTTTTATTACAATACGGAAAATTTAATCTGATAACTGCACTGACACTGTAATATTTAACGTAAAACGATATCCTTTACAGTGATGCAAGCAGGCTCAAAACTCTGGTACTCTGCTAACAATAACAAAATAATGAATGGCTTTCTGTGTTTTAAGAGCTCTGATTTCATACAATGAAGAATTAATCTTAATGACAAAAGCAAGTAAGGAAAAACAAATAAATCATCATGGCATTCGGTTTTTTACAATGAGAAAATCCAGTTGCTCCAGGAAGTTAAAATCTCTTAATAGATTCAAATCCAGGTTAGCACTCCAGGTTCAAAGTTTCTTGAGATCATCATCATCATCATCAATCGTATTTATTGAGCGCTTACTGTGTGCAGAGCACTGTACTAAGCGCTTGGGAAGTACAAATTGGCAACATATAGAGACAGTTCCCTACCCAGCAGTGGGCTCAGTCTAAAAGATGAGATGTAGAGTCATCCACAGGATTCTTCAGATTAACGATAATCTGAACTAAATAAGGCTATCAGTTGTATTTATTGCGGGTTTACAGTTTGCTGAGCACTGTACTAAGAATTTGGGAGGGTAAAACACAACACTATAACAAACAACTTCCCTGCCCGCAACGAGCTTACATTCTAGGAGGGTTAAACCTATCCGATGTAACATCTGAGAGAAATAAAAGGATGCATAAAAGCAGGAGTCTAGATGGCTCAAAGGTCGGGATAGTGAACAAAATACTTTGGTCAAATCAAAATGCCACTTCTTTGGCTCAGATCCAAAGCAAAGTTAACCCACCAAAACACTGGCATAAAATTTTCATTCACAGAGTAATCTCAGTGAGCTAATTAGGGCGTCTCTGCTTTTCTCAGGTTACACTGAATTAAAAGATGCCATTGCTATTCTTATTTTTAAAATAGGGGAAGTTGAGAGTTTAGCTGCTCTTTTGAAGCCCTTGGTTGGCTGAGAAATGGCAACCATCTACACAACTTGCTACTGGATCTAGAGAACAAGACTGCCCACAAAGCATGCTGATCCTGCCCCCCACCCCACTCCTCCCCCACCGAAAATCAGCCTTACAGCTTGCCCAGTTGGATCGGCTTGGAAAAGAGACAAGCTGAATGTATGCGATGCTTCTCCCAGGAAATGGCTCGGCTTTGCCTTATGTCAGCAGTGATTTCTCCGAAAAGTGATGGTTTTGGGCTCATGCTGACTCATACAACCACCATTTTCCTTGGAGGAACCATGATGCTTTGACCCCAAATCCACACCAAATGTCATGAAAGATGCCTCTTGCAGCTATCCTAAGAAGGGATGATCGTAAGCAAGTATTATCATCATTATTATTATTATGGTATTTGTTGAGCTCTTTCTATGTGCCAAGCACTGTTCTAAGACCTAGAGTAGATAAAAGGTAGTCAGATCGGACACAGTCCCCATCCCATATGGGGGTCACGGTCTTAATCCCCATTTCACAGATAAGGTAACTGAGGCCCAGAGAAGTGAAATGACTTGCCCAAGGTCACAAAGAAGACATATGGCAGAGCCAGTGTTAGAACCCATGTCCTTTGACTCCTCAGCCTGTGCTCCTTCCACTAGGCCACACTGCTTCTCACGTCTTCCATGGGGGCTGCCCAGATGTTTCCATAATAATAATAATAATAATAATGATGGCATTTATTAAACACTTACTATGTGCAAAGCACTGTTCTAAGCACTGGGGAGGTTACAAGGTGATCCGGTTGTCCCACGGGGGGCTCACAGTCTTAATCCCCATTTTACAGATGAGGTGCTGAGGCCCAGTGAAGTTAAGTGACTTGCCCAAAGTCACACAGCTGACAATTGGCAGAGCCGGGATTTGAACCCATGACCTCTGACTCCAAAGTCCGTGCTCTTTCCACTGAGCCACGCTGCTTCCATCACTTCAGGAATTTCATCAGCTGCCCAGTACACTTCCTAGATAACTGACCAGTACATTTAAGTGCTTAATTCAAGCAGTAGATGCTCAATACACATCACTGTTTGACTGATATTTTCCCTGTTCCTATAGTTGGATAGAGGAAATGCAGCAATAACACAACCACATCTACCCATACTTAAATTCATATACATTCATATATTCATTCAATCATATCCATTGAGTGCTTACTGTGTGCAAAACACTGTACTAAGCGCTTGGGAGATACATCCTTCCCTATTCCTAAATGCACGCTAATGAATTAATCACATTGATTAAGCAATTACTGCATACAGAACACTATACTAAGCGCTTGGGAGAGTGCAATATGTACATATGCATGCTTAAAGATTAAAGGAAATGATTTGTTATGTTCAATCAGTGATATTAGCTCCTGTATGTCTAATGATACCCCTGCTATTATTTTACCCACCATCCTGAATGTGTATTTCACTTCAAAACCTTTACAGAATGCAAGGAATGCACTAGGTACCGTTATAAATATTCTTATTTGCGTTAGACTTATGTAGACGTTGACTGCGGTCTTCACCCGTCCTTTTGAGTGAAAAATGAGCAGGCCAACTAGGTCCAACTAGCCTAGCGTGACAGAGTTTACGGGCTGGCAAATGTTGCCACTCCTGCAACTTTCTTCTGGCCTAAGCACTTCAAATAAGTACCACATCGCTCAGCTCACCTACTTTGTTTCCACTGTAGTTGGCAGCAATCCTTTTCCAGCTATCAGTCAATCACTCAATCGTATTTATTGAGCGCTTACTGTGTGCAGAACACTGTACTAAGCGCTTGGGAAGTACAAGTTGGCAACATATAGAGACAGTCCCTACCCAACAGTGGGCTCACAGTCTAAACTAAGTCTAAACACAGTCTTAACTAAGCTATCTTAGTTACGCTCACAATAACGTATGATTCCTAAGTTATAATACCATGGAAACTGGCAAGACCAATTTCCACCTTTATGGTTCAGCCACTAGTTCACCCCCTTCTCCCTCAGTAGCTTTGAGGGTGCTTCCTTGGATGGCAGTGGCTCTCTCTTGCTCAGGCTGTTGCAGGCCTCTCTCTCATCCTTACCAGGCCTTAGCCAACGGGTCTCACAATGGCAGGTCCCCACATTCCCTCCTACTGGGCCCTGAATTGCCCGGTACACCTCAATACCCTCACATCTCGATACCCCCACACTGGATTGGGGACTGGATGGCCTTCAAAATTCCCTCCCTAATCCAGGACCAGGTAGATTAAAAAGGTCAGAGGAGGAAGCGCAGGGGAAGCAGCATGGCCTCGTGGAAAGAGCATGAGCCTGGGAGTTGGAGGACCTGGGTACTAATCTCCGTTCCACAATTGCTAGCGGTGTGCAAGTCACTTCATCATCATCAATCGTATTTATTGAGCGCTTACTATGTGCAGAGCACTGTACTAAGCGCTTGGGAAGTACAAATTGGCAACATATAGAGACAGTCCCTACCCAACAGTGGGCTCACAGTCTAAGTAGGAGACTTAGCACTGTCCTAATCGCCTGAGAAAGTACACTGTCCTAATCGCCTGAGAAAGTACAACAATAAACAGACAGAATCCCTGCCCACAACTAGCAGTAATGGCAGCTCTCTGGCTTCATTCATTCAATCATATTTATTGAGCCCTTACAGTCTACTTCATTTCTCTGTGCCTCGGTTTCTTTAACTGTAAAATGGGAATTCAATACCTGTTCTCTCTCCTACTTAAGACTGTGAGCCCATGCGGGATAGGGACTGTGTCTGACCTAACTGACTTGCACCTACCCCAATGCTTAGACCAATGTTTGACACATAGTAGACCCTTAACGAGTATCAAACAAATAAGGTATGTCTGTCTCTCATCTCATTGTTATTTGCCTCTGTTTCCTTCCTCTGCCACTCCCTGTGGTCTCAATTGGGTCTCCGGTTGGCCTTTGGGGCTCTCCACAGCATTTCTCTCTCTTCTGGCCTGGGCCCAAAGGAAGCCCTGCTATCTGTTTGCCCCCACCCTCAAAATGTAGAAATTAGCCCCTCTGGCTGGTGGGGCAAGTGAGGCAACTTCCACACACCCACACCACACTGAATCTTTTTAGTCCACACTGAATCTTTTTAGTTTTCTCATTAGGATTCATCCCAGGAAACTGAATGGGTACCCGACAGAGGGGTGGACTGCCTGGGCTGTGTCTAATGGGATTACAGCCATCCCAAGTGCTTCATCTCATCTTCCTTCACTTGGTGGAAGGAAATAATTTCTGGCACGGTTATAAGACACCCCAATTGACTGGTTAAAGTGGGGGAAGAGGGTAGAAGCAGAGATCCCCAAACGTCCCACCAGGGCTGGGGCCACCCACAGCGATTCCAGCTCCTCAGGGCGCAGAGTGGGACAGTATTCATTCATTCAATTGTATTTACTGAGTGAGTGCTTCCTGTAATAATAATTATGGTATTTGTTCTGCGCTTACTACACACCAGGCACTGAACAAAGTATTGGTGTGGATACAAGCAAATGAGATTGGACACAGCCCCTGTCCCATGTGGGGCTCACAGTGGGGCTCCCCATTTTACAGAAGTGACTTGCCTAAGGTCACACAGCAGACAAGTAGCAGAGCTGGGATTAGAACCCAAGACCTTCCAACTCCCAGGCCCATGCTCTACCCGCTATGTCACGCTGCTTCTGTGTGCACAGCACTGTCCTAATCGCTTGAGAAAGTACAACAATAAACAGACAGAATCCCTGCCCACAACTAGCAGTAATGGCAGCTCTCTGGCTTCATTCATTCAATCATATTTATTGAGCCCTAACTGTGTGCAGAGCACTGTACTAAGCGCTTGGGAAGTACAAGTAGGTAACATATAGAGACGGTCCCTACCCAACAACGGGCTCACAGTCTAGAAGGGGGAGACAGACAACAAAGCTTCTGAGGACCCCTGTGCCTCCAGCAACAGCTCCACGTTCACCCACACGCACTTCAGATTGTACTTCCCAAGCGCTTAGTACAGTGCTCTGCACACAGTAAGCGCTCAATAAATACGATTGATGATGATGATGATGAAGGGAATCCCAGGATCAGGCCGGGTTCCTTCCTCTCCAGAGTCACAGAAATTCCCACCTCCCTCTTCCCCGACTCATCATCCTCCTCCCAGGCAGATCGGGCAACCTAGTAATTTATACAGAAACAGTTCCAATGACATTTGAAAACACTGCCTGATATATACCATCTTGAAGGAGTTTCCCCTGAATAACAAGCCAGAATGAAAAATGTGCCACTCTGTCACAGAACCAACTGAAACAAAACAAGAACGACTTTAAGGGCAGTAAACTGTGTCCCAAAACTTCATCCCTAGTGACTGTTTTGTCACTCAATTTTAAATAATACTCAGAGTTAAAGTAACTCAATTATAAGATTCCCTACTAAAAATTGACTATTTATAATTGAGCCAAAACAATTGATTAGATTCAGGGACTAAATTACTCCCCTAGGAGTAAGGGAGACACCCATTAACTTTTTCAGTCTATTAAGATAATGGCACATTAAGGTGGTAATCAACTCTTCCAATGACTTGAAAGAGTTATGCTAAATCTTTTGAATAGATTTCTGTGCTTGCTCCATTTTAGGAAGTGTTTTGCCTCTTGTAGGCTTATTAGCTTTTTTATCCCTCCCTACATCATAATCTTGTTGAGGATGGGGACGAGATCACATCTTATCTTTCTTCCTAACATTCAAAAATACTGCCGCTTATGTTCTTTGTCATCTGCCAATGCTACGTAGTGCACTCAATTTGTTTTAAAGCTCTACATTTAAAGATCATTTGAATGTGACTCCTGAGAAAACTTGCTTTTTTGAGCACTGGAAAGGATTCCTTCTTTTCTGTAGTCTTCCCAGTTTGTAATAAACCTGATTTCATTTTAAAAAGTGAAACGCAAGGCAGGCTTATATACTGTAAACATTTCTGCACTTAGCGTAAGACCATAGATTCCAATCTTTACCTGTTTCAATGACAGGCCACCTAATTCCTTATCGATTTCAATTATTAAAAAGTTCACTTGTAAGTAACCTTTATTGATTTCTACTGTGTTCAAAATATTTTGTCATTTTTAATGAGGTAAATTTGAAGATAGGAATGTATCTTTTTCGATACCTTTAGATCACCTGTGTGCCATATTTTATTGTTCAGGACATACAAATTTTCTGTGATCAAGTTATATAGATCTTTGAGTGATTAGCTGTAAAACCCCAAAATAGAGAATGTTCTCTTTCTCTTCCTTGGTCACGAAATCGATCCCATCTTCTCTTCCATTTTCCCTTCCCTTTTCACTCTCAACATTACTTTTTCTCTAATCTTTCTGGGCTGATTCACCCCTTCTGTTTTTGAAACAGAGACAAATTTTGTCATAGAGACTCTAAGTGATACCCAGAAACAAGCAGCATTCAGGAAATCCTTGACTTCAGGCATTTCAAAATTGTCACTCTTCTTCAGCCTTACAGCACGCTGGCTTTAATGTTTTCACACTAGTTGTTCCTTGTGGGCAGGGATTGTGTCTACCAACTCTGATGCACTGTTCTCTCCCAAGTGCTTAGTACAGTGTTCTGCACATAGTAAGCACTCACTAATTATCAGTGATTGACGATGGTTTCTTTTATTGCACTAGCTTGGGGAGGCCGTAGGGAAGCCATTAAGAAATGGGAGTAATAATTACAGAAACCATGATGCGGACAGGGAAAAAAGAGGGGAAATGTTTAAAAGTGTGTGTGTATACATGTGCTGGGGGGGTGGCAGGGGAGTGAAGAAGGGGAAGAGAAGAAGAGTGAGAGAAACCAGGAGGTAAGAAGTTGTTACTTGATCATCAGGTAGAGTTAATTGGGAGGGGTAAATGCATCCCTTTTATTTTCAATGACATTAAAGTCTCTATTGTGGAAGCCCTTTAAAGGCACAATTTTCAGGAAACAATTGTGTCTTATGTCTAGGACCAATCCATCAAAGGAATTTATTGAGTGCTAACTATGTGCACAGCACTGTACTAAACGCTTGGGAGGGAACAACAGAATGAGCCGATACATTCCCTGCCCATAATGAGCTTACAGTCTAGAGGGGGAGTGAGAGATTAATATGAACAAATAATTTACAATGTATAATTTAAAGATACTTTCACAAGTGCTGTGGGGTTGGGGATGGAGCAAATACCAAATTTCCAAAGGTCACAGATTCAAGTGCATAGACGATGCAGAAGGGAGAGCCAGAAGGGGAAAAGAAGGTTTAATCAAGGAAGGCCTCTTGGAGGAGGTGGGACCTTAACAACCCTTTGAAAGTGGAGGGAATGGAAGGGAGCTCCAAGCTAGAGGGAGGATGTGGGAAAGGGGTCGGCGGCAAGATAAACGAGATTGGGACACAGTGAGCAAACTGGCACTAGAGGAGCAAAATGTGCAGTCTGGGCTGTAGTAGAAAATCAGTGAGGCAAGGTAGGAGGAGGAAGAGGTAATTGAGTGTTTTAAAGGCCTTCCCAGACTGAGCCCCTTCCTTCCTCTCCCCCTCATCCCCCTCTCCATCCCCCCATCTTACCTCCTTCCCTTCCCCACAGCACCTGTATATATGTATATATGTTCGTACGTATTTATTACTCTATTTATTTATTTATTTATTTTACTTGTGCATATCTATTCTATTTATTTTATTTTGTTAGTATGTTTGGTTTTGTTCTCTGTCTCCTCCTTTTAGACTGTGAGCCCACTGTTGGGTAGGGACTGTCTCTATATGTTGCCAATTTGTACTTCCCAACCGCTTAGTACAGTGCTCTGCACATAGTAAGCGCTCAATAAATACGATTGATGATGATGATGATGAGGTACCCCACGTTTTAGGTCACTGAGGTCCACTGAAAGGCTGAAAACTGCACCACCAGCCTGACTTCTTCCCACAGTGCGGGGCAAGGGTTACAGATCGGTGCTGAGGAGAGCTGGATTCTCCTCTTCATAAATGCACAGTTCCATCGTTTTGGAGCCAGTGAATCAGGCTCATTATAAATGTAAAAACACAAAGTCCAGTACTTCTTCAACTGCAGGCGTAACAAAGATAGATATAAATCCTTGAAAGGTGTTTCTTTGTTCTTGTATCAGGGTATGAAAAAATGTTTTCTATTCCCACTACAAGTGGAAATTTCAGTCGCTCAGTAAAACTGGGTTTGAATTTTAACAAATTCAAGAGTATTAGATCTATGAGTAAATAATAGTTCACTCTAAAAAATTGTTGATTGTACTATATCACAGACGATCAGCCCAGATAGAACTGACGTTTTCTTACAAGGGGTATGATGATTACTAATCACACTTTTACAATTTTAAGACTCAGTTCATCATCATCAAATCTGAAAACACAGAAATAACATAGACACTGAAAACAGCGAACTTGAGCTTGCCAACCGAAAGCTAACAAATCTAAAGAAACATCTGGCTTAATAGTTTAATCAACTTCTACGAAAGGAAACATCCTGGGCCTTTCATAGCATCTGGTGAAAATTATGTTTTCCATCTCAGTAAGATTTTTTTCAAGTGTCATATTTCTGTGATGATTTTACTCTAGAATAAATGGAAATCTCCAGGTAAGGCTGTTCTGCATAAATGAAACTTAAACAGCAGCAGAATAAACACCTTGAGGAAGAATAAGCTTGTTTCGCTCACATGGCCTTAGCTTTCCTCTGAGGTAGCACCTGACAGGGTTTGTATCAAAAGACTACATAAGTAGTTCAACCCCCATCCCACTCTTGAGAGAGTAGCCTAAGCAGATGCAGGTTGGAAAGGTCAAATATGCAGACATGTTGCATCTAAAGCATTCTGGAAGTATGATTTCCCATTAATGAGCAATTCCCCAATATCTCAGAAGTTTACTATATTGAAATTTTGTGATTTAGATTGTGAAAAATGCTATGAAATGACCCAAGTGCATTTAAAAAGAAACAGAGGAAGACACCAATTCGAAATAAAAATTGATCGTAAAAAAAAAATGTGCATGACATACTTGAAAACTAAACTCTCTGTTTCATCATAGAGGCCACTGATCTAATAACGAGAGACACTGTAAAGATAGCTCAAATTGACATGACAGACTATATTATTCAATTTACATAATTTTTTATGAATCCTGCAACTCCCACAACACCCTGCCATTACATTATTAACAACTTCATGTTTCAATCAATGTATTCATTCATTCAATCGTATTTATTGAGTGCTTATTGTGTGCAGAGCACTGTACTAAGCACTTTTGAGAGTACAATATAGTTTTTTCATGGTATTTGTTAAGTTGATAGACATATAAACCCTGCCCTTAAGAAGCTTACAGTTTAATAGGGGATACATACTGAAATAAAATTATAGATAAGGGAAGCAACCGAGTACAAGTGCATGGGAGAGGCAGAGGGAGGGAAAATAGTATGGTGGGATGAAAGTTTAGTGAGTAAGGCTTCCTGGAGGAAATAAAGTTTCAGTAGAGCTGGGGAGAGGGCTGATCTGCCAGAAATGTAGGGAGAAGGGATCCTGGGAGAAGGGAAGGTGTGAGCAAGAGATCAACAGAAGTTGAGGCAGGGGGAAGGGACAGTGAAAAGGACGGTATTAATAATGATGGCATTTGTTAAGCGCTTACTATGTGCAAAGCACTGTTCTAAGAGCTGGGAGGATAAAAGGTGATCAGATTGTCCCATGTAGGGCTCACAGTCTTCATCCCCATTTTACAGATGAGATAACTGAGGCCCAGAGAAATGAAGTGACTTGCCCAAAGTCACACAGCTGACAAGTGGCAGGGCCGGAATTTGAACCCATGACCTCTGACTTCCGAGCCCGGGCTCTTTCAACTGGGGCATGCTGCTTGCAATGCAAGCCGGGGCGTAGGGCGGTGGTTCCGCTTTACACAATTTTGTTCATTGGATCCTGCCAAATTCTGATCCCAAAGTTTCTTGCGAAGTTGTAGTTTGGGAGCAAAGGAGGTACTTGAGAGAAAATGTATCAGCAACTAGGAATGATTTTAAAGTGCTAAAAATTATCTGCAGGAAATGAAAATCAATGTGAAACTCCCTGTTTAGGTACAGGAAGAAGCTAGGCAACCTCTTGAGGTTTTCCTAGCCTTGGATTCTCAACTGTTGACTCAAATCATCTGTTATGTTTCTAAAAACTTGAAAAGAAGGTCATCCCCTCTCCCCCACCACCCACTGTTCACCTATTTTATCATAGTTCTGCCTCATGTCACAATGGAAAGGAAAAGTCTGAATAACATAAGGACTCAAAATCTTGCCAGGGGTCTAATATTTACTCTCATAGTACTTCCGGCATTCATGGAAAGAGGGAATGGAATATTATAGAAAATCAACCAAGGAAGCTATTGTCCAGATTTCCAGGTTTATCTTTCAAAGCTGACAGATTGTTTGCAATGAATTTGGATTAACCACATACGTGAGAAAAGCAGCATGGTGTAGTGGATAGAGCAGGAGGCTGGGAGTCAGAGGGTCATGGGTTCTAATCCCAGCTCCTCCACTTGTCTGCTGTGTTACCTTGGGCAAGTCACTTCTCTGGACCTCAGCTACCTCATCTGTAAAATGGGGACTGAGACTGTGAGCCACATGTGGGATGAGGGACTGTGTCTCAACCACTTCGCTTGTATCCACCCCAGTGCTTAGTACAGTGTCTGGCACATAGTAAGTGCTTAACAAATAATGTAATTATTATCAAAAGGTATGCTTAACTCTTCAAGCTTTAAATATAAGCATCTTTTGAAGGGAAATGTGCTTCTACGTGAAGGCCTAGTAATAATAATAATAATCATGGCATTTATTAAGTGCTTACTATGTGCAAAGCACTGTTCTAAGAGCTGGGAGGATACAAGGTGATCAGGTTGTAACACTTGGGGCTCACAGTCTTCATCCTCATTTTACAGATGAGGGAACTGAGGCACAGAGAAGTTAAGTGACTTGCCCAAGGTCACACAGCTGACAACTGGCAGAGCCAGGATTAGAACCCATGACCTCTGATTCCAAAGCCCAGTGCTTTTTCCACTGAGCCATGCTGCTTCTCCCGGAGTGAAGGAACACTGGATTAGGAAAAAATGTGGTGTTCATTCAATCAATGCTATTGATTCTTCTTTCTTTAACCATTTTGATCCCTTTCTCACATTCTTTCTTTTTCCATGCCCACATTGATCCTCAGGGACTTCAATATCCACATAAATGGTCCTGATGACCCTTCTGCTGCCCACCTTCTATCACTCCTCAACCCCACCGACCTCCTGCTCCACCCCATCTCGCCCACTCGCCAAGTTGGACACACACTTGATCTCATTACTTCTAATCACACTGCAGAATCTCTGCCCTCATCAACTTTGAAATCCCTCTACCTGATCGCAACCTCCTCACTTGTCTCCTCTTCCACACACCTCTTCCCTGTAAATCTGTACTATTCCCCCACAGAGACCTCCGATCCCTGGACCACTTCCAATTTTCCTAACTCATCATGCCCCACTTAACCTCCATACCCAAAATGCCCACCCTCGATGACCAAATAGGCACTTTCAACACCCCCCTGCCTCCACTGAACTCAACTCATTCGCTCCCCTATCTCATCGTTGATCTCGCACCGCTAAGCCGCAGCCCTGGATCACCTGCACAGTCTGCCACCTTTGCTCTTGTGATTGAGCCGCAGAGGGCTGCTGGAAGAAATCTAAATATCAGGCCGACTTTGCCACTTCAAGTTTACCTTGCGTGCTTTAATTCTCCCCTCTCCTCTGTCCAGCAAAACTATTTCTCGACCCTTACTGAAACCCACGCCAGTTGTTCCAGACATTTAACTCCCTCCTCAGGCCCCTGTCTCCTCCATCCCTTGCCCCCAATGAGCTGCCACTATCAGGCTTGAGCTCTCTAAAATCACTCCCGCCCCTCCTCAGTCCCTCCCGCTTCCAGCCCCCTCTTCAACTCTCCCATCCTTCCTAGCAGTATCTCTAGAAGAAATCTCCTGCCTCCTCTCAAAAGCCACCTCCTCCGCCTGCGCATCTGACCCCATTCCTTCACACCTTATTAAAACTCTTACCCCCTCCCTTCTTTTCTCCCTAACAGCCATCTTCAACTGTTCGCTCTCCAATGGCTTCTTTGCCCACTGCTTTCAAACATATCCATGTCTCCCCTACCCTAAAAAACCCTCCCATGACCCGACGGCTCCCTCCAGTTATCGCCCCATCTCCCTCCTACCATTCCTCTCCAAACTCCTTGAGCAAGTTGGCTAAACCCAGTTTCAAATTCTTCTCTTTCAATTCTCTCCTTTACCCCCTCCAATCTGGTTTCCGTCCCTTTCGCTCAAAAGAATGCACCCTCTCAAAGGTCACCAATGATGTCCTCCTCCCCAAATCTAATGCCTCTACTCCATCCTAATCCTCCTCAACCACTCAGCTGCCTTCGACACTGTGGACCACTCCCTTCTCCTGGAAACATTATCCAACCTCAGCTTCACTGACACCGTCCTCTCCTGGTTCTCCTCCTATCTCTCTGGCCACTCTTTCTCAGTCTCCTGAGTGGGCTCCTCCTCTGCCTCCCACCACCTAACTGTGGGGATCCCTCAAGGTTCAGTTCTGTGTTCCCTTCTATTCCCCATCTACATCCATTCCCTTGGAAAACTCATTCACTCCCATGGTTTCAACTACCACCTCTATGCAGATGATACCCAAATCTACATCTCCAGCCCTCATCTCTCTCCCTCTCTGTAGTCTCACATTTCCTCTTGCCTTCAACACATCTCTACTTGGATGTCCTCCTGTCACCTCAAGCTTAACATGTCTAAAACAGAACAGACTCTGTTCAACCCGATTTACTTGCATCTACTCCCAGGCTTAGTACAGTACCTGGCACATAGTAAGTGCTTAACAAATATCACAATTATTATTATTATTATTATTATTATTACTACATTTTCCCTCAAGACTTTAAGAACAGACTTGTACAATTCTGAAATACTAAAAAAAGATTTTATCTACTTCACCTCACATACTCAGACAGAAGATAAAGACACTGAAGAAACAGAGTTGTTCTTCTATTATAAAAAATGGGAATCCCCAAACAGATGTGCTTTTTTCTTGTGAGGTAAGATACTTAAAATTAAGCACTTTGAAGTTATGTAACACTTTTGAGGAGGATAACAGAAAAAGCATCTTTTGGTTCATTAATCGCTTCAAATTTTGGCTCCACCACTAGTCTGCAGTATGACCTTGGGCAAGTCACTTCAGTGACCTCATCTGTAAAATGGGGATTAAGACTGCAAGGCCTATGTGGGACAGGGACTGTGTCCAACCTGATTAGCTTGAATCTACCCCAGCACTTACGACAGTGCCTGGCACATAGTAAGCGATTAAACAAATGCCATTTTTTTAAAAAAAGCCTAGTTTCAATTCTGCAGGCAGGGAATGTCTTCTGGGGATAAGCTATCAGTGGGGAAAGTTTCTGGGCAAAGAAGCACCTCAGACAATCTGTGGTATCCAGCAAAATCCTCAGCTATGTTTGTGTTATTATTATTCAGTTACTGAGTGTTTACTATATGCAGAGAACTGTATTAAGTGCTTGGGAGAATATGACAGAGGCAGCAGAAGTGTCCCCTGCCCATTTAGAGCTTACACTCCATCTTCCCAATCTCTTTTTCCTCCTACATAAACACAACATTTTGTGTGCCTCCTCCACATTAGACTGTAATCCCCTGGAGGGCAGAGATCACATCTTACTTGTTGCTGAACTGTACTTCCCAAGCGCTTAGTACAGTTCTCTGCACACAGTAAGTGCTCACTTAATACGACTGAATGAATGAATACTTCTGGTGCACTCTCACAAGTGGTTAGCACAGTACTGTACCCCCAATACCAAGACTGAAAAGTACAAGTGATTGCAATTTGCAACTCTGCTAACATACACCTCTACATGTTTCGGGGATATCCGGCCTGAATTTAGTGGATTGGCTGCCTGCATAGTCCCAATTCACCAGGTAATTGCCAATTTGTGCTGGGTAGACAGAGCCAGAATTCAGATTTTTAAATGATGCTAAGGAAAGATAAATGAAAACAAACCTGAAGAAGAAAATGCATAAAAGGAAAAAAAATTGAAAAGGAAGATTAGGAGAATTATAATCAGGTATATCAAAGCAGCTAAGAATCTACTACAAGGAAATAATAATAATAATAATGAAAGCATTTATTAAGCACTTACTATGTGCAAAGCACTGTTCTAAGCACTGGGGAGGTTACAAGGTGATCAGGTTGTCCCACGTGAGGCTCACAGTCTTAATCCCCATTTTACAGATGAGGTAACTGAGGCCCAGAGAAGTGAAGTGACTTGCCCAAAGTCACACAGCTGGCAACTGGCAGAGTCGGGATTTGAACCCATGACCTCTGACTCCAAAGCCTGAGCTCTTTCCACTGAGCCACGCTGCTTCTCCATACCAAATTGAAAGTATACAACTTAGTAGGAAAGGCAAGCATGGATTCCATTTGTGAAATTAGAGATAACCTGGAAAATAATTGGTGGAAGAACTAAAGCCTGGTGGGAGAAAAGGAAAAATTGCTGTCAGGGTAATTTTTCACTGATGCAATGGCAGAGTTGATATAGAATTATGTATAGAGATTAGGTTAAAAGGTAACCAAAACAAATTTCCAAGAGCAAACAGCAAAATCTGAGGCCACGACATGAAGTTACCTAAGAAACTGAGTACTGAAAGATGCACTGGAAAATTTCCATGGTGCATAGACATTGTCTCATAAGTGGCCCAGAGGTTTTCTTTTCATTAAAGTCAAGCCCTTTCTTTCTCAAGCAGGTTTCCTCCAAAAATCCTTTTTGTCTTCAAGCAGCCTCTGGGGTCAGCACCATGGTTTCCTTCACTCTCCACTCCCGCTGACATAGGATCATCGACTTTCCATTCCCGGGGAAGGGTCGTCATCTGGGTCACTGCCTGCGAGCGCTCAGGTTGACAGGTGCCTCGTGGGGAATTTGGGACCAGGGAGGATGGAGACCATGGAGCTACTCCAGAACTCCAAGTCGTTCATTCCAGGACTCCCAGTTGAGGCAGTTCTGTCTCCCAGAAGAGCTGCCCTGTGGCAATGATGGCTCTGAGAGAGTCAGTCAATTGTATTTATTGAGCGCTTACTGTGTACCGAACACTGTACTAAGGACTTGAGTTGTTGTTTGGTTTTGTTTTTGTTTTTTTCTGGTACTCTTCCCAGTGCCCTCTTACCTCATGTTAGCTCTCTGGTTTTGTGATGCATGTGTACAGATGATTGTATTTGTTAAGCACTTACTATGTGTCAAGCACTATTCTAAGCCCTGGGGCAGATACAAGACCACACAGTTCCTGTCCCACAGAGAAGTTAAGTAACTTTCCCAAGGTCACACAGTAAACATTGTATAAGAGGAGAAGAGTCTCCACTGGATTGGCTCCCACCCTGCAGCTGACTGGGGTGGGGGGCTAGGGCATGAGAAGAAATAGAGCATGACCTTGTCTCCCCTACCTGATCTAGTAGTAATGGAGATACATTCCAATAAGAATATGAATTTGTTCTATCTATCTATTCTGTTTATTTTATTTTATCTATTCTATTTATTTTATTTTGTTAGTATGTTTGGTTTTGTTTTCTGTCTCCCCCTTTTAGACAGTGAGCCCACTGTTGGGTAGGGACTGTATATGTTGCCAATTTGTACTTCCCAAGCGCTTAGTACAGTGCTCTGCACATAGTAAGCGCTCAATAAATACGATTGATGATGATGACTTGGGAGAGTACGATACAACGATAAACAGACACAACGAATTTACAGTCAAAGGCTGTCCCCAATCCTCTCTTGGTATATCTCCTTAAGAGTGGGAGCAGGACAGTAGCCAAGGCCTGCTGGGAACCAAAGAGTACCGTGCTTTGGCCCCAGTAGCCAATTTAGGTGCCCAAAGTGGCAGGTAGAAGAGAGGAGAAACAGAGGTAATCAATCAATCAGTGGTATTTATTGAACATCTACTGAGTGTACTAAGTGATTGGGAAAGTACAACAGAAGCAAAACTCAATCCCTGTCCACAAGGAATTTGAATCTAATAGAAAGACAGACACTTGATGGCTGTAGAAATAATGAGAGGAGGAAGAGGACGATCAAATAGGTAATGGGGTAGCTATGCCAGGGTGAAAAATAAGAATAAATCCTAACAGATACCTTAATTTTTGTATGGTATTTGTTAAGTACTTACTATGTGCCAGGCACTGTATTAAGTGCTGGGGTGGATGCAAGCTAGTCAGGTTGGACACAGTTCCTGTCCCACGTGGGGCTCACAGCCTTAAGGGAGAAGCAGGTAAAGAGCTGGTGGACAGCCTAGAAGAGAGTGATCATTACTTTTTGTTTGAAGTTGATGATTTTTAAGGAGTTACTCCCTTACTTCACTCTGCTGCCTGAGCTACTTCTCTGCACAAAGTTCGGTCCAAGACTCCCTATTCCTCAAAAACCTCCACACCAACCAGACATGCCTTCCCATCGGCTTAAAAGGACTCGATCAGCTCACCCCCCTGCCCCCACCTTACCTCCCGGATTATCTCTCAAAGAACTTTGTTCCTCTATTGTTATGGTGTATATTCATTCATTCAATTGTATTTATTGAGCACTTACTGTGTGCAGAGCACTGTACTAAGCACTTAGTACACTGCTCTGCATACAGTAAATGCTCAATAAATAAGAATGACTGGCCAACACCAACCTATTCACTGTACCTCCACTTCATTTATCTCGTCCATGTCCTCCCTCCGGCATGGAACTTCCATCTCTTTCCCAGATGACCGAAAACCAGTTTCCCTATCTACAAAGCCTTACTGAAATCACATCTCCTCTGAGAGGCCTTCCCCAACTAAGCTCTTATTTCTCCTACTTCCTCTCCTTCCCGCATCACCTACACATGTGGATTGTACCCTTCAAACACGATGTTCACGCCACTCTCCGTCCCACAGTACTTATGAACAGATCCATAATTTATTATCATTATTATTACTGTTTTTGTCAAGTGTTTATTATGTGTCAAACGCTGTTCTAAGTATTGGGGAAGATGCAAGTTAATCAGGTTGGACACAGTCCCTGTTCTATAAGGGGCTCACAAAATACGGACTGAATCCGACAAGGAGCCGACAGTCAGGGAACATATTTTCTCTGTTATCGAGGGCCCTGCCTACAGTAAGCGTGCAATAAATACAACTGATTGATTTCTTGATCTTTCTTCTCCTCAGGTCCCAGCCTGGGTGTCTGAGATCAGGCCTACAGTGTTTACTGTATCTAGGCTCTGATCTGTATCTAGCTCCCAAGCAGCTGAAAGTCTTGGGAGTGGTTCTAAGTGGTGTCAACAACACACGTACTAGCAAAAAAGTACGTTTCACAGTGAGACTCTCCATAGGCCTGCCATAATGGTGCGTAGATATTAGACTCTGCTTCCAGAATGCATGGGCGTCCTTGGTTTGAGTTCTGTCTTCCCAGCCTTGGAGTTCTTTGCAACTCAGAATCCTTCAGCTTGATCTACATTACACAACACAGGGCTTGAGAAACATTTCTTTTGCCAGGGTCATGAGAAAAGATGTTGAGCTACAAGGATGTGCAAGATGTTAAACTAGGCTCTCTGCCACTTAAACAGTTATGTAGCCATCTATTTGTTAATCACTATTACTTGCTCTGACCATACATTTCTACGCTTACTCTAGGCCAATTTGTTCATATCTATCTGCTTTCCTTCCTCCATTAGACTTGGAGCTCTTCTCCTATTTATTTTATTTTGTTGGTATGTTTGGTTTTGTTCTCTGTCTCCCCCTTTTAGACTGTGAGCCCACTGTTGGGTAGGGACTGTCTCTATGTGTTGCCAATTTGTACTTCCCAAGCACTTAGTACAGTGCTCTGCACATAGTAAGCGCTCAATAAATAGAATTGATTGATTGATTGATTCAAAGGCAGGGGTCACATCTTAGACTTTTCTTGCTGCTCTCTAAGTGTCCAATCCACCCGGTAAGCACTCAATAAATTCTGATGATGATGCATTGCTTGTTTTCCTGCAAGGAGCTACAACCTCTCGACGTTCGTAGAAAAATCACTCCTGGTCTGCCAGCGGCATCCGCAGACTTTATGTCGGCCTACCCAGCTGCTTTGAGCCCACTGTTGGGTAGGGACTGTCTCTATATGTTGCCAACTTGTACTTCCCAAGCACTTAGTACAGTGCTCTGCACACAGTAAGCGCTCAATAAATACGATTGATTGATTGATTGATTTGAGCGACTCAGAAGGGGTCGCTGGGATTTTCTTGCATGTACTTTCAGTCTCTAGAACCTGACATTCAGGAGGTGATTGGATGCCGCTTTGTGATTCATTCACTTTATTGTTAGAGGAAGCCAGGAACACCTCGAGCGATCATGAGGCCAAAACTTGGTGAAGTGATAACAGTATTAATACGAGCATGCTTGAGATGTAGGAGGGAGTAGGATTTAATCCCCATTTTACAGTTGAGGCACAGGCACAGATTTGTTATGCGACTTGCCTAAGGTCACACAGCAGGCAAGGGGCAGATCCAAAACTAGAACCCAGGTCCTCTGATTCCAAGCCCCTATTACAACGCACAAATTAGTTGCCAACCTGCCTCAACTGCAGCATGCAGCATGCATAAGTAGTTACAAATATCAATAAGATAAAAAGTTCAAGTCATTACTTCTGAAGAGGAAAAGATGAACGAACGGCTTGGCCATAACATAATTTCAGTACCTTTCTTCGTTACAATCACACACTGCCATATGATGAAAACTGAGTTTCATCGAAAGAGAAAACAACCTTAAAGTAGATACACACTATGTTGAATTTGCCTCATGGGGATGAAAACGGACACAGGTAACGATCATGAAATAGCAACAGACCGATGAACTGAGATAAAAGGCTTTACAGCTTCTAAACATAAACTTAGTCCAATGAATTCCCATACAAATCTTGATCCCCACCATAACGTGGGAATGACTATCCCAAATGACAAGCAGCATGGCCTAGCTGATAGGACACAGGCCTCAGAGTCAGAAGGACATGGGTACTAATCTTGGATCTGCCACTTATCTGATGGGCGAGGCACTTAATCTCTCTGTGCCTTAGTTACCTCATCTGTAAAATGAGGACTAAATCTGTGAGCCCCATGTGGGACTGAACTGGGACCAACCTGATTATTTGTCTCCACCCCAGCGTTTATTACAATGCCTGGCATATAGTAAGCACTTATTGATGTCTGTTTATTTGTACTGATGTCTGTCTCTCCCGCTGTAGACTGTGAGCTCGTTGTAGGCTTGTATTGTCACTGTTTATTTTTGTATTGTACTTTCCCAAGAGCTTAGTACAGTGCTCTGCACACAGTAGATGCTTAGTAAATATTCATTCATTCATTCAATCGTATTTATTGAGCGCTTACTGTGTGCAGAGCACTGTACTAAGCGCTTGGGAAGTACAAGTTGGCAACATATAGAGAGAGTCCCTACCCAACAGCGGGCTCACAGTCTAGAAGGGGGAGACAGACAACAAAACATAGTAACAAAATAAAATAAATAGAATATGTACAAATAAAATAGAGTAATAAATACAGATATTCATTCATTCAATCATATTTATTGAGCGCTTACTGTAGTACACTTACTGTAGTACACTTAGTACAGTGCTCTGCACACAGTAAGCGCTCAATAAATACGATTGAATGAATGAAAGTTGGCAACATATAGAGACAGTCTCTACCCAACAGTGGGCTCACAGTCTGGAAGAGGGAGACAGAGAACAAAACAAAACATATTAACAAAATAAAGTAAATAGAATATGTACAAATAAAATAGAGTAATAAATACATAAAAACATATATTCATTCACTCATTCAATCGTATTGATTGAGCGCTTACTGTAGTACACTTACTGTAGTACACTTAGTACGGTGCTCTGCACACAGTAAGCGCTCAATAAATACGATTGAATGAATGAATGAATGAATGAATGAATGAATGAATGAATGAAAGTTGGCAACATCTAGAGACGGTCCCAACCCAACAGCGGGCTCACAGTCTAGAATGGGGAGACAGACAACAAAACAAAATATATTAACAAAATAAAATAAGAATACATACAAATAAAATAGAGTAATAAATATGTACAAACATATATTCAATCACTCATTCAATCGTATTTATTGAGCACTTACTGTAGTACACTTAGTCCAGTGCTCTGCACACAGTAAGCACTCAATAAATACGATTGAATGGATGAATGAAAGTTGGCAGACAGAACAAAACAAAACATATTAACAAAATAAAATAGAATATGTACAAATAAAAGAGTAATAAATACGTACAAACATATGACAATGAATGAATGCTTACCAAATATGATAAAAAAGTGATCTTTGGTACTGATCTTTGGTACTGATAGAACCACCTGATAAAGAACTCTCCCCCAACCCAAACCCCACTAGAAACCTCTTGAGTGAGAGAGAAGCAAGGCAGGGCAGAGGTCAAATTGCAAGTGCGGCAAGCTCTGACAGGGCACTGTCTGAGAGGGAGATAATAATGGCATTTATTAAGTGCTTACTATGTGCAAAGCACTGTTCTAAGCACTGGGGAGGTTACAAAGTGATCCGGTTGTCCCACATGGGGCTCACAGACAATGGTGCAGCCCCTTGTAAAGACAATGGAGGGAAAGGCTATGCAATGAGTTCGCGGGGCAGAAGTCAATATCTTGGGGCTGACCTGGAGGACTCATGACTGCTCGATGTCATTAGGCAACAGCGGAGCATCTGCCGGGCCACTGGGGATGGACAGAAAACCACTCTTTGGAAACTGGTGAGGTTTCTCTGTGTTCTTGCCACTTTACCATACTTAACTTGGCCAAACAGCAATGTGCACAGCATTCTGGTAAGGGTGGACTAACATCACCAGGGGAATTGGTATTTGTCTGTCCCCTGACCCACTAATTCCCCCTGAATCAATGGCTTCTACAATGCCATTTGCTCATCACATGAGGTTCGTCAACAACACAACCCCACATCTAGAGAATTTTCCACACTGGGGATGATCTTGTTTTGAAATCTTGCTTTTGAGACCCAAACAACCGAATTACTCAGAGTGGGATATAAACTCAAACCCAATATATTAAAATTCAGCATTGGAGATAATTGCCAGACTCTACCAGCCCATATTCTCATAACAGCCTGTCCCAAATCCTCCATGTATTTCTCCTTCCTAATTCCCATTAAAGACATTTAAAGAATGCATTAGGTAAATCTATAAATCGTCTTACGTACCACAAGGTTGCCTAATAAATTAGTGCAGCTTTCAGTGTGCCAGCCAGCCTTATAGCAAGCAATAATATTACTGACCACAATGTTTTCTTATTCCATTTCTAAATTGTCATGACTTGGAGTGGTCCTACCACTTTTTTAAAAATGGTATTTGTTAAGCACTTACTATTTGTCAAGCACTGTTCTAAGCCCAGGTTCAAGTCAATCAGGTTGGACAGTCCCTGTCCCACTTGGGGCTCACAGTCTATGTGGGAAGGAGAACAGGGATTGAATCCTCATTTTTCAGTCGAGGAAAATGGGGCATAGAGAAGTGAGGTGACTTGCCCAAGGACACACAGCAGTCACATGGCAGAACCATGATTAGAATCCAGGTCCCCTGACTCCTAGGCCTATTTTATTTCTGCTAGCCCAAAACTGCTTCCCATCTGCATCCTCTTGATGCTTCCTTGATCATCTATGAAAGTAGCAATCACTCAAACATTTTCAGACACATTGGAAACTGCAAATAGTCCCATACCTATGTTAAAAGTAATATGATTAACAGAATGATTAACAGTATGATTGTCAGCTATCACAATGAACTGACAAAGAGAGAGCTATGCCCCAGACTCCCTTTTGTGACAGTCACTAAATCATTACTTTCAATAAATTTCATTTTCATATAGTCATTTTACAAAACATCCGTAAAAGAAAACAAGTAACAAAACTCACTAGGCACAGATCAGTGCAGTTCCAATAGCCTTCTGCCCATTGCTTTCAAACAAGTCTATATCTCCCCTATCCTAAAAAAACCCTCCCTTGACCCCATGGCTCCCTCCAGCTTTCGCCCCAACTCCCCCCTACCATTCCTCTCCAAACTCCTTTAGAGAGTTGTCTACATCCGCTGTCTCAAGTTCCTCTCCTCCAATTCTCTCCTTGACCCCCTCCAATCTGGTTTCCATCCGCTTTGCTCCACAGAAATCGCCCTCTCAAAGGTCACCAATGATCTCCTTCTCCCCAAATCTAATGGCCCCTACTCCATCCTAATCCTCCCCGATCTCTCAGCAGGCTTCAAAATAGTAGAACCATCCCTTTCTCCTGGAAACATTATCCAACCTCAGCTTCCCTGACACTGTCCTCTCCTGGTTCTCCTATCACTCTGGCCATTCATTCTCAGTCTCTTTTGTGGGCTCCTCCTCTCCCACCCACCCCGTAACAGTGGGGGTCCCTCAAGGCTCAGTTCTGGGTCCCTTTCTATTCCCTATCTATTCATTCATTCATTCAATCGTATTTATTGAGTGCTTACTGTGTGCAGAACACTATACTAAGCGCTTGGGAAGTACAAGTTGGCTTTACCCACTGCCTTAGAGAACTTATTCACTCCTATGGGTTCAACTACCATCTCTATGCCGACAATTCCCAAATCTACAGCCCCAACCCTGATCCCTCTCCCTCTCCGCAGTTTTGCATTTCCTCCAGCCTTCAAGACCTCCTTACTTGGATGTCCTCCTGTCACCTCAAACTTAAAAGAACTCCTTATCTTCCCACCCAAACCCTGTCCTCCCCATGACTTTCTCATTATTGTACATGGCACCACCATCCTTCCGTCTCACAAGCCCATAGCCCTGGTGTTATCCTTGACTCATCTCTCTCATTCAACCCATATATTCAATCTTTAACTAAATCCTGTGGGTTCGACCTTCACAACATCACTAAAATTTGTCCTTTCCTCACCATCCAAACTACTACCGTGATAATCCAAGCACACTTATCCTATCCCACCTTGATTACTGCAACAGCCTCACTGCTGCCTCTCTCCCCACTCCAGTCTCTACTTCACACTGCTACCCGGATCATTTTTGTACAAAAACATTCAGTCCCTGTTTCCCCACTCCCCAAGAACCTCCAGCGGTCGCCCATTCACCTCCATATCAAACAGAAACTCCTCACCGTCGGCTTTAAATAATTCATTCGCCTTGCCCCCTCCTACCTCACCTCATCACTCTCTTACTGCAACCTAGCCCACATACTTTGCTCCTGTAATGCCAACCTACTCATTGTACCTTGATCTCATCTATCTCACCACCAACCTCTCTCCCACATCATGCCTCTGGCCTGGAACCCCCTCCCTCTTCATATCCAACAGACAATTACTCCCCTCCTCCCTTTCAAAGCCTTAATAAAAGGACATCTCCTCCAAGAGGCTTTCCCAAACTAAGCCCTCTTTTCCTTGTCTTCCTCTCCTTTCTGCTTCACTCTGACTTGTTTTCTTTGCTCACCACTCCCCCACCTTCCCCAGCACTTATGTGTATAGCCTTAACTTATTCATTTATATTAATGTCTGCCTCCCCCCACAGATTGCAAGCTCACTGGGAGCAGGGAATGTCTGTAATATTGTTTTCTTGTACTCTTCCAATAGCGTACAGTGCTCTGCACACAGTAAGCGCTCAATAAATATGACTGATCGATGATATCCTGAGAGGATTTTCACTTTTTCTGTTTTCTTCTTTGGGAACCTTCTCCAACTCTGGTCCAGTGGAGAGAGCACAGCTCTGGGAATCAGAAGTTACAGATCTGCAGGAGGGAACAATGTCATCCAGAGCTAGGCTGTCAGTGGTGATGGTTTCTAGTTGAAGAACCACCAAAAGCATCATGTGAGGTGGATGGATTTGGAAAGAAATCTGAAGAAATAGCTGCCTAACATGGAAGACAAGTACCATGGCAGCTACTAAGGTGACCCCCTTCTGGATTATGATGCTAGAGCACAGCGTCAACGCTACGGTGTGGTCGCTTCAGACTTAAATAGGTCCTGGGATAAAACGACTCTGTGTGCGCTTTGCAGTGTGCTGTTCTCCTGCCCTCAAAACCCACCACTGTCCCAGTGTGAACATCATGGGGATGAGAGGAAGCACTTGGCACTGGTGCTGCACAAACCACTAGGGTTATAATCAATTCCTAATATTTTAGAGCTATGGCTCAGTTGTTGTCAGTAACCAAAGAACCCATCATTATCATCGGGCTGGGAAGACTGCAGTGGACTGTGACCAAAGACTATGTATGGATCTATATATTATGTATGTATCTGTGTGTGTTTATATATGGCTCAGTGGAACGAGCACAGGCTTGGGAGTCAGAGGTCATGGGTTCTAATCCCAGCTCTGCCACTTGTCAGCAGTGTGACTTTGGGCAAGTCACTTCACTTCTCTGTGCCTCAGTGACCTCATCTGTAAAATGGGGATTAAGACTGTGAGCCCCACATGGGACAAACTGATTATCTTGTATCTACACCAGCACTTGGAACAGAGCTTGATACATAGTAAGCGCTTAATAAATACCATTATTATTTTATTATATATACCCATAATTTATTTATCTATTTGTATTACTGTCTCCCCCTCCAGACTGTGAGCTTGTTGTGGGCAGGAATGTGTTTGTTTGTTGTTATATTCTATTTATTTTATTCTGTTAATATGTTTTGTTTTGTTGTCTGTCTCCCCCTTCTAGACTGTGAGCCCACTGTTGGGGAGGGACCATCTCTATATGTTGCCAACTTGTACTTTCCAAGCGCTTAGTACAGTGCTCTGCACACAGTAAGCACTCAATAAATATGACTGAATGAATACTGTATTCTCCCAAGCGCTTAGTATAGTGCTTTGTACACAGTAAGCGCTCCATAAACACAATTGAATGAATGAATGAATTAACTGTTAATTTGGAATGGTGAAGAGCCCAAGGACTAGATTGAAGGCTCCTTGAGGACAGGGATCATGACTACAAACTCAATGGCACTGTACTCTTCCAAGTGTTTAGTACAGTGCTAGGCACACGGTACACAATGATCGATTTGTTGACTGACCCCTTCAATAACATTTTTTTTGCTGTTGATTATTTTATTGTTGAACTTTAACCTATTTCATTGTTTCTGCATAATAGTCTTTTGTACTGTGAGTTTGCACTCTCAGATATCTTGGGAATCAGGGCTGGGTCTTAACTGGTATCCTTAAATTTATCTCCACTGCTTTGTTCAATGTTTTGAATATAGTAAGTACTTAGTGTAAAGAATAATAAAAAAAAATTGTTCATTTATTGGGTTTCTCTCAGGATGTAGGTCTTCAATGTATGTTCACCAGAATGTGAATGCCAACATTTCCCTTTTGGAAGGCACAGAAATTAAACCTATTTTAAGGACATATATCTCAATCAGTAAGATGGATTGGGTATTCACTTAAATATAGGCAAAATAAAAACAGGTCTATCTTCCTAACTGATCGGTGATTGCCTATTTTAAATGCTGGAAATATATGCTACTTAGTTTTAGGAAACAAATGCTTAACTGTCCTAAAGTGTCTTTCTTGTATTGTTCAAATTAGGAAAAAAATGCAACTAAAGGGCTAAATTTGGGGTTGGCAAATTTAACCCATATTTACTGATTTCTTTTATCAGCAAACAAAAAAAGATCCAACGTGATGAAAGAAATGGTTTGACGTTTTGAGACAAACAAAAATGAAGAGCAATAGTCTTTATTCTTCCAGGTAGAAGCGGGCCTTACTCCCAGCAAAATACATGGTTAAAAGACACTTAACCTTGCCCATTAGTATTAAAAATGCTACTATTCAAGTATGAGATATAAAAACCAGTAAGTGGAATCAACCATTGAAATTCACGCGGCATTTTAGAAAGGGTATTCTAAAAATAGAGCCAATAAACATTGGAATCTTATTTTTCCAAAGTCTCGAGCAAAATGCATTCACAGAAAAGAACAAAGATTTCTAAATAAAGATTCTTTCCATCACAGCAGCTGTTGCTCTGGCCAAGAAGACCTCAAAAGGGACATCCCTGGCCCTAACAGTCAGGCAACACACTTCTTGCCTTCTTCTACACCTTGATATGAGTTTCTTTATACCCCTTTGGGAGCAACACAAGGAAGCTCCTCTAGAAGTATACACAAAGCCTGCTGCCTGCAGGGAGCTCATTTCCCCTTTCAACATAATAACTGTCATACTTGTTAAGTGCTTACTATTTGCCAAGCACTGTACTAAGCGCTGGGGTAGATACAAGATAAATCAGGTCCCACATGAGGCTCATATTCTAAGTTGGAAGGAGAAGATTCATTCAGTCGTATTTATTGAGTGCTTACTGTGTGCAGAGCACCGTAGTAAGCACTTGGAAAGTACAATACGGCAACAAATAGGGATAATCCCTACCCAACAACGGGCTCACGTTGCAGATGAGGGAACTGAGGCAGAGAGATGTAAAGTGACTTGCCCAAGGTCACACAGCAGAAAAGGGGTGGAGTGGAATTAGAACCCAGGTCCTCTCACTTCCAGGCCCATGCTCATTCCACTACGCCATGACGCTTCCCATAAACTGGGGAGATTTTCTTTCCCTTTCCCATCTAGGGAGAAGTGCTAGAGGACCCTCCTGTTTGAAAAAAATAAAATAAAATAAATGAGCGTATCAGCCATTTTTCATTTACGGTACAGTGTCTCTGCTAGCTCTGTAGATTGATGAACCCAAAATAAAAGACCTATTTTCTTCAAAAACATTTTCCAATAAAAAGCCTCAAGAAAACACCTAGCTATATAGTTATTTAAACAATGCCCAGGGGACTTTTCAGAAATAAGTTAAAGTAATAATAATCACTGTGGTAGCTGTTAAGCACTGGGGAAGATACAAGCTGATCAAGTAATGTTATTAATAATAATAATTGTAGTACTTGTTAAGTGCTTACTATGTGCCAGGCACTGTACTAAGGCGCTGGGATGGAAACAAGCAAATTGGGTTGGACACAGTCCCTGTCCCATGTGGGGTTCACAGTCTCAATCCCCATTTCACAGATGAGGGAACTGAAGGAATGGAGGAGTGAAGCGACTTGCCCAAGGTCACAGAGCAAACAAGTGGAGGAGCCGGGATTAGAACCCATGAACTTCTGGCTCCCCGGGCCCATTCTCTATCCACTACATCCTGCTGCTCCTCGTCCCACATGGGACTCACGATCTAAGCAGGAGGGAGAACAGGTATTGAATCCCCGCAAAAGCTAGGGAGTCAGAAGGACCTGCGTTCTAATCCTGGCTCCACCGCTTGCCTGCTGTGTGATCTTGGGCAAGTCACTTCACTTCTCTGGGCCTCAGTTGCCTCGTGTGTAAAATGGGGATTGGGACTGCGTCCAAACTGATTAACTCGTATCTATCGCTTGGCACAGAGTAAGCGCTTATCAAGTATAATAATTACTTTACAGATGAGGTATCTAAGGCACAGAGAAGATAAGTGACTTGCCCAAAGTCACAGAGCAGATCCATTGCGGAGCTGCAGTTGGAAACCAGGTCCTCTTACTCCCAGGCCCATGCTCTTTCCGCTAAGCCACACTACTCCTCAGAGAAGATGAAAAAAAGAAATTCCTGATGAAGAGTGAAAATATGAATGCTCTGGAAACACTTGGTTCATTCATTAGTAATAATAATAACAACAATAATGGCATTTGTTGAGCGCTTACTATGTTCAAAGCACTGTTCCAAGTACTGGGGAGGATACAAGGTGATCAGATTGTCCCACGTGGGGCTCCCGGTCTTAATCCCCACTTTACAGATGAGGGAACTGAGGCCCAGAGAAGTGAAGTGACTTGCCCAAAGTCACACAGCTGGGATTAGAACCCATGACCTCTGACTCCCAAGCCTGTGCTCTTTCCACTGAGCCAGGGTAGTAAAGTCTAGAAGAGATTCCTAGGAAAATACTTCTTGACTTCTTCAACCTCTGTCTCTCATAAATAGGATAAAGGCACTTCAAATGGGTAAACGTAGCAAGTTCAAAGTTTTAGTGCTATTTAATTGTATATTCATTTACTTATTCTGATTCTTCGTCCTGGCAACCACACTGCTATCTATTATATTCTTGTTCTTCCTCCTATTCCCACTTTCTGTAAATACTTTTTGTCCGCCTCCCCCATTAAATTGTAAGTGTCTTGTGTGCAGGAAACATAAGAAACATGTTCATCGGTGCAGTTAATCAGTTAATGGCATTTAGAACATTGTATTAAGTGCTTGGGAGAGTACACTACAATACAGAGGGTAGACACAGTCGTCTGTTCGCCTTGATAAAAACTGCCCCACATAACTCTGGCCTAGTAAATCCAGGGGGGAAGAAAAATAGTTTATCCTCGAATTTTACGACCTGGCACGTCCTTTTCCAAGAGAGGTGCCACCGAACTCTAGGGAGACTCGCTGTCCAGCTGAAACTCTGACTGCATTTGCAGGGTCCTGTCATTTCCCCGTCCTTTGCCCTATAATTCAGTGCTCTCTCCCTCAAACTCTGGGATCGGTTTCCAGCCTTTTGGAACACTTCCAGATTGAGGAAAATACTGGGAGCTTTGCAGCAACTGTTTCAGGAAGTCCTGAAACTATAAGCTGGACTGCTTCCCAGAATGGGAGTTTCTCCCCAAGAGAGTGAGGCCATTCCAGATCCCACTCCAGCAATTCTGATGTTCACTGGAGGTGCTGTAAAAAGCAGGGAAGAGGGAAGGCTTGATCCCTCCAATGGAGTCAACTGAACCTTCCCCACCCCTGAGGCCCCTCGGAGATGGATTCGGATCTCTAGTTGGAGACCAGATGCTCCTCCAACCCTCAGAGGAAAATATGAGGAAATTAGTCAAAATTGGAGCATGCTGGGTGTAGTTAGATGGGCTGAAAAACTGCCAAGAGGGTTGTTAAATAGTGAAATGGGTTTCCAAGGGAGATGGGGAAATCTTATCTAAAGATTATTATAAGAACAGAATAGAGACTCATCAGCCTGAAATGGTTTACAGAACCCCTTACTGAAGCTGAAAGTGGATTAAATGATCCCCTAAAACATCTCCATGTCTGCAGCACCTTCCTCCCCCCTCGACCCCATCCACGCATTCCTCCTTCTCAGCCGCCTCTCGAGAGGAGTTCACCTACTTTCAAAATGGTCCCCTTCCACCTAAACCTCACAGCCTTCCTCTTGCCTAGAACTCTCTTCCTGTTCCCATCCGGCAGAACACTCTTTCCCTAGAGTTTCTTCAAATAATAATAATAATAATAATAATAATAATAATAATAATAATAATGGCATTTATTAAGGACTTAGTATGTGCAAAGCACTGTTCTAAGCACTGGGGAGGTTACAAAGTGATCAGGTTGTCCCACGGGGGGCTCACAGTCTTAATCCCCATTTTACAGATGAGGTAACTGAGGCCCAGAGAAGTTAAGTGACTTGCCCAAAGTCACACAGCTGACAATTGGCGGAGCCTGGATTTGAACCCATGACCTCTAGACTCCAAAGCCTGTGCTCTTTCCACTGAGCCATGCTGCAAAGCTCCCAGTATTTTCCTAAAGCTGGAAGGCTTTCAGAAGGCTTGAAAACTATTCCAGAATTTCCCCTCCAGACTGTAGGCTAGCTAAGGGAAGAGTATGTGTACACTAATTGTGTTGTATTGTACACTCCCAGGTGCTTAGTACAGCGTTTTGCACACAATAAGCACTCAATACCATTGAATGATTCTTCATCTTTGAAGTTCTACTAAAATCACATTTCTTCCAAGACTTCCCCACCTATTTCTATTCCATGTAACCAGAGCAAATATCCTTAACCTCTGTATATAGTCGAACTCTGCTGCTTTCCCTGACCTATAATTTATTTTAGTGTCAGTCACCCCCAAAATCCAAGTTAGATTGAAAGCCCCTGGAGGGCTAGGATCGTATCTACCAACTCTTTTTATTCTCCCCAGTGCTTAGGGCACTGGTCTGCAAAGAGTAAGTGCTCAATAAATACTCTTAATTGATTGATTTTCCAGATTCTAGAGTAGTAATAGTAGCAATAGTATTTATTATGCATAGATGAGAAGGAGCATGGTCTGGTTAAAAGAGCAAGGGCCTGGGTGTCAGAGGTCCTGGGTTCTAATCCTGCTCCCTCACATGCATGCTGCATGACTTTGCCCAAGCCACTTCACTTCTCTGTGTCTCAGTTCCCTCATCTGCAAAATGTGGATTAAATACCTGTTCTCCGCCCTACTTACTCTGGGAGATCCATGTGGGACCTGATTATCTTGTATCTACCCCAGCATTTAGTAAAGTGCTTGGCACATAGTAAGTTCTTAAAAAACACAATCATTATTATTACTTTTCATTCATTCATTCATTCATTCATCGATTCAATCATATTTATTGAGCGCTTACTGTTTGCAAAGCACTGTACTAAGCCCTTGGGAAGTACAAATTAGCAACATATAGCAACGGTCCCTACTCAACAACGAGCTCACAGTCTAGAAGGGGGAGACAGACAACAAAATAAAACAAGTAGACAGGTGTCAATACCATCAGAATAGATAAATAGAATCATAGCTATATATACTTTTATAAAGCACATAAAGTTTGCAAAGCACTGTACAGAGCAGTGGGTAAAAATAAACAAGATGAGAAATAGACATGGTGCTTGGCCCTCAGTGAGTTCACAGTTTAAGAAAAAGTGAGGGAGAAGTTTGGCAACAGACACAAAAGAAAAGATGAAAACAATAAGAACATAAATATATGATAAAATCCACAATATATAAAATACTTAATACATAAACAATCATAAAATATACAGTCCTCTAGACTGTATGCCCGTTGTGGACAGGGAACATGCCTGTTATATCGTACTCTCCCAAGAGCTTCGTACAGTGCTCTGCACAGGGTAAGTGCTCAATAAATTTGATTGAGTGATTGATAAAGGATGAGGTTCAGACTCCAACAGTTCTGATGGTAAAGAAGCTTCCCAGTCATGGACTCTGTTCCCAGTTTTTTAAATTCTATGTAGTCCCGCTGCCTAAGCTTAAATCGCTCCCACCCTGATGAACTCATGAGATCAATCAATGGCATTTGCTGAGCGCTCACTGTGTGCAAAGCACTGTACTTAAGCACTTGCGGGAGGTATAATATAATAGAACTGGTGGACATGATCCCTGCCCACAAAGAACTCACAGTCTTGAGGTGGGTAAGCAGCGTGGCTCAGTGGAAAAGCGCACGGGCTTTGGAGTCAGAGGTCATGGGTTCAAATTCCGGCTCCACCAATTGTCAGCTGTGTGACTTTGGGCAAATCACTTAACTTCTCTGAGCCTCATTTACCTCATCTGTAAAATGGGGATGAAGACTGTGAGCCCTCTGTGGGACAACCTGATCACCTTGTAACCTCCCCAGCGCTTAGAACAGTGCTTTGCACATAGTAAGCGCTTAATAAATGCCATTATTATTATTAAGCACGGGCCAGATCTGAAATGAAGCCCAGGAGGAGGAGGAGGGATAGCAGGAGTTTCGAGTGTGTTTCGTGAGACCGTCCACTGATCATTTTTAGCTGTAGTTAAAAGCTGTAATTGAATTTACGATGTTCCTGATAAACTGTTATATTGCAAATATATCTATTCTATCTGGATCTCTAAGTAAATGCAGCCTTTCATTTCAGTTGGGGCTAATAATACTTGGAAGCAGACACCACTTAATGGAAGGAGATTTACAATCTTTTTCCTAATTTCAACCATTACTTAATGACAATTTTTCTGAATTGCAACGTAAACGGTATATGAGTAATAGGATGACAAGAAAAAATAGCCTTTGCCAAATTCTGTGAAACAGTTGGATCCAACCCTGAATTAGAAGACACAAGTTGTAACGGGACTTCGGTGCCATTCTTCCCGTTCCCCTCTAACAGAATTTCTTGTTATTTAAAAATCACTCTGTGGAGCTTGTGTGCCAGCTTCCCCTTAATAGACTTAGGTAGCAATATTCTAAAAAGGAACAACTTCAAGGCACTGCCATGAAAGTAGTACTTTACCAAGTCAACAGGATAAATTCATCTTCCTGCCTCTAAGGACTCTTCCCATCTGTTTTATGCTGAAGTTTTCGAGTAAAATTCTGACTCTGTTCTCTAAATAATGTAACCTGTCTAAAAACAGGCTGGGGCCGCTTTATCAGAAATGAGTTACTCGACAGGTATCAGTAGACTCTATTCTACCTGCAGAATACTGGTCACATCTGTAAATTAAAAAAAAAAACCTAATGCTCTTGGAGCATCTCGGAGTCCTCCAGCACACAGCCATATTGCAGGGAATTTGACGTGTCAACCAGATTTGGGCCGCAGAACAGACAATTCTGCAACCAAAAGGACTAGCTCCACCTCAGAACAACATGGGTTGACTCATCCAAGACAAATGACCGTCTGTTTTATTAAAGATAGCAAGATAAGATTCCCCAATTCCAATAGACCATTTTAATGCTTTTAAGATTTTTATGGTCAACCCTCATTGTCGAGTCCCATTTAGATAAGAAAATCTGTGGGCCAGCCTGACACTGCTCGCTTCCAGCTTCACTCCCAATCTCAGCTGCACCACAGTCTGTGGCGCCTAAATCAAGCACCTGGTAAAGGGCTTTGCACACAGTAAATACAACTGAATATCAGTTCGGACCATAATTGACCCTGAGCCCAAATAGAAAGGGATCCAGGGATCACTTGGCAGAAGCAAGGGCAGGCAGACACGGCTTTCCTTTGGAAATCTGCGATTTGTATTCCCAGAAGCAGCTGCACATCAAGCTCTAGTCCTATAGAAGCAATAATAATTAATAATTATGGTATTTGTTCAGCGCTTTCTACTGTGTGACCTTGGGCGAGTCATTTAATTTCTCTGTGCTTCAGTTACCTCATCTATTTTATCAGTATGTTTGGTTTTGTTCTCTGTCTCCCCCTTTTAGACTGTGAGCCCACTGTTGGGTAGGGACTGTCTCCATATGTTGCCAACTTGTACTTCCCAAGCGCTTAGTACAGTGCTCTGCACACAGTAAGCACTCGATAAATATGATTGATTGATTGATTGATCTGTAAAAGGGGGATTGAGACTGTGAGCCCCATGTGGGAAAGGAACTGTGTCCAACCTGATTTGCTTGTATATACCCCAGTACTTAATACAGTGCCTGGCACATAGTAAGGGCTAAACAAATACCATAATTATTATTGTTATGAAGTGCCAGGCACTGTTCTCAGTAGTACTTCCTGAGCACCCACTGGGTGTAATGTCTCTAGACTCAAAGTTCCTCCAGACCGCAAGCAGGTTGCCAGCAGGGAATATGTCTTTATTGCTCTATTGTAATAATAATGATGGCATTTGTTACGCACTTACTATATGCAAAGCACCATTCTAAGTGCTGGGGAGGATACAAGATGATTAAATTGTCCTACATGGGGCTCACAGTCTGAATCCCCATTTTACAGATGAGGTAACTGAGGCCCAGAGAAGCTAAGTGACTTGCCCAAGGTCACACAGCTGACAATTGGCGGGGCCGGGATTAGAATCCATGACCTCTGACTCCCAAGCCTGTGCTCTTTCCACTGAGCCATGCTGCTTCTCCAAGTGCTTAGCACAGTGCTCTGCACACAGCAAGTGCTCAGTAAATAGGACCAAATGAATAATGTGCAGTACCATGTCCTTCGGAAGTACAAAACAAAGAAATGACAGTCCTGCCCTCAAGGAGCTGACAGTCTAATGGGATGATGATGATGATGGCATTTATTAAGCGCTTACTATGTGCAAAGCACTGTTCTAAGCACAGGGGAGGTTACAAGGTGATCAGGTTGTCCCACAGGGGGCTCACAATCTTAATCCCCATTTTACAGATGAGGTAACTGAGGCACAGAGAAGTTAAGTGACTTGCCCAAAGTCACACAGCTGACAATTGGTGGAGCAGGGATTTGAACCCCTGACCTCTGAATCCAAAGCCCGGGCTCTTTCCACTGAGCCACGCTGCTTCTCCTAATGGGAGAGAGTTTAGCTTCAGGGACAGGTTGCCACTCTCACTGACCAAAAGGGGAGGAAAAGGGAGTTGGTGAAGAGGAAAGGAAGAAATGCACCAGCTCCCTAACGCCCTGCCAAGTCTCCTCCTACCTAAAATGGGGGATTGGAGATGGGAAAGTCACCGAACCAACTGTCTGCCTTGTCAGGCCTCAGGGCTTCAAGTAAGTTTGTCCCCCTAGACTGTAAGCTCCTTGTGGGCAGGGAGTGCATCTACTGTTGTACTGCTCTCTCCCATGCTCATGGCTCAGGTCTCTGCCCACAGTAAGCACTCAATAAATACAATTGAATGAATGATCCACATACTGGGGCCACAACAATCTGGGCTCTGTACCATTGTCCAGATTTGGCAAATATCCTTTAAAATACTAGATAATCACAAACATCTCTAAGAATGTGATTTTGTCTCCTCCTCCCCACAAGCCCCTCATTAGCTGACTTTCTGCTTTCCCGTCACTGTAGACGGCCCTACCAGCCTTCCAGTCTCACAAGCCCGCAATCTTGGGGTCATCCTCAACTCCGCTCTCTCGTTGACCCCACACATTCAATCCGTCACCAAAACCTGCCCGTCTCACCTCCACAATGTCGCCAAGATCCGCCCTTTCCTCTCCATCCAAACTGCTACCTTGCTGGTTCACTCTCTCGTCCTATCTTGACTGGTTTTCTGCATCAGCCTTCTGTCTGATCTCCCATCCTCCTGTCTCTCCCCACATCAGTCTATACTTCACTCTGCTGCCCGGATTATATCTGTACAGAAATGCTCTGGGCATGTCACTCCCCTCCTCAAAAATCTCCAGTGGCTGCCTGTCAACCTACGCATCAAGCAAAAATTCTTCACTCTCGGCTTCAAGGCTGTCCATCACCTCACCCCCCCACCTCACCTCCCTTCTCCTTCTCCAGCCCAGCCCACACTCTCCGCTCCTCTGCCGCTAACCTCCTCACTGTGCCTCGTTCTCACCTGTTCCACCATCGACCCCCAGCCCACGTCCTTCCTCTGGCCTGGAATGCCCTCCCTCCACACATCCACCAAATTAGCTCTCTTCCTCCCTTCAAAGCCCTACTGAGGGCTCACCTCCTCCAGGAGGCCTTCCCAGACTGAGCCCCATTTTTTCCTCTCCTCCTCCCCATCCCCCCCGCCCTACCTCTGTCCCCTCCCTACAGTACTTGTATATACTTGTACAGACTTATTACCCTATTTATTTTATTTGTACATATTTACTATTCTATTTCTTTTGTTAATAATGTGTGTATAGCTATAATTCTATTTTTTCTGACAATTTTGACACCCGTCTACATGTTTTGTTTTGTTGTCTGCCTCCCCCTTCTAGACTGTGAGCCCGTTGTTGAGTAGGGATCATCTCTATATTTTGCCGACTTGTATTTCCCAAGCACTTGGTACAGTGCTCTGCACACAGTAAGAACTCAATAAATACAATTGAATGAATTAGCTTGTGAGCCCCTTGTGGGCAGGGACTATATCCAAATTAATATCTATGCATGATTCCCAGGACTAAGTACATGATTTCAACCTATCCAGTGTGACATATTTATTACTCTATTTATTTATTTATTTATTTATTTCACTTGTACATTTCTATCCTACTTATTTTATTTTGTTGGTATGTTTGGTTCTGTTCTCTGTCTCCCCCTTTTAGACTGTGAGCCCACTGTTGGGTAGGGACTGTCTCTATGTGATGCCAATTTGTACTTCCCAAGCGCTTAGTACAGTGCTCTGCACATAGTAAGCGCTCAATAAATACGATTGATTGATTGATTGATTGATTGACCATGCTGCAGATGTAACAGAGACCTTGGCAGCTGGACTCGGGATATGCTACCTCAGTGATTTCAATTGCCAGGGTAAGACCCTCATCAAAAATATCAAGACATTCACCCAGGATTTGATGTGTGCTAATCCCTGTGTTCTTGTGGCACGTATGCAAGATAACATGCAAATCATAATAATTATAATTACGGAATTTGTTAAGCGCTTACTAGGTGCCAGGCACTGTTCTAAGAGCTGGGGTGGATACAAGCAAAACAGGTTGGACACAGTCCCTGTCCCACGTAGGGCTCACAGTCTCAATCCCCATTTTACAGATGAGGTAACTGCGGCCCCGAAAAGTGGAGTGACTCGCCCCAGGTCACACAGCAGACAGGTGGTAGAGCCAGGAATAGAGGCCATGACCTTCCAACTCCCAGGCCCATGCTCAATAATAATAATAATAATAATAATAATAATAATAATGGTGGCATTTGTTAAGCGCTTACTATGTGCAAAGCACTGTTCTAAGCGCTGGGGGGATACAAGGTGATCAGTTTGTCCCACATGGGGCTCACAGTTTTAATCCCCATTTGCCAGATGAGGTAACTGAGACTCAGAGAAGTTGAGTGACTTGCCCAAGGTCACACAGCAGACATGTGGTGGAGCTGGGATTCGAACCCATGACCTCTGACTCCAAAGCCCGTGCTCTTTTCCACCGAGCCACGCTGCTTCTCCCCAATGCCATGCTGCTTCTTTACTACACCATGCTGCCAAGTGATTGATGATAACTCACTTGGTACAGCTCTCTGAATGGATAATCAGTTTGAAGAAAAATGAGATTATTTACCAGCCTATTCGTGGGGTGCACTTCATAAACCAAATATTTTCCATGGCAACACGAACCGTAATGTCGTCCCCAAATTCTGCCACCCGGAGAGCACGCTTTCCAAAGATGCGTGAATAGGAACGGAAATGCAAAAGGCAAATCAAGCCGTACGGCCTAGTTTGGGGAGATTGTCAGCCGGAGTTTGGAGGCACACGCCATCCATCTGATTACTCAAGTGGTCGACAAATCTGTAGTGGCTTCAGCTGGAAGACCACAGACCTACCAGAGAAAACACATCCAGTTTCTTGAGCCATTTCACCACCACCGGGCACAAACCAAACACAACATACAAATTCATTCATTCAATTCATTCAATCGTATTTATTGAGCGCTTACTGTGTGCAGAGCACTGTACTAAGCGCTTGGGAAGTACAAGTTGGCGACATATACAGTCCCTACAACGGGCTCACAGTCTAGAAGGCATCTACTCTGGTGCTCGGCATCCAGTAAAGCTCCTTGTACCAAACTATGAATTATTCTGACTCGATGAGACCACCAACTATGAAGTGCTGATTGTAAGCAAATGAGAAGCAGCATGGCCTTGTGGAAAAACCTTGGGCCTGGGAGTCAGAGGCCCCGGGTTCTAATCCTGGCTCTGTCACTTTTCTTTCTGCGTGACCTTGGGCAAGTCACTTCAATTCTCTGTGCCTCGGTGCCCCCATCTGCAAAATGGGTATTCAATATGTGTTCTCCCTCAATCAACTGTATTTATTGAATGCTTACTGCGTGCAAAGAACTGTACTAAGTGACTGGGAGAATACAAGAGCTGGTAGACACATTCCCTGCCCACAATGAGCTTACAGTCTAGGGGCTTTCCATAATTTAGTCCCACAGTGTAGCGTGAATCAGTTCCACATCACTTTTTCCACCACACCCGACCACATGGAGACAATCTCAGTTGCATCCTCTATGAAAATAAGGAATTATACTCATCTATCACTTGCACAGTTCTGGTGTAATTTTAGAGGGTCTTTGAAGAGGGAAGATAAAGGTTGACAATATAAAATGCTCTCGCATGCACCAAGCCAAAACACGACCATCCCCTTCATTTATCCAGGCTTTTTCGTTTACTGGTTTATCTGAGCTTATCAAAATAGTATATTGTATTTAGGGAAGAACAAAAACATAATTTCAAGTTTCAGTTATGTGGCAGCACACTTAGCAATTGAGAGAGGCTTAAATAACACAGACCCTGCTTTCCAGAAATCATTCTGGGTCAATAAATTAGCTTTGTTTCTACAACCAAGAGAAGTGGCATGGCCTAGTGGAAAGAGCACAGGCCTGGCAATCAGAGGACCTGGGTTCTAATCCTCGCTCCAGCCCTTGTCTGTTGTGTGACCTTGAGCAGGTCAATTCACTTCTCTGGACCTCAGTTCCCTCTTCTGCAAAATGGGGATTCAATCCTTGTTCTCCTCCTACTTTGACTGTGAGCCCCACGTGAGACCTGATTATCTTGTTTCTCCCTCGGTGCTTAGTTCGGTTTTTGGCACATAGTAAGCACATAACAAATGCCCTAATTATTATTGTTATTAGTAGTAGTAGCAAAATTAATATTACAGGGGAAGGTGATAGGGCAAAAAACTGCATGGGAACTACATTTTTGTTAATGACTAACCATAGCCTGCCCTTTAGCCAGCTGATGTTTGGACAGAAGTGTACTAGAAGATCCCAACAGGAATCCAGTTGGTGGAGGATGAAATGTAACCCTGCCACTGTGTCTGGGCTATTGCACATGTCCTAAAAGTTAGGGGACTCATGGAAGGAGAGAGAAGTGCAAGTCACTTCACTTCTCTGGACCCCAGTTACCACATCTGTAAAATGGGGATTGAGACTGTGAGCCCCAACTGGATTTGCTTGTATCCACCTCAGCGCTCAATACAGTGCCTGGCTCATAGTAAGCACTTAATGCAATCATAATTACTATAAGTGCATAGGGAATGTAGTTCAACATAAATTCCCCCAAATTCCATTAATGTAAAAGGAGATTCATTCGTTCATTCAATCGTATTTATTGAGCATATATTGTGTGCAGAGCACTGCACTAAGCACTTGGGAAGTACAAGTCACCAACATATAGAGACGGTCCCTACCCAACAATGGGCTCACAGTCTGCATCTCTTGCAGGTTGAGGTGATCCCTAGTGGTATTGCAGCTCTGTTGTATTCATTCATTCAATCATATTTATTGAGCGCTTACTGTGTGCATAGCACTGTACTAAGCGCTTGGGAAGTACAAGTCGGCAACATATAGAGATGGTCTCTACCCAACAATGGGCTCACAGTCTAGAAGGGGGAGACAGACAGCAAAGCAAAACATGAGGACAGGTGTCAAGTAGTCAGAACAAATAAAATTAAAGTTAAATGCACATCATTAACAAAATAAATAGAATAGTAAATATGTGCAAGTAAAATAGAGTAATAAATCTGTACAAACATATATACAGGTGCTGTGGGGAGGGGAAGGAGGTAAGGCGAGGGGTGGGGAGGAGGAGAGGAAAAAGGAGGCTCAGTCTGGGAAGGCCTCTTGGAGGTGGTGAGCTTTCAGTAGGGCTTTGAAGAGAAGAAGAGAGCTAGTTTGGCGGATGTGTAGAGGAAGGGCATTCCAGGCCAGGGGGAGGACGTGGGCCAGGGGTTGATGGCGGGACAGGCAAGAACGAGGTACAGTGAGGAGGTTAGCGGCAGAGGAACAGAGGGTGCGGGCTAGGCTGGAGAAGGAGAAAAGGGAGGTGAGGTAGGAGGGGGTGAGGTGATGGACAGCCTTGAAGCTGAGAGTGACGAGTTTTTGCTTGATGTATAGGTTGACAGGCAACCACTGGAGATTTTTGAGGAGGGGAGTAACATGCCCAGAGCTTTTCTGCACAAAGATGATCCGGGCAGCAGCGTGAAGTATAAGGCATATATAAGGCAGTCGTAAGGCACTGGTTCTGAAATACTGCTTGGAAGGATCAGGAACAGCCTCTAGAACAGTGCCTGCCACAAAGAAAGCGCTTAAAACAAAATACTACAAAAACAAAACAAAATAACCTTGAGGTCCTGGAGTGTAGAATAACAATGGTAGTAATAATAATAATGTGTGGTATTTGTTAAGCGCTTACTATGTGCCAGGCACTGTACTAAGCTCTGTGGTCGATACAAGGTGACTGGATTGGACACAGTCCCTGTCCCACATGGGGCTCACAGTCTCCATCCCCATTTTACAAATGAGATAACTGAGGCTCAGAGAAGTGAAGTAACTTGCCCAAGGTCACGCAGCAGACAAGTGGCAGAGCCAGCATCAGAACCCAGGTCCTTCTAACTCCCAGGCCCGGGCTCTAGCCACTAAGCCATGCTGCTTCTTTCAGTATGGGTTATACAGCATATATGGTGGTGGTCCACACATCAACTATGAGACGATTTTTAGGCAAGATCTTGATTTATTAGAGGAGCAACACGACCCACTGGAATGGAAATAAGCCTGGGAGTCAGAGGACCTAGGTTTTCATCTCTACTCTGCCACTTACCTGCTGGGTAACCTTGGGAAAGACACTACACTTCTCTGTGATTCAGTTTCCTTGGCTGTAAAGTTAGGACTCGATACCTTTTCTCCTTCTAACTTAGAATGGGAGCCCCACGGGGAGGAAGGACTGCATCTGACATGATTAGCTTGTCTCTACCTCAGTGCTTAGTACAATGCCTGGCAAATGCCATAATAACAATAATCTTCTAGACTGCTAGCCTGCTGTTGGGTAGGGACCGTCTCTATATGTTGCCAACTTGTACTTCCCAAGTGCTTAGTACAGTGCTCTTCACACAGTAAGTGCTCAATATGATTGAATGAATCTAGTAAGTGCTTAACAAATGCCACAATTATTAGGATTATTGATGGCCTTGGAGTGGTCAAGAATATTGTTGGGTGGTGAGGGTTTTGCCTGATCTACTTTCTTGATGTGCATTATTCATTCATTCAATCGTATTTATTGAGCACTTACTGTGTGCAGAGCACTGTACTAAACGCTTGGGAAGTACAAGTCGGCAACAAATAGAGATGGTCCCTACCCAACAACGGGTTCACAGTCTAGTGTATTATAACGTAACAGTCTTTACTAAGCAATTATTAGGAATAACTGGGTGAAAGTTGTGCTTGGGTGTGTTACTTTGGGATGGAACCATAGAGTCTCACAGGCCTAAAAAGTGAACCAAAATCAATCAATCCTACTTTTTGAGCATTTACTTTGCGCAGAGCATTGTCCTAAGTGCTGGGGAGAGTACAGTACAACAGAGTTGGCAATAATAATTACGGTAATAATAATAATAATTGAGGTATTTGTTAACCATTTACTAAGTGCCAGGTGCTGTTCTCAGTGCTGGGGTAGATACAAGATAATTGGGTTCATTCATTCAATAGTATTTATTGAACACTTACTGTGTGCAAAGCACTATACTAAGCACTTGTACAACATAACAGTAAAACTGATACATTCCCTACCCAGAATGAGCGTACAGTCTAGAGATGGTAGTTGAAGCCATGGGAGCGAACGAGTTCTCCAAGGGCACGGGTGTAGATGAAGAACAGAAGGGGACCCAATGAGGGGCCTCCATAGTTGGGGAGGATGGGGAGAGGCAGAGGAAGAGCCAGTAAAAGAGACTGAGAAGAAGCAGATTTCTTCTTCAGAACAAAAAATCATGAAGGAAAAGCCAAGGTGACTAGACAGAGCACTCAATTAGCTCTCTCACCACTAATCACTCCTGCCACTCCACCCTTGCTCATTTACTTCATTTCTCACAAACCAAACGCTGCCTCATTCTCTTCTCTTCTTGCCACCAACCTCTTGCTCCTGTTCTCCCTTCGGCCCGGAACACCTCGGCTCCGTCCATCACCACACAGTCCCTGTCCTACATAGGGCTCACGGTTTTAATCCCCACTTTACAGAGGAGGGAACTGAGGCCCAGAGAAGTGAAGTGACTTGTCCAAAGCCACACAGCAGACAAGTAGTAGAGCTGGAATTAGAGCCCAGGTCCTTCTGACTGTGAGGCCTGTGCTCTATCCGTTAAGCCACACATGTTCCCTGCCTCCAACCAAACCAAAAAGAGGCAGTGCCTTTGTTGCAGAACATAAGACCAATCGATCAATCAATGCTAACTCCTGAATGCTTGGTGGGGACTCAGCACCGCACGAAGGACTAAAGAGAGCACAGGAAGGTAAACCAAATTAGCCTGAACGAAGACTGGGGAGAAGAAACTGAGTCAAAACGATCTGATGAGGGAGAAGAAAACCCAAGAAAAGCAAGTAAGCACTTAGTGGGCTTCCAGTCTTTGCTTTAGGAAGCCAACACAGTCATCTTCTGCATAATGCTCTCTCAATAGTGCTATTACAATGTTAAGGCCTATAATAATAATAAAAATAATAATGATGGTATTTGTTAAGCGCTTACTATGTGTGAAGCACTGTTCTAAGTGCTGGGAGGGATAGAAGGTGATCAGGTTGTCCCACGTGGGGCTCACAGTCTTCATCCCCATTTTCCAGATGAGGGAAATGAGGAACAGAGAAGTTAAGTACCTTGCCCAAAGTCACACAGCTGACAAGCGGCAGAGCCGGGATTAGAACCCATGACCTCTGACTCCCAAGCCCGGGCTCTTTCCACTGAGTCACACCTATACAATGCTTTCTCCTATTGAGCAAAAGCTTCCAAGTGTACTTTTGTTTAAGTACAACAGTTTGTTTAAGTGGACTGTGAGCCCACTGTTGGGTAGGGACTGTCTCTATATGTTGCCAACTTGTAATTCCCAAGTGTTTAGTACAGTGCTCTGCACACAGTAAGCGCTCAATAAATACGATTGATTGATTGATTTAAGCACTCCCATTCTCCTCCCTTGGAAGAATTTTGACTGGCTAAGTAAAAGTGAATAAAGCCCTTTCCAATTTAGCAAAAACAGTGACCGATCCATTTAGCATAAATTGCGGTACTTTTTGCGGGATGGGAGGATATGAAAAGCAGTCTTAGGGCTGGGCCAGTTGATAGGAAACCAGGCAAGGATTGTGCTAGCAGCAGCTTTCAGCATTTAAAATGGGAACTGCAGCCCTCTCAGGGGTGTCGGAGAACCACTTCTTGTACCACAGATAAACCCAGGACCTGCCTACCTAACTAGATCCTATTTACCCAGGGGCCGCTTTTAAATACATCCAGTCCTGCTAGGATACACATTTATTTTCTGCACTTTAGCATGGACTAGCAGAAAAAACACGGGCCTGGGAGTTCTAGCCTGGGCTCATAGCAATTGGTCTCTCTGCCACTGGCCTGCTGTGTGGCCTTGGGTATGTTACTTAACCGCTTTATGCCTCAGTGGTCTTGCCTGTAAAATGGAGATTAAAGTGCCTGAACTCCTTACCTCTTCAATTTTGAACCTCATGTGGGGTAGGGACAATATGAAATCTGATGAGCTTGTGCTTAATAAAGTGCTTAATAATATTACCAATAATTATTATGGCCCAATTAGGGAACACTCTTCCTCAGTATGTCTGGAGTAAAGCATCATCATCAATCGTATTTCATCAATTGTATTTACTGAGCGCTTACTATGTGCAGAGCACTGTACTAAGCGCTTGGGAAGTACAAATTGGCAACATATAGAGACAGTCCCTACCCAACAGTGGGCTCACAGTCTAAAAGGGGGAGACAGAGAACAAAACCAAACATACTAACAAAATAAAATAAATAGAATAAATAGGTACAAGTAAAATAAATAAATAAATAAATAGAGTAACAAATATGTACAAACATATAAAGCATGATGTGTGTCATATGAATTGACTAGATACGGGGTATTATAACATGAGTTTTCTTCATACGGAGCTCTACAAGTCTGTAGGAGTCCTCATGGCACAAAAGAATTGTGTTGTATTTTTGACGACTGAGCAAATAAAATTCCTACGGCTGATTTGGGAAGTACCATATAATCTTGAATCAGATGTAGAAACAGTACTAGATTACAATGGAACACTTGAGATGTTGTGAGGGCTTCCAATTTGATTATTTTTAGAACAGAATGACTTTATCAGATTGATTTATGTAAATGTGCCTTGTTCTACACATTAATATTCTGTATTTGTGAATGTTAAGGTATAAAAGGGCTCTTTACTATTTTAATTTGCAGATATTTTTCTTCCTCTGTATGTTAGTTTAGACTGTGAGCCCCTTTTAGACTGTGAGCCCACTGTTGGGTAGGGACTGTCTCTATATGTTGCCAACTTGTACTTCCCAAGTGCTTAGTATAGTGCTCTGCACACAGTAAGCACTCAACAAATATGACTGATTGATTGATTGATTTAGTTGGTTCACAAACTCTGACCTAGTTATCCAGAAAAAAAAAAAAAAAGATTTATTTCTTATCCTCCAGAGGGAAAAGAAAAAAAGGCTCAGAAATATTTCTGGAGATATTTTTTCTATGCCACTCTTATAGTGCTGTCAGCATTCTCTCAAGAAACAAAAGAGAAATTAATTTAACGTAGTGCTGTATCAACCACAGACTTAATAGTTCGCCTATCTGGGTAAATGTCCCACAAAATGCAATTCTTTTCAAGTTCCATGTCTTCAGAAAGATTTACTTTTAAATCATGCAGACCCTAATTTGTAGTTTATAAATTATTTCTACTTTGAGACCGGAAACGGTGAAGAATTCACGTCTCAATTATAAAAATCGGATGGTTTTCTAAATCCTCCCTACAGTTAAAAACATCAGCGGGCCCTACAGCTATTCCAATAGGCCAGGTAAACCAGAATGGACTTGCCTGGTTACCAAGAAGTTTACGGCTGGGTCACCCATTGTAAGTTCATTCATTGTAAGTTCTTGAGCAATTTTAAAGGATCTACAGAGATAATTCTAGAATAGATTCCATTCCCAGGGAGTCTCACATTTCTCTGCTAGGAAGACCACCCCCACCCCACAATCAATGATAAGCAGCATGGCCTAATGGGTAGAGCATGGGCCTCGGAGTCAGAAGGATCTGGGTTCCAACTGCAGCTCCATCACTTGTCCGCTCTGTAAACTCGGGAGAGTCACTTCACTTCTCTGTGCCTCAGTTCCCTCATCTGCAAAATGAGGATTAACCCCATGTGAGAAGCAGCATGGCTCAGTGGAAAGAGCCTGGGCTTTGGAGTCAGAGGTCATGGGTTCAAATCCCGGCCACACCAACTGTCAGCTGTGTGACTTTGGGCAAGTCACTTCACTTCTCTGGGCCTCAGTTCCCTCATCTGGAAAATGGGGATTAAGACTGTGAGCCCCCGTAGGACAACCTGATCACCTTGTAACCTCCCCAGCACTTGGAACAGTGCTTTTCACATAGTAAGCGCTTAATAAATGCCATTATTGTTATTATTATTATATGTGAGACATGGACTGTGTCCAGCCTGAATAGCCTGTATCTACCCCAGCCCAGCGCTCAGTACAATGCTCTGTGGTACTTATTGAGCACTTATTGTGTGCACAGCACCGTACTAAGCACTTGGGAGAGTCAGTCCAACTGAGTTGGTAGACACACTCCCTGTCCACAACGAGCTTACTGTCTATGGGGGGAGACAGATATTAATATGAATAAATTACAGATACGTACCTAAGTGCTGGGGTTCTGAGGGTGGAGTGAATACTAAGTGCCAAGGGTTAAAGAAGCAACATGGCCTAGTGGACAGATTATGGGATTGGGAGTCAGAAGGACTTGGGCTCTAATTTTGACTCTGCCACTTGTCTGCTGTGTGATCTTGGGCAAATCACAAATTCTCTGACAAGTACCATTAAAAAAAAAGGGCCCAAAGGGTACAGATTCAATCAATCAATCAGGGGCATTTACTGAGCACTTACTATGTGCTGTGTACTGTACTAAGCGCTTGGGAGAATACAAGAGACCTGTACTGCAATAGTACCACTAATTTTGACTCTGCCACTTGTCTGCTGTGTGATCTTGGGCAAATCGCTTAAATTCTCTGACAAGTACCATTAAAAAAAAAGGGTCCAAAGGGTACAGATTCAATCAATCAATCAGGGGCATTTACTGAGCACTTACTATGTGCAGTGTACTGTACTAAGCGCTTGGGAGAATACAACAGACCTGTACTGTAATAGTAACACTAATAATGGTACTTGTTTAGCACTTCTCAGCACTAGGGTTGATACAAGTTGATTCATTCATTCATTCAATCGTATTTATTGAACGCTTACTGTGTGCAGAGCACTGTACTAAGCGCTTGGGAAGTACAAGTTGGCAACATATAGAGATGGTCCGTACCCAACAGTGGGCTCACAGTCTAGAAGGGGGAGACAGACAACAAAACAAAACATATTAACAAAATAAAATAAATAGAATAAATATGTACAAATAGAGTAATAAATACGTACAAATATATATACATATATACAGGTGGTGTGGGGAAGGGAAGGAGGTAAGGTGGGGGGCTCAGTCTGGGAAGGCCTTCTGGAGGAGGTGAGCTCTCAGTAGGGCTTTGAAGGGAGGAAGAGAGCTAGCTTGGTGGATGTGTGGAGGGAGGGCATTCCAGGCCAGGGGGAGGACATGGGCCGGGGGTCGATGGCGGGACAAGCGAGAACAAGGCCTCATGGTCTCAGCAGGATGGAGAATAGATACTGAAACCCATTTTACAGATTAGGAAACTGAGGAAAAGATGAGTGACTTGCCCAAGGTCACACAGCAAGCAAGTGGTACAGCTGGAATTAGAACCCAAATCCCCTGACCTTCAGCATGGTTTTTGTTTTTTTTTCCTCACTAGGTCACTCTGCTTCCCTAAAAATAAATATGACTGACTGTGACAAACTACGGCGAGGGTGACAGTCGTCACTTTTGGACTCTGAAAAGTGCTTCCCGAGCTGTGAGGGGCCTGAAACTCTGGTCCACTGATGGCAATACCATATTACTCCTGCATTGTACATTACTGTCCTTATCTCTTGTGTTGCTTTTGTGTTTTTGTTGTTTCAACTTTCCTTATGTTTCCAACATCAACAACTCCCCACACGCTGTTTAGATTGTGAACCCCTTGGACATCAGGGACTAAATCTAGACCGTGAGCCCACTGTGGGCAGCCAATGTGTCTGTTGTTGCATTTTACTCTCCCAAGAACTTAGTACAATTTTGTGCACATTATACTGAATGCATGAATGAAATCTGTCACCTCTGCAATTTTCTTAAGACTTTTATTCTGTGCTACTGAATGAGTTGGCCTACTCCTTTCCAAAGAATTGGTTATTGAAGTTAAAAAACCATGTATCATTTTAAAATCATTTAGTACTCATACATGCATGCAAGTAGTTTTTTGTTGTTGTTTTTTTTAAAAAAAAAAGCTCCAGGGTGTAACCATGCAGTTGGTTCTATATTATCTAAAGAACGTGAATTTGAGGTCCAGAAAGGTCAAATTTACCTTCCTGGTCACACAGCAAATCTACAGCAGAGCCAAAAATCCAAACCCAGAACACTGGTCCTTGAATCCTAATACTTCCATCTCTGAAATTAGTCCATTAGTATTAAATGCCTTACTGTTTGGGGAATAAGTCAAGGTTAAATAAATGGATCTGAAAACCAAATCTATTCAAAATCTGAATGAGCTAAACCCTGTATTAAACTGTCCCAAATTGATGAAAGTTGCAAAAGCAGTTTTCAGAATTTACTGATCACCTTTGTTCAGAGCACTTGGGAGAATGCTTAATTTCAAGTTAGGAAGAAGATGGAAAGTGGACATGTGACTGAGTAAGGAACAGGATAGATACAAAAGTGCTACAGGTACATCATAATAATAGTATTTGTTAAGTACTTAATAAGTGCCTGGAACTGTACTAAGCACTGGCGTGGACACAAGTAAATCAGGTTGGACACAGTCCCTATCCTGTGTGGGGCTCAAAGTCTCAATCCCCATTTTAGAGATGAGGTAACTGAGGCTCAGAGAAGTGAAGTAACTTGCCCAATGTCACACAGCAGACAGATGGCAGAGGTGGGATTAGAACCCATGACCTTCAGACTCCTAGTGCCTTGCTCTATGAAGTGGGCCACACTGCTTGAGAACAGATGTGTGTAGTTGGTGCAGCAGTGGTGGGAGAGCATGGCTGGAGTCAAAGTCATCATCCCCCAGGATTTCCTACTTTAAGAAGCAGCATAGCCTAGTGGACAGAGCACGGGCCTGGGAGAAAGAAGGACCTGGGTTCTAATTCCAGCTCCTCCACTTGTCTTCTGCGACCTTGAGCAAGTCACTTCACTTTGCTGGGCCTCAGTTGCTTCATCTGTAAATGGGGATTACGGCTGTGCGTCCCATGTGGGACAGGGACTATGTCCAACCCTATTTGCTTGTACCCACTCCACTGCTTAGTACAGTGCCTGGCACACAGTAAGTGCTTAACAAATATCACAATTATTATTATTGTTATACTACGACCCAATCTGCATACTTAGGTTCTCTTATGCCAACCTACTGACCGTGCCTCAATCTTGTCTATCTCGCTGCCGATCCTTTGTCCACCTCCTTCTTCTGCCCTACAATTCCCTCCCCTTTCATACAGGACAAACTATCCCCCTCCCCATCTTCAAAGCCCTCCTAACATCACGTCTCCTCCAAGAGGTCTTCCCTAATCAAACTCTGATTTTCCCTTCACCCTCTCCTGTCTGTTTCTCCCTTGCACTAGGAGCTGTACCCTTTAAGAACTTGATATTCACTCCACTCTCAGCCCCTCAGTGCTAATGTATACATCTGACAAATATTTTCTTTCATTGTCGTGTAGTCTCCCAAGTGTTTAGTACAGTAGGCTGTCTTGGCCCCATTCATGTAGGGCTTAGGGCAACAAGGTAGAAGGGGAAGCAACATGGCATAGTGGATAGAGCATGGGCCCGAGAGTCATTCATTCATTCAATCGTATTTATTGAGGGCTTACTGTGTGCAGAGCACTGTACTAAGCGCTTGGAGGCCATTGGTTCTAATCCCGGCTCAGCCACCTGTCTGTTGTGTGGCCTTGGGCAAGTCATTTCACTGGGCCTCAGTTCCCTCATTTGTAAAATGGGGACTAAGACTGTGAGCCCATGCGGGACAGGGACTGTGTCTCCAACCTGATTTGCTTGTATCCACCCAAGCACCTAGTACAGTCCTGGCACATTGTAAGCACTTAACAAATACCACAATTATTATTATTTCTAGTGATGTAGAAGCCAGGAAAATGGTGATGACCAATCACCCCCACCACCCTCCCTGATCATTTTCTCCACAGCTCCGCTCATGGGGGAGGGCTGACAGTGACAGGCAATGAGAAGCCATTTGAACAATGGCACTAAGCCTTGTCTCTTTTGGGCTGCATGATCTGCTTTGATGATCTATATTGTCTGAATTCAATGGATAATTACTCAACTATTCATCTGGTGGTCTGGATCCAATAACGTAATACCGGAACTACAACAGATAAACTGGGGATGAGAAATTCTTATGTAAAGATGTATATTTGGAGGGACAGCTTCCCAATTATAAGATGGGTTTTCTACTACTCTACAAATGCTCTCTTTCTTCACACAATCCTCAATTGCCTAAATCAACATCTCACGGCTACAAGAGCAAAATGCTAATTTTATGGAGATAAATGAAAGAATTTGCCCATGAGAGTACTACAGTATTTAGTAAATTACTGCTCAAATGAAATGCTCTGCCTATTCAATGATAGAGGGAGGTAACAATGTCCCTCTTTTGAATGATCCTCCTTTTTTCAGATGCCTTTAGAATTCATATTATTATATATGTCTCATAATAACATAAAAGGAGGAAAGAATAATTCCTTTAATCTACCCACCATGTCGGCCCAGGACTAGTTTTACAAAAGTTCTGATGATTCATTTAATAACTGTTCAAAAGCTAAAGTCAAGGCATGGCTGTTACATTTCCTCTCATCATGCTGGCATTAAAACTCAGCCTCAGTTTCATGAGCTACAAGTTTCACAGTCTTAGACCTTCACCCATAAAAGCCCTTCCTGCGGACTTTTCCTGGTCAAATCTGACCACAGATAACTGATGAATACTAGTCGGGAGAAATGTAGGCTGTGGGAAGTCCACTGATACTGGAGTTTCATCTGGTACAACAGTAGGCTTGCAATTAGCCCGACTCATAAATTTACAAACATCATTTCCTCCTCCTCCTAACAATTCTCACTTTGTTCTAAGGCCTCTTCATCATGGGGATAAGAGAACACCAACATTAACTTATAATAAACACACTCAATGACCACCTAGGCACCGATGGCCAGAAAAACCCATCTAAATGGAATGAAGAGCATGTTATACTATTCAAGAGCAAATTATTGATTTTTATTAATCCCACTTCCTTATTCTAATTGGCTCCACTCCCTAATTCTCATTGGGCTCACTTCCTGCCTTCTTTTAGCCAAGGGACATGGGCTGGGGGCCTATTTTTAGATATTCATTCATTCAATTGTATTTATTGAGCGCTTACTGTGTGCAGAGCACTGTACTAAGCACTTGGGAAGTACAAGTTGAAGTCATTTCTCCTGCTGCAGTGCCTTCTGCTCCCTTCAAATCTAAGCAAATCTTAGCACATTCAGGGAATGTCACTATTATTACATTGTACTCTCCTAAATGCTTAATACAGTGCTTGACACACAATAAGCACTCAAAATGAATGAATTTCAGCTCTTCTGAAATCTCATCTCCTCCAGGAAGTTTTCCTCAGTTATTTTTTTTTCCCTCAGGTGTTATCCTACCTAGTAGCTCAGTACTTTTGCACTACCTTACCACTTTCGTATTCACGATCGGTAGGTTTTTGTTGAGTGCCTTCTGTGTGCAAAGCATGGGAATGAGGATTTGGAAGAGCATACACAAGCATTGGAAAAGTCTTCACAATTTCTGTTTATATTGATTTACATACTATACTATTTGAGCCCTTCCTCCTATGTGTAAATACTTTGTCTTCCCCATTATACTGCAAACTCTTTGTTGGCCAGGACCATGTCTGCTATTTCTATTGCATTCTCCCAAGCACTTAGTACACTGCTCTGCACACAAAAGGTGCTCAATGAACACCATGAAAGATTAATACACTGAAAGGTTCGTTCCTTTCCTTAAACATGTACATGTACATTGCAGTTTCTTTATTCAGTTTTATTGTCTGGCAATTTTCAGAAATATAAATGTTTAAATAACCTTTTAGAAAACATAAAGGCATTTAAGAGAAATGTAGATGCATATTTAATGAACCCTTAAAACTGTGGGAAAATTAAGTTCTAGAAAACCAGGCAGAAGAACCCCTGAAAGAACATTCTAAAGTCCTGAAAAATCTAAATGGACACCATTTTAATATAATTAAATATTAACTACAAAAAGCAATGATGCAAACAAGTCGTCCCATAAGGAAGGTTTGCATTTCTTAAGAATCTTGTATAACAGTGGGACTTAAACTTTTATCAATACCATGGACATGCAATTAATCAGTGGTATGTACTGAGCACTCTACGAAGCACTTGGGAGAGTACAATAAAACAGAGGTAATAGATACATCCCTGCCCACGAGGAGCTTACAGTCTAGAGGACAGAACTATTTCTTCCAACGCTACACAGTGTTGCATCTAGGCAAATGTATGTTTTGGGAGGAACATTCCCTAATCCCTCTGTAGTGCACTATCCATGGCAAGTGATGCCCAAACTGGCCGCAATTACATTCCACTCCCCTAACAGCTATGCGTCTTAGATTTTAATATGCTTTCTTTTAAAAATACCAACTGTGGAAAATAATTTGAATGTCACTGTTAACGTGTGAGGTTCACTTGTAGGCTATTCATCAGGAGTTATTGATGGAATAGGAGAACAGAAATGCCAACGACTTTATAGGGATTTTGGTTTCTACTAAAGCCAGTTTTGATTATACTCAATAAGGTTTGAATATTATCACCTTTCAATCTTAAATCATTTATCAGACATACTCCAGATTGTAGCCCCACGATATATACAACCTACAGCACTGTTTGATATTTTACCCTGGGTTTCACCCATCCCATGATACAATTAATCCAGCAATACAACCTACCAATGGCACTTATTGAGTGCTTACTGTGTGCAGAGCACTGCGCTAAGGGTTGGTTAAGTACAACAGAGTTGGTAATCGTGTTTCCTGCTCACAACAAGCTTGCCACACAAAACACGACCTCCCTAGTCTTCTGCTGGAGCATTTCGGGTATGAAAATTCCCTTCTCCTCACCTAGGCTGGGATTACGTAAAATGGATCTCGGTGACAGTTCTGCACACAGTTTGAGTCAACTTTGCACGGTACAGAGAGATTCCTAAGCAGATGGTCAAACAAGTTTTGGAACTGGGAAAGCAACTTAATTTAGAAACGGATGAGGCAGACGCTGATGAGTTAAGTACATCTCAGTCGGAGGAATCGTGGTCCAATGAGGGCCTAGTTAACCTTTGACTATACAATGTGTCATTGCAAGATGCCAAAATAGGTGAAGAAAAAAGTTATGATTTTCCCACCACCAATTCAAATCCAGGAATTAAAAATTCTCGCAACAATTTTCAAGAAAGTATAAAGTATAGGAACCTCTAAACATGATCGAAGATCCAAACTGTTCAAAGGCAAGCAGAAAGGATCATGAGACGTCCATCTGCTACAAGGGGGTGAAGAAGCAAAGAAAGCTAGGCTTAAATTGGACAGAGTCCTCATGAAAGGTGAGGGTTCCACTACAGTCTATCCAACTGTGTCATAAGCAATCATCATGCCATGCTGTCAGAGATGAAGCCATTTCCAAAAGACTGGAGAAAGTGAGTCCCTTTATCACGATTACATCAGAACAATTTTGGCTCAATTTGGTCGTGAGCTCCTTAAGGGCAGGGATCGTGTCAACTATTTTAATCATCCAAGTGCTCAGTACCGTATTCTGCCCAGAGTAAGCACTCAATAAATACTACTGATTGAGTGACTCTCCTGACAGACAGAGGAGGAGCAGGGAAGGAAGAGGAGGAAGTAGGGAAGGAGTATCTTGAAACAGACACTGCGGTCTAGCCTGCTTTGGGCCAATAATGCCCTTTCCTCTCCTCCCTGGGCCACATTGATTCATTCCTCTGGCAGGCAAATGTGGTAATGGATTTGGGAAAATGAGGAGCTGGTGTTGGGGAGGAGAGTCACAATGGGACCAGTCAGTCAGTCAATCATATTTACTGAATGCTTACCTTGTGTGGAGCACTATACTAAGCACTTGGGAGAGCACAACACAACAATAAATGGACACATTCCCTGCCCACAACCAGCTTTCAGTACAGAGGCAGGGGAGACTGGCATTAAGATAAATAAATTACAGATATGTACGTATTGGCATTAAAGCACTCCACCACCTTGCCTCCTCCTACCGCACCTCGCTTCTCTCCTTCTACAACCCAGCCCGCACACTTTGCTCCTCTAGCACTAACCTCCTCACTGCTCCTTGATCTCCCCTGTCTCGCCGCCCACCCCTGGCCCATGTCCTACCTCTGGCCTGAAACCCCCACCCTCCTCAAATCCTCCCGACAATTTTCCTCCCCTTCTTCACAGCCTTACTGAAGGCACATCTCCTTCAAGAGGCCTTCCAAGACTAAGCCCCACTTTTCCTCATCTCCCACTCCCTTCTGTGTCGCCTTGGCTTACTCCCTTCGCTTTTCCTCCCATCACTCTTTATTGTTGTACTGTACTTTTCCAAGCACTTAGTATAGTGCTCTGCACACAGCACTTAATAAATACTATTGATTGATTGAATGAATGAATGAATGAACGGGAGCACCCTGGCTGACCCTGTTGCAAGGGTGGTGGGAGTGGATGGAGAGGTAGGGGATAAGGGTGTTGCCAAAGATGAATGCAGGGAAAGAGTGTGAGCATCTGTGGCTGGAGTGGGGAGGAACAGTTAGTCAATCCTATTTCTTGAGCACTTTTCTGACAGCCGAGCACTGTACTAAGTGCTTGAGAGAGTACAATATAACAATAAACAGACATATATGTCACCAATTTGTACTTCCCAAGTGCTTAGTAAGTGCTCTGCACACAGTAAGCTCTCATAAATACAATTGAATGAACGAATGAATGAATGAATATTCCCTGCCCATAACCAGCTTACATTGTACAGGGGGAGACAGACATGAACAGAAATAAATTACAGATATGTACATATGCGCTGTGGGGCTGGGAGAGGGGATGAATCAAGGGAGCAAGTCAGGGCAACACAGAAGGGAGTGGGAGAAGAGGAAAGGAGGGCTTGGTCAGGGAAGGCCTCTTGGAGGAGATGGGCCTTCAAGAAGGCTTTGACCAGTCCATGCTATAGGCTAACACAAGCCCACACAGGGCTCTTGCTCATTGTCCATCTCTGGAATAATAATAACAATAATGATGGCATTTGTTAAGCACTTACTATGTGCAAAGCACTGTTCTAAGCGCTGGGGAGGTTACAAGGAGATCAGGTTGTCCCATGGTGGGCTCACAGCCTTAATCCTCATTTTCCAGATGAGGGAACTGAGGCACAGAGAAGTTAAGTGACTTGCCCAAAGTCACACAGCTGACAAGTGGTGGAGGCAGGATTAGAACCCACGACCTCTGACTCCCAAGCCCGGGCTTTTTCCACTGAGCCACGCTGCTTCTCAGTGACTTCTGGAGGTCACTGTTATTGCCTCCTCACTCACTCCAACTGGGAAATCGAGTCCACTCTACATCATCTTTATTTCACTGTATATTCTCGGTCTTGGATTCATTATATTGATGCATACAAATAAAAGATGCGCCCTGGACAATGACTGCCAACATATTTCAATATATACAGTATTAGCAATGCCAAAGCAAAACGGTTCATTAGCATGCTGATGGAAGTTTGAACTCTGAGGCTATAGGGTTATTAGGCATTAATGGCAGCATCAAGACAGTAATCAGAATGCAAGGGGTGGATGGCAAGCTGATAAACAATATTTGCAATTCAACAGGGCAGGGCAGGGGCTGGGGGAGGAAGGGGAGACTTGCCCTCTGCTAGTACTGCGAAATAACCAATTAGCTGCCGATCCTTTGTCCACCTCCTCCTTCTGCCCTACAATTCCCTCCCCTTTCATTCAGGACAAACTATCCCTCTCCCCATCTTCAAAGCCCTCCGAACATCACGTCTCCTCCAAGAAGCCTTCCCCGATCAAACCCTGATTTTCCCTCCGCCCTCTCCTGTCTGTTTCTCCCTTGCACTAAGAGCTGTACCCTTTAAGAACTTGATATTAACTCCACTTTCAGCCCCACAGCACTTATGTATATATCCATCAAATAGTTTCTTTCATTGTTGTGTACTCTCCCAAGTGTTTAGTACAGTCTTGGTCCCATTCATGTCAGGCTTAGGGTAACGAAGCAGAAGGGGAAGCAACATGGCCTAGTGGATAGACCACGGGCTTGGGAGTCAAAAGGTCACTGGTTCTAATCTGGGCTCAGCCACCTGTCTGTTGTGTGGCCTTGGGCAAGTCATTTCACTGGGCCTCAGTTCCCTTAATAAATGTATTCCTTTATTGGTGGCTATTAGAAATCTTTTTAGGGAAAGAAAGTTTTTGTGGCCTAGTGACCTAGTGGCAAGAAGTCAGAGGATCGGGGGGCTAATCCCAGCTCCGCCACTTGTGTGCATGTGATCTTGGGCAATAGTAATAATAATTATTATGGTATTTGTGACGCATTTACTATTTGTCAGGTACCGTATGAAGCTCTGAGTACATATAAGCAAATTGGGTTGGCCACAGTCCCTGTCCCATGGAGGGCTCACAGTTTCAATCCCCATTTTATAGATGAGGTAACTGAGCACCCACTGTGTATAATACACTGTTCTAGGCATTTAGGAACATACAAGAACAAAGGCATGGTCCCCTTCCAGCGGATCCAGACCGGAAATATACAAAAGAAGGGGATTCAAGCAGAAACAGCAAAAGAAAAAAAAAAAAACCAGGATAAATGAAACAAATTAAGTGATATTCTCATTATGCTTGGAGCAGCTGATGCTGACATGACACGGGGAATTTAGGATTAATTGGGGAATGTCTCCTGAAGGAGGTAGCTTCCTAGGAGGCTCTTGAAGAAAAAATATAAATGATTCATAAATTTGCATTTGTGAAGCTATTAGATATTTTGTAACTTAATCACCTAAAGTAGCAATTCATTTTAGATTAAATACTTTGTAGCAAGTGCAAATAGAGAATTCTAAAGACAAATCAGGAGGAATTAAGCAAGCCTAAGCGAATCTTTTCAAGAGTGACACTGACACTTTTTTATGGTATTTGAGAAGTGTTTACTATGTGCCAGGCACTGTATGAGGCGCTGGGGTAGATACAAGCTAATCAGGTTGGACACAGTACCTGTCCCACGTGGGGTTCACGGTTTTAACCCCCATTTTACAGATGAGGTAACAGGCACAGGGAATTGAAATGACTTGGGAAGCAGTATGGAATAGAGCATGGGCCCAGAAGTCAGAAGTTTATGGGTTCTAATGCCTGCTCTTCCACTTCTCTGCTGTGTGACCTTGGGCAAGTCATTTCACTTCTCTGAGCCTCAGTTACCTCATCTATAAAATGGGGATTGAGACTGTGAGCCTCCGTGGGACAGGGACTGTGGCCAACTCGATTTGCTTATATGTACTCAGAGCTTCCCATGGTACCCGACAAATAGTAAATGCATCACAAATATCATAATAATTATTATTACTATTGCCCAAGATCACATGCACACAAGTGGCGGAGCTGGGATGAGCCCCCCGATCCTCTGACCTCTTGTCACTACGTCACTAGGCCACAAAAACTTTTTTTCCCCTAAAAAGATTTCTAATAGCCACCAAAAGGCTTGAAGTTTGAAGTAGCTCCTTGAGGGCAGGAAGCATTACCAACTCAGATGCACTCTCCCAAGTGCTTAGAACAGTGCTCTTCATGGAATACACGCCCTGTAAATACTATTGATTGGTTACAGTAGGGGAGATTCTCAACCCAATTAAAAGACTGGTGAATGAGAAATGTATGAAAGAAGTATTTGGGAAATCAGAAATTGGCTGAAATATCTAGAAAATATTGAGATTGTTACAAAATAGTACTTCATAAGCCCATGTTTGGCAATATTTGGGAACAGAGAAGCAGTGTGGTCTAGTGGAAAGAACACAGTCCTGGGAGGACCTGGGTTCTAATCCTGCCTCCAACTCTTACCTGCTATATAACCCTGGGTGAGTCACAGCTTCTGTGGGTCTCAGGTCCTTCATTTGATGATGATAGCATTTATTAAGCGCTTACTATGTGCAAAGCACTGCTCTAAGTGCTGGGGGGTTAACAAGGTGATCAGGTTGTCCCACGGGGGGCTCACAGTCTTAATCCTCATTTTACAGATGAGGTAACTGAGGCCCAGAGAAGTGAAGTGACTTACCCAAGGTCACACAGCTGACAATTGGCGGAGCCAGGATTTGAACGCATGACCTCTGACTCCAAAACCCGTGCTGTTTCCACTGGGCCACGCTGCTCCTCTGGGGTTCAATACTTGTTCTCCCTTCTACTTAGACTATAAACCCAATGTGGGACTTGATTGTCTTGGATTCATTCATTCATTCAATCGTATTTATTGAGCGCTTACTGTGTGCAGAGCACTGTACTAAGCACTTGGGAAGTACAAACTGGCAGCATATAGAGACGGCCCCTACCCAACAACGGGCTCACAGTCTAGAAGGGGGAGACACCAACAAAACATGTAGACAGGTGTCAATACCATCAGAATAAATAGAGTTACAGCTATATACACATCATTAATAAAATATAGTAAATATGTACGAATAAAAAACACAGTAATAAATATGTACAAACATATACAAGTGCTGTGGGGAGAGGAAGGTGGTAGGGCAGAGGGAGGGAGGGGGGTGTTGGGGAGGGGAGGAGGAGGACAGGAAAGGGGCGGTTCAGTCTGGGAAGGCCTCCTGGAGGAGGTGAGCTCTCAGTAGGGCTTTGAAGAGAGGAAGAGAGCTGGTTTGGCAGATGTGTGGAGAAAGGACATGGGCCAGGGGTCGATGGTGGGACAGGCAAGAAAGAGGCACAGTGAGGAGGTTAGCGGCAGAGGAGCGGAGGGTGTGGGCTGGGCTGGAGAAGGAGAGAAGGGAGGTGAGGTAGGAGGCGGCGAAGTGATGGACAGCCTGGAAACTGAGAGTGAGGAGTTTTTGCTTGATTCAAAGGTTGACAGGCAACCACTGGAGATTTTTGAGAAGGGGAGTGACATGCCCAGAGTGTTTCTGTACAAAGATAATCTGGGCAGCAGAGTGAAGTATAGACTGAAGTGGGGAGAGACAGGAGGATGGGAGATCAGAAAGGAGGCTGATGCAGTAATCCAGTTGGGAAAAGATGAGAGACTGAACCAGCAAGGTAGTGGTTTGGATGGAGAGGAAAGGGCGGATCGTGGAGATGTTGCAGTGGTGAGACCGGCAGGTTTTGGTGATGGATTGGATGTGTGGGGTGAATGAGAGAGCGGAGTGAAGGCTGGCATAAGCAATGGCAGTTATTAAGGTCTGGTAAGGATACCATCTTGTTAAATGTCCCAAGCAGTGGCCATCTCAAGTTGGTCAAGAAGCATGTCATAACTCCCAGGGGGCACAGCTCTGCTTACCTTGCTTGCCTTCTGAAGCTGGCCCTGCCTTCTGCCCTTTTCACTCTTTAAGATTGCTCTCTCTAAGGTCACCAATGAGCTCTTTTTTTTTTTGGCCAAATCCTCCTCAACCTATTGATTGCCTTTGGCTCAGTCCCTTCATATAGAAGCAAAAGAGTGAAGAGAAGGGCAGGGAAGATGCCTAGGGTCAGGGTGAGAACACAGAGCATGGAAACATGCATCAAACCTACTGGACAGGTATCTCACTCTGACACATAAGCTTTGTCTTGAAATAACACTATTTTCCCAGGTAGCAAATATCCATCAATCAATAATATTTATTGAGTCTTTCCTCTGCACAATCTACCCCAGCACCAAGTACAGTGCCTGGCACATAAGAAGCACTTAACAGATACCACAATTATGTTTCTCATCATCATTATTATTAAAATTATCTGTTAAGGGGGAACATCAGAGAGCTGTTTTCTGAGCAGGGGCCCCTCACTCCTAGATGGCCAAGGGCTTCCCTTCACTTTTCTCCTGCCCTCATGGGCTCTTACACAGGTTTCATCGTGGCAACCACTTTTGATTAAGTCTAACTCTTTTGCTTACTCCCTTTAGGCTAGTAATAATAAAAATGATGATGGTATTTGTGAAGTGCTTACTTTGTGCCAGGCACTGTACTAAGCGCTGGGGTGGACACAAGCAAATCGAGGTGGACACAGTCCCGGTCCCATGTGGGGCTCAAGAGTCTCAATCCCCATTTTACAGATGAGGTAACTGAGGCACAGAGAAGTGAAATGACTTGCCCAAGATCACACAGCAGACAAGCGGTGGAGCCGGGATTAGAAGCCATGAATTTCTGACTCCCCTTCGCCCTCTCATCCACCCCCAAGGTTTCTTCCACAGACTTTCTTAGTTTTGCATTTATGTCATCATTTCAATTAGACTCCCACGATCAACTTTCCCCAGGGGGTAGATACACCATGGCTTTAGGTTTAAGGATATGCAGTTGAAAGTTCCCTTTCTAGTTTTTGTTCTTTTTTTTTGGTTAAACACTTACCAGGTCCCATGCACCATACTAAGCTCTGAGGTAGATACACGCTAATCAGGTTGGACTCAATCTCTATCCTGCATAGGGCTCACAGTCTCAATCCCCATTTTACAGAAGAGGAGACTGAGGCACAGAAAAGTGAAGTGACTTGTCCAAAGTCACACAGCAGACAAATGGGGGAGCCGGTATTCGAACCTAGGTCTTTCTGACTCCTAGGCCCGCGATCTAATCACTAGCCCACATTGCTTCTAATTTTCTGTAGTAACCATGTCCTGCCTGGATGAGATGGTTAGTGAGTCACCTAGGGAAGCCCAGTTCTAGAATATTATTTCTGATGATGGCATGCGAGATTTGACTTCTTCATAAAACAGGCTCGGCTGGCCTCCTGGATGATTTTTGTAGGGTGTTCGTTGAGCACTTACTAGGTGCCAGGCACTATACTAAGCGCTGGGGTAGATACAAGCTGATCAAGTTGGACACAGTCCATGTTCCACAATCTTAATCCCCATTATACAGAGTGGAAATTGAGGCACAGGGAAGTTAAGTGACTTTCCCAAGGTCACACAGCAGACCAGTGGTGGAGCCGGGATTAGAAACCAGATCCTTCTGACTCCTAGGGCCGTGCTGTATCCACTAGGCCACACTGCTTCTCATTTTCTGCAGTAATCACACCCTGCGCTTGTCAACCGAGTGTGAAAATTCAGCTCTCTCAGTCAGGGGGTTAATATGCACATTAACCACAGGGCAAATTTCCCTTTGACCACCAAATTTCCCTTTGACCACCGTTACCAGAATGTTTCAGCTCAAAACAACCCTCCTGCTTCAAGTGTCGAAAGAGTTAAAGGCCAAATGTCAGAAGTTAACATCGCTAGCAATTCTGCCAATGAAAATCAAGTTCATAAAGAGAAAATGCCTATCATCAATGGCATTTACTGAGCACTTACTGTGTGCGACCACTATTTTAAGTGCTTCAGGGGGTGCAATATAACAGCTGGTAGAGGGGTTCACTGCTCACCACAACTTGCAGTCAACAACTTGATGTCTAAATGACATCAAAGGAGTTCTACTAAAGGAAAAAACATAAATCTGCCTTTCTCAATGCAACCAGTGAATTAGGTGCCTTTACAGAATAGGGGTGAGCAGGCATCGCTAACCTATTTTGTCAATCATGAATGGACCAAGTAGCTGAGATCAAACAGCTACTTGTACCAAAGAAAACCCACAGGTACAATGTCAGCATCATTTAGCTCTTCATGACCAAAACAACAAGACATATAGCTTGGGAGTCAGAAGGACCTGGGTTCTAATCCCAGCTCTGCCACTTGTCTGCTGTGTGACCTTGGACAAGTAACTTCACTTCTCCGTGCCTCGGTTACCTCATCTGTAAACTGGGGGCTAAGATTAGGAGCCCTATGTGGGACAGGGACTGTGCCCAACAAGGTTATCTTGTATCTACCCCAGCACTTAGAACAGTGCCTGGCACCTAGTAAGAGTTTAACAAATATGTTTTAAAAAAATGTCATGGCACACCAAATAAGAGACTCGTACAACAAGAGGAAGGGGGTTGTTAAAATGTGATTCAGACCCCCTAGGAAGATCTTTTGAACAGCAGATGAAGAACAATTATGGAAAGTCCTTGAATTAATTATACAGGGCCTATTCTAGGCTGAAAACTGTGCACCAGTAGCACATTAAAAGAAGATATGTGTATTAACTACAAATTACTTTAAGAATCTACACAGGACTTTGGACTGCAAGATCAAAGAACATTGGGCTTACAGTAATGATGGCATTTATTAAGCGCTTACTATGTGCGAAGCACTGTTCTAAGTGCTGGGGAGGTTACAAGGTGATCAGGTTGTCCCATGGGGGGCTCACAGTCTTTAGCTCTAGTTTACAAATGAGGTCACTGAGTCACAGAAAAGTTACGTGACTTGCCCAAAGTCACACAGCTGACAACTGGCGGAGCTGGAATTTGAACCCGTGACCTCTGACTCCAAAGCCCGTGCTCTTTCCACTGAGCCATGCTGCTTCTGTGGGGGTTATGAACCAGCCCTCAACAGCCCACTCCTTCCTCAAATCTGACAAATAATTACTCTCCCCCATTTCAAAGCTTTATTGAAGGCACATCTCCTCCAAGAGGCCTTCCCAGACTAAGCCCCTCCTTTCCTCTTCTCCCACTCCCTTCTGGATCACCCTGACTTGCTCCCCTTATTCATAGCTCCTCACCTCCCAGCCCCACAGCACTTATGTACCTATTTGTCATTTATTTGTATTGATGTCTGTCTCCCTGCCTCTAGACTGTAAGCTCCTTGTGGGCAAGGAATGTGTCTGTTCACTGTTGTATTGTACTCTCCCAAGCGCTTAGTGCTTTGCACACAACACTTAATAAACATGATTGATTGAATGAACAGGGAAATCACAAACAAAGACTGTCTTCAACATCACAGAACTGAAATCTGTCACTGAACTTGATTATCAAGGTCTTTGAGGGTGGGGTGAACATCAAGTATCTCAGGGGTAAATATCTAAGTGCTTTGATGACACAGAAGGGAGGGCAACTAGGGGAAATGAGAGTATAGTCAGGCAGGAGCTGGGGAGAGTACAACATTCATTCATTCATTCATTCAATCGTATTTATTGAGTGCTTACTGTGTGCAGAGCACTGTACTAAGCGCTTGGGAAGTACAAGTTGACAACATATCGAGACGGTCCCTACCCAACAGTGGGCTCACAGTCTAGAAGGGGAGACAGAGAACAAAACAAAACATATTTACAAAATAAAACAAATAGAATAAATATGTACAAAGAAATGGAGTAATAAATACGTATATATATACGTGTATATATACATATATACAGGTGCTGTGGGGAGGGGAAACAGGTAAGGCGGGGGGGATGGAGGGGAGGAGGAGAATTAGCAGATACATTCCCTGCCCATAATGAGCTACTGCCTTTGTTAAAAAAGTCTCCGATTGTCAGCAGTGCATAATTACGTTTCCTTCTCTGACTGCCAGCTTGAATTTGCCATCAGCCTTGGTTACTTGCCAAAGTAACTCCGACGGCGCCTTCCCATTTATCAATTGACATATTTGTTCACTCACTTGCCCATTTCTCAGTTCAACCCCTTCATGCTTATTCGCAAACCATCCAGTTGGCAACCATTTTGATATGCCAACTGCCTGTTTATCACTTGCAAGCCGATTTAATTTTCTGTAGAGAAGGCATCGTTTTACTTCTTCCTGTTTACTGACTACCCGGTGGGCATTCACCGGCTTTTTAGCTCATCCCCATGTGCCATCAGAACACCCTGTACGTTGTCATATGCTGTTATTCCTTCCTTCTCATTGTCTATCTTCTGCTTCTTATTTACAACATTGTAGATGCACTTCTCCAAGCCAGAAAAATAGTTACCATCAGATTTTTGTGGTGGTAGTGGTGTTTTGGGGCTTTTTTTTGTTTGTTTTTTGCTTTTTTTTTAATATATAGGCTGTAACTTTAGCATGGGGTAATGGATAGACCACAGGTCTAGAACTCAGGAGGCCCTGGGTTCTAATTCCAACTCTATCACTTGTCTGCTGTGTGACCTTAAGCAGTCACTTCACTTCTCTGGGCCTCAGTTACCTCATCTGTTAAATGGGGATTGAGACTGTGAGCCCCACATGGGACAGTGGCTGTGTCCAACCCAATTTGCTTATATCCACTCAAACGCTTAGTACAATGCCCGGCATATAGTAAGCGCTTAAGAAATACCACAATCATTATTAGGCTAAGCTTTGTATTAAATTGTCAACATCCTTAGGATGTAGGGAGGGTAAAAATTAACATGCAAGCACCATGGCCTGTATCCATGCACATATAAGTGATATGAATTTATGAAAAACTAAATCATTTTTACTCATAGAATGTTTTCCATTTTGGAAAGTGAAATAAGCTTATAATTATTTAAAATGATAATAATAATAATAATAATAATAATAATGGCATTTATTAAGCACTTACTATGTGCAAAGCACTGTTCCAAGTGCTGGGGAGGTTACAAGGTGATCAGGTTGTCCCACGTGGGGCTCACAGTTTTAATCCCCATTTGACAGATGAGGTAACAGGCACAGAGAAGTTAAGTGCCTTGCCCAAAGTCACACAGCTGATAAGTGGCAGAGCCGGGATTTGAACCCATGACCTCTGACTCCAAAGCCCGGGCTCTTTCCACTGAGCCACGCTGCTTCTACAAGAAGCAGCTTTTATGAAGATGCATTTTGGATTAGGGGATCAATTATCCATTTAGAAAACAATTTGGGTGTTCTTTTTCTTCCAGTTTTGAAGGTAAAGAGAAACCTTCCACTGTTCCCTCCTGCTCTCCAAAGCATCTGCAAGGCCTGGAACACCACACATCAACATGCCCCCTCCTCTATCTGTAACCCCAGGAGACCATGGGTCAGCCCAGAAAGGGGCTGCCTTCACCTAACAAGCCCTTCTCGCCCCACCGCCCTTCCAAAAACCATCTCATGATTACACCTGCTCTCCTAGACTGGGAACTCCATATGGGATAGGGATCGTGTGTGATCTGATTGTCTGGCTGTATTATTATTATTATGGTATTTGTTATTATTGTGGTATTTAAGTGCTTAGTATGTGCCAGATACTGTACTAAGCACTGGGGTGGATATAAGCAAATTGGGTTGGATACAGAGCCTGTCCTATGTGGGGCTCACAGTCTCAATTCCCATTTTTCAGACGAAGTAACTGAGGCATGGGGAAGGGAAGTGACTTGTCCGCAAATTGGGTTGGATACAGTCCCTGTCCTATGTGGGGCTCACAGTCTCAATCCCCATTTTTCAGACGAGGTAACTGAGGCATGGGGAAGGGAAGTGACTTGTCCGCAAATTGGGTTGGATACAGTCCCTGTCCTATGTGGGGCTCACAGTCTCAATCCTCATTTTTCAGACGAGGTAACTGAGGCATAGGGAAGGGAAGTGACTTGTCCAAGGTCCCGTAGCAGACGAGTGGCGGAGCCGGGATTAGAACCCGTGACTTTCTGACATGCTTTATCCACTATGCCATGCTGCTTCTATCTACCCTAGTGCATGGATCAGTGCTTGACACATAGTCAGAATTATACTACTATCATCATCATTATTAATAGCCTGTATTATATTATAATGATAATAATTAATATGTTCTTACTAGTTTTCAAGCACTGTTCTGTGCACTAGGGTAGATGAAAGACAATCAGGTTCCACATGGGGCTCACAGTCTAAGTAAGATGGAGAACAGGTATTGATTTCCCACTCAGCAGATGAGGGGATGGTGGCCCAGAGAAGCAAAGGTCACACAGCAGACAAATGATAGAGCCAGGATTTGAACCCGAGCCCTCTGACTCCCAAGCTTGGGCTCTTTCCACAAGGTAATATAGTTTCTCATCATTATTATGATGATGACTATTAATAATAATGATAATAAAGGCATTTATTAAGCGCTTACTATGTGCAAAGCACTGTTCTAAGCGCTGGGGAGGTTACAAGGTGATCAGGTTGTCCCACACGGGGGGCTCACAGTCTTAATCCCCATTTTCCAGATGAGGAAACTGAGGCCCAGAGAAGTGAAGTGACTTGCCCAAAGTCACACAGCTGACAGTTGGCGGAGCCGGGATTTGAACCCACGACCTCCGACTCCAAAGCCCGGGCTCTTTCCACTCAGCCATGCTGCTTCTCTATTATAATACTGGTATGTAATGAAGTCTGTTCCTCTCTACATGGTGAGGGAAAAATCACGCTCAATATCTTCTAACTGAAGATTTCCAAGTGCTATACAAATAACAGTTGGTGCTTCAATTCAATTGCATTTCTTGAGAGATTACTGTGTGCTAAACACTGTGCTAAGCACTTGAGAGAGTACAATATAACAATAAATGGAAACATCCCCTGCCCACAATGAGCTTACAGCCTAGAGGGTGGTTTTGCTTATATGGAAGTTGACCTAGCAAGTTTGGATCGATTTTGGTCAGAGGTGCTGCCCATTATATGCTAAAACGCAGAACAGTGGCTCTACCTTTACTTAAGATAGAATCAAATTTTCTTAGACATCTTCATCAAAATCATGGTTATCAAAAAATGAATTCCCAAAACCATCTCAGTTAATATTGTCCCTTGACATCAAAATGAAAATTTTTGTCAATTAGCTTGGACCCTTACTGCACATATATATATAGGAGAGAAGAGTGAAATTTAAAGATTTCAAGATTAGTTTGTTGGGTGGTGAAATCAAAGACCTAAGACAATTTGAAAAATGAGTTTCATGGAAATAACCAAAAATAAGCTATGGGATGGAAAGGATTCATTCATTCAATTGTTCATTTGTATTTATTGAGCACTTACTGTATGCAGAGCACTGTACTAAGTGCTTGGAAAGTACAATTCAGCAATAAAGAGAGACAATCCCTGCCCACGCCAGGCTTACAGTTTAGAAGGGGGAAGACAGACATCAAAACAAGCGAACAGGCATCAATATAAATAAGTAGAATTATGGATATATACATATCAAAACAAGTAAACAGGCATCAATATAAATAGAATTATACATATGTACATATATACACAAGTGCTCCTTATCTTCCCTCTCAAACCCTGTCCTCTCCCTGACTTTCCTGTCACTGTGGATGGCACTACCAGCCTTCCCGTCTCACAGGCCCGCAACCTTGGTGTCATATCTTCCTTCCCAAACCCTGCCCTCTCCCTGACTTTCTCATCACTGTACACAGCACTATGATCCTTCCCATCTCACAAGCCCGCAACCTTGGCATCATCCTCAACTCTCCTGTCTCTTTCACCCCTCACATCCAAGCCGTCACCAAAACCCGCTGGTATCACCTCCGCAACATCGCCAAAATCCACCCTTTCCTCTCCATCCAAACCGTTACCCTGCTGGTTCAATCTCTCATCCTATCCCGACTGGATTACTGCATCAGCCTCCTCTCCGATCTCCCATCCTCCTGTCTCTCCTCACTTCAATCCACACTTCACGTCGCTGCGCGGATCGTCTTTGTGCAGAAACGCTCTGGGCATGTTACTCCCCTCCTCGAAAATCTCCAGTGGCTACCAATCAACCTATGCATCAGGCAAAAACTCCTCACCCTCAGCTTCCAGGCTGTCCATCACCTCGCCCCCTCCTACCTCACTTCCCTTCTCTCCTTCTCCAGCCCAGCCCACACCCTCCACTCCTCTGCTGCTGATCTCCTCATTCTTGTTCTCGCCCATCCCGCCGTCAACCCCCGGCCCACGTCCTTCCCCTGGCCTGGAATGCCCTCCCTCCGCCCATCCGCCAAGCTAGCTCTCTTCCTCCCTTCAAAGCCCTACAGAGAGCTCACCTCTGCCAGGAGGCCTTCCCAGACTGAGCCCCCTCCTTCCTCTCCCCTCTTTCCCCTCCCCATCCCCCTGCCCTACCTCCTTCCCCTCCCCACAGCATCTGTATATATGCTTGTAGAGATTTATAACTCTATTTATTTTACTTGTACATATTTACTATTCTATTTATTTTGTCAATGATGTGCCTCTAGCTTTACTTCTATTTATTCTGATGACTTGACACCTGACCACATGCTTTGTTTTGTTGTCTGTCTCCCCCTTCTAGACTGTGAGCCCGTTGTTGGGTAGGGACCATCTCTATATGTTGCCAACTTGTACTTCCCCAGTGCTTAGTACAGTGCTCTGCACACAGTAAGCGCTCAATAAATATGATTGAATGAATGAATGAATGAATGAATCCTTGACTCCGCTTTCTCATTCACCCCACACATCCAATCCATCACCAAAACCTGCCGGTCTCACCTCTGCAACATCTCCAAGATCCGCCCTTTCCTCTCCATCCAAACCGCTACCTTGATGGTTCAGTCTCTCATCTTATCCCAACTGGATTACTGCATCAGCCTCCTTTCTGATCTCTCATCTCCCTGTCTCTCCCAGCTTCAGTCTACACTGCACTCCGCTGCCCAGATTATCTTTCTACAGAAATGTTCTGGGCATGTTGCTCCCCTCTCAAAAATCTCCAGTGGTTGACTGTCAACCTTTGAATCGAGCAAAAACTCGTCACTCTCAGCTTCAAGGCTCCCCATCACCTCACCCCCTCCTACCTCACCTCCCTTCTCTCCTTCTCCGGCCCAGCCCACACCCTCCGCTCCTCTGCCGCTCACCTCCTCACTGGGCCTCGTTCTCGCCCAGCACTTGTGTATCTGTGTACTTATTGATTATTCTATTTATTTTATTAACGATGTGCATATATCTATAATTCTATTTATCTATTTTGAAGCTATTGATGCTTGTCTACTTGTTTTGTAGTTTGTCTGTCTCCCCCTTCTAGACTGTGAGTCCGTTGTTGGGTAGGGACCGTCTCTATAGGTTGCCGATTTGTACTGCCCAAGCACTTAGTACAGTGCTCTGCACATAATAGGAGCTCAATAAATACTACTGAATGAATGAACGAAAGAACAATGCACATTCCACATGTAAATTCTGGGGTTTTTTGTGTTTTTGTTTTTTTAAATCTGGTCAAGGCATTTTTTCAGAATTAAATAGATTTATTCTCAATTAATATGATTCTCCATGCAGCTCTTGCTTATAACATGATTTGTATGCTTGGTAATACTTTTAAAATTAAACTGTTGAACCTAGGTATATCAAATACCTTTCAGGGGTTATAATTTTTCCATTGCTACATCATTATCTTTGTAAATGCTATCCTTCTGAAAAAACAGGGTTTTAAAAAAAGATCTTGGGACACAGATTATTATTTGGTTTATATTTGAGATATAATAATAATAATAATAATGGCATTTATTAAGCACGTACTATGTGCAAAGCACTGTTGTAAGCACTGGGGAGGTTACAAGGTGACCAGGCTGTCCCACAGGGGGTTCACAGTCTTAATCCCCATTTGACAGATGAGGTAACTGAGGCCAAGAGAAGTGAAGTGACCTGCTCAAAGTCACACAGCTAACAATTGGCAGAGCCGGGATTTGAACTCATGACCTCTGACTCCAAAGCCCATGCTCTTTCCACTGAGCCACGCTGCTTCTCTGCATGTAAGATTTTTTTTAATGATTTTTTTTAGCCAAAAAAAGACAACATGTGAAGATTCTGGATCAGAAGTTAGTTATGAAAGTGAGGCATTTGATGAAATAAGAATTTCCAAGATGGGCAGCAGGCTATTTTTCAATAATTCCTTTCAACAGCTTGAATTTTTATAATAGGTTTATAATTAAAAATAATTTAAAAGTTGCTTGAGGCTGAGATGCACTTTCAGTAAGAGTAGTGAGGGGTGCAATGCACTGTGCTAAGCGCTTGGGAAGTACAAGTCGGCAACAGATAGAGACGGTCCCTACCCAACAACGGGCTCACAGTCTATAAGGGGGAGACAGACAACAAAACGAACAAGTAGACAGGTGTCAATACCATCAAAATAAATAGAATTATAGATATATACACATCATTAGTAAAATAAATAGAGTAATAAAGATATACAAATATACACAAGTGCTGTGGGGAGGGGAAGAGGTAGGGCAGAGGGAGGGAGTGAGGGCGATGGGGAGGGGAGGAGGAGCAGAGGATGGGGGGGTTCAGTCTGGGAAGGCCTCCTGGAGGAGGTGAGCTCTCAGTAGGTCTTTGAAGGGAGGAAGGGAGCTAGCTTGGCGGATGTGCGGAGGGAGGGCATTCCAGGCCCGAGGTAGGACATGGGCCAGGGGTCGACGGCAGGACAGACGAAAATGAGGCACAGTGAGGAGGTGAGTGGCAGAGGAGCGGAGGGTGCGGGTTGGGCTGGAGAAGGAGAGAAGGGAGGTGAGGTAGGAGGGGGCGAGGGGATGGACAGCTTTGAAGCCATTAGTGAGGAGTCTAAGCTCCTTGTGTTCTGGGAATGTGTCACTTAATAATAATTATTATTATGAGAGACATTTCCTGCCTACAAGGAACTTTCCCTCTAGCAAGGAGGATGGACATAGAAATGTTTACTCATCAAGTAAACCGAAACAAGAGTTGGCTGTACAATTGACCACGCATGTATACACAAGTGCACCTGAAAGCCCGTTCTGATCGTTACCTGTATATATGTATATATGTTTGTACATATTTTTTTACTCTATTTATTTATTTATTTATTTGTACATATCTATTCTATTTATTTTATTTTGTTAGTATGTTTGGTCTCTGTCTCCCCCTTTTAGACTGTGAGCCCACTGTTGGGTAGGGACTGTCTCTATATGTTGCCAATTTGTACTTCCCAAGCGCTTAGTACAGTGCTCTGCACATAGTAAGCGCTCAATAAATACGATTGATGATGATGATGATGATCAGGGAATGCGTCTGTTCACTGTTATACTGTACTCTCCCAAGCGCTTAGTACAGTACTCTGCACACAATAAGCACTCAACAAATATGACTGAATGAATTATAATAATAATAATAGTATTTGTTAAGCACTTACTATGCACCAAGCACTGTTCAAAGCACTGGGGTAGGGACTCGGTAATGAGGTTGTCCCACGTGGGGCTCATAGTCTTAATCCGAATTTTTACAGATGAGGTAACTGAGGCACTGAGAAATTAAATGACTCGCCCAAGGTCACAGTTAACTGGGGAGGTCCTCTGGGAGAAGATGTGACCTTCAGAGGGACCACGGGGAGGGAAGCAGGGTGGCCTAGTGGATAGAGCACGGGCCTGGGACGCAGAGGACCTGGGTTCTAATCCCAGCTCTGCCACTTACCTGCTATGCGATCTTCGGCAAGCTACTTCACTCCTCTGTGCCTCAGTTCCTTTAATCTGCAAAATGGGGATTTGACACCTGTTCTTCCTCCTACTTACTCCATGAACCCAAGGTGGGACCTGATTATCCAGTATCTATCCTAGCGCTTAGTCTAGTGCTTGGCATATAGTAAATGCTTAACAAATACCGCAATAATAGGATTATTATTATTAGCAGCAGCAGAACCAACAGTAGTAGTATTTGAGGGCACGAGGGATGGGATTACTGCATAGGAGCCTTAAGAAAATCAGTAAACAATTTTAAGAGTGGCAATGGGAGGAAAAGGTAAAAAGTTATAAAGGGGAGAGAAGGGTGGGGAAATTCATTCATTCAGATTTATTGAGCATTTACTGTGTGCGAAAGCACTGTAATAAGCACTTTGGGGAGAGTAAAATATAATAATAAACAGACACATTCCCTGCCCACAAGGAGGTAAGGGGAAGACAGGGGCTGGGGAGGGGATGGAATGACTGGATTTATCCGACTGCTAGGATAGGGTGAAACAACAATATAACAAATACCGTTATCATTATTATTATTATTACTACTAGTTCTGGGGAAGTAAAGGTTGATCTCGCTTACCCGTTCCTTGAACCTCTGCTTGCTCTAACCAGGGTTTTTAATGACCTTTTAAAAAAATACTGAAATCCTGAAGGATTTCTTTTGCCTTCCTTTGATTATGGAGTCCATTTCCCTAGTTCCAAGCAATTCAATAAATCATTACGTTGTGTGGCTCATTCACTCATTCAATCATATTTATTGAGTGCTTACTGTGTGCAGAGCACTGTACTAAGCGCTTGGGAAGGACAAGTTGGCTCCTTTCTCAATGGCTAAAGAAGAGAGTGGGAAATCATATTTTCCAGCTGCAGTCTCCCCATCGATAACTTCCAGCAGATTTGAACCGAAAACTAAAGAAAAATTTCCCATCTGAGTTCCCCTTTTTGATTAAGTCATTCCAATAGAATGTGCTCTTGCCTCCACGGGAGAAAATACTTTGAAAGCTCAAGAACCAACTATAATCAAAGTGGATATTTTGGCACAGGCAGCAGAGCTAAAGAAATAGAGTAATAAAAATAAATATACCTTTTCTCTTTGATTCCTCTTCAGGGGCATAAATCAATGTTCGTACATAGACAAGATAACAGTATGAAGGCAAGCCTAATGAGGCAGACCCATTCTCAACATTCAAGGTCACATATGCTGAAGCCCACACATTATTGGTTTAATATTTAATGAACCTGTGAAAGTACTGCCAAAATGACAGCTTCACTTAGTGCTTCTTCTTTCACCACTTTTAGTGCCCGACTATGTATTCCGAAGCTTATACGATCAATTGCCTTTGAATGGAGGGTAAAACAGACTGAGGGCTTGCAAAAATAGGTGCATTCTGGCCACTTTTCAAGTCGTAAGGGAAACGTTATCAAAGAGCTGTTAAAAACTGATCTATAATAGACTGTTCTTCCAAACCAATAAAAAAAATGCAACATAATTCCTCGGAGAAAAACAATTTTCCTTCATTTTTTTCAGCACATAGAATAAAACCATGAAATGGTCAGAATAAGTAATCAATTAGTAATTTCTTTTATTTATATAGACTCTGAAAGGGAGGGTGGGCAGGGGCAGATCCCATTAATTACATTCCAGGAAGTCTGTCACCAATATCTGGGAAGACACTGGATTGAATGAAGTCCCAGAAGCAAGAAATCCCAGAAGAAGTCCCAGAAGCAAGAGGAGGAAAAGAAGGAGATAATGGGCAAATCCCATCTCTACTTCAGAACATCCTATCCCTGAATACTCCCCAGGTACGGTCCCTCATCCCCAGCCTGACTTGCCTGTATCTCCACCCCAAGGTGCACTCACGTTATAGTACTTTTTATTATATATGTCAACATACCCACGAGTTTACAGTCCAGGAAGGGGACAACATATCAATACAAATAAAAAAAATTACATATATGTACATCTAAGTGTAGTGAGGCTGGGTGGATGGGAAGAGCAAAGAAGAGAGTGGGAGATATGGCTTACTGGAGGTAAATCATGCTATAAAAACTGCTGCAATCAAATGACAAGCTACATTGACAAACAAGCAGCTATAGCTATAATTTAGGATGAATTTCAGAAGGCCTTGCCTCTTTCCCACATGATATCTTCATGGGCAAGCTAGTTAATCTTGATCATATTACTAGCCTAGTGGAAAGAGCATAGGCTTGGGAGTCAGAAGGACCCGAATTCTGATTCCTGCTCTACCACTTGTTCCTTGGACAAGTCAATTCACTTCTCTGTGCCTCAGTTCCCTCATAAGTAAAATGGGGATTAAGACTGTGAGCCCCACATGGGACAGAAACTGTGTCTAACCTGATTAACTTATATCTACTCCAGTGCTTAGTACAGTGCCTGACCCATAATAAGCCCTTAACAAATAACACAATTATTATTAGATAAGTATACAGCTGGTTCAAAGAGAGTAATCAGTATACGTAGCAAAGCATCAGCTTGGGAAATCTTATCAAGGGCCTTTCCCCAAGAATAAGTTCTGGGGCCAGGTCAATCTTTTTAAATTATTATTATTGCACTTGTCATTCATTCATTCGTATTTATTGTCTAGCACTTACTGCGTGTCAAGCACTGTTCTAAGCGCTGGGGTAGATGCAAGCTCATTCATTCATTCAATTGTATTTATTGAGCGCTTACTGTGTGCAGAGCACAGTACTGAGCGCTTGGGAAGTACAAGTTGGCAACATATAGAGACGGTCCCTACCCAACAGCGGGCTCACAGTCTAGAAGGGGGAGACAGACAACAAAACAAAACATATTAACAAAATAAAATAAATAGAATAAATATGTACAAATAAAATAGAGTAATAAATATGTACAAACATATATACCTATATACAGGTGCTGTGGGGAGGGGAAGGAGGTAAGGCAGGGGGGATGGGGAGGGGGAGGAGGGGGAGAGGAAGGAAGGGGCTCAGTGTGGGAAGGCCTCCTGGAGGAGGTGAGCTCTCAGTAGGGCTTTGAAGGGAGGAAGACTGCTAGCAGAGGGAGGGCATTCCAGGCCATGGGGAGGACATGGGCCGGGGGTTGACAGCGGGACAGGTGAGAATGAAGTATAGTGAGGAGGTTAGCAACAGAGGAGCGGAGGGTGCGCTCTGGGCTGTAGAAGGAAAGAAGGGAGGTGAGGTAGGAGGGGGCGAGGTGATGGACAGCCTTGAAGCTAAGGGTGAGGAGTTTTGCCTGATGCATAGGTTGATTGGTAGCCACTTGAGATTTTTGAGGAGGGGAGTAACATGCCCAGAGCGTTTCTGCACAAAGACGATCCGGGCAGCGGCGGAAAGTAATGGATTGAAGTGGGGAGAGACAGAAGGATGGGAGATCAGAGAGGAGGCTGACGCAGTAATCCAGTCGGAATAGGATGAGCGATTGAATGAGCAGGGTAGCGGTTTGGATGGAGAGGAAAGGGCAGACCTTGCGGAGGTGAGAACGGCAAGTTAGTCAGGTTGTACACAATCCCTGTCCCACATGAGACTCGCAGTCAAAGTAGAAGGGAGAACAGGTACTGAATCCCCATGTTGAAGTTGAGGAAACTGAGGCACAGAGAAATGAAGTGACTTGCCCAAGGTCACACAGCAAGTGATTGGCAGAGCTGGGATTAGAACCTAGGTCCTCTGATGCTCAGGCCCATGATCTTTCAACTAGGCCCTTCTGCTTCTTTATTCGTGTCCTGCACAGAACAGTCAAAAGCAGCACCCACAAAATTTACACTAGACATAAACATCAGAAGAGAGAAACCGAAGTCCAAGTAATGGGCAGATTGCAAAAATAACCCAACGATAACCAGGTTGGACATCAACAGATCCAGAGGCAAGGTGAGTCATTTAGCGATCAAAGATACACACCACAAATTCAGGATGGGGAGAAAATGAGCTAGATATTAATGTAGATTAAAGAAGATTGACAAAACTCAGATTAACAAACAGGAGTCCACAGTGTAGCCAAGGAAATGTAGGGATATAACGAGAGAAGGAAGATATGGATGAGTCTGAAAATAATCTTTCTGTCATCTTGAGAAGCAGTGCGGCTCAGTGGAAAGAGCACGGGCTTCGGAGTCAGAGGACATGGGTTCAAATCCAGACTCCGCCAATTGTCAGCTGGGTGACTTTGGGCAAGTCACTTAACTTCTCTGGGCCTCAGTTCCCTCATCTGTAAAATGGGGATTAAGACTGTGAGCGCCCCATGGAACAACCGGATCACTTTGTAACCTCCCCAGCACTTAGAAAAGTGCTTTGCCCATAGTAAGCGCTTAATAAATTCTATTATTATTATTATTATTATTATTATACATTGGTCATACCCTTTTTAGAGTAATGTGTTCAGTTTTGTACTCCAGCATGGTTTAGTGCTTGGAGAAGCAGTGTGGCTTGGTGGATGGAGCACAGTCCTGGGAGTCAGAAGGTCATGGGATCTAATCTGCTCCGCCACATATCTGATGTATGAACTTGGGCAAGTCATTTCACTGGGCCTCAGTTACTTCATCTGTAAAATGGGGATTAAGAGTGTGAGCCCTATGTGGAACAGGGACTGTGGTCAACCTGACTACCCTTATATCTACCCAAGCACTTAGAACAGTGCTTTGGCACATAGTAGGCACTTAACAACTACTATAATTATTATTAGTGCAAAGAGCAGGATCTGGGTGTCATTAGGACCTGGGTTCTAATCCCAGCTCCACCCCATCTGCTATGTGACCCTGGGCAACTCACTTTAACTTCTCTGAGCCTCAGTTACCTCAGCTTTAAAAATGGGGATTAAGACTGTGAACCCCATGTGGGACAGGGATTGTATCCAGCCTGACTGACTTGTATACACTCCAGCACTTAGAACAGTGCTTGACACATAAGTGCGTGCATAGGTAGTACCGTAATTATTATTATTTAAAAAGGATAGAGAAACTTGGAAGACTCCACCCTTTAATCAGTCAATGGTGTTTACTGAGCTCATACTATGGGCAGAACACTGTACTAAGCAATTGGGAGAGCACAATTCAACAGAATTAGCAATAATAATATTAATAATTAGGTCATGTTACAGATTAGCAAATACGTTCCCTGCCCATAACAAATTTATAGTCTAGGGCTTTATTAGTTCTAATCTGTATTCCATTTTAGACTTACAGACAATTTGGTCATCTCATGTATTTCCCAAAAGCTTTAGTCTAAAATGAAACAGTTCATCTCTAACCAGGGCTCACCTGACCAGGCATGATGCCAAATCACAAATCAGTTTATTACAGTGAATGTGTGAGATGGACAAATGGCAGTAGGGTAACTAAATAACTGACGATACTAACCTGGGATTAGAGCAACCACAAGCAAGAGGTTCAGAAAAAAAATCTCTAGAGATCATAAAACATATCCTGAATTAATGTGGAATTGATTACTGGGAAATGCCTTCAACAGAAGGTCATACTGTTATGCAGCAATTGGAGAGATGTCATTTCATCTAAGAAAAAAATGCTACGTAGCCAAGTCAAAAATAATGAAAAAACCTAGAAACCATACATCATGAGTACTCATGTACATGTACTCCATGCAGAAGGACTGTCTACCCTCTACTGTTAAGTTCAAGCAACACAATACATTTTTTTGGAATTACCTGATTTTAAATTTCCAGTTTGCATTCATGTTGGGCTTAGAATCAAGAAGTCATAAGAACAACATGATAGCAAGCACCAACAAAAGAGACGACAGGATTGGATGTCGTCCTGAAAGTGTAGTTATCACTCAGGCCCAGAGCATTATTTGTCAGAGATGGGGAGGGACAAAATGGTAGAAAGTTCAGGCCAACGGGCTTATTGAGGTGGCCAGTCTTCAAAAGTTGCTAGTTCTCCCAAGAACTGCTTCGAGAAAACAATTTTCCTTACTTTGAAAATACTGAAATATAAACCATTTTGCCACATTCTGACATCTAAAGGCATAAAACTGCCATTGTCCTCAATACTTGAATAGTATTATCAAATAGAACATCTTTTTTTACATTACACACATAGAAATATAGTAGAACACATCTTTCAGCCCTATCCCCAACTCAGGTGACCAGTTTCTTCCTAAATACAACTACTTGGGTATCAACAGAGCAGCCAAAAAGGGTGCCACATTCATTCGTTCAATGGTATTTATTGAGTGCTGTGTGCAGATCACTGTCCAAAGCTCTTAGGAGAGTACAACATAACAATAAGCAGATATATTTCCTGCCCACAATGAGCTAACATTTTAGAGAATATGTTTTGCAACAGTTTTTTTATCCCCATCTATTCTCTATCTACACCCAACTCCCTTGAAGAACTCATTTGCTCCCGTGGCTTCAGTGACAATCTGTATGTGGATGATTCCCCAATCTATAATAATAACAATAATGATGGTATTTGTTAAGCGCTTACTATGTGCAAAGCACTGTTCTAAGCGCTGGGGAGGTTACAAGGTGATCAGGTTGTCCCACGTGGGGCTCACAGTCTTAATCCCCATTTTACAGATGAGGGAACTGAGGCCCAGAGAAGTGAAGTGACTTGCCCAAAGTCACACAGCTGACAAGTGGCAGAGCTGGGATTTGAACCTATGACCCCTGACTCCAAAGCCCGGGCTCTTTCCACTGAGCCACGCTGCTTCTCACAATCTAAGGGAATATTAACAGGCCACATCAGTGAAGTTTCCTAAGTGGAAATAACCCTTCATTTCTATTCTATAATATCTACAGTGATGCCTTTTTTTAAAAGTTCATGTACTGTCAACATTTTAATAGTACTTTGTTACAAACTTACTTCGTGCCTATAATTAATAATAATAATACTTGTGATATTTGCTAAGTGCTTAATAGGTGCCAAGCACTATACTAAAGCTTTGGGATAGATTCAAGATCATCTGGTCCTTCATGGAGCTCACACTCTAAGTATAAGAACAGGTTTTGAATTCTCATTTTACAAATGAGAGAACTGAAGTACAGGAGTTAAGTGACTTGCCCAAGATCACACAACAGATATATGGCAGAGCCAGAACTGAGGTCCTCTGATTCCCAGGCCTGAGCTTTTTCCACTACGCCATGCTGCCTCCCAAACAGGGTACTAAGAACTAAGGTAGATACTAGATAATCAGATTGGATGGAGTCCTGGACTATTTGGGGCTTGCAGTCTGAGTAGGAGGGAGTTGTATTTAATCCCCATTTTATGAAACTGAGGCTCAGAGAAGTTAAGGGATTTGCCCAAGGTCACAGAGCAGGTAAGTGGCAGGGTTGGAATTAGAATCCAGTTCATCTTACTCCCAAGCCCGTGCTCTCCCCACTAGGCCATTTGGCTTCCTTTCTGGGTCATTGGCTAGGTGCAATCCTGGTGAGGTAGAAGGAGGAAAATATATTTCCCAGTATTGGTTTGAAAAACTAGAATTGGGAGAGTCTAAGCAACTGCATGGTGATGTTAGAAAAAAGAAACTCCCTCTCCCTGACTTTTTTTTTTAGTCTAAGTGATGACCTTCTCGCTGTTAATTTTTTTTTTCTAGTCCATTTATTTACTCCCCAGCTTATCAACCTCTGCCATTAACAGAGGTCTGGGACTGCCTTTCTGGGCATTCCTAGCGGAACTAGCATTCTGCAGATATACTTTATCACTGTTGTGGAAAACAGTGCCTGCCAGTATTACAAACTCTCAAGGGATTTTGAACTGAACTGAGCCAGCCCCACTTCAGTCAAAGAAAACTGGTCCCGAAAGCAACCAAGCTCGCCAAACTCCTCCTTAGGCTTCGCATATGTTGCCACCACAATTTTCACCTTCTCCCCTGCTTTTGAAGGGATAGTACTGATCATCCCTACAGTTTAACAGAATCGCCTCCCCAATGACTTTAAGGTATTCAATCAACTCCCTCCCTTACTCCACTTTTCTATTACACCCCAAACTACACATTCCACTCATGTCAATGTAGTCTCTGCTCCTTGACCTCGTCTATCCCACCACCAACCCCTTGCCTTTCTACACCTAGAACGCCTTTCCTCTTCATATCTGACAGACTACCACTGCACCTACCTTCAAACCCCTTCTAAAAGTCACATCTCCTCCAAGAGGCCTTCCCAGACTACAAGCCCTTTATTTCCCCTACGTGCCCTCCCCTCTCCATCAACTATGCACTTGGATTATGGCATAATAATAATAATGATGGCACTTATTAAGCGCTTACTATGTGCAAAGCACTGTTCTAAGCGCTGGAGGAGCATGGCATAGTGAGAAGGAGCATGGCCTGGTGGGAGAAGCAGCATGGCTTAGTGGACGCAGCACCGGCCTGGGAATTAGAAGGTCGTGGGTTCTGATCCTGGCTCTGCCACTTGTCTGCTGTGTGACCCTGGGCGAGTCACTTCACTTCTCTGGGCCTCACTTACCTCATCCGTGAAATGGGGAGACTGTGAGCCCCATGTGGGTAGGGACCGTCTCTATATGTTGCCAACTTGTACTTCCCAAGCGCCTAGTACAGTGCTCTGCACACAGTAAGCGCTCAATAAATACGATTGAATGAATGAATGAATGTGAGACAGGGCTGTGTCCTACCCAATTAGCTTGCATCCACCCCAGTTCTTAGTACAGTGCCTGGCACACAGTGAGCACTTAACAAATACCATAATTATTGTGCACCCCTTAAGCACCTTGCTATTCACCCCAGCTTCACAGAACTTGTGAACATATCCTGACACTTCACCTGTGATTTACTTTAATGTCTGCCTCCCCCTGGACACTCCTTCTTCTTCATCAGCAGCCATGGTATTTGAATGCTTACTGTGTGCAGACCACTGAATCAAGTGCTTGGGAGAGCACCATACAACAGGGTTTGGTAGGCATCCTCCCTGCCCACGAGTGTAGTGGTGGAGACAGACAATAATATGAATAACGTATAATACATAATTTATAGATGTGTACAGATGGGGTTCGCCCTCAAATGCCCAAAGGTCACAGATCCTCCCTGCCTCCTGTCTCTCCCCACAGCAGTCCATACTTCACTCGGCTTCCCAGATCACTTTTCTATAAGAATATTCAGCCCATGTTTCCCCAATACTCAAGAACCTCCAATGGTTGCCCATCCATCTCCACATCAAACAGAAACTCCTTACTGCTAACTTTACAGCCCTCAATCACCTTGCCCCCCTCCTATCTCACCTCACTGCTCTCCTATTATTAATCCAGCCCACATATTTTGCTCTTTTAATACCTACCTTCTCACTGGACCTCACCCTCATCTGACTCACCATCAACTTCTCGCCCACATCCTGCCTCTGGCCTGGAACACCCTCCCTCTTCATATTCAGTCATTCATTCAATCGTATTTATGGAGCGCTTACTGTGTGCAGAGCACTGTACTAAGCGCTTGGGAAGTACAAGTTAGCAACATATAGAGACGGTCCCTACCCAACAGCGGGCTCACAGTCTAGAAGGGGGAGACAGACAACAAAACAAAACATATTAACAAAATAAAATAAATAGAATAAATATGTACAATAATAAATATGTACAACCATATATACACGTCATATCTGACAGAGAGTTACTCTCTCCACCTTCAAAGCCTTACTGGAGGCACATCTCCTCCAAGAAGCCTTCCCTGACTAAGCCCTCATTTCTTCTTTCCCCACTCCCTTCTGCCTGCCCAGATTCACTCCCTTTATTCACCCCGCCCTCAGGCCTACAGTACTTATGTACATATCCATAATCTATTTCTAGTAATGCCTGACTCCCCTTGCTGGTCCATGAGCTTGCTGTGGGACGGGAATGTGTCCACCAACTCTTATATTGTACTCTCCCAAGCACCTAGAACAGTGCTCCACACAGAATAATCACTCAATAAATACAATTGATTGATTGATTGTATAGATGATACAGAAGAGAGAGCGAGCTAGGGAAATGAGGGCTTCAGCAGAAAAGGCCTCTTGGAGATGTGACCTTAATAAGGCTTTCAAGGTGGGAAGGTGGAGAGAGAAGGAGGGAATTCCTGGTTGGGGAAGGATGTGGGAAAGAGGTTGGTGGCGAGATAGACAAGATTGGGGCACAGTATGTAAGCTGGCACTAAAGGAGCCAAGTGTGAGGGCTGGGCTGTAGTCTCTTGTGAACAGGGATCACAGCGACCAAATCTTGTTGTTGTTGTCTCACACTGTCATGTCCAACCCGTAGCAACGCCATTGACACGTCTCTCCCAGAACGCCCCACCTCCATCTGCAATCGTTCTGGTAGTGGAGCCACAGAGTTTTCTTGGTAAAAATACGGAAGCGGTTTACCATTGCCTCTGCCCTCAACCCTCTCCCGTGCCACTGCTGTCCAGCACAGGTGAGTTTTGACTTGACTTCCTTCCTCTCCCCCTCTACATCTCCCCCATCTTTCCTCCTTCCCTTCCCCACAGCACCTGTATATATGTATATATGTTTGTACATATTTATTACTCTATTTATTTATTTATTTATCTTACTTGTACATATCTATTCATTTTATTTTGTTAGTATGTTTGGTTTTGTCGTCTGTCTCCCCCTTCTAGACTGTAAGCCCGCTGTTGGGTAGGGACTGTCTCTATGTGTTGCCGACGTGTACTTCCCAAGTGCTTAGTACAGTGCTCTGCACACAGTAAGTGCTCAATACGGTTGATTGATTGATTGTAGCAGGTTGCCTTCCACTCGCTACCCATGGTTCAAGCTAGGAATGGAATGGATATGCCTCTGCTTGACTCTCTCTCCCATAGTGGAGACTAGTACAGTACTGGAAACTCCCAGGTGCGACCCTGAGAGGTGCCCCAAATCTACTGCTATGATATTATCATTATTATGGCATTTGTTAAGCGCTTACTATGTGCCAGACACTGTTCTAAGCATGGGGTGAATAGAAAAAAAATCAGGTTGGACACAGTCCCCATCCCACATGGGGCTCACAGTCTCAATCCCCATTTTACAGATAATAATAATAATAATAATAATGGCATTTATTAAGCGCTTACTATGTGCAAAGCACTGTTCTAAGTGTTGGGGAGGTTACAAGGTGATCAAGTTGTCCCATGGGGGGCTCACAAGCCTTAATCCCCATTTTACAGATGAGGTAACTGAGGCCCAGAGAAGTGAAGTGACTTGCCCAAAGTCACACAGCTGACAAGTGGCGGAGCCAGAATTTGAACCCATGACCTCTGACTCCAAAGCCCATGCTCTTTTCCCTGAGCCACGCTGTAAAGATGAGGTAACTGAGGCACAGAGAAGTGAAGTGAGTTGCCTAAGATCCCACAGCAGACAAGTGGCAGATCTGGGATTAGAACCCATGACCTTCTGACTTCCAGGCCTGTTCTATCCACTATGTCATACTGCTTTCTTGTACTTTGGCAAGGGTTTAGTAGAGTGCTATGCAAAGGCAAGCACTCACTAATAATAATAATAGTAATGGCATTTATTAAGCGCTTACTATTTGCAAAGCACTGCTCTAGGCGATGGGGAGGTTACAAGGTGATCAGGTTGTCCCCCGGGGAGCTCACAGTGGCTCAGTGGAAAGAGCACGGGCTTTGGAGCCAGAGGTCATGGGTTCAAATCCCAGCCCTGCCAGTTGTCAGCTGTGTGACTTTGGGCAAGTCACTTCACTTCTCTGGGCCTCAGTGACCTCATCTGTAAAATGAGGGTAAAGACTGTGAGCTGTGAGCCCTCTGTGGGACAACCTGATCATCTTGTAACCTCCCCAGCGCTTAGAACAGTGCTTTGCACATAGTAAGTGCTTAATAAATGCCATTATTATTATTATTATTATCCCCATTTTACAGATGAGGTCACTGAGGCCCAGAGAAGTGAAGTGACTTGCCCAAGGTCACACAGCTGACAAGTGGTGGAGCCGGGATTAGAACCCTTGACCTCTGACTCCATAGCCCAGGCTCATTCCACTGAGCCACGCTGCTTCTCTGTTTCACTAAACACCACTGGTCACCATCATCATCATCAATCGTATTTATTGAGCGCTTACTGTGTGCAGAGCACCGTACTAAGCGCTTGGGAAGTACAAGTTGGCAACATATAGAGACAGTCCCTACCCAACAGTGGGCTCACAGTCTAAAAGGTCAATTGTTTATGGTTCTGGATCTGGAACCACCAATGTTGTCTCTCCAACAAGTCCCACTTCTACCTTCCTCTCAGAAAGCTATTTTTCTCCCTTAGCCTAAATTCCACTTCAACCTCTCCAGTCACACAGGGACCAGGGTAAGAAAACTGGAAATCAATTCCCAGGCTGTAAAATGGAAGTTCACTGGAAAATGAATAAAGGGGAAGGGAGAGTTAGCGAATTAGGTACTGTGTGTGTGTGAACTGGTTAAACTGTAACCTAGAAAACAGAGAAATTAGCAAGTATACACAGGGTAAAAAAAAATAGGTTTCCTCAATCCGTAATTAGTGCATGTCTGCTTTTAGCTAATGATACATCGTCTAAAGGTACTTAGAGTTTCAGCCCTCCTGCTCAGTTCTTCATTGATTTCTCTTCCTGTTAGCATCTTTTTCTTCCTATGCTTTTACTCTTGAGACTTTGATACAAAGTTCATCCCTGCTATTTGCTTTTTTTCTAGATTACAGCAATGCACTCTAGGTCTGGAGTAGATTTCCATAGTAAATCACTATTTGAGACTACGCAAAGCAGAGAACACCTGTTTACATAGTATCCACAAATCCTTTAAGGACTTGAATACCTTAGAAATTTCTTACTCTACCTTCCTCTCTTCCTTTTAAATGACATCAATGATATTTTCCTAGCATAATAATAATAATGGCATTTATTAAGCGCTTACTATGCACTAGTGTGCACATGCATTATATAAGCAAGATCTGTAAAACAAAACAGTGCTTGAAAAGTTCAAAGGAAAGACTTTATGCTAAGAAAACATGCCTCCTTTGAGGAAACAAATGACAAATGTTTCAAAAACATCACCGTTTTACAAATTTTTTTATAGTATCTGAAAAAACACTTTTATTTTCTCTGGTTTAGACAAGTGACGGACTTTCTGCCTCAAGAGTATTTCAATCCCGGTTTTCTTAAGCAATTTTTTCAACTGGTATGCAATTTGGCACGTATACTTGAAAAGAAATTTTTATTTTAAATGGTAATTGTTAAGTGCTTACCATATTCCCAGGCACTGCTCTAAGTGCTGGGGTAGATACAAGGTAAACAAGTTGGACACAGTCTATCTTCCATACAGGGCTCACAGTCTTAATCCCCATTGTGCAGATGAGGTAAGTGAGGCACAGAGAAGTTAAGTGACTTGTCCAAGGTCACACAGCAGTCAAGAGGCAGTCAGCATTAGAATACTGGTCCGTTTGATTCCCAGGCCTGTGCTCTATCCACAAGGCAACGCTGCTTCTCTATCTTATTTAATAAATTCAATGCAGTATTTTTCAAAGAAAAACCTTCGATAATAAAAGTGTTCTGTTTCAGCGATCTATAGGATTATAACGCCTAATCTTCCTCTAGACTGTAAACCTGTGGTGGGCAAGGAAATTGTCTGTTAGTTCTGTTTTATTGTACTCTCCCAAGCTCTTAGTACGGTTCTCTGCACACAGTATGCGCTCAATACATGCCATTAATTGATTCCACAGCATTACCAGGATGAAGACATTTTAAACATGATTGAATACCATGATTTCTCTTGGACGGCAGGCATGATTTTAGCTGTAATGAATTCCTGAAGTGGACTTATAATTAATTTTATGAGTAAATTAGGAGCACCAACATGTTTACGTTCCATTAACTCGCATAGGTTTTAGACACTGTGTTAATACTGTGATTGAGCCGATTTCTGCAATTTGAATCAGAAGCCCTACAGACTTCCTGAGATAGATGACAAAGTCCTCTAGACTGTAAACTCATTGTGGGCAGGGACTGTGCCTACCAACTCTGTTTTCTTGTATTCTCCCAAGCATTTACACACAGTAAATGCTCAATAAATACCACTGATTGATTAAAGGTTACTACGATTGATATGCCTCATCTTTTCAGAGAAAAATGCACCATCTTTAATGATGTCAAAAGCTCTGACACAAACTAGAGCAGAACATGGTAACATAACAGAACTACAATTTTTGAGTGTTGCTTTGCTAAGGTACATTTGTCAGTAGCTGAAATGAGAAAAACTCTAGCTAAAGGTTCTATATTGATTATATGATTTTAAGACCGTTTTACTTGCCATATTCTCATGACACTAAATGCAATGGAGAAATTGTTCAATCCAACTAGAAATTCATGTGGGCCGGAGGGAGGCTGTCAGGTAATAAGTGGGGACCAAGAGAGTTTAGCCTTGTCCACTTCTCAATAGATTAATGGCAGGGACTGTCTCTATATGTTGCCAACTTGTACTTCCCAAGTGCTTAGTACAGTGCTCTGCACACAGTAAGTGCTCAATAAGTACGATTGATTGATTTATTAATGGCATTTATTAAGTGCTTACTATGTGCAAAGCACTGTTTTAAGCACTGGGGAGGTTACAAGGTGATCAGGTTGTCCCACAGGGGGCTCACGGTCTTAATCCCCATGTTACAGATGAGCGAACTGAGGCACAGAGAAGTTAAGTGACTTTTCCAAAGTCACACAGCTGACAATTGGCGGAGCCGGAATTTGAACCCGTGACCTCTGACTCCAAAGCCCGTACTCCTTCCACTGAGCCACGCTGCTTCTCTAAGCATTTGCCTGTCTACGCTGTGCAGAAAATCTTCGAGGCACTTGGGAGGGTACAATTATAACAGAGTTGGAAGAACCACTCAATGCCCTTAAGGAGTTTACAATCTACAGGGGTAGATGGACAGTAACATAACAATAATAATAATAATAGTTTTTGATAGTGCTTACTATGTGCCAGGCACTGTACCAAGCAATAGGTGGATACAAGCCAATTGAGTTGGACACAGTCCCTGTCCCATGTGGGGCTCACAGTCTCAATCCCCATTTTACAGATGAGGGAACTGAGATCCAATCAATCAATCAATCAATCACATTTATTGAGCGCTTACTATGTGCAGAGCACTGTACTAAGCGCTTGGGAAGTACAAATTGGCAACACATAGAGACAGTCCCTACCCAACAGTGGGCTCACAGTCTAAAAGGGGGAGACAGAGAACAGAACCAAACATACCAACAAAATAAAATAAATAGGATAGAAATGTACAAGTAAAATAAATAAATAAATAGGGTAATAAATATGTACAACCATATATACATATATACAGGTGCTGTGGGGAAGGGAAGGAGGTAAGATGGGGGATGGAGGGGGGACGAGGGGGAGAGGAAGGAAGGGGCTCAGTCTGGGAAGGCCTCCTGGAGGAGGTGAGCTCTCAGCAGGGCCTTGAAGGGAGGAAGAGAGCTAGCTTGGCGGAGGGGCAGAGGGAGGGCATGCCAGGCCCGGGGGATGACGTGGGCCGGGGGTCGACGGCGGGACAGGCGAGAACGAGGTACAGTGAGGAGATTAGCGGTAGAGGAGGGGAGGGTGCGGGCTGGGCAGTAGAAGGAGAGAAGGGAGGTGAGGTAGGAGGGGGCGAGGTGATGCACAGCCTTGAAGCCCAGGGTGAGGAGTTTCTGCTTGATGCGCAGATTGATCAGTAGCCATTGGAGGTTTTTGAGGAGGGGAGTAATATGCCCAGAGCGTTTCTGGACAAAGATAATCCGGGCAGCAGCATGAAGTATGGATTGAAGTGGAGAGAGACACGAGGATGGGAGATCAGAGAGAAGGCTGGTGCAGTAGTCCAGATGGGATAGGATGAGAGCTTGAACGAGCAGGGTAGCAGTTTGGATGGAGAGGAAAGGGCGGATCTTGGCAATGTTGTGGAGCTGAGACCGGCAGGTTTTGGTGACGGCTTGGATGTGAGGGGTGAACGAGACAGCGAAGTTGAGGATGACACCAAGGTTGCGGGCTTGTGAGACGGGAAGGATGGTAGTGCCGTCAACAGAGATGGGAAAGTCAGGGAGAGGACAAGGTTTGGGAGGGAAGACAAGGAGCTCAGTCTTGGACATGTTGAGCTTTAGGTGGCGGGCAGACATCCAGATGGAGATGTCCTGAAGGCAGGAGGAGATGCGAGCCCGGAGGGAGGGGGAGAGAGCAGGGGCAGAGATGTAGATCTGGGTGTCATCAGCGTAGAGATGATAGTTGAAGCCGTGGGAGCGAATGATCCAGCGAAGTGACTTGCCCAAAGTCACACAGCGGCCAAGTGGCGGAGCCAGAATTGGAACTCAAGACCTTCTGACTCCCAGGCTGGTGCTCTATTGACTACGCTATGCTGCTTCTCAATTCCAGATAGGGGAAGCAAGAGTTTAGGTCTATGTACATAAGTGCTGTGGAGATGAGGGGGTACAGTGGGTATTAAACCTGATCCCCTTGTAACCTCCCCAGAGCTTAGAACAGTGCATTGCACATAGTAAGCGCTTAATAAATGCCATCATTATTATTATTATCATTATGGGTTCAAATCCCGGCTCCGCCAACTGTGTGACTTTGGGCAAGTCACTTAACCTCTCTGGGCCTCAGTTACCTCATCTGGAAAGTGGGGATTAAGACTGTGAGCCCCCTGTGGGACAGCCTGATCCCCTTGTAACCTCCCCAGCGCTTAGAACAGTGCTTTGCACATAGTAAGTGCTTAATAAATGCCATTATTATTATTACTAAAGTGCTTAGGGAATACAGATGAACGTGCATAGGCAATCACCTGCAGTCCTGCCTAAGGTATGCACACTGATTGATGAAAATATACGGGAGGAGTTCGACACCCAGTACACTCACTAGCAAGATATTTTCTTTACAGACCTACAGGGGAGACAGGAGTTCCACAACTCGTGATACAATACCCATTAACTCTTTTCAGAGATCTCACAAAAATTTTTGAACTTTGCTTTTAGCAAATGAAGTACGTTTTTCTTTAACAGTTAGATTTTCTACACAGCCTCACCATTGTGGGCAGGGAATGTGACTGTTTATTGTTGTATTGTACTTTCCCAAGTGCTTACTACAGTGACAGTAGGCGCTCAATAAATACGACAATGAATGAATGAATTTAAATGCTCTTTTTAAGCCCAGTCACAGTCTTGGGGATGCTTTATGAAGGAGCTGCCTTGGGCCTTCCACAGTCAAAGGAGCCACTGCAGCCATCTCCAGAGCTATCAATCAATCGTATTTAAATGAATAATAAATAATGATGGTATTTGTAAAGTGCTTACTATGTGCCAAGCACTGTTCTAAACACTGGGGTAGATACAAGGTAATCAGGGTATCCCACGTGAGGCTCACAGTCTTAATCCCCATTTTCCAGATGAGGTAACTGAGGCCCGGAGACTTGCCCAAGGTCACACAGCAGACGAGTGGCAGAGCCAGGATTAGAACCCACGTCTTCTGACTCCCACACTTGTGGTCTTTCCACTAAGCCACGCTGCTTATTGAGCTCTTACTGTGTGTAAAGCCCTATACAAAGAGCTTTGAAGAGTGCAATATAACAGAGTTGGAGGGCATGTTCGGTGATGACAGTGAGCTTACTGTACACCCCTCCCTCCTATGCTTCTGCTGTGACCAAAACTCCGGATTAAAATTAGCCATATCGGCCCAGAAAGGGGAACAAGGGTGGGGAGACAGAAGGGGGAGAGGGCAGGGTCCATTCTGGGAGAAAGGAAGCAAAATATGGTTAAGGATAGTCTCCAGATTTCTTCTGCCCTGGTCTGACCAGAGCCTTAATCTGCTTGAAATCAATCATGTTAGATGACTATATTAGCACCTGCTTGAGGACTAAGTATAGTGCACGGCAATCAAAAGCAAAGCACTTCTTATGATACTTAGTACAGTGCTCTGCACACAGTAAGCGCTCAATAAATATGATGGAATGAGTGAATGAATGATACCTATTAAGCCCTTACTATGTGCAAAGCACTGTACTAAATGCAGCAGTAGATACAAAGTAATCAGGTCAGACACAGTCTCTCTTTCACCTAGGGCACACAGTCTAAGGAGAAGGGTGAAGGGGTATTTCATTCATATTTTACAGATGAGGAAATTGAGGCACAGAGAAATCAAGTGACTTGCCCAAGGTCACATAGCAGACAAGTGGCAGAGCAGGGATAAGAACCAGGCCCTCTGAATCCCAAGCCCGTGCTCTTTCCACTAGATCACACTCCTTATCTAAAGGTCTCTTTGTTTTTAATAAGCGTTTGGCAGGTTTATAGCTGTCATTCATATCTGAATGTGTTACTAGTAGTAAAATCCTACCCATCTTGTGTGTACAGCAGAAGAGATTGAAAAGCTACAATTTCTTCCACATTTGGCTACACACAGTTTCTTAACGTGCCCAACTTCCAACCCAAATCTTGTCCTCCCCCTGACTATCCTATAACTGTAGACAATACCATCTCCCTTTCTCATATTCATGTAACTTTGGCATTATCCTGGACTCAGCTCTCACATTCAACCCGTCACCTAATCCTCTCGGTTCAATTTTCACATACCTAGAATTTGCCTTTTCCTCTCCAGGCAAACTGCTACAATACTGATCCAGTATTGTAATGCATCAACCTCCTCACTGACCTCCCTGACTCTTGTCTCTCCCCACTCCGTCCATACTTGACTCCACTGCCCGGTTCATTTTTCTAGGAAAAAAATCACTCTCAAGAACCTCCAGAGGTTGCCCATCCACCTCTGCATCCAACAGAAACTCATCGCGCTCAGCTTTAAGCCACTCAATCAGCTCTCTCCCTACCATACTCATTTTGATCTCCTACTAACACCCAACCCGCATACTTCACTTGTCAATGCCAACCTACACTCTGTGCCTCCATTTCGTCTATGCTATCACCCCCCTTTTAGAGAAGCAGTGTGGCTTGGTGGAAAGAGCATGGGCTTTGGAGTCAGAGGTCATGGGTTCGAATCCCAGCTCCGCCACATGTCTGCTGTGTGACCTTGGGCAAGGCACTTAACTTCTTTGAGCCTCAGTTCCCTCATCTGTAAAATGGGGATTGACTGTGAGCCCCACGTGGGACAACCTGATCACGTCGTATCCCCCCAGTGCTTAGAACAGTGCTTTGCACATAGTAAGAGCCTAAAAAATGCCATTATTCTTATTCTTATTATTCTTATTCTTATTATTATGATGTCCTCCCTCTAATCTGGCATTCCCTTCCTCCTTCATATCTGAGACCACCGCTCTCCCCATCTTCAAAGTCCTCCTCAAATCCCATCTCCTCCAAATGGGCTTCCTTGACTAATCCCTCATTTCCCTTACCTTCCCTGACCTTCGTGTAATCTAAGAAGCAGCGTGGCCTAGTGGATAGAGCACAGGCCTGGGAGTCAGAAGGTCATGGGTTCTAATCCTGGCTCTGACACTTGTCTGCCGGGTGACCTTGAGCAAGTCACTTCACTTCTCTGGACTTGGTTACCTCGTCTGGAAAAAGGGGATTGAAACAGTGAGCCTCAAGTGGGACAGGAACTGCGGCCAACCTGATTATCTTGTATTCACCACAGCATTTAGTACAGTGCCTGGCACATAGTAAGCACTTAAATACCATAAAAAAAACCTAGGCACTTGGATTTGTAACCCCTTAAGCATTTGATGTCCATCCTGCCCTCAGTCCCACAGCACTTATGCACTGCGTACTTATGTATATGTACTTATGTACATGATAGGTACCCAGACCACAGGCCTGGGGGTTAGAGGACTTGGATTCTAATTCTGGCTCTGACGCTTGTCTGCTATGTGACCTTGGCCAAATCCATTTCTCTGTGCCTCGGTTTCCAACAGGGATTAAGATTGTGAGCCCTATGTGGGACAGGGAATGTATCCAACCTGATTATCTTGTATCTGACCCAATGCTTACTGCAGTGCCTGGCACATAGTAAGCGCTTAAATACCACAATTTTTATTATTATACCCAAACACTTTGCAATTTCGCCTACCTGTAGCTTATTTAAAATTTGTCTCCCTCTCTAGCCTATAAACTCCTTGAGGGCAGGGATTGCATCTACACCTCTACTGTATTATATTTTCCAAGTGTTTAATACAGTACTCTGCACAGAGTAAGTACTCAATAAATACCACTGATTTATTTGCCCCATTTCTGGGCTTGTTGCTTTTAGGATTTTTTCTTGGTATCCCCCACCATATTCACAAAAATTATCTTCAAGGACAGTTACCCCTCTCTCCATTGCCCCCAAGCAGTCTGGTATTTCTGCTGTAGTGGTCTCTCAATAGCCCTCCGCTACATCACATTGTTTGAAACAAATCGTATTAAACATCCACAGATAAACGCTATTTGAAATAGGTTTATATTTCTTGAAAGAAAGCAACACAGCTTAAGTAATCCACACAATCAATTACACATGGGCTTCAGTTCTTTAAAATGGATGGAAATGCCTGGTTTTTAGTCATCGGCATTTATGAGTAGGGTAATGTCCACTCTGTACTCATTCAGTGTTTTATGTTGGTGTCTATAATTCTTGGTAGGACGGTTTCCATTAAAGCAATCTCAAAGCCTTTCACTGAATCTTTCATGAAATTACCTAATCAAAACCATACAATTTAATTCCTAATTGGCATCCAGCATAATGTAGAACCTCTTATGGAATAATGCAAGGGAGACAATTATCTCAATCACAGGGGAGATTTAGCAAATGAGAAATTGTAAGATGAAAACAATTCACACACTCTATCTAATCCACACAAGATGGCCACCCATGAGACTCACTCTAGGGTATGAAGACAGGAGGCAGACAAAAAGAGAAAAAAGGACACTGATTGCTATCTTACCATCTCTCCTTCCATTTTAATTATCTAAGCCTTTCTGTCCTTGAATGTGTGCACACAAACACACGCAAACAGACACTGTTCTAGTTGGCAAATGTGGGTATTTAAAGGTTTGTGTGAGTGTCAGTGTTTGCAAGGGGAGAAAGTGTGAGCCTTTTTCCCTTTCTTCTTTTCCACCCTGAATCCACTAACATACTCACAAGAAGTTAATTTCATTTCTGTTCATCCTACTAAAAACGTACTAAATCACCAATATGGGTTTTTGGTAAAAAGATTAAACTGCAGTGTCTTTCAAGTGCTATGTATGAATCTGTAACTGCACAATTGATCCTTCCCTAAAAATGTTTTTGACCTGCCTGTTTCAGAAGAAAGTCTTCAAAGGGCCCAAGCTATTCTTCACTGTGCATCTTATATGCCTCTTTGCACTGGCCCAACCTGACATTAGCCCTGGGCAAGAACCAAACTCAAATGTCCACTTCTGATCTGCCCTGGTCTTACTTCCATGGAATGCTCTTCAGTACCTATGGGATGTAGCTACAAGAAACACCGTAGTTTGGTTATAAAATCTAATAAAATCTCATTCTTTTTATTTTATTTCTCAGGTGAATTTTCAGGTTAGTGAACATTATACCAACGGGAGGGAACCACACTCAGTTCTTAGCACCCCTAGAAGTGTGCGCCAAACCACAGCCAATTCAACCCAAGAGCCGCTTCTGGTTTGGTGGTGCCCAGGAAACCATAGTACGGTCTTTCAGTTCCACAAAGGATTTACATCATTTTTGAACTGTGACCCATTTACCAGGCGAGCCATTCAAGATGATACAAGCGGTCACCTTATCTGGAAGTCTCCTCTACTATTTAAGTGGCTTAACCTCCACAGTCACCAGCCTAGCAATGTGGGGGCAGAGCTGGGAAAGAGAGAGGATGGGGTATTCTGTGATTTCCCACTCCTACCCCAGACACAGCAGTTTGGTTTTCCAAAACTCTTTCTCCCTGTCTTCCTGAAGAGCAGCAGCATTGGTGGCATGAAACCCCCTGGGTTCCCCTTAGCCTCCTCTCTGTTCTCCAGGGTGGGGCGGATTCAGACTGGGAGGGTGTAAAGACTGGGAGTTATGGTGGCAGACACTACATCCCCTGGAGAGTTGGGAAGCAGTACCGTGAGGCTCACTGGGAGTGTCTGAGGCTCAAAGGGCAACCCCCACCTCTACCCCAAAGAACCACAAAGCATGTTCTTCACAGGAAATAAAAGCCTCTGGCCGGAAATTTCTTCCTGCCAGCTATAATGACAAACAGCAATGGAAGGGAAAAACTGTATGTGACTGGCGGATGTTCCAATTAATCGATGGCTCATTAGCAGGTCATAGATCTGATTGGGTGAAGGGCACTCAAATGCAGCTGCCCAGGTATGCAGCAATCCAATCAAAAGTATTTTAAACAATTTGCACCCGTGTCATGTATCTGTTCTTTGTAAACACAGTAAAACGTAATTAGGTACAGGAAAGCTGTAGAAAACACCACTAATACGTTTATTTTAGAGATGCGCAAAATACGGCCTCCTAATTGATTCAATTAAATTGAGAGTAGTATGGCCTAATGGGAAGAGCTGAAGGCTTAGAGTCAGGAGGCCTGGGTTCTAATCCTGGCTCTGCCAACTGTCTGCTCTGAGTTTTCATAGGGCTTTGTTGGAGCACATGTTTTATTTTGTTGTCTGTCTCCCCCTTCTAGACTGTGAGCCGGTTGTTGGGTAGTGACCGTCTCTATATGTCGCCAACTTGTACTTCCCAAGGGCTTAGTACAGTGCTCTGCACACAGTAAGTGCTCAATAAATAAATACGATTGAATGAGTGCTCTGTGACCTAAGACAAGACACTTAACTTCTCTGGGCCTCCTCATCTTTAAATGGGGACTGAATGTGCATTCTCTCTCCCCCTTACGCTAGTAGATCCATATAGGGCAGGGATTTTGCCTGATCTGATTCTATTGAATCTACCCAGCAATTAGAATAGTGCTTGGCTGACAGCAAGCACTTCAAAATAAAATCCCCAAGTGTAATTGTCATTATTCATTCTGGTCAGTGTGTGAGACCCAAGTCACCCATATACTGTGGAAACAATTGAATGAACTAATGGGCTTCTATCTAGCTCCAAGCCTGCCACAGTCAGCAACACTTCACTGATGTGTGACCTTGGGCAAGTCACTTCACTTCTGTGTGCCTCAGTTACCTCCGCTGGAAAATGGGGATTGAGACTGTAAGCCCCACGTGGGACAGGGGTTGAGTCCAACCCGATGATCTTGTATCTACCCTAGAGCTTAGTACAGTGCCTGGCACATAATAAGCACTTAACAAATATTATTGTTATTATCATTATTACACATTTCCACAAGAGACTTCGAGTGAAGTCAGGAGACACTGTGGGGAAAAGTGCAGCTGCTTCTTCATTCATTCATTCAATTGTATTTATTGAGCGCTTACTGTGTGCAGAGTACTGTACCCTTCTAGACTGTGAGCCCAATGTTGGGTAGGGACCATCTCTATATGGTGCCAACTTGTACTTCCCAAGCACTTAGTTCAGTGCTCTGCACACAGTAAGCACTCAATAAATACGATTGAATGAATGAATGAATGAATGAATGAACTAAGCGCTTGGAAAGTACAGTTCAGCAAAAGATGGAGATAATCCCTACCCAACAATGGACTCACAGCCTAGAAGGGGGAGACAGACAACAGAACAAGTAGACAGGCATCAATAGCATCAAAATAAATAGAATTATTTATCTGCACCTTGAACTGCTCTCCAGCTCCCAGATTTTCACTCTTACAGCTGAAAGGAGTTGGATCTCCATATCACAGCCTGGTGAAATTGAGTGTGTAGTGCTCTAACTGAAATAATGGACTATGTCCTTAAATAAGACAACTTTAGCAGACCTGGGCCTTGACAGTAAATAAGCAAAACTGACTATCCGGAGAGAATCATCAAAAATCGAAAGGTACTCTACATCACCTAGGTGTGGCAATGCTCTGACACCCTCCTCATCACCAAATGAATCGAGTAGGGCCATGTGGTCACTACTGTTTTGTTCACACAATCCTTTGAAATCAAGCTTGAAGATATCAAGGGAATCTAGAATATGGGGTTAGACTACATTTGGCTACAAGCCTCAAAATTCCTTGAGGTATATATAAGCTCTAGAGTAGATGATTATAATAATCATAATGATAGTGGCATTTGTTAAGCACTTACTATGTGCCAAGCCCTGTTCTAAGCATAGGGGTAGATTTATTCATTCATTCACTCAATCGTATTTATTGAGTGCTTACTGTGTGCAGAGCACTGTACTAAGAGCTTGGGAAGTACAAATCGGCAATATATAGAGACGGTCCCTACCCAACAACGGGCTCACAGTCTAGATGGGGGAGACACACAACGGAACAAACAGATGGGTGTCAATACCATCAGAATAAATAGAGTAATAAATATGTACAAATAGAGTAATATGTACAAATATATACAAGTGCTGTGGGGAGGGGAAGGGGGTAGGGCAGAGGGGAGGGAGGGAGGGTGATGGGGAGGGGAAGAGGAGAGGGAAAAGGTGGGGGGCTCAATCTGGGATACAAGGTAATCAGGTTGGACACAGTCCCTGTCCCACATGGAGCTCACAGTCTTAGCCACAGCCAGAAACAGCACGGCTTAGTGGAAAGAGCATGGGTTTAGAAGTCAGAGGTCATGGGTTCTAATCCTGGCTGTATGACTTTGGGCAAGTCACTTAACTTCTCTGTGCCTCAGTTACCTCATCTGTAAAATGGGGAAGAAGACTGTGAGCCCCCCGTGGGACAACCTGATAACCTTGTATCTACCCCAGCACTTAGAACAGTGCTTGGCAGATAATAAGCGCTTAACAAATACCATCATTATTATTATTATTATTAACCCCCATTTTACAAATAACAGGCACAGAGAAGTGAAGTGACTTGCCCAAGCCTGTCTAATCTGGTCACACAGCAGACTGGTGGTGGAGGAAGGATTAGAACTCATGTCCTCGGAGTCCCAGGCTCATGCTCATTCCACTAGGCCACGCTGCTTCTCACTGCCCTGGAGACATACACTCAAGCAAATGTGAAAAAGATCAAAATGAACCAATGGCGGTTATTAAGCTCTATGTGCAGGCCACTGCACTGAACGCTTGGAAGAGTATGATACAATGGAGTTGGCAGACACGAAATGTGACTTCCTTCATGGGGCTAGACCACATGGGGCTAGACCACAGCAAACAATAAGGCTGTATAATAGTAATTATGATGTGCAATCAACGGGTATTGGGGCAAACACTGTGCTAAGTGCTGAGATAGAAGATAACTGGATCGGACACAGTCCTGCCTGAAAAGTATGAGGTAGAAAGGATGTTCACTTCCGACCGAATGTGGGAAGTCATTTGGAGGTGGGGAGCCCAGAGGTTCAGCACTGTGGAGAGGGTCAGTCTTTCAGGAGGCACAGGACTTGTACAGGACAAAAAATAAGAATTACAGGGGAAGAAGGGTGCTGTCTTTATCCTCCACTCGGTTATTCATTCATGCATTACTCAATTGCATTTATTGAGAGGTTACTGCATGCAAAGCACTATACTAAGCACTTGGGAAAGTACTATATAGCAACAGACACATTCCCCGACCACAAGTTCACAGTCTAGATGGGGAGAAAAATATTAATAAACCTAAAAAAATAAAATTATCAGTTTCTTAGGAACAGGGCATGTGTTGCTTCTTTGCTTTGTTCTTACTAAACTTTTAGTAAACTGCATTGCGCAGTGCGGGTGCTCAATTAATACTATTATTCCTAGAAAGGGGTGGGAAAGAAACTGGAGGAAGAGGGAGAGTGAAAAGGAGGGGAAAGCAGTGTGAAGCAGAGTGGCCTAGTGGATATAGCATGGGCTTGGGATTCAGAAGGACCTGGATTCTAATCTCTGCTCTGCCACTTGTCTGCTGTATGACCTTGGGCAAGTCGCTTCACTTCTCTGGGCCTTGGTTACCTTATCTGTAAAATGGGGATTAAGGTTGTGAGCCCCATGTGGTACAACCTGAATACCCTGTATCTACCCCAGTGCTTAGAACAGTACTTGGCACATGGTATGCTTTTACCAAATACCATCATTATTATTAATCTTGTCTGCGGTGTAACCTTGGGGAAGTCACTTAGCTTAGAGAAGCAGCGTGACTCAGTGGAAAGAGCATGGGCTTTGGAGTCAGAGGTCATGGGTTCAAATCCCGACTCCACCAATTGTCAGCTAAGTGACTTTCGGCAAGTCACTTAACTTCCAGCGCTTAGAACAGTACTTTGCACATAGTAAGCACTTAATAAATGTCATCATTATTATTGTTATTCTCTGTGCCTCAGTTACCTCATCTGTAAAATGGGGATTAAGACTGTGAGCCCTCCCCTGGGACAACCTGATCACCTTATAACCTCCCCAGCGCTTAGAACAGTGCTTTGCACATAGTAAGTACTTAATAAATGCTATCATTATTATTATTATTCTCTGTCCATCAGTTCCCTCATCTTTAAATGGGGATTCAGACTGTAAGCCTCATGTGGGACATGGACTGTGTCCAACCCGATTAACTTGTATCTACCCCAGCGTTTGAAACAGTGCATGGCCCTTAGTAAGTGCTTAACAAATACCATTAAAAAAAGATTTAAAAAAATGATACGGGAAGAGAGAAGGGGAAGGAGGATCTGTTTACCAGCTTAAAGCAACCTCCTCATCTGCCACTACTTCCATATGTGCACCAATGGAACAGACGCAGGATTTGGGAAAGGGCCCAGAAATGCAACCTCCCAGCCTTGAACCTGTGGCTGAATCGCTGGGGCCCCGACTTCTGCTGAATTTCTGGAGAAAGTCCTAGGTCAGAGGGAAGCGGGCAGCTGGCAAGAGTTCCTCTGCATGTCTTCAGTCTCTTTCTGTCTTCGAAACGGAGAACGGGTCAACAACGTATGCTCACCTAGCCCCTAAAACTTTAGGGAAAAACTAATGACTCTAGGGAATTTCATTGGCATCATCTTTGAGCCCCACTACCAGACAGTAAGACAGTATGTCCAACAGTGAGAGTCAGAAATGGGGCTTCCCAGTGGGACTAGAGCAGGGATCACATACAACGAAGCAATATCTATTACAGTGCTATTTTGCAGGGCAGGACATGGAAGGAGAATGAATCAGGGCAGGAAATGCTCAAACAGCTCCTGCAACAGCAAATGGAAATGGAGTAACTTCACACAGAGAGGACAGGACGGTCATTTTAAAGATCCTGACTTACTTAAAAGTCTCCATCAACTGATTTCTCTGCTCTTTATCCCTTGTTACACCCCAGTTCCTTCCAAACAAACTTCCTAATCGTCCTTTACTCTTAGCTCTCCTGCCTCACCGTGCTGCTTGTCTTTCTTCCAATCTGAGAGAATCCCCCACTAGAAGTTCAACCAACACCCTTTTTTTAATAATAATGATGACATTTGTTAAGCACTTACTATGTGCAAAGCACTGTTCTAAGCGCTGGGGGGGGGGGACACAAGGTGATCAGGTTGTCCCACATAGGGCTCACAGTCTTAATCCCCATTCTACAGATGAGGTAACTGAAGCTCAGAGAAGTTAAGTGACTTGCCCAAGGTCACACAGCAGGCATGTGGCAGAGCCAGGATTAGAACCCATGACCTCTGACTCCCAAGCCCGTGCTCTTTCCACTGAGCCACGCTGCTTCCCTTTTTTTAATGGTACTTGCTAAGCACTTACGATACACCAAACTCTCTGCTAAGCAATACGGCATATACAAGATAATCAGGTTGGACACAGGCCCTGTCTCACATGGGGTTCACGATCTAAGAAGAAGGGAGTAGGATTTAATCCCTATTATACAGATGAGGTAACTGAGGTACTGAAAAGTTAAGCAATTTGCCCAAGGTCGCACAGCAGTTAAGTGGCGGAGCTGGGATTAGAACCCAGGTCCTCCAACTCCTAGGCCCATGCTCTTTCCACTGGGATGGGTACTTCCCTCCCCTCCTTCAATGTCCTCCTGAAAATCATCTCTTCTACTTAGCCTTCCCTAAATAATGTCTCCAATTTCCCAGTACTGCCATTCCTTTGATGACTTCAACAGCACCCTAATGATTTTTTTTATTTACCTCATTCATTCATTCAATCGCACTTACTGTGCACAGGGCACCATACTAAACACTTGGAAAGCACAATTCGGCAACAGGTAGACACAATCCCTGCCCAACAACGGGCACACAGTCTAGAAGGGGGAGTGGGTGGATTATTTTTATTTGTACTCACACTCTATCATATAGTCAATTCATGTCTGCTGTCTTCTCTGTGAAATTGTAAACTTTTCAAAAGTGGGATGATGCTCATGTGTCTTTTAGGTGTTACCTAAGCACTTGGTTCTGTGTTGTGCATCAAATAGGTGCTCATTCACTACTGCTGCGGATGGGGAAAAAAATCATACATGACGATAACAAACTTTTAGGAAAGAACACTGGCAGATCCTCTGGATTAGTTATTACAACAATCGAGATGGAGGTGGCTTGCCTCCAAAAGCCGCTTCTGCAAGACTGGGAAACCAAAAGGAAGAATCCAGAATGGGTGCTGGGAGAATCAAACGGTAGCATCACCGTGGAGGACAATAAGTATTTGTTTCTTCAGTCGGCAAATATTAATAATATTCACATCATTAGCATTCTCTTTAAACACAAAGGACCTGGTTTCATCTTCCCAAGAGGAATTTTCAGCCAACCAACTGAGAGCATTTAGCTGAGTACCCATGTGAAGCCAACTTGGTATTTACCCAGTCCCAGCCCCACAGTCCTTAAGTACATATCCCTATACTTTCCCATTCCCCCATTAGTAATTTATTTTAATGTCTGTCTCCTTCTCTAGATGGTTGGCTCCTGATGGGCAGAGACTGTGTTTAGCAACTGTAGTGTACTTTCCCGAGCGCTTAGCACAGTGCTCTGCATACAGAGGGTGCTCAATACCACTGACTGATTGATGGACTAACTGTAGGCAGTACAAGGAAGAGCGCAAGAGAATTAGTTAGTGGACATGATCTACTCTAGACTGTAAGCTCCTTTTGGGCAGAGAGTATGTCTTCCAACTCTGCTATATCGTACTCTCCCAAGCGCTTAGTACAGTGCTCTGCCCACAGTAAACATTCAATAAATACAAGCGGTTGACTATTAAAAAAGAAAATATATATGGGACGCTAAAATATAATGGAATGTACTAGTTTCCCATCTCCACCATCATTTTCTATGTCTTCTATTTCACTGTTTCTTGCATTTTGCTCAAAAAAATTAGACCTCATAAAAAAAAAACCCCAGAAAACCACAGATACATAATGAGAGGTCAAAACATATATGTTTCATCGTGAAAACTGGATAGAAAAATCCATGCACATAAGGAACTTCTATCTTCTTTGCCAGAGGCTAAAATAAAGCCTTCTGCACTTCCCCAGTGCTGTGGATTTCCTCTAACTCACACTAGAGGAATCAGCCAGGCCTGTGCTGCCTAAACAGTTTACAATCACATACTATGTCTCTGTTCGCCCTAGAAAGCCAAAAAAAACCACATTTTACCCGTCTCCAAAATCAAAAAATTGCCACTCCTTGTAGTCAGACAAATACAAGATGCTTTAGTCCTTATGTTTTTATATTTAAAGGAAAAACAGCAAATTTCTCTTATATGTATGTTTGCTGCCAAAAAAATGCATACTGGATAACACCTTTTGAAATTCTCCTGGAACGAAATGTAAAACAAACTTTGAAAGCAGCAGTATGCTGCTTTTCTTTTTTAAGAGGCTTCTCAACATCACAATGGAAACATTTTAGCCGGCTTCTTAAAAAGCACATTTGGCATTTAATCGTGGGGTACGGGAGTAAAGACACTATTCTGATCGAATCTCAAGCCTTGGCTTTTACTTACCACAAGCGAGAGGGGTCTTTTCCAAGAAACAACACCAATCAATCCTGACAACAGCACCTGAAAGCAAATGTAAGGTCAGAAGAGTGCAATGGTCAACTTAAGTCACCCTTAAAGAAGCTTTGAAAACAGACTGATATTCAGAGAACCCGTTGACCGAGTGGAAAGGTAGTCAGAGGACAGTCAGACTGACAGTCAGGGAATCCTAGCCCTGCCACTTGCCTACGGTGTGACCGTGAGCAAGTCACTTAACTTCTCTGTGCCTCAGTTTCCTCACCTGCCAAACGGAGACTCAATCCCTGTTCTCCCTTCTAGAATGTGGACCCCACGTGGGACAAGGACCGAGTCCAATGTGAATACTTTGGATCTACCCCAGGGCTTAGAAAAGGGTCTGACACAGTTAAACGCTTAAGAAACACCACATCTATTACACTCGATGTTGACTAATAATAATAATAGTGGCATTTATTAAGCGCTTACTGTGTGCCAAGCACTGTTCTGAGCACTGGGGAGGTTACAAGGTGATGAGGTTGTTCCCCGGCGGGTTCACAGTCTTCATCCCCATTTTACAGATGAGGCAACTGAGGCACAGAGAAGTTACGTGATTTGCCCAAAGTCACACAGCTGACAATTGGCAGAGCCGGGATTTGAACCCATGACCTCCGACTCCAAAGCCCATGCTCTTTCCACTGAGCCACGCTGCTTCTCTATTCTCTGAATATTTATTGTAAAACTGAACTGGCAAAATTTCTCTCACTACATAGAATATTGCTCTGAAACCAAAATAAAACCTCCAAAATACAATACATGAAAACCTTGTTTTGTCTAGCAAACACACACTGTGCTTTGCTGTCAGTGTGCAGATGTGTATATTTTTGTGTATCATCTCTGTAATTATGGTTAACTATCTTATTTCCTCCTCCATGTTTAAGTAATCCCTAAAGAGCAGGGGAAGCCATGGAGAGAAAGGGAGGTTTCTCCATCCCCCACCGCCCATCAAAAAAAAATTGTGTTTTCCTGACACTTATTCACCAATTGAGACCAGGAATTTCAAGATCTTTTTAAAGAGGGATGGACACAGCACTAGCCTTATGGGCTTTCAAAATCCGAGGAACTAAGGGTGGCAAAACGGGGAAAATGTGAGTGAAAAGTGGAACTGAGTTTCCTAACTTTAAGGGATCATTTGTTTCTCAGATGGTGGAAGGATGAGAGTTCACTACACCACTACTAGCAATTACATAAAGGTTACTTTGAAGACAAACCTTCATACTTTTGTGCTAAAAATGGCCGGAAATCTCAATATGGTTTAAGGGCAATACAGTATACAGTTGATTCACATGCAAAGCTGTCATTTTGAGAGACATGTAAATTCAATTTTATGAAACTGCAAAGAGCACAGGTTTTGTAAACACACAGAAACTTCTATTACATTCATGAAAATAGCACCTCTACCCAAAACAACTATGCACACATATACATTCAGGGACCACGGAGAAGCAGCGTTGTTCAGTGGAAAGAGCACGGGCTTGGAAGTCAGAGGTCATGGGTTCTAATCCCAGCTCCGCCAATTGTCAGCTGTGTGACTTTGGGCAAGTCACTTCACTTCTCTGGGCCTCAGTTCCCTCATCTGTAAAAAGGGGATGAAGACTGTGAGCCCCACGTGGGACAACCTGATCACCTTGTATCCCCCCAGCGCTAAGAACAGTGTTTTGCACATAGTAAGCGCTTAACAAATACTATCATTATTATTAGCCAGAGATAATCAAAAGTATTTGATAACATTCCTCCAGTCTGTAAGCTCGTTTAGGACAGGGAACATGTCGACCAACTCTTATAGTGTCCTCTCCCAAGCGCTTAGTTCAGTGTTATGCACACAGTAAGCACTCAATAAATAGGATTGACTGACAGATTTCCTTTGCAAAGTACAGGGAGTTTACAATAGAAGACAGAATTCTTGCCCATGAGGATTTTATCAACTACCTGGAAAGATGACAGACAAAAATAATTTGAAAACAGGTGGAACAATAACAACTATCATATTTGTTAAGCATTTACTACTTGCCAATTGCTCTGCTAACCGCTAGGATGATAATAATTGTGGTATTTGTTAAGGACTATGTGCCAGGCACTGTACTAAGCTCCGGGGTGGACACAAGCAAATCAGGTTGGACACAGTCCCTGCCCCACATGGGGCTCACAGTCTCAATCCCCATTTTACAGATGAGGGAACCGAGGCACAGAGAAGTTAAGTGACTTGCCCAAGATCACACAGCAGGCAAGTGGCGGAGCTGGAATTAGAACCCATGACCTTCTGACTCCCATGCCTATGCTCTATCCATTATGCAGCTGATGAAATGCCTTAAAAGCCAATGGTCAGGAGCTTCTGACTGATTAGAGAAGCAGCATGGCTCAGTGGAAAGAGCCCGGGCTTGGGACTCAGAGGTCATGGGTTCAAATCCTGACTCCGCCATTTGTCAGTTGTGTGACTTTGGGAAAGTCACTTAACTTCTCTGGGCCTCAGTTACCTCACCTGGAAAATGGGGATTAAGACTGTGAGCCCCACGTGGGACAACCTGATCACCTTGTATCCTCCCCAGCACATAGAACAGTACTTTGCACATAGTAAGCACTTAACAAATGCCATCATTATTATTATTACTGTTATGTGCAGATGAATAGGTAATCACTGGAGGTTTGGAGGAAGTTCATTCATTCATTCAATCACATTCACTGAGTGCTTACTGTGCGCAGAGCTCTGTAATAAGCACTAAGGAGAGTATAACAGAGTCCGTAGACTCAATCCCTACCCAAAAGGAATTTACAGTCCAGAGGGGGAGACTGACATTAAAAGCAATTAATGATATGTACATAAGTGCTGCAGGCGGAGGGTGGGGTGAATATCAGGTGTTTAAAGGTTACAGATCCAAATAATAATAATAATAATAATGGCATTTGTTTAGCACTTACTATGTGCAAAGCACTACTCGAAGTGCTGGGGAGGCTACAAGATGATCAGGTTGTCCCACGGGGGGCTCACAGTCAATCCCCATTTTACAGATGAGGTAACTGAGGCACAGAGAAGTGAAGTGACTTGCCCAAAGTCACACAGCTGGTATTTGGTGGAGCCGGCATTTGAACCCATGACCACTGACTCCAAAGTCCATGCTCTTTCTACTGAGCCACACTGCGAGGTGATGCACAAGGGGGAGGGAGTAAGGGAAGTGAAGGATTAGTCATGAAAGGCCTCCTGGAGATGTGATTTTAATAAGTCTTTTAAGCGGGGGGAGGGTGGTGGTCTGCCATTATATGAAGGGGAAGGGAGGACTTGGGCAAAGTGTCGGCGGGGAGATAGACAAGATTGAGGTAAAATAAGTAGGTTGGCATGAGAGCAATGGAGTACACTAGCTGGGTTGTAGTAGAAAATCGGCAAAATATAGTAGGAGGGAGAGAGCTGATTGAATGTCACAGAGCCAAATGGCTCAAATAGTATTTATAGTTCAAAGTGGATCCACATGATTTACGATGCCCTTTCCTGAAAGGAATTTTGCAGTATAGTCCATGAGTATCACACAAACAAGCTGAAAACAGTAAAAACACAAAAGCAAGATATGACAAGGGAAGTGATAAATACAGTAAATGCAATTAGGGTACTGGGGCTGGAGAAGTAATTTCAGGCTTCTCTGTGACTCAGACAGAAAGCAAGGGCTGGAGAGGCAGTGAACCAGCGTTTTAATCCCGGCTCTGCCACTTTCCTGCCTTGGGACCGCGGGCAAGTCCCCCTACTGCTCGGTGTCTCAGTTTCCTCATTCGTAAAATACAAATTTGTAAAACACAAATATGAGTTCTGCCTCCTCCTTAGGGTGTAGAGCCCCAGTGTCCGATGTCCAATCTTATTATCTTGTATCTATCCCAGCCCTTAGGATGCTACTTAAGGAGTGTGGCTCAGTGGAAAGAGCCCGGGCTTGGGAGTCAGAGGTCATGGGTTCTAATCCCAGCTCCGCCACTTATCGGCTGTGTGACTTTGGGCAAGTCACTTCACTTCTCTGTGCCTCAGTTGCCTCATCTGTAAAATGGGGATGAAGCCTGTGAGCCCCACGTGGAGCAATCTGATCATCATCATCAATCGTATTGAGCGCTTACTATGTGCAGAGCACTGTACTAAGCGCTTGGGAAGTACAAATTGGCAACATATAGAGACAGTCCCTACCCAACAGTGGGCTCACAGTCTTAAAAGATCTGATCACCTTGTATCTCCCTGGTGCTTAGAACAGTGCTTTGCACATAGTAAGTGCTTAACAAATACCATCGTTATTATTACTTGGTACATAGCAAATGCTTAACAAAAACCATCACCATCCTCATTGTCTTATGCCATGGAGTTGTCTCCGACCCAGAGTGATGCTATGGACTCCTTTCTCCCAAAACACCCCACCGCCGTCAGCAATCATTCTGGTAGTGTATCCATAGTGTTCTTTTGATAAAACTACGGAAGTGGTTTACCATTGCCTCCTTCCGCGCAGTCAATTTGTCTCCTCCCTCAACTCTCTCCCACGCCGCTGCTGCCCAGCACAGGTGAATTTTGACTTGTAGCCGAATTGCCTTCCACTCACTAGCCACTGGCCAAGCTAAGAATGGGTAGGCCTCCACTTGACTCTCCCTCCCGTAGTCGAGACTGGTAGAGTACTGGAAACTCTCCAGGTGCAACCCTGAGAGGGGATCATCATTATTATTATTCAATAAATCAATGATATTTATTGCAGAGCACTGTACTAAGCATTTGGGAGAGTACAATATAACAGAGTCAGAGTCGGTGGGCACGTTCCCAGCCCACAACAAGCTTACAGTCTATAATAATAATAATATAATTTTGGTGTTTGTTAAGCACTTACTATGTGCAAAGCACTGTTCTAAGCGCTGGGGAGGATACAAGGTGATCAGGTTGTCCCATGGGGGGCTCACAGTCTTAATCTCCAGTTTACAGATGAGGTAACTGAGGCCCAGAGAAGTGAAGTGACTTGCCCAAAGTCACACAGCTGACAAGTGGCGGAGCCAGGATTTGAACCCATGACCTCTGACTCCTAAGTCCATGCTCTTTCCACTGAGCCACGCTGAAGACAAATACATGCTTGAACAGGGGGATGGGTTGGGGCCACATTCCTGGTATTGAGAGCTGGCATTATAATAATATAATATTATTATATTGGCATTATATACCAATATATTATAATATATAATCCGGTATTAATAATACCATTATTATTATGGTAATATATTGGTTATTATTAATTATTAATTAATATTAATAAATTATGATTGTGCACAATTGCCGTAATAATTAATAATGTGGTATTATAATAATGTTTTTATACCTGTCCAACATCAGTGACATTATCACACTCCAACATCAAGCATGCTGGCACCAAAGCAGGCAAGGGCGCATTCTCACACACAAAAAAAACACCACAGAACTATGGTACAGATTGCAGGATGGGGCACAAGAAACCATTCATATTAACATCTCCCTCATTCCACCAGCCACATGACCCCCCTCCCTCCCTCCGCCCTACCACCTTCCCCTCCCCACAGCACATGTATATATTTCTACATATTTATTACTCTATTCTTTATTTGTACATATTTACTATACTTATTTTATTAATGATGTGCATGTAGCTGTAACCCTATTCTGATGGTATAATAATAATAATGATGATGGTATTTGTTAAGTGCTTACTATGTGCAAAGCACTGTTCTAAGCACTGGGGGGATACAAGGTGATCAGGTTGCCCCACATGGGGCTCACAGTCTTAATCCCCATTTTTACAGATGAGGGGACTGAGGCACAGAGAAGTTAAGTGATTTGCCCAAAGTCACACAGGATGGACACCTGTCTACTTGTTTTGCTTAGTTGTCTGCCTCACCCCTTCTAGACTGTGAGCCTATTGTTGGGTAGGGACTGTCTCTATATGTTGCCATTTTGTACTTCCCAAGCGCTTAGTACAGTGCTCTGCACACAGTAAGTGCTCAATAAACAATAATAATGGCATTTATTAAGCGCTTACCCTGTGCAAAGCACTGTTCTAAGTGCTGGGAAGGTTACAAGGTGATCAGGTTGTCCCACGGAGGGGCTCACAGTCTTCATCCCCATTTTACAGATGAGGGAACTGAGGCCCAGAGAAGTGAAGTGACTTGCCCAAAGTCACACAGCTGACAATTGGCGGAGGCGGGCTTTGAACCCATGACCTCTGACTCCAAAGCCTGGGCTCTTTCCACTGAGCCACGCTGCTTCTCTCAATATGATTGAGTGAATGAATGAGTGGCAGGGCTAGAAACGGCACCTGAGGAGTGCCCCATCTATCTATCGATGGTGTTTACTTAGCGCTTACTATGTGCAGAGCAAAATACTAAGGGCTTGGGAGAGTACGATGCAGTTGTTCGATATTATCCCTGCCTCTGAGGAGGGTCTCGAATGCTAAAACTCACAGGCCTAGCTCTGCATCCAATCCACTCATCATCATCATCATCAATCGTATTTATTGAGCGCTTACCGTGTGCAGAGCACCGTACTAAGCGCTTGGGAAGTACAAATTGGCAACATATAGAGACAGTCCCTACCCAACAATGGGCTCACAGTCTAAAAGGGGGAGACAGAGAACAAAACCAAACATACTAACAAAATAAAATAAATAGAATAGATATGTACAAGCAAAATAAATAAATAAATAAATAAATAGAGTTATAAATATGTACAAACACATATACATATGTACAGGTGCTGTGGGGAAGGGAAGGAGGTAAGATGGGGGGATGGAGAGGGGGGCGAGGGGGAGAGGAAGGAAGGGGCTCAGTCTGGGAAGGCCTCCTGGAGGAGGTGAGCTCTCAGTAGGGCCTTGAAGGGAGGAAGAGAGCTAGCTTGGCGGATGGGCAGAGGGAGGGCATTCCAAGCCAGGGGGATGACGTGGGCCGGGGGTCGATGGCAGGACAGGTGAGAACGAGGTACGGTGAGGACCTAGGCAACTCTCCCCACAAAGTTATACTGTACTCTCCAAAGCACTTTAATAAAGTGCTCAATCAAGCAATCGTATTTACTGAGCGCTTACTGTGCGCAGCACACTGTACTAAGTGCTTGGGAGGGTGCAACACAACAACAGACACATTCCATGCCCACAATGAGTTCTGCACTTGATAAGCACTCAATCAATATCATTGTTTGATTGATTTAATTAAATATCATTTTTTTAGTATTAAGATCTTGAAAATCCCCTAACCAAACCCATGGTTACAGTTGCCTACATACTAGTAGGTATACTAGTGGGAATAATAATAATAATGATGGCATTTATTAAGCGCTATGTGCAAAGCACTGTTCTAAGCACTGGGGAGGTACAAGGTGATCAGGTTGTCCCACGGGGGGGCTACCAATCAATCCCCATTTTACAGATGAGGTAACTGAGGTCCAGAGAAGTGAAGTGACTTGCCCAAAGTCACACAGCTGACAATTGGCAGAGCCAGGATTTGAACCCATGACCACTGCCTCCAAAGCCCGTGCTCTTTCCACTGAGCCAAGCTGCTTCTTACTCTAGACTGTAAGCTCATTGTGGGGAGGGAATGCGTCTGCCTGTTATATTGTTCTCTCCCAAGCACTTAGTACAGTGCTCTGCACATAGTAAGTGCTCAATAAATACAATTGGCTGACTGATAGGTTCTCATTCCTGAAGTCTCTGCGCCTAGACTGGGGCTCGTCTGTCGTTCATGATGGGAAACACAATCATTGTAATATTAGGATTTCTCTCCCTTCAAGGAAACCTTTTCAAAGTGAAGCTTCGTTGAACTGCAACCTTGCTATCCCCTAAAAGTCCCAAGCCGGTTGACTAAAATATCAGGAAAAGAAAAAAAGGGTGCCTAGTGGAAGCAGTTAAACAGAATCATCATCATCAATCGTATTTATTGAGCGCTTACTATGTGCAGAGCACTGTACTAAGCGCTTGGAAATACAAATTGGCAACATATAGAGACAGTCCCTACCCAATCTTCACGGGAAAACTAAATGAGAGAATCCATTCTGTCCTCATACCTCTTTTCTCTAATCCACTACTTCCTGATTTCATTTATTCAGTCGTATTTATTGAGCACTTACTGGGTGCAGAGCACTGTACTAAGCACTTATTTCCTGAGGTTAGCCTTGGTAATAAACAGAGCAAGTTTTTCTCATCTATTTCTATTTATTGGGCACCTACTTGGTGCCGAAGACACAAAGTCACAAGGAAAGTCCACGGGGAGTCAAATTAAGACCTGACATTAAAAGGGCATACTAAATACTATACAAAATAAAATTCAGCACTTGGAACTGTGACCTTTGGACATTTGATATTTGCCCCACCCTCAATCCCCAGCACTTATGGACACACTTTAAATTATATATTATAAATGATTTATATATATTAACATGTGTCCCCCTCTGGACTATAAGCTCCTTGTGGGCTGGGATCATGCCTGCAAACTGTACTGTATTGTACTGTCTCAAGTGCTTAGTAAGGGACTCTGCACACAGTAAGTGCTCAATAAATACCGTTGGTTAATTGACCAAGCACTTCAAATTTTAAATTTTAACCATCCGTTATAAAAATAGAACAAGATAGGTATGCTGCCAAGGATTCTTGGGTGGGCAAGTACTCATTTCCAGTCCCAAGATACAATGAACATTATTATCAGTGTCATCACTATTATTATTTAAATTATCAGATTATTTTGAGAGGGTGCAGTCAGCCTCTGGTTGTGGAAATACGTACCCACTGGAACAGACACTATCATCAAAGGGAATGGAAGAAAGTAAGATTCTTCATGCAGCACTCTCCTGGGAATTACATTTTCCCGTTCCTTTCATTTGTTCTAATTGGCTTTATATCTAGTTTCAAATTTTATTCCTGTGAGGTTCAGGGGAGAGGGGATTTTGACTTCAATTGCAAGGGGTGACAGGAGAGTGGGATATTTTCCCAGACACCAGTATGGCCTAGTGGATAGAGCCCGGGCCTGGAATTCAGAAGATCATGAGTTCTAATCCCAGCTCTGCCACTTGTTTGCTATGTGATCTTGGGCAAGTTACTTCAATTTTATGTTCCTCAGTTCCCTCAACTGTAAAATGGGGATTAGGACTGTAAGCCCAATCAGACAGAGACTGTGCCCAACCCAATTATCTTGTATTTACCCCAGTACTTACAACAGTGCCTGGCACATACTAAGTGCTTAACAAATACCATAATCATTATTATTATTATTAAAAGGGGATGGTCTGTTGGTGGAGAAGCAGCATGGCTCAGTGGAAAGAGCATGGGCTTTGGAGTTCAAATCCCATCTCTGCCAATTGTCAGCTGTGTGACTTTGGGCAAGTCACTTAACTTCTCTGTGCCTCAGTTACCTCATCTGTAAAATGGGGATTAAGACTGTGAGCCCCCTGTGGGACAATCTAATCACCTTGTAACCTCCCCAGCACTTAGAACAGTGCTTTGCACATAGTAAGCGCTTAATAAGCGCCATCATTATTATTTATTATTATAGTCAGTCAGTCAATCGTATTTATTGAGTGCTTACTGTGTGTGGAGCACTGTACTAAGCACTTGGGAGAGTACAATAGAACAATAAACAGACACATCCCCTCTCCACAATGAGCTTACAGTCTAGAGGGGGAGACAGACATTAAAATAAATAAATTACAGGTATATATAGAAGTGCTGTGGGGCTGGGAGGGGGGATGAACAAGGGGAGCAAGTCAGCATGACACAAAAGGGAGTGGAAAAAGAGGAAAGGAGGAAAGTCAGGGAATGGCTCATGCATAAGAAGCGGGCACGGGAAGCAGCATGGCTTAGTGGATAAAGCACGGGCCCGGGAGTCAGAAGGTCATGAATTCTAATCCAGGCTCTGCCACTTGTCTGCTGCGTGACCTCGGGCAAGTCACTTCATTTCTCTGGGCCTCAGTTACCTCATCTGTCAAACTGGGATTGAAACTGTGAGCCCCCCGTGGGACAGGGACTGTGCCCAACTCAGTTTGCTTGTATCCACCCCTGCACTTAGTACCGTGCTTAGCACATATCAAATACCATAATGATGATGATGATGATGAAAACATAGCAGAACACCCCGTGAGGTAATCGATTTAGTCGCCTAGGGCCAATTCTCAGTGTTAGGAAATCATCATCATCATCAATCGTATTTATTGAGCGCTTACTGTGTGCAGAGCACTGTACTAAGCGCTTGGGAAGTACAAATTGGCATCATATAGAGACAGTCCCTACCCAACAGTGGGCTCACAGTCTAAAGGGGGAGACAGAGAACAAAACCAAACATACTAACAAAATAAAATAAATAGAATAGATATGTACAAGTAAAATAAATAAATAAATAAAATATGTACAAACATATATACCCCCCCATCTTACCTCCTTCCCTTCCCCACAGCACCTGTATATATGTATATATGTTTGTACATATTTATTACTCTATTTATTTATTTACTTATTTTATTTGTACATATCTATTCTATTTATTTTATTTTGTTAGTATGTTTGGTTTTGTTCTCTGTCTCCCCCTTTTAGACTGTGAGCCCACTGTTGGGTAGGGACTGTCTCTATATGTTGCCAATTTGTACTTCCCAAGCGCTTAGTACAGTGCTCTGCACATAGTAAGCACTCAATAAATACGATTGATGATGATGATGATGATGATATATACATATATACAGGTGCTGTGGGGAAGGGAAGGAGGTAAGATGGGGGGGATGGAAATCCACTTTACTCTAGCCAGAGTTTCCCAATCAGTGCCTCTAGGGCCACATTAAAGTGCTTTGCACAGAGTAGGCACTCTATCCCCTCTCAGGGTCAGTCCTGGAGAATTTCCAGCACTCTTCCAGTCTCGACTACGGGAGGGAGAGTCAAGCAGAGGCCTACCCATTCCATTCCTACCTTTGACAGTGATTAGCGAGTGGAAGGCAATCTGCCACAAGTCCAAACCCACCTTTGCTGGGCAGCAGCAGCATGAGATACTCAAGTTTACTGCATGGAAGGAGGCAACGGTAAACCACTGCCAAATTTTTACCAAGAAAAGTCTATGGATACACTACCGGAGCAAGTGCAGATGGAAAGCGGGGCATTCTGGGTGAGATGCGTCCATAGTGTCACTATATCGGGACGACTCAACAGCAAAGGACAAAGACAAGCGCTCTATAAATATGACTGAATGAATCAAAGACATCCTGGACTTCTAAATTGGAGGCCAAGTCTCAGATTAGGGCCTTGGAGGATTAGATTTTAGTGCTTGTGTCTTAATTGGGTTCACAATGACATGCTCTAGCTCCCCTTATAAGCACCTGCTCTTCTCCATTATATCCTTCGTCTTTCTCCTCCTTCCCGCCCAGCCTCTCACATTAACAATGCCAAAGATGGGACAGCCTTAATTTTTTTCAAGGTACTTGTTAAGCAGTTACTAAGGGCCAGGTAGTGTATTAAGTACTGGGGTATGTACAAGACAGGGAAGAAGTTTGGCCTAGTGGATAAACTGTTTTTGTACTTTCCCAAGTGCTTAGTACAGTGCTCTGCACACAGTATGTGCTGAATAAATACGATTGTATGAATGAATGACTGACTGAATAAAGCATGGCCTGGGAGCCAGAGGCCTTGGCTTCTAATCCCAGCTCCACCACTTGTCTGCTGTATGACCTTAGGCAAGACAAAACTTCCCTATGCCTCATCATTATCATCATCATCAATCGTATTTATTGAGCACTTACTGTGTGACGAGCACTGTACTAAGCGCTTGGGAAGTACAAGTTGGCAACATATAGAGACAGTCCCTACCCAACAGTGGGCTCACAGTCTAAAAGGGGGAGACAGACAACAAAACCAAACATACTAACAAAATAAAATAAAAAATAAAGTTTCCTCAAATGCAAAACAGGGATTCAAAAGCTGTTCTCCCTCCTACTTAGATTGCGAGCCCTATCTGGGACAGGGACTGAATGTGTCCTGATTAACTTGCATCTATACCAGTGCTTAGAACAGTGCTTGACACATAGTAAGCACCTAACAAATACCATAAATTTGTAGAAGCAGCATGGCTCAGTGGAAAGAGCATGGCTTGGGAGTCGGAGGTCATGGGTTCTAATCGCACCTCTGCCACTTGTCAACTGTGTGACTTTGGGCAAGTCACAACTTCTCTGGGCCTCAGTTCCCTCATCTGGGGAATGGGGATGAAGACTGTGAGCCCCTGAAGACTGTGAGCCCCACTTGGGACAACCTGATCACCTTGTATCCCCCCCAGCACTTAGAACAGTTCTTCGCACATAGTAAGTGCTTAACAAACACCATCATTATTATTATTATTATTATTATTAGTAGTAGTAGTAGTAGTAGTAGTATTATAAATAGGAAAGCCAGCTTTGTTACCTTGAGCAGGTCACTTGACTTTTCAATGCCCCAGTTACCTCATCTGTAAAATGGGGATTAAAACTGTGAGTCCCATGCGATGATGATGCCATTTATTAAGAACTTACTATGTGCAAAGCACTGTTATAAGCGCTGGGGAGGTTACAATAATAATAATAATAATAAAAATGGCATTTTATTAAGCACTTACTATGTGCAAAGCACTGTTCTGAGTGCTGGGGAGCTTATAAGGTGATCAGGCTGTCCTACAGGGGGCTCACAGTCTTCATCCCCATTTTACAGATAACGGAACACACAGAGAAGTGAAGTGACCTGCCCAAAGTCACACAGCTGACAAGTGACAGAGCTGGAATTTGAACGCATGACTTTTGACTCCAAAGCCCGTGCTCTTTCCACTGAACCATGCTGCTTCTCCTAATAATGGCATTTGCTAAGCGCTTACCATGTGTTCTAAGTGCTGGGGTGCGGGGGCGGGGGGGGATCCAAGGTGATCAGGTTGTCCCACGTGGGGCTCACAGTCTTCATCCCCATTTCACAGGTGACGGAACTGAGGCCTAGAGAAGTGAAGTGGCTTGCCCAAGGTCACAGAGCAGACAAGTGGCGGCGCTGGGATTCAAACCCATGACTTCTGACTCCCAAGCCCGCGGTCTTTCCACTGAGCCAGGCTGCTTCTCTTGGTGGGATATGGACTGTGTACAACTTGATTAGTACAGTGCCTGGAACATAGTAAGTGCTGAATACCACGGGGAGAAAAAAGAAAAGATAAGCAGATTGGCCAGTGTCAAAAGGGTGAGAGTAACTAAGTGCCATCAGCAGTACCCTCTTCCACCAGTCAACTGTACTTATTGAGCACTTTCTATGTCTAAAGAGCTGTACTAAGCACTTGGGAGAGTGCAATATAACAATAAACAGACACATTCCCTGCCCATAATGAGCTTACAGTCTAAATGGATGCAGGTCACTGCCATGGCCCATCACCCTATTGCCCGTACGTCAGTAGAAGCAGCGGCTCAGTGGAAAAAGCACAGGCTTTGGAGTCAGAGGTCATGGGTTCTAATCCCAGCTCCGCTGCTTGTTAGCTGTGTGACTTTGGGCAAGTCACTTCACTTCTCTGTGCCTCAGTTACCTCATCTGTAAAATGGGGATTAAGACTGTGAGCCTCAGGTGGGGCAACCTGATCACTTGTATCCTCCCCAGTACTTAGAACAGTGTCTTGCACATAGTAAGCGCTTAACAAATGCCATCATTATTATTATTATGACACGAGCGGAACTGTATTTACAGTGCAGAGAAATGGACCGGACCCTTCAGACTTTCTCAGGTGGCACCTTCACAAGAAGCTCTGAGGTGGCATTTCTTGTCCACCTCCAGACTGTAAATGCATGTGAGCAGGGAATGTGTCGACCCCCTGCACTGTATGGACTCTCCCAAGGACTTAGTACAGTGCTCTGCACACAGTGAGTGCTCAATAGATACCACTGAGGATTCAGTGGCAAAGGAGGAAAATCCACAGCAAACTCTTCAGGGTAAACCCTTCAAGGTAAACTGCCATCAATAAATACAATTGATTGATTGATTAGTTAAAAAAGTTGCTTCTTAGCAACGCCTATGCAGGGATGCATATGAACAGTCAGAACACAGAATTAAACCTGGGTAACTAAGGCTTTACAAGAATCCCACAGATTTCCAATGCTAGGCAAAACTGGATATGGTAGAAAGAAGAAAATGTATCTTTGTGGTTAATCAAATTGACCTACACAGCAAGGTTAACCTATTATTTATAACGTTTTTCTGACTGGATAATTCTCCAAAGCACGAATGCACCCTGTGGGTAATGTGTCAGGACAGGCTGCTTCAACTTCAACCTTAACAATTAGATGAGTGAAATAACAAATGAACCATAAAAATAATTAAAGAGGTCGCCCCCATCCCCCGGCAAACACCTTTTCATTAGGGAAAAATATGATCGCTGAAATTTAGAATCCCGCTATAGTGAAGTTGCACTAACTTCACTATAGTGAAGTTGCACTAAGTATAAAAGGTCTCATTTTCTTTTTAAATATTAAGTATTAAACAGGAGGAGTGATTTTGAAAATCTCAACACTCGTTTCATTTGACTTGAAAGTCAAATGCAAAGTTCCTAGGCACTGAGGTCTCAGAGATAATTAATAATTAGGGCATCTGTTAAGCACTTACTATGTTTCCAGGATTGTTCTAGTGCTGGGGTAGATCCTGGGGTAGGTCAGGTAAGGTTCCTGTCCCACATGGGGCTCACAGTCTAGGTAGGAGGGAGCATGGCTATTGACTCCCCATTTTGCAAATGAGGAAACTCAGGCACAGAGAAGTGAAGTGACTTGCCCAAGGTCACCCAGCAGACACTTGGCAGAGCCAGGATTAGAACCCAAGTCCTCTGTCTCCCAGGCCTGGGTTCTTTCCACTAAGTCATGGTGATTCTGCTAATACTGAATATCATGGAATGACTCCATAAGAGGTAGCAAATTCTAAATAGCACATTGTGATTTAGAAAGAAACAGGTCTGGTTTTTCTCTTTACAATGCTGATGCCCACCCTTTAATGACTACACATAAAGATCATCATCATCAATTGTATTTATTGAGCGCTTACTGTGTGCAGAGCACTGTACTAAGCACTTGGGAAGTACAAGTTGGCAACATATAGAGACAGTCCCTACCCAACAATGGGCTCACAATCTAAAATAGTCTAAAAGATAGTGCAATGCTCCATCAAAATAGCAATAACGACTTTCCCTTGTGATAAGGAAAAGGACTTATTTCTAAAAATGAATAACTACAGTCCCTAAAGCATACAGTGGCTTATCTAAGACTATCTAGGAATAATAATTAGGTTAAAACTTACTGTTTGGGTTTTTTCTGTGACCAGGTTTCATAAAGCGTAGCCACCTGTATTCTCTTAGATCCTACTTAGAGCCGGACAAGGATGTTATAATACACAAGAAACTAAGTTGCCTGAGCTGGAGGACCGTTACAAAGCTCTCTCCTAACACACTTCATTGTCATATAACTCAAATTTTATATTTTTAGCTTCTCAATTCACTACTCATTAAGGTGAGGAATGAGCATGAGTACTCATCCTTATCATCCACTAGAACTGTAATGCCTAGAATTCCAGATGGTGATTTTCCCGCTATAGCAAGCACTGATTCTGTGATCATTCTTCTTTGATAAGGCTTTCTAATAATTCTAAGTGGGAGGATTCCATTGCACAAGGGTTCTGATTAGCAGGGAGTTGGGAGGTAGAGGATAGAGAGAGGGAGAGAAGGAAGGGGAGGGGGACGAGGTAAACAGAGGACGGATGGAAGAACAACATCTGAAAATCTAGGCATTCCCTCCCTGGGGTTTTTTTTTTTGTTTTTTTGTTTTAAATGGTATTTGTGAAGCACATACTACATGCCAGGTATTGTAACTATGCACTGGGGAAGGCTCCCCACCTCTGGGGACCCAACAAAAGAATGTTTTCACCGAACCACAGGGTCCCCCTGCCTCTCCCCGCCAAACCCATCCCCACCTTCATCCCACAAGGCCCGAGGACTATTTTCTCCCTCTACCCTCCTCGGGTAACTGCTTCCCCAAATGACAACCAGCACCCCAATCAATCGGTCATGTTTATCGAGCGCTTCCTTTGCTCGGAACCCAGGTTGGACCCAGTCCGTGTCCCTCATGGGGCTAACAATCTTAACCCCCATTTTACAGATGACATAACTGAGGCATAGTGACTTACCCAAGGTCACACAGCAGACTGTCAGTGGAGCTGGGATCGGGACCCAGGGCCTTCTGACGTCCAGGCTGGTGGTCTAACCGCTAGCCTACACTGTGTGCCCTCGCATCTCCCCCCTACCCACCCCACCCTACCCCGCGCATGCTCTGTGAGCACCAGTTTGGGTTTAAAAGCTGCTGCTGAGCCTCCTCAGCCCCTCTTACACCACAGTCAAATGAACCGTCTCTCCCCCTCTAGACTGAGCTCGTGGGCTGGGAATGTGTCTGTTGACTGTTATATTGTAATCAATCGATCAATCGTATTTATTGAGCGCTTACTGTGTGCAGAGCACTGTACTAAGCGCTTGGGAAGTACAAGCTGGCAACATATAGAGACGGTCCCTACGCAACAGTGGGCTCACAGTCTAGAAGGGGGAGACAGAGAACAAAAGCAAACATACTAACAAAATAAAATAGAATAGATACGTACAAGTAAAATAAATAGAGTAATAAATATGTACGAACATATACATATATACAGGTGAGGTGGGGAAGGGAAGGAGGTAAGATACGGGGGATGGAGACGGGGACGAGGGGGAGAGGAAGGAAGGGGCTCAATTGTACTCTCCCAAGTGCTTAGTACAGTGCTCTGCACACAGTAAGTGCTCAATAAATACAACTGAATGAACCAACGAAGAATTTCAACCACGTCTTCCTGTACGCCCTTGGCCCCCACTCCTCGACCGGCAGACTGCCATCCCTCTCCACCCCCCAGGACCCCCGCCCCCGGTATACTCTGGGAGCCAGTCATGTCGCCTTCCACCAGTGCCTCCCCTCCACACCATTCCTTCATTCAGTCAATCATACTTATTAATAATAATAATTGTGGTATTTGTTAAGCGCTTACTATGTGCCAAGCACTATTCTAAGCGCTGGGGTTGGTACAGAGTAATCAGGTTGTCCCACGTGGGGCTTACACTTTTAATCCCCATTTTCCAGATGAGAGAACTGAGGCCCAGAGAAGTTAAGTGCTTAACAAATGCCATTATTATTATTAAGTGACTTACCCAGGGTCATACAGCAGACAAGTGGCAGATCTGGGATTAGAATCCACATCCTTTGACTCCCAAGCCCGGGCTCTTTCCACTGTGTGCAGAGCACTGTACTAAGCGCTTGGGAGAGTGCAATATAACAGTAAACTGAAAAGGCTCCATCCCAACCAATTTTGCACTTTGCCAATGGGAAAGGAAAGGGCATCTGCAGCATGAGGCCTCCACAAAACCTTGGGAAGACTTGGGCTGCAGGAGCTACTGCTATGGCATGGGGATGCTGCTGATTCGAAATGAACAAGAAGAATGTCATTTATTTATTTACGTCTATTAATGTGTCTCCCCCTCTAGACTGTGAGCTCACCGTGGGCAGGGAATGTGTCTGTTGTTGCACTGTACTCTCCCAAGCAGTTAGTACAGTGCTTTACACACAGTAAGCACTCAATAAGTACAATTGAATTGAATGAATTCTGCTCCCCTAGCCACAGCTCTGTTGCTTTATTATTTTGTGGACTATGTCCTTGTGATAATATTAATAATAATAATAATGATAATAATGACATATTGAGTGTTTACTATGTGCAAAGCACTGTTCTAAGCGCTGGGGAGGTTACAAGGTGACCTGGTTGTCCCAGGTGGGGCTCACACTCTTAATCCCCATTTTACAAATGAGGTAACTGAGGCTCCGAGAAGTGAAGTGACTTGCCCAAAGTCACACGGCTGACAAGTGGCGGAGTCAGGATTTGAACCCATGACTTCTGACTCCAAAGCCCGGGCTCTTCCCACTGAGATGTTTTCATGCTTAACTGATCTATTGCTTCCGATGTGTCTCCAGCCCTCTCCCCCAATTTTCATCGATAGTGTGAGCCCCTTGAGGGACATGGTCCATGTTTTCTTCCCACTTGTAAACTCTTTCCTACAGAGTGCCCTGCACACCTTAAATGCTCAATAAATACTATTACTGTGTTACAGCATGGCACACTGGATAGAGCCCAGGCCTGGGTGTCATCAGGTCATGGGTTCTAATTCCCGTTCCTCCACTTGCCTGCTGTGCGACCTTGGGCAAGTCACTTTACTTCTCTGGACCTGAGTTCCCTTATCTGTAAAATGGGAATAAAGACTGTGAGCCCCATGTGGAATAGGGACTGTCTCCAACTCGATTTGCTTGTATTCCCCGCCTCTCCCAATGCTTGACACATAGTAAGTGCTTAAACACAACAACTGTAATTATCATTATCATTAAAGCTGGTAATGATGCAACCTCAATGTCAGGAAACAGGCCACGGTCGTTATGACAGGGCACACCTGCATATGTGTTCATCTATGTATTATCTGTGTGTCTCTGGCTGGATTTGAGTGCTTCCCTTAACATGTAAGGCCAGGAATGCCTGCAAGTGGATGTGTCCCCGTACATCCCTTTATAATCCCGCTGACCTTTCTGATCTTTCAGGTTCCTCTGCAAACTCTTCCATCAAATGAATCAGATTGCATAGAAACAGGAATTACCCTTTTCATTCACTCATTAATTCATTCAATCATATTAAGTGCTTACTGTGTGCAGAGCACTGTAATAATAATAATAATAACTGTGATATTTGTTAAGCACTTACCATGTGCCAAACACTGTACTAAGTGCTGGGGTGGATTCAAGCAAATTGGGTTGGATACAGTCCCTGTCCCATGTGGGGCTCACAGTCTCAATCCCCATTTTACAGATGAGGGAACTGAGGCCCAGGGAAGTGAAGTGACTGGCCCAAGGTCACACAGCAGACAAGTGGCAGAGCTGGACTTCGAACCCATGACCTTCTGTACTAAGCACTGGGAAAACAGACACATTCCCTTTCCACAGTGAGCTTACAGTCTAGAGGGGAGAGACAGACCAATACAAATAAATGACAGGTGCTGTGGGGCTGGAAGTGGGGAGAAGAACAAATGGAGCAAGTCATGGTGATGCAAATTCTCCTGCTGCCCAAGAGTCTTACAGTATTAACAGAGGCTTGGATCTGATTTAGCAATGGAGGGCCCGTTTAGTAATTATATTCACTGTGAAGAAATATCACCTGCATGGCCTACTGAACTTCCAAATTCGAGTTCTATTTGTTCGCTGCTTGGAAGATCAAGGCAGTCCAAATACAGATTCTTAATGAATGCTAAATAATATACGGGATGGCTAAATAACACATACAGAAATGTGGTTCTATTCCTCAACAATCAAAGGTATTACTCTATTAGCTTAAGTTCTGCACTGTAAGTGCTTAGAAAAGTCCAGTAGAGTATACAGAAATGGTCCCTTATCTCAGGGAAGTTATACTCTAGTGGGGAAGAGAGACACTATAAATGCAGGTGGGGGGAAATAATTTAGTTTCAGGATATGTCCAAAAATTCTGCGGGGGTGGGGAGAAGGCTTCCACTGTACAAACACAGAGGTCAGACAAAGCTATTAAAATAAAGTATCAAACAAGTTGCAAGAAGCACAATTATGTATTTTAAGAGAAACAGAAATTTTGCCTATGCCTTGACTGCTTGGGAGCACAATCAATCAAGGCAAAGTTTTAAATCATAGGATTTCCCCCCCAAAATGATTTTCCTCTTCCCACTTGGCTTTGGGTTTCCAGTAGTGGGAGAAGTCATTAGCATCTTTTTCCTGGAAAATTACTGCATAGCTGATCACTTTTCCATTCAGTACATGGAAAGCATTATGCAAGATCTCCAAGTTACTCCGAAAAGTGGAGAAATTGGAATGGGTCCAAGAAAAGTAATTAACAATCTGGAAAATTTGACCTCTATTGAGTAGTTCGGGATATGAATTTATTTTGGATAAAGAAAAACTGAAGGGCTTTCCAATATCTGAAGTTTTCAAGTACTTAAAGTGATATTTATATAGAAAACACTAACCAGCTGTTCTTCATCTCCACAGGAAAGAGAATGGAAGAAATCTTAAATAATCTTAAATAATAATCATTACTGTGGTATTTGTTATGCAGTTACAATGTGCAGGTACTGCATTAAGCCCTGGACTGGATACAAACAAATCAGTTTGGACACAGTCCCTGCTCCCTTGTAGGGCACACAATTTCAACCCCCTTTTTACAAAGGAGGTAACTGAGGCCCAGAAAAGTGAAGTGACTTGCCCAAAGTCACACAGCAGACAAATCACAGGAAGAGACACATGCTAAAACATAAAGAAAAACTTCCTAAGAGCAAGGGTGACTAAAAGTTAACAAAACATTAAGTAGTTAAGGAATATCCCATCTCTACAAATAGGCTACAACACCACAATGTTGTGAATTGTGGAGGAACTCTTAAGAACTAGAATTCTATTCTGTATTCTATTCGTCTCCATTTCAATTGCTACACTACCAAAAGATTTCCTTTAAATCTACCAAATTAAGAAATTCATTGGCTGTGAATTCAGCTGGAAAGCAAACAGCAATATAATTTTGAAGGGTGAAGCTGGCCCTTGCACTGTGTGATTGCTACTGCTTATTTGGGTTTTATTCTTGTAGTGCTATAACTAATAAATTGCCAAATGCAAAGAAGATAACTATTACTTCATGGGACATTGGGATGCTACATGATAATATTAGCACTAAACAGAAAAAAAAAATGTGCTTTTTGCACTAACCTTAATGGAGCTGACATTGCAGAACTGAGTGAAATTACACTTTTTAATGGAGTACAACTTCAAGGTACTCGGTCAATTTTTTTCCTAGAGATGCTGATCCTTTCAAGAGCAAAAATTTTCAGGGACTGGATTTATAAATCCTACCATCCTTTGCTTCAGACCTTCTAAAGCTGCCCAGGGATACAAGTGACCACCCAGTGAACCTCTGAAACAAAAGGGCTTTTAAATATTATATACAGAGAAGCAGTGTGCCTAATGGAAAGAGCACTGGCCTCAAGATTCAGAGGACTTGAGCTCTAATCCCAACTCCTTCACCTATCTGGTGTGTGACCCTGGGCAAGTCACTTCTCTTCTTTGGGCCTCAGTTCCCTCATCTGTAAAATGGGGATTAAAACAGTGAGCCCCATGTGAGACATGGACTGTGGCCAATCAGATTAGCTTGTACCGCCCCCGGCTCTTAGTACACTGTTTGGCACATAGTAAGTGCTTAATATGACAATTATTATTACTATCAGCACATATGCCACAATTCTGATAACCAAAAGGGATCTGGAATGGTTCATGTTGGTGGCATCGATGTAAAGCTGACTGCGATGGAACATTTCAAAGCACAGGCTGGTAGTAAATGCCACAAAGCAGAAACAAGGGGAGGGTTTCCGTCTCTCCCCTCGACTCACGGGGAGATGGGGAGAAGATGCCCCATTCCTCCCACACAATGTGACTTCGCTCCATCTCTCATCTTCTCTCCACTCAAAACCCACCCACTGTGGTTTCCGGATAGAGTTATCGATCGCCCTTCCGACTCCATCTCTACGTTACTGAGGGCGGCTCTTTGCTCTTTACTACTCTCAGTCCCTTCTCTTTATGCTGATCTGTAGGGACTCGAACCTCCAGGCAGATGATCTGGACATCAAATTCCTCACAGCACTTGTTCCGCTCACCTCTTGCTCCACCCCAATTCAGCTACAGACCAGCATGGACAGACATTATTACTACTAATAATAATAATTGCATTTGTTAAGTGCTTACTATTGTGCCAGGCATTCATTCATTCAATCGTAGTTATTGAGCACTTACTGTGTGCAGAGCATTGTACTAAGCGCTTGGGAAGTACAAGTTGGCAACATATAGAGACGGTCCCTACCCAACAATGGGTTCACAGTCTAGAAGAGGGAGACAGACAACAAAACAAAACATGTGGACAGGTGTCAAGTCATCAGAACAAATAGAACAAATAGAATGAAAGCTAAATGCACATCATTAACAAAATAAATAGAATAGTAACCGTACTAAGCACTGGGGTGGATACAAGCAAATCGGGTTGGACAGTTCCTGCCCCACATGGGGCTCACAGTCTTAATCTCCATTTTACAGATCAAGGAACTGAGGCCCAGAGAATAAATAAAGTGACTTGCCCAAGGTCACACAGCCAACAAATGGCAGAGCCGGGATTATACTCAGCGTCTCAAAGAACTCATACACTCACATGACTTCAACTCCAACCTCTAACTCATTAATCCCTATCTCTCTCTAGAGAATTAATCTTGCATAGCCTCCAAGGACATCTCCACCTGCATGTCGTACTAGCACCAGAAACAATTCCAAAATTTAACTTTTCAACTTCCCTCAAACTCTCCCTCCCCACTCAACTTTTGCAGTGCCTGGAACATAATAATTAAGCAGTATCAAATGCCAAAAAAAAACAAGAATTTACAGTTGAGGCTACTGAGGCACAGAGAATTTAAGTGACTAGCCCGAGGTCACCCGGTAGGCAAGTGGTAGAGCGAGAATTAGAACTCATGTCCTCTGACTCCCAGGCTTGTGTACTTTCCATGAGGCAACACTGCTTCCCACTGACTTTTAGATTTCCTAGTCAATCACCCGCTAAACCTTCTAGTTCTTCCAGAATAATTTCCCTGACCCTCCCCTCCCCTTCTACCTAAACAGCCACCACCCTTGTCCCAGCTCTCGGCATCTCACAATTAGATTACTTTATTCCCCTGGAGTCTCAGCCTCCAGACTCTCCCCATTTCGGCCTACATGACACACAGTTGCCCAACATCTCCCTGAAATAAGTTGTGGCACATTCATTCATTGATATTTATTGAATGCTTACTGTGTGCAGAGCACTGCACTATACAACACAACAATAATCAGACACATTCCCTGCCCACAACAGGCTTACAGTTTAGAGACAAGATCCACAAATCTCCGCTCCTCGAAAAAACACCAATAGCTACCCAGTCTACAATACGCCAAGCAAAAACACCTTGTGACCTGCTTCAATGCTCTCTACCTCCTTTCCTTATCGACCATATTGACTCTCTTCATCTGCAACTCCAAACTTGGCTCTCCAGCCTCCAACCCTGCTTTCATACTGTTCCCCCTGCCTGGAATTCCTAACCAAATCCATCAGTCCACAGCTCTCCCCAATCCAAAGTCATCCTAAATCTCTATCTCCTCCAAGAAGTCTTCCCTGATTAATCCCCAACACCTAAGGCAGCAGCAACCCAATAGCCAGAATTAGAACTTATGCAGGTCTATCATCCTCTAGCTCTTGCCTAGAGGGAAGGACACAGCTTAGGGAATCAGGAGGCCACAGGTGACCCGGTGGTTCGAGCATGGGCCTTAAAATCAGAAGTAACTAGGTTCTAAACCCAGCTCTTCCACTTGTCTGCTGTGTGACCTTGAACACATCACTTCTTTGGTGTGAGCCCTACGTGGGGTATGGACTGGGTCCAACCTGATTACCTTGTACCTTCCCCCGTGCTTAGTAAAGTGCCTGGATTGAATGAATGAATGGCACATAGCGGTTCTTAAATACCTATTTTAGTACCAGCTCCTTGGCAGGGGAATGCCTCCTGGGGCTGGACCTTCAGGGGTGAAGGTTTCTAAAACCTAGGGTGTTCCATGAGATGGACAGGTCCAGCAGGAAGTCTGAAAAAACGTTGGCTACCAAAGCTTCTTCCCGAGAGTGGAAATAATCAACAAGTTATCTTTGCCGCTTGCAGACCAAGGCGTGAAGGAGACCTGCTGGTGCTCTAGAACCTGGAAACAGGCTCTATGACCCATGTGTGAAGAAGGCAGCTGCTTTCTGGGCCGACACCTGCCATGCCTGGATTTTAGACTGCCGCGGGATGTTCCTGTTCCCAGGGCAGAGCTTAGTTCAGTGCCTTAGCACTTAGCAAATATCATTAAAGCCACCCCCCTCACCAAAACAAAACAAAAAAAAAAACCAGAGACTTGGAAGGTAATTGGGATAGTGCTGTCTCGTCTGAAGGGTGTGAAAAAGTGGGGTTAGTATCTGGGTGATCGTAAGATTCAATAAATCATTTTTTTTATGGTATTTAAGCTCCATGTGCCAGGCACTGTACTAAGTGCTGGGGTGGATTCAAGCTCATCAGGGCCACGGCTTACATGGGGCTCACAGTATTAATCCCCATTTTACAGGTGAGATAACAGGCCCAGAGAAGTGAACTGACTTATCCAAAGATGCACAGCAGATAAATGGCAGCACTGGTATTAGAGCCCAGGCAATTCCGACTCCGAGGCCCTTGCTCTATCTGTTAGGCCACATTGCTTCACAATATCTAAAGATATCTAATATTTGCAAGTAGATGGGTCCCCTTTGAGGACTCCCAGCATGCGTCAGTGACCCAGATTTCTGGGTGGATGCTAGGATTAAATTTAGGGAGAATCCCCAGGTGGTGTATCTGATCCTTCCTGCCAGAGGGAATATCTGCTGTTAGTTTTTCTAAACGTAACCCTAATTGTTCTGTTTTCAGAGCCTTATATAGCATCTTCTCTAATTTCTGCTTTTTGTAGCTCTTTTGCCCTTCAGATCTCTACAGAGTTCTGAGTTTAGACAACCCTGCTTCCCTATTCCGCTTTTGTGCCCTGGTTTAATTTGTAGCTGAGCCGGCCGAACTGTCTATTTGAAGAACAGCTAGCTTTCTCGCCTACCTTTGTCTCGGAGACCCTTTCCTAAAAGCGTCTTAAGCCTGTTAAAATTAGCTTTCCTGCTCTTCATTGCCTTTCTTCCTCCTCCCTTCCCTTAGAGTTTTTAATACCATCACCGTATAATCACTTCTTCCTAGATTTCCATCCACCTGTCAATTACTGATCTGATCTATTTTTCCTTGGCTGAACTGTGTAATATCAAGACGAAATGATGATTTTTTTTTTCCCCCCCAGAAACATCTCATATTTCCAGCCAGTTCTCCTCTGGCCGGGTTGGAGAGCTGTTGGAACTAACTCCGTGCTAGCCGATGGGTGTTTACAGGAGGCAGTGCCCCTCACCCGTGATGCCCCAGTTAACTACGCAACTCTCATTGCAACCCCTTTCCACAAGTAGTAATATCAGTAGCAGTCATATTTATTAAATGCCTATGGTGCGCAGAGCACTGTACAAGGTGCTGAAAAAGAACACACAGGTAGAAATTACACACCATCCCTATTCCTCAGGGAGCTCACATGAGAAGCAGCGTGGCTGAGTGGAAAGATCCCAGACTTAGGAGGCAGAGGTCACGGGCTCTAATCCTGGCTCCACCACTTGTCAGCTGTGTGACTCTGGGCAAGTCACTTCACTTCTCTGTGCCTCAGTTCCCTCATCTGTAAAATGGGGATTAAGACTGGGAGCCTCATGTGGAACAACCTGATCACCTTGTATTCCCCCCTGCGCTTAGAACAGTGCTTTGCACATAGTAAGCGCTTAACAAATACCGTCATTATTATTAAAAATGGGAGTTTCAATCAATTAAGTTTTTCTTGAGTGCTTACTGGGGGCAATACTCTCTACTAAGCACTTTGGAAGTACAGAGATGTGAATCATTCCAGGGGAACAAAAACCTTATCATAGGGGAGGCAGTCATTGATAATCTTTACAAATAGTGTATATAAAATGAATAACTGAATGTGTGATCAAATATATATAAACACATACACACACAGTGTATATTATTATACATATTATATGTATTATACACATATATACACACAGATACACACACACACACCTGTCCAGAGGATGGGGGCTACAGGTGAGATTCTAAGTGCTAGAAAAGGCCAGTGGATTTCTATGACTTAGGGTATTAGGAATTAATTAGGGAAGGCTTATTAGAGGAAATGGACTTTTAGTAGAGCTTCAAATTTGGGAGAAGCTATGGGCTTTGGGATGTGGGGTGGGAGGGCAATCCAAGTCAGAAGAACAACGTGAGTAAGGCAGGGGGAGAGTGAGAGAGAGAAATAAAGTTAAAAGGTTAGTTTGAAAGACATGAAGAGAGCAAGCTGGGGAACAGCATGTGAAAACTGCAGAAAGGTAACAGAGCAAGTTGGTGGCCAGCTTTGAAGCAAATCAAGAGTAGGTTTTGTTTGATATCAATCTGCGCATCAGGCAGAAACTCCTCACCCTGGGCTTCCAGGCTGCCCATCACCTCGCCCCCTCCTACCTCACCTCCCTTCTCTCCTTCTCCAGCCCAGCCCGCACCCTCCACTCCTCCGCCGCTAATCTCCTCACCGTACCTCGTTCTCGCCTGTCCCGCCATCAACCCCCGGCCCACGTCATCCCCCGGGCCTGGAATGCCCTCCCTCTGCCCATCCGCCAAGCTAGCTCTCTTCCTCCCTTCAAGGCCCTGCTGAGAGCTCACCTCCTCCAGGAGGCCTTCCCAGACTGAGCCCCTTCCTTCCTCTCCCCCTCGTCCCCCTCTCCATCCCCCCATCTTACCTCCTTCCCTTCCTCACAGCACATATGTATATACGTTTGTACATATTTATTACTCTATTTATTTATTTTACTTGTACATATCTATTCTATTTATTTTATTTTGTTAGTATGTTTGGTTTTGTTCTCTGTCTCCCCCTTTCAGACTGTGAGCCCACTGTTGGGTAGGGACTGTCTCTATATGTTGCCAATTTGTACTTCCCAAGCGCTTAGTACAGTGCTCTGCACACAGTAAGCGCTCAATAAATATGATTGATGATGATGATATTCAGCAGCAGGATGCTCTAGTGGAAATAACTCAAGCCTGTGAGTCAGTGACCCTGAGTTCTAATCCCAGCTCTGCCACTTGTCCATTGGGTGACCTTGAGCAGGTCACTTCAATTCTCTGGGCCTCAGTTGCCTCATCTGTAAAATGGATATTAAGCCTGTGAGCCCTATGTGGGACAGGGACTGTGCCCAACCCGATTACCTTGTATCTACCCCAGCGCTTAGTACAGTACCTACCACAAAGTAAGTGCTTAACAAATACCATTTTTTAAAAAAATGAAAACTGAGGGACACGGGAATCCAGAGGAGGGTTTTGAATAATAATAATGACGATGGCATTTGTTAAGCGCTTTACTGTGTGCCAAGCACTGTTCTAAGCACTGGGGTAGATACAAGGTAATCAGGTTGTCCCAGGTGGGGCTCACAGTCTTAATTCCCATTTTACAGATGAGGTAACAGGCACAGAGAAATTAAGCCCAAGGTCACACAGCAGACAAGTGGTGGGGCCGGGATTAGAACCCTTGTCCTCTGACTTCCAAGCCCATGCTCTTTCCACTAAGCCACGCTGCTTTGAAGACAGAAGAGATGGGGGCTGAGCAATAAATACTTCACCATGATGATGGAATAGACTGGAGTAGGGAGAAGCTGATCCAGTAGTCTAGCCACACTGTGAAGAGAACTTATACAAGGATGTAGTCGTCAAGTGGAGACGAAAGGATAGATTCTAAAGAGATTGTATAGCAGATTGGGTGGTAGATTCAAAGTGAGATTGGAAAAAGCAAGGAGTCGAGAGGGGTGACAAGGTTGTGGGGCTTCTGGGACATGGGGAACGGTGGTGTTGGCAACCAAGATGGGAAAGTTGAGAGCTGTGCGTTTAGAGGAAAAGATCAGTAGTTGTTTTGGACATACTGAATTTGAGGTGCCTGCGGCGACGTCCAAATGGAGATGTCCGGGCGGTGAGAGGACATGTGGGGGTTATAGTTCAGCTGAGAGGTCAGGACTGGAGAGAGAGTTTTGTGAGCCACCTTTCTAGATGAGGTAGCAGAAGTTGTCAATTTAGACAGCCATAATTTGACAAGAAATGTGAACATTAATGAAGAAATGAAAAAAAAATATCAATCGTGGACCCTTCGAAGGACTTCCTGGTAATAGACAATAAGCTGTTAGAACAGAATAACTTGGAACTGTCCTTGTCGTTTGGCATGAATAATTTGTCTTAATTTAGGTGTGGATAAGATCCCCACAGAGAGTGAGTGGAGAGCGGAAAAGAACAAAAAACAAAGAGAAGAGGGCCCCGAAAAGAGTCTTTCAGGGTGCCTCCAGTAAGAGGAGCAGAAGTAGAGGAGGAACTAGGCCACAAAACAGAGAAGAAGCAGTCAGAGAGCTAAGAGCCAGATTAGAATTGCATCAGCAAAACTGAGGCTGGACAGTGTTTTGAAGAGGACGGAGCAGGTCACAGTGTCAAAAGCAGCTGAGAGGTCAAGGAGGATTAGAATGGAGTAGTCTTTTAGTCTTGGCTACAGGGTCATTGGTGACCTTTGAAAGTGTAATTGCAGCGGAGTGAGGAGGAAGTCAAAAGAAGACACTGTAATTAGACAAAAAAAGAACTGTCGGACACGCAATGAAGGTCACAAGTGTACACAAGTCCAGGCTAGGAGTTTGCACAGGAATGAGGACAGAGATAAGGGGCAATTACTGAAGTTCATTCATTCAGTCACTCAATCGTATTTATTGAGTGCTTACTGTGTGCAGAGCACTGTACTAAGCACTTGGGAAGTACAAGTTGGCAACATATAGAGACGGTCCCTACCCAACAGCGGGCTCACAGTCTAAGAAGGGCGAGCTCACAGTCTAGAAGGGACTGTTGTTTGTGGGGTACAGAGAAGGTTGGTTTGGGGGGGGGTTTTGAAGGAGGAAGACTTGAGAATGTTTGAAGACTCTGGAGAGTGAGAGGTTGAAGATGGACATGAAGGAGGGAAGGAGATCTGGAGCAGGTGATTTTAGGAAGCGAGAGGAGACAGGGTCAGAGGCCCAAGTAGAAAGTGCGGATTTAGAGCGTGGGCGGGAGATTTCCTCTTGAGATTCAGCAGCAAAACAGAAGGAAGCGCGTTGTGAGCAGGAAACGTGTGCCAACTCTATTGTATTGTACTCTCCCGAACAATACAGTGTTTTGCACACCGTAAACGCTCAGTGATGTATTTGATTGAAAGATGAGGAAGCAGCAGAATGTTGAGGGCCTGATGGAGAGACTTTGAGAAGTTCACAACAGCTCCCTTGCCTGCATCCAGTGGCTGGCAACCGTGGGGCAGGATCTGGGATGGGAAGATTTTTCTCTCCTCCATGCATAAAATAATACATTGTTGGCACACTCTCAAAGAAGAGAATCAGGTTCAAACTGTTCTCTACTACTGATGTAACGTGTAGGAATGATAGTTTCTGAATTGCGTGGCAATTCAGAGAATGAATAACATTACCCATGCTGCACATAGTTTTGGGCTTTAAAGATAATGTAGGGAGATAGATGAGAAGGTAAATAGAAAGTGCCAGGGTTGGTTTCAGCCTCATTAGAGTTTCAGCAGTATAAAACAGGGGGAAGTGCACTTCCTTCTCAATGTTCAAAGGAAATGTACATTATCATTAAAAAGAATTGCATGCATATCACTTACAATTTTCAAACTGCTGGCCAAAGATGGTAGGCAAGTTAATTTCATTTTTAAAATATATATTTTATCGTATTGAAAAGCAAAGAAGTGCTAACAAGTAAAATTAACAATATTTCAGCTGTAGTCCATCAACTTAAGTAGATATATGATGAATTCAAAAAGCCTCCAATAATATGGAACATATTCAACATGTATTATATACAGCCTTTATATAAAACTTCCTGAATATAACTGTGATTTCCTTTTAAAAATGTCCTCTGCACAATATAAACAATGTATTTGTGGATACAGGACATTAATTCCATTAAATTCACATTAAATGTAATGAAAAGCTAACAAAGTACAATTACACAAATTTACAAACCTACACCAACTTGAAACTTCTAAAATTTCAATCAAACCGAACTTGCCTGAGAGACAAATTATTCATGCCAAATGACAAGGTCAGTTCCAAGTTATACTGTTCTAACAGCTTATTGTCTATTACCAGGAAGTCCTTCAAAGGGTCCACGATTGATTTTTTTTTCATTTCTTCATTAATGTTCACATTTCTTGTCAACTTCTGGCTGTCTAAACTAAGAATTCTTCATTTCCCGAAAATAGTCATCACACCATTCCAAGATCCCCGAGAAAATGCAAGAACATTCCTGGGCCTAGTTGACAACTTTTCAGATGAAAGTAGCTGTCCAGTTGTGAAGATACGCCAATCATGGCATTCATTCCATTTGGAACATCCTATTTTTAAATCACAGTTTAGCTCAGAACTAGAGTCACATATGCATTTGGGAAACTGGTATTCTTCCGGGTGAGGGGAGGGGAAAAGCGAGTTGGTTATTTCACTATAATCTTCATGTTCTTCAATATTTATAGGATATAAATTGGGAAATGAAGAAGAAATTTTGATAGCATACAACAGGACTAGTGATATAAAAATGCTTGGAGAAAGCTGGAATATGGAAAAATGTAAGCTATAAAAATTTCCCTCCTAGGATAACTGAAAGTAGGAGTTAACTGTCTTGGTTCCTTCGGGTACTCAAGGATCATAATTACATTATAAGCTTTTGCTGAAAGGCTTCCGGAGCAATAGAACTCTCAAGCAAACCTGTGGAGTTCACTGCTTTAACTGTATTATTTATTCTTTTACTTTCCTTTTTTTTTTCTAAAATGTGATTAGGTCAGGCTTTGAAAACATGCATATGTGCTACCAGAAGGCAGTGCTCACAAGAAAGTACCCATCTTTACAATAAATCTTGAAAACAATCATAGCTGAACAAATGCTATTTACATCTTGTGGGCAAAAAGACTTTGACAGATTTCATAACTGCAGATAAGCTGTGGCATTATTCAAGAACTCGGATGAAAGTTTATACAAGGAAAGTGCCAAGAAAATATATTACTTTTATAAACTAGAAAATGAAGAAATGCACGAGTCTTTCATCCTTAATCGTGCCATAGTAAAAGTTCAAGTGTTCCACCACCAAATTCGGCCAGTTCTTCCGACGCAATGTTTCCCAGATCTGCCCTTCCTCTCCACCTTGGTCCAAATTCTGCTTCCAAGTGTTTAGCACAGTATTCTGCACAGGGTAAGCTCTCAATACCAATGAATGACTGTGGATAACTATTGTATCAGCCTCTGTGTTAGTCTAGCTGCCTCCAGCCTCTCCCCACGGTCTATAATTCTGCACAGATCGTCCTGTTGAAGTGTTACTGGGCACCTATCTCCATTGCTCCGAATCTTCCAGTGGTTCCCCGTGTCACTCTAAAACAAGTAAAATCTCCTGGCAAACAGCTTCAAGACTCCCTAGTCAATCAATGATATTTACTGGGTGCTTATTGTGTGCACAGCACTGTACTAAGCCCTTGGAAGAGAACAATGCAAGGCAGCTAGCAGACAATCCCTGCCCTCAAACAGTTAAACACTTACTGGAGGGAGACAGACATTAAAATAAATTACAAATGGGGGAAGCAGCAGAGTATAAGGATATGTACCTAAGTGTTGTAGGGACAGGAGTGGAGTGAGAAATACAGACCGGAGATCTCAAGTGATGTAAAAGGGGACAAATAAGGTGGGGAGATGATCTCAATGGGAGGGTCTGCCAATGTCTTGTTCGTTTTATGGTATTCAAGCACTTAGTACGTATCAATGATTTATTCATTCAATCGTATTTATTGAGCGCTTACTGCGTGCACAGCACTGTACTAAGCATTTGGAAAGTACAAGTCGGCAACAAATAGACGGGCCCTACTTTCATTCATTCAATCGTTTTTATTGAGCGCTTACTGTTTGCAGAGCACTGTACTAAGCATTTGGAAAGTACAAATCGGCAACATATAGACGGGCCCTACTTTCATTCATTCAATCGTTTTTATTGAGCGTTTACTGTGTGCAGAGCACTGTACCAAGCTCTTGGGAAGTACAAATCGGCAACATATAGAGACGGTCCCTACCCAACAACGGGCTCACATCTACTGTGGTCAAGCACTGTACTAAGTGCTGGAGAAAGGCAGTACAACAGAGTTGGTAGAGGTTGGCAATGGGGAAGCTAGTGAGGAGGATGATACAGTAATCCGTCTCTATATGTTGCCAACTTGTACTTCCCAAGCGCTTAGTACAGTGCTCTGCACACAGTAAGCGCTCAAAAAATATGATTGAATGAATGAATGAATAGTCCAGTTGGGTACTGACAAGAGCTTGAACCAGGATAATGGCCTTAAATTCATCCTGTTTTGGGAAGATCATTTTTCTTATTGATCAAGACTACTTGGGAGGCTTTTCCTGTCTTCCACAATGTTGGCAATTTTGTACCATCTGCTAATTTGATGAGCATATTTTTGATATCTTTATTTCGGGGCATGAATAAAGGTAGAGAAAAGTTTGATAGGATGAAAAACTGATCACAAAAAACATTTAATAACATGCACAAGGATAAGCCCCTTGAATCTCGAAGTGAATAATGTTAAAATTTTGGCATTTAATAATTATTAGTAATAACTAGGAGATCAGAGAGGAGGCTGATGCAATAATCCAGTCGGGATAGGATGAGAGATTGAACCAGCAAGGTAGCGGTTTGGATAGAGAGGAAAGGGTGGATCTTGGCGATGGTGAGACCGGTAGTTTTTGGTGATGGATTGGATGTGTGGGGTGAATGAGGGAGTGGAGTCAAGATGACACCAAGGTTAATCCCCATTTTCAAGATGAGGTAACTGAGGACCAGAGAAGTGAAGTGACTTGCCCAGGGTCACACAGCGGACATGTAGCGGAGCCAGAATCAGAACCCATGTCCTCTGACTCGCAGGCCCATGCTCTTTCTGCTGAGCCACGCTGTTCTCACCAGTGCCATAAAAAGGTGCCAAAAAGCTTCCTCCGTTCATTTTCATTCACCTCAGGCCAGGTGGGAAGGAGGCATATATGTGTGGAGCGGCCAAAATGCCAAGGCCAGTTGGGTGTTTGTGTGGGATGTGGCGTCAGATGGTATTGGTTATCAATAATAATATTAATTATGGTATTTGTTAAGCACTTACTATGTGCCAGACACTTTTACTTGTACTCCTATTTATTTTATTTTGTTAGTATGTTTGGTTTTGTTCTTTGTCTCCCCCTTTTAGACTGTGAGCCCACTGTTGGGTAGGGACTGTCTCTATATGTTGCCAATTTGTACTTCCCAAGCGCTTAGTACAGTGCTCTGCACATAGTAAGCGCTCAATAAATACGATTGATGATGATGATGATGATACAAGACAATCAGTTTGGTCGCAGTCTCTGTCCCACATAGGGCTCACACTCTTAATCCCCTTTCTCCTGTCGTGGGAACTGAGGCCCGGAGAAGTGAAGTGACTTGCCCAAGGTCACGCAGCACACACGTGGCAGAGCCGGGATTAGAACCCAGATCCTTCTTACTCCCAGGCATGAGCTCTATCCACTAGACCATGCTGCTTGACTGTACCCTCAGGTTGGTTGTACTGTGAGGAGATGCAATCAAGTGTACCAGTGTAACCAAGTAAAGCAGCATGGCTCAGTGGAAAGAGCCCGGGCTTGGGAGTCAGAGGTCATGGGTTCAAATCCCGGCTCCCCCACGTGTCTGCTGTGTGACCTTGGGCAAGTCACTTAACTTCTCTGAGCCTCAGTTACCTCATCTGTAAAATGGAGATTAAGACTGTGAGCCTCACATGGGACAACGTGATCACCTTGTATCCCCCCAGCACTTAGAACAGTGCTTTGCACATAGTAAGCACTTAACAAATGCCATCATTATTAGTAGTAGTAGTGTGAGAGTATTAATTTAGGACCCGCCAGATACAGTGCACTATACTAAGTGCTTGGGAGGTATAAAGCAAAGTGATACATTCCCAGCCCACTTACCAGGGGGAGTTAGGCACACAGCTAGTTCCAAAGAGAGTAAGCAATCATTGGAGGCAGGAGAGGTGAGAGCCATGGTCAGTGAGATCAATCAATCAATCAATTGTATTTATTGAGCGCTTACCCTGTGCAGAGCACTGTACTAAGTACTTGGGAAGTACAAGTTGGCAAGAAGATGCTCTTCTTGGGAGGAGAGCAGATCTCAAACTGGGAAGTAGTGGGTGATGAACTGGGCGGATATGTGGATTGGACTGATTGAAATAATTTGGCTGATAGAGAAGCAGCATGGCCCAGTGGATAGTGCATAGGACAGAGTCAGAAGGGCCTGGGTTCTAGTCCTGGCTCTGCCACTTGTCTGCTAGGTGATCCTGGGCAAGTCACTTTACTTCTCAATGCCTCGATTCCCTCATTTGGAAAATGGGGATTAAGACTGTGGGCCCTATGAAGGACAGGAACTGTGTCCACCCCGATTATCTTGTATCCACCCCAGCACTTAGAACAGTGCTTGAACATAGTAAGGGCTTACCAAATACCACAACTATTAAGTGGGGAGACAACTGGTGAAGAGTCTTAAAGCCAATACTCAGGAGGAGCTGCTTAACGGGAAGGGAAATGGGGAGCCATTGGAGGTTTCTGAAGAGATTGATTCTTTCATGCAATCATATTTATTCAACCCAGGGCACTGTACTAAGAGCTTGGGAGAGTACAATACTCTCCTAATACTCCAAATACTCAGAGCAGCAGTGTGGCTCAATGCAAAGAGCACGGGCTTTGGAGTCAGAGGTCATGGGTTCAAATCTCAGCTCTGCCAAATGTCAGCTGTGTGACTTTGGGCAAGTCACAAGTTCTCTGGGCCTCAGTTACCTCATCTGTAAAATGGGGATGAAGACTGTGAGCCCCCGGTGGGACAACCTGATCACCTTGTAACCTCCCCAGCGCTTAGAACGGTGCTTTGCACATAGTAAGTGCTTAACAAATGCCATTAAAAAAAATACAGCAATAAACAGTTCTACTCCCAGCCCACAACGGGCTTACAGTCTAGCGTGGGGGAGAAAGACACCAAAACAAATAGGATGACAGCTATCTACATCAGTGCTGTGGGGCTGGGAGGGGGGAAGAATAAAGGGAGCAAGTCAGGGCGATGCAGAAGGGAGATGTGAGCTGAATGTTGTTTTACTAAGAGGAGTCCAGGGAGGAATTGATTAGTGCTAGTGGTTGGCAGAGTGCCACTCCTCTTTCCCCCTGTGGGTCCCATTCTCCGGGGGACCCAGAGTGCAAGCCAGCAGGCGAGCAGGGAGGCAGCGCCAAGAGCTCGCAAATGACTTACACACGAGCGATTTCACTGTCACGCTAATGCAATGCTTTAATCCCATCGTCTGCCTTGAGGTTGCCTTGCTCTAAGCTTTAGGCCCCTCTCCCCACTTCAGCTAGAGATTTTTCAGTACGCCTGCCCGCCTGCCAAGCTTGCAGAACACGCGAGACGGTTCGTTGGTCAGAAATCTTTAATGCTGATGGCGTTCCCCAGAAACCAAATACAACTGAGGTCGTCTGGTTCCCGGAGCAATGTTCTTTCAACTAACTGCACGGCATAACCATGTGGCATATAAAAGCTGGCTGTAAATTATTCCACTATGCCTTGCATGCCAGACACTTCTTGGTATAGAGGCACGCCCCAGATTACAGCCACTCCATGATACAGACAACACAGTGCGGGTAACCCATGTTACAGCCATTCTGTGGCTCTCTAACACCCAAGGAAACAGCCATTATGGTTTGAAGCCATACCCCGCATTAAGGTCACCCCAAAATACATTTAACTTGGGGATAGCGTCATTGGCATTTCAGCATCAATGGTATTTACAGAGCATTTACTGTGTGCAGAGCACTGTACTAAGCACTTGGGAAAGTACAATACAAAAGAGTCAGTGGACACATTCCCTGCCCACAGTGAGTTTAAAGTCTAGAGGAGAGTTTTATTTGTTTTGTACCACAAAGCACAAATGTGTTTCAAGTAGCAAGTTTGAAGGGAAGTTTGAGTTTATCTGTAGTTTATTTCTACTAATATCTGTCTCCCCCTTAGACCATAAGCTCGTTATGGGCAGGGAATGTGTCTGTTTATTGTTATACTGTAATCACCCAAGGGCTTAGTACATTGCTTTGCATTCATTCATTCATATTTATTGAGCGCTTACTATGTGCAAAGCACTGTACTAAGCACTTGGGAGAGTACAATAAAACAAAAGACATATTCCTGCCCACAAGTTCACAGTCTAGAGGGGGAGACAGACATTAATATAAATAGACAAATTAATAATAATAATAATAATAATAATGGTATTTGTTAAGCGCTTACTATGTGCAGAGCACTGTTCTAAGCACTGGGGGATACAAGGTGATCTAGTTGTCCCACGTGGGGCTCACAGTCTTAATCCCAATTTTACAGATGAGGTAACTGAGGCTCAGAGAAGTTAAGTGACTTGCCCAAGGTCACACAACAGACATGTGGCGGAGCCGGGATTCAAACCCATGACCTCTGACTCCAAAGCCCGGGCTCTTTCCACTGAGCCACGCTGCTTCTCTATAACTAAAATAACTAAACATATACCCACAGTAAGTGCTCAATAAATATGATTGAATGATGGGGAATTAGCAGGGTGGAGATATGACCATCATTGTTTGATACGCTAACAAGCCAAAGCACTGGTTGCAAGAATTTTATAATTGTGATTTCACTGCCAATTTTTGGACTGAGAACTCTCAGTCAATTTTAAAGAAAGGTGAATTTATAGAAATGACTGAAGACTCCAGAGAGAGGTGCTCCAAGGTATGAAGAGGTGTTCGGAAGGACTGGCTACCAGGTGTTTCATGAAGAAAAGAATAAGGTTGCTAGTCAAGCTCAAGTGGAAAAATGCTTCCTTAAAGGCAAGAAACCACTACCACAGTCAGCAGAACAGGCTCTTTACTTTTGCAGTTTCCTGCGGAGATTCATAATCATACTATCACTCCTCATTTAGTTAATGTTGGGGTATTAAGCTGTGAATTACTTTAACAAAGATTAAACAATTAAACAATATTTTAGCGATGCTTAAGGCAGCAGTATCTAACACATAAAGGAATCCCACATGTTTCCAGAGGTTTTGGAATGGATCCCAATTTGCAACACGTGAGACTATGGGGAAATGTAACCCCCAACAAGATACGTCCTTGTTTTGGAGAAACGCAGCTCGGCTGGATCACGGGTCAGTACTCCTCTGTCTCTCAGAATCTGAGCTTAAATTCTTCTGCGACATCTCAGAGTATTAGTTCATTTTCACATTTGCTGCAACCAAATCAACTTAAAAATGAATATCAATAAAAATGAATTTCAATCCTGCATCATCTTGCTGTCGTGACAGCTAAAGACAGTATGTGAAGACCTTCCCCATGAAAAATAATAATAATAATGATGGCATTTATTAAGCTCTCATTATGTGCAAAGCACTGTTCTAAGTGCTGGGGAGGTTACAAGGTGATCAGGTTGTCCCATGGGGGGCTCACAATCTTAATCCCCATTTTACAGATGAGGGAACTGAGGCACAGAGAAGGTAAGTGACTTAACCAAAGTCACCCAGCTGACAATTGGTGGAGCCGGGATTTGAACCCATGACCTCTGACTCCAAAGCCCTCGCTCTTTCCACTGCTTCTACTACTAATCCTCTACTAGGTCCTGACAAATTAAAAATAGAAAAACAAAAAACCCATGAACTCTGCCTTTGAGTTTATGCCCTGGGACAATATTACACCCCTGCAAACAAAAGTGAAAACTATAGTAATGATTAATCAATCAATTGTATTTATTGAGCACTTACTGTGTGCAGAGCACTGTACTAAGCGCTTGGGAAGTACAAGTTGGCAACATATAGAGACGGTCCCTACCCAACAGTGGGCTCAGTACAACAGTACTACATCAACACAGTCCCTGTCCCCACAAAGGACTCACAACCTAAATAGGAGGACAAGTACTGAATTCCTGTTTGACAGATGAGGCCACTGAGGCCCAGGGAAGTTAAGTGACTTGCCCAAGGCCACAAAGCAGGCAAGCAGCAGAACTGGGAATAGAAACCAGGTCCTCTTACTCCCGGACATGTGCCCCTTCCACTTGGTTAAGCTTTCCCCATCTTTTTTTTTTTTTACAGGTATCTGTCAAGCGCTTACTCTGTGCCAAACACTGTACTAAGCACTGGGGTAGATACAAGCTAATCAGGTAGGACACAATTCAAGTCCCACATGGGACCACAGTCTATTCTTTTCCTCCAGTTTACCAAGGTGAATCTCACGCAATCGTGCCCCCAAAACAACCAGTTACCAATCTCCATTTCAATGCGTTGAAAACAAGGCTGGAATCACAATAGGTGTTAAGCAGAAGGCAGTACCTGTTCATTACTTTTCCCAAACTATCACCCTATTTGCTTCTACAAAAATAGAACCCACAAGCAAAATAGAAGAGAGTTGCATGGGGAAGAATAAATAATAATAATAATGGCATTTGTTATGCGCTTACTATGTGCCGAGCACTGTTCTAAGTGCTGGGGTAGACACAAGGTAATCAGGTTGTCCCACGTGGGGCTCACAGTCTTAATCCCCATTTTACAGATGAGGTAACTGGGGAACAGAGAAATCAAATGACTTGCCCCAAGTCACACAGCCGATCAATGGCAGAGCTGGGATTAGAACCCACAACCTCGGACTCCCAAGCCCATGCTCTTTCCACTGAGCCACGCTGCTTCTTAGAAGCATGGCCTGCTGGAAAGAGCATGGGCCTTGGAGTTGGAGGACCTGGGTTTCTAATCCCAGCCCTGTGATTTACCTGCTGTGTGACCCTGGGCAAGTCACTTAACTTCTCCATGCCTCAGTTCCCTCATCTGTAAAATGGGGATTCGATACCTGTTCTCACTCCCACTAGGACTGTGAGCCTCACGTGGGACCTGAGCATCTTGTTATCTGCCCCAGTATTTAGTAGGGGCTCAGCACCTAGTAAGCGCTCACCAAACTCCGCGGTTATTATTGTCCATTGCATTCCACATCTGCTATAAGCTTATGAAACTGCATGTGCAGGTGTCATCGAAAAGGCCAAGACGAGACATATTTCTGGCGGCGTTGTATGCACTAAAAGGCTATTCCTTGGTTTGTTGCCACGATTGATGCTGCAACACCTGGTCCTTGGATCTCAATCCTCACAAAGCTTTTGTTCCAAAAAGAGGCCTGCCCTTCTGGTTTGTGGAAGACCACTGTGTTCTACCTTCAGCAACTGACTCCCAGCTTTCAGCTGGATCTCCTCTGTCCTCCTTGCTTTCAGTTTCCAAATCTGAGCTCACCAAACCAGCGGTTGTTTGGATATCCTGCTGTCATTCGCTTTCCTCAACTGTAATGATGGGGGCACAGCTTGAATAAATGCCAAAGCCAGTCAGGGAACAAGGAATGCAAATTCAGTTTCTCCCCGAAATCAGACTATGTACCCACAGAACAAATACTATACTGTAGCTCACTTTTTATTTACCCACGATGAGCTTACTATTAATCTAATCCTAATTGCCATGGAAACAAACGGAGAAAGAGTCTTTTGAAGCCCCCATGTGAACGAGACAGTCCAATTACCTTCAAATTCACAAAACAGCCAGAGTTTATTAGCAGGGCACAATTTCAATCTCATTTAAAAGAACATTTTGATTGTGGAGTGTGTGTCTTTCAGGTTCTGTCCCGAATATTTTCCTTTACTTACTACATTTTATTTAAGCAAGTGACCTAGAGCTATTGTAAAGCTGGATTTCTTGAATTTCTTGAAATTACTTCCCCCAGAAAATATTTATATGAAAAGATATAAACAGTTTGCAGTTGTTTAACAAGTGCACATCGAGGTACATTTGACTTAAATTTAAAAGGTATATACTGCTTTTCAAAAGGAAATGTTACCGTGTATTTTTCCTGAAAACAAAGAATCTAGATAGGCTCAATTTTAACCTGGTTGTCATTCCAGAATCATGCACTTGTGTATCCAAATTATTCACCAAAGGTAGGAATTTAAAATCAAGCACTGAATTTTATGACAAGTCTGCCCAAGTTCTTAAGAAAGAAAAAGAGAATGGGCTGAACCACGGCTAAAAATTAGATCCACCTTCCTTTTTATAAAGCTACTTACAGAGAAACCTAAAATTCATTTTAAGCCAGTAGGAACTCAGAAGTACGGCTTGGAAATTCAACGCACCTCAAATCAAATACCGTTGACTGACTGATTGATCTCAAGGATTAGATATGACTAGATCAAGTCTATCAATAAACCAATGGTATTTACTGAACTTCTACAGTGTGCAGAGCATGGTACTAACTGCTTGGAAAAGTACAATAACACAGAGTTGGCAGGCATGATCCCTACCTATCCCATCAGAAACAACAGTCGAGGCTTGAACTAGGCCCAATTATCGGACATGAAGGGCTAGGGGAAACAATACAGGTCTGGGAATCAAAAGGACTTGGGTCCTAATCCCAGCTCTGCCACTTGTCTGCTCTGTTGACCAGCTCCTGTGGGCAGGGAATATGTCTACTAACTCTCCAAAGCACTTAGTACAGTGCTCTGCAACCAGGAAGTGCTTAATAAATACTATTGATTGATTGACTGAGAGTAGCACCCTATCCCAATGATGGACACCGAATGGGATCCTTCCTTGCAAACTCTCCCTGACAACAATTTCACACCCCTCTAGTAGCTCTAGCAGGAATAACTAAATTGCCTTCTTGTCTTCAGAGTTCAGAAAAAAGTGCATTTCCTAGCAATGGGATGATTTTCAGGAACAAATCCACTTACAAAAATTCTTTGGGAAATTATCCTTAACATTGTGTGGTTCTAGATCAGCTTGATTCCCTATAAACTTAGTAACTAACTCAGCCTAGGACAAACTCTCAATACATATCCTTGATGATGTTGAAAAGAACAGTAAACTCGGTTAAAAAATAATAACAGTAATAATAACGATAATAATAACGATGGCATTTATTAAGTGCTTACTATGTGCAAAGCACTGTTCTAAGTGCTGTTATTACTGTTCTAACAGAAATAACAAGAAAAGCAGAAATTCATTACTGTTGGTAGGAAACTGTAAAGACTTAGCATTTGGATAATCAAACTATTGTCATCTAATGCCTCCAATCTTATAAACATGCATCTGATGTAAAATTAACTTAGAACCTCTTGATAGTATTGATAAAGTGTTCCATGACCGCCTTGATTTACAGTATGATTCCTGACCAAAATACAACCCAGAAATGCTGCACGATCTTTGCAACAGAGCCTGTACAGAAAGGCAAGGAGCAATACTACATGGCTTTTCATTCATTCATCCAGTCGGATTTATTGAGAGCTTACTGTGTGCAGAGCACTGTACAAAGCACTTAAAGGTCATTTTAAGGGCTTTTGAAGGTCATTCAAAAAGTATCTGACCCATCAACAGATTTGGCTTCTGACGATTACTGAACAAATGTATCACCCCAGAAGAATGAATCAAGACCAAGCTAACTCTATAGTTAGTCAAAAAAAAGGGCATGAAGGTGCCCTGTCTCAACTTTTCTCCCGATTGCCACTGGAGTGGGGTAGGGCTGGATGGTTCCCGTTCCGTGTATCCTGTGTCTGCTGTGTAACCCTGGGCAAGTCACTTCACTTCTCTGGGTCTCAGTTCCCTCATCTGGAAAATGGGGATTAATGGGCAAGTCACTTCACTTCTCTGTGTCTCAGTTCCCTCATTTGGAAAATGGGGATTAAGACTGTGAGCCCCAGGTGGGACAAGGGCATGTCCAACCCAATTTCCTTGAATCCACCCCAGCACTTAGAGCTGGAGGCCTTCCCTGACTGAGCCCCCTTTTTCCTCTCCTCCTCCCCATCCCCTCCACCCTACCTCCTTCCCCTCCCCACAGCACTTGTATATAGTTGTACAAATTTATTACTCTATTTATTTCACTTTTTCATATTTACTATTCTATTTATTTTGTTAATGATGTACTTATAGCTATAATTCTATTTGTTCTGTCGATTCTGACACCTATGTGTTTTGTTTTGTTGTCTGTCTCCCCCTTCTAGACTGTGAGCCCGTTGTTGGGTAGGGACCGTCTCTACATGTTGCTGACTTGTACTTCCCAAGCACTTAGTACAGTGCTCTGCACAAGGAAGCGCTCAATAAATACGATTGAATGAATGAATGAATAGCAAGTGCTTAACAAATACCACAATTACTATTAAGTCACTTCATTTCTCTGTGCCTCAGTTACCTCTTCTGTGAAATGGGGATTGAGACCGTGAGCCTTATGTGGGACAGAGACTGTGTCCAACCTAATTTGCCTGTATCCACCCCAGCACTTAGAATAGTGCTTGGCACACAGTAAGCAATTAACAAACATCACAATTATTATAATTATATGAAGAGGGACTGGGAAGTCAGTGTCAGAATTCATGGTCCACTGGGAAAACTCTCTCAATAAACTCTGAGCATCTTGAAAATCTCGAGATGGCCACACAGCTAATGTCTGTGTTTTAGAGGCATCTACTTTAGAAAGTAGATGATTCTGAATTGCTTCACCGAGTGAGGTTAGCATGAGGAGTTGAAAATGAACCTCAAGAAAACAGATCACCCAAATCAGAGCCAGAGAAACCCTACCCAATGTCAGATAACTGCATTAGCAACACAGATATAAATGTTGCTATTGAATTCTAATACCTATGCAGTATTTAAGACATTTGTTAAGCGCTATTTGCCAGACACTGTACTAAGCACTGGGGTAGATAATAATAATAATAATAATAATAATAATAATAATAATAATAATGTTGGTATTTGTTAAGCGCTTACTATGTGCCAAGCACTGTTCTAAGCACTGGGTTACAAGCTAATCAGATTGGGCACAGTCCATGCCCCTCATGGGGCTCAATTCTCAATCCCTATTTTTCAGATGAAATAACTGAGGCCCAGAAAAGTTAAGTAACTTGCCCAAGGTCACACAGCAGACAAGTGGTAGAGCCAGAATTAGAACCCAGATCCTTCTGATTCCCAGGCCAGTACTACAATCCAACAGTGCTTAGACAGAGTAAAAGAAAACCAAAGAAGCCACCGTGCCCCCTGAGAAACTGACAACATTTGCTACAATGAGACATCAAGCTTCTATAATAATTCAAGTTGTGGTAATGGCCAACCTTCTCTCTGACTGTAAGACCTGAACCTGTCACATAAGGCATGTCACTTTTCAAGAGCAATTTCACCATCACCCAAAAACCACACTCATCATCAAGTGACCAAGTGGGCTCACCAGCAATGAAGTACCAAGACAATCCATTCATTAAGCAATGCTCATCACAACCGAACTCTGTTGGACAGGATGTGAGCAGACAGATAACAGCGGGATGCCTAGGAACTTGTAACATGATTAATTAAAATAACAGCAATAATAACAACCGTGGTATTTGTTATTATTTATTATGATGGCATTTATTAAGCGCTTACTATGTGCAAAATACTGTTCTAAGCACTGGGGAAGTTACAAGGTCATCAGGTTGTCCCATGGGGGGCTCACAATCTTAATCCCCATTTTACAGATGAGGTAACTGAGGCACAGAGAAGCTAAGTGACTTGCCCAAAGTCACACAGCTGACAACTGGTGGAGCTGGGATTTGAACCCCTGACCTCTGACTCCAAAGCCCATGCTCTTTTCACTGAGCCACGCTGCTTCTCATTTGTTAGGCACTTAATTGTGCCAAATGCTGTCCTAAGCATGGGAATAGAGACAATATAAGCGGATCAGTCGGTCCCTGCCCCCCATGTGGCTCACGGACTAAGGGAGCTGGAGAATGGGTGCTGGATCCCCATTTCACGCAAGACAACTGAGGTACTGAGAAGCTAAGTGACTTGCCCAAGGACACACAGCAGGCCGGATTAGAACCCCAGTCCCCTGACTCCCCTTTTCCACTAAGCCACGCTACTTTTTTGAAAGGGAGCATATGGAGGCAGAGAGGACCAAAAAAATTTAGAGACAGAATAAAGAACAGTCTTAAATTATGCAATATAGCAGTAGACAGTTGGGAGACTCTGACAGCAGCAAATCAGCATGGCACATAATAATAATAATATTTGTTAAGTGTTTACTATATGCCAGGCACTGTACTAAGCCCTGGGGTAGATACAAGGAAACTGGATTGGACACAGTCCCTATACCATCTTAATCCCCATTTTACAGATGAGGGAACTGAGGCCCAGAGAAGCGAAGTGACTTGCCCAAAGCCACACAGCAGACAAGTGGTGGAGGTGGGATTAGAACCCATGACCTTCTGACGCCCAGGTCTGTGCTCTGTTCCCTACACAATAATCAGGTGGGCTTGCTCTCCTTGAGCAAAGGCTGAGGGAAGATTAGAAGAGATGGTCTCAAAAAGAGAGAAAGACCCTGAAAGTGAAAAATGCATCAATGCAAGTACTTCTTAAAAAGTGTGCCAGCAATACAGCAGGTGGGAATTCAGTCATGCAGACAGTAGGGAGTGGGGAGAGAAGGGAGGAAAACGGAGGAAACAACTGAGACCAAAGGTCAGGATGGAGTGCAGTTCAGCCAACTTAGAAATACTACCAAAATAATAATAATAATAATAATAGCATTTATTAAGTGCTTACTATGTGCAAAGCACCGTTCTAAGCGCTGGAGAGATTACAAGGTGATCAGGTTATCCCATGGGGGTTCACAGTCTTAATCCTCATTTTACAGATGAGGTAACTGAGACACAGAAAAGTTAAGTGACTTGCCCAAAGTCACACAGCTGACAAGTGGCAGAGCCGGGATATGAACCCATGACCTCTGACTCCAAAGGCCATGCTCTTTCCACTGAGCCATGCTGCTTCTCGTAATAAGGGTAAGCATACAGAGCTATTCTGTAGGGACATCCATGGTACCCACCTTTGTCTACATTTTAGAGTTATGTGCTGGCATACTGCCAGACACATGCTCTCCCTCCACATTCTGGATAGAATATGATGGCGAAATTGAGGAACTTTCTCCTGATAAAGCTCATCTGTCTGGACAGAAGATGTAAGTGTGAAGGTGGGGTTTGCTGAGGCAGGTGGAATAGAATACGGGGTGGACACTAAGACGGTGTGGAAATCCACCTCGAATAGCGGGATTCGTTATTTAATATTTCACAGGAAGGAATCGTGTGGGGATGGAAGTCGGGCAAACCACCCTGTCCTGGCGAAAATAATTGTTTTTTGTGGGAGAGCATTTCAACTGTTCCTTCGAGGCCGCTTCATCAGACAGGACACAGGGGATTACTGGGGATTACACAGGGTATGACTCTATTTATTTATTACTCCATTTATTATTACTCTATTTTATTTACTTATTACTCTATTATTACTCTATTTTATTTGTACATATTTATTCTATTTATTTTATTTTATTAATATGTTTTGTCTTGTCTGTATTACTCTATTTATTTACTTGCACATATCTATTCTATTTATTTTATTTTGTTAGTATGTTTGGTTTTGTTCTGTGTCTCCCCCTTTTAGACTGTGAGCCCACTGTTGGGTAGGGACTGTCTCTATATGTTGCCAACTTGTACTTCCCAAGCGCTTAGTACAGTGCTCTGCACACAGTAAGTGCTCAATAAATATGATTGATTGATTGATAAGATGCCAGTTTATTTGACTTCAGGGATCAGCGAGAATGTCACCTCTGAACTACAGGAAAACTGACTCAGTGCTGCGTACGATAAATGGCCCGATCAATTGTATTGATTGAGTGCTTACTGTGTGCAGAGCCTTGTACGAAGCACTTGAGAGAGCATGAGAGAACAGAGATGGTAGACACATTCCCTTCACACAACAAGCTTGCCACTACGTACATGATTTTCTAGGATTTCTGAGCTTGAGGGCCCATTCGCTCTAGACTGTAAGCATCTCATGGGCAGGGATCATGTCAATCGTTCTATTGTATTGTACTCTGTATTGTACAGAGAAACAGTGTGGCTCAGTGGAAAAGAGCACGGGCTTTGGAGTCAGAGGTCATGGGTTCAAATCCCAGCTCTGCCAATTGTCAGCTGGTGACTTTGGGCAAGTCACTTCGCTTCTCTGTGCCTCAGTTACCTCATCTGTAAAATGAGGATGAAGACTGTGAGCCCCCCGTCGAACAACCTGATCACCTTGTAACCTCCCCAGAGCTTAGAACAGTGCTTTGCACATAGTAAGCACTTAATGAATGCCATCGATATTATTATTATTACTCTTCCGAGCATTTAGTGAAGTGCTCTGCACACAGTAAGCACTCCAATAAATACCTTTTGTATATATGTGTGTACATATTTATTACTCTATTTATTTTACTTATTTTAAATCTATTCTATTTATTTTATTTTGTTAGTATGTTTGGTTTTGTTCTCTGTCTCCCCCTTTTAGACTGTGAGCCCATTGTTGGGTAGGGACTGTCTCTATATGTTGCCAACTTGTACTCCCCAAGCGCTTAGTACAGTGCTCTGCACACAGTAAGCGCTCAATAAATACAATTGATGATGATGATGACTGATTTGCCTCAGTGCCCCTCATCCTCTGTAATAACTCTATATAAAGCCTGACAGCTTTTTTTCCTTTTCAACAGTATCACCCACCCCTTCCCACCTTCAGATCCCTCTCGTTGTCCCTACTAGAATAAAGATGCTTCAGAAGAGCAAGTAGTGCACACTCTGCCAACATGGGAAGCAGTGTGGCACAATGGTTAGATCACAAGCCTAGGAATCAGAAGGCAATGGGTTCTAACCTTGTCTCCACCACTAGTCTGCTGAGTGACCTTGGGCAAGTCACTTCACTGTACCCCAGTTATCTCATCTGTAAAATGGGGACTGAGACTGTGGGCCTCACATGGCACAGGGACTGCGCCCAGCCCGATTTGCTGGTATCCACCCCAGCCCCTAGTAGAGTGCCAGGCACAAAGTAAGCGCTTAACAAATACCATCATTATTATTCTCTCATAATCCCTCATGATTCTGCAAAGGAACAGCATCCCATCATAAAATTTACTATGATAATAATAATGATGGCATTTATCATTATTTATTATTATTATTATTATTATATTATTATCATTATTTATCATTATTATAATAATGATGGCATTTATCACGAGAAGCAGCGTGGCTCAGTGGAAAGAGCCCGGGCTTTGGAGTCAGTGGTCATGGGTTCAAATCCCGGCTCCGCCAATTGTCAGCTGTGTGACCTTGGGCAAGTCACTTAGCTTCTCTGGGCCTCAGTTACCTCATCTGTAAAATGGGGATTGACTGTGAGCCCCCCGTGGGACAACCTGATCACCTTGTATCCCCCCAGCGCTTAGAACAGTGCTTTGCACATACTAAGCGCTAAATAAAATGCCATTATTATTATTATTATTATTTATTAAGCGCTTATTCATTCAATCGTATTTACTGAGTGCTTACTGTGTGCAGAGCACTGTACTAAGCACTTGGGAAGTACAAGTTGGCAACATATAGAGACGGTCCCTACCCAACAACGGGCTCACAGTCTAGAAGGGGGAGACAGACAGCAAAACAAAAGGTGTGGACAGGTATCAAGTCATCAGAATAAATAGAATTAAAGCTAGATGCACATCATTAACAAAATAAATAGAATAGTAAATATGTACAAGTAATATGTACACTGGGCCTCGGTTGCCACATCTGTACAACGGGGGATTCACACTGTTGAACCCCATTTGGGACATAAACTGAGCCCAACCTGATTAGCTTGGATCCACCTCAGGGCTTAGTATGCTGCCTCGCACACAATTGGGTAGGGACCCGTCGCTATATGTTGCCAACTTGTACTTCCCAAGCGCTTAGTACAGTGCTCTGCACACAGTAAGTGCTCAATAAATACGACTGATTGATTGATTAAATACCATAAAAAAAAAGAAGTCGGGTAGCATGCAAAACTGGTGGTGGGATATGCAGGCTACGGAAGGTATCCTTCTAGATTGTGAGCCCACTGTTGGGTAGGGACTGTCTCTATATGTTGCCAGCTTGTACTTCCCAAGCGCTTAGTACAGTACTCTGCACACAGTAAGCGCTCAATAAATACGATTGATTGATTGAGGGTCAGTAACATACTGGCTGCCACCAAACTGAAGGGATCAAAGGACACCCGTAGCCCACTGGGGTGAAGAAAGGACCAGGGCTCACTGATTTTGTGACTTGTCCCTCCTCAGTTAGGCCTGGCCATGTCCCCTGGAGGAAGATAAGCTTTTGAAGTTACGATGAGGGTAACGATGAATCTCTCTGTTTTTATAGTTTCAGTATCAGACCCTAGGGAAGGGTACTACATTAATGTAGTTTTTATTAAATGGATTTCTCTAGAGTGAGCTAAATGACTAATTATAGTAGTGACCTAATTTCCTTTGTCCAATTGGTACCAGCTGATGTTTTCCATTTTTTTTATTGCACTGTGAGCTAGAAGACTATTTTTTTTAACTAAGCAAGACATTCTCTTGTAGCATTTTCCAGGGTAACCTCAAGTTAATAAGTGTAAAATTATAATCCCTGCTTATTGTGTATACAGCACTGGGTCAAGTGCTGGGGTAGATACAAGGTAATCAGGTTGGATAAAGCGCCTGTTCCAATGGGGCTCACAGTTAAAGTAGGAGGGGGAACAGGTATTTCATTCCCACTTTACAGTTGGGGAAACGGACACAGAGAAGTGAAGTGACTGGTGTAAGGTCACACAGCCTAATCTGTTAGAACACAGTCCAATCCCCACATGGGGCTCACAGTCTAAATCCACCTGTTACAGATAATAATAATAATAATAATAATAATAATAATAATAATGGCATTTATTACGCGCTTATCATGTGCAAAGCACTGTTGTAAGCACTGGGGAGGTTACACGGTGATCAGGTTGTCCCACGGGGGCTCACAGTCTTAATCCCCATTTTACAGATGAGATAACTGAGGCAGATGAGAACACTGAAGCACAGAGAAGTAAAGTGACTTGCCCAAGGTCATGCAGCAGATGAGTGGTGGAGCTGGGATTAGAATCCAGGTCCTTCTGACTCCCAGGACCGTGTTCTATCCCCTGGAGCTACGCCGCTTCATCTTCTATCCACATTTTTTTTAACTGGATAATAATTTGTTGACTAGCTTTGGTGGCTTGATTATATTATCAACCTCCTTCCTGGTCTCTCTGCTTCTCAAGTCTCCCCACTCCAACCCATAATGCATGTTGCTGCACAGTTAACAATAATAATAATAATAATAGAGAAGCAGTGTGGCTCAGTGGAAAGAGCACAGGCCTGAGAAGCAGCGTGGCTCAGTGGAAAGAGCACGGGCTTTGGAGTCCAAGGTCATGGGTTTGAATCCTGGCTCCGCCAACTGTCAGCTGTGTGACCTTGGGCAAGTCACTTAACTTCTCTGAGCCTCAGTTCCCTCATCTGTAAAATGGGGATGATGACTGTGAGCCCCACGTGGGACAACCTGATCACCTTGTATCCCCCCCCAGCGCTTGGAACAGTGCTTTGCACATAGTAAGCACTTAACAAATGCCCTTCTAGACTGTGAGCCCACTGTCTTCTAGACTGTGAGCCCACTGTTGGGTAGGGACTGTCTCTATATGTTGCCAACTTGTACTTCCCAAGCGCTTAGTACAGTGCTCTGCACACAGTAAGTGCTCAATAAATACGATTGACTGATTGATTGATTGGGAGTCGGAGGTCATGGGTTCTAATCCCGACTCTGCCACTTGTCAACTGGGTGAACTTGGGCAAGTCACTTAACTTCTCTGAGCCTCAGTTACCTCATCTGTAAAATGGGGATTAAGACTGTGAGCCCCACACGGGACAACCTGATCACCTTGTATCCCCCCAGCACTTAAAACAGTGCTTTGCACATAGTAAATGCTTAATAAATGTCATTATTATTATTATTATTATTATTATTATTAATGGTATTTGTTAAGTGCTCACTGTGTGCCAAGCACTGTTCTAAGCAATGGGGTAGATTCAGGTTAATTAGGTTGGACACAGTCCCTGTCCCACATGGGGCTCACAGACTTAATCCCCATTTTCCAGGTAATGTAACTGAGGCCCAGGGAAGTTAAGTGACTTGCCCAAGGTCACACAGCAGACAAGTGGCAGAGTCGGGATTAGAACCCATGACATTTCTGACTCCCAGGCCTGGGCTCTATTCACTAGGCCATGCTGCTATAACTCTTTGGAGTGTCACTGGGCATACAAAAATAATTTGAAATTCAGCCCTCTGTCAAGTTTTCCAGAGTAAGTCCACCTGGCTCTAGTTACTCCAATACTCCAGGAAGCCTCATTAATTTGGAACTGATTAAATGGGAATTTGAGAAATTAGAATCAGCGTCTAACCCACTGCTGCTCTGATATTCCAGCCCCATAGTACTCACATAAAAATTCTACTGTTTCCCCTATCTGCAATGTATTTTAATGTCTGTCTTACCCTGAGAAGTGTAAGCTCCTAGTGGGCAGGAATCAAGCCCACCAACCCTGTTGTACTGTACTTTCCCAAACAATACAGTGCCCTGCACATAGTATGGGATCAATAAATACTATTGATTTATTGCTAAAGGAGAGCAGGCTTTCATTTCAGAGAGGAAAATTTTTATCTTGAATAACCAAACTGTTAAGCTACAAATAATAGAAAGTATTCCGATGCAGCAGGGCATCAGCAGGGAATAAGAAGGACAAGATAGGAGACTTGAATTTCCAACTGCCTTAGGCATAAAAGCCAATCAAAAACAAGTACAGACACCAGAAGTCTAAACCAGAACGTAGCACACCCTTATATCCATAATACTTGAGCCTAACTACGTTCTTAAAAAATACCTGTACAGTTTTCAATAATTTAGTCTGAACCTTCCGCTTTTTCTTACCTATTAGTAGGTTTAATTTGCCGCTATATTATGTATGTGCACACACACCTACACACACAGCATGCAAATTCACTACCAGAAATAGATATTGAAGTTTCAAAGTTCCTGCCAGTACTGAAAATGGTGATGGTGTCCCATTGAGAACAGATGAATCTTGTCCTGAATTTTCAGGACCAAGAGCCTACCTAAAAGAACCGATTATAAAGCTTGTAGTTTGAACAGTGTCACCTGTACTCTTTCACTCCATTAGTAAGACACTATCCCCAGTCAATCAAATTTATTGAACGCTTAATGTGTGCAGAGCACAGCATTAAGCGCTTGGGAGAACGCAACAGAACAGAGTTGATAAACACGTTCCCTGCCCACAGTGAGCTTACAGTCAAGGGGGAAATGGACATTAATACGAATATATCCGTAATTTATATGTATGTAAGTGCTATGGGGTGGAAGGTGGGGTGAATAAAGAGAGCAAATTCAAGTGCAAGGGCAACACAGAAGGGAGAGGGAGAAGAAGTGAGGGGTTAGTAGGGGAAGGCCTCTTGGAGGAGGTGTGCTTTTAATAAGATTTTGAAGGTGGAGAGAGTGATAGTCTGTCACATATGAAAGGGGAAGGTACTCCAGGCCAGAGGCAGGATCGGTGGCAAGATAGACAAGATCTAGGTACAGTGAGTAGCTCGGCATGAGGTGAGTAAAATGTGTGGGCTGAGTAGTGGTAGCAAAGCAGCGAGATAAGGTAGGAGGGGGCAAGGTGATTGAGTGCTTTAAAGCCGATGTTAAGGAGCTTCTCTTTAATGCAGAGGCAGATGGGCAACCACTGAAGGTTTAGGGAAGTGGGAGACGTGGACTGAATGGTTTTATAGATAAATGATTCAAGCGGCGGAGTGGAGTTTGGACCAGAGTGGGGAGAGACGGGAGGTAGGGAGGTCAGCAAGGAGGCTGATACTGTAATCAAGGCAGGATAGGATAAGTGCTTGGATTCAAGTGGTAGCAGTTGGGAGGGAGAGGAAAGGGTGGATTTTAGTGAAGCCGAGAGTGAGGAGTTTTTGCTTGATTCATAGGTTGACAGGCAGCCACTGGAGATTTTTGAGGAGGGGAGTAACATGCCCAGAGCGTTGCCGCACAAAGATGATCCGGGCAGCAGAGTGAAGTATAGACTGAAGAGGGGAGAGGCAGGAGGATGGGAGATCAGAGAGGAGGCTGATGCAGTCGGGATAGGATGAGGGATTGAACCAGCAAGGGCGGATCTTGGCGATGTTGTGAAGGTGAGACCGGCAGGTTTTGGTGACGGATTGGATGTGTGGGGTGAATGAGAGCAGAGTCGAGGATGACACCAAGGTTGCGGGCTTGTGAGACAGGAAGGATGGTAGTGCTGTCTACAGTGATGGGAAAGTCAGGGAGAGGGCAGGGTTTGGGAGGGAAGATAAGGAGTTCAGTCTTGGACATACTGAGTTTTAGATAGCGCTGGTTAATTCACAGTCGGGAAAACTCCTTTTGCCTAGTGCATTTCTTTTCAATTTAGCAGTGCTGCCATCTGCAAAAGACGGAAAAGCTCAATATCTGGCCTGCCATTCTAGGTGGTATTTGTTGAGCACTTACTATGTGCCAGGCACTGTACTAAGCACTAGGGTGGATATAAGCAAATTGGGTTGGACACAGTCCCTGTCCCATATGGGGCTCACGGACTCAATCCCCATTTTACAGATGAGGTAACTGAGGCCCAGAGAAGTGAAGTGATTTGCCCAAGGTCACACAGCAGACAAGTGGCAGAGCCGGGATTAGAACCCACGACCTTCCAACTTCCAGGTCTGTGCTCTATCCACTAGGCCATGCTTCGCTTGGGAACCTTCCCACCTATTGGCATAGCCCCAAGCAGACACTCCCCCTTCCCTCATCCATTTTGCACTTGGGTGCTCAATCAGTGGCGCTTACAGTGTATGGAGCACTGTACTAAATGGATGGGACAGTACAACAGAGTTGGTAATAATAATAATAATAATAATGGCATTTATTAAGTGCTTACTATGTGCAGAGCACTGTTCTAGGCACTGGGGGGATACAAGGTGATCAAGTTGTCCTATGTGGGGCTCAGGGTCTTAATCCCCATTTTACAGTTGAGGTAACTGAGGCTCAGAGAAGTTAAGTGACTTGCCCAAGGTCACACAGCAGACATGTGGCAGAGTTGGCAATCAAACCCATGACCTCTGACTCCAAAGCCCATGCTCCTTCCACTGAGCTGTGCTGCTTCTCTGGTAGACACATCCCCTTCCCACATCGAACTCACAGTCTAGAGAGGGAGATGGACATGAATATAAAAAAATGCTCATCATTAAGGCTAAAATCACAGAAATGCCCTCTGAGCCTGTTCTCATTTGGAGTAGTGGTATTTCCTCAGCCCCTACTCGGTGCAGTGGCACTGTACTAGGACTTGGGAAGCACAAAGTTAAGAAGCACCACATTCCCTGCCCACAAAGGGGTCACACTCTAAAAGGGGAGGGGAGCAAAGAAATATTTACAACCAGGTTAGTCCAAAGCCCTGATGTCCTTCGGCTTTTGTCAAGAGGCCTTCCCCGACTAAGCCCTCATTTCCTCTTTTCCCAATCCCTTCTGCATCATCCTGATTTGCTCCCTTTATTCACCCCTCCTTCATCTCCATTGCCCTAATGTACATATCCAGAATTTATTTATATTAATGTTTGTTTGCCCCTCTAACCTGATTACCTTGTCTCTACCCCAGCACTTAGAAGAGTGCTTGGCACATGGTAAATGCTTAACAAATACCACAATTATTATTATTATTAGACTGTAAGCCCCCTTTGGGCAAGTAACATGTCTATCAACTCTGTTATACTCTCCCAAGGGCTTAGAACTGTGCTCTGCACTCAGTAAGCACTCTGTAAATACAATTGATGGATTTATTTTCCCTTCAGTCACTAATCCTTTCCTATCCAGATCATCCTGAAGGGAAACTGCTCGGCCCACATGTTAAACAGAACTCAAGGAAAATGATAGCCACCAATTGTCATCCATAAGCTCGTAGCAGCTGATGGACCTTAAAAAGACCCATTGTAAAGGATTAGATGATCCTCTGATCAGTCTTTAGGCTCCTTGTTTTCTCCTCCTGCCCCTGTGAATTACTTAGGTACCCAGATTCCCTGGAAAAGAGCACCCATGATATAACACCGGTAATGGAGGTATTTTTCTTTGTTTCCTTTTATGGTATTTGTTAAGTGCTTACAATGAGCCAGGCACTGTTCTAAACTCTGGGATGGATACGTTCAGTCCCTCTTTCCCCACTCCTCAAGAACCTCCAGTGGTTGCCCATCCATCTCCACATCACACAGAAACTCCTTACCACCGGCTTTAAAACACTCAGTCACCTTGCTCCCTCTTACCTCGCCGCTCTCCTACTACAACCCAGCCCACACACTTCATTCTCCTAATGCCAACCTCTCACTGTACCTTTATCTCATCTATCTCACCACCACCCTTTCACCTACTTCCTGCCTCTGGCCTGGAACACCCTCCCTCTTCATATCTGACAGACTATCACTCTCCCTACCTTCACAACCTTATTGAAAGCACATCTCCTCCAAGAGGCCTTCCCTAAGCCCTCATATCCCTCTCCCTTCTGCATCACCGTGATTTGCTCCCTTTAACGCCCCCTCAGCCCCCCAGCACTGTCTCCCCCTCTAGATTGTGAGCTCACTGTGGGCAGGAAATGTGCCTACTAACTCCATTGTATTGTACTAACTGAAGAGCTTAGTACAGTGCTCTATACACAATAAGCCCTAAATACTTATAAGATTGATTGAGATACCATCTAATCAGGTTGGACATAGTTCATGTCCCATATGGGGTTACCAGTCTTAATCCCCATTTTACAGATGAGGTAAATGAGGCCGAGAGAAGTGAAGTGACTTGCCCAAGGTCACACAGTGGACAAGTGACACCTGTCTACATGTTTTGTTTTGTTGTCTGTCTCCCCCTTCTAGACTGTGAGCCTGTTGTTGGGTAGGGACCGTCTCTATATGTTGCTGACTCGTACTTCCCAAGCACTTAGTACAGTGCTCGGCACACAGTAAGTGCTCAATAAATACAATTAAATGAATGAATGAATGAATGGTGGAGCCAGGACTAGAACCCAGGTCAATCTGATTCCCAGGCCTTTATTCTATCCACTAAGCCTCCAAGGTAAGGACATTCTCAGGGGTTCCCCTGGGAGATCAAAAACGCACATTACAAGTTTTCAGGAGAAAGGACACTGGGCTGCTCTCCCAATAAGTGACAATTTAAATTAAATGCCCCCTCCTGTTTTCTGTGTAATGGGAGTTGATTAAAATTAATTTGAAAAAAAAGTGGTAAATTGGTTGTGGAAAAAACAATCTGGGAAATGAGAAGTCCACAATGTTCCGAGCTTTTCAGAACTGTAAGGTTTAGGAACACTAACACTTTATCTGAAGGAGAATTTTATCTCACTCTCATAGTTTGCAAGCAATATGCCAGGAGTACCTGCTTGACAACAGGAGTTGGCAACTTTAATGTGTATACCACAGGGGGACCAGAAAAAGCCAGCCTGCTTGGGACTCAGCTAGCTCGAGCAAATGAGCCTTAGCTCACCCTTATGCCCCTATCAAAGCCATCTCAATCTTCTTCCTGATAATCTTGCCTATGAAACTCACCAACATTGCTGAAGAAGGCAGAAAAATCATCTCAATCTACTAAAAACAACTAGTCAATTTCCAATGGGAGAAGAAAAAGGGAATAACACTAAATGATAGTTGGGTGGCCTAGAGGAAAGAGCCCTGAACCTGAGAGTCCGGGGAACTGGGTTCTAATTCCGGCTCTGCGCCTGTCTGCTGTGTGAACTTGGCAAGTCACTGCTTCTCTGGACCTCTGCTTCCTAATCTGTCAAATACGGATTACACACCTTTTCTCCCTCCCCTTTAGACGGTTAGCCTCATGTGGGCCAGGGGCTGTGTCTGACCCGATGATCCTATCCCTACCCCAGAGCTTAGTACAGTGCTTAGCACATAGTAATTTCTTAACAGACACCACAATTATTATCAATGGATGAGGGCAATCTTGGTTAGGGATCATTCGAGCAGTGGCTCACAGGGGTTTCAAGTTGGGCATAGTACTATTTAATTGATTTTAAGACAGAATTTTTCCAGGTGAGTTTCTTAAGACTCAGAACATCCACCACAGTTTTAAGGGGGAACCACCTCAAGCCACAGACTGTTTGTGGAAGGCAGTCTGTAATTCATTCATTCAATCCATGTCTCCCCTATCCTAAAAAAAAGCCTCCCTTGATCCCACAGCTCCCTCCAATTGTCACCCCATCTCCCTCCTATCTTTCTCCTCTAAAATCCTTGAGCAAGTCATTTATACCCGCTGCCTCAAATTCCTTTCCTTCAATTCTCTCCTGGATCCCCTCCAATCTAGCTTCCGTACCATCACTCCACAGAAACCGCCCTCTCAAAGGTCACCAATGATCTCCTTCTTGCCAAATCCAATGGCTCTACTCCATCCTAATCCTACTTGACCTCCCAGCTCCCTTCAACACTGTCGACCACCCCTTTTCCAAGAAATGTTATTGAACCTTGGCTTCACTGACTCTGTCCTTTCCTCGTTCTTCTCATCTCTCTAGCCATTCATTCTCAGTCTCCTTCGTGGGGTGGGGGGAGTCCCTCAAGGTTCAGTTCTGGGTCCCCTTCTATTCTCTATCTAAACTCACTCCCTTGGAGAACTCATTTGCTCCTATGGCTTCAACTATCATCTCTTTGTAAATGATACCCAAATCTACATCTCCTCCCCTGACCTTTCTCCCTCTCTCCAGGCCTACATCTCCTCCTGCCTTCAAGATAACTCTACTTGGATGTATTCCCATCTCCTCAAACTTAATATGTTCGAAACAGAGTTCCTTTATTTCCTGCCCTCTCGCTGACTTTCCTATCACTGTAGGCAGTACCACCAGCCTTCCTGTCTCACAAGCCTGTAACCTTGACATTATCCTTGAATCCTCTCTCTCTCATTCAACCTATATATTCAATCCGTCGCCAAATCCTGTTGGTCCCACCTTCACAACATCACTAAAATCCACCCTTTCCTTTCCATCCAAACTGCTATCACATTAATACAATCACTCATCCTATCTGGCCTTCAACCTCCTTGCTAACATCCCCAACCTCCTGTTTCTCCCCATTCCAGTCCTACTGAGAGCTCACCTCCTCCAGAAGGCCTTCCCAGACTGAGCCCCCTCCTTCCTCTCCCCCACCCCATCCCCCTCGCCCTACCTCCTTCTCCTTCCCACAGCACCTGTATATAAGTTTGTACAGATTTATTACTCTATTTTACTTGTACATATTCACTATTCTATTTATTTTATTTTGTTAATATATTTTGTTTTGTTGTCTGTCTCCCCCTTCTAGACTGTGAGCCTGTTGTTGAGTAGGGACCGTCTCTATATGTTGCCAACTTGTACTTCCCAAGCGCTTAGTACAGTGTTCTGCACACAGTAAGCGCTCAATAAATACGATTGAATGAATGGATATTTTACTCTGCTGACTGGATCATCTTTCTACAAAAACGTTCAAGACACGTTACCCCCACTCCTCAAAAATCTCCAGTGGTTGCCTATCCACCTCCACAGCAAACAAAAACTCCTCATCAATGGCTTTAAAGCAGTCCATCCCCTGGCACCCTCCTACTTCATCTCCTTCTCTCCTTCTCCAGGAGGCCTTCCCAGACTGAGCCCCTTCCTTCCTCTCCCGCTTGTCCCCCCTCCATCCCCCCCCATCCTTCCCTTCCCCACAGCACCTGTATATATGTATATATGTTTGTACATATTTATTATTCTATTTATTTATTTATCTTACTTGTACATATCTATTCTATTTATTTTATTTTGTTAGTATGTTTGGTTTTGTTCTCTGTCTCCCCCTTCTAGACTGTGAGCCCACTGTTGGGTAGGGACTGTCTCTATGTGTTGCCGACTTGTACTTCCCAAGTGCTTAGTACAGTGCTCTGCACACAGTAAGCGCTCAATAAATATGATTGATTGATTGATTGATTCTACAACCCAGCCCACCTACTTCATTCTAGTGCTAACCTTCTCACTGTGCCCCAATCTCACCTGTTTTGCCTGACCACAGGTCCACGTTCTGCCTCTAGCTAGGAACACCCTCCCTCTCATCCTCTGGCCAGCAAGGGATGAAAGAGGTGCTTTCACCTACCTCCTCTTGTTCTAGTATGCATAATCCCACAGACAATTACTCTCCCCCACTTCAAAGCCTTATTGAAGGCATATCTCCTCCAAAAGGCCCTCCCAGACTAAGCCCCACTTTTCACCATCTCCCACTCCCTTCTGCATCATCCTGACTTGCTCCCTATGTTCTCCCCCTCCCAGCCCCACAGCACTTATCTATATATCTGTAATATTATTTATTTGCATTGATGTCTGTCTCCCCTCCTGTAGACTATGAACTCAATGTAGGCAGGAAATTTCACTGTTTCTTGTTGTATTGTACTTTCCCAAGTGATTAGTACAGCGCTCTGCATACAGTAAATGCTTAATAAATATGATTAAATGAATTGAGCTCTTTCTGTGCACAAAGCACCATACTAAAGCTCTTGGGAGAGTACAATATAACAACTCCACTATGAGGGTGTCAGTCATCCTCATGTTTTCAGACTTAATTATGGAAAGAAGACATTTAGACATAAGGAAGCACTTTTTGACAATGAAGATTATGATATTTTCCAATTGGTTGGGTAATTTTCATTTCTGGAGATCAATAAGAGTAATACAGACATTCCTTTTTCAGAAGACAGGGCAATGGTCCAGCTCACTCCTAAAAGCAACTTTTGACCCTGTGGCTCTTTTTGAGCTACAGTGTATCTACTCCTCCCAGGAAGAATTCAAAAGATGTCAGTACTAATTTTCAATCTCTACCAGCAATTACAATGATCCAGAACATGTAAAATAACAAAGCTGGATAGAGTGCAGTAACACAATAGCTTGTTTCTCTTTAAATGTCAACATTAATATATACAATACTTCTTGGAGAATAGTCTCATTAAAACTGGTAACATCTATTTTTAGATGAAATCTTTAGGTGTTCATTTTCTTTTTGCCCTAGGCAAAACTGAATTTTCTATGGAATAAAAATAAACAGTGTCCTTAAATGAAATTAATTCTGGAAAATATATTTTTCAACTTTCCTATATTTTCTTTTCTCAGAGTATACACAATTTATTTCAGTACAATCAGAATGCTCTGTATTCAGAGCAAAATGAATCTGAATACAGGGCCTATATGGCTTTTTTCAGCTGCCCAAGTTTTTAATGTACAAGTTTTTCTGAATACTTCAAGAAAATGAAAAAAGAAATGTGAAAATTACTTTTACTTTTTTCATGCTTTAGTTCAGTAACTAGTTTAATAATTCTTAAAAGAAATTAAAAATAAAAATAAGTTCAAGTCAGGTAGACATTCCTACATATTTGGTCAAACAGCAAAGAATGTCAATCTATCAGAAACTCTGGCTTGTGGTATTGGTGGCACTTTCAAACAAATAACAAGAGATGCTAAAACAATATAGTAAAGGGAATAATGCCAAAATCAACTTTTTAAAAAATTCAGTAAAAGATTACGTCGATAAAACTGCACCAGTGAAAAGTTTCGGCTGCTGCTAAAAATGAAACATTACCCAAGGTAAAATAAAACCAGAAAACTGGCTTTTTTTTTTTGCTTTTTGAACACAAGAGGTGCTTTCATCTACCTCCTCTTGTTCCAGTATGAATAATTTATTTCTACTCACTTTTACTGCTTTTAACTTTTTAGTTAGTACAGGCTGAGCATAATAATGTCAAGTCCAAACCTGTTGATTACTTGGCATTCACAGCTCAAAAGAAAGGATAAAAATGAGGTAAGTGTAATGTATTCTTCAGAATAACACTGACATTTTGTTTCTGTAGAGATTAATTATCTCTGAACTATCAAGTGGAAAAGAGCAGGAATAGGGAAAAATAAGCTTAATAGCAAGGAAAGGATAATAGAGTGCAACCATCCAACAGGATCTAGATTCTAACTCCCCTTTGCCATATGGATGGGAATCAAAATCAAAAACAATCCACTCAAGTCTCTACTCAGGTTTTGCCCATTCTAGTGGGTAATATAATGTATACAGCTGTCTTTTGTAATAAAAAATGACACCATTTTTGGAGAAATTCACCTACAAGTGCATGTGTGACTGAGAAAGCCCATTTAAGAGCCATCGTCCAGCTACACTGTGTTCACAATGTTTGTTCCTTACTATATTATTTTTGTGTTCATTTTTACCTCCATCTCTCCATCTTATGAATCAACTACTCAGAAAGCTGCTCCTTTCTGACTGAAGTGCAACATTTAATAGTAGTAATAGCATTTACTGAGCACCTGCTGCGTGCTGTGCACTGTACTCAGCACTTGAAGAGCGAAAAAAAGAAGTGACATTTCCTGCTCAGGAGTTAACACTGTACTGGGGAAAAATATATAAAATAACGTACAGTTGGATAAATGAATATACATATAGACTGAGGTTGGGTATAAATGATGATGCTAACAATAATCAATGGTTATATGACTTGGCATGCTGAGAGTTGATCGGGGAAGCACATTGGAAGAAGTGGGCTATGAATATGGGGAGAATTGCAGTGTGTTGGATTTGGGAAGGGAGGGTCTTCGAAGCCTGGCGTGGGTAAGGGGATGGAGGAGGGAGAATCAAGAGTATAGTAGTGTTTGAAGGGAAGGGGCTGGGGAGTTCTGGGCGAAGAAGGCAGCTATGGTGCGAGTTGGTTTATTACCCTGAAGCTGCTTGGGCTGGTGAGGATTTTTTGCTAGAGGCAGAGGAACACAAGAAGTTGAAACACAGGAAGCTAGTGGTGGGGTTTGTGGGGGAGAGATATGGCCTAGTGGAAACAGTGCAGGCCTGGGAGTCTAAAGGACCTGGGTTCTAATTCTGGCTTTGCCATTTGTCTGCTGAGTGACTTTGGGTAAGTCACAATTTCTCCCGGCCCCAGTTCCCCCATCTGTAAAATGGGAATGAAGAATATGAGCCCTGTGTGGGACAGGGACTGTGTCCAACCCGATGATCTTGTATCTACCCCGGTGCTTAGAACAATGACTGGCATATAGTAAGCGCTTACCAAATACCACAATTATTATTATTCTATGTTCCAAGTGATGCTTCAGGATGATTAATGCAGGAGTTTGAAGAACAGAGTGGAGAGGGGAGAGACTGGGGACAGGGAAACTAAGAAGGAAGCTGATTATCAGCCAATTGATGGTGTTCATTGAGTGTTTACTGTGCGCAGAGCACTGTACTGAGCACTTGGGAGAACACGATACAGTGGGTACAGACGACCCCTGTCCACAAGGGGCTTACAGACTAGAGGGGAAGATGTAGTAAAATAAATTAGTCTACTCATGCTATAACTATTGGTTGTACCAGAGTGGCAGTTGTCTAGGTGGAAAGGAAGGGGTGGATCCGGAGGATGCTGTGTAGAAAGAACCAGCACGACTGGGCAGTAGATCAAATGTGAGAGCTGAAAAACAGAGAGGAGTCGAGAATGGAATTGAGATTGCAGGGCCTTAGGGACAGGGGAGGAGGGTGGGGCTATCAAGTCAATCACCTTGCCCCCGCATACCCCACCTGAGTACGCTCCTATTACAACTCAACCCGTACACTTCACTCCTCTACTGCTAACCTTCTCATTGTACCTACATCTTGTCTATCTTGGGGCCGATCTCTTACCTACATCCTGCCTTTGGCCCGAAACGCCCTCCCTCCTCACATCCGACGGACAATTACTCTCCCCCGCTTCACAGCCTTATTGAAGACACAGCCCCTACAAGAGGCCTTCCCTGACTAAGCCCTCTTTTCCTTTTCTTCAAATCCCTTCAGCATCACCCTGACTGGCTCCCTTTCTTCATTCCTGGCTTCCTTTATTCATTCCCCTGTCCAACCCCACAGCACTTATGTACATACCTGTAATTATTTATATTAATATCTGCCGCTCCCTCTAGACTGTAAACTCATTGTGGGGAGGGAATGTGTCTATTACATTGTTATATTGACTCTCCTAGGCCCATATTCCCTGCCCATAACAAACTTACAGCCTCAATAGTTCTCTCCATTATACACTTTTCTCCTTGAAGAAGGAGAGTGAACTAGTGAAAAGGGCACAGACCTTGAAGTAGGAGAACCTGGATTTTAATCCCGGCCCTGCCACTGGCCTCCTGTGTGAACTTCGGCAAGTCACTTATAATCAGTCATATTTATTAAGTGCTTACTGTTTGCAAAGTACTGTACTGAGCACTTGGGATAGTACAATGTAAACAGACACATTCCCTGCCCACAACAAGTTTACAGCATTTAACTTCTCTGGGCCCATTTCCTCATATGCAAAATGGGGATTCAAGGCCTGTTCTCTCTCCTACTTAGATCATCATAATAATAATAATAATAATGGCATTTGTTAAGTGCTTACTATGTGCAAAGCACTGTTCTAAGCGCTAGGGGGGATACAATGTGATCAAGTTGCCCCACGTCGGGCTCACAGTCTTAATCCCCATTTTTACAGATGAGGTAACAGGCTCAGAGAAGTTAAGTGACTTGCCCAAGGTCACACAGCAGACATGTGGTGGAGCCGGGATTCAAACCCATGACCTCTGACTCCAAAGTCCGTGTTCTTTCCACTGAGCCACGCTGCTTCTCATCACGAGAAGCATCAGCACTATGAGATCAAGAGTCCCATGTGGGGGAGGGACTGTGCCTGACATGATTATCTTTTATTTACCTCAGTGCTTGGCACATAGTAAATGCTTAACAAATACCACAACGACTATACCTCAGCTTTCTTCACCCAACTTGCACTCTCAGTTCTTTCCAAGATCACCCCCGGCTCTTATCTCACCTGCCTCATCCCTTTATTCATCCCAAGCCATGGAACTCCCTCCCCAGACTAAATGTGCCATTTCTCCCTCAGCTATTCCCATCTTCAAAGCCCTTCTAAAATCCCACCTTTTTCCGGCAAATAATTCCCAACACTTGGAGTCCTAGCAACTTCTAACATATAGGCATTTATTCGCATCTTCAGAACTTGTGTATACATATAAGGTCAATTATTCTGATTCCACTATGTGTAAAAATGTACATGATTGTCTCCCCCATTAGAATATAAGCTCGTATGGGCAGAGAACATATACTGGGCTTCTTTTGTACATTCCCAAGAGTTTTCCCTCAATATTCACTCACTTTAACCATTTCTTCTATTACTGCTGCTACTACTTTGGATGAGGAGTTCAGGCAAAATAAAAGTCAAGAGGGAGGTTTCTGTCAACTGTCACCAATTTCAGCAGTGCACCTTAGTTGTAATTACTGAATTCACAGTGAGGGGATGTTCTGGAAATGTAACTCCCAACATTATGGTGGTAGTTATAAGACGGGAAATTTTGTAGAGGCCACGGCTTCTGAAGGATGTTTTCAAAGACCAAATTGATTGAATGCAGCATGGCCTAGTGAATAGAGTACGGGCCTGGGTGTCAGAGGGTCATGGATTCTAATCCTGGCTCCGCCACTCGTCTGCTGTGTAACCTTGGCACTTGTCTCCTCTGGGCCTCAGTTACCTCATCTGTAAAGTGGGGATTGAGACTGTGAGCCTCACATGGAACAGGGACTGTGTCCAAACAGATATGCTTGTATCCCCTCACCAGTACTCAGTACAGTGCCTGGCACGTAGTAAGCACTTAAATACCATCATCATCATCATCTGCATTATCGATGATGGTATTTGTTAGCACTTACTATGTGTCAAATACTGTTCTAAGTGCTGGGATAGGTACAAATTAATTAGGCCAGACACTGTCCCTGTCCCGCATAGGCTCACAGCCTAAGCAGGAGAGAGAACAGGTCTCCCCATTTTTCAGTTGAGGAAACTGAGGCACATAGAAGTTGAGTGACTTGCCCAAGGCCACACAGCAAGCAATTGGCAGAGGTAGGATCAGAACCCAGGTCCTCACCTTGAGTAGCAAGGCACAGCAGTACTTAGCTTCCTTTTTAAGAGGCCATCAAGCAGGCCTAGAGGTGAAATAGCTCTGAGGGGGGAAGGTCTGAGAGAGAAGGTGGCAAATGCAAGGCCCTAAACACTGGGATTCCACAGGACACCTTACGGATGTGATTTAAATCAGGAAAGGATTCATTAAATCCACTAGGTCTGACTAAGTCTTTAGATTACACATGTCCAGTTATTACAAATGAATAAAAAATTGCATATCATATTACCGCTTTTAGTTGCATGGTTGTTTTTTCTAGTTTCTCCCAGAGGAAAAATACTTCCTAGGGAAGTGTATTGTTGAGCTCTTCAGGGACTTTTCTGGATCTGACAAGCTATAATTGCTGAACACTTACAAGGAACCCCTAGCTGCAGTCCAAGAAAGCAAAAGAAAGGGGAAAGTATTTGATTAACATTCTTCTATCCATGCCAAAGGGGAAGGTTGATAACATTTAAACTGACATTATTAATAGGCATGTCACATCCAAATTTAGCTTGCTTTTCCAAGGCAGAGTGAAAATGAAGTCCATAGGATTTGCAAGCATAGGATTCTCACTCAGGCAAAGGTATAAAAACTCCTTGTAACAAACAGGATAATTTAAGTAATTTCCCACTGAAATGAGCGTACTTGAACACGTTGAATTTTGCATGTGTATTTAAAAGGGGGAAGGAGGGATGTTCAGTCTGTACATTTATGAAGACCCAAAATGATGCTCTGGGATTTTTGACGGCAGAAATAATAATTGAGATAAGACCTGTGACTGTTGATGCAATCAAGTCATTTCATAGTAACAGTACCTTTTATTGTTTATTCAGTTGTATTTACTGAGCGCTTACTGTGTGCAGAGCACTGTACTAAGCGCATATGGTATTTGTACTATGGGTCAAACACTTTTCTAAGCACTGGGGTAGATACAAGATAATCAGGTTGGACACAGTCACTGTCCCACAAGGAACTCACAGTCTAAATCGGTGGGAGGAGGATTTAATCCTCATTTTAGAGATGAAGTACCTGAGGTGCAGAGAAGTGAGGTGACTTGGTCAAGGTCACCCAGCAGACAAGTGGGGGAACTGAGATTAGAACTCAGGTCCTCTGATTCGTACGGAGGCTCATGCTCTTTCCACTAAACCATGCTGCTTCTCAAGTATTGTGCTTACTATCTGCAAAGCACTGTACTAAACTCTGGGCAAGAAACACATATGGCCTCTGGTCCCCAGAGGGCTCACAATAATAGTGATGGTATCTGTTAAACTCTTACTAAAAGTCACGCACTTTTGTAAGCACTGGGGTAGATACAAGCTAATGAGATCGGGACACAGTCCCTGTCCCACATGGAGCTCTCAATCTTAATCCCCATTTTGCAGACGAGGGAACTGAGGCCCAGAGAATAAAAACAATAAAAATAAATGATGGCATTTGTTAAGCACTTACTATGTGCACAGCACTGTTCTAAGCGCTGGGGAGGATACAAGGTAATCAGATTGTCCCACGTGGGGCTCACAGTCTTCATCCCCATTTTCCAGATGAGGTAACTGAGGCACAGAGAAGTTAAGTGACTTTCCCAAAGTCACACGGCTGACAGTTGGTGGAGCTGGGATTTGAACCCATGACCTCTGACTCCCAAGCCCATGCTCTTCCCATTGAGCCACGCTAAGTGAAGTGACTTGCCCAAGGTCATTCAGAAGACAAGTGGTGGAGCTGGGACTGGAACCCATGACCTCCTGAGTCCCAGGCCCGTGCTCTATCCACTAGAAGCAGCGTGGCTCAGTGGAAAGGGCCCGGGCTTTGGAGTCAGAGGTCATGGGTTCAAATCCCGGCTCCTCCAATTGTCAGCTGTGTGACCTTGGGCAAGTCACTTAACTTCTCTGGGCCTCAGTTACCTCAACTGTAAAATGGGGATTAATACTGTGAGCCCCCCGTGGGACAACCTGATCACCTTGTAACCTCCCCAGCGCTTAGAACAGTGCTTTGCACATAGTAAGCGCTTAATAAATGCCATCATTATTATTATTATTATTATTACTAGGCCATGCAAGAAGTTGGGGGAAGAAGAGAAGACAGACACTTAGGGGAAGCAAACACACAGATGTGATGATAGACGCAAATGGAGCAGGGCAATTTCAAGCTCCTCACAGCTCATTTGATCACCTGGAGAACAAAGAAGGGCCAGACCAAAATGGGGAAACTGAGCAGTGGGAATCACTGTTGCCTGTCAAAGTACATATCATGTATTGCGCTCTTCTAGCTTGTTGTGGACAGGAAAAGTGTCTGTTTATTGTTGTATTATACTCTCCCAGGTGCTTAGTACAGTGTGTTGCTCACCGTAAGAGCTCACTAAATACAATTGAATGAATCAACACACGTGCTTGGATAAGGTGTGAAGGAATGGGGATGGATAATAATAATAATAATGGCATTTGTTAAGTGCTTACTATGTGCAAAGCACTGTACTAAGTGCTGGGGAGGATATAAGGTGATCAGGTTGTCCCACGTGGGGCTCACAATCTTAATCCCCATTTTACAGATGAGGTAACTGAGGCTCAGAGAAGTTAAGTGACTTACCCCAGGTTACACAGCAGAGGTGGTGGAGCCGGGATTTGAACCCATGACTTCTGACTCCAAAGCCCGGGCTCTTTCCACTGAGCCATGGATGCACAGGTGTAGTGTGTGGATTTTGAAGGAAGGCTGGAGATCTCCTCAAGTCAGGAGGACCTGAGGTCTAATCCCAGCTCCTCCATGTCTGCCGTGTGACCTTGGGCAAGTCGCTTCACTTTTCTGTGCTTCAGTTACCTCATCTGGAAAATGGGGATGAATACTAAGAGTCCCATGTGGGACATGCACTGTGTCCAACCCGATTAGTTTGTATCTACCGCAGAACTTAATACAGTCCCTGGCACATCACATTGTGCTTAACAAATACCATAAAAAAGTAAGCGCTCAATAAATTGCATTGATTATGGGTGCATGAAATCAATTCCCTAAATCCTTTTAAAAATCATAAAGCAAATTATTTTCTCCATAGTACTACTGAGAAAGAAATAAAATTTCTTCTTCAAAATGGTATCCTACCTAGGACTAGAGAAACAGGGCCATAAGGAGCAAAAAATGACCAACACGGTTAAATATGAGAAGAGATCATTTTTATCAGAATCTTCAGTTTGTTTTTCCTCTATTTCCTATTAAAAGATCAGCTGAGAGAACAAAATCAGAACTTCACAGTGAAACGAGAGGAAATTAAATTGGATGATCAAGACCAAAGTAATAAACCAGTGACAAAGGGAAATTCTTCACCCCTTTTCATTACTCCTAAAATAACATCCAGAGAGACCATTCTATTACTGAGCACATAGAGCCTTTCATTAAAATAGGGATAAAAAATTTTCTGTGGTTTGAGAATAAAATGCGGATATTAGCAGGAAGATTGATAAAAGCATAAGTGGAATGCATTGGTTTAAGGAGGGCTTTTAGGAGTGAGAAATCAAATTTGAACTTTCTTGTGGCCGGTATACTTTTTTTCCACTTGGATACTTACAGATAATTTACATAAAGCTTCTTCTCAACTGACTTTGACTACCACAATTTTGAGTACTCGCCTATGGGATTTCATAAACCTTTCTGGTTATTAGAACATCCAATTTAATATTACATAAACGCTTTTGGCTACCTGAAAGCTCACCGTGGGCAGGGAATATCACTGTTTATTGTTGTATTGAACTTTCCCAAGCGTTTAGTATCATGCTCTGCAAACAATAAGCACTCAGTAAATACGATCGAATGAATTAATTTGAAGTTAATAGAGTTTTCTATGTTCACGCATCAATCCTGCCATCTGCCATTTCAAGTCACTCACATTGCACTTGCTTCCCACTGCACTGACCTATGTACTGTGAAAATCCAGTGGCAGCACTCCACATTTTCCTCCTGAACTACTGGTCCGTGACGGCAGCCTCTGAGCAAAAAGTGGACAATGTGCAAAAAGAACAAGGAAAATGTGACGTACTCGAAAGAGAAATTGGAATCGTTAGACTATCAAGAAGTACTTTGGTGGAGTTAGATCCACATTCAGAGAAGTTAGGGGTCACAGTCCAATGTTTTTACCAACCACAGATTTTTCAGGAATATAATCCCTGTAAACCCCACAAGTGTACATCCCTTGAAAATGTGTTGTTTCATGAATCGTGGTATCATGGGGTACATTTTCCCGTGGACTTTGATGCAATTAGTTTCCTTTCTGGGACAAGCCCACCATGATGGCAACGACAAGCTGAGCAGGGAAAGGAGTGGGATGATCTGCCACTTGGTTGCTGTGTGACGATGAGGCAAGTCACAACCCCTCTGGGCTTCAGTTACCTCGTTTGTAAAATGGGAATTAAACCTGTGAGCCCCGTGTGGGACATGGACTAGATACTACTTGATTTTACTGTATCTATCCCCAGGACTTGGTGCCATGCCTAGTACATAGTAAGCCTTTAAATACCATTTTTTCAAAAGTAGTCCCTAAGTGGTCCCTTTTCCCATTCCCACAGCTAGGTCTCAGTTGGGGAGAAAGGGCTATAAACTGGAAGGTTATCAATCAATCATATTTATTGAGCGCTTACTGTGCAGAGCATTGTACTAAGCTCTTTGAAGAGTATGAGGAAACCAAGTTAGTAGGCACATTCCCTGCCCACAGTGAGCTCACAGTCTAGAGGGGAAGACATACATTAATATATATATAAATTACAGATATTTACATAAGTGCTGTGAGGCTGAGGATGGGGTGAATAAAAGTGCAAGGGCAACACAGAAGGGAGAAGGAGTAAAGGCTCAGTGGAAAGAGCACGGGCTTTGGAGTCAGAGGTCATGGGTTCAAATCCCGATTCCACCAATTGTTGGCTGTGTGACTTTGGGCAAGTCACTTGACTTCTCTGGGCCTCAGTTACCTCATCCATAAAATGGGAATGAAGACTGTGAGCCCCCCATGGGACAGTCTGACCACCTTGTAACCTCCCCAGTGCTTAGAACAGTGCTTTGCACATAGTAAGTCCTTAATAAATGCCATTATTATTATTATTATTATTACAGGGTGGGGCACCTTGTGCGTGGTTCATGGCCAAGACAACTGATATCAGTACAGTTGGTTTAAAAAAAGAAAAAAATACACTGGAGCCAGGAAGGTGGAAAGCCTGCAGGAGACTGCATGTATCATGGTCAGCTGCCCCTTGGAAAATGCATGTCCCAAATGTCTTTATTCTAGAGTGAGGTCAGAAAAAATCTGTTACTAAATTGGACTGATTAAAACTACAGGATTTTAAAAACTAGTCCCAAATCTGATAAAAACTACTTATCTCCTTTTGAGTAGGGAATGTGTCTGCAGCATGGCATACTAGTTAGAGCCCGGAACTGGGAGTCAGAAGGTAATATGTTCTAATCCCATCTCCACTACTTGTCTGCTGTGTGACTTTGGGCAAGTCACTTTATTTCTCTGTGCCTCAGTTACCTCATCTGTAAAATGGGGATTGAGACAGTGAGCCTCACATGGGACAGGGACTGTGTCCAACCTGATTTGCTTGTATCCACCCCAGTGCTTAGTATCGTGCCTGGCGCACAGTTAAGCACTCAGCAAACCCCACCATATGGTACTCTCTCAAGCGCTTAGTGCAGTGCTCTGCACACAGTAAGCACTCAAGAAATGATTGATTGATTGATTATTTTGTGTTACTCAATTCCAAACAGATAATAATAATAATAATGGCATTTATTAAGCACTTACTATGTGCAAAGCACTGCTCCAAGTGCTGGGGGGATACAAGGTGATGAGGTTGTCCCACATGGGGCTCACAGTCTTAATCCCCATTTTACAGATGAGGTAACTGAGGCACAGATAAATTAAGTGACTTGCCCAAAATCACACAGCTGACGAGTGGCAAATGATCAAATGAGGAAATTTTTTCTACACAAAATCTGTCAAGTCTATTCATTTGTGATTTCTTTTTCAGGATGACTCAGTCACTCACATGAATGATATAGAGCTAAAAGGCAAAAATGAATCAGACTAAGTCCCTTACTGAAATACTTGAAAAGGTATTCCTATAATCAAATCTGAAGTACAACAATGTGTGATGCAGCTTAGAAATGCCATTAAATAATTAAGCAATACTAATAATAATTACTAGTCAAAATTGTGGCATTTGTTAAGGCTTTATGTGCCAGCCACAGTACTAAATGCTGGGGAAGATACAAGGTAGTCAGGTTAGACAAAGTCATTGTACCATATAGGGCTCACAGTCTTCATCCCCATTTTACAGGTGAGGAAACTGAGGCACAGAGAAGTAAAGCAACCTGCCCAAGGTCACACAGCAGACAAGTGGCACACCCAGATTTAGAACCCAGGTCCTCCTAACTCCCAGGCCAATGTTCTATCCACTAGGCCACACCGCTTCTCTATTTAGCAGGTAAACAAGAACATAGGTGAAAAACAGAGTGATACTTTGTAATATTTTACAAGTGAAATGGGGCACAAATTCTTGGATGAAAAGAACACTCTAAGAAGTTCTCCAGGTTGTGGGAAGTTAAATTATCAATCCCAAGTCGATGAAAACAAACTCTAATACTTAAATTGCCAACCACAGATAAATTATTCAGTGTGATGTAGAAAAAGAGTTACATCTGAATTTATGATCAGAAGCACCGAGGGGTTGGCTCCGGGGTGGGCCGAACTCTTGGTTCGGGGCATCCCAGTGGGCGTGTGGGAGTCGAGGTCCATACCATGATTTTAATTGGCCAGGCACGGTTCCGGGGATGGGGTCTGTTTCTATGTGGACACACTCTAACCTAAGTCCACGTGAACCCCTTGAAAAGCAAGAGGCCTGAAACCATCCCAACTCTTCCCTCTTCAAAGCCTTATTGAAAGCACATCTCCTCCAAGAAGCCTTCCCTGACTAAGCCCCCCTTTCCTCTTCTCCCACTCCCTTCTGTGTCTCCCTGACTTGTTCCTTTTGTTCCTCTCCCCTCGTAGCCCTGCAGCACTTATGTCCATATCTGTAACTTATTTATATTAATGTCTGTCTCCTCCCATCTACACTGAAAGCTCGTTGTGGGCAGGCACATGGCTGTTTATTGTTGTAGTGTACTCTCCCCAAGCACTTACTATGGTGCTCTGCACATAGTATGCAATCAATAAGTGCTTAGTACAGGCTGGCACATAGTAAGCGCTTAACAAATACCACAGTTATTAAGTACGACTGAATGAATTGAAAGAATGAACTTCCCAGGCGTTCTCAGACTCGAGAAAAGGTGCAGAACGGAGCCCACCTCAGATCGTTGCCCTCAGAAGCTGGCCCTCGGGACATCCCCCGAGGCTCAATCCAAACCTAGAGGGTACTGCTGGGCTACTTTCTGACCATTCTTCTGTTTAGAAGTGCTGGCAGTTTCAATCAGTGACCCAAGTTAGATGGTAAGGCAATCAACTAGACTATGATTCCAGAAAGGTCCGCTTTGGATGATGGGAGAGGTAAACTGCCCCCTCGGGATGCCGTACGGGATTTTCATTCATTCATTCAATCAATCGTATTTATCGAGTGCTTACTGTGGGCAAAGCACTGGACTAAGTGCTTGGGACTGTACAACACAACAACAGACACATTCCTGCCCACAAGGAGCTCAGAGTCTAGGGCGTGTGAGATTTTCCAAAGATGGCACTGCTCAGCCCTCTCACGGATGGCGGTGGGATGGGAACTCCTTACCAGCGGCTTTAAAGCACTCAATCATCTCCCTCCCTCCCACCGCACTTCACGGATTTCCTCCGTGATCCAACAGGCACACTCTGCTCCTCTAACCCAAACCCATTTTCTGCCCAGCACTTAGATCAGTGCTTGGCACATAGTAACCGCTTTCCCCCCCCCCCACCCCTCTTTTAGACTGTGAGCCCACTGTTGGGTAGGGACTGTCTCTATATGTTGCCATCTTGTACTTCCCAAGCACTTAGTACAGTGCTCTGCACACAGTAAGCACTCAATAAATACGATTGATTGATTACCAAATACCATCATCATTATTATTATCTCAATCTCGTCTATCCTGCTATCAATCCCTTGCCCAAATGCTCCCTTGGGCCCATAACTCCTTCCCCTTCACAACTGACAGTTCACAGCTCTCCCTACCTTCAAAGCTCTCCTAAAAAGTCGCATCTCCTCCAAGTCACCCGCCCTCCCTAAACCCTTTATTTCCCTTATACACCCTTCCCTCTGCATCAACTCTTAACTTCGCTTTGTACTTAAGCACTTTAATACTTCAGCCCCCAAATATTTATGTAAATAGTCTTATACTCTACTACTTCCCCTAACCCTAATTTATGTTATTATTATTAATAATAATAATGGTATTTGTTAAGCTGTGAAATGCTTACTATGTGCCAAGCACTGTTCTACGCACTGGGGTAGATACAAGGTAATCAGGTCCATGTGAGGCTCACAGTCTTAATCCCCATTTTACAGATGAGGTAACAGGCATAGAGAAGTTAAGTGGATTGCCCAAGGTCACACAGCAGAGAAGTGGCAGAGCAGGGATTAGAACCCCATGTCCTCTGACGCCATGTCCATTTCCCCCTGTGTATTATTATACCATTAGCTACTTGTGGGTAGTGATTGTGTCTTCCAAGTCTGTTGTGCTTTCCCAAGCGCTTAGCACAGTGTTACACACACAGTGCGCTCTCAATAAATACCACTGAGTGATTGATTGACAGAAATGATCCATAACTCGGGATCTCGGAATGAAATTGTCTATGGCACTCGAAGGGCAGGCGTGGTATCGATGACGGAAAATGTTGTTCTGTAAAACATTCGTATGACATCATTCTGCTGTCTTGTACACACATGCCAAAAACCAGGGTGACTGTATGTGTGGCACTGCATATGCTGTGTAAAATAATGGGGTCATACAGAGTGATGGGGGATGTGATCTTTATCAATCACAATGTCTGAAGCAAGCCCTTGTTTCCAGCACATCGCAATGTTATTTCATTGACAGAAGACATAAGAGGAGTGCAACCACCTACCAACACACCCTGTAAATGATTTGGCTAATCATATACCCAGCACCGTGGACCAAAGTATAATTCGCCGGTTTATTAACAGGTTTCTTAAGCAAGACAGAATCCAAAACCGGCTGAAGATATTCTTCCCTTTTATCTCCAATATCTGTCATGCTATCTTGGAATGAAATCAGATAAATCTAATAGATTACCCAGTACCCTGTTCCCTTCTAGGTAATTGCAAATTGATTTAGGAATGATCTACCCTATCTTATTTTTCATGACTTAACAGATTATAACACTGGCGCTACTTCATTTGCTGATGTATGGGTATAACAACCTCACCTCTAAATTCTAAATACTACTCTCAGGAAATTGCAGTGCAGTCATTTCTCCTCAAGTATGTGCTTTCCCCATGTATTTTGGATAGAATGTTATTTCAGAATTAGGGCATGTTCTACTGACCTTGCATTTCTAAGTAGAATACGATCTTATATGGGGAGAAATGGCTGCGTGCACTTTCACAATGCTGGTCAAGGGGTAAAACAAGAGTTTTCCTTAAAATGAGGTTCTCCAAGAACATAACTCCTGTGGTACAGAACTGACTGACTCTGGACCCAAGAAGATGGGATGGGAGTGGAACTGAAGAGAGGGAAATCAGTAATCACACAGCACTAATTAAAAGATTGAAACACAAATCTTGGCAGAGGCATCTATATTTCAAGGGGCAACAGGAGACACAAAAGATCGCTGGATAAGTGAAATAAAGATGGCTGGAGGCAGCGGGAGCAGGGGACATGGCATTCATTCAATCATTCAATCGTATTTATTGAGCGCTTACTGTGTGTGCAGAGCACTGTATTAAGCACTTGGGAAGTATAATTGGCAACATACAGAGATGGTCCCTACCCAACAATGGGCTCACAGTCTAGAAGGGGGAAGCAGGTAACAAAGCAAAACAAGTAGACTGGTGTCAATACCATCAGAATAGAGTTATAGCTACATACACATCATTAATAAAATAAATATAGTAAATATGTACAAATAAAAAATAGAGTAATAAATATGTACAATATATACAAGTGCTGTGGGGAGGGGAAGGTGGTAGGGCAGTCGTGGGGGGCAATGGGAAGGGGAGGAGGAGAGGAAAAAGCAGGGGGTTCAGTCTGGGAAGGCCTCCTGGAGGAGGTGAGGTCTCAGTAGGGCTTTGAAGGGAGGAAGAGAGCTAGTTTGGTGGATGTGTGGAGAAAGGATGTGGGCCAAGGGTCAACGGTGGCACAGGCGAGAACGAGGCACAATGAGGAGGTCAGTGGCAGAGGAGCGGAGGGTGTGGGCTGGGCTGGAGAATGAGAGAAGGGGGGTGAGGTAGGAGGGGGTGAGGTGATGGACAGCCTGGAAGCCAAGAGTGAGGATTTTTTGCTTGATTCACAGGTTGACAGGCAACCACTGGAGATTTTTGAGAAGGGGAGTGACACGCCCAGGGAGTTTCTGTACATAGATAATCCGGGCAGCAGAGTGAAGTATAGACTGAAGTGGGGAGAGACAGGAGGATGGGAGATCAGAGAGCAGGCTGATGCAGTAATCCAGTTGGGATAGGACAAGAGATTGAACCAGCAAGGCAGCGGTTTGGATAGAGAAGAAAGGGCAAATCTTGGCGATGTTGTGGAGGTGAGACTGGCAGGTTTTGGTGACAGACTGGATGTGTGGGGTGAATGAGAGACCAGAGTCAAGGATGGCATATGCAAGGCAATCATCTTATTAAGGTCTGGTAAGGATACCATCTTGTTAAATGTCCCAAGCAATGGCCATCTCGAGTAGGTCAAGAAGCATGTCAACTCCCACTGGGCACTGCTCTGCTTACCTTGCTTGCCTTCTGAAGTTGGCCCTGGCTTCTGCCCTTTTCACTCTTTAAGACTGCTCTCTCTACGGTCACCAATGAGCTCTTTTTTTTGCCAAATCCTCCTCAACCTATTAATTGCCTTTGTCTCAATCCCTTCATATAGAAGCAAAAGAGTGAAGAGAAGTGCAGTGAAGATGCCTAGGGTCAGGGTGAGAACACAGAGCATGGAAACATGCATCAAACCTACTGGATAGTATCTCACTCTGACACATAAGCTTTGTCCTGAAATAACACTGTTTTCTCAGGTAGCAAATATCCATCAATCAATAATATTTATTGAGTCTTTCCTCTGCACAGAGCACTGTACTACTAATTATAATAATAATGGTATTTGTTAAGTGCTCACTATGAGCTAAGCACTGTTCTAATAGCTGGGGTGGATACAAGGTAATCAGGTTGTCCCGCGAGGGGCTCACAGTCTTAATCCCCATTTCACAGGTGAGGGAACTGAGGCACCAAGAGGTGAAGTGACTTGCCCAAGGTCACACAGCAGACATGCAATGAAGCCGAGATTAGAATCCACGTCCTCTGACCCTCAAGTTCGTGCTCTTGCCACTAGGCCTTGCTGCTTCTCTAGTACTAGTACTAAGTACTTGGGAGAGTACAGTACTTAGTAGATATAATCCCTGCCCTAAGGAGTTTACAATCTGGCGAGGGAGACAGGCACTACAATAAATGAAGGAAAATGAGGATACATTCATGAGTTGGGGCTTAAGTAATAGTTTATGTAAGGTACAAAATAAATATAGAAGGTTTTAAGGATGAAAGTGCTTAGGAGGGATGGATTTCAGTGGATCTTTCCAAGGAATATCTCAAGAGGAGATCGCCTGCCTCTTCAAAATCTATTCCATGTTCACACCTTATCAGAACACTTGCCCCCTCTTCCCTCCCTAACCATCATCTTCAACTGCTCACTTTTCAATGGCCTCTTCCCCAATACTTTCAAACATGATCCTTTCTCCCCGATTCTAAAAAATCTTCCATTGACTCCACGACTCTCCGCAATTGTCACTCCAACTCTCTCATTCATTCAGTCGTATTTGTTGAGCGCTTACTGTGTACAGAGCACTGTACTAAGCACTTGGGAAGTACACGTCGGCAACATATAGAGACGGTCCCTACCCAACAACGGGCTCACAGTCTAGAAGGGGGAGACAGACAACAAAACAAAACATGTAGACAGGTGTCAAAACCATCAGAATAAATAGAATTATAGCTATATGCACAACATTAATAAAATAGAGTAGTAAATATGTACAAGTAAAATAAATAGAGTAATAAATATGTACAAACATATACAAGTGCTGTAGAGTTGGGGGCGATGGAGAGGGGAGGAGGAGAGGAAAAAGGGGGCTCAGTCTGGGAAGGCCTCCTGGAGGAGGTGAGCTCTCAGTAGGGCTTTGAAGGGAGGAAGAGAGCTAGCTTGGCAGATGTGTGTAGGGAGGGCATTATAGGCCAGGGGAAGGACGTGGGCCAGGGGTCGACGGAGAGACAGGCGAGTGCGAAGGTTAGCGGCAGAGAAGCGGAGGGTGCGGGCTGGGCTGTAGGAGAGAAGGGAGGTGAGGTAGGAGGGAACGAGGTGATGGACAACCTTGAAGCCAAGAGTGAGGAGTTTTTGCTTGATTTGTAGGCTGACAGGCAACCACCGGAGATTTTTGAGGAGGGGAGTGAGATGCCCAGAGCGTTTCTGTACAAAGATAATCCGGGCAGCAGAGTGAAGTATAGACTGAAGCGGGGAGAGACAGGAGGATGGGAAGCATCCATAGAGAAGCAGCGTGGCTCAGTGGAAAAAAGCACGGGCTTTGAAGTCAGAGGTCATGGGTTCAAATCCCGGCTCCACCACTTAACTGTGTGACTTTGGGAAAGTCACTTAACTTCTCTGGGCCTCAGTTCCCTCATCTGTAAAATGGGGATGAAGACTGTGAGCCCCACGTGGGACAACCTGATCACCTTGTAAATTCCCCAGCGCTTAGAACAGTGCTCTGCACATAGTAAGCGCTTAATAAATGCCATTATTATTATTATTATGGGAGATCAAAGAGGAGTTCCTCTCAAAATTTTTTGATCAAATTGTCTGCACCCACTATTCATTCAATCGTATTTACTTATACGACTGCTCTCTTTGCTCCATGGAAACCGATCTCTATAAGGTTACCAGTGACCTTCTTGCCAAATCCAATCCATTTTCTCCACCCTAATCCTCCTGGACCTCTCAGATCCTTCTACATTGTCAACCACCACCACCCTTCTTGGAAACTTTAACCAACCCTGACTTCACTGACACTATCTTCTCCTGGTTCTCCTATTTGTCTAGCTGATCACATTCAGTCTCTTCTATGGGCTCTTCCTCTGCCTCCCACCCCTCAACTGTGGGACTTCCTCAAGGATCAGTTCTCCATCTATACCCACTCCCTCAAAAGCACTTAGTACAGTGCTCTGCACACGGCATGTTCTCAATAAATACAACTGAATGAACTCATTCACTCCCACGGCTTCATCACCTCAATGCGGGTGATTCCCAAATCTACCTCTCCAGTTCTGACCTTTCTCCTTCTCGGCAGTCTCGCATTTCCTCCTGCTTACCGTACATCTCTACTTGGGTGTCCCACCAATACCTCAAAGTTAGCGTGTCCAAAACAAATCTCCTCATCTTCCCACCCAAACCCTGTCCTCCCCATGACCTTCCCATCACGGCAGACAGCACCACCATTCTACCTTCTCACAAAACTGTAACCTTGGTGCTATCCTCAACTCGTCTCTCTCATTCAACCTACATATTCAATCTGTCACCAAATCCTGTCAGCTCAACCTAAATAATGTTGCTAAAGTCCTCCCATTCCTCTCCAAACTGCTACCACATTAATCCAAGCACTTATCCTATCCTACCTTGATAAATGCACCAGCCTCCTTGCTGACCTCCCTGTCTCCTGTGTCTCCGAATTCCAGTCCATACTGCGATCAGTTTTCAAAAAATAACATTCAGTCCATGTTTCCCCACTCAAGAACCTCCAATGGTTGCCCATCCACCTTTACATCAAACAGAAACTCCTTACTGTGGGCTTTAAAGCACTCAATCAGAATACTCCCTCCTATCTTACTCTCTGATTTCCTCCTACAACCCAGTTCACACACTTTGCTCCTCTAAATCCAAACTAATCACTTTACCTCAATCTAATCTGTCTCGCTGCCAACCTCTTGCCCATGTCCTCCCTCTAGCCTGGCACTCACTCCCCCTTCATATATGACAGACTACCACTCTCCCTACCTTCAAAGCCTTATTAAATCACATCTTTTTTAAGAGGCTTTCGCTGACTAAACCCTCCTTTCTCCTACCCCCTCTCCCTTCTGCATCGCCTTTGCACTTGGATTTGTACCCTTCAAGCACTTGATAACCACCCCACCTTCAGTCCCATAGCACTTTTTGCACATATCTGTAATTTATTTTAATGTCTATCTCCTCCAGTAGACTGCAAATTCCTTGTGAGCAGGAAATGCATTTACCAAATCTGTTGTACTGTACTGTTTACCAAATGTTTAGTACAGTGCCCTGCAACAGTAAATGTCCAATAAATATCACTGATTGATACAGGGTGAGGGGATGAGATTAAATCAGGAAATCCCTCCTGGGGGAAATGTGATTCAAAAACAGGGAGATCTGTGGTGTGTCAGGTTTGAAGAGGGAGTTCCAAGCAGAGAGGAACACATGCACACAAGGTTGACAACAGGTAAGTGCACAGTACAGTGCTCTGCACACAATAAGCGCTCAATAAATATGATTGAATGAATGAGAGAGGAGAATAAGGAGCAGTGAAGAAGTTAGTGTGAGAGGAATGAAGTGTGTAAGCTGAGAGAAGGTGTGGGGGGAGAGGGTTAGGGAGCTATTAAGTGCCAGTGATCAGTAGCTTCTGCTTCAGGTGGAGATGGGTACTCATCTGAAGTTTTGGAGGAATGGGGGACAAAAAAGTATTTAGAAAATTTATTCCTTTAGACTTTAGGCCCCTGGAGCGACAGGGAATGTGTCTGACCTGATTATCTTGTATTTGCCCCAGTGCTTAGCACATTGGAAGTGCTTAAATAGCAGTAACAACAATAATAGTAATAGTAATAATAATAATAATAATAATAATGGCATTTGTTAAGCACTTACTATGTGCAAAGCACCGTTCTAAGTGCTGGGGTAGATACAAGGTGATCAGGTTGTCCCACGCGGGGCTCAGTCTTAATCCCCATTTTACAGATGAGGTAACTGAGGCCCAGAGAAGTTAAGTGACTTACTCAAGGTCACAAAGCTGACAATCAGCAGAGCCGGTATTTGAACCCATGACCTCTGACCCACAAGCCCAGGCTCTTTCCATTGAGCCACGCTGCTTCAGTAGTAGTGATAGCTTTTGATAAGCACTTAAAGTGTGCAGGGCAATTTACTGAGCACTATAGGAGAGACTACATAGATGGGAATTGGACATCGTTCCTGTCCTTCAGGTGGCTCACAAGCTAAAAGTATACGTGGAGGGAAGAACTGGAGACAGACACCACAATTATTATTATTATAATTAATAGTATTCAGAGTGAATTATTATTATTCAGAGTCACTGTAGACAGCATCAGTCAGTCAATCATACTTATTGAGCACTGACTGCATGCACCCCCGTCCTTTCTCTCTCACAAGCCTGTAACTTGGGCATTTTCCTAGACTCATCTCTCTCATTCAACCCACATATTCAATCCGTCACTAAATCCTGTCGGTTCAACCTTCACAACATCGCTAAAATCCACCCTTTCCTCTCCATCCAAACTGCTACCACGTTAATCCAAGGACTTCTAGACTGTGAGCCCACTGTTGGGTAGGGACTGTCTCTATATGTTGCCAGCTTGTACTTCCCAAGCGCTTAGTACAGTGCTCTGCACACAGTAAGCGCTCAATAAATACGATTGATTGATTGATTGACTTATCCTAACCCACCTTGATTACTGTATCAGCCTCCATGCTGAACTCCCAGCCTCCTGTCACTCCCCACTCCGGTCCATATTTCACTCTGCTGCCCGGATAATTTTTCTACAAAAATATTCAGGCCATGTTTCCCCACTCCTCAAGAAACGCCAGTGGTTGCCCATCCACCTCTGCATCAAACAAAAACTCCTCACCGCTGGCTTTAAAACACTCAATCAACGTGCCCCCTCCCTTCACCTCGCTACTCTCCTGCCACAACTAAGCTCGCACACTTTGGTCCTCTAAGGCTAACCTTCTCACTGTACCTCCAGTAATAATAATACTGATGGCATTTATTAAGCACTTGCTATGTGCAAAGCACTGTTCTAAGCACTGGGAAGGTTACAAGGTGATCAGGTTGTCCCACGGGGGGCTCACAGTCTTAATCCCCATTTTACAGATGAGGTAACTGAGGCCCAGAGAAGTTACTTGCCCAAAGTCACACAGCTGACGATTGGCAGAGCCTGGATTTGAACCCATGACCTCTGACTCCAAATCCCGGGCTCTTTCCACTGAGTCACGCTGCTTCTCTACTAGTAATTGTGGTAGGTGGATGATTTGGGCTTTGAAGGAAGGGAAGGAATATAAGGGATGGAGGGGGGTAGGATGTGTGAAAGCGACTTTTAAGGGCAAGGAAAAAGTCAATTTATTCTCCTTTCTCATGAGTCAGGAGAGTGGGGGGAGGAGTTGAGGCCCCTCACAAGTGCATTCTGTGCACAGTGTTACACTGGGCCCCCTTAAGGAATATACAAAATAAGTCAAAAGGCTCAGGCTCTGATTTCAGGGAGTTTATAGTCAAATGGGGTACAATATACCATGGTTGCGAATATGATGGCACTTAGGAGCTTACTACGTGCTAAACCCTGGGCCAAAGCATGGGACAGATACAAGATAAAAAGATTGGATATGGTCCCTGTTCCACAAGGGACTCACAATCTAGGAGATAGAGGGAGCAGATTTTTTTCCCCCACTCTTTTAATAAAGTCTAAACCCAAAACTGACATAGCAAGTGGAACACAACAGAGTCCAGCTCCCCAAGAGGAATGCACATCCTACTGAATGCATTAAATATACTGAAAATAAATAGCGATACTTCAGTAGGTTTGAAGTCTTACACAATGGCAGCTTTTCCTGCCAAAGAAAGATGCCTTCCTTTCTGATTTTTGGCCAGTTATGGTCTAAAATTTACTATCTCAGTGTTGCACCAATCTTATCCAAGTCTAAGCACTGAACAGTACCCGGAAAAACTGGGAAAAAAATATTCTATTTTCTTTTTACCCAGAGCTCTGTGAAAAGCACTTAACTTTCAAGTGGTCTGGGAAAAAAACAAACCTCCAGCTGACTCCCACTGAGGGAGTTATTACAAAAACAAGCTGGTTGGCAAAAAGAAAAGATGACCAAACAGGGTAAGGAGAAGAAAAAGAGATGAAGGAAGGTAGGAGAGAGAAATGACCAAAAAAAAAGGCTAGTATCATCACTTTTCGTTATAGAAAAAGTGGTGGAGAAAATATCTGAACATAAGGATGAGCACATACAGAGGGTTTTTTAAGAGATTATTGGAAGAAAACCCAAATGTCTCTAGAGATGTCTTACGCCATACATTCATAAAAGTCTTTAATTTTACTCAAGGAAAACATTTAACGCCTAAACTCATGTTTTGCTTGCTATATTTATAAAAAGATATAAAATGTAAAGCTTGACATCAAAAGTACGGCTGCATTTTTCTCATCTCTGTGAATTCCCCCTTCTAAGCTGCTAACATTTAGTATTCCTATTCATGTTCATCCCTATCAATGTGATGTGTAGTCAACTGCACAGGAATTTTAATAATACTGAAAAAAATTATACAGGTCTGAAACAAATTTCACATCATTTAGTAATCTAGACACCTATCTGTCTCCAGTTCCCCTACTGCATCGCCCCTTTATTTTCCTGACTGCAATGTTTGATCTAGAAGAAGCAGCGTGGCTTGGTGGAAAATGCACGGGCCTGGGAACCAAAGGACCTGGGTCTAATCCCGGCATCACCACTTGCTTTACAGGTGACCTTAGGCAAGTCACTTCACTTCTCTGGGCACGAGTTTCCTCAACTGCAAAATGGGGATTCAATACCTGTCCTTCCTCCTATTTAGACTGCAAACCCCACGTGGGACAGGGACCGTATTCGGTCTGATTAACTTGTATCTACCCCATTACTTAGAACAGTGCTTGACATCCAGTAAGCACTTAAACACCACTCAAAAACAACATCTGCTTGAACAATTTTGTGTCTCGCTATGCTTATTATCAATGGTATTTACTGAATGCTCACTAAGTGCTGAAGACTGTGCTAAGCACTTCAGAGAGTACAACAGAGTTGGAGAGACACTCCCTGGCCACAAGGATCTTACAGTCTAATACATTCCAAAATAACTCTGAGAATATTCCATTTTTAAAAATCATTTATTGTGGAAAAAAATGATAATCTCCATTTATCACATATTTGAAATTATATTAACCACTGAAGAACCTGGCCAAAGGAACAAACTGCACCAATGCCAACTAGAAACCATCTATCTTAAAAACAGTTTATGCCACTTCCTAATTTTTTGATGAATTCTCTGAAAACTTCACTACACCTAAGCAAAAGAACACTTTCCAACAAGGTTACCGGTAAATTAACAACTCTTCAAACTATCTTTCTCTCAATGGCTGTTTCAAGAGAAGCAGCAAGGCCTAGTGAATAGAGTCCAAGTTTAGAAATCAGAAGAACCTGGGTTCTAATCCCGGCTCTACCACTTGTCTGCTGTGTGACTTTAGGCAAGTTGTTTAACTTCTCTGTGCCTCAGTTACCTCATCTGTAAAATGGGGATTAAATCCTACTTCTTTCTTAGACTGTGAGTCCCATGTGGGATAGGGACTGTCCAACAGGATTGTTTTGTATCTACCCCATTGTTTAATACAGTGTTTGTTTACACAGTAAGTGCATAACAACATAAAAAAAAACTTAAATCACATACGCTGTAAAACGAAATTAAATCCAAATTCACCCACTGCTTAGACCTGAGGATTGTACATTTCCAATCTTCCAATGGTTATAAATGTTTATAGGAATAATAAAATTTAAAACGATCCCTTTTTTCTACTCATTGTGTCTAATCGCTGATTAAAGCATTTCTTTTTGATTACAATTCCATAGGACAGATTCATCCTAATGTTCAGTGTGTTGTCAATGGGCAATTAGGTTTTCACACTCTCTTTGGTCTAATTTAGTTTAACCATTAAATGTGTCCATTTGTTTACATTCTTTAACAGTAATCTATAATGGCTTCTAAGACATTACTTTAGTTTAAGATAGAGCTGTTGTAAAGGATTTCAGAATGTGCCCCGCTTCTTGCTGGTCCAACGTTGTACACTAGTTAAAGAACTGATGGGAGTGGTCCATTGTAGGACCCTCTAAGGTGCTGATTATAATTAGCCAAAGGTCAGAGAAGCAGCATGGATCAGTGGAAAGAGCACGGGCTTTGGAGTCAGAGGTCATGGGTTCAAGTCCCAGCTCCGCCAATCGTCAGCTGTGTGACTTTGGGAAAGTCACTTAACTTCTCTGTGCCTCAGTTACCTCATCTGTAAAATGCAAATTAAGACTGTGAGCCTCCTGTGGGACAACCTGATCACCTTGTAACCTCCCCAGCGCTTAGAATAGTGCTTTGCACATAGTAAGTGTTTAATAAATGCCATTATTATTATTATTCAGAGCACTGTACTAAACGTTAATTAGGTTGGACACAGTCCCTGTCCCACCTGGGGCTCAAAATCTGTGTAGGAAGAAGAGTAGGAGAAGCAGTGTGGCTCAGTGGAAAGAGCCCGGGCTTTGGAGTCAGAGGTCATGGGTTCAAATCCCAGCTCCGCCACTTGTCAGCTGGGTGACTTTGGGCAAGGCACTTCACTTCTCTGGGCCTCAGTTACCTCATCTGTAAAATGGGGATTAAGTCTGTGAGCCCCACGTGGGACAACTTGATTACTGTTTATCTACCCCAGTGCTTAGAACAGTGCTTTGCACATAGTAAGCGCTTAATAAATGCCATCATTATTAGGAGAACAGAGGCACAGAGAAGTTAAGTGATTTGCCCAAGGTCACACAGCAAGCAATCAGCGGAGCCCAGTTTAGAACACAAGTACTCTGGCTCCCAGGCCCAGGCTTTTTCAATCAATCAATCAATCGTATTTATTGAGCGCTTACTATGTGCAGAGCACTGTACTAAGCGCTTGGGAAGTACAAATTGGCATCACATAGAGACAGTCCCTACCCAACAGTGGGCTCACAGTCTAAAAGTCTAAATTTTTCGACTAATAATAATAATAATGGCATTTATTAAGCGCTTACTATGTGCAAAGCACTGTTGTAAGCGCTGGGGAGGTTACAAGGTGATCAGGTCATCCCACAGGGGACTCACAGTCTTCATCCCCATTTTACAGATGAGGTAACTGAGGCACAGAGAAATGAAGTGACTTGCCCGAAGTCACACAGCTGATAATTGGCAGAGCCTGTATTTGAACCCATGACCTCTGACTCCAAAGCCCGGGCTCTTTCCACTGAGCCACGCTGCTTCTCTGGGGCTTCTCACTAGGCAAAAGCCTTTTTCCACTTTTTCCGCTGCTTCTTATCTTTGGAGTTAGGGGTATCCACGGCCCATTCAAGGTTATGCAGAGTCAGTTGATGCATTTGGATTGAGTGCAGTTTATCTACAAATTATAAAATGCAATGTTGATCACAGAATGATACAGTCCATGAAAAAAGGATAGTAAGCACACTGAAATTAAGGCTAGAAGCTTGCACAATCATGGCTACAAATATGGAAGTAGAATATAGCTTAAAGTCACAGACAGAAAATTTGAGATAAAAAAAATCAGGCACTGAATATTGTTAAAGAATCCCGGTAGCATCTGAAAAAAACAAGAGCCAACTTTACTCCCTTAAACATCCACAACTTCAGGTGTCATTAAGATCTTAGTATTAACCAAGTATATAGTCCCAGGTATACAAGTAACCAAAGAAGAATTTAATACTCCAAAAGTAATTCTGGTAAAAATTATAAAGTTGATAGCCATAATGAGTTATAATGTTCTATATTCTGCCAACCAATGGATGTTAAGGAAGCAGCTCACAGTCTTTGTATTTTGTTTTGGAACAAGTTTCATTATTGGTCTAAATTTAGAGTTAATATGATCTCTGATGACCATATCACCTGAATTCACTGTTTTGCTAATTCCATCTTCACTCTTTTTAAAATTTTACTTAGGAGGAGGTTTGGTGAATATTTTTTTCCGCCACTGTCGAATAGCGTCTGCAAAACGTGTAGGAAGATGACAAGAGAAATACTAGGGATAAACACAATGTCCCTCAAGACCATAAACACACACCTTCATATGGAAGTTACATAATGTTGGATCCATGGAGCTTCGTAAGCAGTTATAATATCCTATTCGTATTTCTTTTCTTTTACCTTTAGAGGGAAAGGGAAGCAGCGTGGCTCAGTGGAAAGAGCACGGGCTTTGGAGTCAGGGGTCATGGGTTCGAATCGCAGCTCTGCCAATTGTCAGCTGTGTGACTTTGGGCAAGTCACAACTTCTCTGTGCCTCAGGTTCCCTCATCTGTAAAATGGGGATTAAGACTGTGAGCCTCCTGTGGGACAGCCTGATCTCCTTGTAACCTCCCCAGCGCTTAGAACAGTGCTTTGCACATAGTAAGCACTTAATAAATGCCATTATTATTATTATTATTATTAAAAGAAATTCTAGTGATTGACTTTTTAGACAAATCATAAAGAAGACTCAATACCTAAGGAGCAGTAAAAGAGAAGCAGCATTGCTCAGTGGCAAGAGCCTGGGCTTGGGAGTCAGAGGTCATGGGTTCTAATTCCGGCTCCACCGCTTGTCAGCTGAGTGACTTTGGGAAAGTCACTTCACTTCTCTGGACCTCAGTTACCTCATCTGTAAAATGGGGATGAAGACCGTGAGCCCCATGTGGGAAAACCTTGATTACCTTGTATCCCACCCCAGCACTTAGAACGGTGCTTGGCACATAGTAAGTGCTTAACTATTACTCTATTTATTTATTTTACTTGTACATATCTATTCTATTTATTTTATTTTGTTAATATGTTTGGTTTTGTTCTCTGCCTCCCCCTTCTAGACTGTGAGCCCACTGTTGGGTAGGGACTGTCTCTGTACGTTGCCAACTTGTACTTCCCTAGTGCTTAGTACAATGCTCTGCACACAGTAAGTGCTCAATAAATACGATTGATTGATTAACAAATACCATCATTATTATTATTAAAAGGGCTGACTTTGCAAAGACTCAAATCAAATCTTCATCATTTCAATAATTAGATATTATTGCTCATACTTTAAAATCATGGAACACAAATATTAGAGTGAAATTAAGTGATAATTTCAAATTTCATTTTACTTATCAATTTTCACTAATAACAATTTAAAGTAACTTTTTACAGGCTGTAAATATGCCTTGCACACAGTGGGTACAACCATATTAATTTTTTTTTTTTAAAGTAGACTTTGAACCAGTTTTAAGGCCGTAACTAACAACATAAGTGGCATGACCTGAACTGGTCTATCCTAGTCGACAACTGATCTGCCCAAGCCTTGCTTTGGGACTATGTTGTTTTAATTTGAATGTGTTTCATGGCGTAGTGGGAAGCAGCATGGCTTAGTGATGGAGTCAGAAGGTCATGGGTTCTAAACCTGGCTCTGCCACGTGTCTGCTGTGTGACCTTGGGCAAGTCACTTCACTTCTCTATGCCTCAGTTACCTCATCTGTAAAAACTTGGGGGTAAGAGTGTGAGCCCAATGTGGACAGGGGCGGTGTCTAACCTGATTAACTTCTAGTACCCCAATGCTTAGAACAGTGCTTGGCACATAGTAAGTGCTTAACAAATACCCTAATTATTATTATTATGTGTGATAGGAAGCTGGAAATTGAAGGCTTTATAGTCCATGGAACGCCCCAGAACTAGGTGGGAATTACAGCACATATATAGCACTGCTTGATCACAATAATAATAATGATGATGGCATTTGTTAAGCACTTACTATGTGCAAAGCACTGTTCTAAGCACTGGGGAGGATACAAGGTGATCAGGTTATACCACGTGGGGCTCACAGTCTTAATCCCCATTTAACAGATGAGGGAACTGAGGCACAGAGAAGTTAAGTGACTTGCCCAAAGTCACACAGCTGACACGTGGCGGAGCTAGGACTTACTATTTGCTTACTATTATGAGGAGGCATTGTCCAACCTAAAATTGACCTCTAAAGGAGAGGAATGGTGACATCAGAAGGTCCTTGAACACACTGGTTAGAGACCTGACTCCCAGAAGGATCTAATGCTTTCTCTCCACTGGAACAGCATTTGGTAAGTGTCTCTATTTTAGTACGCAGACGTTATCCTGGAGTTCTTTATTAAAGCATCTTTATGAGATTCCTAACTTGTGCGTGTTTCATTGCCTACATCAGATCTCTGCATTCAGATGAAGAAATAAAGGTGAGTTACCACAACTGCTCAGTTCCAATGGGTTTACATGGTACTGATCCAAAACTCATCTCTCACCTCTACTTTGAGAGAATGAGGTTATTTCCCTCGTTTCTATTCAGTACTCAGAGAAATAGCGTGACCCAGCATTATGTATTATCCTTCTCCCTACACCTCTTTGGGGAATACTGATTTTTTGAAACAATCATTCCATTCCTTTTCTGCATAATAATAATGATGGCATTTGTTCATTAATTCATTCATTCAATTATATGTATTGAGCGCTTGCTGTGTGCAGAGCACTGTACTAAGCAATTGGGAAGTACAAGTTGGCAACATATACAGACTGTCCCTACCCAAAAACGGGCTCACAGTCTAGAAGGGGGAGACAGACAACAAGTCAAAGCCTGTACACATGTGTCAGAACCATCAGAATAAGTGGAATTATAGCTATATGCACAACATTAATAAAATAAATATAGTAGTAAATATGTACAAGTAAAATAAATAGAGTAATAAATCTGTACAAATATATACAAGTGCTGTGGGAAGGGGAAGGAGGTAGGACGGGGGGCGGTGGTGGGGAGGGGAGGAGGAGAGGAAAAAGGGGGCTCAGTGTGGGAAGGCCTCCTGGAGGAGGTGAGCCCTCAGTAGGGCTTTGAAGGGAGGAAGAGAGCTAACTTGGCGGATGTGTGGAGGGAGGGCATTCCAGGCCAGGGGAAGGACGTTGTCCAGGGGTCGATGGCGGAACAGGCGAGAACGAGGCACAGTGAGGAGGTTAGCGGCAGAGGAGCGGAGGGTGCGGGCTGGGCTGGAGAAGGAGAGAATGGAGGTGAGGTAGGAGGGGGCGAGGTGATGGACAGCCTGGAAGCCGAGAGTGAGGAGTTTTTGCTTGATTTGTAGGTTGACAGGCAACCACTGGAGATTTTTGAGGAGGGCAGTGTCGTGCCCAGAGCGTAACTGCACAGAGATAATCCGGGAAGCAGAGTGAAGTTTAGACTGAAGCAAGGAGAGACAGGAGGATGGGAGATCAGAAAGGAGGCTGATGCAGTAATCCATTTGGGGTAGGATGAGAGATTGAACCAGCAAGGTAGCAGTTTGGATGGAGAGGAACGGGTGGATCTTGGCGATGTTGCGCAGGTGAGACCGGCAGGTTTTGGTGATGGATTGGATGTGTGGGGTAAACGAGAGAGCGGAGTCGAGGATGACACCAAGGTTGCGGGCTTGTGAGACGGGAAGGATGGTAGTGCCATCTACACTGATGGGAAAGTCAGGGAGAGGACAAGGTTTGGGAGGAAAGATAGGGAGTTCAGTCTTGGACATGTTGAGTTTTAGATGGCAGGCAGACATCCAGATGGAGATGTCCTGAAGGCAGGAGGAGATGCCGGACCTGGAGGGAGGGAAAGAGAGCAGGGGTGGAGATGTAGATCTAGGTGTCAGTGTAGAGATGATAGTTGAAGCCAAGGGGGCAAATGAGTTCACCAAGGGAGTGAGTATAGACAGAGAACAGAAGGGGACCCAGAACTGACCCTTGAGGAACCCCTACCATAAGGGGATGGGAGTGGGAGAAGGAGACCGCGAAGGAGACTGAGAATGAATGTCCAGGGAGATAAGAGGAGGATGGAGTCTGTGAAGCCAAGGTTGGGTAGCGTGTTGAGGAGAATGGAGTGGTCCACAGTGTCAAAGGCAGCTGAGAGGTTGAGGAGAATTAGGATAGAGTAGAAGCCATTAGATTTGGCAAGAAGGAGGTCATTGGTGACCTTTGAGAGGGCAGTTTCAGTGAAGTGTAGGGGGTGGAAGCCAGATTGGAGGGGGTCTAGGAGGGAGCTGGAGTTGAGGGATTTGAGGCAGCAAGTGTAGATGACTCATTCTAGGAGTTAAGTGCCTACTATGTGCCAAGCACTGTTCTAAGTGCTGGGGTAAATACAAGGTAATCAGGTTGTCCCACGTGGGGCTCACAGTCAATCCCCATTTTACAGATAAGGGAACTGAGACACAGAGAAGTTAGGTGACTTGCCCAAGGTCACACAGCAGACAAGCGGTGGAGCTGGGATTTAGAACCCATGACTTCTGACTCCTATGTACATGCTCTTTCCACTAAGCCCACGTGGACCTATACATACTGTCACCCACACACACAAGACTTCAAACACACACACACACACACACACAGTTGGGGGTGGGTGGCAGGTGGAGGGACCAGCTTCATTCAATGTGATTTATTGAGCGCTTACTGTGTGCAGGGCACTGTACTAAGTGCTTGAGTACAATATAACAATAAACAGACACATTCCCCTTCCCAAAATGAGCTTACAGTCTCATCCCACTGAGGACTGAAAGCTCATTATGGACAGGGAATGGTCTGCTAATTCTACTGCATTGCCTTCTCCTCAAGTGCTTAGTACACTGCTCTGCACACAGTAAGCACTCAAATACCACTGATTGACTGGGGAATGTACAGTTTTACTCATTCTAAAGTTAGAAAGCGCTCAGACTAAGCCAAGTGGCGCCTATGTATACAGAGACTTCATAGGGAATGTAACGACTCTAGAGCTAAATGTGGGCCATAAGGGAAGCCCCCCAATCCCCGCCTCCAGAGAAATGCTCTAGGCTCATGGGTTTTATTGGACTTTTAGATGATGTCATTACCTTACACTGCATGCACACATAGTGTTGCTTAATGACAATCAATCATGTGCATGCAACACAACATGACAACAAACTGGGAGGGCCGGGGGGTGGGGGGAAGAAGGGGGAGAATTTTTCCCTGACTCAGGGAGGCCAAATGCCTACAGCCAGTCCTGTTTAAGAGGTAGCACCTTCCATCCTCGTCTTTGCCCTTTAAGTGCTGAATTTTGACAGTGAAATAAATTTGATTTTTTTTGCCCTCATGTTACAAAAACTACTTAAAGTAAATCTTAGTTTAACTGATGAATCCCTGTTGAATAATATTTTTCTACTTCACTTTTTCTGTCAGAAGCTAACTTTCATAAAAAGCAAGCCTTCTGGAGGACTTCCAGAACTCCAAACCTCACTGGAATTACAACTCTCTCAAGTTGTCAACTAGAAAAGCCTCCTACTTTTTCTGTGCAGAATTCTGAAACTTTGTGATTCCATAAACTGAAGGTATAAATTCAGTTAAAGAACTCAAATGTTATTTGTTAATTACTTTGCATTCTATTTATTTTTCCCAGAGGACTGGACCTGGCTGACTTGGGAAATTTTCATCCATATTTTTAAATTCTGTTTTATTGTTGGTTCTTTAGACGCATACCTTCAACTTCTTTATTCACAGTTATGACGTTTGAACTTGGGGCCTTAATAGTCATTATTTTTTTGTACTGATCGCAATGATTCTTGGATAAATCTGACGTTTCCGCCGTTGTTTATGAAAGAAGAATTTCTAGGTCAGATGAATGATGTTCTCCATCTCTGACAAGGACAAAAACATGCAATGTGAAGGTTTCCTTCCAGGAAATCCTCCTAATTATGAATCAATCGATAGTATTTACTGATCACTTACACTGTGCAAAGCACTGCACTAAGTGCATGGGAACGTACTGTACAGGGATCTATGGTGGGAGAGAGACATTAAAATAAATTACAGATGATAGGGGAAATAGATGAACCAATCTAAAGTACTTATTGAGCATTTACTGTGTGCAGAGTACTGTATTAAGTGCTTGGGAGAATACACTACAGAGTCAGTCATATTTGAGCACTTACTGTGTGCAGAGCACTGTCCTAAGCGCTTGGGAAAGTACAACACAAGAATAAACAGTGACATTCCCGAATCTCAACAAGCTCAAATACTAGAGAAACAGATAGAGAAGCAGTGTGACTTAGTGGAAAGAGCCCAGGCTTGGGAGTCAGAGGACATGGGTTCTAATCCCAGCTCTCCCACTTATCAGCTGTGTGACCTTGGGCAAGTCACTTAACTTCTCTGTTCCACAGTTACCTCATCTGTAAAATGGGGATTAAGACTGCAAGCCCCACGTGGGACAACCTGATTACCTTGTATCTACCCCAGCACTTAGAACAATGCTTGGCACATAGTAAGCGCTTAACAAATACCATTATTTTTATTATTATTAGAGTGGGGGAGACATACATCAATTCAAATAAATAAAATTACAGATATGTACATAAATGCTTTGGGGCTGGGAGCTGGGAAGAGCAAAGGGATAAGAGTCGGAAGACCTATTCCCTGGCCTCAATGAGCTTACAGTCTAGAGAGAGAGGGATGGACATTAATATAAATTACAGAACAGTCAATCGCATTTTTTGAGCACTTACTATATATGCAGAGCACTGTACTAAGCGCTTGGGAGAGCACAATGCAACAGAATTAGCAGACGTGTTCCCTGCCCACAATGAACGCACATAAGTGCTGTGAGGCTGAGGGAGGGGTGAATAAAGAGTGCAAATCCAAGTGCAAGGGAGACACAAAAGGAAGTGGGAGGAGATTGACTTTAGGAGGGTTTTGAAATTGGAAGAGTGGTTGACTGTCAGATAGGAATGGGAGGGAGTTTGAGATCAAGGGCAAAGGGGTTAGCACAGGAAAAGACAGAAAATTGTGGTACGGAGAGTAGGGTGGTAGTAGAGAAGCGGAGTGTGTGAATTGGGTTGCTGTAGGGAGGTAATCAGCAAGGTGTCTTAAAGCTGATGGTCAGGGGTTTCCATTTTTATGTTTTGAAGCAGCATAGCCTAGTGGAAAGATCCTGGGGCCTGAGAGTCAGAGGAACTGGCTCTTAATTCTGGCTCTGATAGCTGTCTGTTGTGTGACCTTGGGTAAATGATTTAACTTTTCTGTGTGTCAGTTTCCTCATCTGTAAAATAGGTATTCAGTGCCTGTTCTCCCTCTGCAAGCCACATTTGGGATAGAGGACAGTGTCCAACCTAATTAACTTGTATCTACCCCAGCACTTAGAATTATGCTCAACACACAATAAGCACTTGAACATAATAATAATAATAATAATAATGTGGAGCTGGATGTGCAACCACTGAAGGTTTCTGAGAAGCACAGGGAGATATGGACTTAACGGTTTTTCAGAGGAATGATCCGGGAGGCAGAGTGAGGTGTGGAATGGAGACGGGAGAGACAGGTGGCAGGGAGGTCAGACAGGAGGCTGGCGCAGTAGTCAAGGCGGGAAATGATAAGTGCTGGATCGGCATCGAAGCAGCTTGGAGGGAAAGGAAAGAGGACTCTAGAGATGTTGCCAAGGTAGAATCGACAGAATTCTTGTGACATATTGAACGTGTGGGTGGTTGAATGAGAGAGATGAGTAAAGGATAATGCCAAACATATGGGCCTGGGAGACAGGGAGGATTGTAATGTTATTTGCAGTGATAGGATGGCTGCCCATTCAACTCCGCATCAAACAAACTACTCACCGTTGGCTTCAAAGCACTCAATCGGCTCACCAAACCCTACCGCGCCTCATTAATCTCCTACTCCAGCCCACACACTCCGCCAGCTTACTCTACCGCCAGCTTACTCGCTGTGCCCCCATCTCGTCTATCTCACCACCGACCCCTTTCCCACAACGTCCCCCCTAGCCTGGAACTCCCTCCCACTCCATATACACCAGACCACTGCTCTCTCACCACCTTAAAAGCATAACTCCAAGATGCCTTCCCCAATTAAGCCCTCTTTTCGTCAGCTCGCTCTCCCTTCTGCATCATTTATCTCTAGCTCGTTCTCCTCCTCCCCATCCCCCCCGCCCTACCTCCTTCCCCTTCCCACAACACCTGTATATATGTTTGTACAGATCTATTACTTTATTCACTTTACTTGCACATATTTACTATTCTATTTATTTTGTTAATGATGTGCATCTAGCTTTAATTCTATTTGTTCTGACAACTTGACACCTGTCCACATATTTTGTTTTGTTGTCTGTCTCCCCTTCTAGACTGTGAGCCCGTTGTTGGGTAGGGACTGTCTCTATATGTTGCCAACTTGTACTTCCCAAGTGCTTAGTACAGTGCTCTGCACACAGTAAGAGCTCAATAAATATGATTGAATGAACCTATGCACCCCAATCTGTGACCTTTGGACACTGGATATTCTCCCCACCGCCAACCCCACAGCACTTATGCACATATCTTTAATAAATATACTATTAATTACTTCTTTATTCATATTAATATCTATCTCCCCCTCTAGACTGTAAGTTCATTATGGGCAGGGAACGTGTCTGTTAATTCTATCGTACTGTTCTCTCCCAAGCGATTAGTACAGTGCTCTGCGCGTAAGCGTTCAATAAATAAGATTGATAAAACACTATTTTCACGGAAACAATTAAGACTACTATCAAGGAAAACTAGTGTTTACACATTTTAAGTCACCTCGATGTTTAAAAATAAATTTGTATGGTATCCACAGCAGAGTCTAGTTTGCATATTTTTCATCATATGCTCTAGTTAGTGTGACTACAGTAATTAATGATCTCCATAGAGCATAACACAACTTCATATGCCTAAAGTTGACAAAATAGCTTTGGACATCAAGGGGTTTTCTTTGAAACTGTTATTGGTGGTTTTGATAGTTTCTACAGAGGATGGTCTTCCATAGAAAAGATTTAAAAATGTTTTACATGCAAAAGTCTCCATTTGAATTATTGCTTGAAAACCAGACCTATTTTCCCTTTCTCTGAATGTGCACCGAGCAGAATTCAGCAGGATGGCCCCACATGTGGCCCAGGCAAGACTTTTCACGTATTTAATCTCCCTTGCTCTTCCCTCCCTCCTACATAACCCTACTCAACCCATTCTCCTTTAAGCTTTGGAACCATTCATTCGTTCACTCAATTGTATTCACTGAGTGCTTACAGTGCGCAGAGCACAGTATTAAGTGCTTGGAAAGTACAATTCAGCAACAAGTAAAGACAATCCCTACCCACAATGGGCTCACAGTCTAGAAAGGGGGAGACAGGCATCAAAACAAGTAAAAAGACATCAATAGCTTCAATATCAATAAATAGTATTATGGATATATATATACATCTTTAATATAAATATAGAGACAAGAGAAGAAGTGTAACCTAGTGGATCCAGCAAAGGCCTGGGTTCTAATTCCAGCTCCACCACTTGTCTGCTGTGTGACCTTGGGCAAGTCACTTCTCTGGGCCTCAGTTCCCTCACCTGTAAAATGGGGATTAAGACTGAGAACTCCATGTGGGACAAGGACTGTGCCCAACCTGATTAGCTTGTATCTACCCCAGCATTTGGTACAGTTCTGGTACATAGTAAGTGCTTAAATACCATAAAAAACCTCCATGCTCCACTAATCATTCATTCAATCGTATTTATTGAGCACTTACTGTGTGCAAAGCACTGTATTAAGCACTTGGGAGAGTAGTCCCTCTCCCCACCCCACAGCTCAAGACCCTAAATTCCCCTTGCCCCCACAGTTCCTCTGAATTTCCTTCCTGGCCAAGCTATCCCCACGTTCTAGAAAAGCAAACCCGCCCAGATTTTTTTTTTTAATTGAAAGCTTGTCATGCCATAACCACCCTGACCTTTTCCTTGTGTGTGGATCATTGTGGTTCCCCCATGAGGAACACCAAAAGGCCACAAATGTTGGGGTCAGAGCCAAGAGGCCTCGGAGGGGACCGCCAATGCCCTTACCCTTCATCCTCATACCAGTCACGTGAAAGATTCGCCTCCACTCTGGTTTTATAGCCCTCCAATTCAGAATAAGACTCCCACTGTCCCCAAAATGGCAATCTCCTAAAAGTCATGCTGGGTTTATTCTGATTACTTCTTTGCCTTTCCGAATATTGTTGGTTAGTGTGTTGCATATGTGTACAATTTGGTGACGCAATTAAGTTCCATTTTGCCATGGAAAATCTTTTACGTGTATAAAATCCTGAGCATAGGGGGGAGAGGAGATGGGTACATAATCACGTTTTCCTTCAGGCTGATTATCGGGGTCCAAAGCATTATGCTGACTCTACTAAGCAGATTCATAATCGTTTGAGAGATCTGTGTTTACGCCTCAAAAGCTGTGTTTTCCGGATACAGTGGCCACTCGATGACTATCTCAAAGACTTAATGATGCTCACAGCCTGTCAGGCTGGAGGTTTCCCAGAGGACCGGATGCATATTCTGACTCTGACTTCCGTATCGCAATCGATCAATGGAATTTGAGCACTTACCTCTCACTGCAACCTCAAATACAGCAGCACAGGATAAACTGGACGGGATTGAGTTAACGCCAAAAGCCCTGCTTTACTCCGACAATGATTCTTCCACAAATAATTGCACAAGGAATGTGCTTTCCAAAGTTAAACAAGTGCAACGTTTTCTGCAACCCTAACATCTCTTTTGGAGCGTTCATGTTTGTGACACCTAGTCTCAACCACTTCTAAATTTTGATCTACAATACGCTGTTTGCCACCATCTTTTCCTGCAATGTGATTGTGCGATTAAATGGATTCGGCTTTGTGATTTTAGATAGACACATATATCTCTAGTCAGTAAGATTTGTTGTGGGCAGGGAACACATTTACTAACTCTGTTGTATCATACTCTCCCGACAGGGAATTCACCTGTTCTATTGCTATATTGTACTCTCCCAAGCCCTTAGTATAGTGCTCTGCACAGAGTAAGCACTCAATATGACTGACTGAAAAGTGCTTAATACAGTGCTCTGCACACCGTAAATACCACTGATCAATATACATGCATACAAGGGTTCGCCTGTCCTATCAGAGTCCTCTAGTGATATATCCCAAATCAACGAGTCAGGTGCTCCTTCTACATCTTCCTACATGAGTTACACTCTAATGGAAGACTTGTGAAGCATGGCACAACTCCAAGTGCAATCTTGTAAAACAAAGTCTTCGAATTAATATATTAAATGGGAATGTTGTTTTATAAGAGTATCTATAAAAATATCCGGCTGACGGGAGCAGGAAAGTCCTCAGTGGCTGCTGAAGTAACTAACAGGCATTCCCCTGCTGAAGCAACTACCAAGCAACCGCCTGCTGACCGCTGATATTACACAAAGAGCTATTTGCAGGTCCTTCTGAACATAAATGGGCTTTGTTTGCAAAATTTCCTCCTGCACTTTGCAAAGTGCCAAACCCTTGCCTCTTTACTCCCATGATGTGCCCACTGCCCCAGCAGGGATGAAAGGGTGTGAGACTTTTGCGATTTGAGATGCATGAGCCCACTGTTGGGTAGGGACCATCTCTATATGTTGCCAACTTGTACTTCCCAAGCGCTTAGTACAGTGCTCTGCACACAGTATGCACTCAATAAATACAATTGATTGATTGATTGACTGTAAGCTCGTTGTGGGCAGGGGACGTGACTACCAACTGTTATACTGTACACACTCAAGCGCTTAGTACTGTGCTCTGCATACACTAAGCACTCAATAAATACCACTGATTGAGAGGCACTGTACAAGCCACTAGCCTTATAATCAATTCCTCCCCACGGGTTCTCGGTCCCCAAATCTCCATGCCTGGACCAAGGCCCATGCGTGGTTCGTGGTGGGTGACTCCTACCTTCCTGAAACGATCCTTGATGCATAAAGGCATCTAGAGAAGAAAAATATTTGGTCCCTGCATTTGAAGCTGAAAATGGCCATTTCTTCTAGGAATGGAAAAATCATCTTCAATTGTAAACAATCTCATTCCAACACAATCTGGGTGACCTGGGCTTTTTCTGTACCACCACTACTTAGTATGTTGTCAGAAGAATGCTCCCTAATTTTATCCCAAACACATTGTGAAAACATGCTTTAAGGCACTACAGGACCCAGCTGACCCCTAAACATAGACGAACGTGAGACATATGAATGCCACTAGAGAGTTGCCCTGTACATTTATCCTTATGTTGATTCGTGTTCCCTGATTTAGCGGCCTGCTGTAAACATTTGACTTATTGAGCCAATGGACTAGTGCTGATGTGTATATGCGGTTCCTGCCCCTGCCTGTCTTCCTCCAGCCCCCGGCAGTCTGTACATCTATCTGCCACATTTTGTCCACATCAAGAGAATTCCTCACACTGATGGATTTGTCTCTTAAAGGGCCTGTTGCTGCTTATGAGGCAATCTTGATCACCCATTCATCCCCACGGCCCTGTTCAAGGTGAGCAAATCTTCGTGATTACTGCCTGTCAAGCAGCTGCGAGGCTATTTGGGTCTCCTCAAAATCCACTGCCACACCATATTGTTGGAGACCATCCCCGAGTAGACCGTTAAAAAAAGGATCCTCCCTGTCTGATTACATTGATTCCATTCAGTTCCCCATGGAGCAACTAATTAGGAAAAATCCCAGGCAGCCTTGTGCATTTCTCTTGTCCGCCTCCTTTTGAAATGAAAGATGATTTCTAAATTTTCAGTAATCTAATTATCACCAGGCAAGGACCTTCATTGCCTATTGACTGGCTTATTAAGTGCCATGCTACCTCTCCCTCCACCAAGCCCCCTCAACCCTTCCCCAGGGATTTCCACTTAGGGAGAGCTGAATTACTCTCTCACTTCTGGTCTGACTGACATTTTTCACCACTTGGCTTCCTCCCCCACCCCGCCTCCTGTTCCCTAGCAGAGTCAGCTGGTAAATTTTAATTGAAGAAAGCCTTCGTTAGGGTAATCGTCACTCTTAAGAGGCGACTAAGTCAGTTAGCTGGTGAAAATTAGTCAGTCTTACTGATCATTTAGACAAAATATGGCTCCACGGTCACGGAGCACTTAGGAATCCTGCAACATCTATCTTCTCACATGTCCTGCTCCGTGATGCTGTGCTATTATGAGCACTGCCTTAAAGCCAGCGAACTGACTGTTCCAGTACCTTACTGATGGTGATCTTGCCTCGCTATTTGAGGAATATGGCTCACAGATGATGGTGAAACTGCTCTCCAAGACAAATACGCCTGCCACAATGGGCCCAGGTATCAGCGAAGATGATGGATGCCATTACAGAAAGGTCTTCACTTTGGAATGAAACGATGTCCCATTGTAGCCTGTAAACTCTTTGTGAGCAGGGAACCTGTCTACCAACTCGGTTGTACTGTACTCTCCCAGGTCCTTAGTACAGTGTTCTGTAAGTATTCATTCATTTATTCAATCGTATTTATTGAGTATTTACTGTGTGTAAAGCACTGTACTAAGTGCTTGGGAAAGTACAATATAACAACAAGCATACATTCCCTGCCTACAATGTGCTCACAGTCTAGAGGGGGAGATAGACATTAATGCCTCGTCTTATGCTGTCGAGTCGTCTCCGACCCATAGCGACGCCATGGACACATCTCTCCCAGAACGCCCCACCTCCATCTGCCATCATTCTGGTAGTGGATCCATAGAGTTTTCTTGGTAAAAATACACAAGTGGTTTACTATTGCCTCCTTCCGAGCAGTTTTCACCCTCAACTCTCTCCCATGCTGCTGCTGCCCTGCCTAGGGGAGTTTTGACTTGTAGCATATTGCCTCCTACTCTCTAGCCACTGCCCAAGCTAAGAATAGAACGGGTATGCCTCTGCCTTGACTCTCCCTCCCTTAGCCAAAACTGGTAGAGTACTGGAAACTCTTCAGCTGCAGTCCTGAGAGGGAGACCTTAATGTACACAAATAAATAAGTAAATTAGAGATATATACATGTATGCTGTGGGGATGGGAAGGAGGATGAATGAAGGGAGCAAGTCCAAGCAATGCATAAGGGAGTGGGAGAAGAAGAGAGGAGGGCTTAGTGAGGGAAGGCCTTTTGGAGGAGATGTGCCTTCAATAAGGACTGAAGTTGGGGAGAGCAATTATCTGTCTGATAGGAAGAGGGAGGGTGTTCCAGGACAAAGTTAGGCCGTGGTCAAAAGGCAGGAGGTGAGATAAATGAGACCGAGGTACAGTGAGAAGGTTAGCATTAGAGGAACCAAGTGGGTGGGCTGGGTTGCAGCAGGAGACCAGTGAAGTGAGGTAGCAGGGTGACTCAATAAATACCACTGAGCAACAGCCAAATTTTGCTAATTTCCCAGAGGGCAGGCTGACTTTCTTGATTTAGTCTTTGTCTCTGCATTTGGGGATTGTGTATTGCCCAGGGAGTGGATTTTGGTGTCAACATTCATCTCTGTGACACCCATGTGGATAACTGATGCTGTTTCCCTGGTACCGCTTTACTGTCAATCCTTAACACTACACTGACTCAGTGCAGCAGTTCAAAAATCACTTGGGTTTCTTCCTGTGGATGTCTCTGGAGTAGTAGTAGTAGTAGCAGCACTATCTATTAAGCACTTCCTTTTGCAGAGCACTGCACTAAGTGCTGGAGTGGAATACACAGGTAGAAATTAAACACAAACCCTGCCCCTCAGGGGGCTCAATCAATCAGTGGTATTTATTGAATGCTTACTGTGTGCAGAGCACTGTACTAAGCACCTGGGGAGTACAATGTAACAGAGTTGGTACAAGAGATCTCTGTGCCCAAGGGGCGTACAGTCGACAGGGCTCCCAATCTAAGAACCTAAACATTACAGGCATGACCATCATAGGGATTTTCAGGTCACTGGGAGCTCGCTGAAGAGAGCTTTCCATTGAAGCAGCGCGGCTTAGTGAATAGAGCCCAGGCCTGGGTTCTAACCTTGGCTTCACCTCTTGTCTGCCGTGTGACCTTGGGCAAGTCACTTCACTGGGCCTCAGTTCCCTCATCTGTAAAATGGGGATTAAGACTGGGAGCCCCAGGTGGGACATGGACTGTGTCCAACCTGATTAGCTTTTATCTACCCCAGCGCTTAGAACAATGCTTAACACACAGTCAGCGCTTCACAAACACCATCATCATCACCATCAGTGGAGTGGAGCGTATTCTGAGAGCAGCTTCCAGGTCTCTCATCACATCCTCCAGCATGTCAGGGTAGATTGAACCTGAACCACGTAGCCCTGCTTTAGTCCGATAGGACTGGGGGAAGTTCAGGCAGGACATTTGAGGCTCCATTCTAGCCTCATCCTCCCCTACCTCTTGACCACCTTGGAACACCACCAGTTACTGTCTTTTTTTTTTCCCCTGGCATTTATTAAGCACTTACTATATGCCAGGGACCGTACTAAGCACTGGGGTACATACAGGTTAATCAGGTTGGGCGTAGTCCCTGTCCCACATAAGGCTCACAGTCTTGATCCCCATTTTACAGATGAGGGAGCTGAGGCACAGAGAAGTTAAATGACTTGTCCAAGGTCACAGAGAAAACAAGTGTCTTTGCTGGAATTAGAATCCAGCTCCTTCCAACTCCTAGGTCCGTGCTCTATCCACTAAGCTATGTTGCCTCCTTGCAGACCATACTTTTTTTTCTTATGGTATTTGTTAAGCACTTACTCCCCTAGTTCTCATGCTTAGTACAGTACTACTACTCCCAGACTGTTCTTTCTCTGTTACTTTCACTGACTCTACTTCCCTCTTCTCCTTTCCTAACAGTGGGTGCACTTGAGACTCTGATCTGAGTCCTCTACTCTCCTCCCATTACACTTACTCTCAAAGAGCTCATCCATTCATTTGGTTTCTACTGACTTCTAGGTGGACGAATCCCAAATCTAGCTCTCTGACATCTTCCCCTCTATTCCATTTCACATCTGCTTCCAGGAAATCTACACTTGAATGGCCGTAATCAACCACCAACTCCACATGGCTCTTACTCCAAAACATTACCTGGAGCCTCCCCCTTCACCTCCAGACAACCACCATTCAGAATCAAACACTCCTCATACCACGGTTGGACTACTTATCAGCCTCCTCAAGGGTCTTCCTGCCTCCGGGCTCTACCCATTTCAGTCCAAACCCCATGCTGTTGCCCAGATGCTCTTTCTGAAACACATCCCTGCTTCTCCAAATCCTCCAATGGCTAACCATTCCCAGCTTCATCAAGCAAAACCAGCTCATTGGCAGCTTCAAGGCTCTCCACTAACTTGCCTTGTTGGCTCTCTTCACCCACATTGGCTCTCTTCACCCACAATTCTCCAATTCATGTCATATCTAAATGGGGTAATGACCACCCATGTTATTGCACAAAAACTGTACAAGCTTATCCCAAAACCTGACTACCCCATGATGCACACAACCCAGAGATGTGTGCAACAACATTTTTAACAAGCCCCAGGATATGTAAAGTCTGGTGCTGCATCTGATCATTGCAGGTAAATCAATCTTCTCCCTACCCTCTATTTCCAGCTGCTTTTCAGGTTCTCTTCTCCTCACAACTCCCAAGATTAACATTAGTCCTTTTATGGCCACTAATGACAGTGGCTGCCATTGCTACCCTATCACTTTCCACTTGCTGGTTTGCATTTTTCCAACCCAGTCTGGCCGACAAGGACTGAGGCAGCAATGTGGGGGAGAGTGAGGGGATACAGTGGGAGAAGAAATGGCAGCATCCTGGGAGAGGGCTGTCCCTCTCCCGGGCCCCATCCAAACCAGATCCATCCCTATTTTTGACCGAAGATGCTATATTCAGGCTAGAATCGGAGATATCACACAGTCCAGTTCAGCACATGGTTGCGTGGGTGGGAGGTTCAAGAGGGGCTAGAGGAATCTGGAAAGCAGTTGGGAATAGGAGAAATCAGGGTGAGAGCAAAAAAACCCCTGTGGGGGGATGAGGAAAGTCTTGCCAAAGGGGCTGGGCCCAGGGGAGGGAACCAAGTGAAAAAGAGAGAGCAGAGAATCTCAGCTGGAAGATCCGAGTTCCCCTCTGCCCCTCCCAGAGTGCTCAAGCAGTGAGGCAAAGAGTGGAACCATCGCCAGTCCAGAGGCACATTCTGGGTGCCACAAGGCACAGGGTTACATTATATTGTGCTACATTGTGAGCTTTCATAATTTTGAGTGGATTCATTTCAGTGTCTCTGATAGAAAAATGTTAACGTTGTGATTACATGCTTGGAATTCAGCAACGATTAAGCCAATGGGAAATCAGTGATGTCTCGCATTACATCAACAGATCTCATTTTTCCAGAGGTTCTGGAATGGATCCTAATTTGTAACACAGAAGTCTACGGGAAAAGTACCCCCAGTACAGCCATTCAAGATAACAATCACAGTTTCGAGGACTCTAATAGAGCAATATCTTAAGGACTGCCTTTGGCTTCATAAACCAGATTTGTTTCTGTTTGCAGTCTTATGTGAGGATGACAGGAAGAGCAAGTCCCCCCCCATCCCTCTGTATTTGGTCTTCTTGCCACTTTCTTGAGCCTCCACTGAATTAATCCAAGAAAGGGGAGGAGGGGCCTCCGGGAAAATATAGTTCTTGTACCCCATGCCTTCTGGCTAACATGGAGTATGATATGGGCTGGTAAAAAGATCATGGGTAGGAGTCAGGAGTCTTGGGTTCTAGTCTGGCTCTGCCACTGGCCTGCTGTGTGGCTTTCGGCAAGTCACTCTATGCCTCGGCTTCTTGTACTCAATTGACTGTACTGATTGAATTGTATACGACAGACTGACTAAAAAATCTGCTTTCCTATCTTTCTAGATTGTGAGCCTCGAATTGGATGAGGGCTGAGTCTGATCTGACTATTACACATCTCCCCCAACAGACAGTATGAGATAAGCACTCAAATGCCATTGTGATTACTTCTATGGAGTAGAATGCAAAGCTCAAAGTATCTTAAATTCATTTTTTGCTTTTTCCACACTTTTCCCTCCATCCATTAGTGAGCCCCTAGAAATTGTCAGTATCTTACATCCTGGAAGTGACAGTCTCACTCAGCAACAGCCTACAAACTGGATCGTGGCATCGGGAAAGCAGTGATCGGGGTAAATCCATTTCACTCTTTTGTATGTCCTTCTATGGACTTAACCAAGGAAAGTGGGCAGCCAGAGAATCACAATCCCCCTGCTCCTGGCTTTCTGGCGTGGGCAGGTGAAGGGCAGAGTGTGGGTTCTGTTGCTTTTGTTTTGTTTTTCCCCACCCTACTCCTTCGCTATCTACAAGTGTCACTTTGCAACCCCTCTGACCTGGGTCCTGCAGGGCCATGAGAAATCATTGCCCACAAAATAGACCTTGATTTGTATCAGACTGGCCAAGCACAGAATCAATAACTCGGCACTGAGTGAGAATGATGATGATAATAATAATAATAATGGTATTTACTGAGCACGTTCTATGTACCTAGCACTATACTAAGCCCTGGGGTAGATTACAAGATAATCAAACTAGATACAGTCCCTGTCCCATATGGGGCTCAGAGTTTAAGTAGGAGGGACAACAGGTTTTGAATCTCCATTATGGAGAGGAGGAAACTGAGGCACAGGGAAATTGAGTAACTTGCATAAGGTTACACAATGGGTGGGTGACTAAACAGATTGGACCTGGGTCCCTCTTATTTGAGGGCTTTCCTCAAAGTGGTAATGTCAGGGGGGTTGGTTTCAGAGTCAGACGATTGCTTGGATCTGGCCTTTCAGAGCTGCCATTCATTCATTCAATCATACTTACTGAGTGCAGAGCACTGTACTAAGCGCTTGGGAAGTACAAGTTGGTGACATATAGAGACGGTCCCTACCCAACAATGGGCTCACAGTCTAGAGGGGGGAGACAGACAAGTAAACATGTGGACAGGTGTCAAGTCATCAGAATAAATAGAATTAAAGCTAAATGCACATCATTAACAAAATAAATAGAATAGTCAATATGCACAATTCAAATAGAGTAACAAATCTGTACAAACATATATACAGGTGCTGTGGGGAGGGGAAGGAGGTAGGGTGGGGGGATGGCGAGGAGGAGAGGAAAAAGGGGGCTCAGTCTGGGAGGGCCTCTTGGAGGAGGTGAGCTCTCAGTAGGGCTTTGAAGGGAGGAAGAGAGCTAGCTTGGCAGATGTGTGGAGGGAGGGCATTCCAGGCCAGGGCAAGGACTTGGGCCGGGGGTCGACGGCAGGGCAGGCAAGAATGATGTACAGTGAGGAGGTTAGTGAGAGGAGCAGAGGGTGCGGGCTGGGCTGTAGAAAGAGAGAAGGGAGTTGAAGTAGGTGAGGTACCTCTGTCCAGAGGTAGAAGTGATCAGTGACACTCTACTGCTGCCCTTGCCTGAATATGGCAGGCTGTGATGTTCTTTCTGTTTTCTGGCTCGAGTCTCCTTAGTTATGGAAGGAGAACTGTGTAGTTTGTTGGGACTTTTGTTTCTCAATCATTCATTCAACCGTATTTATTGAGTGCTTACTGTGTGCAAAGCACTGTACTAACGCTTGGGAGAGTACAATGCAACAACAAACAGACACATTCCTTGCCTACGATGAGCTCATGGTCTAGAGGGGGAGACAGACATTGATATACATAAATAAAAAAATTACAAATATTTACATATGTGCTGGGGGGCTGGGAGGAAGGATGAATGAAGGGAGCAAATAAGGGTGACACAAAGTGGGAGAAGAGGAGAGGAGGGCTTAGTCAGGGAAGGTTCTTAGAGGAGATGTGCCTGCAGTAAGGCTTTTAGGGGAGAGCAATTATCTGTCTGAAATGAGGACAGAGGGTATTCCCGCCCAAAGGCAGGATGTGGGTGAGGGGTCGGTGGAGAGAGAGATGATATTGAAGTACAGTGAGAAGACTGGCATTAGAGGAACGAAGTATGAGGGCTGGGCTGGGAGAGTTGCAAGGTGAGATAGGAGGGGGCATGGTAACTGACTGCTCTAAATCAAATGTCTGATGCACAGGTGGATGGGCAACCACTGGAGATTCTTGAAGAGAGGGGAGACACAGTCTGAACATTTCTGAAGGAAAATGATCCAGGCAGCAGAGTGAAGTATGGACTGGATTGGGGAGAGACAGGAAGCAGGGAGGTCAGGGAGGAAGCAGGGAGCAAGAAGGTTGATACAATAATCGAGGCAGGATAGGATAAGTTCTTGTATTAATGTGGTAGCAGTTTGGATAGAGAGGAAGGGACTGATTTTAATGATGCTGAGAAGGGAAGGTAGAATGACAGGATTTAGTGATGGCTTGAATATGTGGGTTGAATGAGAGAGGGGAGTCAAGGATAACACTGGGCTTGTGAGACAGGAAGGAGGCTGGTGCATCAACAGTGATGGGAAAGTGACTTGAAGGACAGGGTTTGGGTGGGAAGATAAAAGGCTTGGTTTTAATAATAATTATGGTATTTGTTAAGTGCTTCCTATGTGCCAGGCACTGTACTAAGCTCTGGGGTGGATACAGGCAAATTGGGTTGGACACAGTCCCTGTCCCACATAGGGCTCACAGTCTTACTCCCCATTTTACAGATGAGGTAACTGAGGCACAGAGAAGTGAAGTGACTTGTCTAAGGTCACACAGCTGACAAGTGGCGGAGCTGGGATTAGAACCCATGACCTTTTGACTCCCAGGCTCTAGCCACTATGCCATGCTGCTTCTCTTAGTCGTATTAAGTTAGAGGTGACGGGAGGACATCCAAGTAGAGATGTTTTAAAGGCAGGAGGAGATGCAAGACTGCAGAGAGGGAGAGATCAGGGCTGGAGATGTAGATTTGGGTATCATCATTCTCATGGCTTCAATTTTGTTTCTCCCATGGTTTTCACAAGAAAAGAAAAAAGTCCCACCTTTACAAAGTCACTCAAACAATCATATTTACTGAGTGCAGAGCAATGTACTAAGCACTTGAAGGGTACAATATATCAAAGTTGGCAGACACATTCTCTGCCCACAATACGCTTACAGTCTAGAGGGGGAGACAGGCATAAATGTAAATAAGTTAAATTACAGATAGGTACATCACTTTTAGACTGTGAGCCCACTGCTGGGTAGGGACTGTCTCTATATGTTGCCAACTTGTACTTCCCAAGCGCTTAGTACAGTGCTCTGCACACAGTAAGCGCTCAATAAATACAATTGATGATGATCACTGCTATGAGCCCGGGGAGTTGGTGAATAAAGGTTGCAAATCCAAGTACAAACGTGATGCAGAAGTGAGTGGGAGAAGAGGAAATGAGGGCTTAGAGAAGGCCTCTTGGAGATGTGCTTTTAATGGTAGTCATGGTTCCTGTTCTCAAGGAGCATACAGTCTAGTGAAGGAGGAAGACTCTAAAATAAATTACATATAAGGGAAACAACAGAGATAAGGATAGGTATATGAGTGCTGTGGGGTTGGGGGGGTGGATATAATAGCTTACTAGATAGCTGAAGGCACAGTAGTGACTAAGCTGTTGGGATCTCAAAAATATCTGCCCCCATGGCTTCAGCTATCACTACTATTCGGATGCTGCCCAAATCTACCTCGCTAGGCCTGACACTCTCCCCCATCAGCAATCCCGCATCTCATGCTGCAGAGAAGCAGTATGGCGTAGTGGATAGAACACTGGCCTGAGAGTCAGAAGGTCATGGATTCTAATTCCGGCTCCACCACTTGTCTGCTGTGTGACCTCGGGCAAGTCACTTAACTTCTCTGTGCCTCAGGGACCTCACCTGTAAAACGGGGACTGAGACTGTGGCTCAGTGGAAAGAGCACGGGCTTTGGAGTCAGAGGTCATGGGTTTGAATCCCGGCTCCACCACAAGTCTGCTGTGTGACCTTGGGCAAGTCACTTAACTTCTCTGAGCCTCAGTGACCTCATCTGTAAAAATGGGGATTAAGACTGTGAGCCCCACGTGGGACAACTTGATCACACTGTATCCCCCCCAGCGCTTAGAACAGTGCTCTGCACATAGTAAGCGCTTAACAAATGCTATTATTATTATTATTATGTGAGACAAGGGACTGTGTCCAACCCAATTTGTTGTATCCACCCCAGCACTTAGTACTGTGCCTCGCACATAGTAAGTGCTTAATAAATACCCTCATCATTATCATTATTATTATCATCTTGCCTCAGGACATCTCCATATGGGTATCCCATTAGCAGATTAAACTCATATGTCAAAAACTGAACTGGCCATCTGCCCTTCCAAATCATCTCCACCACTTAACTTTCTAGCATGGTTAAAACAATAACCATCTTCCTCCCTCCCACGCCCATGCCTTGGTATTTTCTTTGACTCCTAGCTTTCTTTCAATTAAGCTAGGACATTTACTCTGTCATTGTTGTTTTTTTCTTTCACATTTCACAGATCCACACTCCATCCTTTCCATCCCAACAGGCACCAACACGGTGCAGGTGCTTGTCATTCCCTGGCCAGACTATTCAATCAATCTCTTTGCTGCCTCCAACTTCTCCCATCAGTTCCAAGAAGGATTTGAAAAATTTTGAACCTCGACCCCTTCATCCGACCAAGTCCTCCAAAACGATAGCAGTGTGGCTATCCGGGATATTCATCTATTTATTTACATTAATGTCTGTCTCCTCCTCTAGACTACGAGCTCATTGTGGGCAGGAATGTGTCTGTTATATTCTACTCTATTTATTCTCTACTCTATTTGAATGCACACAGCAAGCACTCAATAAATACAATTGAATGAATGAATGAATGGTCCCCACTGTTGCCACAAAGCCTCACAACATCCCCCAGCTCATTGGTGTGGGGCGAGGGTAAATTGTGTTGAAAGCTGAAAGCCTCACAAAGTGGATAGACGGTGTGGATAGAGCATGGGCCTGAGACCTAATCCCGGCTCCACCCCATGTCTGCTGCGTGACCTTGGGCAAACCACTTCGCTTCTCTGGGCCTCAGTTACCTCATCTGTAAAATGGGGATAAAGACTGTGAGCCCCAGGTGGGGCAGGCACTGTGTCCAACCTGATTAAGTTGAATCTACCTCAGCACATAGAATAGTAAGCGCACACAGTAAAGACTTGACAAGTACTATTAACAAGTACTATTATCTTGTTGCTTCGTCTACTGAGTGGTTTAAACAACGTTAGTCGCTGGTCTAGCTACAAGCTGGAGAAGGGAAAGGTGGGATATGCTGACGAACCTGATTTCTATCCCTCCTGCAGTGGTCTCCCTGTTCCCTCCACTGATAATACTGACCAGAGCCCTTCACCTCCTCTCTGTCCCCTGGAGGGGCGGCCAGTGCCAGGTGTTACGGAGGGGAATATTACGGAGGGGAATATCCCGGATGGGAATGACCTCCTCCCGATGAAGTAACGAGGAGGGCGAGACGCGTCAGACTTTTCTCCCCTCCCGACCGCTGCAAGGAGCAGGAGTACAGTGATGTGAGGCTCACAAGGGCAGCAGGGGTGGCCACAAGCCCTCCCCCCAACACACACCGCTCCCCCACACTGACACTTTGTGAGGCTTTCAGCTTTCAACACAATTTACCCTCGCCCCACACCAATGAGCTGGGGGATGTTGTGAGGCTTTGTGGCAACAGTGGGGACCTTTCATTCATTCATTCAATTGTATTTATTGAGTGCTTGCTGTGTGCACTCAATAGAGTAGAGAATAAATACAGTAGAGAATAAATAGAGTAGAGAATAAATAGAGTAGAGAATAGAGTAGAATATAACAGACACATTCCTGCCCACAATTAGCTCGCAGTCTGGAGGAGGAGACAGACATTAATATAAATAAATAGGTGAATAAGTTACGGATATATGCATACACCACCCATCTCCCAACCCAAGGAGCCAGAATTCATTCATTCATTCAATCATATTTATTGAGCGCTTACTGTGTGCAAAGCACTATACTAAGTGCTTGGGAATGCAGTACTGTGAGGCTTATGGGGGCCCTCCGGGCTGACAGAGAGGGGATTGAGGGTGGGGAGGGGCGAGTAAGAGAGACAGTCACTACCCCAATTCCAGAAAGGATTTGTTTTTTGCTTTTTTAATAGCATTTATTAAGTGCTTACTATATGCAAAGCACTATTCTAAGCGCTGGGGAGGTTACAAGGTGATCAGGTTGTCCCACAGGGGGCTCACAGTCTTAATCCCCATTTTACAGATGAGGGAACTGAGGCACAGAGAAGTTAAGTGACTTGCCCAAAGTCACACAGCTGACAACTGGCAGAGCTGGGATTTGAACCCATGACCTCTGACTCCAAAGCCCGTGCTCTTTCCACTGAGCCACGCTACATGTGAGCTGTGTGGGGTGGCCCGGCAGATGGGTGCCCCTTCACAGACCAAATCTGGAAATTCCACTCCACGTTCCGCTATGGGGGCTGGGAGTACATCGAGGACAGGGGCCTGGCCATCTTAGAGAAGCAGCATGGCTCAGTGGAAAGAGCCCGGGCTTTGGAGTCAGAGGTCATGGGTTCAAATCCCAGCTCCACCAATTGTCAGCTGTGTGACTTTGGGCGAGTCACTTAACTTCTCTGGGCCTCAGCTACCTCATCTGGAAAATGGGGATTAAGACTGTGAGCCCAACATGGGACAACCTGATCGCCTTGTATCCCCCCAGTGCTTAGAACAGTGCTTTGCACATAGCGCTTAAGAAATACCATCATTATTATTATTATCTTAGAAGTCACAAAGTCAGCCACAGGCCTGGAGGTGGCCCCGGGCCTTTCTTCTACAGCCCACTCTGATCTGGGTCTTCCCCGGGTCTGACCAGAAATTGTGGCTTCCCCCAACCAGAGCTCTGGGGACTTAGTCTCTGACGCCCAGGCCTGACAGAGAGGGGCACTGGCTTTTTAAAACATCATTCTGCACTAGTCTATTCCTCCAAAAACTTCAATAGGTACCCATTTTTTTTCCAAAATTTCTCTCCCTCAGCTACTCCACCCACCTCATTCTCAACTCTCCCACCTCCAAATTCTAGCTCACTGGTGTGGAGTTTTCTTTTATCGTCCCATAGTCACCCTCAGTTAAAAGTTGTCTTTCAAAACATTTCAACTGCAATTTTAGTAAGAGACGTAGCAAACGAAACCCTATCTCAAAAGGAATTAATCATGCCAAATGGCCTACTGCTCGGAAGTAAAAGGGCCTTCTGTTACAGAGATGGAAAGATCACAGCCAAAGCAGCATGCTTTAAAATCTTATTGAAACAGATTGGGCAGAAAAAGGGAGCAGGAGCACAAAACTACAGTACCCAGAGGGCAAAGGAGCTAGCTTGACCTATTCCTCTAGACTCTACGATCCTGGTGGACAGGGTACATCAATCAATCAATCAATCGTATTTATTGAGCGCTTACTGTGTACAGAGCACTGTACTAAGCACTTGGGAAGTACAAGTTGGCAACATATAGAAACAGTCCCTACCCAACAGTGGGCTCACATATCTACCAACTTAGAGAAGTAGCATGACCTGGTGGATAGAGCAAGAACCTGGGAGTCAGAAGGACCTCATCATCATTATCATCAATCGTATTTATTGAGCGCTTACTATGTGCAGAGCACTGTACTAAGCGCTTGGGAAGTACAAATTGGCAACATATAGAGACAGTCCCTACCCAACAGTGGGCTCACAGTCTAAAAGGGGGAGACAGAGAACAAAACCAAACATACTAACAAAATAAAATAGAATAGATATGTACAAGTAAAATAAATAAATAGAGTAATAAATATGTACAAACATATATCCATATATACAGGTGCTGTGGGGAAGGGAAGGAGGTAAGATGGGGGGGATGGAGAGGGGGACGAAGGGGAGAGGAAGGAAGGGGCTCAGTCTGGGAAGGCATCCTGGGTTAGACCTGGGTTCTAATCCTAGCTCCACCACTTGCCTGCTGTGTGAACTTGGATAAGTAATTTCACCTCAGTGGGCCTCAGTTACCTCATCTGTAAACTGGGGGTTAAGACTGTATGGGACAGGGACTGTGTCCAACCCGATTAATTTGTATCTAAGTGCTTAGTACAGTGCCTGGCACATAGTAAGTGCTTAAATATCATTAAAAAAGAACCTCTGATGTATTGTAATCTACCAAGAGGTTGGTATGGAGGTTGAGAAGGAGCATGGCTCAGTGGAAAAGAGCCCGGGCTTTGGAGTCAGAGGTCATGGGTTCAAATCCCAGCTCTACCACTTGTCAGTTGTGTGACTTTGAGCAAGTCACTTAACTTCTCGGTGCCTCAGTGACCTCATCTGTAAAATGGGGATTAAGACTGTGAGCCCCACGTGGACAACCTGATCACCTTGTATCCTCCCCACTGCTTAGAACAGTGCTTTGCACATAGTAAGTGCTTAACAAATGCTATTATTATTATTATTATTATTATTATTATTATTATTATTACAGTGCTCTAAGCACAGTAGGTCCTCAATAAATACCACTGATTGATTGAGACCTCTCAGAAGCTATCGGGACATTCTGGGAGGAGGGTGGCTTCATTGTCAATAGTGGTAAGGTCCCACTCATCTAAGGGTGGAACCGAGATCTCCTCAGGGAGAGTTTTGAAAAGAAGTAGTTGATCAAGCTGTGTTGGGCTGTTCCTCTGATCTGCTCCTAACTGAGAAAGCAACAGAAAAGTTCCACATGGCCATATATTTCTCTTTTAGACTGTAAGCCCACTGTTGCCTCATCTGTAAAATGGTGATTAAGACTGTGAGCCCCACGGGGGACAACCTCTATGTTGCCAACTTGTACTTCCCAAGCGCTTAGTACAGTGCTCTGCACACAGTAAGTGCTCAATAAATACGATTGATTGATTTCTCTCTGCCTCAGTTATACCTGGGGTTTAACCATAATAGTAATAATAATTGCGGCATTTAAGCATTTACTAAGCACTGGAGTGGAAACAAGCTAATTGGGTTGGACACATCCCCTGCCCCACTTGGGGCTCACAGTCTCAAACCTCAGTCTCAAACAGATGACTTATGAGGCCCAGAGAAGTGAAGGGACTTGCCCAAAGTCACACAGCAGATAAGGGGTAGAGCCAGGATTTAAAAAAAAGGGTAGGGTGAACTCATTTGTGGTCAATTTGAGTTTAAACCCTTTTCCAGGCCCTTCACTCAAAATCTTTCGGCGGCCAAGGAATGATGCGCAAGGCGACTAGTTTAGAGTAATCAGGCAATCGAGCTGACACCGAAGCTTTAAACTTCAGTGCTGATAGACAATTTTGTAAACCTTGACTTTGGTCATTTTCTTGTTTGGGAAGTTGATTCGGCCATAATTTCTGGAGCCTTCACAGCACTATCAACTGGACTGTGGTGGGACTTTTTGCTCCCACATTTTCTTTGGATGAGAAGCGGCATGATTTAAGCTGTGGAGCTGAGGACCTGGGTTCTAATCCCTGTTCTTGGATTCATACCCTTCATCCACCCCTTCCTCAGCCTCACAGCACTTACATACATAAGAGAAGCAGCATGGCTCAGTGGAAGGAGCCAGAGGTCATGGGTTCTAATCCCGGCTCTGCCACTTGTCAGCTATGTGACTTTGGGCAAGTCACTTAACTTCTCTGGGCCTCAGTTACCTCATCTGTAAAATGGTGATTAAGACTGTGAGCCCCACGCAGGACAACCTGATTACCTTCTATCCCCCCCAGTGCTTAGAACAGTGCTTCGCACATAGTAAGTGCTTAACAAATGCCATCATTATTATTATACATAACCATAATTCATTTATTTATACTAATGACTGTCTCCCCCTCTAGACTGTAAGCTCATTGTGGGCAGGGAGCGTGTCTACCAACCATTATATTGTATCCTCCTAAGAGCTTAGTACAGTGCTCTGCACACAACAAGTACTCAATAATAATAATTGTGGCATTTGTTAAATGCTTACTATGTGCCAGGCATTGTACTAAGTGCAGAACAGTGCTTTGCGCATAGTAAGCACCTAATAAATGCTATTATTATTATTGTTGTAATGTACTCTCCCAAGTGCTTACTACAGTGCTCTGCACACAGTGAGAACTCAAAAAATGTGACAATGAATTACTGTGAAATTTTTAATGTCATTTGTTAATGTCTACAGCACTCAATATTTCAAATCTTCCTCAAAAATCAGTCAGGGGAAGGGTTCTCAGGGAGACATGAAATCAGTTATCTCTCACACAAAAGTCATGGTGGTGAAATAAATCTCTAACACTCTAAAAGCCACTCTTCAGATTCTTGAGAACAAATCTCCAAAATGAAGGAAAGTTGGAGGACATATTAATCTATTTTAAAACACTAACTACAAATCTGTTAGAAACTCTAAGAAACCTTCTTATTCCATTTTCAAGGTCTTTTTGAGAACGTGCTGGGTTTTATATATACACACACACATACGTTATTGCATAGCTCAATGAATTGTATTTATTGAGCTCTTACTGTGCATAGTGCAATCAATTGTACTTATTTAGCCTTGAGTGCAGAGCACTGTTCTAAAAGCTTGGGAGAGTACAACAGAGTTAGTAGACACATTCCCTGCCCACAATAAGCTTACATTGTACTAAGCGCTTGAGAGAGCAAAATACAACAGAATTAGCAGGCATGTTCCCTGCCTTCAAAGAGCTTTCAGTCTAGAGGGGGAGACAGACATTGATAGAAGTAAATTACAGATATGTACATAAGTGCTGTGGGGCTGAGGGAGGGGCACAGGTGGCATTAGTACAATTGCTTATTCCTTCATTCAATCGTATTTACTGAGCGCTTACTGTGTGCAGAGCACTGGACTAAGCGCTTGGGAAATAAAAGTTGGCAACATATACAGACGGTCCCTTCCCAACAACGGGCTCACTGTCTAGAAGGGGGAGACAGAAAACAAAACAAAACATATTAACAAAATAAATAGAATAGTAAATATGTACAAGTAAAATAGAGTAATAAATCTGTACAAACATATATGCAGGTGCTGCGGGGAGGGGAAGGAGGTAGGGCGGGGGGATTGGAGAGGAGGAGAGGAAAAAGGGGCTCAGTCTGGGAAGGCATCCTGGAGGAGGTGAGCTCTCAGTAGGGCTTTGAAGGGAGGAAGAGAGCTAGCTTGGCAGATGTGCCGAGGGAGGGCATTCCAGGCCAGGGGGAGGACGTGGGCCGGGGGTCGACGGTGGGACAGGCGAGAATGAGGCACAGTGAGGAGGTTAGCAGCAGAGGAGCGGAGGGTGCGGGCTGGGCTGGAGAAGGAAAGAAGGGAGGTGAGGTAGGAGGGGGAGAGGTGATGGACAGCCTTGAAGCTGAGAGTGAGGAGCTTTGGCCTGATGCGTAGGTTGACTGGTAGCCACTGGAGATTTTTGAGGAGGGAAGTAACACGCCCAGAGCATTTCATCAGCCTCCTTTCCGACCTCCCAACCTCCTGTGTCTCCCCACTTCAGTCCGTACTTCACTCTGCTGCCCGGATTGTCTTTCTATAGAAACACTCAGGGCATGTCACCCCCCTCCTCAAAAATCTCCAGTGATTGCCTATCAACCTCCATATTAAGCAAAAACTCCTCACTATTGGCTTCAAAGCTCTCCATCACCTCGCCCCCTCCTACCTCACCTCCCTTCTCTCTTTCTGCAGCCCGCACCCTCCGCTCCTCTGCCGCTAACCTCCTCACTGTGCCTCATTCTCGCCTGTCCCGCCATCGACCCCTGGCCCACATCCTACCTCTGGCCTGGAACGCCCTCCCTACTCAAATCCTCCAATCCCACTTCCCCCCCTTCAAAGCCCTACTGAAGGCACACCTCCTCCAAGAGGCCTTCCCAGGCTAAGCCCCCATTTTCCTCAGGTCCCCCTCCCCTCTGTGTCACCCCCACTCCCTTTGCTCTACCCCTCTGCCCACCCCACAGCACTTGTGTATATATGTACTTAACTATAATTCCATTTATTTATATTAATGTACGTTTAGTTGTTTTGATGTGCATGCATCTATAATTCCATTTATTTATACTGATGCCTGTTTACTCATTTTGATGTCTGTCTCCCCACTTCTACACTGTATGCCCGGTATGGGCAGGGATTGTCTTCCAATTGCTGAACTGCACTCTCCAAACACCTAGTACAGTGCTCTGCACCTAGTAAGTGCTCAATGAATACGAATGAATGAGTGAGTGAATGAAAGAAGGGGATGGTAGGAGAGGAAATGAGGTTTCAGTGGGGAAGACCTCTTGGAGGAGATGTGCTTTTAATACAGCTTTAAAGGCAGGGAGTTTGATGGTCTGTCGGATATGAAACGGAAAGGAACTCCAGGTCAGCGACAGGATGTGGGCAAGGGAACAGAGGCAAGATGGATGAGATTGAAGTAGGTATGTGGGTGCACATGCATGTATACATATATATCAATATATAATATATAGATAGATACACACACATGTGTGGGGGGTATGTATATCTATACGCACACACATACATGTATATACATGCAATTAAATATATGTGCAGGTTTGGAATGAGAGAGGGAGAGAGAGAGAGAGAGAGAGATTTTCCTTGCCATTATATTTGTCTTCTCTCTCTTTGCACATATTTTTTTCCACCCCTCTATTTCTCCACTGATCTGCCTAGGAACCTGCTGGGAGACAAACAGATTAGTCCTGCATTCTGCCTTCCTTGTTTCCAGAACTACACTGGTGAGCGAGGAGAATCTCGCCCTCATTATGCCTATGTCCTGAAAAGGAGCCTACCACCCAGAGTCTGTCTTTTCAGGGGAGTATTTATGTTTTGCCTGCCTTGTCATGGGGACCCCATTGTGCCACGGTGAGCTAGCCAACTGGTTAGCTGGGTTACTGTTCTATATATAAAGATTGTCTCATAAACTAATGGAAATGTTTTTTCATGTTTCTTGTTTAGCCAGACTCAAAATAGAAAATAAGACAGCCATCTACCCAGACTGTGGTTTGTATGAAATGAAATGCTTAAGTTAATTTTTTTAATTCTCCCAGTTTCAATCCAATGCCTCCATTATTGCTGTATTGTACTTTCCCAAGCGCTTAGTTTAGTGCCCTGCACACAGTAAGCGCTCAATAAATACAATTGAATGAATGAATCCCACTCTACCTTTCCACAGTTCCTAACAGTCTACAGCATTTATTGAGCACCTAAGTACCTGGGAGAGTACAAACCCAGTACAGTAAGATTCCTGCCCACAAGGAGCTTGCAATCTAGAGAGGGAGAAGGACACAAATTACAAACAGAGCGAGTAGTAGTCTACATATATTCATACACATACACACGCATATGTATAGTTGTCCTTCATATTGATTATTTTGTATATCTACCCCAGGGCTTAGTCCAGTACTAGACACACATTAAGCATTTGACAAATACCATAATTATTATTTGAAGAAGACATCTCTCATAGTGAAGTTCACTTATGAGCACATGTGTGACTCTAAAGGGCAATGTAGGATCCACAACCCTGGCCACAGTGGGCACATAAAAATATTGCTTCTATTGTGTCCTGTCCATCGGATGTGGGGCGGGGACACCGCGGGCTGCACGGCCAGCAGACCCGTCCCCAGGAGACACAGGGTCCCCACCTCCTCTTCCCGGCTTTGAGCATCTCACTTTCGTTTAGACGACCCAGGATTATCAAGATATACTCCGCATCAAGGAGGAGAGGGAGGAGGACCTCGAGTTGGAGGAGAAGGAGAAGATGAAGGAGGAGGAAGAGGAGGAGGAGGAGAAGGAGAAGGTGGATGAGGACAAGAAGAAACAGGAAAAGACAAAATTGGAAAAGAAGATCATCATCATCAATTGTATTTATTGAGTGCTTACTATGTGCAGAGCACTGTACTAAGCACTTGGGAAGTACAAATTGGCAACATATAGAGACAGTCCCCGCCCAACAGCGGGCTCACAGTCTAAAAGGGGGAGACAGAGAACAAAACCAAACATACTAACAAAATAAAATAAATAGAATAGATATGTACAAGTAAAATAAATAAATAGAGTAATAAATATGTACAAACATATATACATATATACAGGTGCTGTGGGGAAGGGAAGGAGCACGGTACTAAGCGCTTGGGAAGTACAAATCGGCCCCTTGCAGGACAGGGCCTGAATCCGATGTGATTATAATTATAATAATAATAGTGATGGCATTTATTAAGCGCCTACCATGTGCAAAGCACCGTTCCAAGCACTGGGGGGGATACAAGGTGTTGAGGCTGTCCCACGTGGGGCCCGCAGTCTTCACCCCCATCTTACAGATGAGGGAACTGAGACCCAGAGAAGTGAAGTGACTTGCCCAAAGTCACCCAGCTGACAAGTGGCGGAGCCAGAATTTGAACCCAGGAGGAGGAGGTCGAGAAGGAGGAGGGCGAGGAGGAGAAGGAGGAGGGTGAGGAGGAGAAGGAGGAGGGTGAGGAGGAGGGTGAGGAGGAGATGGAGGAGGAGGAGGGCGAGGAGGAGGAGGGCGAGGAGGAGGAGGGCGAGGAGGAGGAGATGGAGGAGGAGATGGAGGAGGAGGAGATGGAGGAGCAGGAGGAGATGGAGGAGCAGGAGGAGATGGAGGAGGAGGAGGAGATGGAGGAGGAGATGGAGGAGGAGGAGATGGAGAAGGAGGTGGAGAAGGAGGAGGAGGAGGAGATGGAGGAGGAGGAGATGGAGGAGGAGGAGAAGGAGGACAGGAAGGAATGGGAAAAGAAGATGAAATTGGAAAAGGAGAAAATGGAGGGGGAAGAGGTGGAGAAAGGGGAGGAGGAAGAGAAGAAGGAATTGGAAAAGGAGGAGGATGAGGAGAAAAAGGAGGGATGCAGTACGTTCTGTTCCCAGAGCCTGCAGCAGGGAGTCAGGTTCTGCGGGGCTGGGTAACCTGTTCCCAAGGCCCAGAAAAATTTGGACTGAAGTGGGAGAAGGCACCAGACAGGAGAAGAGAAGGGTGCTGGGCTGGGTAGCCCATGCCAGGAGGTGGGTGAGGTATTCCCTGAGGGGTAAGACCAGGGTGCACCCCCAGGGTGGGGAGTGAAAACACCACCAGCTCCTCCTGGGGCCCTGGCGATGCCCAGCCAGAATCCCGCTAACCTCCTCACTGTGCCTCGTTCTCTCCTGTCCCGCCGTCAACCCCTGGCACACATCCTTCCTCTGGCCTGGAATGCCCTCCCACCACACATCTGCCAAACTAGCTCTCTTCCTCCTTTCAAAGCCCTACTGAGAGCTCACCTCCTCCAAGAGGCCTTCCCAGACTGAGCCCCCCCTTATCCTCTCCTCCTCCTCCCCATCGTCCCCACTCCCTCCCTCTGTCCTACCCCCTCCCCTCCCCACAGCACTTGTGTATATTTCTACATATTAATTACTCTATTTCATTAATAATGTATATCTATAATTCTATTTATTCTGTTGGTACTGACACCTGTCCACTTTGTTTTGTCTGTCTCCCCCTTCTAGACTGTAAGCCCATTGTTGGGATGGGACTGTCTCTATATGTTGCCAAATTGTACTTTCCAAGCGCTTAGTACAGTGCTTTGCACACAGTAGGCGCTCAATACGATTGAATGAATGAATAATGTTTGTAGCATCTGATACTCTTTTCTCTTTTGCCTCCTCATCTCTTTCCAAAAGAAGCTTTTGCTCATAGAGAGCCTCTCCCTTTTTCGTGGGAGAGTACCATCAATCCATCAATCATATTTATTGAGCTCTAAGCCAGGCCAGTCTGTCCTCAGCAACTGACTCCCAGTTTTCAGATGGGATGTGGCATTGTCTGAGACTTTATTTCGCTGTGTCCTTAAAGTAATAGTAAACTAATAGAGGATCCAAGATATGTGCATAAGTGCTATGGGATTTGTGGGAACTTAAGTGCTTAGCTGGTGGGGAAGGGCTGAAGTGGCCTCTCAGCTCACTCCCATCCAACCCCCTCCCAACCCTTCATGCCGTCCCCCCCACATCCTCTGCCCTACAGTCAAGTGCAGCCTATTGAACCCCCTCTCCAAAGAAAAGCTTCATCCTTGTCCTGTTCCTGTCCCAGTCACAGCTCCTCCTCACCATTACTGAAAGCTGGCTCTCCCCAGATAAAAATGATGGCATTTATTAAGCACTTACTATGTGCAAAGCACTGTTCTAAGCACTGAGGAGGTTACAAGGTGATCAGGTTGTCCCATGGGGGGCTCACAGTCTTAATCCCCACTTTACAGATGAGGTAACTGAGGCACTGCTTCCACTGCTATCGCATAAAGGGCCCTCATCTTCTCCCACTCACACGCTTACTGGGAAAGGGGGAGGACTTGGGTTTCTTTCTGCCCCTGCCCCATGCCTCTTTCACACCATCCTCTCTTCCCCTTCCTTTGAAGCCCACACCATCCACCTCTACCATCCATCCAATTACTGGTCCCCAACTTCTACAACCCCCCACAAACCCTACTTTCTGAACCATTTTGATCCCTCTCACATTGTTTTTCTCTTTCTATATTTATCTTCAGGGACTTACATTTCTACATAGACGCACCCAACGACCCTCTGTTGTCCTCTTCTTCTCACTCAACTCCACCAGCCTCCTGTCCCTCACTACCTCACCCGCTCCCCATCTTGGACACACACTAGTAACAGTCTCTAACTCACTAAGTTGGAAATTCCACTCTCCAAACGCAACCTCCTTACCTATCTTCTCTCCCACACACACATACACAATTTATCTCATTCAACCTGCACATTCAGTCTGTCACCAAATCCTGTTGTTCTACCTTCACAACACCTCTAGAATCCACGCCTTCCTCTCCACCCAAACTGCTACCAGATCCAAGCACTGACCATCTGCCTCCTCACTCCCTCCCTGATTCCTGTTGCCTCCCAAGCCAGCCAATACTTCCCTCTGCTGCATGGATCATTTTTCTTAAAAAACACTCAGTCCACGTCTCCGCACTCCTCAAGAATCTTCCAATGGTTACCCATCCATCTCTTTAAACAGAAACTCCTTACCATTTACTGACTTTATGATACCCAATCAGCTCTTCCCCTCCTACCTCACTTCACTGATCTCCTACTACAAGCCAGCCTGCTTACTTCACTCCTCTTAATACCAACCTGCTCACTATAGCTACATCTTGTCTATCCTGTCACCATCCCCCAGCCCATGTCAACCCTCTGACTGGAACTTCCTCCCCCTTCATGTTCAACAGGCCCTCTTTTCTCCCCATCTTCAAAGCCTTATTAAAATCACATCTCCTTCAGGAAGCCTTCCCTGACTAAACCCTCCTTCCCTTTATTGGCACCACCTTCTGTGTCTCCCATGCATCTGGATCCGTACCCTGCCCTCAGCACATATCCTTAGCGTCTCCCATGTCCTTTATCTAAGTCACCCTGTCTGGTCTGTCAGCTCCTAGAGGGAAAGAGATCATGTCTACCTGCTCTATCGTATTGCACTCTCTCAAGCACTTAGTAAAAGTGCTAGGCACACGGCAAATGCTCAATAAATTCCACTGACTGATTAATTGATTAGGGATGACCTCCTGGAGATGTGACAAGGCAAGAAAACAAGGTTAGATGGTGTTTTCAGAAGAAGGGAGTGATACGTGATGTTGTGGGTGGCCGAGATGATGAGGAGGATTAGGGCTAGTGCTAAAGGAAGATTCATTCATTCAATCATTTTTTTTGAGCGCTTACTGTATGCAGAGCACTGTACTAAGCACTTGGGAAGTACAAGTTGGAAACATACAGAGACAGTCCCTACCCAACAGTGGGCTCACAGTCTAAAGGATGAAATTTCTAACAAACTCTGCCAGCCTCCACCACCCTAAGGAAACTGGGCTTTCCAGGGTGGCATGGTAAACACACAGTAGCAATGGCCACACTGGTTAATGAGCAGGTACTCCACGGTGCATTCCCAGGGCCTTGGGGCACAGCAGAGTGGCAGAGGCAGGACTTTATTGCTGAACTGTACTTTCCAAGCGCTTAGTACAGTGCTCTGCACACAGTAAGTGCTCAATAAATACAACAATGAATGACTGCGGCTGCTGCAAACAAAGAAACAGCAGAAAACCAGGACTGGGGATGGGTGGTACAGAGCTCCCCCAACTCCCCCATCCCAAGACACCTGTTCTGGGACATTTTCTTTCTTATACTGGACCCAAATTCTGGTCAATTCCAGCCCCCTCTGCCACCACCCCAGGACACCTGGTCTGGGACACTTTCATATACTGGATTCAAATTCTGGTCAATTCCAGCTCACTTCCAGATCTGGTCCCATATGATATTCAGGAAGCAGTGCAGAACAGATGATCAAGACCTGGCATCAGCAACCCCTTTTTTATGGCATTTGTTAAGTGTTTACTATGCGGCAGGCACTGTTCCAAGTGCCAGGACAGATACAAGCTAATCACGTTAGGCAAAGTCAATGTCCCCCGTGGGACACACAGTCTCAATCCCCATTTTACCGATGAGGGAACCAAGACCCAGAGAAGTGAAGTGACTTGCCCAAGGTAACAGCAGACAAGTGGCAGATCCAGGACTAAAACCCAGGTCCTTCTGATTCCCAGGACTCTATCCACTAGACCACACTGCTTCTCCCCTTGGGACAGCGCCCAGCAGGCAAGCTAGCTACTTTGTACTTTCAAAGTGCTTAGTACAGTATTCAGTCCACAGAAAGTGCTCAATAAATATGACTGAATGAATGAATGAATATACAGATACCAGAGGTTGCCACCTTTCCTGCCACTCCAGGGTTTGGAACAGGCTTAGAGCTACCAATTCATTCAATTGTATTTATTGAGTGCTTACTGTGTGCAGAGCACTGTACTGAGCGCTTGATCCCACACACCACCACATGACCCCTCACCATATCAGAAAAGGAAACAGATTTGGGCACCAGAATATCACATAACACAGAATCATGGGAGAAATAACGGTTTCCAAAAACCACTCCTCCCAAGTTAACACACACTCCTCTTTCCCTCACTTCCCAGCCAAATCCTAGACCAGGCAACAGTTACCTGGATCCACAGCTGGCTGGAGAGTCACATTCAAAGGGTGGTTTCAATGATTCAATTAAGATGGGAGGAATCAATTAATGGCATTTATTGAGTACTTACTGTGTGCAGAGGCACTGTACTAAGCGCTTGGGGATTACAATGCAAGGGAGACGGGGAGAGGACAGGATACGGTGAAGCACAAAGGATTACGGCAGTAGCTCTGCAACAATGCCATACTGGTACAAAGAGGACTGGATTTGACTTGCTCTATGATTTTATGTAAATATAACTGGTAATTACAACATGAAGGACATTAATGTAGCTATATTACTCACCTTCAATGTACTGACCATACAGTTCTGGGTAATTTGGGTAAAAAATAGGATGTCCCACCTTAGTTCAGGAACCAATCTCCCCTTACAATAACATTACTAATAGGATAACGGGTTCCAACCTTAAAACATCACCACTTGAGATCAACTTAAGACAGACCTTTCAGGACCCAGTTGGGGGGTGGAAGCCCCCAAAAATGTCCATCTTTAATATTTTTTATCAAAGATGAAGTATTGGAATGCTCTGAAATATTATTTTGGGCTATTAACCACATTCTTTCACATCTTCAGCATAAGTAGCTGTGTGGCCTAGTGGAAACAGCAAGAGTTTGGGAGTCAGAGGACCTGGGTTCAAATCCCAGCCCCTCCTATGTGACCTTAAGCAACTCACAACTTCTCTGTGCCTTGCTTCCCCCGTCTGCAAAACAGGGATTCAATACCTGTTCTCCCTCCCATTTGGACTACAAGCCCTACTGTGACAAACTATCTTGCATCTACCCCAGCACAAAGTATGTGCTTGGCACATAGTGAGTGATTAACAAATACCACTATTATTATTACTATGAGCACATTTCACAGGCTGAAAGGGAGTGGCAATCATCTCGTATGTTGCTGCACTTTACCTCGTTTACTTTGAACTACTTCACAAGTTGATTTGTTGCAGATGGAGCACTCCTGGCCAAGTTACAACTTCTAGGTAGGATCAAGAAATACAGATGGGGCAGACTCAATCACCGCTATAGGAAATCAACCTGTATTTTTCCTTCCCATAGAATACTTAAAAAAAAAAGGGGGTGATATGCAATTTCAAGTCAATGATCACTCTGAGATGAAGTGACGTGAAAAGATTCTGGCAATATGTGAAGGTAGTGGGTATTTTCCTGTTGAGAATTTTTTTAAATACATCTAAATAGCTCATCTACTGCCATTGTTACTTGTTATTCCTGCCACCCCATCCCCTCCTCTTCATTTCACAGGTTGAGCAACTGTGTCACGGAGTTGAACAAGAGTTAATGGGAGAGTTTGCAAGAGAACCAATCACCAATTTCAGTTTATTAGCCCATTAAAAAAAAAAATCCAGAAGATGACCAAGGAAGATGGGGTGGAAAGCCACCAAGCCAGGCAGACACAATGACAGCAGGGTTCTCAACCACAGTCTCAGAGATTGGCTCCGCCAGAGTTCGCCTTGTCTGCCCAGTACAATTTCCACTAAATTAGGTTTGCCTGACTTCTTCCCCGGCAAATTCCTCTCAAAACCATATGTGCATTTGATATTTTAATTGGGTCTCAATGCCAAAGAATTCCTTAACATTCAGGAGAAGATATAAATGGTTGCGCAAGCAGAGATGCCACACACCGGTGCCTGTGAGAAAATTCACCAAACCATTTGTGAAACTACCACCTAATCCCGAATTACCTGCTCCCTGTCACCTGAATCAGACCTCGAAAAACAAAGAACGATTTCACATAATGGTACCCTGTCAGAACGGTGAGCTGCCTAAGTGTCACTTCTAGAACCAGAGAGAATCTTCCTGTCCTTTCCAGAGTGCAAGCATTTATTTTAAACTAGCTCTGCCTTCTCCCACCCGACTATTCCCATTTACTTCAGCTTCATTTTCCCACCAACAACAATTGAGGTGTTTGTTAAGTGCTTTCTGGGTGCTAAGCACTGTGCAGAGTAGATATAAGACAATCAGATCAGGTGCAAGCTCTGCCTGTCCCGCTTACGGCTCATGGTCTAATGATAATGGCATTTGTTAAATGCTTACTATGTACAATGCACTGTTCTAAGCACTGGGAAGGATACAAGGTGATCAGGTTGTCCCACATGGGGCTCACAGTCTTCATCCCCATCATCAATCGTATTTATTGAGTGCTTACTGTGTGCAGAGCATTTTACAGATGAGGGAACTGAGGCACAGAGAAGTGAAGTGACTTGCCAAAAGGGAGAAGGGGTATTTACTATTCATTTTACAGATGAGGAATCTGAGGAAGAGAAAAATCATATGACTTGCCCAATGTCGCACAGGCGGGAAGTAGAGCTGGGATCAGAACCCAAGGCTCCCGATTCCCAGTCCTCTGTGCTCTTTCCACTAGGCCGTGTTGTTGCCCTCCCTTACTCCAAAGGTGGAGTAAAGTGTGGCAAGCATTGTCAGTAAGCCATTGGGGCACCCGTCCCACCCACTGTCGTCCTCCAAAACTATGGGACTAAATCCTCCCTCGGGTGGGTGGGGCCACAGAGGCAGGGTTGGGGGACAGCTCTCTTCCTCCCTTCAAGGCCCTATTGAGAGCTCACCTCCTCCAGGAGGCCTTCCCAGACTGAGCCCCTTCCTTCCTCTCCCCCTCGTCCCCCTCTCCATCCCCCCATCTTACCTCCTTCCCTTCCCCACAGCACCTGTATATATGTATATATGTTTGTACATATTTATTACTCTATTTATTTTACTTGTACATATCTATTTATTTTATTTTGTTAGTATGTTTGGTTTTGTTCTCTGTCTCCCCCTTTAAGACTGTGAGCCCACTGTTGGGTAGGGACCGTCTCTATATGTTGTCAACTTGTACTTCCCAAGCGCTTAGTACAGTGCTCTGCACACAGTAAGCACTCAATAAATACGATTGATGATGATGATGAGGGCAAGGCCAGTGAACAAAATGATTCAATCAGCTCTCTCCCTCCTGCCTATTTTCCACTCTTCTCCTACTATAATCCAGCCAGCACATTTCACTTCTCTAACACCCTCAGTCAGGGATGGGGGGTGATCTCTTATTTTCTTTCTTTCTTTTTCTTTCTCTCTCCCTCTCCCCACACTTGCTTCTGCCTGGTACTTACTCCTGCCCACTTGATATCCAACAGATCAACACTGTTCCCATCTTCAAAGCCCTACTAAAACCCTATCTTCTCCAGTCAGTTTACCCTTTTCTCCCTCCTGTGCCACTTAGGCAATTAAGTCCAAACTCCCACACCCCAAGCACTTGTTGATATCCCAACAGCACTTGGGTTCAAATCCTTAAACACTGTTGCTTCCCCTTCCTGTAATTTATGTCTAATGTCTTCCTCACCCTCTGAACTGCAAACTCTTTGAAGGCAGGGATCGTCTCTACTTATTCTCCTGTACTCTCCCAAGCACTTATTACAGTGCTCTGAACCCAGTAAATGCTCAAATATCACTGAATTGATTCCTGTTGGATAAGAATCTTTTTTCCAATAAGAAGTGTGCAGCTGCGATGTGCGATGTGGAGCTCTAATAATCTCACTCATTTCCAGGGAAAACAGATTCTTTTTGTTTGTTTTTAATGGCACTTTAGTACTTACTATGTGCCAGGCACTGTACTAAGTGTTGGAGTAGAGACAAGATAATCAGATTGGACACAGTTCCCGTCCCACATGGGGCTCACACTCTTCATCCCATTTTTACAGACATGCTAACTGAGGCTCAGAGAAGTGAAGTGACTTGCCCAAGGTCACACAGCAGACAAGTGGTAGAGACAGGATTAGAATAATAATTCTGGTATCTGTTAAGCACTAATGTGCAAGGCACTGTACTAAGCACTGGGGTCGATACAAGCAAATCGGGTTGGACACAGTCCCCGTCCCATGTGGGACTCACAGTCTCAATCCCATTTTTACAGATGAGGTAACTGAGGCCCAGAGAAGTGAAGTGACTTGGCCAAGGTCACACAGCAGACAAGCGGTGGAGTCGGGATTAGAACCCAGGACCTTCTGACTCTCAGACCTGTGCTCTTTCTATTAAGCCATGCTGATTCTCCTTAGGGGAGATAGGCAGATCAGGGTGAACAAGCAGAGAAGTTTACTCTTCTCAACAGCCTCGGATTTACCCAGGTCCATCCCTGGCTCTTCCCAGGAGCAGGCCAGCCCATCGGGGCCACTGAAGGAATGAGGTGCATGAGGTGGAAAGGGGAATGGGAAGGAATGAGGAGCCACTCCAATACCCATTTCCCTTGCTCTGACAGGATGATCTGGCTTTTTCTTTATTTACTGGTATTTATGAAGCACTTACATTGTTCTAAGCACTGGGGTGGATACAAGTTTGTCAGGCTGGACACAGTCCCTGTCTCTCATGGGGCCCACAGTCTAAGTAGGAGGGAATAGGATTTCATCCCCATTTTACAGTTGAGGAAACTGAGGCACAGAGAAATTAAGCGACTCGCCCAAGGTCACACAGCAGGATTAGAACCCAGTCCTCTGGGTCCCGGGTACTGTGCTCTTCCCACTAGGCCACGCCGCTTCTCAAGTTGTAGGGACACGTGGCATGCACGCAGCCTCTGGGATAAAGGGGAAACTGGTCACCATGGCTGATTTGACTGAAAGCCCTGCTCAGGAAGCCTTATTTTAGTATGTTTTCACGAGGGACATTTTTATTTAAACAACCTCTGTTAACATAATTCACAATTCAATATTTTCATGTATAGAAGGCACACACTATCCATTGAGTGCTTTAAACTATTTTTATATTTTGCAGATTTTGCAGCAATATCAAAAAAAAATTATGATTTGGTCACTTTACTTAAAATCAACTATAGAAAATATTTGGGAAACCACTGGGAGGAGGCCTTTCTCCCAACACACCAATTGCTCCCTAATTTTTGTCGTACCATATACAGAGGAGAGCATAAACAGAAAAAAATGCCTTTACCTATTCAAAATACTCTAACAGAGCATGGAGAATTATCTCCAGATTTCCGTGCCCTGTCCCATTCCCCTCAATAATCCGCTTCAAATTTCAGTGTCTTCCCAATTTATGTTCTTTTCTAGATTAAGGGCTCAACTAAGTTTCAGAAAGACAACAGAACTGCTCAGATTTACTCTGCTCCTCTCCAACTACTGCTGTTCCAAAAGATGTTAACGTTAGAGACCAAAAGAATTGAAAGGGTTGCTCAGAACCTTTCCTATTGCAGAGTTCCCTTTAGCCTTCACTCACCTAGTGTAGAAGCAGCGTGGCTCAGTGGAAAGAGCCCAGGCTTGGGAGTCAGAGGTCATGGGTTCTAATCACTGGTCAGCTGTGTGGCTTTCGGCAAGTCACTCACTTTTGTGCCTCAGTTACCTCATTTCTAAAATGGGGATTAAGACTGTGAGCCCCACGTGGGACAACCTTGTATCTACCCCAGCGCTTAGAACATAGTGCTTGGCACATAGTAAGTGCTTAACATATGCCATTATTGTCATTATTATCTAGGGAGATGACGACTTTGGCCGGCCCATAATACTGTGCCCTCTAAAATAGTCCATTGCCCACTACAAACTCCTTATGAAATTTTTCTAGCAAGTTACATTACTAGATTCATTTAAATGGTTTGTACTTAAAAGGCATAATCCCTATCCCATAGACCAGGTTTTTGTTTTTTTTACATAACTGACTATGCTAGCCTTCCTCAATTCTTCAGGGAGAGCCCTTGTTGGATCCCCTGCCACTCCCTCCCAGAAGCTTCGCCAAGCCACGGCCCCCCACCTTTCTTCACAATGCGGAGAAAGGTGTGGTAATTTGTCAGGAAATTCTGATACCCAAGAAGCAGTTTCTGATACCCACCATACTGTGGTGTTGATATGGCAGATATTAACTATCCCTTCCTTCTCTATGTCTAAGAAATAACTCAGGCCAAATATGAATGGATATGCATTTAATAATAATAATAATAATTTTGGTATTTGTTAGGCGCTTACTATGTGCCAAGCACTGCTCTAAGCACTGGGGGAGATACAAGGTAATCAGGTTGTCCCACATGGGGCTCAGTCTTAATCCCCATTTTACAGATGGGGGAACTGAGGCCCAGAAAAGTTAAGTGACTTGCCCAAAGTCACACAGCTGATAAGTGGCAGAGCCTGAATTAGAACCCATGACCTCTGACTCCCAAGCCCGTGCTCTTTCCAATGAGCCATGGTAGGGCAGAGAAGAAAAGGAGAGGACAAGAAACGAAAACTTCCAGAATTCTACTTACAAGCATTAATTTTAAGTAGACTTCACAGTTGACTTGAGCAAATGAGTACAAAGTCTTTTAAGCAAATATAATAATTCTTCAACCCACGCAAATACACGCGGCACCACTCTGAAATGAATATGTAAGCCCCAATGAAGGTCTCTAGAATAACTTTCCTTGTTATTGAGACCTGGACCTCGTACAATCACCACAAACGTTTAGGGTAGTTCCACTAACGTGCCTCACTTATCGTCATCATCAATCGTATTTATTGAGCGCTTACTGTGTGCAGAGCACTGTACTAAGCGCTTGGGAAGTCCAAGTTGGCAACATATAGAGACAGTCCCTACCCAACAGTGGGCTCACAGTCTAAAAGGGGGAGACAGAGAACAAAACCAAACATACTAACAAAATAAAATAAGTAGAATAGATATGTACAAATAAAATAAATAAATAAATAGAGTAAAAAATATGTACAAACATATATACATATATACAGGTGCTGTGGGGAAGGGAAGGAGGTAAGATGGGGGGGATGGAGAGGGGGACGAGGGGGAGAGCAATCAGATCCTGGCCCTCCATCCATCTACTAGTATCAAGAGAATTCATTCATTCAAGCGTGTTCACTGAGCGCTTACTGTACACAGAGCACTGTAAGCAAGCGCTTGGGAAAGTACAACAATAAACAGACAATCCCTGTCCACAATGAGCTTACAGTCTGGGGAAGGTTGGGGGGCGGGGGGTTGGCAGGTGGAGGGGAGGAGAGGGGAGCATGTGTAGAGAATAGATGACAGAAGCACACTCAAATAGGTACTCTGTGGTGAGCCCAAAGGTATACCCATAACCAACAGGCAGAAAAAATGAGTTCAAGACACAGATGGAGGTGCACGCAGAGCACTGTACATTGTACGCACCTGGAAGACAGCAATACAACAGAGTTGGTAGCCACATTTCCTGCCCACCAGGAGTTTACAGTCTGGGGGGGGTGGGGAGGAGATGATATGGCACAGCCACGGAGAAGGGACAGATGGCAGAGTTCATAAAAGACAGATTAGCCTGGTACGTGCCACTTACAAAAGAGATGACTTAGAAGAGCAGCTCCAGAAAAACTGTGAAAATGCAGCAATGCAGCAAGGGACAGACCTCAAATGCATATGCTGTGGAAGGAATTGTCAGACACGCATTGCTTTGTCAGCCACGCTCCTCCTCCCAGATTTTTGTTTTAAATAAAAAGAAACCTACACTCGCAATGTCACCTTCTAAACCAAAGGTCATACGTTGCATGGTTAGAATTATGATTTCAGAAGGGAAGCTTTAAAGTCTCTACATTTTCTTAATTTGGGCGCACACCACACTACAAAACAGCCTCGGGCATAATTGCTTCTGATCAGTGCTGGCAGACTCAGCTGCGGCTTATAATAAGTTTTGAAATTACTATCCCAATTAATGTAAGTGACCACACCTGTATTGATTAGTTTCAGACTCAGTTCATATTTTCATTAGGAGAGCAGTGTGGATTTTAAAAATCACAGGTTTCTCCCACACAAAATAGAAACACGACTGTTGAAGATTTGCCCTGTTTTTCTTTCATTCAAGCAGAACTTGAAAATATTTTAGAAATTCTAAAGAAAACAATCACTTGTGTATTTACTATTTTTTTTTCTGAAGGATCCGGAGAGATGTAACAAAATGTAGTTAAGTCATTACTGTTGCCTTCACATTATACGGTTTTAAAGTCTGTTTTGCCATTTTTCCACCCCCATATCAATTACCTATTTTTTAAAGATTATAAAACCACAAGTAGACTAAACTTTCACAAAAATAAAATTGCTCACAATGAATGAGGACGATTCCCTATAAAACAAAGGTACACTTTCACACTTTGCTCAGAGAACCCTCTCTGTGATACTTGTTACCCTGGAAACCTTTAAGCTTTACATAGCTTTTACTGTTACAAAAAAAAAAAAAAAGAAAAAAAAGTTTCCATGTTTTTCCACTTTCCCATTCAAGAATTTGAGGGAGGAAAAGAAACAAATACATGCTTGCTGAATAGATCCTACTGTATTTTCCAAAATCAAATCTGGAATAAATCTGAAAAGGAAAATGTGTTTACAGTGAAAATAAGTAGTCATTTAGAGGCTGATTCTACAAAATTATGGGGAAAACATATCGACAGAAAATGTTTTCCCCAATCTTACCTACCTCTGGACTTTGGGGCTTTCAAGTAGTTCTAATCAATTTCTAGTTCATTTGCTTGAAATTGGTAAACCTGGCAATATTGTATAGATTCATTCATTCATATTTATTGAGCGCTTACTGAGTGCAGAGCACTGTACTAAGCGCCTGGGAAGTACAAGTTGGCAACATATAGAGACGGTCCCTACCCAACAGCGGGCTCACAGTCTAGAATCAATCAATTAATTGTATTTATTGAGCACTTACTGTGTGCAGAGCACTGTACTAAGCGCTTGGGAAGTACAAATTGGCAACATATAGAGACGGTCCCTACCCAACAGCGGGCTCACAGTCTAGAATCAATCAATCAATCTTATTTATTGAGCGCTTACTGTGTGCTGAGCACTGTACTAAGCGCTTGGGAAGTCCAAGTTGGCAACATATAGAGACGGTCCCTACCCAACAGCGGGCTCACAGTCTAGAAGGTTACAGATTATAACCCAGTGTGAGTTGGGGCACTCGGGAATTGGAAGGTTTATTAGAATCTGTGACAATCTAACTTTCTAACTGAAAAGCTATGTGTGAGGGGGTTAAATGTGTACCAGAGCCTTAATCCTTCATTACCATTTCCCCGAAGATGGGCATCTTACCTACCCGGGAGGCAGAATCCCCCACTGCAAGTCATTCCAAAGGAGCAAAATGACAATTTAACCGTGGCCCAGCCCCGGGGGAATCTCTTTCCTGTCAATCAATCAATCAATCGTATTTATTGAGCGCTTACTTTGCGCAGAGCACTGTACTAAGCGCTTGGGAAGTACAAGTTGACAACATATAGAGACAGTCCCTACCCAACAGTGGGCTCACAGTCTAAAAATCGTATTTATTGAGCGCTTAATGTGTGCAGAGTTATTGTGTTCCCCCTTTTAGACTGTGAGGCCACTGTTGGGTAGGGACTGTCTCTATATGTTGCCAACTTGTACTTCCCAAGCGCTTAGTACAGTGTTCTGCATACAGTAAGCGCTCAATAAATGTGATTGATGATGATGATGATGATGCAGAGCACTGTCCTAAGCACTTGGGAAGTACAAGTTGGCAACATATAGAGATAGTCCCTAACAGTGGCCTCCACACCACAGTGTTGCCTTTATAGGTCTGCGGGTGAAAACCTTTGCTATAGTACTAGGAAAACAAACCCCTCGGAGAAGTTATCATCAAGAAGACATGCACTGCCAAAAATACGAAAGGCATAACCAAGCCTTAGATTACGTTTTCGATCATCGATTTGCCCCAAATAACTCCGGGGTGATTAAAATAGCTCCAGCACGTTTCGACTGCCACCAGAAACTGGCAACCGGCCCCAAAGGCATCGCTGGACAGTCAGCGGGAAAGTGTCACCACGTGGGAGACCATCTGACAATCAGTATTGATGTTGGGTAGGGACTGTCTCTAGATGTTGCCAACTTGGACTTCCCAAGCGCTTAGTACAGTGCTCTGCCCACAGTAAGCGCTCAATAAATAGGATTGATTGATTGATTGATCAGGTGGAGTTTGGGGGAAGGAGGGAGTGGGTGTGTCACCTCGTTGTGGGAAGGAAATGTGTCCAATTGCTGTATTGTCCTCCCAAACGCCTAGCGCAGTGCTCTGCACACAGTGAGAGCTCAACAAACACGACTGAATGAACGCGTTAAGTGTAGACTGTGAGCCCACTGTTGGGTAGGGACCGTCTCTATATGTTGCCAATTTGTACTTCCCAAGCGCTTAGTACAGTGCTCTGCACACAGTAAGCGCTCAATAAATACGATTGACTGATTGATTGATTGATTAATTGAGCTCGTTAATTGTTGTATTGTCCTCCCAAGCGCCTAGCGCAGTACTCTGCACATGATGAGAGCTCAAACACGAGTGTCAAGTGTAATTGAGCTCGTTATGGGCAGGAATTCATTCATTCAACCGTATTTATTGAGTGCTTACTGTGTGCAGAGCACTGGACTAAGCGCTTGGGAAGTCCAAGTTGGCAACATATAGAGACGGTCCCTACCCAACAGCGGGCTCACAGTCTAGAAGGGGGAGACAGACAACAAAACATATTAACAAAATAAAATAAATAGAATAAATATGTACAAATAAAATAGAGTAATAATAATAATAATGATGGTATTTGTTAAGCGCATACTATGTTCAAAGCACTGTTCTAAGCCCTGAGGGCATACAAGGTGATCACGGTGTCCCACGTGGGGCTCACAGTCTTAATCCCCATTTTACAGATGAGGAAACTGAGGCACAGAGAAGTGAAGTGACTTGCCCAAAGTCACACAGCTGACAAGCGGCAGAGCCGGGGTTTGAACCCATGACCTCTGACTCCAAAGCCCGTGCGCTTTCCATTGAGCCACGTAATAAATACATACAAACATATATACAGGAATGTGTCTATTACGTTGTCCTCTCCCAAGCGCTTAGCACAGTGGTCTGCCCACAGTGAGTGCTAAGCAACCACGACTGAGTGAATGTGCTGAGTGTAACTGAGCTCGTTGTGGGCAGGAATGTGTCTGTTATATTGTCCTCTCCCAAGGGCTTAACAATAATAATAATAATAATAATAATAATGTTGGTATTTGTTAAGCACTTCCTACGTGCCAAGCACTGTTCTAAGCACTGGGGTAGATACAAGGTAATCAGGTTGTCTAACCCACGTGGGGCTCACAGTCTTAATCTCCATTTTACAGATGAGGTAATTGGGGCCCAGAGAAGTGAAGTGACTTGCCCAAGGTCACACAGCTGACAAGTGGCGGAACCGGGATTAGAACCCACGACCTCTGGCTCCCCAGCCCGGGCTCTTTCCACTGAGCCACGCTGCTTCTATAATACAGTGCTTTGCACATAGTAAGCACTCAACCAACACGATTGAGCATTCAGCGCTTAGAACGGTGCTTTGCACATAGTAAGCGCTTAATAAATGCCGTTATTATTATTACTATTATTATCATTATTATAACTGAGCTCGTTGTGGGCAGGTATGTGTCTGTTGGCATAGCGCTTGGCACACAGTAGGTTCTCAATAAACCTAGGTTTTTCTAGACGGTGAGCCCACTGGTGGGTAGGGACCGTCTCTATATGTTGCCGACTTGGACTTCCCAAGCGCTTAGTACAGTGCTCTGCACACAGTAGGCGCTCAATAAATACTTTCGAATGAATAAACACTTTTGAGTGAATGAATAAAACGCGGGCCATGAGAAGATGAAAGGCCAAGGGCTGTCGGCTTTGGGGTAAGGATTTGGGGGGCCTGAGAGCCCGTCCCCCCCAGCCTTTTCTTGCTTTCATATGTATATATGTTTGTACATATTTATTACTCTATTTATTTATTTTACTTGTACCTATCTATTCTATTTATTTTATTTTGTTAGTATGTTTGGTTTTGTTCTCTGTCTCCCCCTTTTAGACTGTGAGCCCACTGTTGGGTAGGGACCGTCTCTATACGTTGCCAACTTGGACTTCCCAAGCGCTTAGTACAGTGCTCTGCACACAGTAAGCGCTCAATAAATACGATGGCTTGATTGATTTCATCGCCAAGTCATTCAAACGTCTGCATCGAGCGCTTACTGCGTGCAGGGCACTGTGCTGAGCGCTCCGAAGAGTCCAGTGCAGCAGAGAAGCCGCGTGGCTCAGCGGAAAGAGCCCTTACTTGGGAGTCACCTCCTCCAGGAGGCCTTCCCAGACTGAGCCCCCTCTTTCCTCTTCCCCTCGTCCCCCTCTCCATCCCTCATCTTACCTCCTTCCCTTCCCCACAGCATCTGTATATATGTATATATGTTTGTACATATTTATTACTCTATTTATTTATTTATTTTACCTGTACATATCTATTCTATTTATTTTATTTTGTTAGTATGTTTGGTTTTGTTCTCTGTCTCCCCTTTTAGACTGTGAGCCCACTGTTGGGTAGGGACTGTCTCTATGTGTTGCTTGTACTTGTACTTCCCAAGCGCTTAGTACAGTGCTCTGCACACAGTAAGTGCTCAATAAATACGATTGATTGATTGATTGTCAGAGGTCGTGGGTTCCAATCCCGGCTCCACCCCTGGTCAGCTGGGTGACTTTGGGCGAGTCACTTCGCTTCTCTGGGCCTCAGCTGTAAAATGGGGATTAAGACTGAGTCCCACGTGGAACAACTTGATCACCTTGTAATCCCCCCCCCCCCCACCCAGCGCTTAGGACAGTGCTTTGCACACAGTAAGCGCTTAACAAATACCATCATTATTATTATTATTATTCGCTGTGCTTCAGGTCCCTCCTCTGTAAAATGGGAATTAAGTCTTTGAGCCCCACGTGGGACAGCCTGATTACCTTGTATCCCCCCCAGCGCTTAGAACAGTGCTTTGCACATAGTAAGCCCTTAACAAATGCCATCACTATCAATCAATCAATCATATTTATTGAGCGCTTACTGTGTGCAGAGCACTGTACTAAGCGCTTGGGAAGTACAAGTTGGCAACATATAGAGACAGTCCCTACCCAACAGTGGGCTCACAGTCTAAAAGGGGGAGACAGAGAACAAAACCAAACATACTAACAGAATAAAATAAATAGAATAGATATGTACAAGTAAAATAGAGTAATAAATATGCACAAACATATATACATATATACAGGTCCTGTGGGGAAGAGAAGGAGGTAAGATGGGATAATCATTATCATTATTATTTGCTGTGCTTCAGTTCCCTCCTCTGTAAAATGGGAATTAAGTCTTTAAGTCTGGGACAACCTGATAGCGTGGCTCAGTGGGAAAAAGCCTGGGCTTTGGAGTCAGAGGTCATGGGTTCGAATCCCAGCTCCGCCAATTGTCAGCTGTGTGACTTTGGGCAAGTCACTTAACTTCTCTGTGCCTGTGCCTAATCCCTCAAAATGGGGATTAACACTGCGAGCCCCACGTGGGACAACCTGATCACCTTGTATCCCCCCAGAGCTTAGAACAGTGCTTTGCACGTAGTAAGCGTTTAACAAATACCATCATCATCATTACCTTGTATCCCCCCCCCAGCGCTTAGAACAGTGCTTTGCAATTAGTAAGCACTTAACAAATGCCATCATTGTCATTATTATTCGCTGTGCTTCAGTTCCCTCCTCTGTAAAATGGGAATTGTCTTTGAGCCCCACGTGGGACAACCTGATTACCTTGTATCCCCCCCAGCGCTTAGAACAGTGCTTAGCAATTAGTAAGCACTTAACAAATGCCATCATTACCATTTTTATTCGTTGTGGTTCAGTTCCCTCCTCTGTAAAATGGGAATTAAGTCTTTGAGCCCCACGTGGGACAACCTGATTACCTTGTATCCCCCACAGCGCTTAGAACAGTGCTTAGCAATTAGTAAGCACTTAATAAATGCCATCATTAACCATTATTATTCGTTGTGGTTCAGTTCCCTCCTCTGTAAAATGGGAATTAAGTATTTGAGCCCCACGTGGGACAACCTGATTACCTTGTATTCCCCCCCAGCGCTTAGAACAGTGCCTTGCAATTAGTAAGCGCTTAACAAATGCCATCATTACCATTATTATTCGCTGTGCTTCAGTTCCCTCCTCTCTAAAATGGGAATTAAGTCTTTGAGCCCCACGTGGGACAACCTGCTTACCTTGTATCCTCCCCCCAGCGCTTAGAACAGTGCTTGGCACATAGTAAGCGCTTAACAAATACCATCATCATTATTATTATTCTCTGAGCCTCAGTTCCCTCCTCTGTAAAATGGAGATGAAGCCTGTGAGCCCCACGTGGGACAACCTGATTACCCTGTATCTCCCCCACCCCCCCCAGCGCTTACAACAGTGCTTGGCACGTAGTAAGCGCTTAACACATACCATCATTATTATTATTATTATTCTCTGTGCCTCTGTTTCCTCATCTGTAAAATGGGGATTAAGTCTGTGAGCCCCACGTGGGACAACCTGATTAACTTGTATCTACCCCAGCGCTTAGAACAGTGCTTCACACATAGTAAGCGCTTAACAAATACCATCATTATTATTATTATTCTCTGTGCCTCAGTTCCCTCATCTGTAAAATGGAAATGAAGGCTGTGATTCCTCCACGTGGGATAGACAACCTGATTACCTTGTATCTACCCCAGCGCTTAGAGCAGTGCCTTGCACATAGTAAGCAGGGTGGCTTACTATGAGAAGCAGCGTGGCTCAGTGGAAAGAACACGGGCTTTGGAGTCAGGGGTCATGGGTTCAAATCCCAACTCCGCCAACTGCCAGCTGTGTGACTTTGGGCAAATCACTTCTCTGTGCCTCAGTTACCTCATCTGTAAAATGGGGATTAAGACTGCGAGCTCCCCGTGGGACAACCCGATCACCTTGTAACCTCCCCAGCGCTTAGAACAGTGCTTTGCACGTAGTAAGCACTTAATAAATGACATCATTATTATAGTAAGCGCTTAATAAAGGACATCATTATTAGAGTAAGCGCTTAACAAATACTATTATTATCATTAGCTGCAAAGACAACCGACACGGCTCAATGGAAAGAGCGCGGGCTTTGGAGTCAGAGGTCATGGGTTCAAATCCCGGCTCCGCCAACTGTCAGCTGGGTGACTTTGGGCAAGTCTATGCTCTGGGCCTCGGTTCCCTCATCTGTAAAATGGGGATGAAGACTGCGAGCTCCCCATGGGACAATCTGATCACCTTGTAACCTCCCCAGCGCTTAGAACAGTGCTTTGCATGTAGTAAGCGCTTAATAAATGTCATTATTATAGTCAGCACTTAGCAAATAGCATTATTATCATCAGCAGCAAGAGAGCCGACATGGCTCAGTGGAAAGAGCCCGGTCATGGGTTCAAATCCCGGCTCCACCAACTGTCAGCTGGGTGACTTTGGGCAAGTCACTTCTCTGGGCCTTCTAGACTATGAGCCCACTGTTGAGTAGGGACCGTCTCTATATGTTGCCAACTTGTACTTCCCAAGCGCTTAGTACAGTGCTCTGCACACAGTAAGCGCTCAATAACAGCGCTTAGAACAGTGCTCTGCACATAGTAAGCGCTTAATAAATACCATTATTATTATTAAATACGATTGAATGAATGAATGGGCCTCAGTTCCCTCCTCTGTAAAATGGGGATTAAGATTGCGAGCTCCCCGTGGGACAACCTGGTCACCCTGTGACCTCCCCAGCGCTTAGAACAGTGCTTTGCACATAGTAAGCGCTTAATAAATGCTATCATTATTATAGTAAGCGCTTAACAAACACCCTTATTATCATTAGAAGCAAAGAGAACCGACACGGCTCAACGGAAAGAGCCCGGGCTTTGGAGTCGGAGGTCATGGGTTCAAATCCCAGCTCCGCCAACTGTCAGGTGTGTGACTTTGGGCAAGTCACTTCACTTCTCTGGGCCTCAGTTCCCTCATCTGTAAAATGGGGATGAAGACTGTGAGCCCCCCCATGGGACAACCTGATCACCTTGTAACCCCCCCGGCGCTTAGAACAGTGCTTTGCGCATAGTAAGCGCTTAATACCATTGTTATTATTATTATTCTCTGTGCCTCAGCTCACTCCTCTGTAAAATGGGGATGAAGACTGCGAGCTCCCCGTGGGACAACCTGATCACCTTGTGACCTCCCCAGCGCTTAGAACAGTGCTGTGCGCGTAGTACGCGCTTAATAAATACCTTTATTATTATTATTATTATTATTATTATTATTATTCTCTGTGCCTCAGTTCCCTCCTCTGTAAAATGGGGATGAAGACTGCGAGCTAACCGTGGGACAGACAACCTGATCACCTTGTGCCCTCCCCAGCGCTTAGAGCAGTGCTTTGCACGTAGTAAGCGCTTAATAAATGTCATCATTATTATAGTAAGCGCTTAACAAATCCCATTATTATCATTAGCTGCAAAGAGAACCGACACGGCTCAGTGGAAAGAGCCCGGGCTTTGGAGTCAGAGGTCATGGGTTCAAATCCCGGCTCCGCCAACTGTCAGCTGGATGACTTTGGGCAAGTCACTTCTCTGGGCCTCAGTTCCCTCATCTGCAAAATGGGGATGAAGACTGCAAGCTCCCCGTGGGACAACCTGATCACCTTGTACCTCCCCAGCGCTTAGAACAGTGCTTTGCACATGAGCGCTGAATACTATTATTATTATTCTTCTCTGGGCCTCAGTTCCCTCCTCTGTAAAATGGGGATGAAGACTGCGAGCTCCCCGTGGGACAGCCTGATCACCCTGTGCCCTCACCAGCGCTTAGAACAGCGCTGTGCACGTAGTAAGTGCTTAATAAATACCGTTATTATTATTATTATTATTCTCTGGGCCTCAGTTCCCTCCTCTGTAAAACGGGGATGAAGACTGCGAGCTCCCCGTGGGACAGCCTGATCACCCTGTGCCCTCACCAGCGCTTAGAACAGCGCTGTGCACGTAGTAAGTGCTTAATAAATACCGTTATTATTATTATTATTATTCTCTGGGCCTCAGTTCCCTCCTCTGTAAAACGGGGATGAAGACTGCGAGCTCCCCGTGGGACAGACAACTTGATCACCTTGTGCCCTCCCCAGCGCTTAGAGCAGTGCTGTGTACGTAGTACGCGCTTAATACCGTTATTATTATTATTATGATTCTCTGTGCCTCAGTTCCCTCCTCTGTAAAATGGGGATGAAGACTGCGAGCTCCCCGTGGGACAACCTGATCACCTTGTGCCCTCCCCAGCGCTTAGAACAGCGCTGTGCACGTAGTAAGCGCTTAATAAATACCATTATTCTTCTCTGTGCCTCAGTTCCCTCCTCTGCAAAATGGGGATGAAGACTGCGAGCTACCCCGTGGGACGGACAGCCTGATCACCTTGTGACTTCCCCAGCGCTTAGAATAGCGCTGTGCACATAGTAAGCGCTTAATAAATACCGTTATTCTTCTCTGTGCCTCAGTTCCCTCCTCTGTAAAACGGGGATGAAGACCGCGAGCTCCCCGTGGGACAGACAACCCGATCACCTTGTGCCCTCCCCAGCGCTTACAGCAGTGCTTTGCACGTAGTAAGCGCTTAATAAATACCATTATTCTTCTCTGTGCCTCAGTTCCCTCCTCTGCAAAATGGGGATGAAGACTGCGAGCTCCCCGTGGGACCGACAACCCGATCACCTTGTGCCCTCCCCAGCGCTTAGAACAGTGCCGTGCACGTAGTAAGCGCTTAATAAATACCATTATTATTCTTTGTGCCTCAGTTCCCTCCTCTGTAAAATGGGGATGAAGACTGCGAGCTCCCCGTGGGACAACCTGATCACCTTGTGACCTCCCCAGCGCTTAGAACAGCGCTGTGCGCGTGTACGCGCTTAACAAATACCATTATTATCATTATTATTCTCTGTGCCTCAGTTCCCTCCTCTGTAAAATGGGGATGAAGATTGCGAGCTCCCCGTGGGACAGACACCTTGTGATCTCCCCAGCGCTTAGAACAGCGCTGTGCCCGTAGTACGCGCTTAATACCGTTATTATTATTATTATTTATTATTATTCTCTGTGCCTCAGCTCCCTCCTCTGCAAAACGGGGATGAAGACTGCGAGCTCCCCGTGGGACAGACAGCCTGATCACCTTGTGCCCTCCCCAGCGCTTAGAACAGTGCTTTGCACGTACTAAGCGCCTAACAAATACCATCATTCTTCTCTGGGCCTCAGTTCCCTCCTCTGCAAAACGGGGATGAAGACTGCGAGCTCCCCGTGGGACAGACAGCCTGATCACCTCGTGCCCTCCCCAGCGCTTAGAACAGTGCTTTGCACATACTAAGCGCTTAACAAATACCATCATTCTTCTCTGGGCCTCAGTTCCCTCCTCTGTAAAACGGGGATGAAGACTGCGAGCTCCCCGTGGGACAGACAGCCTGATCACCTCGTGCCCTCCCCAGCGCTTAGAACAGTGCTTTGCACATACTAAGCGCCTAACAAATACCATCATTCTTCTCTGGGCCTCAGTTCCCTCCTCTGCAAAACGGGGATGAAGACTGCGAGCTCCCCGTGGGACAGACGGCCTGATCACCTCGTGCCCTCCCCAGCGCTTAGAACAGTGCTTTGCACATACTAAGCGCTTAACAAATACCATCATTCTTCTCTGGGCCTCAGTTCCCTCCTCTGCAAAACGGGGATGAAGCCTGCGAGCTCCCCGTGGGACAGACAGCCTGATCACCTCGTGCCCTCCCCAGCGCTTAGAACAGTGCTTTGCACATACTAAGCGCCTAACAAATACCATCATTCTTCTCTGGGCCTCAGTTCCCTCCTCTGCAAAACGGGGATGAAGACTGCGAGCTCCCCGTGGGACAGACGGCCTGATCACCTCGTGCCCTCCCCAGCGCTTAGAACAGTGCTTTGCACATACTAAGCGCTTAACAAATACCATCATTCTTCTCTGGGCCTCAGTTCCCTCCTCTGCAAAACGGGGATGAAGCCTGCGAGCTCCCCGTGGGACAGACAGCCTGATCACCTCGTGCCCTCCCCAGCGCTTAGAACAGTGCTGTGCACATAGTAAGCGCTTAATAATACCATTATTATTCTCTGTGCCTCAGTTCCCTCCTCTGTAAAACGGGGATGAAGACTGCGAGCTCCCCGTGGGACGGACAGCCTGATCACCTCGTGCCCTCCCCAGCGCTTAGAACAGTGCTTTGCACGTACTAAGCGCCTAACAAATACCATCATTCTTCTCTGGGCCTCAGTTCCCTCCTCTGCAAAACGGGGATGAAGACTGCGAGCTCCCCGTGGGACGGACAGCCTGATCACCTCGTGCCCTCCCCAGCGCTTAGAACAGTGCTTTGCACATACTAAGCGCCTAACAAATACCATCATTCTTCTCTGGGCCTCAGTTCCCTCCTCTGCAAAACGGGGATGAAGACTGCGAGCTCCCCGTGGGACGGACAGCCTGATCACCTCGTGCCCTCCCCAGCGCTTAGAACAGTGCTTTGCACATACTAAGCGCCTAACAAATACCATCATTCTTCTCTGTGCCTCAGTTCCCTCCTCTGCAAAATGGGGATGAAGACTGCGAGCTCCCCGTGGGACAGACAGCCTGGTCACCTTGTGACTTCCCCAGCGCTTAGAACAGTGCCGTGCACGTAGTGAGCGCTGACTAAACGGTATTTATTGGGGGCGCTGGCCAGGCTGGAGGTCCGGGTGGTGTTGGCGGTGGTGGTCCTCCTCTGGTCCTCCTCCTCCTCCTCCGCGCCGCCCTCCGGGCCCCGTCCCCGTCCCCGTCCCCGGTCCCCCTTACCGAGAATCCGGCCCAGAAGGGGCAGGAGTGGCGGACGCGCGCGGAGGTGGTGAGGGCCAGCGCCCCGAAGCTCACGGCCACGATGAGGCAGCCCAGCCCCATCTGCGCCGCCCCGAGGGCCAGCAGCGGCCGGGACCGGGACCGGGACCGGGAGATGCGGGAGCTGATGGAGCGGGAGCTGATGGAGCGGGAGCTGATGGAGCGGGGGCCGGGGCCGGGGCGGGGGCGGGCCCCGGGGCGGGGGCCGGGGCCGGGGCGGTCCGTCCGGCGGGACAGGCCGGCGGGGCTCGGGCGCCGCGGGGACCCCACAGGCGGCATCGTCCGGGACCCACCGACCGACCGACCGGCGGGCGGGAGGGCGAGCGGGCGAGCGGCGGCTCTAGCCCAGCCAGCGCCGCTGCCTCCCCGTGGGCCCCGCCGACGAGCTCCCGCTCCGAAGCCCCGCCCATCGCCCCGCCCCCGGACCCGCCCGGCCAATCCGCGCCGCCCCCGTGCCCGCTTTAGCCCCGCCCCCGGACCCGCCCGGCCAATCCGCGCCGCCCCGCGGGCACGAGTCTCCGGGGCCACGCCCCCTTTCCCACCTTAGCCCCGCCCCCGGACCCGCCCGGCCAATCCGCCCCGCCCCCGTGCCCACCCTAGCCACGCCCCGGACAGGCCCAGCCAATCCGCACCGCCCCCAGGGCACGAGTCTCCAGGCCCCGCCCCCTTTCCCACCTTAGCCCCGCCCCCGGACCCGCCGGGTCAATCCGCACCGCCCCCCCGGGAACGACCCTCCGGGGCCCCGCCCCCTTTCCCACCTTAGCCCCGCCCCCGGGCCGCCCGGCCGATCCGCACCGCCCCCCGGGCACGAGTCTCCGGGCCCCGCCCCCTTTCCCACCTTAGCCCCGCCCCCGGACCGCCCGGCCAACCCGCACCGCCCCCCGGGCACGAGTCTCCGGGCCCCGCCCCCTTTCCCACCTTAGCCCCGCCCCCGGACCCGCCGGGTCAATCCGCACCGCCCCCCCGGGAACGAGTCTCCGGGACCACGCCCCCTTTCCCACCTTAGCCCCGCCCCCGGACCCGCCCGGCCAATCCGCGCCGCCCCCCGGGCACGAGTCTCCGGGGCCCCGCCCCCTTTCCCACCTTAGCCCCGCCCCCGGACCGCCCGGCCGATCCGCACCGCCCCCCGGGCACGAGTCTCCGGGCCCCGCCCCCTTTCCCACTTTAGCCACGCCCCCGGACCCCCGGCCAATCCGCACCGCCCCCTTTCCCACTTTAGCCAGGCCCCCGGACAGGCCCAGCCAATCCGCACCGCCCCCCGGGCACGAGTCTCCGGGCCCCGCCCCCTTTCCCACCTTAGCCCCGCCCCCGGACCGCCCGGCCGATCCGCACCGCCCCCCGGGCACGAGTCTCGGCCCCCTCCCCCTTTCCCGCCTTAGCCACGCCCCCGGACTGTGCGGCCAATCCGCACCGCCCCCTTTCCCACCTTAGCCACGCCCCCGGACAGGCCCAGCCAATCCGCACCGCCCCCCAGGCACGAGTCTCCGGGCCCCGCCCCTTTCCCACCTTAGCCCCGCCCCCGGACCCGCCGGGTCAATCCGCACCGCTCCCCGGGGACGAGTCTCCGGGCCCCGCCCCCTTTCCCACCTTAGCCCTGCCCCCGGACCTCCCGGCCAATCCGCACCGCCCCCCGGGCACGAGTCTCCGGGCCCCGCCCCCTTTCCCACCTTAGCCACGCCCCAGGACCCCCCCGCCAATCCGCACCGCCCCCGTGCCCACCTTAGCCACGCCCCCTGACCCGCCCGGCCAATGCGCGACGCCCCCCGGGCACGAGTCTCCGGGCCCCGCCCCCTTTCCCACCTTAGCCACGGCCCCGAACCGCCCGGCCAATCCGCACCGCCCCCTTCCCCACCTTAGCCCCGCCCCCGGACCCGCCCGGCCGATTCGCACCGCCCCCCGAGTGCGAACAGCCCGCTGTTGGGTAGGGACCGTCTCTAGATGTTGCCAACTTGTACTTCCCAAGCGCTTAGTACAGTTCTCTGCACACAGTAAGCGCTCAATAAATACTATTGATTGATTGAATGAATGAATGAATGAATGAATGAAGGACCCTCCAAGCCAATCAGCGCCGCCCCCCGGGCACGAGTCTCCAGGCCCCGCCCCCTTTCCCGCGTTAGCCCCGCCCCCGGACCCTCCCAGACCATCCGCACCGCCCCCCGAGTGCGACCCTCCCAAGCGCTTAGTACAGTGCTGCGCACACAGTAAGCGCTCAATAAATACGATTGAACGAATGAATGAACGAACCTCCAGGCCCCGCCCCCCTTCCCACCTTAGCCCCGCCTCCAGACCCGCCCAGCCAATCCGCTCCGCCCCTCAAGTGGGACCCTCCGGGGCCCCGCCCCCTTTCCCATGTTAGCCCCGCCCCCGGGTCGCCCAGCCAATGCGCGACGCCCCCAGGCACGAGTCTCCAGGCCCCGCCCCCTTTCCCACCTTAGCCCCGCCCCCGGACCCGCCCAGCCAATCCGCACCGCCCCCCGGGAGCGAGCCTCCGGGTCCCGCCCCCTTTCCCACCTTAGCCCCGCCCCCGGACCCGCTCGGCCAATCCGCGCCGCCCCCCGAACGCGACCCTCCGGGCCCCGCCCCTTCCCACGTTAGCCCCGCCCATCTCCCCGCCCCCGCCAGTAATAATAATTCATTCATTTATTCATTCATTCAATCGTATTTATTGAGCGCTCACTGCGTGCAGAGCACTGTACTAAGCGCTTGGGAAGTCCAAGTCGGCAGCATATAGAGACGGTCCCTACCCAACAGCGGGCTCACGGTCTAGAAGGGGGAGACAGACAACAAAACAGGTGGACAGGTGTCAAGTCGTCAGAATAAATAGAAGTAAAGCTCTATGCACATCATTAACAAAATAAAAATAGAGTAGTAAATACGTACAAGTAAAATAAATAGAGTAATAAATCTGTACAAACATACAGGTGCTGTGGGGAGGGGAAGGAGGGGGCTCAGTCTGGGAAGGCTTCTTCCCAAGCGCTTAGTACAGTGCTCTGCACACAATAAGTGCTCAATAAATACGATTGATTGATTATTATGATGATGATGATGGCAATTATTAAGCGCTTACTATGTGCCAAGCACTGTTCTAAGCGCTGGGGAGGTTACAAGGTGTTCAGGTTGTCCCACAGGGGGCTCACAGTCTTAATCCCCATTTGACAGATGAGGGAACTGAGGCCCAGAGAAGCGAAGTGACTTGCCCAAAGTCACACAGCTGACAATTGGCAGAGCTGGGATTCGAACCCATGACCTCTGACTCCAAAGCCCGGGCTGTTTTCCATTGAGCCACGCTGCTTGGTGAGGTCTCAGTAGGGGTTTACTATGTGCCAAGCACTGTTCTAAGTACTGAGGGGGGGATCGTTCTCTCCTGTCCCGCCATCGACCCCCGGCCCACGTCCTCCCCCTGGCCTGGGATGCCCTCCCTCTGCCCATCCGCCAAGCTAGCTCTCTTCCTCCCTTCAAGGCCCTACTGAGAGCTCACCTCCTCCGGGAGGCCTTCCCACACTGAGCCCCCTCCTTCCTCTCCCCCTCTTCCCCCTCCCCATACCTCCTTCCCTTCCCCACAGCACCTGTATATATGTATATATGTCTGTACATATTTATTACTCCATTTATTTATTTTACCTGTACATATTTATTCTATTTATTTTATTTTGTTAATATGTTTGGTTTGGTCGTCTGTCTCCCCCTTCTGCCCGCTGTTGGGTAGGGACCGTCTCTAGATGTTGCCGACTTGTCCTTCCCAAGCGCTTAGTACAGTGCTCTGCACACAGTAAGCGCTCAATAAATACGATTGAATGAATGGATAATCCCGACTCAGCCATTTGTCAGCTGGGCGACTTCGGGCAAATCACCTCACTTCACTGTGCCTCAGTTCCCTCAACTGTAAAGTGGGGATGAAACCTGTGAGCCCCACGTATGATTACCTTGTATCTACCCCAGCGCTTAGAACAGTGCTTGGCACATAGTAAGCGCTAAAGAGAAGCAGCGTGGCTCAGTGGAAAGAGCATGGGCTTTGGAGTCAGGGGTCAGGGGTTGGAATCCCGGCTCTGCCAATTGCCGGCTGTGTGACCTCGGGCAAGTCGCTTCACTTCTCTGTGCCTCAGTTCCCTCATCTGTAAAATGGGGATTAAGACTGTGAGTCCCCCGTGGGACAACCTGATCACTTTGTAACCTTCCCAGCGCTTAGAACAGTGCTTTGCACATAGTAAGCACTTAATAAATGCCATCATTGTTGTTATTATTAAATACCACCATGATTATTCTTTGTGCCTCAGTTCCCTCATCTGTAAAATGGGTATGAAGACTGTGAGCCCCACGTGCGACAACCTGATTATCTTGTATCTACCCCAGCGCTTAGAGCAGTGCCTTGCACATAGTAAGCAGGGTGGCTTACTATGAGAAACAGTGTGGCTCAGTGGAAAGAGCCTGGGCTTTGGAGTCAGAGGTCATGGGTTCAAATCCCGGCTCCGCCAATTGTCAGCTGTGTGACTTTGGGCAAGTCACTTCACTTCTCTGGGCCTCAGTTACCTCATCTGTAAAATGGGGATTAAGTAGTAAGCGCTTAACAAATACCATCATTATTATTGTTATTAACAAGGGACTCGAATTGCTTGTATCCACCTCAGCGCTTAGATGCCTGGCACCTAGTAAGCGTTTAACAAATCAATCAATCAATCAATCGTATTTATTGAGCGCTTACTGTGTGCAGTGCACTGTACTAAGCGCTTGGGAAATACAAGTTGGCAACATATAGAGACGGTCCCTACCCAACAGCGGGCTCACAGTCTGGAAAGTGGGCTCACAGTCTAGAAGATACCATCTAGAAAATGCCATCATTATCATTAATTATTATTTTACACGGAGCTCAGAGTCTGAATCGCCAATTTACAGATGAGGGAACTGAGGCACAGAGAAGTGAATGGACTTGACCGAGGTCACACAGCGGACAAGTGGCACATTAGAACCCAAGACCTTCTGACTCGCAGTCCTGTGCTCTATCCACTCACTACGCCATGCTGCTTTTCATGTGAAGTGCTTACTCTGTACTGAGCACTGCACTAAGCGCTACAGTAAATCAAGCAATCAATTGTACTTATTGAGCACTTGTGTGCAGAGCACTGTACTAAGCGCTTAGTAAATGCATGACAATCAGGGGCTCTGAGTGGGAGGTAGAAGGGCAACTGAATCCCCATTTGGTGGATGACAGAACTGAGGCACAGAGCAGTGAACGGACTTGCCCAAGGTCACTCAGCAGGCAAGGGATGTAGCAGGCCCATGCTCTGCCCCTACAATCAATCAATCAATCGTATTTATTGAGCGCTTACTGTGTGCAGAGCACTGGACTAAGCGCTTGGGAGGTACAAGTTGGGAACATATAGAGACAGTCCCTACCCAACAGTGGGCTCACAGTCTAGAAGGGGGAGACAGATAACAAAACCAAACATACTAACAAAATAAAATACAGGTCACGGGTTCTAATTCTGGCTCCACCGCTTGTCAGCTGTGTGACCTTGGGCAAGTCACTTGACTTCTCTGTGCCTCAGTTACCTCACCTGTAAAATGGGGATTAAGGCTGTAAACCCCAGGTGGGACAACCTGATAATCTTGTATCCTCCCCAGCACTTAGAACAGTGCTTTGCACATAGTAAACACTTCATAAATGCCATTATTATTATTATTATTATTATTATTTTCCTCTTCTTCCACACCCTTCTGCATCACACTGACTTGCTCCCTTTATCAATCAATCAATCATATTTATTTAGTGCTTACTGTGTGCAGAGCACTGTACTAAGCACTTGGGAAGTACAAGTTGGCAACATATAGAGACAGTCCCTACCCAACAGTGGGCTCACAGTCTAAAAGGGGGAGACAGAGAACAAAACCAAACATACTAACAAAATAAAATAAATAGAATAGCTATGTACAAGTAAAATAAATGAATAAATAGAGTAATAAATATGTACAAACATATATACATATATACAGGTGCTGTGGGGAAGGGAAGGAGGTAAGATGGGGGGATGGAGAGGCCAGCCCCACAGCACTTAGGTACATGCCTGCAATTTATTTATTTGTATTAACGTCTGTCTCCCCCTCTAGACTCTAAGACCGCTGTGGGCAGGAAATAATGTCTGTTATATTCTTACATTGTACTGATCATCATAATGATGGTATTTGTTAAGGGCTTACTATGTGCCAAGCACTGTTCTAAGTACTGGGGTAAGTACAAGGCAATCAGGTTGTCCTACGTGGGGCTCACAGTCTTAATCCCCATTTTACAGATGAGGGAACTGAGGCATAGAGAAGTGAAGTGACTTGCTCAAAGTCACCCAGCTGACAGGCGGTGGAGCCGGGATTAGAACCCATGACCTCTGACTCCCAAGCCTGTGCTCTTTCCACTGAGCCACGCTTAATAATAATGGTATTTGTGAAGCGCTTATTTCGCGCCAAGCACTGTACTTTCCCAAGGACTTAGTGCAGTTCTCTGTCTCCCCCTTCTAGACTGTGAGCCCACTGTTGGGTAGGGACCGTCTCTATATGTTGCCAACTTGGACTTCCCAAGCGCTTAGTACAGTGCTCTGCACGCAGTAAGCGCTCAATAAATACGACTAAATTGAATTGAGTTGAATTGCAGTGCTCTGCACCCAGTAAGTGCTCAATAAATACCACTGACTGACTGATTCCCTCCCAAAAAAAGGCCAGCCTATGGCTTGCAGAAACCCCCTTTGAGCGATGAGGGGTGGGGAATGGAGGACTCGCTCTAGTTTTGCTACCTCTCTACAGCGGAGGACAGGAAGAGAATAATAATATAACAGTGGCATTTATTAAGCGCTTACTATGTGCAAAGCACTGTAGGTTACAAGCTGATCAGGTTGTCCCACGGGGAGCTCACAGTCTTCATCCCCATTTTACAGATGAGGGAACTGAGGCCCAGAGAAGTGAGGCGACTTGTTCAAAGTCACCCAGCTGACAATTGGCGGAGCCGGGATTTGAACCCACGACCTCTGACTCCAAAGCCTGGGCTCTTTCCACTGAGCCACGCTGCCAAGTAGAAAGAGCCCCCTTGCTTGCTGGGCTTCCTGTCCCTGACAAAGCAGGCCCAGATCTTTTGCAGGGACTGTATATGTTGCCAACTTGTACTTCCCAAGCGCTTAGTCCAGTGCTCTGCACACAGTAAGCACTCAATAAATACGATTGATTGATTGATTGATTGATTGATTGAGGACCCAGTGTCCCTTCTGGCCCTGGCCCGCACTCTTTTCCCTCTCCTCTGTGCCCTGCGTGCAATCAATCAATCAATCCTATTTATTGAGCGCTTACTATGTGCAGAGCACTGTACTAAGCGCTTGGGAAGTACAAGTCGGCAAAGTGGGAAGTACAAGTGCACCACCCTGGTTTTTGACAGCAGCAGGAGTACACGTGTGAGCCATGGAGTGGACACAGCGTGGGAAGGAATGGAGATAACGAGGAGGAAAGGGCTGAAAGCGAGGACTGCAAAAGAAAGAGAAAAAGGATGCTGAGCAAAGATGTGAAATTAAAACCAGATGGTGCATTTAAAGAGGGTTTACAGTTATGCACCAAGGTGTAACAATAAAAGCAATGCTTACTTTCATCTTCTAGTATAGAAAAAAAAGCAAATGAAATAAGAGCTACCAGGTTACCTTGGAATTCCAGCTAAATGACTTCTCTACCTAAAATGATCTTTTTCAAATGACTAATTCTCCTAAAATGAAGTTTTTGCTATGTAAGAATTTTCCCAGCACTCAGAACCCTTTATTTTTTCACATTTATCATTTCCAAGACGTTTTAAAACTGAAACACTGTTCTTCCCTCCCAAATCCACTCCACCTTTTCTTTTTTTTCCAGGGCATTTGTTAAGCACTTATTATGTGCCAGGCACTGTTTTAAGCACTGCCCTGGATACAAGGTAATCAGGTTGGACACAGGCCATGTCCTACATTCCTTCAATCGTATTTATTGAGTGCTTCCTGTGTGCAGAGCACTGTACTAAGCGCTTGGGAAGTACAAGTTGGCAACTTTCATTCATTCAATCATATTTATTGAGCGCTTACTGTGTGCAGAGCACTGTAGTACAGTGCTCTGCACACAGTAAGCGCTCAATAAATACAATTGATTGATTGATTGATTGGGAAGTACAAGTTGGCAACTTTCATTCATTCATTCAATCGTATTTATTGAGCGCTTACTGTGTGCAGAGCACTGGACTAAGCGCTTGGGAAGTACAAGTTGGCAACATCTAGAGACGGTCCCTACCCAACAGTGGGCTCACAGTCTAGAAAGGGGAGACAGAGACCAAAACAAAACATATTAACAAAATAAAATAAGTAGAATAAATATGTACCAGTAAAATAGAGTAATAAATACATACAAACATATGTACATATAGACAGAGAACAAAACAAAACATATTAACAAAATAAAATAAGTAGAGTAAATATGTACAAGTAAAATAGAGTAATACATACAAACACATATACATATAGACAGAGAACAAAACATAACAAAATAAAATAAAATAAATAGAATAAATATGTACAAATAAAATAGAGTAATAAATACATACAAACATATATACATATAGACAGAGAACAAAACAAAACATATTAACAAAATAAAATAAGTAGAATAAATATGTACCAGTAAAATAGAGTAATAAATATGTACAAACATACATACATATAGACAGAGAACAAAACAAAACATATTAACAAAATAAAATAAGTAGAATAAATATGTACAAGTAAAATAAATAAATAGAGTAATAAATACATACGAACATATATACATATAGACAGAGAACAAAACATTAACAAAATAAAATAAATAGAATAAATATGTACAAATAAAATAGAGTAATAAATACATACAAATATATATACATATAGACAGAGAACAAAACAAAACATATTAACAAAATAAAGTAAATAGAATAAATATGTACAAATAAAATAGAGTACATACAAACATATATACATATAGACAGAGAACAAAACAAAACTTATTAACAAAATAAAATAAATGGAATAAATATGTACAATTTAAATAGAGTAATAAATACATACAAGCATATATACATATAGACAGAGAACAAAACATATTAACAAAATAAAATAAATAGAATAAATATGTACAAATAAAATAAATAGAGTAATAAATACATACAAACATATGCATATATACAGGGACTACATGGGACTCACAGTCATAATCCCCGTTTTACAGAGGAGTTAACTGAGGTACAGACAAGTTAAGTGATTTTCCTGAGGTCTAGACTGTGAGTCCACTGTTGGGTAGGGACCGTCTCTATATGCTGCCAACTTGTACTCCCCAAGCGCTTAGTACAGTGCTCGGCACACAGTAAGCGCTCAATAAACACGATTGATTGATTGATTGATAAGGTCCCAGAGCAGACCAGTGGTGTAGGTAGCTGGGGAACCCAAATCCTTCTGAATCTCAGGCCTGCGCTCTATCAATCAATCAATCGTATTTATTGAGCGCTTACTGTGTGCAGAGCACTGTACTAAGCGCTTGGGAAGTACAAGTTGGCAACATACAGAGACATATCCACTAGGCCAGACTGCTTCTCTACTTTCTAACTTTCCCACCTCTACCAAAAGCATCACCATCCTCTCTTTCCCAGAAACTTGCCACCTTAGTGTCATCCTGGACTCCTGACAGTCTTTCAGCTCTTCCGTACCACAACAAGCTACTGCTAAATCCAGCCAGCTTTCCTCCACAATAATAATAATAATAATAATGGCATTTATTAGGCGCTTACTATGTGCAATGCACGGTTCTAAGCGCTGAATAATCAACACATTATATAATTCGTATTGATTGAGCGCTTACTGTGTGCAGAGCACTGAACTAAGCACTTGGGAAGTACAAATGGGCAACATATAGAGACGGTCCCTGCCCAACAACGGGCTCACAGTCTAGAAGGGGGGGACAGACAAAAAAAAAAAGTGGACAGATGTCAAACACATCCACCTCCACAGTGGTCCAATCTCTTGTCATAGCACAGACTACTGTATAGCCTCCCTTACTGCTCTCCAACCTCTCAATCAATCATTCAATCAATCGTATTTATTGAGCGCTTACTGTGTGCAGAGCACTGTACTAAGCGCTTGGGAAGTCCAAGTTGGCAACATATAGAGACGGTCCCTACCCAACAGTGGGCTCACAGTCTAGAAGACTCTCCCCCCTCCAATCTACCCTACACACTGCCGCAGCTGGAGAGCAGCGTGCCTCAGTGGGAAGAGCACTGGCTTGGGAGTCAGAGGTCTTGGGTTCTAATCCCGGCTCTGCCACCTATCAGCTGTGTGACTTTGGGCAAGTCACTTAACTTGTCTGTGCCTCAGTTACCTCGTCTGTAAAATGGGGATTAAGACTGCGAGCCCCATGTGGGACAACCTGATGACCTTGTATCTACCCCAGCGCTTAGAACAGTGCTTTGCACATAGTAAGTGCTTAACAAATACCATCATTACTATTAATATTATCTTCTCGAAACATCGTTCATCTCTCATTTCCCCTCTCCTCAAAATAATAATAATAATGGCATTTATTAAGCGCTTACTATGTGCAAAGCACTGGTCTAAGCGCTGGGGAGGTTACAAGGTGATCAGGTTGTCCCATGGGGGGCTCACAGTCTTAATCCCCATTTTACAGATGAGGTAACTGAGGCCCAGAGAAGTTAAGTGACTTGCCCAAAGTCACACAGCTGACAATTGGCAGAGCCAGGATTCGAACCCATGACCTCTGACTCCAGAGCCCGTGCTCTTTTCCACTGAGCCACACTGCTTCTCAATCGTATCAACGTGGATCAACGTGGTGGCAATTTCAATGGAGAGGAAACGGCAGAGTTTAGTTCTTGCTTCAGCAAATACTGTAACATTCCCGTAGGATTCAGGATCAGGGTACAAAAGGAAATGCTACCATTAAATGCATTAATAATACTTTGGACTCTGTCTCTTCAAAACCCTTTAAAAACCCTCCACTAGCTTCTCATTTCCCTCCACATCAAACATAAACTCCTCACGAATGGCTTCAACGTTCTCCGCCACCCCTACCCGCCTTCCCTATCCGTCCTCTTTACTTGCTACTATTCCTTCGCAGACTAAGCCCCTCTTTTTCTCATCTCCCATTCCCTTCTGCCTCACCCTCACCTTTGCTCTCCCCACCCCCAGCCCCACAGCACCTATCTGTCATTTTATTATTTCTTTCGATGGCTGTCTCCCCCTCTCCAGACCATAAGCTCGTTGCGGGCAGGGAATGTCACTGTTTATTGTTGTAATGTTCTTCCCCATGTGCTTAGTACAGTACTCTGCACACAGTAAGAGCTCAATAAATGCCATCGAATGAATTAATGAATGAATGCTCTGCATGCCTCCCAAGTTAATCTTCTAAATGTACCTCACTCTTGATTCTCTTACCACTGTCTGTCACTCGTATTGTCCTGAAGGCCTAAAACTCCCTTTCATCCTAATCCACTGGAACACAATGAAAGCCCCACTAAAACGTTACTTCTTCCAGAATCTCTAATTCCCTCCCAATACTCTGAGTCATAGCAACCCATCAGCCCCCTTAGAGCTTTCATATGTTCACAAGTATGAGTAAATAAGCGACATCAGTTGCCCAGTTAATTATTTTTCTAATTACTCTATTAGTAAATAAGTTTGTGTCTTTCTCTCCCATTTGGGCCCTCCTACCTCACCTCGTTACTCTATTACTACAACCCAGCCCGCCCACTTCGTTCCTCTAATGCTAACCTTTCCACCATACCTAGATTTTATCTATCTCACCGCTGACCTCTCGCCCACACCCTACCTCTGGCCTGAAACACCCTACCTCCTCGTATCAGACAAATAATTCCTCTCCCCCATTTCAAAGCTTTATTGAAGGCACATCTCCTCCAAGAAGCCTTCCCTGACTAAGTCCTCCTCTTCTCTTCTCCCACTCCCTTCTATGCCGCTCTTACTTGCACCTTCATTCATCCTCCCTCCCATACCCACAGCACATATGTATAGATCTGTATATAGCTGGAATTTATCTATTTATTTATATTAATATCTGTCAGCCCCTCTAGATGGTGAGATCATTTTGGGCAGGATTATGTCTGTTTGTTATATTAATATCTGTCTCCCCCTTCTAGACTGTGAACCCATTATTGGGTAGAGACCATCACTATATGTTGCTGACTTGTACTTCCCAAGTGCTTTGCACATAGTAAGCACTCAATAAATACGATTGAATAAATGAATATCTTCTCCCAAGCACTTAGTACAGTGCTTTGCACACACTAAGCGCTCAATTCTTGTACTTCCCAAGCGCTTCGTACAGTGCTCTGCACACAGTAAGCACTCAATAAATATGGTTGAATGAATAAATATGATTGAGTGAATGAATGAGTAAATTAGTGTTAATTGTTTGTAGGCAGAGAATCTCTTCATCTTATTGTATTTTCCAACGCACCTAATACAGTAGGTGTTCAATAAATACCATTGTTATTTCTAATTTTATTACTACTGCTTCTCCCATTCTAGCCAACATCTACTAAAATGCCAGTTTCTCCCACCTCCCCTCAGGACTTTCTGCCACCTGCCTGCTGTAACCTTGGTCAAGTCACCTAATTCCTCTGTGCCTCAGTTACCTCATCCGTAAAGTGGGGATTAAGGCCATGAGCCCCTTGTGGGACCTGGACTGTGTCCAACCTGATTAGCATGTATCAACCCCAGTGCTTAGTGCAGTGCCTGGCACATAGTAAGCACTTAACCAATACCATAAAAAGTCTGACTCCACTTTTAGTTAAAATGATTTAAAATTAGACAACACGTCAAAAATGGAAAAGAGCAATTATGTCATAAATTCATCCTCTGAAAATACAGGATTGAAAAAAACGTTTAGGGCATACAGTAGTGTATTCCAAATAAAAAGTAATCTCACCTTGTAAACTGCCCTCTTTACAAATTTAAGGTAATCTTGAAGAATACATGCTGTCTTTGAGATACTGATGAAAGCATAAAAGGGCAAAGTGTATGGTACAGGGGTAGGAAGGGAAAGCAGAGACTTTCTTCTTCAGTAGATTTTCTCATCTAACATAATGGTTATGACATGACTAAACCCAAGAGTCCAGACTTTACAGTAGGAAGTTCATTATTCAAACCATGTCGCTATAAAAGAACGTCTAGAAGGCAAGGATTGTCTCTTAATTATGGCATTTATTAAGTGCTTACTATGTGCAAAGCACTGTTCTAAGCGCTTGGGAGGTTACAAGGTGATGAGGTTGTCCCACGGGGGGCTCACAGTCTTCATCCTCATTTTACAGATGAGGTAACTGAGGCACAGAAATGTTAAGTGACTTGCCCAAAGTCACACAGCTGACAAGTGATGGAGCAGAGATTTGACCCCATGACCTCTGACTCCAAAGCCCGGGCTCTTTCCACTGAGCCACGAGTCTCTTCTCCCTCTTATTGATAATGCCACGGTAGTACTCAAAAAGGCTCCTGGTTGAGCCAAATAACCAATTACCTGAGCAAAGTTGAGTTTAGATAGTCCAGAAAAAAAGTTTGGAGAGTCAAAATTAGTTGTATATCCGTCCAAGGTACCCAAAACCTATTTCGTTTGGTTGTCCAAGTTTTTGACCATTCATTCAATCGTATTTATTGAGCGCTTACTGTGTGCAGAGCACTGTACTAAGCGCTTGGGAAGTACAAGTTGGCAACAACTAGAGACGGTCCCTACCCAACAGCGGGCTCACAGTCTAGAAGGGGGAGACAGATGACAAAACAAAACATATTAACAAAATAAAATAAACAGGATAAATATGTACAAGTAAAATAAATATTCATTAATTCATTCATTCAATCGTATTTATTGAGCGCTGACTGTGACTATTTGAACTGACCTCGGACCTGAGTGTAAAAATAGCAATTCAGTTTTTCGAAAGACCGCATCTTCTTATAGGTTAACAATGAGTAATGCTAGTGATCAATGCATTGCCACTTCTGATTCCTGCAGTAGCGTACGTCACCATTCCCTAGCTTGGGTGTATATGGAAAAAATTAAAGCAGACCTCGCTATCCAAATTTCTAAATCCTTCAAGAGAGACTACAGAGCTTTCTTAAGTACCAAATGTAGGATGTTCCTTTTTAAGTTTAACAAGGAGCAACTTCCCCTCCTTCCCATCCGCCCGCGAACACACATACCCTGCCCTCCCTGAGAAGCAGGATGGCTTAGTGGATAGAGCACCGGCCTGTAAGTTAGAAGGACAGTGATGGGAAAGTCAGGGAGAGGGCAGGGTTTGGGAGGGAAGATAAGGAGTTCAGTCTTGGACATGTTGAGTTTTAGATTCATTCATTCATTCAATTGTATTTATTGAGCGCTTACTGTCTGCAGAGCACTCTACTAAGCGCTTGGGAAGTACAAGTTGGCAACATATAGAGACGGTTCCTACCCAACAGTGGGCTCACAGTCTAGAAGGGGGAGACAGAGAACAAAACATATTAACAAAATAAAATAAATAGAATAAACATGTACAAATAAAATAAATAAATAACCTCCCGAGCACTTAGAACAGTGCTTTGCACATAGTAAGCACTTAATAAATGCCATTATTATTATTATTATTATTATTATTATTATGAAATCATTACCACAGGAAGGCAACCATTGAACTTCCTCCTAACATTTTATTGTCTCGATAGGACAGAGGATGCCTGACTCATTGGCCATTGGCCCAACCCAGTAATAGTTTTTCAAACCGATCAATCAATGGTATTTACTGAGACGCTGTGTAGACTGACTTTAAAAGCACAGGCCTGTGAGTCCAAAGGACCAGGGTTCTAATCCCGGCTCTGCTACATGTCTGCTGTGTGACCTTGGGCAAGTCACTTCACTTGTCTGTGTCTCAGTGACCTCATCTGTAAAATGAGGATTAAAACTGTGAGCCCCATATGGGACAGGGACTGTGTCCAACCCAATTATCATGTACCTTCCCCAAAGCTCAGTACAATGCCTGGCACATAGTAAGTGCCTAACAGATACTCAAAGAAAAAAGGTCAGTAGACATAATCCCCACCCACAAGGAGCTTACAGTCTAGAAGACATCTCTTCTGATCTCACTGATCATTTCTCTTCCATCTGAAGAGGGGCAGTGCATTTCCACTTCCTTGTCATTTGATCCTTAGAGCGCTTTGAAACTTGGAAGCAACATGATCGTTTTTCAATGGACAGTGCCTTATTTTGCTGACTCTCAGTAAGTTCAGGAGGCCAACTTTCTTAGTTGTCTTCAAATGCATTATGTGTACTATTGACCGGAAAAGAACTTTCAATTATGATGTGCCATTCATTCTCTTTCACGAACGTCCAAAAGGTCCAGTTGAATGCAATGCACTCACTAAAATAAATCTTCATAAGAACAATATTGGAGTCGAGGAAGTTAAAAATAAAGATAAGGCGATTTACAAATGAGGCAGCACATATGTGTACATATCAGCAAATAAACATTTCAGCTATGAATAACTCTGATTCATGTTTTACTTAATTGAAAGCAGTTGCTTTTCACTTATACATACAAATGCACACAAACATAAAATTACCAGGCACATGGCCTAGTGGAAAGCGCACAGGACTAGATGTCAGAGGACCTGAGTTCTAATCCCAGCCCCGCCACTTGACTGCTGTGTGACCTTGGTTATGTCACTTAATTTCTCTGGGCCTCAGTTTCCTCATCTGTAACATGGGGATGCAATATCTCTTCTCCGCCCCCCCCCCCCCCCCCCCCCCCCGACTGTGAGCCCCATCTGGGATGGCAACTTTGTCCAACCTGATTATCTGGTATCTACCCCAGCATTCGGTTAAACACTTGGCACATAGTAAATGGTTAACAAATACCACAATTACTATATCCTTATCTATCCTTCTGATTTCACTATTTGTAAATCTTTTTTTTCTACACCTTCTATTAGAGTCTAAACACTTTGAGTCAGGGATTAATAATGATGGTATTTCTTAAGCGCTTACTATGTGCCTAGCACTGTTCCAAGCTCTGTTGTGAGTCCTACTTCTTTTGTGTCCTTCCATAAACTAAGGCCAGGCCTTAGACTCAGTAGGAACTCAATAAAATCAGTCAACTGATAGACTGATCGATCCATCAATCAGTGGCATTTATAATAATGATGGCATTTGTTAAGCACTTACTATGTGCAAAGCACTGTTCTAAGCACTGGGGAGGATACAAAGTGATCAGGTTGTCCCACGTGGGGTTCACAGCCTTAATCCCCATTTTACAGATGAGGTAACTGAGGCACAGAGAAGTGAAGTGACTTGCCCAAAGTCACACAGCTGACAAGCAGCAGAGGCAGGATTAGAACCCATGATCTCAGACTCCCAAGTCCGAGCTCTTTCCACTGAACCATGCTGCTTCCCTATCGAACATATTTATTCTATTTATTTTATTTTGTTAATATGTTTTGTTTTGTTCTCTGTCTCCCCCTTCTAGACTGTGAGCCCATTGTTGGGTAGGGACCGTCTCTATATGTTGCCAACTTGTACTTCCCAAGCGCTTAGTACAGTGCTCTGCACACAGTAAGTGCTCAATAAATACGATTGAATGAATGAATGAATGAACGCTTACTATGTGCCGAGCACTGCACTAAATGTGGAACTAATAATAGCTACCTATTTTGAAAGCTCTGTTCTTTAACAGTTATAGCGATTGTCACTGAAAGAGTAATTGTCTAACATTAATATATTGCTAGTGTTATGAGTAATGGAGAAGGGAAACTGATTTCCAAGTCTCATGAATTTGCAGCTTTGGATTTCATAAACTTAATTAATCCACTCTAAATATTTGCAAGCGCTCTTTTATTCCCTTTGCTGGAAGAAGAAAAGGAGGAATGATGATATCTGCAACTTCTTAGAAATGAAGGAAGGCCTTTATTCATTTTGTTCTAACAAGAAGATAGTAATTAATGTTCTCTTCTTTCTAAGGGATTTTTATCTCTTTGGTCCAAGAAATACGATTTCTTATCCACTCACTCGTATGATTTGTGGGTGGGTGATTTGAGGGATTTAGAGAGCAAATAAATACTATGTCCCTTAGAATATCTACTGAAAACAGGAAATTTCTGGCAAATGTACATGAGACTGAAATTCAATCGGCCAGTATGAAACTAATCGCTTTGAATAGTTGCATGCACATGATCACAGCCAGCTGTGTGACAGAGACTTTGGGAGTCTCCATCGTTCCTGCCAAGAAGAGACCTATAGCTTTTCTTTTCATTAGTCTGTAATAGTTGTCAGATAACAATAGGCCATCTTTACACCTAGAATTGAGCGGGTTATTTTCTTCCTAATCTGCGGAACAAGACATGACCAGTGCTTAGAACAGTGCTTTGCACATAGTAAGTGCTTAACAAATGGCATTATTATTATTATTATTATGATCAGTCAAGTAGAGAAGCGGCGTGGCTCAGTGGAAAGAGCGTGGGTTTTGGAGTCAGAGGTCAGGGGTACAAATCCCAGCTCCGCCAATTGTCAGCCGTGTGACTTCGGGCAAGTCACTTCACTTCATGCCTCAGTTCCCTCATCTGTAAAATGGGGATTAAGACTGTGAGCCCCCACCGTGGGACAGCCTGATTATCTTGTAACCCCCACCCCCCAGCTTAGAACAGTGCTTTGCACACAGTAAGCGCTTAATAAATGCCATCATTATTGTTATTATTATTATTAGAGATTCAGGTGCATTCTGACCTGCCATATCACGTGTTTTTCCCCTGTGCATTTTGGAGGGAACATGAGCGCAGAATTAGGGAATTGCCAACTGCCACATTGGTCTGATAGTCGGAAGGAATCAATCAATCAATCGCATTTATTGAGCGCTTACTGTGTGCAGAGCACTGTACTAAGCGCTTGGGAAGTACAAGTTGGCAATATATAGAGACGGTCCCTACCCAACAGTGGGCTCACAGTCTAGAAGGAGAATGGTCGTGTGCCTGTGTGCTGGGTCGGATTTGGCATAAGTGCTCCTTAACGAGGGACTTTTCTAAAACTCAATGCCCAGGACCAACTATAAAGTAGGACAAGAGTGGTGTCTCTCAAATGCTCACCGATGCACCTGTGAATTTTGCCATGCCACTGTAATTATCCAAATTAGGTAACACAGAGAAAGGTAGAAAGGCAGGTAGAAAGGTAGATTTCTAGAGCAGAGAAGCTGCTCACTCTTAAAATTCACACTCATCCAGGAAAAGCCTATTTGCATAAGATCTTAGTCAGCTGGAGCAGAGCCAAGTGTGTAGGAAAATTGGGGCTAAAACAGAGGGAAGATTTCATGAGTCATGAGGAAAGTCAAAATCTCATCAATGAGTTGTTGTTTTTAGTATTTGTAAAGTGCTTACTATGTATCAGGCAATGTACTAAATGTTGGAGTAGAGAAAAACTCATCAGGTTGTACTTCCCAAGTGCTTAGTTCAGTGCTCTGCACACAGTAAGCGCTCAATAAATACGATTGATGATGATCAGGTTGGACACAAAGGGCTCACAGTCTTAATCCCCATTTTACAGAGGAGGTAACTGAGGCAGGGGGAAGCAAGTGCCGTCTCCAAGGTCTCATAGGAGACAAGTGGAGGAGTCAAGATTAGAACCCAGATCCTCCAACTCCCAGGCCCATGCACTTTTCACTAGGCCACACTGCTTCTTGGGGGAAGGAGTTGGGAAGTGATATCTCCATGGGAAGAGGCCTTTTGGAGCTGGTGGTACCAGAAAAATTGTAATCAGCAGGGTGGATGACCAAGGAAAAGATTCTGTGGACAAAAGTCCCACTGAAAACCTGCTAAAGGATTCAGGGGGTGGCTAACCCAGAGCTGAAGTCAAGAATAAGTTCTAAGAGGAAGCCCCTAATTAGCCAGAAATCTTAAAAGAAAGACATCTGCTTTAAAACTTTAAGCACAGTTCCTCCTCTCCCCCTCCCCTTCCTTCCTCTCCCCCTCGCCCCCCTCTCCATCCCCCCATCTTACCTCCTTCCCTTCCCCACAGCACTTGTATATATGTATATATGTCTGTACATATTTATTATTTATTTATTTATTTATTTTACTCGTACATATCTTTTCTGTTTATTTTATGTTGTTAGTATGTTTGGTTTTGTTCTCTGTCTCCCCCTTTTAGACTGTGAGCCCACTGTTGGGTAGGGACTGTCTCTATATGTTGCCAATTTGTACTTCCCAAGCGCTTAGTACAGTGTTCTGCACATAGTAAGCGCTCAATAAATACGATTGATAATGATGATGAAGCACAGTCTTAAATAAAGTGGACCCCACAGCTGGAAGTGTCTTCAGCGGCAGCCAAGAGCAAAAAGTCTAACCAATTTGTTCACTTGGCTAGCCACAATGGGAACGAGAGAAAAAGAAGGAGGAAGATGGGGAAAATAGAAGGGGACAGATTTGGAAGGTGGAGGGAGAGATGGGAATGGAAGAGGAGATGAGAATGGATAGGAGAAGAGGTGGCAATCATGGAGGGGAAGAAGAAAGTTGTGAAAAAGGGAAGTTTAAGAAAAACACATTTCTGAAATGGGGAGCCCATTGTTGGGTAGGGACCGTCTCTGTATGTTTCCAACTTGTACTTCCCAAGTGCTTAGTACAGTGCTCTGCACACAGTAAATGCTCAATAAATACAATTGATTGAATGAATGAATGAGGAGGAGAGAAGTTGCTATCTCCTGAAACCAATATTGTGTGTTATTTATAGTGTAGCAATAGGGTTTGTGCTGAAAATGCCAAGGCAAGTTAAAACTGAAAGCAATGTCCTTTCACTCTCCTTTGTATCCCAAAGTGACCCCTACTCATTTTACCCAATCTCTCCTCATTCCCTCCGCTCCGGAAACCCAGATTTCCAAAGTCAGTCAATCATATTTATTGAGCACTTACTGTATGCACAGCACTGTTCTAAACGCTTGGGAGAATGCAATACAACAATCAACAGAAACATTACTTGCCCACAATAAGCTTACAGCCTAGAGGAGGAGAGAGACATTAATATAAATAAGTAAAATGACAGATATGTAAACAAATGCTGTGGGACTGGGAGGGGGGATGAATAAAGGGAGCAAGTCAGGGTGACACAAAAGGGAGTGGGAAAAGAGGAAATGAAGGCCAAGTCAGAGAAGACCTCTTGGAGGAGGTGTGCCTTCAATAAGGCTTGGAAGTGGGGGAGAGTCATTGTCTGTCAAATTTAAGGAGAGAGGGTGTTTCAGGCCAGAGGTAGGATGTGGGCGAGAGGTCGGCAGCGAGATAGATGAGGTTGAGGTACAGTGAGATAGAGTTAGGAAGGGTTTCCACCCAGATCCTCCCTCCCGATTTATATTCTCTGGATGGGTTCATTCAATAGTTGGATAAGGATGATAAGTAGAATTCTGAGCCGTTTAATATTCCCAACTCCTGTTGGCAGTGGTGATAGCACACAGGTGCCAGCAATCACGAGGTGAGGGGCTGAGGGAACCCTGCTGCTCAAAAATGCAGACTAGGAGAGGAAGAGGAGAAGCCCAAGTGAAAAAAAACCCCCTCCTTGAGATCTAGTTTTCCATAGCAATTTCATAAAACTAGCAGATTTGCAAGCTTTCCAGCAAAATGACAATAAAAATGAAGAATGGTAGTTTTTATGCGCTTTCTATATGCCAAGCACTGTCATAAGCACCAGAGTAGAGACAAGATAATCCCTCTCTCACGTGGGGCTCAAGTGCAACCCAAAAATGAATTATATGTATTTTCTCTGATACTTTCCTATTAATTATTACAGAAATCTGAATGAAGAAAGCTAACAAACCTTTCTGAAAGCCAATCAAGCCAATCCGAAAGTTCAATCAACCAATCAATCAAGGGCATTTATTGAGCATTTACTGCATGCAGAGCACTGTACTAAGTGCTTGGGAGAGTACAGTACAACAGAGTTGGTAGATATGATCCCTGCTCATGAAGGGCTTACAGTCTAGAGGGTTTACTATGTGCAAAACACTGTACTAAACACTAGGAAAGAGTTCACGGGAGGGCATTAGACACCTTCCTGGCCCTCAAGGGGCTCACAAGCTAAGTATAAGCAGAAGCAGCGTGGCTCCGTGGAAAGAGCCCGGGCTTTGGAGTCAGAGGTCATGGGTTCAAATCCCAGCTCCACCACTCGTCAGCTGTGTGACTTTGGGCAAGTCACTTCACTTCTCTGGGCCCCAGTTCCCTCATCTGGAAAATGGGGATGAAGACTGTGAGTCCCCAGTGGGACAACCTGATCACCTTGTAACCTCCCCAGTGCTTAGAACAATGCTTGGCACATAGTAAGCGCTTAAATAAATGCCATCATTATTACTATTATTATTACTATTATAAAAAAGGATAAAGGGACCCACGCACCTAAGGACAGATGAAACAATAAAAACGATGAAACATCAGAGGAGCACTGTGGCCAAGTGGAAAGAGCATGAGCCTGAGAGTCAGACGACCTGGGTCCTAATCCTGGCTCTACCACATGCCTGCTATGTGCGACCTTGGGCAAGTCACCTAACTTCTCTGTGCCTCAGTTACCTCCTCTGTAAAATGGGGTACTCATAACCTGTTCCCCTTCCTACTTAGATTTTGAGCCCTGGGTGGTGCTTAGAACAGTGTTTGGCACAATGACAACTTGACAAAATCCACAATTATTATAAGACAGAGACAAGCAAAGTTAAAACAAATATAGACTCTTAAACAGTGAGCCTCTTATGGGACATGGATCATGCCTGATTTGTTTGTATCAATCCAAGTGTTTAGGACAGTGCTTTGCACACAGTGAGTGCTTAACAAATGCTATTAATGTTATTATCATACATATTTCATGGTTCTTTCCTCCGGTACTCCTAACACTGCATGCTAACCACACCACAAACACATCCATTTATCCTTTACTCAAAAATCTGACAGAGGCCTCATTCATTCATTCATTCAATCGTATTTATTGAGCACTTACTGTGTGCAGGGCACTGTACTAAGCGCTTGGGAAGTACAAGCTGGCAACACATAGAGACGGTCTCTACCCAACAACGGGCTCACAGTCTAGAGTGGGGAGACAGACAACAGAACCAAACATGTGGACAGGTGTCAAGTCATCAGAATAAATGGAAGTAAAGCTAGATGCACATCATCAACAAAATAAAATAATATAATAAGGTAAGAGAAGAGGGAAGGAGAAGTCATGGCAGAGGGGCATACAACCCATTCATTCAATGGGCCTCACAACTCCTTTGACATGCATCATTAATAATATTAATAATAATAATAATAATGGCATTTATTAAGTGCTTACTATGTGCAAAGCACTGTTCTAAGAGCTGGGAAGGATACAAGGTGATCAGGTTGTCCCACGTGTCCCACGGGGGGCTCACAGTCTTCATCCCCATTTGACAGATGAGGGAACTGAGGCACAGAGAAGTTAAGTGACTCGCCCAAACTCACACGGCTGACAATTGGCGGAGCTGGGATAATAATAATAATAGTGGGATAAAATAATAATAGTACTTGTGTACTCGTTAAGCACTTACTATGTGCCAAGTACTGTTCTAAGCACTAGATGATACAAGTTAATGAGGTTGGTCAAAGTCCCTGTCCCACATGGGGCTCACAATCTTATCCCCATTTTACAGATAACTGAGGCACAGAGAAGTGAAGTGAGTTGCCCAAAGACATGTGGCAGAGCTGGGATTAGAACCCAGGTCCTTTTGACTTCCAGGCCCATATTCTATCCACTAAGCCACACCGATGGACAGATTTGGGGTTTCGTATGTTTTTTGTATAATTAATGAAAAGTGCACTGAAAGGGACATGTATACTTTTTTTAAGACCTGAAGCTTCTTCATAGATTTGATTGGATTTATTGGTCTTAAAAAACTAGAAATACTGATTTATAGTTCTGGTTCATACAGAGACAGGAGTTACTGTGCATCTACTCTTTGCAGAACACTGCACTTGGCTTGAAGAACAAACATACAAAGGAGTTCTCGCCGACCCCCGGCCCACATCCTCCCCCTGGCCTGGAATGCCCTCCCTCCGCACATCCGCCAAGCTAGCTCTCTTCCTCCCTTCAAAACCCTACTGAGAGCTCACCACCTCCAGGAGGCCTTCCCAGACTGAGCCCCCCTTTTCCTCTCCTCCTCCCCATCCCCCTCACCCTACCTCCTTCCCCTCCCCACAGCACTTGTATATATTTGTACAGATTTATTACTCTATTTATTCTACTTGTACATATTTTCTATTCTATTTATTTTGTTAGTTATGTGCATATAGCTATAATTCTATTTATTCTGACGATTTTGACACCTGTCTACATGTTTTGTTTCATTGTCTGTCTCTCCCTTCTAGACTGTGAGCCCGTTTTTGGGTAGGGGCTGTCTCTATATCTTGTTGACTTGTACTTCCCAAGAGCATAGTCCAGTGCTCTGCACACAGTAAGCACACAATAAATACGACTGAATGAGTGAGTGAATGAATGAATGAATGAATGAATGAATGAATGAATGCTCTTCCTGCAGCGATGTTTCCTTGGTAGTGAAATGTACTCATTTCATTTTGTTTCCCAGAAGATGTTTTGGCAAGTAAATCCCTCATAAAACTAAATTTTTTAAGTCTAAGACTGCCTGATTAGTGTGGCAGTCAACTTTTAAGGCAATCTTTAAATGTTACAGTTCTCCACAGAATATAATTCTGCTGCCCCAGTGCAGGAGAGTTGGGAGGTTATCCCCATAGTAGACATAGAGTCGTAACCAATACAATTTTGAATAATTAGATCCCTGCCTTGGGGAACCAAAAGAAATAAAATCCCTTGAGAGACTTTCCATCTCCTTAGCTTTTTGAACCCCTGAAAATTTTCCAATGCTTTATTCATTTATTCATTCATTCAATCGTATTTATTGAGTGCTTACTATGTGCAGAGCACTGTACTAAGTGCTTGGAAAGTACAATTCAGCAACAGATAGAGACAATCTCTACCCAACAACAGGCTCACAGTCTAGAAGTCTGCGCTCTCAAAGGTCACCAATGACCTCCTGCTTGCCAAATCCAACGGCTCATACTCTGTCCTAATCCTCCTCGACCTCTCAGCTGCCTTTGACACTGTGGACCACCCCCTTCTCCTCAACACGTTATCTGACCTTGGCTTCACTGACTCCGTCCTCTCCTGGTTCTCCTCTTATCTCTCCGGTCGTTCTTTCTCAGTCTCTTTTGCAGGCTCCTCCTCCCCCTCCCATCCTCTTACTGTGGGGGTTCCCCAAGGTTCAGTGCTTGGTCCCCTTCTGTTCTCAATCTACACTCACTCCCTTGGTGACCTCATTCGCTCCCACGGCTTCAACTATCATCTCTACGCTGATGACACCCAGATCTACATCTCTGCCCCTGCTCTCTCCCCCTCCCTCCAGGCTCGCATCTCCTCCTGCCTTCAGGACATCTCCATCTGGATGTCCGCCCGCCACCTAAAGCTCAACATGTCGAAGACTGAGCTCCTTGTCTTCCCTCCCAAACCTTGTCCTCTCCCTAACTTTCCCATCTCTGTTGACGGCACTACCATCCTTCCCGTCTCACAAGCCCGCAACCTCGGTGTCATCCTCGACTCCGCTCTCTCATTCACCCCTCACATCCAAGCCGTCACCAAAACCTGCCGGTCTCAGCTCCGCAACATTGCCAAGATCCGCCCTTTCCTCTCCATCCAAACTGCTACCCTGCTCATTCAAGCTCTCATCCTATCCCGTCTGGACTACTGCACTAGCCTTCTCTCTGATCTCCCATCCTCGTGTCTCCCTCCACTTCAATCCATACTTCATGCTGCTGCCCGGATTATCTTTGTCCAGAAACGCTCTGGACATATTACTCCCCTCCTCAAAAACCTCCAATGGCTACCGATCAATCTGCGCATCAGTCAGAAACTCCTCACCCTGGGCTTCAAGGCTGTCCATCCCCTCGCCCCCTCCTACCTCACCTCCCTTCTCTCCTTCTACTGCCCAGCCCACACCCTCCGCTCCTCCACCACTAATCTCCTCACTGTACCTCGCTCTCGCCTGTCCCGCCATCGACCCCCGGCCCACGTCATCCCCCGGGCCTGGAATGCCCTCCCTCTGCCCATCCGCCAAGCTAGCTCTCTTCCTCCCTTCAAGGCCCTGCTGAGAGCTCACCTCCTCCAGGAGGCCTTCCCAGACTGAGCCCCTTCTTTCCTCTCCCCTCGTCCCCCTCTCCATCCCCCCATCTTACCTCCTTCCCTTCCCCACAGCACCTGTATATATGTATATATGGTTGTACATATTTATCACTCTATTTATTTATTTATTTATTTTACTTGTACATTTCTATCCTACTTATTTTATTTTGTTGGTATGTTTGGTTCTGTTCTCTGTCTCCCCCTTTTAGACTGTGAGCCCACTGTTGGGTAGGGACTGTCTCTATGTGATGCCAATTTGTACTTCCCAAGCGCTTAGTACAGTGCTCTGCACATAGTAAGCGCTCAATAAATACGATTGATTGATTGATTAGAAGGGGGTGTTGACCCTGATTCTCCTATCCAAAGTCCTTGGGCACAAGAAACTCAATCCACATCTCCAAACTCTATTTCAATTCATTCATTCAATTGCATATATCGCGTGCTTACTGTGTGCAAAGCACTGTACTAAGTGCTTGGAAGAGTAAAGTCTAACAGCAGGCACATTCCCGCCCACAACGAGCTCACAGTCTAATCAAATCGATCAATCAATCATGCATTGGTATTTATTGAGCTCTTACTGTGTACAGAGCACAGAACTAAAACTTGGGAGGGTTTGTACAACAGAGTTTGTAGACACATTCTGGCTTTTACTAACGTACCCATACAACTTGGGACACACAACCAGCTTTGTCCCCTCTTGAGAGAGTGAATCAACAGCTCAAGTCAGTTCTACCGGATTCCAGGACCAAGCAAGGATGCCATGACAGCCTACCAGGGACTTGCTTTTGTGAACGCTGTATAGGGAAAATCAATCCATCGTATTTATTGAGCATTTACTGTTTGCAGAGCACTGTACCAAACCCCTTGGGGAGAAGCAGTGTAGCCTAATGGCTAGAACATGGAGCTGGGTGTCAGAAGGACCAGGGTTCTAATCTTGGCTTTGCTTCTGTCTTCTGTGCGACCTTGGGCAAGCTGCTTAATTTCTCTGTGCCTCAGTTCCCTCACCTGTAAAATGGGAATCAAGATAAAATGGGAATCATGACTGTGAGCCCTATACAGGACAGGGACTGCTTCCAACTCGATTTGCTCGTATCCACCCCACCGCTTAGAACAGTGCCTAGCATACAGTAAGCACTTAACAAATACTACAATTATTATGATGATGATGATTAAAAAATGACAGAGTTGGTAGACACGTTTCCTGCCCACAATGAGCTTACAATCTAGAGGAAAATGTGAGTAAAGTACTATTTCCAGAGGTGGCCATTTCACAGACCATTGAGCCATACTTTCCCAGCACACAATACCACTAAGGGACTATTTATTAAAATTACTAAAAGAAAAAGAACTGAAAAATGAAGCAAATGTACAATTCATTCAATAGTATTTATTTACTATGCACTTGGGAAGTACAAGTCGGCAACATATAGAGATGGTCCCTACCCAACAACTGGATCACAGTCTAGAAGGGAGAGACAGACAACAAAACAAGACATGTAGACAGGTGTCAAAAACATCAGAATAAATAGAATTATAGCTACATGCACATCATTAACAAAATAAATAGAATAGCAAATATGTACCAGTAAAATAAATCGAGTAATAAATCTGTACAAATATATACAAGTGCTGTGGGGAGGGGAAGGAGGTAGGGCGGGGGGATGGGGAGGAGGAGAGGAAAAAAGGGGCTCAGTCTGGGAAGGCCTCCTGGAGGAGGTGAGCTCTCAGGAGGGCTTTGAAGGGAGGAAGAGAGCTAGCTAGGCGGATGTGTGGAGGGAGGGCTGTACTAAGTGCTTGGGAAGTGCAGGTTGGCAACATATAGAGACAGTCCCTACCCAACAGTGGGCTCACAGTCTAGAAGGGGGAGACAGGGAACAAAACCAAACATATTAACAAAATAAAATAAATAGAATAGATATGTACAAGTAAAATAAATGGCGTAATAAATATGTACAAACATATATACATATGTACAGGTATATACATATATACAGTATATATATATATATATATATATACTTCATTCCCAGCCCAATAATTTTCTCCATCCTGCCTATGTTTTTTCTTTCCAGCCACTGCTTGTTTGCAAATTTGGGGAGGTTTTTTTTCTGCACATATTTATACTGCAGAATCTCTGAGTAACATTTAAACATCAGGTGTGTCTGTGCCATCGATTGGCCCCTCTGCTGTGATGATCCGTGGGATACAATGAAGTAATGAGTTTTGAAATTTCTGAGATTGGGTGATACGTTTTTGGAGTCCTTCTGCAAAATCTTTGAAATACAAGATGTTTTAATTTCCGTCACTTTTAGGGGAGGAAAGATTCAGTGCTGATGCCAAAGAGAACCAAACTTTAGGGGGAAAGGAGCACCCATTAGCCTCAGGCCCCCCCTCAACCTTCACTTTCATGATTGCCACTTGTACTTCCCAAGCGCTTAGTACAGTGCTCTGCACACAGTAAGCGCTCAATAAATACGATTGATTGATTGATTGACTGATTCCAGGCCAGGGGGAGGATGTGGGCCAGGGGTCGACTGCGGGACAGGTGAGAACGAGGGACGGTGAGGAGGTTAGCGGCAGAGGAGTGTCGGGTGCGGGCTGGGCTGGAAAAGGAGAGAAGGGAGGTGAGGTAGGAGGGGGCAAGGTGATGGACAGCCTTGAAGGCGAGAGTGAGGAGTTTTTGCTTGATTCACAGGTTGACAGGCAACCACTGGAGATTTTTGAGAAGGGGAGTAACATGCCCAGAGTGTTTCTTTACAAAGATAATCCAGGCAGCAGAGTGAAGTATAGACTGAAGCAGGGAGAGACAGGAGGATGGGAGATCAGAGAGGAGGCTGATGCAGTAATCCAGTCATTCATTCATTCATTCAGTCGTATTTATTGAGCGCTTACTGTGTGCAGACCACTGTACTAAACGCTTGGGAAGTATAAGTTGGCAGTCGGGATAGGATGAGAGATTGAACCAGCAAGGTAGCGGTTTGGATGGAGAGGACAGGGTGGATCTTGGCAATGTTGTGGAGGCGAGACCAGCAGGTTCTGGTGATGGATTGGATGTGTGGGGTGAATGAGAGAGCGGAGTCGAGGATGACACTGAGGTTGCGGGCTTGTGAGACAGGAAGGATGGTAGTGCCGTCTACAGTGACAGGAAAGTCAGGGAGAGGACAGAGTATGATGCTCAACATAAACTCCCAATTAGACTATCCAGCAGCAAGTAAATAGAATAATAAGACTGTGTATCATTACAGCAGTTTTTTAAAAAACAATTATGATATTGCAGTTTCTTTTAAATGGATGATTATAATGAGCATAGGCTACTGCTCTAAGGCGAAGCCCAGAAAGGAAGGTAAGCGGCCCAGCCAGGTATGCACAAAGGCAAGCCCTGACTGTTATCAGGCTGTGCATATAGCTATAATTCTATTTATTCTGACGGTTTTGACACCTGTGTACTTGTTTTGTTTTGTTATCTGTCTCCTCCGTCTAGACTGTGAGCCTGTTGTTGGGTAGGGATTGCCGACTTGTACTTCCCAAGCACTTAGTACAGTGCTCTGCACACAGTAAGCGCTCAATAAATATGATTGAATGAATGAATGATTCAGTCAGTTGTATTAATTGCATGCTTACTGTGTGCAGAGCCCTGTATTAAGCACTTGGGAGAGTACAACACAACAATATAACAGACACATTCCCTACTACAATGAGCTTACAGTCTAGAGGGGGATAAGACAATATGAAAAAATAAATTATGGTTATATGCATAAGCGCTGTGGGGCTGGTGGAGGGCGTTGTGTGATGAGTAAAGGGAGCAAGTCAGGGTGATGCATAAGAGAGTGGGAAAAGAGGAAATGAGGGCTTAGTCGGGCCTCTTGGATGAGATATGTCTTCAAGCTTTGAAGGCAGGGAGAGTAATTATCTCTCGGATATGAAGAGAGGGTACATTCCAAGCCAGAGGCAGGATGTGGTCAAGAGGTCGGCGAGGAGATTTATTGAGATCGGGGTAGAGTGAGTGGGTTGGCATTAGGTAAGCGAAGTGGTTAGGTTGTAGTAGGAGAATAGTGAGGTGAGATAGGAAGGGGCAAAGTGATTAAGTGCTTTACAGCAGATGGAAAGGAGCTTTTGTTTGATGTGGAGATGTATGGGCAACCACTGGAGGTTCTTGAGGAAACATGGCCTCAACGGTTTTGTAGAAAAATGATCTGAGCAGCGGGGTGAAGTGTGGCCTGGAGTGGGGAGGGACAGGGGGCAGGGAGCCAGCAAGGAGGTACTTAGAGTAATCAAGATGGGACAGCATAACTCCTTGCATTAAAATGGTAGCAGATGGAGATGAAAGGGTGGATTTTAGTGATGTTGTGAAGATCAAACCGACGGGATTTAGTGAAAGATTGAATATTGGGTTCAGTGAGAGTCAAGGATAACACGAAGGTTATGGGGTTGTGAGACAGTAAGAATGGTCCGAAGTGTCTAAATTGATGGGAAAGATGGGGGAGTACAGGGTTTGGGTAGGAAGATAAGGAGTTCTGCTTCAGACACATTAAGTTAGAGGTGACAGCAAGACATCCAAGTAGAGATGATTTGAAGACAGGAGGAGATGCGAGACTGCAGAGAGGGACAGATATCAGGGCTGCAGATATAGATTTGGGAGTGAATGAGTTCTCCAAGGGAGTGAGGGTAGATGGAGAATAGAAGGAGATCCAGAACTGAATCTTGAGAGACTCCCGCAGTTAGGGCGTGGGAGGCAGAGGAGGAGCTCAAGAAAGAGATTGAGAGTGAGCAGCCAGAGAGAGGAGAGAAGAACCAAGAGAGGACAGCATCAGTGAAGCCAAGGTCGGATAATGTTTCCAGGAGAAGCCAGTGGTCAACAGTGTTGAAGGCAGATGAGAGGTTGAGGAGTTTTAGAATGGAGTAGAGGCCATTGGATTTGGATTTGACTAACACTGTTCAATGTTCCCAGTGAGACGGTTGATTTTCTTTTGAGCATAGATGGAAAATGTCAATGGCTCCTTCCAGTAGACTGTAAGCTCCTTGAGAGCAGGGATCATATCTACTAACTGTATTGTACTCTTCCAAATGCATAGTGTGGTGCTCTGAACAAAGTCAGTGTCAGTAAATGTCATTGATTGATTTTTGGTGGACCTTGGCTGAATTCCAGGACCCTTTTACCCACAACCTTGCACTTATACTTCAGGTCTCTTTTTGATTACTGAGAGAGTGCTAAGGAAACATATTCTATTTGTTTTCCAGAGAAAGTGTCCTGCGTTTTTTTTACAAATGTTCTGTAGCAAGAAAATAAGTTCAATAAAGCAAATATCAACTTCATTGCAAATGGAAAATGAAGCCCCTGAGAGATGAATCATCACTAGAAAGTCGAGAAAATGACACCTTCCTCTCCCTCCGCCAAAGTTATGGCTCTTGATTTGCTTTCTTTTTTATACATGACTGGCTTAAAGGAGACAGAGCAAGGCAAGCAGCCCTGCAGGTACAGCCCAGCAGGGCTGTAGAATTGAACACAGAGCCCAAGAAGAGGCTTTCTTCTATTTTAAAAATATGGTATTTACGCTCTTACTATGTGCCAGGAACTGTTCTAAGCACTGAGATTTACTTGCCTTATGCCGTCATTTCCGACCTACAGTGACACCAGGGGCACATCTGTCCCCAAATGCCTCGCTCTCCATCTGCAATCATCCTGGTAGTGTATCCATAGAGTTTTCTTGGTAAAAATACGGACGTGGTTTTCCATTGCTACCTTCAGCACAGTAAACTCGAGTCTCCGCCCTCAACTCCCCCATGCTGCTGCTGCCCAGCATGGGTGAGTTTTGACTTATAGCAGGTTGCCTTCCACTCGCTAGCCACTGCCCAAGCTAGGAATGGAATGGGTAGGACTCTGCTTGATTCTCTTTCCATAGCCAAAACTGGTAGAGTACTGGAAAATCTCCAGGTGCGATCCTGAGAGGGGAAGCACTGAGATAGATATGAGCTAATCGGGTTGGATACAGTCCATGTCTCACATGGGCTTACAGTCCTAAACCCCATTCTGCAGATGTGTTAACTGAGGCACAGGGAAGTCAAATGACTTGCCAAAGGTCATCCAGCAGACAACTGGCAGAACTGGGATTAGAACCAAGGTTAATCAATCAATCATATTTATTGAGCATTTACTGTGTGAAGAACACTGTACTAAGCTCTTGGGAGAGTATAGTATAACAGGGTGGTAGACACATTACCTGCCCACAGTGAGCTTACTGTTTAAAGGGGGAGTCCAACATTAATATAAATAAATAAATTAGGGATATGTACATAAGTGCTGTAGAGCTGAGGGAGGGGTGAATAAAGGATGCAAATTCAAGTACAAGGGCACTGCAGAAAGGAGTGGGAGAAAAAGAAAATGAGGGCCTCCTCTTGGAGGAGATGTGCCTTCAATAAGGATTTAAAAGTGGGGAGAGTGATAGTCTGCAGAATTTGAAGAGGCAGGGAGTTCCAGGCCAGTGACAGAACATGGGCGAGGGGTCAAAGGCAAAATAGACAGGATGGAGGTACAGTAAATAAGTTGTATTAGAGGAGCAAAGTGTGAGGGGTGATTTGCAGTAGGAGAGCAGCTAGGTAATGTAGGAGGGGGCAAGGTGATCGAGTGCTTTAGAGCCAAAGGTAAAAAGTTTCTGTTTGATGCGACAGTGGATGGGCAACCACTGGAAGTTCTTGAAGAATGAGGAGACATGGACTGAACGTTTCTGTAGAAAAATGATCTGGGCCGCAGAGTGAAGTATGGACTGGAGAGGGGAGAGATAGGAGGCAGGGAGGTCAGCAAGGAGACTGAGGCATGGAGGCTTATGAGGCTGAGTTCCTCTTACTCTCAGGCCTCTCTCCCCACCTACTCCCCTTTCCCTCTTCCCCTCTCCCCCCATTTACTCCCCTTTTTATAATAATGGCATTTATTAAGCGCTTACTATGTGCAAAACACTGTTCTAAGCGCTGGGGAGGTTACAAGGCAATCAGGTTGTCCCACAGGGGGCTCACAGTCTTCATCCCCATTTTACAGATGAGGGAACTGAGGCCCAGAGAAGTGAAGTGACTTGCCCAAAGTCACACAGCTGATAATTGGCGGAGCCAGGATTTGAACTCCAAAGCCTGTGCTCTTTCCACTGAACCACTTTTTCTATCCCTCTCTCCCCCCTTACTCCTCTTTCCCTTTCCCCCTCCCCTCTCCCCCCATTTACTCCTCTTTTTCTCTCCCTCTCTCCCCCCTTACTCCTCTTTCCCTTTCCCCCTCTCCCCCTCCTCCTTCCCCTACCCCTCTTCTACTTCCCCCACACCTTTTCCCTTTTCTTCCTTCTCTCAATCAGTCAATCCATCCCTGGTATTTACTGAGTGCTTACTGTGTGCAGAGCACTGTATGAGAACTACATCCCCCCCTCCCTTTCCCCTTTGCTTCCTCCCCTGCCCTCTCAAACACCCCCCGACCCCATGTTCACGAAAAGCAACATGGCTCAGTGAAAAGAGCCCGGGCTTTGGAGTCAGAGGTCATGGGTTCAAATCCCAGCTCTGCCAATTGCCAGCTGTGTGACTTTGAGCAAGTCAGTTAACTTCTCTGTGCCTCAGTTACCTCATCTGTAAAATGGGGATTAAGACTGTGAGCCGCCCCCCCCCCCCCCCCGCCGTGGGACAACCTGATCACCTTGTAACCTCCCCAGTGCTTATAACAGTGCTTTGCACATAGTAAGTACTTAATAAATGCTATCATTATTATTATTATTATTATTATTATTATATCCACAATCTAAATGAATAGCTAGCAATCCCGCTTAGATCCTTCTAACCTAGGAAATGTGAGGTTTTCTTTGACAATTTGGATCCCAGTGCTCTTTTCTATGCCATAAAACTACTAAAGATAATTTGGAAAGGAAAGTGCAGGTGATTTCCAGGCTGCGGACATGATTTTTGTGAGAAGCAGTACCATTTTGAAGATAGAATATGGGTCAAGCAGCTGAGCTATTTAAACTCTGGGCCTCGGCTCAGTCACTGAAGAGTTGTGAAATCTCATGCTCTGAGCCTTGATCCATGCAAGGAAGATGGTTGTTAATTCTGTTCTACTGTACTCTCCCAAGCACTTATCACAGTGCTCTGCACATAGCAAGTGCTCAGTAAATACCACTGATTGATTGATTCACCTTGGAAACAGGGGATAAAAATATGTGCCCCACCTGTTTTCTAAGAATGTTAAAGGAAGTAAATTGAGGGAATATGTAATAAAGTACGTTAGAGTGGAAATCCAAGGCAGCATTATTTGGAAAGTATTTTCAAGCAGCGTGGACTAGAGGATAGCGCACCAGCCTGGGAGTCGGAAGGATCTGGGTTCTAAACCCAGCTCTGCCACTTGTCTGCTGTGTGACCTTGGGCAACTTCTCAGTGCCTCAGTTACCTCATCTGCAAAATGGGGATTAAGACTGTGAGCCCCACATGGGACAGGGACTGCATCCAACCTGATAAGCTTGTATCTACCCCAATGCTTAGTACAGTGCCTGTAAGCGCTTAATGAATACCATTAAAAAAAAAGTCCTGGGTAAAAACTAGAGGTTCTGACCTCCAATCCAAATTTTGGCATTTTAATTTCCCATATATTTTTATGAGTGAGGGTTGAATAATGATTAACGCGGCTTGTGTGTGGCTGAGAAGCAGCATGGCTCAGTGGAAACAGCGTGGGCTTTGGAGTCAGAGGTCATGGATTCGAATCTCAGCTCCACCAATTGTCAGCTGTGTGACTTCGGGCAAGTCACTTAACTTCTCTGGGCCTCAGTTCCCTCAACTGTAAAATGGGGATGAAGACTGTGAGCCCCCCGTGGGACAACCTGATCACCTTGTAACCTCCCCGGTGCTTACAACAGTGCTTTGCACATAGTAAGTGCTTAATAAATGCCATCATCATCATCATTGTTGATAGTTCTTTACAATACCATGTGTGGGGTCAGAAAGGTGAGCCATGAGTTCTAGCTGTATCCAAGGCATAGCTCCATCATGCTAGGGCTGGGGAACATGGCCCGAATTCACTACTGTGAAGTCACATGATCCCAAGGAGAAATAACCTGGTAAACACTCCTACAGAGAAAAGGAACTTCCTCAAAAGTCTTAATCTAAATGTATTTTTGTGAAATAATTATATCTCAAATCAGAAAAGCTTACATGGTCTAGGGGATAGAGTATAGGCCTTGGAGCCAGAAAGACACGGGTTCTAATCCTGACTCCCCCACTGTCTATGTGGCCTTAGACAAATCGCTTCACTTCTCTGTGCCTCAGTTATCTCATCTGTAAAATGGGGGTTGAGACTGTGAAGCCCCACATGGGACAGGGACTGTGTCCAACCCGATTTGTTTGCATCCACCTTGGTGCTTAGTACAGTGCCTGGAGCATAGTAAGCACTTAACAAATACCACATCTGTTATTATTCCTTAATAATCCACCCAGCTCACTTTCCTGTGGAGAGAGTGGATAATTGTAAATATGTATTTTGTTCCACACCTAGTGTGAAATCAAAAATGGGAAGTGGAAGTCAAAAAAGGAGCAGCCCTCTTAGAATCTTGGAACGTAACTAAGCTTGGGTGACATTCTCCTTTGAATTTTCAGGATATCCACAGAAGGACAAGTTCACGATGGCATAGACTCTAAGGGCTTCTGCCAACATGCAATTATTGAACAACTGAGCATGAAGAAATTTGCAAATGATTTAATAGTGCTGCAATCTGGGTGCCATTTCCTATCCAACAGCTTAGCAATTACAGAGAAAGCCAAAAGGAATTTGGATATTTATGTATTGCCATATTCTCTGGAACATGCCTTCAGCAATATCATCATCCTTGGTATTTATTGAGTGCTTGCTGTATGGAAAGCACTGTCCTAAGAGCTTGGGAGAGTTCATCAATGCAAAATCATGGTGAATCAGAACCACGAATCCACAGAACATCCCTGGCATCTTTACATGACATACTGCCCAGCAAGTCTTTGCTTAGATCAATAGCGTGTATAACAATTTAATTTCTAAGTGGTTACACGCTACAGTTTCTGAGACACTTTATCAACAAGTGCTAAACCTGTGCCTGCAGAGTTTGATTGAAATCATAACACCTTCCAAAAACAAGCACTACCTCACACTGTGACAAGGACATTAAAGAATAAAGCTATTCCAAAGTTTAGTCTTTTGTTTTAGTTCTTATGTACAATCAGTGGTATTTATCAGTGGCATCAGGGGAAGCAGCGTGGCTCAGTGGAAAGAGCACGGGCCTTGGAGTCAGAGGTTGTGGGTTCAAATCCTGGCTCCACCACTTGTCAGCTGTGTGACTTTGGGCAAGTCACTTAACTTCTTTGGGCCTCAGTTCCCTCATCTGTAAAATGGGGATGGACTGTGAGCCCCACGTGGGACAATCTGATTACCTTGTATTCACCCCAGTGCTTAGAACAGTGCTTGGCACATAGTAAGCGCTTAACAAATACCAACATTATTATTATTATTATTATTATTATTGAGCACTTACCTTGTGCAGAGCACTGCATTAAACACTTGGGAGAGAACTGCACCTTTGGTAAACATGTCCCCTGCCCACAAGGATTTTTTGGTTAGAAGGGGAGACAGACAGCGTGGCTCAGTGGAAAGAGCCCGGGCTTTGGCGTCAGAGATCATGGGTTCGAATCCCGGCTCCGCCACATGTCTGCTGTGTGACCTTGGGCAAGTCACTTAACTTCTCTGAGCCTCAGTTACCTCATCTGTAAAATGGGGATTAAGACTGTGCGTCCCACATGGGACAACCTCATCACCTTGTATCCCCCCCAGTGCTTAGAACAGTGCTTTGCACATAGGAAGCACTTAACAAATACCATCATTATTATTATAAATCATTAAATTACGAATACGGGCATGTGGTATTTAATCCAATAATCTTTCCCTCTGTTGGCGAAGTTCATTTCCCCTTTATAAAGTGTGGCTTGTATTAGGACCTGCAGTGCATGCTTAAAGAAATCGGCACAATCAATGGTATTTATTGAGCACTTACGGTGTGCAGAACATTGTACTAAATGCTTGGGCAAGTACCATAGAACTGAGCTGATAGACCTGTTCTCTCCCCACATGGAGTTTACAGTCAAAAAGACTGTACAAGAGAGAGGCCTGTGAAACAGTGATTGAGAGATTGAGCGGAGCCTAGGATACAGTGTGGCCGGTGGAAAGAGCACGGGCCTGGGAGTAAGAAGGACCTGGATTCTGATCTTGGCTTTACCACTTGTCTGCTTGCAACCTTGGGCAAGTCACTTCGCTTCTCCTTGCCTCAGTTACCTCGTGTAAAATGGGGATTGAGACTGGGAGCCCAATGTGGGACAAGGACCGTGTCCAGTCCGATTGTCTTGTATTGGAGTCGGAGGTCATCATCATCATCAATCGTATTTATTGAGTGCTTACTATGTGCAGAGCACTGTACTAGGCGCTTGGGAAGTACAAATTGGCAACATATAGAGACAGTCCCTACCCAACAGTGGGCTCACAGTCTAAAAGGGGGAGACAGAGAACAAAACCAAACATACTAACAAAATAAAATAGAATAGATATGTACAAATAAATTAAATAAATAAATAGAGTAAAAAAATATGTACAAACATATATACATATATACAGGTGCTGTGGGGAAGGGAGGGAGGTAAGATGGGGGGATGGAGAGGGGGACGAGGGGGAGAGGAAGGAAGGGGCTCAGTCTGGGAAGGCCTCCTGGAGGAGGTGAGCTCTCAGCAGGGCCTTGAAGGGAGGAAGAGAGCTAGCTTGGCGGATGGGCAGAGGCAGAGGGAGGTCATGGGTTAGAATCCCGGCTCCGCCACTTGTCAGCTGTGTGACTTTGGGCAAGTCACCTAACTTCTCTGGGCCTCAGTTCCCTCATCTGCAAAATGGGGATTAAGACTGTGAGCCCCCCATGGGACAACCTGATCACCTTGTATCTCCCCAGCGCTTAGAACAGTGCTTTGCACATAGTAAGCACTTAACAAATACCATCATTATTATTACTATTATAGTAAGTGCTTACTAAATGCCATTATTATTATTATTATTATCTCCTCCAGTGATTGGCAACGTGCCTAGCACATAGTAAGTGCTTAACAAATACCACAATTATTATCATTATTATGAATTTCTGTGCCAGTCAGTGAAACACAGCTGCAGGCTGATCAGGAAGCTGATTATTATTTGAAAATGAACAAGAGTTTCATGATTTCGACACTTGCAGTGTGCAAAGAGATTTTTCGCCTTGCTGTCTGCAATCTGCCCCTGCTTTGCTTCGTTAGGATGCAGACATTCATTCATTCAATCGTATTTATTGAGCACTTACTGTGTGCAGAGCACTGTACTAAGCGCTTGGGAAGTACAAGTCAGCAACACATAGAGACAGTCCCTACCCAACAGCGGGCTCACAGTCTAGAAGGGGGAGACAGACAACAAAACAAAACATATTAACAGAATAAAATAAATAGAATAAATATGTACAAATAAAATAGAGTAATAGGTACGTACAAACATATATACATATATACAGGTGCTGTGGGGAGGGGAAGGAGGTAAGGTGGGGGGGTGGAGAGGGAGAGGAGAGGGAGAGACATGCTTACAAAAGATTGGGGTGCAGGAGTTTGGGAGTAAAAGGCTCCCAGGTAATCTGCCCCCCTCAGAGATTCATTCAGTTGTATTTATTGAGTGCTTACTGTGTGCAAAGCACTGTACTAAGCGCTAAGCACTTGTTAGCCCAGGATAGAGCATGATAAAGCAGGCTTCCCATTCACAGCATGCACATGTGTGCACAAACACACAAACACACGTCAGCACACTGGCTTTTCTGGGGTCTGCAGTTAGGAATAATGTGCTTAAGGATGACCCGTTTTTTGTTGCTAGGCAATATACCATTCATTCATTCATTCATTCAATCGTATTTATTGAGCGCCTACTGTGTGCATAGCACTGTACTAAGCGCTTGGGAAGTACAAGTTGGCAACATCTAGAGACGGTCCCTACCCAACAGTGGGCTTACAGTCTAGAAAGGGGAGACAGAGAACAAAACAAAACATATTAACAAAATAAAATAAATAGAATACGTACAATAAAACACCATGAACAATGGGAGTATACAATCACTTTGTGGATTCTAGATGGGGAGAAGTCATTATTTTTAAGGTATAGCCTTATTTAGAGATCTTTTGTTAAAAAGAATGTCCGCTTGATTCTTCAAAATAAGGCACACTTTATATATATATATGTATACACATACATAGGCATCACATTTATCAGACTCTCTTTCTCCACACAAAAAAAAGGAACTACCAGAATTAGTCTTAACTCTTCAGGACTCGGTAATTGAACTGGCTACTAAAACTAAATACATTTATTGGTTTATATAAATGTCTGTTTTCCCCTCTAGACTAAGCTTGTTGTGGGCGGGGAATATGTCCGTTATATTGAGAAGCAGAATGGAATAGTGGATAGAGTACAGGCCTGGGAGAAAGAAGGTTATGGCTTATAATACTGGCCCCGCCACATGTCTGCTGTGTGACCTTGGGTAAGTCACTTCACTTCTCTGGGCCTCGGTTACCTCATCTGTCAAATGGGGAATAAGACTGTGAGCCCCACGTGGGGCAGGGACTGTGTCCAATCCAATTTGCTTGTATCCACCCCACCGCTTAGAATAGTGCCTGCAATGTAGTAAGCACTTAACAAATACCACAATTATTATTATTATTATATTGTTGTAGTGTACTCTCCCAAGCACTTGGTACAGTGCTTTGTGCACAGTAAGCACTCAATAAATGCACTGATTGATTGATGATTGAAAAGACTGTCTCTTGATTTAGCAAGATTCAAAAAGCCATCATAGATATCATCCATGTTGCAAACTCTACGGACTTGTTCTTGTTTTTGTGCTAAAGGGACCAAATCTGACCATGGATCCTCAAATTTATAGCAAATCCTGCATTCTTTTCTGGGTTACCCAAAGTGAATCCCCTAATTTTTAAGCTTTGCATTGTTCAAGGTAGCTGTGTTGTAAGGTAGCAAGGAGGGAGAGAGATAGAGAGAGGGAGGGAGGGAGAGAGAGAGAGGGAGAGGGAGAGAGAGAAAGAAAAAAAGAAATTAGATAATCATAGATAGAAAGATAGATATTAAATGGTGCCATAGGGAGAAATTGTAAAATCCTTTGACTCAGACTTTTTTTTTTGCCTGTTACAAGTAACTGGAATCAAGTCTCCTGAGACTCAAGCTTGCTACTTCAGAAAGAGTGGCATCACTGAGATTCTGAAATGACAAATGTACCTAGGGAGGATGTGGAATTGTTCATGTAATCGTACTTATTGACTGCTTACTGTATGCAAAGCACTGTACTAACTGCTTGATCACTGTACTAAGCGCTTGTCCAAATAAGCTCTCCATTTTTTCATGCAGCCATCATCGAAGCTGTGCTTCATCCCACCTTGGGCATTAGGGTAATAATGCTCTATAATTTCTGTTCTCAAGGAAGTTACACCTAAAACTCTGTGATGTTTTAGCTGAATACCCTTTTCCTTATTCTTCCTATCCATAATTTAGTTTTGTGTCCATTTCCCATGCTGGATTGTAAATTCCTTCAATCAATTGATCAATCATATTTGAAGGCTCACTGTGTGCAAATAAGTCCCTCCAATCAATCGATGCATCATATTTATTGAGCACTTACTGAGTGCAAAGCACTATACTTAGCATTTGGGAAAGTACGATAGAAGAGAGTTGGTAGACATGTTCCCTGTCCACAATGAGCTTACAGTCTTAGGGGGCAGGAATCATGTCTACTTACTCTATTGTACTGTCCCAAGAGCTTAGTACAATCAATCAATGATATTTATTGATCATTTACTGCGTGCAGAGCACTCTAGTGCTCTGCACACAATGACTGCATTAATAAAGAGAAGTAGCATGCCCTAGTAGATAGAGCATGAGTTGGGTTCTACTCCCGGCTCTGCCACTTGTCTGCTGTATGACCTAGGGCAGGTCATTAAATTTCTCCGTGCCTCCATTACTTCATCTGTAAAATGGAGTTTAAGACCGTGAGCCCCATGTGGGACAGGAACTGTGTCCAACCTGATTACTATGTGCCTGGCACATAGTAAGTGCTGAACAAATAACATTAAAAAGGAATAAATAAATGGGATTGATCGATTGAACTGAATGGTGCTTAGAGCATCTGAATCTTTGAGCACTGGATTGACTAGGCTGGACTTCTGTACCCCTCACATAGGGGTCCCATACTGAGCCCCTTCCTTCCTCTCCCCGTTGTCCCCCTCTCCATCCACCCATCTTACCTCCTTCCCTTCCCCACAGCACCTGTATATATGTATATATGTTTGTACATATTTATTACTCTTTTTATTTATGATAATAAATAATAAATAATAATAATAATAATACATAAATAAATAAATAAATGATATTTATTTATTTATTTATTTATTTATTTATTTATGAAACCTGCCGGTCTCAGCTCCGCAACATTGCCAAGATCCGCCCTTTCCTCTCCATCCAAACTGCTACCCTGCTCATTCAAGCTCTCATCCTATCCCGTCTGGACTACTGCACCAGCCTTCTCTCTGATCTCCCACCCTCGTGTCTCTCTCCACTTCAATCCATGCTTCATGCTGCAGCCCGGATTATCTTTGTCCAGAAACGCTCTGGGCATATTACTCCCCTCCTCAAAAATCTCCAGTGGCTACCAATCAATCTGCGCATCAGGCAGAAACTCCTCACCCTGGGCTTCAAGACTGTCCATCCCCTCGCCCCCTCCTACCTCACCTCCCTTCTCTCCTTCTCCAGCCCAGCCCGCAACCTCCGCTCCTCCACCGCTAACCTCCTCACCGTACCTCGCTCTCGCCTGTCCCGCCGTCGACCCCCGGCCCACGTCATCCCCCGGGCCTGGAATGCCCTCCCTCTGCCCATCCGCCAAGCTAGCTCTCTTCCTCCCTTCAAGGCCCTGCTGAGAGCTCACCTCCTCCAGGAGGCCTTCCCAGACTGAGCCCCTTCCTTCCTCTCCCCCTCGTCCCCCTCTCCATCCCCCCCCCCAATCTTACCTCCTTCCTTTCCCCACAGCACCTGTATATATGTTTGTACATATTTATTACTCTATTTATTTATTTATTTATTTTACTTGTACATTTCTATCCTATTTATTTTATTTTGTTGGTATGTTTGGTTCTGTTCTCTGTCTCCCCCTTTTAGACTGTGAGCCCACTGTTGGGTAGGGACTGTCTCTATGTGTTGCCAATTTGTACTTCCCAAGTGCTTAGTACAGTGCTCTGCACATAGTAAGCGCTCAATAAATACAATTGATTGATTGATTGATTGATTGATTGATTTTACTTGTACATATCTATTCTATTTATTTTATTTTGTTAGTATGCTTGGTTTTGTTCTCTGTCTCCCCCTTTTAGACTGTGAGCCCACTGTTGGGTAGGGACTGTCTCTATATGTTGCCAACTTGTACTTCCCAAGTGCTTAGTACAGTGCTCTGCACACAGTAAGTGCTCAATAAATACAATTGATTGATTGATTGGTTGATAGACTTCAGGTACTCCTGAAAGATACCTCAGGTCAAAGGCAAACAGGAAACTTAGATTTTAATGGGCCCTTCCAGAACTAGAATTTTCTGATAATTTGAAATACTCCGGATCACGTGATTTCTGTGACTGTAAACTCCCTCAAGTCAGTAAGCTCAGTTTTATATTGTTCATTTGTTTGCTTTCTTTGTGGTATTTGTGAAGTACTTACTATGTTCCAGGCACTGTACTAAGCGCGGGGGTAGATACAAACTAATCAGGTTGGACCCAGGCCGTGTCCCACAAGGAGCTCACAGCTTTAATCCCCATCTTTTTATAGATGAGGTAACTGGCACAGAGCAGACAAGTGGCAGTTCTAGGATTCGAACCCGGGCCCTCGCTGTCCCCACGAGAACACACATTTCTCCATGTTTCTCCATGCTGCTCATTGAAGGCAGAGAACGTGTCTACCCAGTCTGTTATATTGTACTCTCCCAAGCACTTAGGAGGTACCCTGCTCTGCACAAAGGAAGTGCTGAATAAATATGATTGATTGATTGATTAAAAGAAGTGAAGGTAAGTCTTAGTTGCATGGCTCAAGATTGATTAAAGGAAGCTCTTATTATAGTCTTAGAAATTATAGTGTCTAAGGTTTGTCCTGGAAAAGTAGACATTATAGTCAGTAAGGAAGTGCATTCACAGCTCCAGTTTCATTATCTACACGTTAATAATAAAAAAAGCAGGGCTGGGGACTGGGGAGCAGGGGTGGTGGGAAATATGCAGGCAGATCCACTGCCTTGCTGTAATTATCTGAATTCAACTGCTACTTTAGCAACACAAATAACTGCATCATTGACAACTGTCACTCAGCTAGGTCATGAGAGGTTATCTATCCAATAATGAGTCTCCTCTAGGCTAGGGAGTGGAGGGAAGGAGACCCGATCCAATTATCTGAATACACTCGGCCTTGCATCTCAATTAACCTGCTTTGCTGGACGCTGACTCTAGCTGCTAGTGAACAGAATCCTCCTTTTGGCTACCGGTTATTTTTTAGTGCTACGTAAATGCAGTTTAAGAGCATTTTCCCTTTTGCCAATACTTCTTTGGCTTCTCAAATAATATCAAAACACAACTCTACTTCAATCAGTGGTATTTATTGAGTTCTTACGTTGTGCAGGCCACTGTACTAAGCGCTTGGGAGAGTACAATATGAGTTGGTAAACACGATCCCTGTCCACAGGGAGTTTACACTCAAAAGGGGAAGCAGGCATTATAATTACCTACAGATAGGGCAAATGGAAAGAGTATAAGGCTATGTACATAAGAAGTAGCATGGTGTAGTGGATAGAGCACGGCCCTGGGAGTTAGAAGGTCATGGGTTCTAATCCCGGCTCTGCTACTTGTCTGCCGTGTGACCTTGGGTGAGTCACTTCACTTCTCTGGGCTTGTTACCTCGTTTATAAAATGGGGATTGAGACTGTGAGCCCCACGTGGGACAGGGACTGCGTGCAACCCAATTTGCTTGCATCCACCCTGGTGCTTAGTACGGTGCCTGGCACATACTAAGCACTTTAACAAATACCACAATTATATGAGGCTGAGGGTGAGATGGATATCAAGTGCTTAGTGGATACAGATCCTGGTGCATATGTGACGCTGAAGAGAGGTCGAGTAGGGGAAATAAGGACTTAATCAGAGAAGGCCTCTTGTAGGAGATCAATCCATCAATCAGTTGTATTTACTGAGCACTTACTATGTGCAAAGCACTGCACTAAGAACTTGGGATAGTACAATATAACAATAGTGTGAGTGTGAGATGTGATCCTAGGAAGGGGTCTGAAGGTAGGGAGAGTGGAGGCCTATCAGAAAAGAACGGGGAGGGAGTTCCAGACCAGAGGGAGGATGTGGTCAAGAGTCTGACGGGAAAGTAGAGTGAGTAGTCTGGTGTTAGTGGAGCGAAATGTGTGGGTTGGGTTACAGTAAATCAGCAAGGTAAGATGTTCTCCACTCTCTCTTGCGGTTTGTAAGGTCTTATAAGAGAGGGATGGCATTGACATTATAGAAAATCCCCAGCTCACACCTTTATTCTTTCAGTTCTTAAAATTGTACTGTGCGTGCCATTTCGAGATGAGAGGAATTTGGCACCCAGAGTTTGTAACATCGTTGCCTGTTTCTTGAAACGTTGGAGAGGTGTTTCAAGCACTTTAAAGGTTTAAAGGTCTTTAAGGCACTCAGTCACCTGCCCCCTCCTACCTCACCTGGCTAATCTCCTACTACAGCCCAGCCCGCACACTTCACTCCTCTAATGCCAAACTTCTCACTGTGCCTCGATCTCGTCTATCTCGCTGCCCACCCCTCACCCACATCCTCCTTCTGGCTTAGCATGCCTTCCCTCTTCAAATCCGCAGACAATTGCTTTTCCCCCTTCAAAGTCTTATTGAAGGCACATCTCCTCCAAGAGGCTTTCCCTATGTCCCCCTTTCCTCTTCTCCCACTCCCATTGCCCTGATTTGCTCTCTTTGTTCATTCCCCCTTCCAGCCCCACAGCACTTACGTACCTATCTGTAAGTTATTTATATTAATATCTCTCTCCTCCCACTCTAGACTGTGAGCTCGTTACGGGCAGGGAATGTGTCTGTTTATTGTTGTATTTTACTCTCCCGAATGCTAGAAGCAGCGTGGCTCAGTGGAAAGAGCCCGGGCTTTGGAGTCAGAGGTCATGGGTTCAAACCCCTGCTCCACCATTTGTCAGCTGTGTGACTTTGGGCAAGTCACTTAACTTCTCTGTGCCTCAGTTCCCTCATCTGTAAAATGGGGATTAAGACTGTGAGCCCCCCGTGGGACAACCTGATCACCTTGTAACCTCCCCAGTGCTTAGAACAGTGCTTTGCACATAGTAAGAGCTTAATAAATGCCATCATTATTATTAGTAGTAATAGTAGTACAGTGCCCTGAACCCAATAAGTGCTCCATAAATACGATTGAATGAATGTATGAAATGTTCTGGGAAAATCCTCCAAAGTGGAAATCTGTTCCCTTTTCCTAATCTGTCCCCTAAACAACAGACTCAGTTTGAGGTAGGCTACCTTGCTGTGATCCCACAGGATTTGTGAAATCAATGACAGTGACTTTAAACTCCTATTTTTCTTTTTCTTGTTCTAGGAAATTAGTGAAATGAACTGGGTTGGCTTGAGTGGGCTCTTCATTATCTCTCAGCCGGGATGGCAATGAAAGACTTAACCAAAAAAAAAAACACAACACATTTCCCAGAGGCTCTTTTTTTTATCAGTTTCCCAGATTGTGCCCTGGCCTCTGTCTCACCCTACAGCAATAAACACTTCCCCTGCTGGCACCAATAAAGAGAGGAGACAGCTAGAGAAAGTAGGGGGCAGATGTCCTATTAGAGAAGAGAGAAAGTGAGATTGGATTCTTGTTTTTCCTGCTTCTCTATTTTTGCTCCCCTTGGTAGGATTAGATGTTTCTTCCTGAAGGTGAACCAGCTCAAAGGGATTCCTTTAAAAACCTCTGTCCGGGGGACAGCCAAAAAATAATATTCGCAGAAAAGGAAATCGTTGCTTTCCATCCTATAAAAGCCCTGCATCTGAAAGCACCTGGTGGGATCTCATTTGCATGAATGAATGAAAAAGCCAAACCTCTTGTTTGAAAAGTGACTTGAAGAGGGAAAGCACTATTATTAAAATTATGAGAAAAAATAAGTACTTCTACTTCGCTGGAAAGGGAAACTGACAGACAGGCATGTCTAGGCTCCGTTGGCTCGTTTATTGGATTCACAGTCTTAAGGAATTAAGACTGTATACTCTTAGTCTCACACATACCGCCAACAAATACAGTTTTTCTACTGAAGTCATACATCATGAGGTGAGTCCTTTGAAAACTCAAAGAAAATAACCAGGATCAGGAGAATTTGTTCTCATCCTACATGTTGCCTACATTTCATCATCATCATAATCAATCATATTTATTGAGCGCTTACTGTGTGCAGAGCACTGTACTAAGCGCTTGGGAAGTACAAATTGGCAACATATAGAGACAGTCCCTACCCAACAGTGGGCTCACAGTCTAAAAGGGGGAGACAGAGAACAAAACCAAACATACTAACAAAATAAAATAAATAGAATAGATATGTACAAGTAAAATAAATAAATAAACAGAGTAATAAATATGTACAAACATATATACATATATACAGGTGCTGTGGGGAAGGGAAGGAGATAAGATGGGGGGATGGAGAAGGGGACGAGGGGGAGAGGAGGGAAGGGGCTCAGTCTGGGAAGGCCTCCTGGAGGTGGTGAGCTCTCATTAGGGCCTTGAAGGGAGGAAGAGAGCTAGCTTGGCGGATGGGCAGAGGGAGGGCATTCCAGGCCCGGGGGATGACGTGGGCCGGGGGTCGATGGCGGGACAGGCGAGAACAAGGTATGGTGAGGAGAACGAGGTACGGTGAGGCATCCCGGCTCTCCCAAGTGCTTAGTACATTGCCCTGCATAAAGCAAATGCTCAAAACATACCACTGATTGATTTATAGCCAAATACCACATCTATCTATCTATCTATCTAGATAGATATGGCATATAAAATATAGTAGTAGTGAGGGCTAGAGCCCAGGCCCGGGAGTCAGAAGGACTTGAGTTCTGATTCTGGCTTCGTCACCTGTCTGCTCTGGGGCAAGTAATTTCAACTTCTCTGTGCCTCAGTGACCTCATCTACAATGGGGGGGATTAAGATTGTGAGCCCCATGTAGAAAAGGACTGTGTCCAACCTTCCCTCCTCCACCTCCTCACTAACCTTCCTCCATCCCTCCCCCTCCTCACTAGCCTTCCTCCATCCCTCCTCCTCCCCACTAACCCTCCTCCCTGCCTTCCCTCCCCCATTCCCCCCTCCTCACTAACCCTCCTCCCTGCCTTCCTTCCTCCCCCTCCTCACTAACCTTCCTCCATCCCTTCCCCACCTCCCCCTCCCCACTAACCCTCCTCCCTGCCTTCCTTCCTCCCCCTTCCCCTCCTGAGCCCATTGTTGGTCTCTATATGTTGCCGACTTGTACTTCCCAAGCGCTTAGTACAGTGCTCTGCACACAGTAAGCTCTCAATAAATGCGATTGAATGAATGAATGGATGCTTAGCACAGTGCTTGGTACACCTGTGAACCCACTGTTGGGTAGGGACCGTCTCTATATATTGCCAACTTGTACTTCCCAAGCGCTCAATAAATACGATTGAATGAATATTGAATACTTACTAATAGAAATAATATATTCACAGTGTTTTCCTAGAAATTATATATATACACATGTGAGCCCACTGTTGGGTAGGGACTGTCTCTATATGTTGCTAGCTTGTACGTCCCAAGCGCTTAGTACAGTGCTTTGCACACAGTAAGCGCTCAATGAATACGACTGATTGATTTATATATATGTGTGTGTGTGTATGCACACATACATATATTCATTTGTTCATTCAATCATTTTCCTTGAGTGCTTATTATGTGCAGAGCACTGTAGTAAGAGCTTGGGGGAATATAATATAACAATAAACAGACATTCCCTGAACAAAACAATCTTAAATAATAGTAATAATAATAACAATAATAATAATAATAGTAATTGTTAAGCACTTACTATGTGCCAGGCACTTCAGTAAGTGCTGGGGTGGATATAAGCAAATCAAGTTGGACACAGTCCCTGTCCCGCGTGGGGCACACAGTCTCAATCCCCATTTTACAGACTGAAGTAACTGAGGCACAGAGAATCAATCAATCGTATTTATTGAGCACTTACTGTGTGCAGAGCACTGTACTAAGCACTTGGAAAGTACAAGTTGGCAACATATAGAGACAGTCCCTACCCAACAGTGGGCTCACGGAAGTGAAGTGACTTGCCAAAGTTCACACAGCAGACAAGCAGCAGAACTGGGATTAGAGATATATATATATATTTATTTTATTTTGTTAGTGTGTTTGGTTTTGTTCTCTGTCTCCCCCTTTTAGACTGTGAGCCCACTGTTGGGTAGGGACTGTCTCTATATGTTGCCAACTTGTACTTCGCAAGCGCTTAGTATAGTGCTTTGCATACAGTAAGCGCTCAATAAATACGATTGATTGATTGATTGCCCCTCAAGGGCATTTTGAAATCAATTTGAGCCACTTTCTTCATGATTACCTCTGGCCAGGATGACCTAACTGTTAAAAGCGGTCTCCCAATAGTCAGTCTGTCCATCCATCCATCTGTTCATTCATTTTTTCGTTCATCCATTCATTCATGCTTTTATTGATATTTACTGAGTGTCTGTAGGGTGCAGAGTACTGAGGAAAGGTACAAAGTTACAGAGATGACTCTTCACACTTGGCACCTGTCTCTCATGGGGGCTCACTGCTTTAAAATGGGAAGGAGTGTAAGGGGGTGGGCTCACAAGGAAAGACTGAAATAATGAAAATAACTTAAGGAAAGAAGGACAACCATAAAAGCAAAAGGATCAGAACTGTACTCACCCAAGCGCTACTACAGTGCTCTGCAGAGTTAGCACCAGGAAGCATCGCTGATTTTTTGATAACTGTAAGCTTCTTGTGGGCAAAGAATGCATCTACCAACTCTGTTGTATTGTACTTTCCCAAGCGTTTAATACAGTGCTCTGCACTCAGTAAATATGATGGTTGATTGATTGATTGACATTGCAGCAAAGACAGCCATTTTCAAGCTTCACATCCCTTCAGCAGGCTGGTCAGGTCAGTGACACCTTTCTGAGCCTTCCAAATAATAATAATAATAATAATAATAATAATAATAATAATAATAATGATGATGGCATTTGTTAAGCGCTTACTATGTGCAAAGCACTGTTCTAAGCTCTGGGGGGATACAAGGTGATCAGGTTGTCCCACGTGAGGCTCACAGTCATCATTCCCATTTTTCAGATGAGGTAACTGAGACTCCGAGAAATTAAGTGACTTGCCCAAGGTCACACAGCAGACATGTGGCGGAGCCGGGATTTGAACCCATGACCTCTGACTCCAAAGCCCGTGCCCTGTCCACTGAGCCACGCTGCTTCTCAAATGTTGAGAAGGTGTGCTGCCACATCCCTGGCTAGCCGACTCCCTAGCCCACCAACCAATCAATGATATTTATTATGTGCAGAGAACTTGGGAGAGAATGATATAACAGAATTAGCAGACATGTTCCCTGCCCGTGAAGAGCTGACAATCTAGAGGGGGCGACAGACATTAATACGAATAAATAATTTAAAATATATAATTTAAAGATGGTGTACATCGGTGCTGTGGGATTGGGGGTGGTTACAAAAGTGGAGGGAGTTCCAGGCTAGGGGGAGGATGTAGCGTGGCTCAGTGGAAGGAGCCCGGGCTTTGGAGTCCGAGGTGATGGGTTCAAATCCCAGCTTTGCCAACTGTCAGCTGTGTGACTTTGGGCAAGTCACTTCACTTCTCTGGGCCTCAGTTACCTCACCTGTAAAATGGGGATTAAAACCGTGAGCCCCCCGTGGGACAACCTGATCACCTTGTAACCTCCCCAGTGCTTAGAACAGTGCTTTGCATGTAGTAAGCCCTTAACAAATGCTATTATTATTATTATGGGGGAAAGAGGTCGGCAGCGAGATGGATGAGATCAGGGCATAGTGAGTAGTCTGGCACTAGAGAAGCAGAGTGTGTGGTCTGGGCTGTAGGAGATTAGAGAAGCAGCGTGGCTCAGTGGAAAGAGCCCAGGCTTTGGAGTCAGAGGTCATGGGTTCAAATCCCGGCTCCGCCAATTGTCAGCTGTGTGACTTTGGGCAAGTCACTTAACTTCTCTGGGCCTCAGTGACCTCATCTGTAAAATGGGGATTAAGACTGTGAGCCCTATGTGGGACAACGTGATCACCTTGTATCCTCCCCAGCGCTTAGAACAGTGCTTTGCACATAGTAAGCACTTAACAAATGCCATCATCATCATCATTAATGAGGTGAGGTAAGATGGCACTAGCGATCAAGTGCTTTAAAGCCATGGTAAGGTGTTTCTGTTTAATACAGAGGTGGATGAACAACAACTGGAGGTTCTTGAGAAGTGGGGAGACATGGAGAGAACAATGATCCATGTAGCAGAGTGAAGTATGGACTCGAGTGGGGAGAGAGAGGAGACTGGTAGTTCAAGAGGGGGCAGATGCAATAGTCAAGGCAGGAAAAGATAAGTGCTTGGAGATTAATGTGGGAGCAGTTTAGATGGAGAGAGCAGGGTGGATTTTAGCAATGTTGTGAAGGTGGAACTGACAAGACTTGGTGACAAATTGAATATGTAGTTGGAATGAGAGCGATGAGTCAAGGACAATGCCAAGGGTACAGGCTTGTGAGATTGGGAGGATAGTGGTGTTTTCTACAGTCATGGGAAAGACACGGAGGACAGGGTTTGGGTGGAAAAATAAGCAGTTCATTCATTCATTCAATCATATTTATTGAGTGCTTACTGTGTACAGAGCACTGTACTAAATGCTTGGGAAGTACAAGTTGGCAACATATAGAGATGGTCCCTACCCAACAACGGGCTCACAGCTTTGGAAACATTTAATTTTAAGGTGTCCTCAGGATATGCCTTGAAGGCAGGAGAAAATGTGAGATTGCAGGGAAGGAGAGAGATCAGGGCTAGAGATGTAGATTTGGAAATTATCTGCATAGTGATTGAAATTGAATCCATGGGAGAAAATGAATTTTCCAAGGGAGTGGGTGTAGAGGGAGAATAGAAGGGGACCTAGAACTGAGGCTTGATGGACCCCTCCTGAAAGAGGGTGGGAGGCAGAGGAGAAGCCAGCAAAAGAATCAGAGGAGCAGTCAGAGAGGTGGGAGGACTACCAAGAAAGGACAGTTTCAGTGAGTCCAAGATTGGATAAAGTTTCAAGGAGAAGGGGTGCTACACACTGTCAGAGGTGGCTGAGAGGACTAGGAGGATTAGGATGAAGTAGAGGCCATCAGATTTGGTGAGAAGATCACTGGTTACCTTAAAGAGGGCTGTTTCTGGGGAGGGAATCAAGGAGAGGAATTTCATATGATAGTTTTAGCCAACTCTCTCAAGATGTTTAAAGGGATGTGGTAGAAGGGAGATGGGATGATAACTGGAGAAAGACATGGGGTCGAAGCGGGGGTTCTTTAAGAAAGGTGAGACATATGCATGTGTGAAAGCAGTGGGGAAGAAACTCTTGGAGAGTGAAGAGCTGAAGACGGCAGTCATTCATTCATTCATTCGATCGTATTTATTGACCGCTTACTGTGTGCTACGCGCTTGGGAAGTACAAGTCGGCAACATATAGAGACGATCCCTACCCAACAGCGGGCTCACAGTCTAGAAGGGGGAGCAGACAACAAAACAAAACATGTAGATAGGTGTCAAAATAGTCAAAACAAATAGTCACAGAGGGAAGAAGGGAGGGGAAGAGAGTTTTAAAAAGGTATCTCGAGCTACTGAAGGGAATATAGGGAGAGTCAGAGAGGGAGGAGGAGGGGATTGGAGAGGAGCGGGAGAGATTTTTGGAAGAAAATGCCCGTTTGTTTCAATTGAACTGATGAAGTATTTGGCCAGATCTTTAGGGGAAAGAGATAATGGGGGTGGAGGACTAAGCCCTTCTTCGCTCTTCTCCCATTCCCTTCTGCGTCACCCTGACTTGCTCCCTTTATTCCCTCACCGGCCAGCCTCACAGCCTTATGCATATATCTACAATTTATTTATTTATATTTTTGTGGGCAGGCACAGAAAAGGTAAGGGACTTGCCCACGGTCACACAACAGACAAATGGCGGAGCTGGGATTAGAACCCAAGTCCTCTGACCCAAGCGCTTAGTACAGTGCTCTGCACACAGTAAGCGCTCAATAAATACCATTGAATGAATGAATGAATCACTGCCAAGCCCATGCTCAATAAATACAATTGAATGAATGAATGCTCTTGCCACTACGTCATGCTGCTGATCTGTAGACCTAGTGGCCAATGCAGTTTCTTTTAGTAAGAGATCACTTGTAGTAAGAGATCAACTTGTACTTCCCAAGCACTTAGTACAGTGCTCTGTACGCAGTAAGCGCTCAATAAATACGATTGATGATGATCACTGGAGGGGGGTGGGAGGTGGTTTAATACCACCACTAGACCTATAAATAGTCTCATTTGCCCTCTCTGCTAGAAAGGACCCTCTTCCAATTCATCAATAGCATTTATCAAGAAGCAGCATGGCATATTGGATAGAGCACGGGCCTGGGACTCAGAAGGTCATGGGTTCTAATTCCGGCTCCACCACTTGTCTGTTGGATGACTTTTGGCAAACCACAACTTCTCTGGGCCTCGGTTCCCTCATCTGTAAAATGGGGAGTGAGACTGTGAGTCCAACATGAGACAGGGATTGTGTCCAACCCGATTTGCTTGAATTCACCCCTGTGCTTAGTACAGAGCCTGGCACATAGTAAGCGCTTAATATGATTATTATTATTATGGAATGCTCCAGGCAATAAATTTATTAATCAATGGTATTTTCTGAGCTGCGTGCAGAGTACTGTACTAAGCGCTTGGGAGAGTACAATGCAACAATAGTGAACCAGCATGGCTTAGTGAAAAGAGCATGGGCTTGGGATTCAGAGGTCATGGGTGCTAATCTCTGCTCCGACACTTATCTGCTGTGTGACATTGAGCAAGTTACTTAAGTTCTTTGTGCCTCAGTTCCCTCATCTGTAAAATGGGGATGAAGACTGTGAGCCCCAAGTGGGACAACCTGATTACCTTATATCTACCCCAGTGCTTAGAACAGTGCTTGGCACATAGTAAGTGCTTAACAAATACCATCATTATTATTATTAACAGAGACAGTAGACACATTCCTTGCCCACTAGGAGATTACAGTCTAGAGGGTACTCAATAAATGCTTTTGCCAAAAAAGATAATGAAGAAGATACATATTGACTTAGGTAGATGGATAGGGAACTCTTCATGACAGGGAAGACTTTCAATGAATGACCATTCCTACCAACTCTGTTGCATTCTCCCATTTCAGGCACTCTACACATGGTAAATATGCAGTAAAAACATTAACTGATTGATCTTCAACTGCTGAACTGGAGTAGGTAAAACCGGTAGCCTGTTCCTTCTCCAAAATGTCTTTGAACTCTATTTTTTGCATTTTCCTACATAGTTGCCTTTCCTTTCTAATAGCCCTCAGAGAAAAGTGACGCGAAAGTTTAACCTCAAGAGAACATTTTGTTTCATTCCCAGTGTGTCTCGCATCATTTGCCACCCTAATTAGTTCTACCAAGACATTACCAGTATATTGACACAGTAAGCCCCAGAATGGCAAGTTCTCCGTGACCGCTGCCTACCGCTAAGTGATGATGTGAGAATGAGCTTGTCACGTACAAATGAAGGATCCCTGCCACATACATATGAAACTTCCTGGAATCTGGGAGGTTAGAACTTGGCTTGTAGAATTGAAGTCTCTGACAAGTCTGGGAGCCTTCAACCCTGGAAAACTGAAATACATTATTAAAAATCACAGGTGGCTGAAGTAGGCATTTTGGCTTTCTATTCTGGCAGCGGGAGAAGGGAAATTATGAAGCGTTTCTCTCTACCCAACTTCTCTACTGCTGCTTTCTAGTGATGGCCCTGGGAAAGAAGAACATGTTTAGGATTACTACCTGGAATCCCTTATGTAGAGGCTTAAGACAGGTAGGTACTTCACGCTGCTGCCCGGATCATCTTTGTGCAGAAACGCTCTGGGCATGTTACTCCCCTCCTCAAAAATCTCCAGTGGCTGCCAGTTAACCTACCCATCAAGCAAAAACTCCTCACCCTCGGCTTCCAGGCTGTCCATCATCTCGCCCCCTTCTACCTCACCTCCCTTCTCTCCTTCTGCAGCCAGCCCACACCCTCTGCTCTTCTGCCGCTAACCTCCTCACTGTGCCTCGTTCTCGCCTGTCCCGCTGTCGACCCCCGGCCCACGTCCTCCCCCTGGCCCGGGATGCCCTCCCTCCCCACATCCGCCAAGCTAGCTCTCTTCCTCCCTTCAAAGCCCTACAGAGAGCTCACCTCCTCCAGGAGGCCTTCCCACACTGAGCCCCCTTTTTCCTCTCCTCCTCCCCATCCCCCCCACCCTACCTCCTTCCCTTCCCCACAGCACCTGTATATATGTTTGTACAGATTTATTACTCGATTTATTTTACTTGTACATATTTACTATTCTATTTATTTTGTTAATGATATGCATCTAGCTTTATTTCTATTTATTTTGATGACTTGACACCTGTCCACATGTTTTGTTGCCTGTCTCCCCCTTCTAGACTGTGAGCCCGTTGTTGGGTAGGGACCGTCTCTATATGCTGCCAACTTGGACTTCCCAAGCACTTAGTACAGTGCTCTGCACACAGTAAGTGCTCAGTAAATACAAATGAATGAATGAATGAGGAGCAGCATGTTGGAGTGGAGAGAGCACGAGCCTGGGAGTCAAAAGGTCATAGGTTCTAATCCCGGCTCCGCCACTTGACTGCTGTGTGACCTTGGGCAAGTCACTTCATTGGGCCTCAGTGACCGAATCTGTAAAATGGGGATTAAGATTGTGAGCCCCACATGGGAGAGGGACTGTGTGCAACTCAATTTGCCTATATCCACCCCAGCACCTAGAGTAATGCCTGGCACAGAGTAAGCACTTAACAAATACCATCATCATCATTATTATTATTATTAGGTATAAGGCTAGTTGTGAGCAGACCAGAGGAGAGAAAGAGGGAAAATGGAAGACATGACATGCCCTGATAAGCAAACCACTTGGGAACTGCTCAAGGGACTCCATCCCCCAGACACCCTTGTAATGGAATGGGAATGAACTAAAAGAATGACAGATTTGCTCTGCTGAGCCAGGTAAGTGGGCCAGGGACTCCGATCTAAGAAGAAAAAGGGCAGAAAGCCTCATTTCTTTTAGAGTGGAGCAGCTGTGGGTTTTTTTTTTAATTAGGAAAATCATATTTATTCTCTCCCCCTAGAAACACACACCTACTACACACAAACAGTTTTCCTATTGTAGGAACTATAGATTTCCTGTAATAATAATCATAATGATGGGTTTTTTTAAGCACTTACTATGTGCCAAGCACTGCTGTAAGCACAGGGGTAGATACAGGGTAATCAGGTTGACTCACGTGGGGCTCACAGTCTTAATCCCCATTTTACAGACGAGGTCACTGAGGTACAGAGGAGTTAAGTGACTTGTCCAAAGTCACATAGCTGATAAGTGGCAGAGCCGGGATTAGAACTCACGACTGCTGACTCTCAAGCCCATGCTCTTTCCACTAAGCCACGCAGAAGAAAACCTGCAGTCTATCGAGTGCTGATCTCTTAAAGGAATGCTTTACCCACCCTAAAGTCATCTGTGGGGAAATTAAACCCAAAGGGAACTAATGGAATGAATAGTTCGTTCTAAACACATTTCATTCTGCCAATTCTCCAAGTGGCTTTGCAGACGGGAGATAACATGGTTATCCAATGGATCTTTAACACACGTGGTTTAAAAAAAATGTGGACCAGTTGTGCCAGTATGATTTCTCAGGTAGTATCACTGACGATAGTGGCACTATCCATCATATGTTTTACTCTCTCTTATGGTTCTGTTCTGTGCAAAGGGTGAAAGGAGAAACTTAATGAAATCTCGATCCCTGTTCCTTAATCTGCTATAATTTTGGAGACGAGAACTGCATCGAGTTTTAAATGGAAGCAGGCAGTGTGAAGGACAGAAAGGAATTCGTTTAAGGAAAAGATGTGTTGAGAACCAGCCCAGAATAGTCATGGAAAAGAGATAACTTAGAATGAGGAGGAGTCCAGGCTGCCACTAAATTAAGGACACAGATCATAGGGGGAACAAAGATGGAGAAATCTTAAAAGAGAATGCACAGCCTCTGATTCTTCATCTCCAGCTAAGTAATAATAATAATGATGGTATTTGTTAAGCCCGCTTACTGTGTGCGAAGCACTGTTCTAAGCGCTGGGGGGGATACAAGGTGATCAGGTTGTCCCACGTGGGGCTCCCGGTCTTAATCCCCATTTTACAGATGAGGGAACTGAGACCCAGAGAAGTGAAGTGACTTGCCCAAAGTCACATAGCTGATAAGTGGCGGACCTGGGATTCGAACCCATGACTTCTGACTCCCAAGCCCGGGCTGTTTCCACTGAGCCACGCTGTAGTGTGGCCTTGTGGAAAGAGTATGGGCCTGGGCTCTAATCTCAATAATAATAATAATAATAATGGCATTTATTAAGCACTTACTACGTGCAAAGCACTGTTCTAAGCGCTGGGGAAGTTACAAGGAGATCAGGTTGTCCCACAGGGGGCTCACAGCCTTAATCCCCATTTTCCAGATGAGGTAACTGAGGCCCAGAGAAGTGAAGTGACTTGCCCAAAGTCACACAGCTGACAATTGGTGGAGCCGGGGTTTGAACCCATGACCTCTGACTCTTTTCCACTGAGCCATGCTGCTTCTCGCTCTTGTCTGCTCTGTAACCTTGACTTGTCACTTCACTGCTCTGTGCCTCAGTTACCCCATATGTAAAATGGGGATTAAGACTGTGAGCCCTATGTGGGGCATAGATTGTGTCCAACCTGATTAGCCTGTATCAACCCCAGCACTTAGTGCAGTGCCTGGCACATAGTAAGCGCTTAACAAATACCATAAAAAAATAGCCTGCTCAGGGAATTGGCCAGATCAAGCCAATATCAGTCAGCCAATTGAAGCAGTGTGGCCTAAAGCAGCAACAAGACTGAGTGGATACAGCATGGGATAGGGAGTCGGAAGGAACTGGGTTCTAGTCCTGCCTCTGCTACGTGTCTGCTGTGTGACTTTGGGCATGTCACAGCTTCTCTGTGCTTCGGTTACCTCAATTGTAAAATGGGGATTAAATACCACAAAAAAAGCCAAGTGTGGAAAGTGCTGCAGATGTCCCTCATGTCAAGAACACGTTCAAGTTCAAGAAGCAGCATGGCTCAGTGGAAAGAGCACGGGCTGGAGTCAGAGGTCATGGGTTCAAATCCCGGCTCCGCCAATTGTCAGCTGTGTGACTTTGGGCAAGTCACTTCACTTCTCTGTGTCTCAGTTACCTCATCTGTAAAATGGGGATTAAGACTGCGAGCCCCCCATGGGACAACCTGATCACCTTATAACCTCCCCAGAACTTAGAACAATGCTTGGCACATAATAAGTGCTTAATAAATGCCATTATTATTATTATTATTATCATTATTATTATTATCTACTTGCCCGGTACCTACAGTGTCCAAATGGGGGCTAACGTGAGGCAAGTGGAAGAGGAAGAGGATAGCTTCCCTTAGTTAGCCCATAATTGTCTGTTGCCGACTTGTACTTCCCAAGCGTTTAGTACAGTGCTGTGCATGCAGTATGCATTCATTCATTCAATCATATTTATTGAGCGCTTATTGTGTGCCCATAATTGACTACCGCTCTGCTCTTCTTGGGATCCGGCCTTCCCAGAGCTCAAATCAATTTGAACCCTGGAGATGTAGGCCTCTGGTTCATCCCCCTCAGGCACCCCTGGTCAATCAATCAATCAATCACATTTATTGAGTGCTTGCTGAGTGCAGAGCACTGTTCTAAGCACTTGGGAGAGAACAATATAACAAAGCTGGTAGGTACATTCCCTGCCCATAAGGAGCTTACAGTCTAGAGGGGGAGACACACATTAATATAAATAAAATATAGATATGTATATAAGTGCTGTGGGGCTGAGGGAGGGGTGAATAAAGGGAGCAAATCAGGGTGATGCAGAAGGGAGCGGGAGAAGAGGAATTGAGGGTCTAGTCAGGGAAGGCCTCTTGGAGGAGATGTGCCTTCATTAAGCTTTAGAATAATAATAATAATAATGGCATTTATTAAGCGCTTACTATCAATCAATCGTATTTATTGAGCGCTTACTGTGTGCAGAGCACTGTACTAAGAACTTGGGAAGTACAAGTTGGCAACATATAGAGACAGTCCCTACCCAACAGCGGGCTTACTATGTGCAAAGCACTGTTCTAAGTGCTGGGGAGGTTACAACGTGATCAGGTTGTCCCACGGGGGGCTCACAATCTTAATCCCCATTCTACAGATGAGGTAACTGAGGCACAGAGAAGTTAAGTTTAGAGGTGGGGAGAGTGATTGTCTGTCAGATATGGAGAGAGGGGGTTCCAGGCCAGAGGCAGGACAGGTGTTCAAAGTCTTCCATTCATTCAATCACATTTACTGAGCGCTTACTGTGTGCAGAGCACCGTAATAATAATAATGATGATGATAGCATTTATTAAGTGCTTACTATGTGCAAAGCACTGTTCTAATGATGATGATGGCATTTATTAAGCACTTACTATGTGCAAAGCACTGTTCTAAGTGCTGGCGAGGTTACAAGGTGATCAGCTTGTCCCACAGGGGACTCACAGTCTTAATCCCCACTTTTACAGATGAGGGAACTGAGGCACAGAGAAGTTAAGTGACTTGCCCAAAGTCACACAGCTGACAATTGGCGGAGCCGGGATTTGAACCCATGACCTCTGACTCCAAAGCCCGTGCTCTTTCCACTGGGCCACACTGCTTCTTAACTCACTCACTGTACTCACAACTCCCTCAAGTAAAACTGTTTGACAGTTCTTCACATCCTGATTTTGTCTGATAAAAACAATTTGTTCTGTTCCCTTAGGTGGACAATCAGCAGGTAAGTGGCTGGAAGTCCACATAGCTGTTAAGCAGTCAAATCTTGCCAGTAGGTGATGAGGCCAGAACATTCAAAATCAGAGTTATTTGACATAGTAAGCACTTAATAAATTCCACTATTATTATTATTATTGGGGAAGCAGTATGGCCCAGTGAAAAGAGATGGGCCTGAGGATCAAGAGACAAAGGTTCAAATCCCAGCTCCATCTCCTGTCTGCTGTTTGACCCTGGGCAAGTCACTTAACTTCCTGTGCCTCAGTTTCCTCATCTGTAAAATGGGGATTAAATGCCTACTTTCCCTCCCCCTTAAACTGTGAGCTCCATGTTGGATAAGGACTGTGTTCAATCTGCTTATATAGTATGTACTCCAGGCAGGAGTATTCAGAAATTCAGAAATGTATCTAGTGGATAAAACATGGGCTTGGGAGCCAGAGGACATGAGTTCTAATCCCGGGTCTGCAACTTGTGCGACCTTGAACAAATCACAAAACTTCTTTGTGCCTCAATTTTCTCAACTACATAATGGGGATTCAGTACCCGTTCTCTCTCCTACTTAGAGTGTAAGCCCCATATGGTCCAAGGATTATATTTGGCCTGATGAACTTGAATCTACCCCAGTGCTTAGAACAGTATTTGCCACAGAGTAAATCCTTAATAAATTCCATTAAAAAAAACATCAGGGACTCAGGACACATTTGAGGGGAAGGCAGGAGAGTGGTTCTGGGGTCAATCAATCAATCAATCATATTTATTGAGCACTTACTGTGTGCAGAGCACTGTACTAAGCGCTTGGGAAGTACAAGTTGGCAACATATAGAGACAGGGAGACAGTCCCTAACCAACAGTGGGCTCACAGTCTAAAAGAACATTCACTCCACTCCAGGCTAAACCATACTGTCAGAAAAGCATTTTGTAACTTCAAGGGGGGTGGTGGAAGCAACGAGATTATAAATGATCCAGAGCTTCTCTGGGCTATAAAGCAGCAACACCCTGAATTGCAAATATTGTTCACTGTTCTCCAAAGCAGAGAAGTCCCTTCTAATAATAATAATGATGATGGTATTTCTTAAGTGCTTACTATGTGCCAAGCACTGTTCTAAACACTGGGATAGATACAGATGATCTACGTGGAGCTCACGGTCTAAATCCCCATTTTACAGATGAGGTAACTGAGGCACAGAGAAGTTAAGTGGCTTTTCCAAGGTCACACAGCAGACAAGTGGAGGAGCAGGGATTAGAACCCACGGGCCTCTGACTCCGAAGCCCATGTTCTTTCCACTAAGCCACGCTGCTTCTCTAATTCCTTCTGAAGTTGTTATCAGACTAGAAGCATCTCAGGGGGTCTGAAAAGAATGCTGCCCCTCACCAGAGACTTCCTCATACTAGTCAGAACTTCTGGAAAAAAAAAATTATTAGAGTAATCTCTTAGAGAAGCAGCGTGGCCTAATGGAAAGAGCCGGGGCGTCAGAGGACCTGAGTTCTAATCCTAAACTGTGTCACTTGTCTGCTGGGTGACCTTGGGCAAGTCACTTAGCTTCTCTGTGCTTCAGTTACCTCATCTGAACAATGCAGATTAAGACTGTGAGCCCGACTGTGGGACAGGGACTGTCCAACCTGATTACCTTGTATCTATCTTAGGACAGAGTAAGCGCTTACTATATACCATAAAAAAAAAACCAGATGGGGCACTGCACCAAACTATGAGTCCGTTGTTGGGTAGGGACGGTCTCTGTTGCTGAATTGTACTATCCAAGCGCTTAGTACAGTGCTCTGCACACAATAAGCACTCAATAATAATAATAATGACAGCATTTGTTAAGCACTTACTATGTGCGAAGCACTGTTTTAAGCGCTGAGGTGGGGGGGAATACAAGGTGATCAGGTTGTCCCATGTGAGGCTCACAGTCTTAATCCTCATTTTACAGATGAGGTAACTGAGGCACAGAGAAGTTAAGTGACTTGCCCTAAGTCACACGGCTGACAAGTGGCAGAGCCGGGATTAGAACCCATGACCTCTGGCTCCCAAGCCCATGCTTTTTCCACTGAGCCACGCTGCGAAATCCTGTAACATAGCTTAGTTGGGGATCCTGAGGTTACCACTGGCTCATGATGTGACGAGGGAGCAGCATACCCTGACTAAATTCACATCTCCTAGACTAGACTGTGAGCCCGCTGTTGGGTAGGGACTGTCTCTATATGTTGCCGACTTGTACTTCCCAAGCGCTTAGTACAGTGCTCTGCACACAATAAGCGCTCAATAAATACGATTGATTGATTGATTGATTGATTGATCTTCCCACCCCATTTTTCCTCCCTTCTGCATCACCTCTTCACTTAAGTCTGTAACCTGTAAGCACTTTGATACTCACCCCACTCCCCACAGCACATGAATACATATCAAGACATTCCGCTTCTTCCCCTATCCGTAATTTATTTTAATATCTATCTCCCCCTCTAGACTGTTAGCTCCTTCAAGGCAGGGATCATGCGAAACTACCGTATAGTACACTCCCAAGCTTTTCATGCAGCATAAACTTCTTGGAGGCCAGGATCATGTCTTATCTACTCTGCTGTACTGTACTCTCTCAAGTGCTTAGTCGAGTGCCCTGCACAAAGTGAGAAACTCAATAAATATCATTGATTAATGGTTCTACACAGTCAGTGCTCAATAAATGTCACTGATTGATTGAGCACAATAAGAATTGCAATGAGCAACGATTGGTGTTTGAGAGCCAGATGTCTCAGAAGAGTTTGCCTTTAGTGCTTGGGAGGCAGGAGGATGACAAAAGTGATTAAACCTATTTTATTAATGGAGGGACAGGAAAAGAGGAGTATTTACCCAGCCTGGCAGCAGTGGTTCTAAATTTCTTGCTCTATTACTCCACCGAGACAGACTGCCTTCTTAGCAACGTCAAGGGATTAAAAAAAAAGAGTCAAAAAATTCAAACACAATATATTAAGATTTTTCAACAGTTTGTTAAAATGCTACCAGCAAGCAACAAGCAATAAAAAAGGCTTTTCAGACCCGTGAAAGGGTTCATAATAATGCAAGTATTAGTCACAGCACACACGGAGCACAGTCATTTACTAAGGTTACACACTGAGGCCTGGGGAAACTGAGAATTGAACACAATCCTCCGATGCACTGTTATACCAATATATCTTCTCCCGCTTAAGGGTGGAGCAAATTAAACCAAAGTGGTCTTTGGAAGGCCAAATGACTCCACTTAGATTAGCATATTTGGACACATAATCAGGAGGACTAATTCTCTGGAGAAGACACTAATGCTTGGAAAAGTTTAGGGAAAACATAGAAGAGGCAGACCAACAGCTAGATGGATAGAGACCATAACAACGATAACGGAAGAATCATCAGAAAGGTTGCGGATTATAGCAGAGGACCGGACCCTTCTGGAGAAAGTATAGCCGTGAAGTCACTCTGAAATGGAAACTACTCAACAGCACTTGGTAATAGTAACTTAAATATGTCAGCTTTAAGCTCAGTAGAACCTCAGTTGCCTAAACTGCTCTTGACAGGAACAAATTCAGAAGGCAATAATCATTCATTTATTCAATCGCATTTATTGAGTGCTTACTGTGTGCAGAGCACTGTACTTATGTTTATGTTAACGTGAGTTCTAAAACCAGCGACGTGACAAGTTCATACCTCCAGGAATTGTAGCCTGTAAGCTCGTTGTGGGCAGGGAATGTGTCTGTTTATTGTTATATTATGCTCTCCCAAGTGCTTAGTACAGTGCTTTGCACACAGTAAGTGCTCCATAAACGACTGAATGAATCTATGGTGAATTCACCTCAGTCCAGATGAGGACTATACATCCGGTACTTCCCTCGGCTTGCAAATGTCAGCTGTTTGCTGTCAGCCTTCTGTTCCTCTTTTGGAAATACTTGCTAGCTAGGGCTTACAAAACGTACAAAATAGTGTCTGTCCCCCCAAAATGTGGGGTTGTGTTCTTTTAAAACTCATCTAAGGAGAAATAGACTGTAGCAGTGATGGAATGTCTGACATCACATGAAGATGTAAAACCATTTCTTCTGACACCATTCATTCATTCAATCGAATTTATTGAGAGCTTACATTGAGCAGAGCACTATACTAAGCGCTCAAAAAGTACAATTCGGCAACAGACAGAGACAATCCCTACTCAACCAAAGGCTCACAGCCTAGAAACCACCCCATGCTGTATCCAAACATACACATTTGGCAGAAGAATATTCTCAAATTCCGCCATCGCACTCAGGCCAAGATATGGGCCGAAAGGCCACATTTTTTACGGCATTTTTAATTGCTTACTATATGTCAAGCACTATTCTAAGCACTGGGGTAGATACAAATTGTATCCCCTTTTAGACTGTGAGCCCACTGTTGGGTAGGGAATGTCTCTATATGTTGCCAACTTGTACTTCCCAAGCTCTTAGTACAGTGCTCTGCACACAGTAAGTGCTCAATAAATACGATTGATGATGATGATGATGATACAAGTTAATCAGGTCGATCACTCACTCCCTTGGTGAACTCATTCACTCCCATGGCTTCAACTATCATCTCTACGCTGATGACACCCAAATCTACATCTCTGCCCCTGCTCTCTCTCCCACCCTTCAGGCTCGGGTCTCCTCCTGCCTTCAGGACATCTCCATCTGGATGTCTCCTGCCATCTAAAACTCAATATGTCCAAGACTGAACTCCTTATCTTCCCTCCCAAACGCTGCCCTCTCCCTGACTTTCCCGCCACTTTAGACGGCACTACCATCCTTCCCATCCCACAAGTTCATAACCTTGGTGTCATCCTCGACTCCGCTCCCTCGTTCACCCCTCACATCCAATCTGTCACCAAAACCTGCCGGTCTCACCTCCACAACATCGCCAAGATCCGCCCTTTCCTCACCATCCAAACCACTGTCTTACTGGTTCAACTTCTCATCCTATTCTGACTGGATTACTGCATCAACCTCTTCTCTGAGCTCCCATCCCCCTGTCTCACCCCACTTCAGTCTGTACTTCAAGCTGCTGCCCGGATCATCTTTGTGCAGAAATGCTCTGGGCATGTTACCCCCCTCCTCAAAAATCTCCAGTGACTACCAGTCAACCTACCCATCAAGCAAAAACTCCTCACTCTTGGCTTCAAGGCTGTCCATCACCTCGCCCCCTCCTACCTCACCTCCCTTCTCTCCTTCTCCAGCCCAGCCCGCACCCTCCGCTCCTCTGCCGCTAACCTCCTCACTGTGCCTCGTTCTCGCCTGTCCCACCATCGACCCCCGGCCCACGTCCTCCCCCTGGCCTGGAATGCCCTCCCTCTGCATATCCGCCAAGCTAGCTCTCTTCCTCCTTTCAAAGCCCTACTGAGAGCTCACCTCCTCCAGGAGGTCTTCCCAGACCGAGTCCCCTTTTTCCTCACCTCCTTCCCCTCCCCACAGCACTTGTATATATGTTTGTACAGATTTATTACAATATTTTACTTGTACATATTTACTATTCTATTTATTTTGTTAATGATGTGCATTTAACTTTAATTCTATTTGTTCTGACGACTTCACACCTGTCCACGTTTGGCTTTGTTGTCTGTCTCCCCCTTCTAGACTGTGAGTCTGTTGTTGGGTAGGGATCATCTCTATATGTTGCCAACTTGTACTTCCCAAGCACTTCATACAGTGCTCTGCACACAGTAAGTGCTCAATAAATATGACAATGAATGAATGAAAAGAGTCCCTGTTCCACATGGAGCTCCCAATATAAATAGGAGGGAGAACAGGTATTTAATCTCCATTTTACAGTTGAGGAGCCTGGGGCACGGAGAAGTAAATGACTTGCCCAAGGTCACACAGAAAGCAAATGACAGAGCTGGGATTAGAACCTAGGCCCTCCCCATTTCCAGGACTGTGATCTTTCCCCTAGGCCATGCTGCTTTATTCACTTATATTAATGTCTGTCTCCCCTTCTAGACTGTAATCAATCAATCAATCAATCAATCAATCAATCGTATTTATTGAGCACTTACTGTGTGCAAAGCACTGTACTAAGCGCTTGGGAAGTACAAGTTGGCAACATATAGAGACAGTCCCTACCCAACAGTGGGCTCACAGTCTAGAAAGGGGAGACAGAGAACAAAACCAAACATATTAACAAAATAAAATAAATAGAATAGATATGTACAAGTAAAATAAATAGAGTAATAAATATGTACAAACATATATACATACATACAAGTTCTGTGGGGAAGGGAAGGAGGTAAGAGGGGGGGGGATGCAGAGGGGGATGAGGGGGAGAGGAAGGAGGGGGCTCAGTCTGGGAAGGCCTCCTGGAGGAGGTGAGCTCTCAGTAGGGCCTTGAAGGGAGGAAGAGAGCTAGCTTGGCGGATGGGCAGAGGGAGGGCATTCCAGGCCAGGGGGAGGACGTGGGCCCCGGGTCAATGGCGGGACGGGCGAGAACGAGGCACAGTGAGGAGGTGAGCGGAGGCAGAGGAGCGGAGGGTGCGGGCTGGGCCGGAGAAGGACAGAAGGGAGGAGAGGTAGGAGGGGGCGAGGTGATGGACAGCCCTGAAGCCCAGGGTGAGGAGTTTCTGCCTGATGCGCAGATTGATTGGTAGCCACTGGAGATTTTTGAAGAGAGGAGTAACATGCCCAGAGCGTTTCTGGACAAAGATAATCCAGGCAGCGGCGTGAAGTATGGATTAAAGTGGGGAGAGACACAAGGATGGGAGATCAGAGAGGAGGCTGATGCAGTGGTCCAGACGGGATAGGATGAGAGCTGGAACGAGCAGGGTAGCGGTGGGGATGGAGAGGAAAGGGCGGATCTTGGCAATGTTGTGGAGCTGAGACCGGCAGGTTTTGGTGATGGCTTGGATGTGAGGGGTGAAAGAGAGAGCGGAATTGAGGATGACACCAAGGTTGCGGGCTTGTGAGACGGGAAGGATGGTAGTGCCGTCAACAGTGATGGGACAGTCAGGGAGAGGGCAGGGTTTGGGAGGGAAGACAAGGTGTTCAGTCTTGGACATGTTGAGACGTAAGCTTGTTGTGGGCAGGGAATATATCTGTTTATTGTTATACTGTACTCTCCCAAGAACTTGGTACAATGCTTTGCACACAGTAAGTGCTCAATGAATACGATCAAATGAAAGAATGAATGCTTCGAGAACTGGGACAACTCACTGCACTTCCAGCCGTCATTTTCCCCTACAATGACACTAGTATCAGTCGTAGTTCATGGTCCACCCTCTTCTAGTAATAAGAAGAATATCTGTGGTCTTTATACAGTGCTTACTATAAACCAAGCACTGCACTAAAGACTGGGATACATAGAAGACAGTCAGGGTGGACACAATCCTTGTCACACATGGGGGTTCCCAGTTTAAGGAGAACAGGTCTTATCCCCATTTTACAGCTGAGGAAACCAAGGTACAAAGAAGTTAAATGAGTTGCCTAATGTCACATCACAGGCAAGGGGTAGAGTCAGAATTAGAATCCAGATCCTCTGGCTCCTAAGGATGTTCTCTTTTCAGTAGGCCAAACTGCTTCCCCTAAATAGGTTAAAGGAAAGTGGTAGTGGAGTTATAAATGACCCCCTGGCTACACAGAACACAGTATTTGTGGGCACTTCCTTTTATAAAAGAGAAGCAATGTGGCCTAGTGAATAGAGCATGGGTGTCGGAGTCAAAAGGACCTGGATTCTAATCCTGGCTGCGCCACTTGTCTGCTGCAGGACCTTGGGGAAGTCACTTGCCTTCCCTGGGCCTCTGTTACCTCATCTGTACAATGGGGATTAAGATGGTGAGCCCCAGGTGAGACAGGGACTGGTCCAACCTCACTAGCTTGTACCTATCCCAGCGCTTAGTACAGTGCCTGGCCTCTAGTAAGTGCTTAAATACCATATAAAGAAAAAGCATAAGTATTTTACCTACTTAGACAAAATGGTAGATCTGCACTTTTCAGGGAGGCGATATACATTTATCAGATTCAGATCTTATATTTCTACGTATCGCCTATACAGTAGTAAGGCAAACAGTGTATAAAAACAAAAAACTTCCCTAGATTTTATCCCAAACAAGCATTCCATTGTTTCAGTGTCCTAGAAAGATTTACTTAGTCCATACTTGGCCAGTGTGATGAGGATGGGGTCTCTCTTCATAAATGACCAAAGAGCCTTAGTCCAGTGCCATATGGGGCTCACAGTTTTAATCCCCATTTTACAGATTAGGTACCTGAGGCAAAGAGAAGTGAAACGACTTCGCCAAGGTCACACAGCAGACAAATGGCAGAGGTGGAATTAGAACCCAGATCTAATGATGAGATCCAGATGAGAAGCAGCGTGGCTCAGTGGAAAGAGCCCGGGCTTTGGAGTCAGAGGTCAGGGGTTCAAATTCCGGCTCCGCCAACTGTCAGCTGTGTGACCTCGGGTAAGTCACTTTACTTCTCTGTGCCCCGGTGATCTCATCTGTAAAATGGGGATTAAGACTGTTAGCCCCCACCGTGGGACAACCTGATCACCTTGTAACCTCCCCAGCGCTTAGAACAGTGCTTTGCACATAGTAAGCACTTAATAAATCCCATCATCAGATCCTTCTGACTCCCAGGCCTGTGGTCTATCAATTGAGCCACGCTGCTTCTCAATCAATGGTATTTATTGAATACTTACTGTGTGTAGAGCACTGTACTGAGCGCTTGGGAGAGTACAGGGTAACACAGATCATCATCATCAATTGTATTTATTGAGCGCTTACTGTGTGCAGAGCACTGTGCTAAGCACTTGGGAAGTACAAATTGGCAACATATGGTAGATGTAATCCCCGCCCATGAAGAGCTTACAGTCTACAGAGGGAGATAGACATTGAAACAGATTAGGCATAGGAGGCCTTCCCAGACTGAGCCCCCTCCTTCCTCTCCCCCTCCTCCCGCCATACCTCCTTCCCCTCCCCACAGCACCTGTATATATGTTTGTACGGATTTATTACTCTATTTTATTTGTACATGTTTATTCTATTTATTTTATTTTGTTAATATGTTTGGTTTTGTTCTCTGTCTCCCCCTTCTAGACTGTGAGCCCACTGTTGGGTAGGGACCGTCTCTATATGTTGCCAACTTGTATTTTCCAAGTGCTTAGTACAGTGCTTTGCACACAGTAAGCGCTCAATAAATACAATTGAATGAATGAATGAATGAATGAATGAATGAATGAAAGGAAAGAGTAGAGTGAGAATCGGCATGAAGGAGTCAGCTACAACGCTTGGGACTTCGGCAGCTCTTTTGCCCCTAGAAGTCATGGTCCCAGGCACGGAAGACTTCCTGGAGGAGGCGTTATTTTAGTAGGGCTTTGAAGAAGGGGAGAGCTTGGAAGAAAGGGAGAGGAAGGAGGATGGAGTCCCCGGCAGGAAGGAGGACATGAGTGAGAGGCCGACAGTTAAGAGAGACAAGAACGAGGCCCAGTGAGTAGATTGTTGTAGGAGGGAGAGAATTGTGCCGGCTGGGTTGTGGTAGGAGAGGTAAAATACCTCCAAATGTAGCTCTCTTGAGAGGTCCTATTAGGAGGGCTTCCACTAGGAGCAACTAACAAAAGAACCAAAAGATAATTATTCTTACAGCATCATTCTGAAAGGAACTACTTCAGGCAGGTTTTGAAAATTGGATTTCTTTTCCCCCTAAGGCACATCAAGTCCACATCAAGGATAACTGTGGCAATTCCCCAGGGCGATTCACCCTGGGCACATCCTATTTGCACCTTGTGATTGACTGGCCCTTAATGTTCTCTTAGTTCACAGCGGAAGATTTAAGAATTTGAATGTTTTGCTGTTGTTTAAGCGATTGGTATCTTTTCCCCTTATCTCTTGTTACCATATGTAACTTCAAACGGCTGGGTTGGAAGGCAACCATTTCCAACTCTGCCGTAGGTCATAAATTTTCCCTCTAGCTTTTTCCCTTTCTCAGCCAGAGACAAGCATTCGTGTGGGCCAGATAATGCAAAGTAATCAAACACCCACAGTGAATAGAATTTCTGGCCCTGAGTCTGATATGCGAACAGAGTGACGGTGTAGGAGGATATGTGTTTCTTTTCCCATGTTCAGTAGTGGGTAGCCATAGCCAAAACTGGATCGCAACTCCAATATTGTTCCATATTTCTGATATAATAATAATAATGGTATTTGTTAAACACTTACTATGTGCCAAGCACGGTTCTAAGCGCTGGGGGGATACAAAGTAATCAGGTTGTCCCACGTGGGGCTCACAGTCTTCATCCCCATTTTACAGATGAGGGAGCTGAGGCCCAGAGAAGTGAAGTGACTTGCCCAAAGTCACACAGCTGACAATTGGTGGGGCCGGGATTTGAACCCGTGACCTCTGACTCCAAAGCCGGGGCTCTTTCCACTGAGCCACGCTGCTTCTCTAAGGCGTTACTGATTTGGTCAAAGCCAGCAATCTTACCATCATCATCAATCGTATTTATTGAGCGCTTACTGTGTGCAGAGCACTGTACTAAGCACCTGGGAAGTACAAATTGGCAACATATACAGTCCCTACCCAACAGTGGGCTCACAATCTTATGGTTTTGCTGTCATTTTTTTTTAATGGTATTTGCTAAGGGCTTACTATGTGTCAGGCACTGTACTAAGCCCCGGGGTAGATACAAGATCATCAAGTTGCACACAGACCAGGTTCCACATGGGGCTCACAGTCTTAATCCCCATTTTACAGATGAGGTAACTGAGGCCCTGAGAAGTGAAGTTACCTGCCCGAGGTCACACAGCAGACAAGTGGCAGAGCTGGGATTAGAACCTCGGTTCTTCTGAATTCCAGGCCTGCGTTCTATCCACTGGGCCACACTGCTCCTCTAAATTTGGTGTTGTGGCTTTGTGCAAGTTGCTTAAAGGCTAATGCTGGAATCTGTGCTAACCAATAAATACCCCTCCCTACTTATCTTACTAATTAAGAGAAGCAGCGTGGCTCAGTGGAAAGAGCACGGGCTTTGGAGTCAGAGGTCATGGGTTCGAATCCCGACTCCGCCACACGTCTGCTGTGTGATCTTGGGCAAGCCACTTAACTTCTCTGGGCCTCAGTTACCTCATCTGTAAAATGGGGATTAAGTCTGTGAGCCCCACGTGGGACAACCTGATCACCCTGTATCCTCCCCAGCACTTAGAACAGTGCTTTGCACATAGTAAGTGCTTAACAAATGCCAATTATTATTATTATTATTATAATTTATACTAAAACATAAAGGATAAATTTTCTTTCCTTCCCCTGACACGTCTAATGTACGTATTCTTACACTCTGCTGCTTCTCCTATCTGTAATTTATTTTAACGTCAGGCTCCTGCACTAGATTGGAGGCTTCAGGAGGGCAGGAATCATATCTACGTACTCTATTATACACGCCCAAGTGCTTAGTACAGTACTCTGCAATTTAAGCTTATTGTAGTCAGAGAACACGTCTACCAACTCGATTATACTGTACTCTCCCCAAGCGCTTAGTACAGTGCTCTGCACACAGTAACTGCTCAATAAATACGATCGATTGATTGCACACTGTAAGCACTCAACAAACACCAACAGAGTGGCTTAGTAAAGGGGGGTACCGTTATCATCATCATCATCAATCGTATTTATTGAGCGCTTACTATGTGCAAAGCACTGTACTAAGTGCTTGGGAAGTACAAGTTAGAGAAGCAGCCTGACCTACTGGGTAGAGCACAGGTCCGAGAGTGAGAAGGAACTGGGTTTTAATCCCAGCACTGCCACTTGTCTGCTGTGTGACCTTGGGAAAGTCATTTCACTTCACTATGCCTTTTTACTTCATCTGGAAAATGGGGATTGAGACTGTGAGCCCCATGTGGGCAGGGACTATGTCCAACCTGATTTGCTTGAATCTACCCCAGCATTAAGTACAGTGCCTGGCATATAGTAGTTGCTTAACAAATACCACCATTATTATTATTTATTATTAATAATAAAAAATAGTAGATAATAATAATACTCGTAGTATTTGTTAAATGCTTACTATGTGCCAAGCACTTTTCTAAGCACTGGGGGGATACTAGGTAACCAAGGTTGGAAGAGCAGCGTGGCTCAGTGGAAAGAGCATGGGTTTTGGAGTCAGAGGTCATGGGTTCAAATCCCAGCTCCACCAGTTGTCAGCTGTGTGACTTTGGGAAAGTCACTTCACTTCTCTGTGCCTCAGTTACCTCATCTGTAAAATGGGGATTAAGCCTATGAGCCCCCCATGGGACAACCTGATCACCTTGTAACCTCCCCAGTGCTTAGAATAGTGCTTCGCACACAGTAAGCGCTTAATAAATGCCATTATTATTATTATTATTAAGGTTGTCCCACATGGGGCTCACAGTCTTAATCCCCATTACACAGATGAGGGAACTGAGGCACAGAAAAGTTAAGTGACTTGCCCAAAGTCATACAGCTGATAAGTGGCGGAGCTGGGATTAGAACCCATGACCTCTGACTCCCAAGCCCGGGCTCTTTCCACTGAGACATGCTGCTTCTCCAATTATAAATTCCTTGAGGGCAGAGACCATGTTTCCCAGCTCTGATGAATCGTATTTGCCCAAGCCCTCCATACAGTGCTCTGAGTATGGTAAGCACCAAATAAATAGCAATGGATTGGTTGGTTGATGGATTTCCCTTGCAACTCTCCCTTTGGCTGACATCAGAAATCAGTACCCCCCACCCCCCAAGTGGCCCTCCCTCATAATAATAACTAATCATCAATAATTGTGATATTTGTTAAGCATTTAAGATGTGAGAAGCAGCGTGGCTCAGTGGAAAGAGCACGGGCTTTGGAGTCAGAGGTAAGGGGTTCAAATCCCGGCTTCGCCAATTGTCAGCTGTGTGACTTTGGGCAAGCCACTTCACTTCTCTGTGCCTCAGTTACCTCATCTGTAAAAATGGGGATTAAGACTGTGAGCCCCCCATGGGACAAACTGATCACCTTGTAACTTCCCCAGCGCTTAGAACAGTGCTTTGCACATAGTAAGCACTTAATAAATGCCATCATTATTATTATGTAGCATGCACAAGATAATCAATTTGGACCTAATCCCTGCTCAACTTGGGGCTCACAGTCCAAGGACGTGGGAGAAAAAATATGGACTTCCTCTTTTAGAGATGAGGAAACTGAGGAAGAGAGAAATTATGTGACTTGCCCAAGGTCACATGGCTGAAAGGTGGCAGTCAGAATAAGAACTGCCTCGTTCTCACCTGTCCCACCGTCGACCCCCGCCCACGTCCTCCCCCTGGCCCGGAATGCCCTCCCTCCGCACATCCGCCAAGCTAGCTCTCTTCCTCCCTTCAAAGCCCTACTGAGAGCTCACCTCCTCCAGGAGGCCTTCCCAGACTGAGCCCCCTTTTTCCTCTCCTCCTCCCCATCCCCCTCACCCTACCTCCTTCCCCTCCCCACAGCACTTGTATATATATTTGTACAAATTTATTACTCTATTTTACTTGTTCATATTTACTATTCTATTTATTTTGTTAATGATGTGCATAGAGCTATAATTTTATTTATTCTGATGACTTGACACCTGACCACATGTTTTGTTTTGTTGTCTGTCTCCCCCTTCTAGACTGTGAGCCCGTTGTTGGGTAGGGACTGTCTCTATATGTTGCCGACTTGTACTTCCCAAGCGCTTAGTACAGTGCTCTGCATACAGTAAATGCTCAATAAATACGACTGAATGAATGAATGAATCTTCCGATTCCCTGTGCGCTTTCCACTAATAATAATAATAATAGCGTTTGTTAAGCGCTTACTATGTGCCAACCACTGTTCTAAGTGCTGGGGTAGATACAAGGTAATCAGGTTGTCCCACCTGGGGCTCACAGTCTAAAGCCCCATTTTACAGATAAGGTAACTGAGGCACAGAGAGGTGAAGTGACTTGTCCAAGGTCACACAGCAGACAAGTGGCGGTCAGGATTAGAACCCACAACCTCTGACTCCCAAGCCCGAGAGCCGCTAGACCATGCTACTTCCATCCCCCAACACCAGGAAAACCTGGGTTCCGCTTGTCAACAAACACCCACTTTGAACAATCCAGGGAGTGCACCTGCAAGGAGGCAGCGTGGCCTAGTGGATAGAGCACAAGCCTGGGAGACAGAAGGACCTGGATTCTAGCCCGGCTCTGCCACTTGTCTGCTGTATGACCTTGGGCAAGACACTTCGCTTCCCTGGGCCTCAGTTATCTCCTCTGGAAAATGGGGCTTAACATTGTGAGCCCCATGTGGGACAGGGACTGTGTCCAACCCTGATTATCTTGTATTTACCTCAGTGCTTAGAACAGTGTCAACCTGCCTGTCAACCTACGCATCAGGCAAAAACTCCTCACTCTGGGCTTCCAGGCTGTCCATCCCCTCACCCCCTCCTACCTCACCTCCCTTCTCTCCTTCTCCAGCCCAGCCCGCACCCTCCGCTCCTCTGCCGCCGCTCACCTCCTCACCGAGCCTCGTTCTCGCCCGTCCTGCCTTCGACCCCCAGCCCACATCCTCCCCCTGGCCTGGAATGCCCTCCCTCCGCACATCCGCCAAGCTAGCTCTCTTTCTCCCTTCAAAGCCCTCCAAGAGCTCACCTCCTCCAGGAGGCCTTCCCACATTGAGCCCCCTTTTTCCTCTCCTCCTCCCCATCCCCCCCACCCTACCTCCTTCCCCTCCCCAAAGCACCTGTATATATGTTTGTACAGATTTATTACTCTATTTTACTTGTACATATTTACTATTCTATTTATTTTGTTAATGATGTGCATCTAGCTTTAATTCTATTTGTTCTGACGACTTGACACCTGTCCACATGTGGTGTTTTGTTGTCTGTCTCCCACTTCTAGACTGTGAGCCCGTTGTTGGGTAGGAACCGTCTCGATATGTTGCCAACTGGGACTTCCCAAGCGCTTAGTACAGTGCTCTGCACACAGTAAGTGCTCAATAAATATGACAATGAATGAATGAACAATGGTTGGGACATAGTAAGTGCTTAACAAATACCACAGTCATTAAGGAGACGGCAGATGGTGGTGAAAGACCTTCCCCTCCCCAGTCATCTTCCACTCTCCCACCCACCCACCCTTCAATAAGCACTCTGAGATTTCCCAGGAATAAATTCAGAACCAGCACAGTGCCTGTAATCATGCACCCAAAAAAGGAGTAATAATGAGAGCTCACCTCCTCCAGGAGGCCTTCCCAGACTGAGCCCCCTTTTTCCTCTCCTCCTCCCCATCCCCCCCACCACCTCCTTCCCCTCCCCACAGCACCTGTATATATATTTGTACAGATTTATTACTCTATTTTACTTGTACATATTTACTATTTATTTTGTTAATGATGTGCGTATAGCTTTAATTATATTTGTTCTGACAATTTTGACACCTGTCTACATGTTTTGTTTTGTTGTCTGTCTCCCCCTTCAAGACTGTGAGCCCGCTGTTGCGTAGGGACCATCTCTATATGTTGTCGACTTGTACTTCCCAAGCGCTTAGTACAGTGCTCTGCACACAGTAAGTGCTCAATATGATTGAAGGAATGAATAATATTTGATATTTATTAAGCATTTACCCTGTGCCTGACACTGTAAGTGCTGGGCTAAAAACAAGTTTATCGTGTTGGACCCGGTTCCTGTCCCACATAGCGCTGACAGTCTTAATCCCCATTTTACAGATGAGGTAACTGAGGCCCAAGGAAGCAAAGTATCTGCCCAAGGTCACACTGCAGACAGGTGGTGGAGTCAGGATTAGAACCCATGACCTGACTCCAAGGCCCGTACTCTATTCATTACACCATGCTGCTTCATCATCATAATGGTATTTATTAAGTGTTTACTACGTGCCAAGCACTGTAGAGCTCTGCACACAGTAAGCGCTCAAAAAATATGATTGAATGAATTAATACAATTGATTAATCTATTGATTGATCGATATTTCTTTAAATCACCTTTGGTCAGAGATCTCTCCGCTCCCCTCACACTGGTCTGTCAGCTGTTATCTCTGACAGCTCCTGCTTAGTTACAGTGCCATCATTCCTCTAAAATAATAATAATGGTATTTGTTAAGCCTATACTATGTGCCGGCACTGTTCTAAGCACTGGGGTAGTTACAAGCCAATCAGGCTGGACAATCCATGCCCCACAAGAGGGCTAACAGTCTTAATTCCCATTATACAGATGAGGGAACTGAGGCCCAGAGAAGTTAAGTGACTTGCTCAAGGTCACATAGCGGACGAGTGGTGCAGCTGGGATTAGAACCCAGGTCCTTCTGACTTCCAAGCTCATGCTTTATCCACTAGGCCACGCTTCTTCTCTAAAACAATCGAAAGGCTCCAGTTTCAGGCATAAGAATGTGGGAACGTAAGTGGATGGATTAAATCAAGTATGTACCACCATCCACCCTTGGCCAAAAACAGGCAGAGAAAACAGCACTGCAGTGAAAGTACGAAACTAGGGTCTGTCGTGCCGCTCCCTGTATTCCAGATTTCAGCCAGCTGGACACACACACAGAGCACATTCGAGTGGCATAAATATACACCTCATTTTCAAAGCCAAAAACATCCCTTCCCCAAAAACTGCCCTGAACTTGGGATCCAGCCAACGTGAAAACGCTATTCAGATATACCAGGGCATTCCGGTTAGCTGATCCCCACGTTCCCCCAGGTCGAAAATGGATCTTCCTCGTAGAGCGGTGACACCGATAATTTTCCCAGTGCTGTTTTCTGCCTCTTGTTTTCTTAGTGGTGATAATATATCCCTTCTAGGGAGACAGACACCTCTCCTGACTTTTTTTCCCTGCAGGAGGAAGAGTATATTGCTTTAGAAAACCTGTCATTGAGGGAATATTTGAAGTCCTGAACTGACAACCCGTTTCCAGACCCTGGGTAGATCAAGCGAGCTCTTTGTCTCGTCCCTGCATGTCAGTCAGCCTGCCATGTAATCATGTCCTACAAATACTGAAAGCCAAAAAAATCTCTCTCTCTTTTGACTCTAAAATAGCTTTTTTTTTCTCCTCCTTCCTTCTGGAGTTGAGCATATTTTGAGCACCAGTTTTGAGTGCTAAAAGAGATGACAGCCCGTGTCTTTCTTTTATGTAAATGGGAGATGTGTGCTTCGTAATATATCCTCCCACCCCCCACTCCGCGCCGCCATCCGAAAGCATCAGTTGCTCATCTGTCACAAAGTGATACTGAATGATGTTTTGAACCTAAATAGACTTACTAAAGGGATGGAAGGGTCTACAGAAACCAAGACAAACCTCTTTCAGCACTTTCATCCCCTGACCAATCAAAGGAAAAAGATGCAGGCTGCAGGCTCCCTTCTCAGGTCTCCAGCTCTGCGCAGATGACAAACGGTGCTTTGTTGGAAGTTCTTTAGGGACAGGAGAACGTGTCTGCTAATTCTGTCGCATTGTAATAATAATAATAACAATAATAATAATAATGGCATTTGTTAAGCGCTTACTGTGTGCAAAGCACTGTTCTAAGCGCTGGGGAGAATACAAGGTGATCAGGTTGTCCCACATGGGGCTCACAGTCTTATTCCCCATTTTACAGATGAGGTAACTGAGGCCCAGAGAAGTGAAGTGACTCGCCCGAAGTCACACAGCTGACAACTGGCAGAGCCGGGATTTGAACCCATGACCCCTGACTCCCAAGCCCTTGCTCTTTCCACTGAGCCATGCTGCTGCTTGTACTCTCTTAAACAGTCAGTACAGTACTCTGCACAAAGTAAGTGCTCAATACATACCATGTAAGCTCACTGTGGGCAGGAAATGTGTCTGCTTTGTTATAGTGTAATAATAATAATAATGATGATGATGGTGTTTATTAAGCGCTTACTATGTGCAAAGCACTGTTCTAAGCGCTGGGGAGGTTACAAGGTGATCAGGTTGTCCCACGGGGGGCTCACAGTCTTCATCCCCATTCTACAGATGAGGTAACTGAGGCCCAGAGAAGTGAAGTGACTTGCCCAAAGTCACACAGCTGACAATTGTCGGAGTCGGGATTTGAACCCATGACCTCTGACTCCAAAGGCCATGCTCTTTCCACTGAGCCACGCTGCTTCTCTACTGAGTGCTTCTCTACAGTGTACTCTCCTGAGCTCTTAGTCTGGTGCTCTGCAAACAGGAAGTGCTCAATAAATACGATTGACTGACTGATTGATTGCGGATTCCTCTCTTGATCACAGTGGGGCAGGGATTCTGGCCCTTTATTAACGTGGGCTTTGTTCCCCGACCCCCCTAGTAACCACATAGCAGGCTCCCATTTTCCCCCCATCCCCAAACGCCAGGGCCCTCACACCCCAGTAGGAGAAACCCTGATTTACCAGGGTATCGATCCTCTCTGGTCTAATTCTTTTATTCTCAAGGTCCCAGATCAAAGGATCTAGGAAACACAGCTCCGGTTTTCACTGGGTCACAGCATAAAATGAATGATAGAGCAATGGGAAGCAGTGTGGCCTAGTGGAAAGTAAATAAGTAAGTAGAGAAGCAGCAGGGCTTAGTGGAAAGAGCCCAGGCTTGGGAGTCGGAGGTCGTGGGTTCTAATCCCAGCTCCGCCGCTTGTCAGCTGTGACCTTGGCCAAGTCACTTAACTTCTCCGCGCCTCAGTTCCCTCATCTGTAAAATGGGGATGAAGACTGTGAGCACCACGTGGGACAACCTGATGGCCCTGTATCTACCCCAATGCTTAGAACAGTGCTTGGCACATAGTAAGTGCTTAGTACAAAAAAAAAAGGTAAGAAAGTAAGTAAATCAGGTTGGCCATAGTCCCTGTCCTGCTCACTACCTCAATCCCCATTTTACAGATGAGGTAACTGAGGTACAGAGAAGTGACGTGACCTGCCCAAGGCCACACAGCAGACAAGCAGAGGAGTCAGGATGAGAACTCATGACCTTCTTACTCTCAGGCCTGTGCTCTATCCATTACGCCATGCTGACTTCTCTAGACTGTAAGCTCATCATGGGTAGGGAACGTATCTGCTAATTTCTCTTGTAGTCTCTCAAGTGCTTAGAACAGTGCTCTATGCATAAGTGTAGAAGAAATACTATTGATTGATTGGTTCTCTGTGCCTCAGTTTCCTCAACTGTAAAATGGTGATTCAGAATCTGTTCTCTCTCCTTCTTAGACTGGGAGCCCCATGTGAAAGAGGGATTGTATCCAAATTGATTAACATGTATCGATTCCAGTGTTTAGAATTGTACTTGACACACAGTATGGGTTTAAATACCAAAAATGATCATGAATAATAATAAGACAAGATAGTACCTAAAACTATATATTAAAATATTTTTACAGGATGTTTTGCTTTGCTGAATGTGGCAGCATTGATTTTTTCTTCCTAAAATAGACGTGTTATTTCTGCGTTGGAAAATACCACACGAACTCTAGTGTTCCACAGTCAAAGATGAAATATTTCGATCTTCCCCTTTAGCCCACAAAACTTTTATTGATTATATTCAAATCAATCATCTTTACTAAAACTATATAAAACTTGATTTTCACTTCCAGTAATATAACATTGTAAAGACAGAGATTTTTTCTTAATAGTGTTTGTTAATCATAATAATGGCATTTATTAAGTGCTTCCTATGTGCAAAGCACTGTTCTAAGCGCTGGGGAGGTTACAAGGTGATCAGGTTGTCCCACAGGGGGTTCACAGTCTTAATCCCCATTTTACAGATGAGGGAACTGAGGCCCAGAGAAGTTAAGTGACTTGCCCAAAGTCACACAGCTGACAATTGGCGGAGCCGGGAAATGAACCCATGACCTCTGACTCCAAAGCCCGGGCTCTTTCCACTGAGCCATGCTGCTTAGTCACTTACTATGAGCCAGGCCCTGTACTAAGCACTGGGGTAGCAATAAGACGATTAAGTTGGACACAGTCTATGTCCTACATGGGCCTCACCATTTTAATCCCCTTTATACAGACGAGGAAACTAAGGCACAGAGAAGTGAAGTGACACACCCAAATTCACGCAGCAGACAAGTGGCAGAGTGGGGATTAGAACCCAGGTCCTCAGACCTGGGCTTTTTCCACTAGGCCTCGGTGGAAAGAGCACGGGCTTGGGAGTCAGAGGTCATGGGTTCAAATCCCACCTCTGCCACTTGTCAGCTATGTGACTTTGGGCAAGTCACTTCACTTCTCTGGGCCTCAGTTCCCTCATCTGTAAAATGGGGATTAAGACTGTGAGCCCCACGTGGGATAATCTGATCACCTTGTATCCTCCCCAGCGCTTAGAACAGTGCTTTGCACATAGTAAGTGCTTAACAAATGTCATAATAATTATAATTATTCTCACTATGAAAGTGTCTACCACCTCTGTTACACTGTACTCTCACAAGTGCTTAGTACAGTAAGCACTCAGTAAATATGATTGATGAATTGATGATTATCCAGTATATGCATTAGTTGACCCAGGTATTAGCAACTCTGGAGAGAGACCTATTTTTTTCAATGGTAGGTGTTAAGCGCTTACTATGTGTCAGGCACTGTACTAATTACTGGGATAGATACAAGTTAATGAGGTTGGACACAATTTCCGTCCCATATATGGTTCACAGTCTTAACCCTATTTTACAAATGAGGAAATTGAGGCATAATAAAGTGAAGTGACTTGCCCAAGATCACAGAGCAGACAAGTGGAGGAGCTGGAATTAGAACCCTGATCCATCTGATTCCCAGGCCTGTGCTCTGGCCATGATGTTTAGACATCTCTGCTCCACTCACACTGTTTCTCTACAGTCCTTGCTCACCTTTGCCTCTGGGAGGATGCTTTAGATTGGGATGGGACACCCAGATGCCCAAGGCAGCAGAATGGCAAGGTAGTGGCAAAATCCACAAAATCTGAAGGTGAAGTGGCTAAACCCTGATGGAGGGCTTTTGACAGACAATCAGCCCATAGCCTTTCTCCCCTTCCCCAATGGCCTGGTAAGGAAAATCCTTGCCAGTACCTCATCTAATAATCATTGTGGTATTTGATAAGCGCTTACTATGTGCCAAGCGCTATAGTAAGCACTGAAGTAGATACAAGATAATCGGGTCGGACACAGTCCCTGTCCCACACGAGGCTCACAGTCTGAGAGGGTCTGCCCGCTATCTAAAACTCAATATGTCCAAGACTGAACTCCTTATCTTCCCTCCCAAACCCTGCCCTCTCCCTGACTTTCCCATTACTGTTGACGGCACTACCATCCTTCCCGTCTCACAAGCCCGCAACCTTGGTGTCATCCTCAACTCTGCTCTCTCATTCACCCCTCACATCCAATCTGTCATCAAAAACTGCCGGTCTCACCTCCATAACTTCTCCAAGATCCACCCTTTCCTCTCCATCCAAACCACTACCCTGGTGGTTCAATCTCTCATCCTATCCCGACTGGATTACTGCATCAGCCTCCTCTCTGATCTCCCATCCTCCTGTCTCTTCCCACTCCAATCTATACTTCACGCTGCTGCCCGGATCATCTTTGTCCAGAAATGCTCTGGGCATGATACTCCCCTCCTCAAAAATCTCCAGTGGCTACCAGTCAACCTATGCATCAGGCAAAAATTCCTCACTCTCAGCTTCAAGGCTGTCCATCACCTCGCCCCCTCCTACCTCACCTCCCTTCTTTCCTTCTCCAGTCCAGCCCGCACCCTCCGCTCCCCTGCCACTAACCTCCTCACTGTACCTCATTCTCGCCTGTCCTGCCGTCAACCCCTGGCCCACATCCTCCCCATGGCCTGGAATGCCCTCTCTCTGCTAGCTCTCTTCCTCCCTTCAAAGCCCTACTGAGAGCTCACCTCCTCCAGGAGGCCTTCCCAGACTGAGCCCCCTCCTTCCTCTCCCCCTCCCCATCTCCCCAGCACTACCTCCTTCCCCTCCCCACAGCACCTGTATATATGTTTGTACACATTTATTACTCTATTTTACTTGTACATATTTACTATTCTATTTATTTTGTTAATATATTTTGTTTTGTTGTCTGTCTCCCCCTTCTAGACTGTGAGCCCATTGTTGGGTAGGGACCGTCTCTATGTGTTGCCAACTTGGACTTCCCCAGCGCTTAGTACAGTGCTCTGCACACAGTAAGCTCTCAATAAATACGTTTGAATGAATGAAGCGGCACTGAATCCCCATTTTCAGTTGAGGAAACTGAGATTCAAAGAAATTAAGCGACTTGTCCAACGTCACGCAGCAGGCAAGAGGTGGAGCGGAATTAGAACCCTGGTCCCCTGAGTCCCAGGCCCTCGCTCTCTCGACTTAAATCTGGGCCCACTGCCTCTACTATCCTTCCCCTTTAATGCTTCCTCCCTTCACCGGCCATTATCTGGCCGGTAGCACCAGCGCAAAAACTCCCAAGAGGCAGGAGGAAAGAAAAGATATAAAACAGTATACTTTTGCCCCTGGCTAGCAGCTTGTGGAGAAGTTCTGGATCCAAAGGAAGTTCAATCAATCAGTCGTACTTATTTGAGTGCTTACTGTGTGCAGAGCACTGAACTAAGAGCTTGGGAGAATACAATATTATAGAGTTAGTAGATACAATCCCTGCCAATAGGAGTTGACAGTCTAGAGTGGGAGACATATATTAACATAACTTACGGTTATGTATGTAAGTGTTGTGGGGCTGAGGGTGGGGTGAATATCAAGTGCTTAAAGAGGCCAGATCCAAGCGCATAGGCAATGCAGAGGAGGGAGGGAGTAGGGGGAAATGAGGGCTTAGTCAGGGAAGGCCTCTTGGAGGAGATGTGCCTTCAATAAGGCTTTGAAGGAGGGGAGAGTGGTTTGTCACATAGGAAGGGCGAGGGAGTTCCAGGCCAGAGGGTGGATGTGGACAAGGGGTCAGCAGTGAGATAGATCAAATGGAGGTAACAGTGACTAGGTTGGTGTGCTGAAGGAGCCAACCGAATTATCTGAAGTGAGGTTCGGAGATCATTTGAGGAGTTCAATTATCCATGCTCTCCCTGCTTTCTGTGGCCATCCACATAGATTTAACTTGAAGGCTGTAATGATAGGTTCCTCATTCCACATAATGACTGGCATGTCAATGAACACTTTTACCGTTCTTCTAAGTGACACTCCAAACCCTCTCGTTAACTTCGCTACAGGCTTTCATCACATCAAATCGGAACTTCAATGTGCCATTCACTCATACTCTCAGGCAGCCAAACTGTCAGGGAACATGGCTTGACGGCACCCTTCAATGCGGGGAAACGGGACATGTGCCACATGGATTGAGAATGCTTCAATCTCAAGGAGGCAAGAGTTTTCATGGACTTTAAGTCGCTGAATTTCCCAGGAGAGCTCGGTGACGCCTCAGGACCTGAGCAACACAAACGTGATGGGTATTATCCTGAAGAAGAGTATGTCTAGCGCTTAGTACAGTGCTCTGCACACAGTAAGCGCTCAGTATATACAACTGAATGAGGATAGGTGCCTTGAGTTGGGGGTTGGAGGGAGGGGGCAGAGTAGGGGACAGAGGGGGAACACCCCTGATTGAAAGGAAAGCAACAGTTCCTGTCCCACATGGGGCTCACAGTACAAGCAGGAGGGAGAACAGAACTGAGGCAAAGATAAGTGACTTGCCCAAGGTCACACAGCAAGCATTTGGCAGTGCTAGGATTAGAACCCAGGTCCTTCTGACTCTCAGATCTGTGATAACAATAATAATAATGATAGCATTTATTAAGCACTTACTATGTGCAAAGCACTGTTCTAAGTGCTGGGGAGGTTAACAAGGTGATTGGGTTGTCCCACGGGGGGCTCACAGTCTTCATCCCCATTTTACAGATGAGGTAACTGAGGCCCAGAGAAGTTAGGTGACTTGCCCAAAGTCACACAGCTGATAAGTGGTGGGGCTGGGATTTGAACCCATGGCCTCTGATTCCAAAGCCCAGGCTCTTTCCACAGAGCCACGCTGATCTATCCACTAGGCCACACTACTGCATCTATGATGCCAAGAAATCAAATTTGACTACCTATGGGCACGATCATTTGCAGAGGATTTGTCAAAATATGAAATCGTTCCTCTGAGTGTGCTAAAAATTGTGTTCTCTGCCCTTTTTAATCATGGGCTTTCCCCCCACTTTTTGCTGTGCCCTGCTTTGCTGGTTTGGTAGGTTATGATATTTATTAAGCACTTACTATATGGTAATCATATAGAGAAGCAGCATGGCTTAGTGGAAAGAGCCTGGGCTTTGGAGTCGGAGGTCATGGGTTTGAATCCCCGCTCTGCCCATGTCTGCTGTGTGACCTTGGACAAGTCACTTAACTTCTCGGAGCCTCAGTTACCTTATCTGTAAAATGGGGATGATGACTGTGAGCCCCACGAGGGACAACCTGATCACCTTGTATCCCCCCAGCGCTTAGAACAGTGCTTTGCATATAGTAAGCACTAAACAAATGCTATTATTATTATTATTAATCACCGCATTTCACACTTGGGTTGGTACAGTCTAATCTAGTCAGACACAATCCCTTTCCTTCTTCGGGGCTCATGATTTAAATTGGGGAGACAGACACACAAAAAATGACAATAATGAATTATAATGGAGTTGTCAAACCGAGATAATGCTGTTAAGATAAGTAAATGAGCAGTTCTTGGCAGGAGGAGTTCTCAGATTCCTCAGCCCTCCAGGCAAACAAATTCCAATAATAACGACAATGTTATTGTAGCATTTGTTGAACGCTTACTATATGCCAAGCGCTGTACTAGATATTGGGCTAAATACAAGATAATTAGGTCAGTCACAGGCCCTGCCCGGCATGAGATTTACAGTCTAAGGTGGAGAAAGAACAGGTTTCAAATTCCCATTTTACAGATGAGGAAACGGAGTCACAGAGAAGTTAAGAGTCCTCCCCAAGGCCACACAGCAGACAAGGCGTGGTGCTGGCATTAGTGTGGTCTGGCTGATAGAGCCCGGGAATTAGGAGGACCTGGGTTCTAATCCCAGCTCCACCACTTGTCTGCAGTATGACATTGGACAAGTCACTTCACTTCTCTGCGCCTCAGTTACCTTATCTGTAAAACGGGGATTAAAAATCTAATCTCCAGGTGAGACGTGGATTATGTCCAACCTGATTAATTTGCATCTAACCCAGTGTTTAGAAAGGCGTCTGGCACATAGTAAGTGCATAACAAATTGGGAAGCAGCATGGCGTAGCGGATAGAGCACGGGCCTGGGCGTCTAAAGGTCATGGGTTCTAATCCCAACTCTGACACTTCATCATCATCATCAATCGTATTTATTGAGCGCTTACTGTGTGCAGAGCACTGTACTAAGTGCTTGGGAAGTACAAGTTAGTACCATTGTTGGTGACACTTGTCTGCTATGTGACCATGGCAAGTCACTTTGCTTCTCTGGGCCTCAGTTACCTCGTCTGTAAAATGGGGTCTGAGACTGCGAGCCCCACGTGGTCCAGTGCTTAGAACGGTGCTTTGCACATAGTAAGCGCTTAATAAATGCCATTATTATTATTATTATTAATAGGGACTGTGTCCAACCCAATTTGCTTGTACCCACCCCGACGCTTAGTACAGTGCTTGGCATGTACTAAGCGCTAAATACCATAATTAAATACCATTAAAAAATGGTCCTTTAACTCCCAGGTGCATGTTCTTTCCACTTAGCCCACGGTGTTTCTCTCTCTGCTTCCCCCGCTTTCTAAACATTGTCAAAGCTTCTGGTGATTAGTGTTCTGGACTCTAAGGGAAGTGCTGCTTTCTAAACATTGTCAAAGTTTCCGATGAGCGGGGTTCTCGACTCTAAGGGTAGCGGGTTCAGGAAGCAGGCAACAGTGACCTCAGAGCTCCTGGTTATGAAGAGGTTCTAGCCTACCTGGCTCTCAGTCCCACGGGCTGTGCTCTATTAAACCGCTCTTCTGTACTGTGCTAAAACCTGAATTTAAAACCATCCCTTCTAGAGTGCTTGCCAATCCCTTCTAGAGTACATTGCCAAGATCCACCCTTTCCTCTCCATCCAAACCGCTACCCTGCTCGTTCAAGCTCTCATCCTATCCCGTCCGGACTACTGCATCAGCCTTCTCTCTCATCTCCCATCCTCGTGTCTCTCCCCACTTCAATCCATACTTCACGCTGCTGCCTGGATTGTCTTTGTCCAGAAACGCTCTGGGCATGTTACTCCCCTCCTCAAAAATCTCCAATGGCTACCAATCAATCTGCGCATCAGGCAGAAACTCCTCACCCTGGGCTTCCAGGCTGTCCATCACCTTGCCCCCTCCTACCTCACCTCCCTTCTCTCCTTCTCCAGCCCAGCCCGCACCCTCCGCTCCTCTGCTGCTAATCTCCTCACCGTGCCTCGTTCTCACCTGTCCCGCCATCGACCCCCGGCCCACGTCATCCCCCGGGCCTGGGATGCCCTCCCTCTGCCCATCCACCAAGCCAGCTCTCTTCCTCCCTTCAAGGCCCTACTGAGAGCTCACCTCCTCCAGGAAGCCTTTCCAGACTGAGCCCCTTCCTTCCTCTCCCCCTCGTCCCCCTCTCCATCTCTCCCATCTTTCCTCCTTCCCTTCCCCAAAGCACCTGTATATATGTATATATGTTTGTACATATTTATTACTCTATTTATCTTACTTGTACATATCTATTCTATTTATTTTATTTTGTTAGTATGTTTGGTTTTGTTCTCTGTCTCCCCCTTCTAGACTGTGAGCCTGCTGTTGGGTAGGGACTGTCTCCATGTGTTGCCGACTTGTACCTCCCAAGCGCTTGGTACAGTGCTCTGCACTGTAAGTGCTCAATAAATACAATTGATTGATTGATTGTGAGCTCGTTACGACCGAGGAACGTGTCCACTAATTCTGTTTCACTGTACTCCTGAGCACTTAGTATAGTTATCTGCACATAGAAGTAGCGTGGTCTAGTAGAAAGAGATTGGGCCTGGTAATCAGACGACCTGTGTTCTAATCCCGGCTCTGCCACCTGTCTGCTGTGGGACCTTGGGCAAGACGCTTCACTTCTCTGTGCCTCAGTTTCCTCACCTGTAAAATGGGGAGTAAGACTGAAAGCCGCATTTGGGACAAGGACTGTGCCCAACCTGCTTATCTTATATCTACCCCAGTGCTTAGTACAGTGACTGGCACATAGTAAACAATAAATGCTATCGATTGACTGATCCCCTAAAATTGGCCAATTCAGAATGGAAAAGAATTCATCCTTTCCTCATTTTATTGGTGACTAGATTTGCCTCCTATCTCTCTAAATAAGCTCTGGGGTAGAAAGAATTACCTTTCTCATTATTTTTTCTTCAACTGCCATCCCCCATACCAGGTTTCTTATTCTGTTGCTTACAGTACTCAGAGGAAGAAGTTAAGAGCTGCTCTGAGGGCTGGAGGGAGACAGGTTGAAAGATAAAATCTTGATTTTTTTTTACTTGTTCCCCCTTCCCCTACTTTTTCCATCCTAAACCCCACCCTATTTTTTAACCCCTGTTTGCATAGAGTGGAACGGGAGAGGGAAGAGAAGAAGGGGTGACCTGGTTTTAGCAGCCAAAGTTATCAGTGCAACTGGGTAGATAAGTAGTTGAAAATTCATTCATTCAATCGTATTTATTGAGCGCTTACTGTGTGCAGAGCATTGTACAAAGCACTTGGGAAGTACAAGTCGGCAACATATAGAGACGGTCCCTACCCAACAACAGGCTCACAGATAATCCTTTGAATTTACTAAATTCATATCCCCAGAAAATTGTCTTGGTTTTGGAGCAATAGCAGAGCATTTGTTTTAAATTAAAGTGATTAGTAGAAGACAATATTGGGTTTTTTTTTTTTGTGCTATTGCCTTTCATACAGGACACAACTGGTTACTGGAAAAATTATTTTAGGTGGAAACATTCAAAAGGTGGAACAAACTTTCTATTGGAACAATGCTACAAATGGGGATTAGTGCTTGAACCTGGGTTGGATATCCCATTTTTACCAAAATGACCTTGAATTATAATAGTAATGATGGTGTTTGGTATTAAGTGCTTACTATGTGTGAAGCGCTGTTCTAAGCGCTGGGGAAGATACAAGCTAATCTGGTTGGACACAGTCCCTGTCCCACATGGGACTTACAGTCTTACCCCCCACTTTACAGATGAGGTAACAGGCACAGAGAAGTGAAGCGACTTGTCCAAAGTCACACGGCAGACAAGGGGCGGAACCAGGATTAGAACCCACATCCTTCTGACTCAGGCCCTGGCCTCTATCCACTAGGCCATGCTGCTTCCCCTTCACTGTGGGCAGGGAATGTTCTACCAATTAAGTCTCCTAAGCATTTAGTACAATGCTCTGTGCACTCAACAAATACCATTAATATAATTGACTTTCACTTTAAAGGAAGTAAAATGAGTTTGTCAAGCCTCTCTGGAGACTCTGCCCATGGATCCATAGCCGCTGCCCTCATAACTTTTCTCCTGTCCCCCTACTTCACTTCCACATCAAGTCTTTGAAAATCATTTCCTCATTCCTTCGCAACTTGCATGTACTTCCACTCCATCTCAACTTCCTTTTCCCCCAAGGCTGGAGAGTGTGAGTGTTGTAAAGTTGGACCACAACCTTCCTCTCTGCCTCTCAAGCCCATAACCTTGGCATCACTCATTCATTCATTCAATCATATTTATTGAGCGCTTACTGTGGGCAGAGCACTGTACTAAGCGCTTGGGAAGTACAAATTGGCAACATATAGAGACAGTCCCTGAATACTGTAAGCAACAGAATAAGAAACCTGGTATGGGGGATGGCAGTTAAAGAAAACATAGTGAGAAAGGTATCTCTTTCTACACCAGAGCTTATTTAGAGAGATAGGAGGCAAATCTAGTCACCAATAAAATGAGGAAAGGATGGATTCTTTTCCATTCTGAATTGGCCAATTTTAGGGGATCAGTCCATCGATAGCATTTATTGTTTACTATGTGCCAGTCACTGTACTAAGCACTGGGGTAGATATAAGATAACATGACTCACATATTCAAACTGTCACCAAATTCTATGGGAAGGGCACATGTCTGCTAATTCTGCTGTATTGTGCTCTCCCAAGAGCTTAGTAAAGTGCTCTGCACATAGGTGCGCAGTAAATATTATTGATTGATCGATTCTACCTCTGCAACATCTTTAGAATCTGTCCCTTCCTTACCATCCAAATTGTTACCTCATCATCATCATCAATGGAATTTATTCATTCATTCATTCAATCATATTTACTGAGCGCTTACTTTGTGCAGAGCACTGTACTAAGCGCTTGGGAAGTACAAGTTGGCAACATATAGAGATGGTCCCTACCCAACAACAGACTCACAGGCTAGAAGGGGGAGACAGACAACAAAACAAAACATGTGGACAGGTGTCAAGTCGTCAGGACAAACAGAAATAAAGCTAGATGCACATCATTAACAAAATAAATAGAATAGTAAATATGTACAAGTAAAATAGAGTAATAAATCTGTACAAACATATATACAAGTGCTGTGGGGAGGGGAAGGAGGTGAGGAAAAAGGGGGCTCAGTCTGGGAAGGCCTCTTGGAGGAGGTGAGCTCTCAGTAGGGCTTTGAAGGGAAGAAGAGAGCTAGCTTGGCGGATGTGTGGAGGAAGGGCATTCTAGGCCAGGGGGAGGACATGGGCCGGGGGTCGACGACGGGACAGGTGAGAACGAGGTACAGTGAGGAGGTTAGCGGCGGCAGAGGAGCGGAGGATGCAGGCTGGGCTGGAGAAGGAGAGAAGGGAGGTGAGGTAGGAGGGGGCAAGGTGATGGACAGCCTTGAAGCCAAGAGTGAGGAGTTTTTGCTTGTTGCATAGGTTGACAGGCAGCAACTGGAGATTTTTGAGGAGGGACATAACATGCCCAGAGCGTTTCTGCACGAAGACGATCCGGGCAGCAGCGTGAAGTATAGACTGAAGTGGGGAGAGACAGGAGAATGGGAGATCAGAGAGGAGGCTGTTGCAGTATAATAATGGCATTTATTAAGCACTTACTATGTGCCAAGCACTGTTCTAAGCGCTGGGGAGGTTACAAGGTGAGCACTTACTATGTGCAGAGCACTATAATAAGGACTTGGGAGAGTGCAATACAACAAGAGTGGGTAGATGCCTTAACTACTGCATCAGCCTCCTCAATTACCTCCCTATCTCAATTAACCAAATCAATAGTATTCATTGAGTGCTCACTGTGTGCAGAGCACTGTACTACGCACTTGGGATTGTACAATATAACAGAGTTGGTAGACCCATTCCCTGTCCACATTGGCTTACTCTCCCCACCCCAGTCCATACTTCCCTCTGCTGTCCAGATCATTTTTCAAAAAAAATTTCAGTTCATATCTCCCACTCCTTCCCACATCTCCAATGGTGGCCCATCCACCTCAGCATCGATCAGAAACTTCTTACTACCTGCTTTCAGACGCTCAATCGGCTTTCCCCTTTCTGCTTATTGCTCTATTGTCCTCTTCCAGGAACTTAATACAGTGCTCTGCACACGGTAAGCACTCAAATACGATTGAATGAAGAATTGTCATCATCATCAATGGTATTTAATGAGTGTTTGCACATCTATTCCATAGGACCTTCCCTGACTAAGCCCTCATTTCCCCCATGCACCCTCCCTTCTTCGACACCTATATATATTTGGATCTGTACCCTCTAAGCATTTGATATTAGCACTTAGTATAGCGCTCTGCACACAGTAAGTGCCCAATAAGTACGATTGAATGAATTTGCTACTCACTCCACCCTTAGCCCCAAAGCACTTATGTATCTATCCTTCACTCTGCCTTTTCCCTTATCTGTAATTTATTTTAATGCAGGCCTCCCCCTGTACACTGAGCTTCTCATAGGCAGGATCATGTCCACCAACTCTCACGTATTCTACTTTCCCAAGCACTTAATACAGTGCTGTGCACACAGAGAGCACTCAATCAATATCATTGTATGATCAATCCATCTATTGTAGAGCGGGAATTGGATTTACATTCAGAAAGAGCATAAGCCCCTTTCATCTTAACTCCAAATGTCTCAAGTCAAAACCTGCTTGTTTGGAAAGAAATCCACGATCCTTACTCAATTACGTTTTTATACCCTTTGGCCTGCGTACTATTCTTTGGTGATTTTATAGAAAGTGAAAACTATGGGCATTCTGATATTGCAGTTGGGGTTGGGTGTGGCCAGAGCACTTACTGCTCTCCTTTGTCCTCAAAGTAATTTGCTTAAGAGCTTCATCAGATGGGTCCTCTCGCACATATTACCCCTTGCTCCTGTGTTCCTGTATGGCAAGCTTTCTTCAAACCGTAATAAATTACTTCCCTACTTCTTTCTCCCTGACATTTATCATCAGGACTCTTGAGGGAGTTTGATTCGATCTGACTTTGGGGATTCTTACTGAATCTCTGATCAGGCTGGGTCCTCTTTCTTTAAGTGAATTTTGGTGCTGTCCTGCTCAACCCTTTTTATGCTACAGGCGACTCTCAACTCTCCTCTGGTTTCTTCTTAGAACACTTCAGAACCAGCATTTATAACTCTAGAGAAGCAGCAAGGCCAGTGGAAAGAGCACAGGCTTGGGACTCAGAGGACCTGGGACCTGGGTCCTAGTCCTGGCTATGACACTTGCCTGCTGTGAGACCTTGGACAAGTCACTTAACTTCTCTGTGCTTCCTCATCTGCAAATGGGGACGAATACTTCCTCCCCCTTCCTCCTTAGACTTTGGGGCAAGCACTGTGCCTGACCTGATTATCTTGTTTCTACCCCAGTGCTCCTCTATGAGGCCTTCCCTCTTTTCCTTTTCTTCAACTCCCTCCTGCCTGACTTGCTCTCTTTATTCTTCCACCACCACCCCTCCCCACCCCACAGCTACTTATGTACATATCTGTAATTTATTTCTTTATATTAATGTCTGTCTCCCCCTTTAGACTGTAAGCTAGTTGTGAGCAGGGAATAGTTCTGTGAATTCTGTTGTATTGTACTCTCCCAAGCGCTTAATACAGTGCTCTGCACACAGAGAGTGCGCAATAAATCCAACTGACTGCCTTCTTAGTATAGCCCTTGACACCTAGTATTTTCAAAATACCACAATTATTACCATTATTATTACTAGAAATTCCTGAAGTTATTACATTTCCCTCTTCTTGCAGTTTATTATTTATTTATTATTGAATTATGCTAATTCAAGCTCTCATCCTATCCCGTCTGGACTACTGCACTAGCCTTCTCTCTGATCTCCCATCCTCGTGTCTCTCTCCACTTCAATCCATACTTCATGCTGCTGCCCGGATTATCTTTGTCCAGAAACGCTCTGGACATATTACTCCCCTCCTCAAAAACCTCCAATGGCTACCGATCAATCTGCGCATCAGGCAGAAACTCCTCACCCTGGGCTTCAAGGCTGTCCATCACCTCGCCCCCTCCTACCTCACCTCCCTTCTCTCCTTCTACTGCCCAGCCCGCACCCTCCGCTCCTCCACCACTAATCTCCTCACTGTACCTCGCTCTCGCCTGTCAATCAATCAATCAATCAATCAATCGTATTTATTGAGCGCTTACTATGTGCAGAGCACTGTACTAAGCGCTTGGGAAGTACAAATTGGCATCACATAGAGACAGTCCCTACCCAACAGTGGGCTCACAGTCTAAAAGGGGGAGACAGAGAACAGAACCAAACATACCAACAAAATAAAATAAGTAGGATAGAAATGTACAAGTAAAATAAATAAATAAATAAATAGAGTAATAAATATGTACAACCATATATACATATATACAGGTGCTGTGGGGAAGGGAAGGAGGTAAGACGGGGGGATGGAGAGGGGGACGAGGGGAGAGGAAAGAAGGGGCTCAGTCTGGGAAGGCCTCCTGGAGGAGGTGAGCTCTCAGCAGGGCCTTGAAGGGAGGAAGAGAGCTAGCTTGGCGGATGGGCAGAGGGAGGGCATTCCAGGCCCGGGGGATGACGTGGGCCGGGGGTCGATGGCGGGACAGGCGAGAGCGAGGTACAGTGAGGAGATTAGTGGTGGAGGAGCGGAGGGTGCGGGCTGGGCAGTAGAAGGAGAGAAGGGAGGTGAGGTAGGAGGGGGCGAGGTGATGGACAGCCTTGAAGCCCAGGGTGAGGAGTTTCTGCTTGATGCGCAGATTGATCGGTAGCCATTGGAGGTTTTTGAGGAGGGGAGTAATATGTCCAGAGCGTTTCTGGACAAAGATAATCCGGGCCGCAGCATGAAGTATGGATTGAAGTGGAGAGAGACACGAGGATGGGAGATCAGAGAGAAGGCTAGTGCAGTAGTCCAGACGGGATAGGATGAGAGCTTGAATTAGCAGGGTAGCGGTTTGGATGGAGAGGAAAGGGCGGATCTTGGCAATGTTGCGGAGCTGAGACCGGCAGGTTTTGGTGACGGCTTGGATGTGAGGGGTGAATGAGAGAGCGGAGTCGAGGATGACACCAAGGTTGCGGGCTTGTGAGACGGGAAGGATGGTAGTGCCGTCAACAGAGATGGGAAAGTCAGGGAGAGGACAAGGTTTGGGAGGGAAGACAAGGAGCTCAGTCTTCGACATGTTGAGCTTTAGGTGGCGGGCGGACATCCAGATGGAGATGTCCTGAAGGCAGGAGGAGATGCGAGCCTGGAGGGAGGGGGAGAGAGCAGGGGCAGAGATGTAGATCTGGGTGTCGTCAGCGTAGAGATGATAGTTGAAGCCGTGGGAGCGAATGAGGTCACCAAGGGAGTGAGTGTAGATTGAGAACAGAAGGGGACCAAGCACTGAACCTTGGGGAACCCCCACAGTAAGAGGATGGGAGGGGGAGGAGGAGCCTGCAAAAGAGACTGAGAAAGAACGACCGGAGAGATAAGAGGAGAACCAGGAGAGGACGGAGTCAGTGAAGCCAAGGTCAGATAACGTGTTGAGGAGAAGGGGGTGGTCCACAGTGTCAAAGGCAGCTGAGAGGTCGAGGAGGATTAGGACAGAGTATGAGCCGTTGGATCTGGCAAGCAGGAGGTCATTGGTGACCTTTGAGAGCGCAGTTTCCGTGGAATGAAGGGGACGGAAGCCAGACTGGAGGGGGTCGAGGAGAGAGTTGTTGTTGAGGAATTCTAGGCAGCGCGTGTAGACAACTCGTTCAAGGAGTTTGGAAAGGAATGGTAGGAGGGATATGGGACGATAACTAGAAGGTGAGGTGGGGTCAAGAGAGGGTTTTTTTAGGATGGGAGAGACATGGGCATGTTTGAAGGCAGAGGGGAAGGAACCAGTGGAGAGTGAGCGGTTGAAGATGGAAGTTAAGGAGGGGAAAAGGGATGGAGCGAGAGATTTCATAAGATGAGAGGGAATGGGGTCAGAAGCACAGGTGGCCGGAGTAGCACTTGAGAGGAGGGAGGAGAGTTCCTCTGAGGATACCGCTGGGAAGGATGGGAGAGTAGCAGAGAGTGTTGAGAGCCGGGGGGTTGGAGAAAGGGGGGAAGAGACTTTGGGGAGGTCGGACCTGATGGATTTAATTTTGTTGATGAAGTAGGAGGCCAGATCGTCGGGGGTGAGGGAAGGAGGAGGGGGAGGAACCGGGGGCCTGAGAAGGGAGTTGAATGTACGGAAGAGCTGGCGGGGGTGATGGGCCTGGGTGTCAATAAGGGAGGAGAAATAGTTTTGTCTGGCAGAAGAGAGGGCTGAGTTAAGGCAGGAAAGGATAAACTTGAAGTGAACGAGGTTGGCATGGTGTTTAGACTTTCGCCAGCAGCGTTCAGCAGCTCGAGCATAAGAGCGAAGGAGGCGGACAGTGGCAGTGATCCAGGGCTGTGGGTTAGTGGTGCGAGAGCGGCGAAGGGAAAGGGGAGCGAGCGAGTCTAGCTGAGTAGAAAGGGTAGAGTTGAGAGCAGTAATCTGATCATCAAGACTGGGTAGAGAGGAGAGGGCGGCGAGGTGGGGTGTGAGGCGCTCCGAAAGATGGGTGGGGTCCAGAGAGCGGAGATCTCTGTGAGGGAGTAATACGGATTTACAGGGGAAAGGAGTGTGAGTGAGGAGGCAGGTGAGAAGATTATGATCAGAGAGAGGGATCACAGAGTTGGTGAGGGTGGACACAGTGCAGCGGTAGGAGATGATGAGGGGGTCCCGCCATTGACCCCCGGCCCACGTCATCCCCCGGGCCTGGAATGCCCTCCCTCTGCCCATCCGCCAAGCTAGCTCTCTTCCTCCCTTCAAGGCCCTGCTGAGAGCTCACCTCCTCCAGGAGGCCTTCCCAGACTGAGCCCCTTCTTTCCTCTCCCCCTCGTCCCCCTCTCCATCCCCCCGTCTTACCTCCTTCCCTTCCCCACAGCACCTGTATATATGTATATATGGTTGTACATATTTATTACTCTATTTATTTTACTTGTACATTTCTATTCTACTTATTTTATTTTGTTGGTATGTTTGGTTCTGTTCTCTGTCTCCCCCTTTTAGACTGTGAGCCCACTGTTGGGTAGGGACTGTCTCTATGTGATGCCAATTTGTACTTCCCAAGCGCTTAGTACAGTGCTCTGCACATAGTAAGCGCTCAATAAATATGATTGATTGATTGATTGATTATTCATATCTCATTCCATATTTATTCATATTTCATTCCATCATATTTATCGAGTGCTTGCTGTGCACAGAGTACTGTATTAAGCACTTGGGAGAGTACAATACAACAATAAACAGACACATTTACTGCCCACAAAGAGCTTACAGTCTAGCAGTGTGGCTCAATGGAAAGAGCCCAGGCTTTGGAGTCAGAGGTCATGGGTTCAAATCCCAGCTCCACCAATTGTTAGCTGTGTGACTTTGGGCAAGTCACTTAGCTTCTCTGTGCCTCAGTTACCTCATCTGTAAAATGGGGATGAAGACTGTGAGTCCCACGTGGGACAATCTGATCACCTTGTATCCTCCCCAGCACTTAGAACAGTGCTTTGCACATAGTAAGCGCTTAACAAATGCCATCATTATGATTCTCTGTGCCTCAGTTACCTTATCGGTAAAATGGGGATTAAGATTGTGAGCCCCACGTGGGATGACCTGATCACCTTGTATCTCCCCAGCGCTTAGAACGGTGCTTTGCACATAGTAAGCACTTAACAAATACCCTCATTATTAGCACATCCTACAACTCCAAGATCAGATAAGAGATGAGCAGGAGAGTAAGAAATTACCATGTGTACCTGCTTTATTGTTGTATTCTCCCAAGCACTTAATACATTGCACTGTAAGTGCTTGATAAATACCATTAAACTTCATGCCAACAGTTCAGCTCGGGGACTCGTCCACAGAGAGCAAGGTTCACCGTGGGCTAGAAATGATCCCGGATGTCACAAATTCCTTCCATTCACCTCGGAGTTGGGGTGGAACGAGGTTCGAATTCTCAAACATACGTCCTCCATTAGAAGTCTTGAAAGCAGGCCAAGAACTGTTTGAATTTTCCGGCTGGAAGAATTATTGCGACAAATGGAAGAGTCAATTCCGGATTAAGGGAAGGTGGTGGTATCTGTTATCACTACACCAGGTGGACATTTAGGAGCCCATGAAGCCCAGAGCAATAAATCCTCTAAATATATCCTGCATTCAATCCATCCATCACTGACTCTACCCTTTATGAAAAAGCGTACGTTCCACACTTCACCTCAAATGAGAGGCTCAAACTGAATGAATTCTACACTGTGCGGAACTATAAAGGAACCCCCATTCCAGCTATTTCCTTGTTCGATTTACAGATTTTAAGGCACTGCATAGGCTCCTCAAAATACTTTTTTTAATTGGTAGATTAATTTTTTAAGATCCCAGAGAATTATAATAGGTCATTCTGTGAGCTCAATTATTAAATAACGGGTTTCAAAAATGATTGATTTGCTCATTCAAATAAGATTACATTTTTCAGGGTTTTTTTTTTTTCCTGGGAGATAAAATTATTCGAGCAACGCATCTTGCCCCCGAGATTTCAAATCCCTTACATTGGACGAATAATACTACGATTTGTTCGTTAAATTGTATTTTGAAAAGTGCAAAGGAGGGAGGGCCACAGTTGGGAGGATGTGGCTGGGATCTCTCTTCACTCTCCCCATCCTCCTACCCCCGTGGCTCTTTATGCTTGCCAACTTCAGTGTAGTGGATAGAGCCTGGGCATCAGAAGGTCATGGGTCCTAATCCCAGCTCTGCCATTTGTCTGCTGTGGGACCTTGGGCAAGTCACTTCACTGGGCCTCAGTCACCTCCTCTGTTAAATGAGGATGGAGATTGTGAGCCCTTTGCAGGACAGGGACCCAATTTGCTTGTATCCACCCCAGAGCTTAAGATAGTGCCTGGCACACAGTAAGCAAATAACAAATACCCCGATTATTACATTATTATTATTACATCTCTCTAATTCCCTCCCTGAGTGCCCCGCTATCTGTCACTGCCCCATTAATTGGCAGTGCCATAGACCAGAATTATTTTAAACCAATGAACTATGAAAATTAAGTCCCCCCCCAGGTCTCAACCCCCTTAGAACATCAGGAAAAGACAAGTCATTTCCTCTGCCTTCTACTATTAAGGTCAAAATGATTAAATCTAATGGACAGCAGAGACAAGGCATATCTGGAGAGGAGCAAAACCGATTGTCTTGAATATTAGAGTGTGTTCTCTGCTGCCTAGGATGGTCTCTCTGTTTACAGCTTTCAGTGTTTTCTGTTGTGGTGATTTAATGTGTAAACACACACACACACACACACCGCCCCCGCCCCCCCTTGGTTTTGAATCACATCACTTTACCAGAAATCTCACGGAACACGTTTCTCCTTTCAACAGGCTGATTTCCTCCGTCTCATCCTGACTTTCAGAGATGAGCAATAGGAATTACACTCCCCAAAACAAGGAACATATCTCCTCATGATGTCGCGATCTGTATCTCCTACTTACCTTCCGTCTTGGAAAAGACATGGAGGGAGATTATTAGGATGGCATTTTGACTGTAGTTTCCAGATGCGGATTTCTAACCGTGGCCATTAATGTTCATTACAAATAGGCCATGACTAGGCAAGGCCGGGGGACCTGACTAGCTTGTATCTACCCCAGCATTTGGTAAAGGGCTTGGTACCCAGTAAATGTTAAATACCACCATCATTATTAGTTGTTATAATTACTATCAGTAGTATCATTAATAATGAGAAGCAGTATGGCCTGGTGGAAAGAGCAGAGAACTGAGAATCAGAGGATCTGGGTTCTAATCCCAGCTCTACCATATACCTGCTCTGTGATCCTGGGCAAGTCAACTTCTTTGTGCCTCAGCTCCCTCCTTTGAAAACTGGGGATTCAATACCGGATCTCCCTCCTGCTTAGACTGTGAGGAACATGAGAGGCCAGATTATCTCGTATCTACCTCAGTGCTTAGTACAGTGCCCGGCACATAGCAAACACAACAAATCCCACAGTTATGAACCCAATGGGTTTGAGCCCAAGTCCACCCTGGGCTCGGTGGTGAAGTTGAGGGAGGCAAAACCATGAGCAACAATGCTGCTAACCAAGAGCAGGCAAGGGACAGGAGTTGAACCAGCAATCCTAGAAGACCTCCGTCCACTGTGCGTTAATCAATCAATCATATTTATTGAGCGCTTACTGTGTGCAGAGCACTGTACTAAGCGCTTGGGAAATACAAGTTGGCAACATATAGAGACAGTCCCTACCCAACAGTGGGCTCACAGTCTAAAAGAGTGGGTTCACAGTCTAAAAGAGAAGTGAAATGACTTGCCCAAAGTCACGCAGCTGGCAATTGGTGGTCGAGATTTGAACCCATGACCTCTGCCTCCAAGGCCAGTGCTCTTTCCACTGAGCCACGCTGCTTCTTTGTTAATGATCTTCCCGCATTGCCACCAGATCCAGTCTCCCTGCAGGGGTTCCTGGCATTCCTAAAAGCCTCTGTATACTTACAGGATTCCTGTGGACTCAGTCAGGCCCCACCTTGCTCCCTTGGCATAGTGGCTCCATGCCCGGCCCATGCCCATCCGAAGGGCAAGCAAGAAAGGCTTATTGAGGAACTTTGGAAAGTTTGAGGAAAATTCATTCATTCAGTGATATTTACTGAGCACTTACTGTGCGCAGAGCACTGTACTAAGCACTTGGAAGAGGGTTCTAATCCCAGCTCTGCCACTTGTCCGCTGGGTGACCTTGGGCCAGTCCACTTCTCTGGGTCTCAGTTACCTCATCTGTAAAATGGGGATTAAGACTGAGCGCCCTATGTGGGACAGCGATTATGTCCAACCTGATTGTCTTCTGTCTACGCCAGGGCTTAGTACAGTGCCTAGCACATAGTAAACACTAAAGAAATACCACAATTACTATTATTATTACAGTATAACAGGCATATTCCCTTCCTCCAACTAGCTCACAGCCTAGAGGGGAGATGGACATTAATATAAATAAATTGCAGATATGGACATAAGTGCCGTGGGGCAGGAAGGGGGTGGAGTGATGAATAAAGGGAGTAATCCAGGGTGATGTAAAAGAGAGTTGGAGGAGAGGAAAGGGAAGTTTAGTCAGGAAAGCTTGGCCCCTGCCCAAGCAAGAATGGCTCAACTAAGGCATTTTTGGAAGTTTGAGGAATGTCACAGAACATTCAAGCCATTTCGTAAATAATGGGGTCCAGCGGGGATGGCAGAGGACCAGAGAAAAACAGTACAGCCATGAGAAGCGGCAGTCTTCTTCTCATTGTCGGCTCATTGTGGGCAGGGAACATGTCTACCATCTCTACCGTACTCTCCCAGGTGCTTAGTAAAGTGCTCTGCACACAGTAAGCATTCAATAAAGCAGCATGGCTCAGTGGAAAGAGCACGGGCTTGGGAGTCAGAGTTCATGGGTTCTAATCCCGGCTCTGCCACATGTCAGCCGTGTGACCTTGGGCAAGTCACCTCACTTCTCTGAGTCTCCGTTACCTCCTATGTAAAATGGGGATTAAGACTGTGAGCCCCACATGGGACAACCTGATCATCTTGTATCCCCCACCCCCCCAGCACTTAGAACAGTGCTTTGCACATAGTAAGCACTTAAATGCCATTATTATTATTAATAAATGATTGATTATTTGATCGATTAAATAGAAAGTGTTTGTCTTCCTCTAAGATGAAAAGCTACTCAAGTCAAGGGACCATGTCAACCTGACCCCGCATAACTTCCCAATCTCCTAGCTAGTCGTTACTCGGGAGAATGTTGGTGGCTCCTAAATCACGGTGTGGCCTAGTGGATAGAGCATGGGCCTGGGAGTTGGAGGACTTGGATTCTAATCCCAGCTCTGCTTCTTGTCTGATGTGTGACCTTGGACAAGTCACTTCACTCAGGGCCTCAGTTACTTCAACTGCAAAATGGTAATTAAGACTGTGAGCCTCATGTGAGATAGGAACTGTGTCCAACCTGATTATCTTGTATCTCCCCAGGTATTAAGTACTGTCCCTGGCATAGAGTAAGTGCTTAACAAATTTTAATTAAAAAAAAGAAAGAAAGAAATCACCAATTAATTTTTGGTGTAAATTCTGTTTTTTTTTTTTTTCTTTAACCATGAATTCACTTGTCTGTTTTTCATCATTCCTCCTCCTGTTAGCTTTTACCTGGGCCTGGGGAAGGGTCCTGGAGGTAATTTCTTGAAAGTAAGTTAGGTGGAACCTCAGCGTTCATGGACTGTACTGGCTGCTTATGGTTTTTGAAGGATTGGCTAGAAAAGCAGCATGGCCTAGTGGAAAGAACAAGGGCCTGGAAATAAGAGAAGCTGGGTTCTAATCCCTGTTCTGCCAAATGCTTGCTGGGTGACTTTGGGCAAGTCACATCACTTCTCTGTGCATCAGTTTTATCACCTGTAAAATCATCATCATCATCAATCGCATTTATTGAGCGCTTACTATGTGCAGAGCACTGTACTAAGTGCTTGGGAAGTACAAATTGGCAACATATAGAGACAGTCCCTACCCAACAGTGGGCTCACAGTCTAAAAGGGGGAGACAGAGAACAAAACCAACCATACTAACAAAATAAAATAGAATAGATATGTAGAAATAAATTAAATAAATAGAGTAAAAAAAATATGTACAAACATATATACATATATACAGGTGCTGTATAAAATGTATAAAATAAGGATAAATACCTGTTCTTCCTTCTACAAGAACTGTGTGTCCAACCTGATAAACTTGTATCTACTCCAACACTTAGAACAGTCCTTGACATATATTAAGTGCTTAATATAATAATAATAATAGTCTGTAAGCTCCTCTGTAGACTGCAAGCTTCTACTGGTTAGTGATCGCATCTACCAACTTTTATATTATACTTTCCCAAGTGCTTAGTACAGTGCTCCGCCCATATTAAATGCTCATTAAATGCCATGGATTGATAGACTGGAGGTGTCAGCTCCTTGGCTCATTGATTGGCAAGATTGCTTCTAACCTGTTTCACATATTCTGTCAGCCCAGTAAGGCTTTGATGTTTCTGCCTTCTCAAAGGCTGAAAAATATACACCAAGACAACTGAGTGTATTTTGTTTTTAACAAAACCTTCAAGGATTACTCTTTGAATATCATTTTTCATCAAAGTAAGAAAATTATTAAATCTTGGCATAGAATTAAATATATTTTGATAAAGCAGAAAACATTGACTTCCAGTGCTTTTAAAGTAACTATCTTTGTAATAGGGGACAAAACGCTATTTTCCTCTCTGAAAATGGCCCTATTTTTATTCATTCCATCTTTCTTCTCGGTTACTTACGAGAAAGATAAATATATTTAATAGACATCAGGGACTGCACACATATAGGTAATAATGAAAGTCTTTCCATTAGTGACATTAGCATTTTTTTCTTTCTTTTCGCTCTCTCTCTCTTTTTTTTTTTTTTTTGAATTTCCAGAGGAAGCTGTAATCAGATTGAGCTATTACAGGGCATTTCAATAAATCACATAGCATTTTAGTTAATTACCTTGAACCCTCGAGTAGTGAAAGAGGAGAGACAGAGAGAAATTGCAGCGGTCAGATAAGCGTAACTGCTGAATCCAAGACTGCTTAAGAAATCTCTTTCCTCCTCACTCCCAAAACTCCTTGAGCAACTCCCAAGCCCCGTCGCTCCATCTCTGCTGCTAGTCTAGACTTCAAATCCATCTGCGCACCTGCATAGTTTTATTCCCATTTGGAAATTTGGTTCCTGTTCCTTGGTAATCCGATTCAAGGCAGCCCGGCACCTACATTGTGGTTTGGGGTTAATAGGGTAATAAGAAGAAAACATCAACTCCAACATGCAAAGAAGGAAGTCTGGGGAGGACAGCAGTAGCCAGGGCAATGCAGTGAACTGGAGAGAGGAGTAACAAATCATCTGAAATTGAATGTCTAAAAGCCAATCGCCTCCTGTTCCCAAAATTGAAATCAACCCATCCATAACCTAAACCATCAAGACACCTCATTAGGGCTGGGGTCAGGATTAGTGCCACTGAATAGAGGTCTGTATTGGATTCAGGCGATGATTAGACCCGCCCTTAATTTAGCATTTCTCAAGCAGATGTGGTGATGCTTGACCATCTGATATTTAATTTTAGGTGATTTGTTGGTCTGTCATTCTGGATGCTGCAATTCTCTGAGTGTGTCTTTTATTTCTTGTGCTTTCTAGTTTTCTTTCCTAATAGGAATAAAAAGTGTGGGAAGCAGCATGGCATAGTAGCTAGAGAACGGGCCTGAGAGTTGGAAGGTCATGGGTTCTAATCCCAGCTCTGCCACTTGTCTGCAGTGTGGCCTTGGGCAATTCACTTCACTTCCCTGGGCCTCAGTTACCTCATCTGTAAAATAGGGATTAAGACTGTGAAGCCTATGCGGGATAGGGACTATGTCCAACCCGATTTGCTTGTTTCCACCCCGGCACCTAGTACAGTGCCTGGCACATAGTAAGCACTTAAATGTCATAACTACTAATTATGAATTACAAATCGGGTCAGTCACAGTTCCTGTCCCACATGGGGCTCACAGTCTTTATCCCCATTTTACAGATGAGGGAAATGAGGCACAGAGAACTGAGTATTATTACTATTATTTTAAGACACTCCAGACTGTAATCTCACTGTGCCCGGGGAGTATGTGTGTTTATTATTATATTGTACTCTCCCAAGTTTTTAGTACAGTGCCCTGCACACCGTAAGCACTCAATAAATGATTGAATGAATGAACGAATGAATGAAGGACCCCAAACTTCCCTAAACAGTGATGCTTCTGTCATTTGATATCAGAATTCCAAAGCTCCTGAAATTGCCACAGGATGAAAGAGAGAGGAGCCACACTCTGTACTACTTCCAATCCACTTAGGGAGGCTACTTTTTGATTGCACTCTCCTGAGTGCTTAGGACAGAATAAGCGCTCAGTAAATACTGAGTGAATGACTATTTTAAACCTGCTTTGCCCCAGACTCTGGGGCTGAGAGAACCCCAGGTTTGAATGTGTGGTATAATGGAAACTAAGTGAATTTAATAACATCAACAACAATAATAATATAATTAATGTAAAATTACTAATAATCGTTGTTGTGTTTGTTTAGCACTTTAGTACCAGCTTTATTCATTAATTCATTCATTCAATCGTATTTATTGAGATCATACATATACAGAGCACTGTACTGTTTGAGAGCATATAATAAAACAATAAACACTTTCTTGCCCACAAGGAGCTTACAGTCTAGAGGGGGAGACAGACATTAATATAAATAACTTACAGATATGTACATAAGTGCTGTGGGACTGGAAGAAAGGATGAATAAAGGGAGCAAGTCAGGGCGACAGAAGGGAGTGGGAGAAGAGGAAATGGGGGCTTAATCAGAGAAGGCCTCTTGGAGATGTGCCTTCAACAAGTAGTAATCCTCTTTTCTACGTGCTGGGGTAGATCAATCAATCATTGGCATTTATTGAGCATTGACCGTACATACAGCACTGTACTAAGTGTTTGGGAGGGCAAAGTATAACAGTGTGGGTAGATACATTCTCTGCCCACCGTCTAGAGGGGGATAGACACAGAAGCAGAGCCGAGCACAATCCCTGCCTCACATGAAGTTCATTGTCTATGGGGGGAGAGAGAACGGGTATTTAATCCCCATTTTACAGATAAGGCAACTGAAGCACAGAGAAGTTAAGCAACGTGTCCAAAGTCACACAGCAGACTAGCAGAGGAGCTGGAATTCCAACTCTGTTCTCCTTGGTCCGGGCTCTTTCCGTAGTAGGCCTCACTGCCACACTTTTACTGACGCGGAGCCCACACACCCATCCAGTCCTCTTCCTCTTCCCCCTAAGCAGTTAACAGTTTCTATGAAGGCCAAGTTCTCTGCAGGGATGGAACATTCAGACCACAACCATAGTTCCTGTCAAAGCAGGAACAGCCCAAAGATTTTACAGACCCTTCTCTACCGGCGATGTACAGTGATTTTAATCCAACAATTGTACTTATTGAGCACTTACTCTATGCAGAGCACTGCTCTAAACACTTGGGAGAGTACAAAACGACAGAGATGGTAGAGACATTCCCTTCCCTCAAGGAGCTGTCAGTCTAGGGAGGGATACCCAGCGCTTAGAACAGTGCTTTGCACATAGTAAGCGCTTAATAAATGCTATTATTATTATTATACACAGACATTAAAATAAATTATGGTTATGTACATCAACTTGTACTTCCCAAGCACTTAGTACAGTGCTCTGCACACAGTAAGTGCTCAATAAATATGATTGATGATAATGATGATGCGTACTTCTGGGCTGAAGGTGGGGTGAATAAAGGGTACAAATCCAAGTACAATGGGGATGCAGAAAGGGAGAGGGAGTAGGGGAGTGGAGGGCTGAGTCGGGAAAGGCCTCTTGGAGGAGATGGGATTTAAATAAGGCTTTGAAGGTGGGGAGAGTGATCATCTGCCAGATATGAATGGGGAGGGAGGGAGTTCATTCACGCAATCATATTGATGGAGTGCTTACTGTGCACAGAGCACTGTACCAAGCCCTTGGGAGAGTACAATACAACAATAAACAGACACATTCCCTGCCCACAATGAGATTACAGTCTAGAGGGGGGAGACAGACATTAGGGTAAATAAATAAATTACAGATAGTGGGACTGGGAGGGGAGAACAACAAAGGGAGCAAGTCAAGACAATGCAGAAGGGAGTAGGAGATGAAGAAATGGGGGCTTAGTCCGGGAAGGCCTCTTGGAGGAGATGTGCCTTCAATACAGCTTTGAGAGGGGGAGAGTAATTGCCTGTTGATTTGAGGAGGGAGGGCATTCCAGGACAGAGGCAGGACAGGTCGAGACGTCATCGGCGAGATGGAAGAGGTCAAGGCACAATGAGAAGGCTAGCATTAGAAGAGCTAAGTGTGCAGGAGGGGTGCAGAGAAGCAAGGTGAGGGAGGAGGGGGCAAGGTGGTGGACTGCTTGAAAACCAATGGTGAGGAGTTTTTGCTTGATGCAGAGGTAGATAGGCAACCACTAGCGTGTTGGATTTAAGTTGTGGATTGAAAGAGAGTGGAGTCAAGGATAATGCCAAGGTTCCGGGCTTGTGAGACAGGAAGGATGGTGATGTCATCTACAGTGATGGGAAAGTCAGGGAGAGGACAGGGTTTGGGTGGGAAGATATGGAGTTTTGTTTTGGACCTGTTAAACCTGAGGTGACAGGAGGGCATCCAAGTAGAGATGTCTTGAAGGCAGAAGGAAATGCGAGGCTGGACAGGGAGAGAGATCAGGGCTGGAGATGTAGATTTGGGTATCAAATCTCCCAGAGGCAGGATGTGGGCAAGGGGTCGGCAGTGAGGTAGATGAAATTGAGGTAGGACAGGTAGGTTGGCATTAGAGGAATGACGGGAGTAGGCTGAGTGGTAGCAGGGAATCAGAGAGGTAACGTAGGAGGGGCAAGGGAATAGAGTGCTTAAAAGCCAATGCTAAGGAGTTTCTGTTGGATGCAGAGACGGATGGGCAACCACTGGATCAATCAATCAATCAATCGTATTTATTGAGCACTTACTGTGTGCAGAGCACTGTACTAAGTGCTTGGGAAGTACAAGTCAGTAACACATAGAGACAGTCCCTACCCAACAGCGGGCTCACAGTCTAGAAGGGGGAGACAGACAACAAAACAAAACATATTAACAAAATAAAATAAATGGAATAAATATGTACAAGTAAAATAAATAGAGTAATAAATATGTACAAACATATATACAAGTTCTGCGGGGAAGGGAAGGAGGTAAGATTGGGGGGATGGAGAGGGGGACGAGGGGGAGAGGAAGGAAGAGGCTCAGTCTGGGAAGGCCTCCTGGAGGAGGTGAGCTCTCAGTAGGGTCTTGAAGGGAGGAAGAGAGCTAGCTTGGCGGATGGGCAGAGGGAGGGCATTCCAGGCCTGGGGGAGGACGTGGGCCGGGGGTCGATGGCGGGACAGGCGAGAGCGAGGTACGGTGAGGACATCAGCGGTGGAGGAGTGGAGGGTGCGGGCTGGGCTGTAGAAGGAGAGAAGGGAGGTGAGGTAGGAGGGGGCGAGGTGATGGGCAGCCTTGAAGCCCAGGGTGAGGAGTTTCTGCCTGATGCGCAGATTGATTGGTAGCCACTGGAGATTTTTGAGGAGGGGAGTAACATGCCCGGAGCGTTTCTGGACAAAGACAATCTGGGCAGCAGCATGAAGTAAGGATTGAAGTGGGGAGAGACACTAGGATGGGAGATCAGAGAGAATGGACTTGAGGAGTGGGGAAGATGTGGACTGAACATCTCCCCACCTAGACCGTGAATTCACTGTGGGCAGGGAACACGTCTACCAATTCTACTGCACTGCACTCTTCCAAGCGCTTATGATTGATTGATTTAACTTTTTTTTAGAAAACAGCTCCAGGTAGCGGAGTGAAGTATGGACAGGAGTGGGGAGAGACGGGAGGCAGGGAGGTCAGCAAAGAGGCTGATACAGGGGTCGAGGCAAGGGGTAAGAAGAGGAAGAATGCCTGGTGGGAGAAGCCAGAGAGCTACGTCCAGAGAAAATATCTGGGAGGTGTTGAGGGAGGGGGAGAATGTGATTTTGCATTGTTGGGTGTGATGATAAGAGCGTGAGGAGACTGTGATGAAAGAGAGATTGGACCTGCAGAATACAGGAGGCCCTGGATAGGAGGAGTTTGGAGAGGCAGGGGGGATGAAGGAGGTTTTTTAAAATGCATCCACTGCTTCGTGTTCCCGGGTCTTAATAGCTTCATTTTTCTTTGGGTAAAAAAGAGCCAGGCTGGTTTCTTTTCCTAACTGTCCCCCGCTCCACATGTTAGAATAGTCTGCAATTGCTACAAATCTTATCAGCACCAGCAGCTTGATTAACATTACAAGGTTCAGGATGTTCAAAATTGCTGCAATCCTAGCCGTCAGAAATATTTATCTCCCCCTCCTGGGTGAACAATAGCTGAAATGAGATATTCATTCCATGGAAAAAATCTTCTAAGGGCCTAGGAACTCAGTTATAATAACAGTATTTGTTAAGCGCTTACTATATGCCAAGCACTGTTCTAAGCACTGGGGTAGATACAAGGGTCATCATGTTGTCCTATGTGGGGCTGACAGTCTTCATCCCCATTTTACAGATAAGGTCAGTGAGGCCCAGAGAAGTGAACTGACTTGCCCAAAGTCACACAGCTGACAAGTGACAAGTGAGAAACAGCATGGCTTAGTAGAAAGTGTTATGGAGCTTCTGTCATTTATATCCCCCCAGTCACTAATCCCCCTCAACTCCTCTCTTATTCCTCCCACTTATTTAGTCACCAAAAACCTCTCGTTCTACCTTCACAACACGGATAAAAATCTCCCCTCTCCCCTCCATCCAAGCTGCTACCACGTCGAGCCAAGCACTTAATCTACCCAGCCTTGAATACTGCATCAGTCTCCTTGCTGACCTCACTGCTTGCTGTCTCTCCCCACTCCAGTCTATTCTTCGCTCAGCTGCCTGGATCAATTTTCCACAAAAAAGTTCAGTCCAAGTTTCCCTTCTCCTCAAGAGCCTCCAGTGGTTGCCCATCCACCTCTGCATCCAACAGAAAAGCCTTACCCTTGGCTTTAAAACACTCAATCAGTTCACCCCTCCCTATCTTACCTCATTGATTTCCTAGAGAAGCAGCATGGCTCAGTGGAAAGAGCATGGGCTTTGGAGTCAGAGGTCATGGGTTCAAATCCTAGCTCTGCCACTTGTCAGCTGTGTGACTTTGGGCAAGTCACTTAACTTCTCTGTGCCTCAGTGACCCCATCTGTAAAATGGGGATGAAGACTGTGAGCCCCCCATGGGACAACCTGATCACCTTGTAACCTCCCCAGCACTTAGAACAGTGCTTTGCACATAGTAAGCACTTAATGCCATCATTATTATTACTACAACCCAGCACACTCACTTCCCTCCTCGAATGCCACACCACTCACTGTACCTCACCACCAACCCTCACCCATGTCCTTCCTCAGGCTTGGAACTCCCTCCCCATATCTGACAGACGATCACTCTCCCCGCCTTCAAAGCCTTATTAATAATGGCACTTGTTAAGCACTTACTACGTGCCAAGCACTGTTCTAAGCACTCAATTACATACAAGTTAATAAAGTTGGACTGAGTTACTGTCCCCCATAGGGCTCACACCCTTAATCCCCAATTTACAGATGAGGTAACTGAGTCCCAGAGAAGTTAAGTGACTTTCCCAGGGTCCCATATCAGTCACACAGCTGAGCCGGGATTAGAACTCAGGTCCTTCCGACTCCCAGGGCCGTGCTCTATCCACTAAGCCATGCTGAAGTTTTTCTCTTCTTAAGATCACATCTTCTCCCAGGCCTTCCCCAAGTATGGCCTCATTTCCCCTACTCCCTCTCCCTTTCTGTGTCACTTCTGAACTTTGATTTGCTCCCTTTATTCACCTCACAGCACTTATGCGGTATCCATAATTTATTTTAATGTCTGTTTTCCACTCGACTGTGAGCTCCTTGTAGGTAGGGAATGTGTTGACCAACTTTGTTATGTTGTACTCTCCCAAGAGCTTAATACAGTACACAGTACTTTCAGTAAATACGATTGATTCATTTATAGAGAAGATGGAGATCATGGGGCCAAAGGTCAATACACTGACCTTCAGTGATCTCACATAGTAAAGCAAACCAAGAATTGTAGGAGGCCTGGATGTGCTCTCAGTTGCTATTGGAGTTTTGGAGGAGACAAGCCCTGTGGCCCAGGGGACTCCTTTGTTGGATTTACTGGCATCTTGGGAAGCTGGAAGGGTTGAAAGGTTGGCACTCGCTCACCTGAAAATCTATTTATCAGTAAATAGTACAGTACAATAGTATACCATACTGCACGTATACAATGTCAAACCAGCTGAGGAAGTAGAATTCTTTGTGGCTTTCATTGAGTGTGCAACTGAGTGGAAATTTCCTGGGGCTTATTGAAAGAGCATTTTCTTAGGCTACTAATACATCCTAGAGCATTCTGAACTTATCATCAACAGTGGCATCCCTCCCATCCCCACAGCATGTATGCATATACCTGTAATTTATTTATATTAATGTCTGTCTCCCCCTCTAGACTGTGGGCTCATTGTGGGCAGGAATGTGTCTGTTATACTGTACTCTCCCAAGAGCTTATTAAAGTGCTTTTCACAGTCGGCACTTAAATGCGATTGAATGAACTGAGCACTTACTATGTCCAGAACACTGCACAAAGCACTTGACAGAGTGTAATAAAATACAACAGGCATGTTCCCGGCTAACAACGAACTTACTATGTAGAGGGGAGGCCGACATTAATATAAATGATTTAACAATTGCTTTATATATCAATTTTACATAAGTAATTTAATACGAAACAACTTTGAGATTAAGCAGAATCAGATGGAAGCAAACACAGATTACAGACCTACATCTATAGTTTGAGTGATGCTAAAGGAAAATTTAATGCCAATCAATGCTCTGCTCAAATATTTATATTTTTTAGGCTTTACTGTTGTGACTTAGTCCCTAATCATTCATTCAATCGTATGTATTGAGCGCTTACTGTGCGCACAGCACTGTACTAAGCGCTTGGGAAGTACAAGTTGGCAACATATAGAGACGGTCCCTGCCCAACAATGGGCTCACAGTCTAGAAGGGGGAGACAGACAACAAAACACGTACACAGGTGTTAAAGTCGTCAGAACAATTAAAGCTATATGCACATATAGCACGGAGAAGCTGCACGGAGAAGCAGCGTGGCTCAGTGGAAAGAGCACGGGCTTTGGAGTCAGAGATCATGGGTTCAAATCCCGGCTCTGCCAACTGTCAGCTGTGTGACTTTGGGCAAGTCACTTCACTTCTCTGTGCCTCAGTTACCACATCTGTGAAATGGGGATTAAAACTGTGAGCCCCCTGTGGGACAACTTGATCACCTTGTAACCTCCCCCAGCGCTTAGAACAGTGCTTTGCACATAGTAAGCGCTTAACAAATGCCATCATCATCATCACATCATTAACAAAATAAATAGAATAGTAAATATGTACAAGTAAAATAGAGTAATAAATCTGTACAAATATATATATATATATATATATACAAGTGCTGTGGGGAGGGGAAGGAGGTAGGGCAGGGGGGATGGGGAGGAGGAGAGGAAAAAGTGGGCTCAGTCTGGGAAGGCCTCTTGGAGGAGGTGAACTCTCAGTAGGGCTTTGAAGGGAGGAAGAGAGCTAGCTTGGCGGATGTGTGGAGGGAGGGCATTCCAGGCCAGGGGAAGGACATGGGCTGGGGGTCGATGGTGGGACAGGCGAGAACAAGGTAAAGTGAGGAGGTTAGCGGCGGCAGAGGAGCGGAGGTTGCGGGCTGGGCTGCAGAAGGAGAGAAGGGAGGTGAGGTAGGAGGGGGCGAGGGGATGGACAGCCTTGACGCCGAGAGTGAGGAGTTTTTGCTTGATGCGTAGGTTGACAGGCAGCCACTGGTGTTTTTTTGAGGAGGGGAGTAACATGCCCAGAGCGTTTCTGCACAAAGATGATCCGGGCAGCAGAGGGAAGTATAGACTGAAGTGGGGAGACACAGGAGGATGGGAGATCAGAGAGGAGGCTGATGCGGTAATCCAGTTGGGATAGGATGAGAAATTGAACAAGCAAGGTAGCTATTTGGATGGAAAAGAAAGGATGGATCTTGGCAATGATGATGCTACATATATCAAGCGTCATACGAAGTACAGTTCACTGTACTGAATTCTGGGGTAAAAAAGATTAGTAGATGGGACACAGTCCCTGTCCCTCAAAGGGTTCACAGTCAAAGGCAGGGAAAACAAATATTTAACCTCCACTTTACAGACAAAGAAGTTGAGGCACAGAGAAGTTAAGTTTGTTTTCCAAACTCATACAGCAGGTAAATGTGGGCGCTGGCATTAGAAGCTGATCATTTCTTTCTTCAGGATACTTGTTAAGTGCTTACTATGGGGCAAACACTGTTCTAAGTGCTGTGCTTTTTCCACAAAGCCACACTGCCTCCCCAACCAATGAGGCTTAGAATACTATATTTCCCAACAACCCTCCTTCAATCAGAAGGAACGTGGTATTGTGGATAGTCAGAAGGACCTGGATTCTAATTCCAGCTCTTCCACTTTAATCATATTTGTTGAGCACTGTGTGCAGAGCACTGTACTAAGCGCTTGGAAAGTACAGTACAGCAAAGAAGAGACAGCCACTGCCCATAAACTCACAGCTGCTCTGTGACCTTCTCGTGGCTCAATGGAAAGAGCATAGGCTTGGGAGTCAGAGGTCATGGGTTCAAATCCCAGCTCTGCCAATTGTCAGCTGTGTGACTTTGGGCAAGTCACTTAACTTCTCTGTGCCTCAGTTACCTCATCTGTAAAAATGGGGATGAAGACTGTGAGCCCCCCATGGGACCTTGTAACCTCCCCAGCGCTTAGAACAGTGCTTTGCACATAGTAAGCGCTTAAAAAATGCCATCATCATTATTACTATTTACTCTACAAGTCACTTCACGTCTCTGGGCCTCAGTTCCCTCATCTGTAAAGTGGAGATTAAGACTGTGAGCCCCATGCGGGACAGGGATTGTGTCAATTTGATTAGTTTGTATCTACCCCAGTGCTAAGTTCAGGGCCTAGAGCGTAGTAAGCATTTAACAAATACCATTTTTTTAAAAAGCAATTAGCCCAGGTATGGAAGCAGAAGCCCTGTCAGGAAGAATTTGAAGGCATTCCTACCACTGCTTCAGGTTAGAGGAACTGGGCAGGCCAGTCAGTTTTAATGCCGTCCACCTTTACATGGTCACCTTGCCCATGTTTCGCTCATTACTGAGCACATCAGAGGGTCATAACCGCACAAAGATGAGTGGCCAATGGTCTCGCAGTATGGAATTTCACATGTGCGGAGCCTCAAAATATGACTGAGTCGGTGAACTTTAACTCATGGCCCTACGTTCCGGGGGCCTTGCGAAATTTAATCTGGCTTTAATAAACAGATGTGCATAGAAATTGCATAATAGCACTGATATGGCATTTCCAGAGAACGGACTTATTGGATCAGGGGAAAGGAAACCCTTTCCCTCTGGCTGCCTCTGAGAGAACGGTTCCCGACACGGTGATCAGTTGGAGCAAGCTGCCAATTTCCCCAGATTGCCGTTTAAACTAGGGCAAGACGGGGCTGAAATTACATCGGAGACATCCGAGCCCGGCGTTCCGCAGAATGGAAACGCTTGCGATATTGGTCTGAGTGGGTTAGGATTTTAGGGTGGGCTTTACAGGGAATGAAAGTGAAGCGCTTTCACCCAGACTGGTCCGGGGGAGAGAGGAGGATGCCGATGCCCTTGTTCATGCTGAAATCCAGCTACCACAAGCCATTTCTCCGTGTTCGGGGCAAGGAGCCCTCCGTACTGGGAGCGAATCCAGTCAGTGACGGACAGACCTGTTTCCTCAGCTCCCCAAAGTGGTTTGAGTCACTAAGAGATCAGACCAGGCAACCCAAAACCTTGGAAACTGGCTGCTTTTTGGGTGTCAGAGGCAGTCCCCACCAGGATATATTATATATATATATATATATATACACATATATATGTATATATTCATTCATTTGTATTTATTGAGCACTTACTGTGAGCAGAGCACTGTATTAAGCACTATATATATATATGTGTGTGTGTATATATATATCGCTTAGTACAGTGCTCTGCTCACAGTAAGCGCTCTCTCTCTCTCTCTCTCTCTCTCTCCATATATATACACAACCTCCTTAAGGGCATATATTCTTTATATATATATAAAGATATATATATATATATCTTTATATATATATATATATATATATATATCTCAAGGAAATTGGTCCCCACTCATTTTGCTCCACTATATATATATATAAAGAAAATATGCCCTGAAGGAGTTTGTGGAGCTAAATGAGTGGGGACCAATTTCCCTGATTCAAATTTGGTATTCCTTTGTGGTTGCTAACAATGAACCAGATTCCCCTGGTGCCTCCCTGCCATTAGTAATCTTTATCTCCATAATCGGGTTGTTTATTCTGCTTTCTAGACCATAACAGCAATTATAATATATGCACACAGGGAAGAAATGGCTTTGTTTTTTCTTCATTGTTGTCGGGTTGGCAAAAGTTTCCTGCAAGGCGGAGACAGACCAGGAGTCGACTCGGTCCAGTGTTTGTTTGGGACTGGAAGCTATATGTTAGCCTCTCCCAAGCACTTAGTACAGTGCTCTGCACAGAGAAAGTGCTCAATAAATCCAATTGAATGAATGAAGTATGGCCTCTTCTGGTTAAGGCTCACTCTGGTGGAGGAAAGGCAGGCTCCCTAGTCAGTCTAGCCTGGGCTCAACGCTTCGGACAAGGTAAGAGCGCTGGTTTCGGATTGGTACAGCCCCTTCTGCCCGTTCAGATCCATCATTTCATTGTGGGTGTGGCGAATGCTCTCTGTATTTTCATTAGAAGGGTTCAAGAGACTAGTTTGGGAGGCAGCATGGCTCAGCAGAAAGAGCCCGGGCTTTGGAGTCAGACGTCATGGGTTCAAATCCCGGCTCTGCCAACTGTCAGTTGTGTGAGTTTGGGCAAGTCACTTCACTTCTCTGCCCATTTTACAGATGAGGTAACTGGGGATTGACCGTGAGCCCCCCGTGGGACAACTTGATTACCTTGTATCTACCCCAGCGCTTAAAACAGTGCTTTGCACATAGTAAGCGCTTAATAAATGCCATCATCATCATTATTATTATTATTGTAACCACCCCAGCACTTAAAACAGTGCTTTGCACATAGTAAGTGCTTAATGCCATTATTATTATTATTATTATTATTGTAACCTCCCCAGTGCTTAGAACAGTGCTTTGCACATAGTAAGCACTTAATAAATACCATTATTATTATTGTAACCTCCCCGGTGCTTAGAACAGTGCTTTGCACATAGTAAGCGCTTAATAAATGTCATTATTATTATTATTATTATTATTATTATAACCTCCCCGGCGCTTAGAACAGTGCATTGCACATAGTAAATGCTTAATAAATGCCATTATTATTATTATTATTATTATAGTTTCTCTAATCTCTACATCAAGCCACTCATTTTTAAAATGATATTTGTTAAGCACTTACTATGTGCCAGGCACTATAATAAGTGCAGAGGTAGATCCAAGCCAGTCGGGTTGAGTACAGTCCATGTTCATCATGGGGCTCACAGTCTTAACCCCCATTTTGCAGATGAGGTAACTGAGGCACAGAGAAGTGAAACAACTTGCCCCACGTCACCCAGCAGATGAGCGGCAGAGAAACTGGGATTAGAACCCAGATCCTTCTGATTCCCAGGCCTGTGCTCTATCCCTTAGGCCATGCTGCTTCTAATAATAATACTAATAGCATTTGTTAAGCGCTTACTATGTGCAAAGCACTGTTCTAAGCGCTGGGGAAGTTACAAGGTGATCAGGTTGTCCCACAGGGGGCTTACAGTCTTAATCTCCATTTTACAGATGAGGTAACTGAGGCCCAGAGAAGTTAAGTGACTGGCCCAAAGTCACAAGAAGTGGTAGAGAATGATACGTAGGTAAGTGTTGGGGGTTGAGGTGATTCTTGATTATTTAATGTTTAATTTCCAACCATTTGTGGTAGCATCAGAGACTACTTGCCAACAGAGACTGCCCAAGGGCTCTCCGTGGAACTTTTTCTAGCTGCCATCATTTATAAAACTAAGTATTTATAAAACTTCTGAATTCATATTTAGCTGGAAAAGAAAATTGAGATTTAATGTTCATGGTTCATTTTGTTGTTCACTTCAGTTTAGGAAACAGTAAAAATTAGAATGAGGCAAAAATCTAAGTTGTTTTCCCTAATAGCCTGTTCCAGTGGACTCGAATCACCGAACCCATCTCCACCACCACAGATGATGCAATGCAACAATTTGTTAGTACAAAAAAATTTTTTTTCAATGGCTTTGGTGTCCATCCAACCCTCCCCCCGACTTTAATTTCATGAGCACTGGCCTGGACCAGCCTCCCAGAGGAATTTCTGTTTTGCTGATAGAATCAGAGCTTCTTGGGGAGAGGGTCAGAGAGTCTTATTAAGCCAGAGTGGATCAAAACCAGCAGCTGTGACTAAGACTCTTAGCTCCTCAAGATGACATGCAAACACCACCTTTAAGCTTCAGAAAAAGCTGCCCAGGAGTCTACCGAAAGGGCAGATCAATTAAATAACGTTTATTCCTACTTCTTGCAAGAAGTGAGACATTACAGGCTTCAGTGGCTCTCCTGTAAAGAAAGTTGGAGGCTCTGTCCTACAGGATCAACCCTTTAAATGAGCAGGCCAAGGGCACTAAAAAACCCTCCCTGCACACAGGAAGCAACTGTCTCAACAGACCAAAGAGGGAAAATTATTTTAGGGAGGCACATACAAGTTCATACTTTAAAAAACAAATGGTATTTATTAAGCAATTATATGTGTCAGGAACTGTACTAAGCACCAGGGTAGAAACAAGCTAATCAGGGCAGACACAGTCACTGTTCCACAGAGAGGTAAAAGTTTCAAGTAGGAAGGAGAACAGACATCCTGGCTTCACAGTTGGTGCACAGAGAAGGGACTTGCCCAAGTTCATTCATTCATTCAATCGCATTTATTGAGCGCTTACTGTGTGCAGAGCACTGTGCTAAGCGCTTGGGAAGTACAAGTCGGGCAATATATAGAGACGGTCCCTACCCAACAGCGGACTCACAGTCTAGAAAGTGACCTTCGTGGACGGGGAAAGCCTCAGTGACACAGAGTAACCTTCTTTTCCAGAGTCACTGTGGAAAGTTTCTTAGTTTTCCCAACACGCAAGGGATTGACACATACACACATTCACCCACTCCACCAAGGGTCCAGTACCAGCCTGCTGGTCAAGGAAGTCCATTCTGCCGACACTTCCTTCTTTCTGCTTCCAAATGCTGCTTTCCTGCTACTTCTGCTGCAGGTGCCTCCCTCTGGGTGCATCTCCCTCAAGACTTAACCTCTCCTCTACCTGCTCCAGGTACTTCCACGTGATTCCAACGCTTAGAACAGTGCTTTGCACATAGTAAGCGCTTAATAAATGCTATTATTCAAAGCGACCGACCGCCTTTTACCTGCTTTAGGCATTAGAGCTGTGGCCCCACGTGCACTCAATGATTGGCCCAGGCTGGTTACCGGGAAGAACAGGCCAGCAATCACCTGTCTCAGGTAAAGCCCATCAGTGCCTTCGCCAGTCTCTTCCTTCTTGTTGTTCGTGGGCTCACACACAGCCACGCATAAAGCAGTGTGTTGTGGGCTCACCACAGTCCTCAGTACCAATACATAGATGTTTATTCAATTATCTGTCAACTGTTTGTAAATATTTATATGCCAATCTGGGGAAGGTAGTCTTGCTTATTTTGAATTTCTCAAGCACGTAGTACCTGGCACCTAATAGATGCAGTTACTTTGACTCTTACTACTGCTCTGAATGGGTATGATAATAATGGCATTTGTTAAGCGCTTACTATGTGCAAAGCACTGTTCTAAGCGCTGGGGTGGATACAAGGTCCCACGGGGGGCTCACAGTCTTAATCCCCATTTTCTAGATGAGGTAACCGAGGCACAGAGAAGTGAAGTGACTTGGCCAAAGTCACGCGGCTGACAAGCGGCAGTAGGGATTGGAACCCGTGGCCTCTGATTCCCAAGCCCATGCTCTTTCCACTGAGCCACGCTGCTTCTCTTAAGCATCAATAAGTTTGTAAATGTAAGCCGATTCTGGGCAGGGAACGTATCTAACAGCTCTGTTATAATGTACTCCCCCAAGCTCATAGTTCAGCGCTCTGCACACACTAAGCATTCAAGAAATACAATTGATTGAATGAGATGGTCGGTGGGCTCAGAGGTTGTAGATTTTAATGCCACTCCACCACTGTGTGATCTTGGGCAACTGTAATTCTATTTATTGCTTTGACACCTGTCTACATGTTTTGTTTTGTTGTCTGTCTCCCCCTTCTAGACTATGAGCCCGTTGTTGGGTAGGGACCATCTCTCTATGTTGCCAACTTGTACTTCTCAAGTGCTTAATACAGTGCTCTGCACACAGTAAGCACTCAATAAATACAATTGAATGAATGAACTTAACTTCTCTGTACCCCAACTACCTCATCTGTAAAATGGGGATTAAGACTGTGAGCCCCACGTGGGACAACCTGATTACCTTCTATCTACCCCAGCGTTTAGAACTGTGTTTGGCACATAGTAAGTGCTTAAGAAATACCACAATTGTTGTTGTTATTATTATCATTATTATTATTATAAAGGCTGGGGGGCTGGAAATAATCCAGGAGTGGCTTGTTGGAGGAGGAGGGTGTTCAGTAGGGCTATGAATATCATCATCAATCGTATTTATTGAGCGCTTACTGTGTGCAGAGGAGAGAGGGAGGTCCAGCATGAATGTGGGAAGAGAGATGGGAGAGTTGAGAAAGGTTCAGTTCAGACCATTTGTGGGGAGCCCAGAGAGTGAGCTGGGGAGTAGCACATCTTTAAAAAAACTTTTCAGGTCTTATTATTATTATTATGGTATTTATTAAGTGCTTACTATATGCCATGCACTGTACTAAGCACTGGGGTGGATATAAGCAAATTGGGTGGGACAGTCTCTGTCCCAGATGGGGCTCACAGTCTTAATCCCCACTTCACAGATGAGGTAACTGAGGCACAAAGAAGTGAAGTGATTTGCCCAAAGCCACATAGCAGACAAAGAATAGAACCCATGACCTTCTGACTCCCAGGGCCTTGCTCTATCCACTACTCCACACTACTTCCTTCGATTCCCCCTTTCTTACAAGCAGCACTTCCACCTGGGAAGAACACGTCCCAACCGAAGATTTGTGAGGTGTTGAGGAAAAGCTAGGTTCAGCTGTTCGGTAAGATTTCTGGCAGCCGAGAACCAAGGGAAATCGAAGCAGTGGCTGTCGCCGGAGTGAACCATTTGTCACTGTAGGGAAAAGAATGAAATAATGAGAACTGCAGCGGGGCGAGGGGCCAGGCCCTGAGTAGCAAAGAAGGCCAGGTGGTGTTATGCTAGCCAAACCATCCATCATTTAGGCTACCCAGTCCTCCCTTCCTCAGCCCCCCGCTTCTTTTTCCTCCCCCTCTGCCCTGTCCATGGATTACCCCCCGCCCCGGGCTCCCCCTTCTTCCAGAAGCCAAGGGTGGTTGAGAGAAGTAGTTTATAACAAGGCGAGAGATGAAAAGCAGAAAGTAAAATATGGGTCGAGCTTCCAGCCAGCATCTCACTTTACCCCCTCCTCCAAACCGCCTTAACAATTCAGGTGAATCTGAAGGTCAAATTTAGCCAGGCCCGTCTCATTGGAAGCAGATGTTTCAGCCTGTGTTGGCGGGGCTGCGCATTCTGTTTGTGTGCAGTTTGTCACTCCCGTGGCACATCTCCAAATTGCTCCATCTTTTGTTTCTTGTAGTGTAAAGTCCTTCACGCTTGTCTTGGAAGGTGGAGGGAATGAAGCCTCAATCAGTGGTATTTACTGAGCTCTTACTGTGTGCAGGGCACTGTATTAAAGTGCCAGCGACAGTACAACAGAGGTTTTTTATGGTATTTGTTCAGCGCTTACTACATCAGGCACTGCGCTAAGCACTGGGGTTGATAGAAGCTAATTAGGTTGGACACAGTCCCTGTCCCACATGGGGTTCATAGTCTCAATCCCCATTTATAGATGAGGTTACCGAGGCACACAGAAGTGAAGTGACTTGCCCAAGGTCATTCCGGCTCAGCCACGTGTCTGCTGTGTGACCTTGGGCAAGTTGCTTAACTTCTCTGAGCCTCAGTTACCTCATCTGTAAAATGGGGATTAAGACTGTGAGCCCCACGTGGGACAACCTGATCACTTTGTATCCCCCCAAGCGCTTAGAACAGTGCTTTGCACATAGTAAGCGCTTAACAAATGCCAACATTATTATTATTATTCAGCAGACAAGTGGCAGAGCTGGGACTAGAACTCAGGTCCTTCTGACTCCCAAGCCGGTGTCCTATCCACTGGCCACGCTGCTTCGCACACAGTAAGCACTCAATAAATACGAAATGAACAAAATGCTTCCCCTTGCACTATAGTGAGTGCTTGCGAGAATATCATACAATAGGGTTGGATAAGGCTTTCACAGATCTCTTTGGAAGGTTCAAACCCCTCTAGACCATAAGCTTGTTGCAGGTAGGGAGTGTGTCTACAAACTCTGTTGTACTGTATTCTCCCAAACACTTATTATAGTGCTCTGCACACAGTAAATGCTCAATAGATACCTCTGATTAAGGGAAGAAATAATAATGAAAATAATTGCAGTTTCTGTTAAGCACTTACTATCTGCCAAGCACTGTACTAAGTGCTGGGGTAGATAGTAATAATAATAATGATGGTATTTGTTACACGCTTACTATGTGCAAACCACTGCTCTAAGCGTTGGGGGGATACAAGGTGTTCAGGTTGCCCCACGTGGGGCTCACAGTCTTAATCCCCCTTTTACAGATGAGTGAATTGAGGCACAGAGAAGGTAAGTGACTTGCCCAAAGTCACACAGCTGACAGTTGGTGGAGTCGGGATTTGAACCCATGACCTCTGACTCCCAAGTCCTGGCTCTTTCCACTGAGCCACGCTCAGAGAATTTATGCGGCTTGCCCCAAGTCACACCACAGACAAATGGAGGGCCTGAAATGCCCTCCCTCTGCCCATCCGCCAAGCTAGCTCTCTTCCTCCCTTCAAGGCCCTACTGAGAGCTCACCTCCTCCAGGAGGCCTTCCCCGACTGACCCCCTTCCTTCCTCTCCCCCTCGTCCCCCTGTCCATCCCCCCATCTTACCTCCTTCCCTTCCCCACAGCACCTGCTTATATGTATATATGTTTGAACACATTTATTACTCTAGTTATTTATTTTACTTGTACATATCTATTCATTTTATTTCGTTAGTATGTTTGGTTTTGTTCTCTGTCTCCCCCTTTTAGACCGTGTAGGGACTGTCTCTAGATGTTGCCAACTTGTACTTCCCAAGCGCTTAGTACAGTGCTCTGCACACAGTAAGTGCTCAATAAATACCATTGACTGATTGGAGGGGTCAGGATTAGAATCCAGGTCCTCCAACTCCCAGGCCCGAGCTCTTTCTACTAGGCCCCGTTGCTGTTGCTCAAGGGATGGGGGCAGGGTTGCAGTCCCTGCTCACCATGGCCTTGGTGGGCTCGGTTCCTGGCAACGCCAGAAATGGCAGCAATGGCCAAAAGGCCATTCATGTGCCTCTTCTGCTGCCAGATCTTCCAGGCTACATATTTACCTCGCATCCAAGGCCTCACCTCCAGCTTCCTGGCTTCTCCGACCAGCTCTCTCCTCCCTTAGGACTTGAGTAAAAAGTCCTCAAAAATCTCCAGTGGCTACCAATCAATCTGCGCATCAGGCAGAAACTCCTCACCCTGGGCTTCCAGGCTGTCCATCCCCTCGCCCCCTCCTACCTCACCTCCCTTCTCTCCTTCTCCAGCCCAGCCCGCACCCTCCGCTCCTCTGCCGCTAATCTCCTCACCGTGCCTCGTTCTCGCCTGTCCCGCCATCGACCCCCGGCCCACGTCATCCCCCAGGCCTGGAATGCCCTCCCTCTGCCCATCCGCCAAGCTAGCTCTTTTCCTCCCTTCCAGGCCCTACTGAGAGCTCACCTCCTCCAGGAGGCCTTCCCAGGCTGAGCCCCTCCTTCCTCTCCCCCTCGTCCCCCTCTCCACCCCCCCCTTACCTCCTTCCCTTCCCCACAGCACCTGTATATATGTATATATGTTTGTACATATTTATTACTCTATTTAACTTGTACATATCTATTCTATTTATTTTATTTTTTTAGTATGTTTGGTCTTGTTCTCTGTCTCCCGCTTTTAGACTGTGAGCCCACTATTGGGTAGGGACTGTCTCTATATGTTGCCAATTTGTACTTCCCAAGCGCTTAGTACAGTGCTCTGCACACAGTAAGCGCTCAATAAATGCGATTGATGATGATGAGTATTTCATTCTTACCTTCAAATACCCCAGTGGTTCAAATATAGATCTCCTCCAAGGGGCCTTCCCTGACTAAGCCCTCATTTCCCCTTGTTCATTCATTCAATCATATTTATTGAACGCTTACTGTGGACAGAGCGCTGTACAAAGCGCTTGGAAGAGAGACAATTTCTGCCCACAATGAGCTCACAGCTGCTGTGACCTTGGGCAAGTAACTTCCCTTCTCTGGGCCTCATTTACCTCATCTATAAAATGGGATTGAGACTGTGAGCCCCTCACGGGACAGGGACAGTGTCCAACCCGATTTGCTTGCATCCACCCCAGCACTTAGTACAGTGCCTGGCACAAAGTAAGTGCTCAACAAATACCATTATTATTACATATCCACAATTTATTTATTTATATTCATGCCTGTCTCCTTCCCTAGACCGTAAGCTCATTGCGGGCAGGGAATGTATCTCTCAATTCTGTTCTGTTGTACTCTCCCAAGCATTTAGTACGGGGCTCAGCACACAATTGATTGATTGATTACAGAGCACGTAATCAAAGCAGAGTTACCTGCCTTCCTTGGCCACCCAAAGCTTCTCAGACCAAACTTTCTACATCAAAGTGGAAGGATAAAACAGGAATGTGTGGTAAGCTCAACCTCATTCAACTTCTCATCTCCTAATGCCCTGCTTGAGCATGCAACAATATAATTATTATTATTTAATGGCATTTATTAAGCGCTTACTATGTGCAAAGCACTGTACTTAATATAAGCGCCCTGGAAGCTGATACTTGAATCCGTTTACAGAAAAATCATCCAACTCACCAAATTGAGGCCATCATTACGGGTCTTGCAGACATTCAGCCAGGAACTGTAAAGGTCAATGCCTTTTTCTTTTTGGAAACACAAGCCTCTTGAAACATTTTGCATGGGCGACCTGGAGTTAACTGAAGAACAGTAAAGCTAAACAACAGATTATTCACCACTCTTTAATGAACCTAGACTCTTCACTGGTAACGGACCTGAGCGCACTCTGAATTTATAATATCCACTGATGCATGGAGTGAGAGAAAATGGAATCAGAAAGACAGCAGGGACTGGTGGAAAAAACACATAGGATGGGGAATCAGGAGTGCCCAATTCTAATCCCAGCCCCGTCAGTCGACTAATGTGTGGAGCAAATCCCGTAACCTCTCCGGACCTGAGTTTCCCGACATGTAATACAGGGGATAAATGTATCTGGTCTCCCTACTCCTGAATGCCTCGTGGGCCATTACGAACTGTATCCTGCTGTTTTTACAAAAATAATATTAACAGGGATATTTGTTACAGATGTACTATGTGCAATGCCGGGGTATATACAGGATAATTAGATCAGACCCAGTCTCTCGGAGGCAGAGACCTTTTTTAATGGTACTTGTTAAGCACTTACTATGTGTCAAAACAATTTAATACTAATCGTGGTGTTTGCTAAGCACTTACTATGTGGCAAGCACTGGGGTACATACAAATCAATCAGGTGGGACACAGTCCCTGTACTCGGGGAACTCACAGGCCAAGTAGGAAGGACAGATATTGAATCCCCATTATACAGATGAGGCAACTGAGGCACTGAGAAGCGAAGTGACTTGCCCAAAATCACACAGCAGGTAAGTGGCAGAGCTGGAATTAGAACCTAGGTCCTCTGACGCCCACGCCCATGCTCTGTCCACTAGGCCACACTGCACACTGAGAAGCAGAGTGGCTCAGTGGAAAGAGCCTGGGCTTTGCAGTCAGAGGTCGTGGGTTCATATCCCGGCTCCACCACTTGTCAGCTGTGTGACTTTGGGCAAGTCACTTCACTTCTCTGGGCCTCAGTTACCTCATCTGTAAAATGGGGATGAAGACTGTGAGCCCCCCGTGGGACAACCTGATCACCTTGCAACCTCCCCAGTGCTTAGAACAGTGCTTTGCACATAGTAAGCGCTTAATAAATGCCATTATTATTATTTTATTCTATCTCCTGGGGTCCAATCTTCTACCACGGATGGTATCATCCTGTTTTCAAGCATTTTCAGTGTCAACCAAGTGGTTCTCAAAACGCAGTCGGTCAAATTGCATTTATTGAGCGCTTGCTGTGTGCAGAGAGCACTGTATTAAGTGCTTGAGAAAGTGCAATATAACAATATAAGAGACACATTCCCTGCCCAAACAAGCTTATGGTTTAGAGGGCAAGAAAGCAAAACAACATGACCACCTAGGTCCTGACACATAGTCAGTGTGCTTGCAACCACCAAATTATACTGTCCGAGAGCAGAGGAGTAACAGCAGAAGGTGACCTAGTGGATAGATCACGGGCCACGGAGTCAGAAGGATCTGGGTTCTAATCCCAGCTCTGTCACTTGTCGGTTGTGTGACCTTGGGCAAGTCACTTTACTTCTTGGCGCCTCAATTACCTCATCTGTAAAAGGGGATCAAGACTGTGAGCCCCAGGTGGGATAGAGAAGCAGCATGGCTCAGTGGAAAGAGCACGGGCTTTGGAGTCAGAGGTCATGGGTTCAAATCCTGGCTCCGCCAACTGTCAGCTGTGTGACTTTGGGCAAGTCACTTCTCTGTGCCTCAGTTACCTCATCTGTAAAATGGGGATAAAGACTGTGAGCCCCACGTGGGACAACCTGATCACCTTGTAACCTCCCCAGCGCTTAGAACAGTGCTTTGCACATAGTAAGCGCTTAACAAATACCATCATTATTATTATAGGGACTGTGTCCAACCTGATTAGCATGCATTTACTCCAGTGCTTGACACAAAGTAAGCACTTAACTAATACCGTCATTAACTCAATGATTAACTCATTAATCACTAACTCAAGGAGAGCAACTATCTGAAAGCCGGTCAAGTCTAACCTCCAGGAGCCTAGAAACAGGAAGCTAGGAGATAAAAAGGCAGGCCGGCTAATTAGACAATAAAGGTTACTAAATCAGCTCAATTTAGAAGAGGGGCTGCACAGCAAATTTAAAAGGACAGTTTTTTCATGCGTGGCGTATGACTTTTAGACTGTGAGCCCACTGTTGGGTAGGGACTGTCTCTATATGTTGCCAACTTGTACTTCCCAAGCGCTTAGCAAAGTGCTCTGCACACAGTAAGCGCTCAATACGATTGATTGATATGAGGGAGAACTCATACAGTTCTCCCTTTTCAACTCCACCTTTACATTTATTGCTCCCAGTTACTAGTGCCAACTTTGAAACTGGGCAGCAATTGATACCGTAAATGTAACAGATGAGTCTGAATAAAGTTCAGAGGCAGGGATCAACCAGGCCATTTAACACAAACGTTGGATCCAGCATCCAAAATGACATTCCTCTGTTACCAGCAGGAATTCATTCATTCAACTGTATTTACTGAGCGCTTACTGTGTGCAGAGCACTGTGCTAATCACCTGTTGAACAGATTGACAAAGTATTGGCGGTGTCTGTGAGCAGATTGGACGCCCCTCCCTCAAAAAGTAAATAAACACCGCATATACGGAAGAGACCCACAGTGCTTGGCACATAGTAAGCACTTAACAAATACCATAATTATTAAGGAGCAATGAGTTTTGGGGTTTTTTTGGAGGAGGTGGGCAGAGGAGGAGAGATGAAGAAAGACGACAGACAGGAGGAGAAACATGGGGAAGGGAAAAAAAGAACACCCCATGAAGCTTGACAGATGAAGTCAAACAAGAAACCAGACACAAAATTGTTATTTATTTTAAAAAGTTTTATTTGGTAGATTTAGAAATTTGAAATTTTAATAACTGCAAAGAAAAAAAGAGGCCACACTTGAATAGCTAATAACTGATTAACAGAATGCAGTGGTATATTATCTAAACAGAAATTGTGCTGATGTGCCGTAATAAATTGTCTATTAGTAAAAAAATACATTTCAGGGCACATAGTACAGCATTTGTATCACAAATTACAGTAGGGATACTTTTCAAGAATTTAATGAAACTAGAGAATTCTGAATGTTTTTTAAATGCAGCACTTAAAAATGTAACAACTGTGCATTTTTTTTTTCTAAAAAATGTCCTCGCTTTTGGATCGTAGAAATGCTGCTTTATTGCTGCAGATGTTGAAGTTCAAGGCTCAAAAGGTATAGGAGAGAATACAAAGATACCCTTAAGAAACTTGGTTTTGTTTTTTATATATATAAAAAAGGTAAAGTTTATAAAAGTTAATTTACAAACCAAGAACAAAAGTGGTATGCACGCATTATGTACAAGCATCCTTATAACATTTTCAATAAATTTTCAATGCATAGCAAAAAAAGCCATACCACTATTTTCTTCTGGGTCTTTTCAGGCTGATCGCTCATACTTTGTTTAAACCAGCGAAAGTTCAGAATTAGTCGTTTTCTCAGTCTGTCTCATGATATATTACTGTATCCATATAAGCACAAAAGCCGTACAAACTTAGTGATACAGAGCTAGGATGAACTAAGACTATATTAAAAACAAGAGGGTAAGGCATCCCTGCTGGTTAATATGTCTGTAGTAATAAGGTTAATTTACAAAATCCATAGTGGCCACCAAACCATAGTCTCAGACGCTTTGTATTCTTCCTGACGACTCAAGTGTTTTCACGTACAGTTGGTCAACTTGCTCTTACTTGCCTGCCAAAGTAATGCTAACCTGTCCCAGGAGCAGGATGCTATTACCTCTAACACACTGGTCTTTCAAAACATTCATTCATTGAATACTCTGTGCATGTTAAAAAGGCCAAAAGCAATCGGGGGCCAAAATGCTGCATTTTTACCCACGAACTTAAGGAGATAATACTCAACCGAGAACGCAACCCGTCCGCTCACTGGTAATGGAGTGAAATCCACCTATGCGGAAGTAGCGGTGCCCATTCAAAATAATAACAAAAAACCCCCACAACTTTAAAATACAATACCATCACGAAGCAAAGTATCAGAGAATCCCAGTCACTTTCCCAATCTTCAGCTACTTTCCCCCCTCTCCCATCTCTGTGGCTTGCGGTATGTCTGACTGAGCGTGGTGGGGGTCAAGGCGAACTTGCTCACCGTCATCAGTTGAACCAAAATGCTTAACACTAAGAAGTCCCAGCATCACTTATGAACGCGTAATACTAGAGAGAGTGGTTCCATTTCGATTCATTAAGTCTAACCCAGTTTCACACTGTTTCCTCAAGCTTCTGGTTTAAGGATTAGAAGTGGTCAATCAGCACAGAAACACAGTTTGCTCCAACAAGATAATTAGGATCTCCGGGAAGAGACTTATTCTGCCAGGTTTTAGGGTCACCTAAGGGAAGAAAACACATTTTATTGGCTTTCTTGTAACACATCCTTTTTTCAATCTCTCATAAATCCCAACACGACACATTTTTCCTTTAACGCTTGAGAACAATTAAACCAGTAGCCTGCCCCTTAATATTATATTTCAAAATCAACCCAATGGTGCCTGGGCATTTCTGTGTGAGTAATCCAAGCCGAATTTCTATACCTTCTCGTTTACCTTCCTTAGGAAAGGCATGTACTGTCTCATTAGGTCAACTTCACAGACTATAGGAATCATAATGGCACTGGACAAGGAAGGAACTCAGAAATTTTTACATTCCAGATGAGTGAACTCGAGAGACTGAAAAAGGGCTGGAAAGCCCCCAATTCAAGGTGCTGCACCTCTTGACTGTGGGATAGAATACATTCTTATTTTTAAAGATCACCTCCCTTTCTGAAACACTGTCCAAAAAGGCAGGGAGTCCTAAAGCTAAGAAGAAAATACTGCAAGAAGCAGCCACAAAGAGATCTTAGGGGTTTAGGTGGGAACATAGGATTAAGAGCGAGCACGAGTATTCTTGCCTGCAGGAAATAAGCAATGACAAATAACCTGAGCCGATTACATCTGGGGTGCCTCGACTCATGGTTCTGCTTCTGAAGAATCTAGATAAACTAAGGTTCACATATATCTGCAAAAGACAGGCGTGTAAAGGCACTTCATTCCCATTTTGTAACTAAAACTAGAAAGCCAGTAGTCTGCGGATCACAGGGCTCAGAGGAACTTGTTGTAATATTCACCGAGAGTGGGGCAAAATCATTTGGAAGAGTAGGAAGAAAGCCGAAAAAATGTGGCCTGATGGAAAGAGCACGGACCTGGGAATCAGGGGACCAGGGACCTACCTAATCTTGGCTCTGCCGCTGCCAGCTGGGTGATCTTGGGCACATAACAACCCTCTAGACTGTAGCTTGTTGTGGGCAGGGAATGTTGTCTGTTATACTGTACCCTCTCAAGCACTTAATATGGTGCTCTTACACTGTAAGCACTCAACAAATTGATTCTCAGGCCTGTTTCCTTATCTCATTCTCCCTCCCCACTAACTCATTCATATTTATTGAGCACTTACTGTGTGCAAAGCACTGTACTAAGTGCTTGGAAGAGTACAATCTAGCAATAAACAGACACATTCCCCACCCTCAAACAGCTACTGTGAGCCCCTTGTGGGACAGGAACTATGGTGGGCTTGACTGTCACATCTACCCCCAACGCTTAGTACAATGCTTGGCATAGTAAGCATTTAAATACCACCATGATTACGATGATTATAACCTTGGCCGGCTGCACTGTATCGATCACATTACTGCGTGCTTACTCTGTTCGGATCATTGTACTAAAAACCCTTGGGAGAGCACAATAATAGTCTGGATGGTGAGACGCACTGAAACAGATACAGACAGGGGTACTGGTCAAGAATAAAGATACACAAGTGCTGTGGGGCTGTTACTGTCTCTATACGTTGCTGACTTGTACTTCCCAAGCACTTAAAACAGTGCTCCGCACACAGTAAGCGCTCAGTAAATATGATTGAATGAATGAAGGAAAAGTGCTTACAAAGGTTCAGATCCAAATGCCTAGGCGATGCAGATGGGAGAAGGAGAAATGTGGGCTTAGTCTAGAAAGGCCTCTTGAAGGAGAAGTGATTTTAATATGGCTTTGAAGGTGGAGAGAGTTGTGTGGGGGCGTCTTTCTTATAGTATTTAAGTGCCTACCCTGGGTCAGGCACGGTACTAAGTACTGAGGTAGATACACACAAATCAGGTCCACGGCCCACATGGGGCTCAGAGTCTTCATCTCCGCTTTTCAGATGAGGCAACTGAGGCCCAGAGAAGTGAAGCGACTTGTCCAGGGTCACACAGCAAACAGTGATGGACCCGGCATTAGGGCCCAGGTCCTTCTGGCACCCGGGCCCGTGCTCTATCATTCATTCATTCAATCATATTTATTGAGCGCTTACTGTGTGCAGAGCACTGTACTAAGCACTTGGGAAGTACCAGTCGGTAACATGTAGAGACGGTCCCTACCCAACAACGGGCTCACAGTCCCCTAAGGCCATGCCGCTTGCTTTGCACATAGTAAGCGCTTAATAAATGCCATCATTATTACTATTATTATTCTCCATCTGGTATGAGGAAGGAGGGAGCTCCAGACCAGAAGGGAGGACATGGGCGAGGGTTTGGCGGCAAAAAAGAAGACAGCGAGGTACAGTGAGTAGGTTGGAATTAGAAGAGAGAGGTGTGCTGGCTGGGCTGTAGTCGGGGATAAGCGAGGTGAGGTAGGAGGGGGCAGGCTGATTGAGTGTTCTAAAACTAATGGTGAGGAGTTTCTGTTTGCTGCGAAGGTGGGTGAGCAACTACTGGAGGTTATTGAGTGGGGAGAGATGGGCTGAAAATTTTTTTTTTAGGAAAACAAGCAACAGAGTGAAGGGAGGACTGGAGTTGGGAGAGACAGGAGGCAGAGAGGTCAGTGAGGAGGCTGATGCAGCAGTCAAGTTGAGATATATTAAGTGCTTGGATCAGTGTGGTAGCATGCGCATAACCACAGGCAGCTAGAAGGTTTGTGTAATTTACCACCCTGAGCATTTTCTAGCTCATCTGTTGGATGGCCAAGGCCTAGTTTATTCATTGAGGGAAAGAGGACAGGAAGGGGGAAGGCAGGGCAAAAATCAGGCTGGACAGTGTGCCTCCATTTTGCTTTGGCCGATGACTACGTCCCCTCGATTGGCCACCCTCATCCTAATAAAATGAAGGTTTTACAGATTTAGAATTTACAGGGTTAGGATTAGCACTCCTAAACTGCTGAAAACTCCACTCGTTGTAGATTTATATACTGAGGAGCTCCAGTTCGACAACCCAGTCTCATCATTCCTGTTTATTAGGGAAACAGCTATAAAGTGATGTACTCTAGGTGAATTTGAGGTGTTCGAAGTGTGTGTCAAACCTAGGGCCTGAGCTTTAGCAGCCCTACGTTAAAAGCCAATGCAGACAATGGTTAAAAAGAGAGGACTGATTCCCCACGGTGAGTGTTCCAACAGTTAAAAGGGGTCATATCAAGGCTGGGCCTTAACTTTGGGTGAGAGACTTGGCACTGAAAGAGAAGCTTCAAAAACAAAAGCGGAAAGATCAGAAGAACAGGCACAAACCTTAGCCTGCCATTATTAAAAACTACACTGGAGAGAAGACCAAAGCACAGTCTCATTCAATAGGGAAAATTCTAGAAGTCATTCAGTTTGGCTACATATAAAGCTGGAAATAAAAAAAAATAACAACCCTACATCTACGCCTACCTTAAACCCCCAGGTCAACTTCTAAATCCAACTTCAGTGCTATTGAAGTTGAGCTTGCTCTACTTAACTTTATGCCTAAAGAATCTGAGTGTTCAGAAATAGCAGGCCCGCTCATGAGGCAGTTGAAAATAATAATAATAATAATGGTATTTGTTAAGCACTTACTATGTGCGAAGCACTGTTCTAGGGGCTGGTAGCTTATTCATTCTGTTTTGACCTGAATCACGACTTCAGGCCTTCTTTCTCCCACTTCCTACCTTGGACCTCGAAAATAATCATAATGATGATGGTATTTGTTAAGCACTTATCATAATAATAATAACGATGGCATTTATTAAGCGCTTACTATGTGCAAGGTGATCGGGGTGTCCCATGGGGGGGCTCAGTCTTCATCCCCATTTTCCAAATCAGGTAACTGAGGCACAGAGAAGTTAAGTGACTTGCCCGAAGTCACACAGCTGACAATTGGCTTACTATGTGCCAAGCACTGGGGTAGATACAGGGTAATCAGGTTGTCTCACGTGGGGCTCGCACTCTTAATACCCATTTTACAGGTGAGGTAACTGAGGCACAGAGAAGTGAAGTGGCTGACCCAAGGTCACAGAGCTGACAGGTGGCGGAGCGTCCTCTGATTCCCGTGATCCGTGATCCAGCTGTAAGGGCCACCAGGCCAACTGGCTAGTTTGATCCTCATCAATTGTGGGGAGTTTCAGACTACCAGTGGTGCCTCAGTTGCCCGAGATTGGTCCCCAAAGCCTCGCAAGACCCCGTCCCGCCTTCCCAGCTCTCCCAGCTGCAAAGGTTCGGCGGCACTACAGAACCCAAGAGCCACAGCAACCTTGAAGAGCAGCGTGAAGCTGCTACTCCGAAGTGGCCCAACCCGGCTTTCCTTCAGCTTCTCAAAAATGTCCTGACAGGAAAAAAAAAAAAAACACAAAAAAAACAAAACCTCTTGCTAATGGGGTCAGCCGTGAAGGAAAGCATTTTGACTTACCACACACAAAAAAAAACCAAACAAAAGAACAAATTTAATACAGAGCCACCAATGATTGCCTAAGTCAATGGCAAATTCAATTAATTATTGCATTTTGCAAAAGTGATAGATTCAATAATCTACACTTGAAAGACAAGATTTAACATACACATCAAAAAGATGAATGATTACTTTCGATTGGTTTGAAAATAGGAATTTTTTACCTTACCGTATTAACAGCCAACAAATAATGATTAACGATACACTCAGTTCTCCTCTAATATAGGAGTTATGTTCCTGAAACTCCGTGTTATAGTAGTACAAGCGCCTTGACTGATGCTGAGTAGGTGTGCAAATCCTATTCTTCCATTATCGCGCTGCATTCTCTCTACAGCGTAAGCTTGTTATGGGCAGGGGCCACGTCTACCAACTCTATTCTACTCTAAGGGCTTAGCACAGTGCTCTGCACATGCTCAATAAATACCACTGATGAATTGAATGATTCTATTTTTACAGACAGAATGTTCATCTGCCTCAGCATAAATGTTTCCATTCTTCAAACATTTCCCAAGGCTATCTCTCTCTCACCACAGCAACTGGGCACTCTTTACCAATAACTTCAAGTCTCCTCCTTCCTATACCCCACTCTCATCTTCCCTGCCTCCAATCTCTTGCTCGCTCTCCCCAGCCTGAAACTCTTTCCCTGCCCCTCATGCCCACAGAGTGCTAAAACTCAGTCCTCCCCACCTTTTAAAAACTTTGTAAAATTTCCACCTCCTCCAACTTTCCCCAATTAACTCCCAACAACTAACCCATTTATATCATACTGCCCCCACCTCTATGTATTTACACAAACCCAGCCTCAGCACACGTGTGCATATGGACAGTCAACTGAACACTTAATTATTCAGTCAGATTCCTCTACTTACAAACATTTTGTGTCCGTCACCCCTGTTCGAGCGCACGCTCCTCTAGGCGGGGAATGCATCTAGTATTTCCGCTGAACTCTCCCAAGCCCTTGGTACAGTGCATTACACTCAGTACAGGCTTAAGAAATACCACTGCTACCATCACTACAGACATAAAGTGCAGGAAGAACAACCCCTAATCCCCTAACGGCATTCTATACAAAACACATAATGAAAGCCCCGTTAGGGGAGAACTGAGTGCATTTTTATGACAAATAAATCTGGGGAATGCTGGTAATGGACTGGAAAGAGGCACACCAAGTGTAATGACAAACGCAATTACGCGACCATCATTAGCCCAAGGTATCAATTCCACGAAGCACCCAAAAGCCCCGAAAGGACAGAGGGAGGACAGCGTACCCGACGAGGAGTCGGATGATTTTAGAGCAAAAGACCAACCATCAGGAGTCATAGACGCACAGTGTGGTAAGCGCAGCTCCACTGGCTTCAGGAACTTTAGTCCGTGGGGTCCACACATAACTAGAGGGCTGAGCAAGGTTTCACCTGGAAGTCAAGAGACAAGTTTCACCGTTAGCCACAGCAGCCACCCTGTACGCTTCTGCCCGCGGTAACCACCTGCTCTCGAGTAGGAGTGCAAAGGCACTGACGTTTCCACGACCCGCGCCCTGCTGTGGGCAGGGCCACTCCTCAGTCTCACACCTCTCTGGGGGTTCCCTTGCCTTCTCTTCAGGGTCCCCTGGGGAACAGGAGGCAGTGGCCAAGAGGACATGGAGCCTGTCTGAACATCCTGACTTCTACTTACTATTCGCTAAGCACTTACTCATCCACTTGGCCCTCTTTCCAGCCTCCTCTTCACTGAGTCTCGAATTTATTGTGCGCCTATCTCCCCTAATAGCCTGCAAAGCTTCTTCAGGACAGGGGTCAGGTCTTCTCACTCTACTGTGCTCGCCCAAGCGCTTGTACGGTGCTCTGTACACACTCAACGAATCCTATGGATTGAGTCCAGAAGGAGCAGCCCGTTGCTGGGTAGGGACCGTCTCTATATGTTGCCGACTTGTACTTCCCAAGCACTTAGTACAGGGCTCTGCACACAGTAAGCACTCAATAAATACGACTGAATGAATGAATGAGTGAATGAACTGCAGCTTCTGGATGTTATACGGAATATCTTCTGGGCCTCTTCCAGCAAAACGTTTCATCAGTGTAATTTACTGAGCACTTACTATGTGCAGAGCACTGGGCTAAGTGCTTGGGCGACAGAGTTGGCAGATCTGTTCCCTGACAACAACGAGCTTAAAATCTAGAGAGGGAGCGTACAGTTTCTAACATAAATACTTCATGGTGCTTTTTTTAATGGCCTGCTACCAAAAGATAGAAGGGGTTGGGACAGGTGCATGTAAGACTGTGTTCTCATTTCCTGAAAAACGGAAGTTCTCAAAACTGAGGCAATTGGATGCAGATGTTAGGGGGAGACGTGACGTAGCTTCAGGGCCTAGGAAGGAAAGAACTGTTGTACGGTGTAAAAATGGAGGCTGTGACATAATTCATGATGGTTCTCAAACTGTAGGCTTTAGAGGGTGGATTCAAACTGGTCCTACAAGCAGTCTTCCAGCATGACTTAGGGAAAATGGGAATGAATTGAAACAAAGAAATTCAAGACGGAGGCTAAAGGCTGGAGTTGATTACTGGACTTTCCTCTAGCCAGAAGGCCACACCACAGTCTGAGGCACGGTAGGGAAATGAGCCAGAGGGGAGAGAAGGAGAGGAGGCCCTGACACCCCGAGAACCTGAGAAGATCTTGAGGCTAGGTAGCCCTATCATATCTTCCTCAAAAGGGAAATAATGCCACCAGCCCACACCAGGACTTCATCTGCAGTCCTTTTTCCTGGCCTAAAACAACAAAATTCACATGGCAGGGAGGTAGCGCAATCGATGAATGAGACAGTTCTCAATTGGTTTGAGACCCAATGTTTCCTTCTAAATTATTTCTTCGTTGGAAAGCCTAAATGATTTAAAGACTACATTCAAAACTGTTTTTCCTCTCAGTTGCAGACTAAGGAAAGTTCACTGCAATGAAATAATTTCCCTAACTCTTTTAACCCAAGGTTTACATTTTAATGGGATTTCTACCTGTACAGGCTAAAATCACCAAATGCAAGATGCCTTTGGGTAACAACAATAATGATGATGATGGTAATAATGATGATAATGGTGATGAAATATATAACAGTGGTATTTAAGTACTTATATGCCAAGCACTACACTAAGCGCTAGGGTAGACAGGCAATGGTTCTATCAAATAACTGCTACACAACAATGCAATAGATTTAAAAGTTAGCGCAGCCCCTGACAAGCGTTTTCTGACTGCTTCTTTCAATCTGCAGACAAGGCAATCCGATGGGGAGAAAAAAGTGCTGAACTGGAGAATTAAGTTTTAACTACTCAATCCACTCCAATTTATTACATGACTTACTTGCACAGATTAATTCCCTCGTCATTCCCAGGCTTCACAGGGACATCATGAGCCTGAATGAGTTACTGGGCTACTTAGCAGATGATTATTAAAAAAGCATTTGAGAATATCAGACAATACCAAGGTCTTAAAATAAAAATGTACCTTCTAGGAAGGTAAAACAGCAACAACTGAAACAGTGGTTTGGGGAGGCTTAGAGAGTAGTCCAGAGGAACCATTTACTGTTTTATAACTCACTAAATTCTTCTGATCTGCTGGGTAACCAATGTTTCGTTTTGTAATTTAATCAGGCAAAGTTATTCCACAAAAATCCATGATTGTGAACCATACCAAGAGTACTTTACCTTCAGCAACTCCTACCTGGCGGTTCTATCACAATATCAATCAATCAAATCGTATCTACTGAACACTTAGGTGTGCAGGGCTCTGTTCTAAGTGCTTGGGAAAGTACAAACAATGTAACCAACACATTTCTTCCCCACAACAAGCTTACAGTCTCTAGACTGGGGAGAGACAGACATTAATATAAATAAATAAATTGTGGGTATGTACATTAATGTAAATAAATAAATTGTGGATATGTACATTAATGTAAATAAATAAATTGTGGATATGTACATTAATGTAAATAAATAAATTGTGGATATGTACATTAATGTAAATAAATAAATTGTGGATATGTACATAAGGGACACGGGGCTGAGGGCGGGGGTGGTCAATAAAGGGAACAAATCAGGGCGACATAGAAGGGTGTGGGAAAAGAGGAAATGAGGGCTTAGTCGGGGAAGGCCTCTTGGAGGACATCTTCCTTCAATAAGGCTTTGAAGGTGGGGACAGCAATGGTCTGTCGGATATGAAAAGGGAAAGTGTCCCAGGCCAGAGGTAGGATGTGGGCAAGAGGTTGGTGGTGAGATAGACGATATCAGGGTTCAGTGAGTTGGCTGGCATTAGAAGAGCAAAGTGTGCTGGCTGGGCCGTAGTAAGCAAGTAGCGAGGTGAGGTAGAAGGGGGCAAATTGATTGAGTGATTTTAACAATGATATGGAGTTTCCTGGCTTAGTGGAAAAAGCCAGGGCTTGGGAGTCAGAAGTAGTGAGTTCTAATCCCGGCTCTGTCACTTGTCAGATGCGTGACTTTGGGCAAGTCACTTAACTTCTCTGTGCCTCAGTTACCTCATCTGTAAAACAGGGATTAAGACTGTGAGCCCCACTTGGGACAATCTGATTACCATGTATCTACCCCAGCGCTTAGAACAGTGCTTGGCACACAGTAAGCGCTTAACAAATACCATCATCATCATGCAGAGGTTGGTGGGCAACTACTAGACCTTCTTGAGGAGTGAGGAAACGTGGACTGAACATTTTTGTAGAAAAATGATCCAGGCAGTAGAGTGAACTACGGAACTGGAGAGGGGAGAAAGAGGAGACAGGGAGGCCAGCAAGGAGGCTGATATAATAATCAAGGCGGGTTAGGATAAGTGTTTGGATTAACGTGGTAGCAGTTTGGGTGGAGAGGAACGGGCAGATTTGATCGACGTTGAGAAGGTTGAACTGACAGGATTTAGTGACAGACTATGTGGGTTGAATGAGTGAGAGGAGTCAAGGACAAAGCCAAGGCTTGTGAGACAGTAAGGATGGTGGTACTGTCTACAGCGATGGACTAGTCGGGGGGGGGACAGGGTTTGGGTGAGAAGATAAGGTGTTCTGTTTTGGACATGTTAGGTTTGAGATGACAGCAGGACATCCAAATAGAGATGTCTTGACGACAGGAAGAAATGTGAGGCTAAGGAGAGGGAGAGAAATCAGTGCTGGAATTATCTGCATAGAGGTGATAATTGGAAGCCATACGAGTGAGTGAATTCTCCAAGTTAATGGGTGCAGATGGTGAATAGAAGGGACCCAAAAGTGAACCATGAGGGATACCCACAGTTAGCGGGAGGTAGGCAGGTGAGGGGCCCGCAAAAGACATTGAGAATATGCAGCCAGAGTGATAGAAGAACCAGGAGAGGACAGTGACAGTGAAACCGAGGCTGGCTAATGCTTCCAGGAGAAGGGGGTGGTCGACAGGGTTGAAGGTAGCTGAGAGGTTGAGGAGGATTAGGATGGAGTAGAGGATTTGGCAAGAAGGGGATCACTTGTGACCTTTGAAAGGGAGGTTTCTGTGGAGTGAAGGGGACAGAAGCCAGATTTTGGGGGGGGGGGGGGGGGGGGGGGGGAAGGGGTCACAAAGAATCAGAAGAGACGAACTTGAGACAGTGGGTGTAGAAAACTCGCTCCAAGAGTTTGGAGAGGAACGGTAGTACTACCACAGTATTGCTCTTCCTCTTTGGTGAGCCACGACAACCTAAACTAGGACCCGGAATTGAATTTTACATTTAGCCAACTCCCAAGTTATTCAGATTCATCTATCTCTAACGGCTACAATTAATAGCTATACTATTTGGAGAGAGTCTCTCTCGTTTACACTTGGTAATTTTTTTTGTGACCTGCAGAGAACAATTTTTAAAGATAAGCAACAGAGAAAGGCATTGAACTCTTACCTTTTTCTTTATCTAGAGGTGGCAAAATGCTATTATCTCGGCAGACCTTGAAATAGATTTCTTGTTCGATGCCTTCAGGAATGGCTCCTTGTGGAATAATTATACTAACTCCAGTTTCAATCGAACTTAATACGCCGCCATTACTGTTAAAAATTCCTCTTGCCGTTGCCACCACAGTGTGACCATCCTCATCCTCATCATCTTCCAAAGCTGAAGGGCTAACAATTTTAAGAATTCTTAATTATTGTTAGGATTTATTTTCTCTTCAATAAGCAAATTCCTTAAGCTTTGCTGAAAGAAAACTTCACATTTCTCTATGCCAAGAAATGTCATTTTAACGAAATAGTTTTGGCTTAAATATTAGGAAGAACCAGATCATGGTCTTGCAAGAGAAATCTCATTTATCAATCAATCAATGGCATTCAGAGAGCACTTACTGTGTGCAGAGCACTGTTCTAGGCATTTGGGAGAGCATAATTCAGAGTTGGCAGACATGCTCCCTGCCCATACAAGCTAATTTATTTAGGAAAATGATTCAGTCTATATTTGCCATCCTCAATTACTGAATTTCTAAGTTTTCGGAATGAGTTACGTGTACACACAGTATCTGATTCAAGTTTTCAGGGCAAAATCTACTCCGTACCGAGAATTTTGGAATATGATGGCCCATATTTGTGAGTTATATCAAAGCAACTGGAATGATTCCCTTGTTCTCTTGCCTTGTGGTGTCACCTGCACCAGTCAATGCTTCCCACCTAGTGATGAGCTTCTGGTTTTTTTTGGTTTGTTTTTGTTTTTTTTAAAGGTACTTGTTAAAAGCTTACTATATGCCAAGCACTGTACTAAGCACTGGGATAGATGCAAGACAATCGGGTTGGGCATAGTCCTTTTGCATCCCCCTGCAAAGAAAAAAAGTAGGGTGGAAGCACAAAGCATACCTAGAAATGGCAAATGCTAGACTTAAAGAACAAAAAAAAACGTAATTACCTTACTGGAATGGCTTTAGGCACTGCGCTAATATTGTTGGGTTGGTACTTGGGTTTTTCCGTCTGAATGGAGAAACTTTCCACGCCACTGTCAAAATCTGGCGGTTGGGACGAGCCATGTGCTTTCATGATGGTGGGAGGAGAACTCGGGGGCCTTGATGAGGGCAACTCTGGTTTATGCTGAGCTTCATTTGGCAGGAGATTATGGTTGAATTTGGGGCTTTCAAATTTGCGTTCAAACGGCCTGGCGGAACTGGTATAGGGTTTGGGCGTAAAGCGGTTGTAGGCCGGAGTGACTGTTTTCTGAGTTTGTTCGGCTCCGTTAACGGGACCTTTGTCGGGGAAGCTTTTCTGAGGGTAGAAAGTGGGCTGGTGAGTTTCCTCTCGGTTTGAAGGTTTGAAAGTTGGCTTATTTTGAGGTGGGGGTGGTTCTGGCTTGGACATTGTGGAGTGAGGATAGTCCACTGACAGTGAGTTACCTGAAGCGGAAGCAACATGAGAACAAAGTTCATTCTTCATTATGGAAAAGCGCATTCAAATTTCCCCAGTAAGTAAAGCATTCATTTCTTTTCCCCCAACTAAGACTCCCTGAAAACACCACCTCTCCACCACCTCTTCCCTCCTGGATCCAGTGGGAGTTTGGGGCAGATTGTAAGGCTATCTGTCTCCAAAGTTCCTAGCTGCCGGGTCTAAAATTAGCTGATGGGAGAAGATGACGCCCAAATTCGTGAAGCGTTCCATATTTTTCCCTTTATTCATCACCCCATCCCAGCCCCACAGCACTTACGTACATTCTGTAATTTATTTATATTAATGTCTGTCTCCCCCTTTAGACTGTAAGCTTGTCGTGGGCACAGAATGGGACTGCTTATTGTTATATTGTACTCTCCCAAGCACACAGTAAGGGCTCAATAAATAAGATTGAATGAATGAATCAAACGGTCTGAAGTACACTTGCTGATGATCTTGAACTTCACTACCTTCCTCAGACCTGCAAATCCCGCTGTTGAGGTTTTTGGTTGCTGCAAAGATTTGACAGTCAGAAATTTCTGAAGAGGGCATATGACCTCATATGGCTAATCCCAATCCTACAGACTTCTGAGTTTACAGAGGAGTTTTTATCTACTTTGTCTTGCATTCACTGGTTGTTCTAATCAATGTTCTGGGATTTTTATTAGTGCTGTTTTGGTCTTTAACGTCTACCTTTCTTCCACTTACGTGTCACAACCCATGTTAGACATTCCTTTAGGGGGAAGGATACCCTGACACAAATATATGGCTTTACTGATTTTACAGATTCAAATAGACCCACACACCTAAGACTAAAAGCAGCCACGCTGAGAAGCAGCGTGGCTCAGTGGAAAGAGCCCGGGCTTTGGTGTCAGAGATCATGGGTTCAAATCCTCGCTCTGACAATTGTCAGTTGTGTGACTTTAGGAAAGTCACTTAACTTCCCTGTGCCTCAGTTACCTCATCTGTAAAATGAGGATTAAGACTGTGGGCCCCTCCGTGGGACAACCTGATCACCTTATAACCTCCCCAGCGCAGACAACAGTGCTTTGCACATAGTAAACGCTTAATAAATGCCATCATTATTATTATTATCAAGAAACTGTCAGTGTATTGTTCACTGCACAAATCGAAACAATTCTACCTCAAATAAATGTCGTGTCTTTCTCCCTCGTCCCCTAGACTTGAAAATGTATATCCCCAACTTTGTAAATTTTCAAGGGGGAAAATAAGCTGCCGGCATTTACTACCTCGACAATTTGAATTCATTCTTGCTGGTTTTCATCCACACTATTTATTTGCAGTGCAAAATCTGTTTTCCAGGGCTTATCAGATGTTATAGTTCAATAACATACCAGGGATGAGAAAAATCCTGCTTATTTCAAATAAGCACTTTAGTCAAGAGACCCTCCTTCTACAGGTACTGAAACCATGATATTGAGAGGGTCAGGAAACCTCCTTATCTCCTACCCTCAGAGAGTGGTGTCTTGGCAAGGGCCTGAAGAGAAAGTGAAGAGTTGGTGCTGGGTTGAGAAGACTGGCTGTACTGAGTCGGAAGAGGTGGCGGAGGAGTAACCTGAACAGGTTCATAGCGTTTTTCACCAAAAGGCCTATCCACGCCTTCGGTATCAGCGGGCTTTCCCCTGTTGGAAGTAAACGGGAGAAGAAAGCTCAACACCTCAAGTCTCAAGTTGGGCTACGCACATTCACACTGCTTCCAACTGTGACTACTTTTCTTCTTAATAGGACTGATTGGCTTTGAACATCTTCCTACAAGGGCACATAGTCTAAACCTGATCCTAGGAACGAAAAACAATAGTTCAGAAACACCAAACACAGAGATAGTTTAAGAGGGTTATTAGTAAAAACAATCCAGAAGACGGCCATCGAAAGGCAGATGACATTTTGGATATTCTTGTTCATTTTAAAACGTCCTTCAATCACTGGCAAAAATTTGGAGACTTACCCATGGACAAAAATAGTCACCAGAGATCGCCAAACAACTTAAAGCAGCCTTGCAAATTGTTTCAAAATATCAACCACTCCCAACTGGCTTTCTTTTTGAACAGACCCACCCACCTCAGAACTAACTTTGGATTTGTGGGCAGACATTTTACTGCTACCATGGCTTGTGCATCCACAGAGCACCACCATATTGACTAACTGAAAGATTGGCCGTCGTCCATCCAAAAAAGGGTTTTAATGGGGATCTCAGACACACACGATCCATGGGAAGAAACTTTTCCAAAAAAAAAAAATCCTATGTAGTCCAATTTGTTAAGTTCTCAAAAGTGAAGGGATAGCTGTTTTTTGGTGAAGGCTAGGTTCAATGTTTGAGTGTCAGTTCTGAAAACGTAATGAAAATGTCAACCTAGAACCAAAATTCCAACAATGCCATCTTTACCTCAGATGAAATCAGCCTGAGCCTCGCTAGCTTTGTGTGCGCAAACAATATATTGTCAACAGAATGGCTTTTCAAATTCTCTCACATTTGGGCCATTTTTTTCTCTACGAAACTTGGTCTAAAAATTAACTTCATAACTTCATAACCATAGTATTATTCTTAGAAATTGTTCTTCCAATTGAATGTCTGTGAGTTATTTTCAAAATTGAGAGTGCACACAATGCTGGTGAGAAGAATGCAACAGTGAGAGGTCACCTTAAAAACATCCTCACAGTAATGCCAGGCTTACCACTTGATGTTCCTTTTCAAGTAGTCATAGCTAGTGTATGAGCCAAGAAATCTAGTTGATGGCAAAGCAAATGCAATAGAAGAATGAAAGAAAAATGGTCATTCTAACTCAAACTGGCAGTCAATGGCACTTAATTGTCATTTTCAAACAGCTTCCCATTAGAAAAAAGTGAATATATTAAACACTTTATCACCCTTTACACCACAGAAGAGTCGACAACTCCCAATTATTAGTGGTAACACCAAAGCGGGGGCGCGGGGAGGAAATAAACCCACAAACCTCTATTTAGTCAGAACAGACTAAAGAGACAGTCCGATTCATTACGTCAACCATTTTAACCAATACTGCAAGTTGCTTAAAGAAGCAAAAGAATTCAGCCCTTCTTTCTTCCACTGCCCTCCATTTGGTGTAGCTGCTAAAGAGCCGTGGTGCAATGACTAAAAGCTACACAGTACGAAGAAGAGAAAACTAAAGATCATAAGAATTCAGGAAATGTTTATGTCGAGCCCTAAACAATTGAGAGTTGTGTGTGCAGCTCTGTGGCAAAATGGCTACACAAACATGATAGCATTTGGATGAACTGAGAAAAAAGTGGGCAAAATTGTTTATATGCCCAAAATGTAAGAAACTGATTACTGCATTAGGATGAGCAAGAGGTTGCCAGAGAGGAAACGAGTGCTATGGGAATGATGACACTAGAATGCATCTCTGCCTTACTAGTTCATTCTCATCAGTTTCCAAAATCTGAAACAGAATGTAAATACAAAATTGGGCAGAGCACTGGCTGTAGCCAATAGGTGCTTCACTACATTCTGAGAAGGCTTCTTATTAGGTATGTCACCTTTTTAAAGACAAATTTTTTAATTTGTAGAGCTCTTACTATGTGCTAAGCATTGGAGGTACACACCAAGTTGAGATCAGACACAGCCTCTGTCCCTCATAGGGTTCACAATCTATTTCTTCACCATTTTAAGTTGAAGCCCTGAGTGGTTATGTGACTCTCCCAAGGTCACACAGTAGGCCGGGGATAGAGCTGGGACTAAAACCCACATCTCCGGACTCCCAAGTTCTATGTTTTCCATTAGGTCAAAAGTTTACCAATCCGTAATTCCTTATTCTAATATCACTCTATTTCTTCCTGCCATTCCAAAACAATCCCAATCAGGTGATTCTCATAGAGGTGGTGACACACTGCCTTTCTTTTCTCGCTCCAATCCTAAATTCCAATCAACTGTGGCCCCCAAGGGTGGCCACAGAGTTGATTGCCATTCTGATCTTGCGTGCTGCTCTACACTGGATTTCTGGGTGCTGTTTTCCCTGGGATTATCCAGACATCTCAGTGAGAAGTGTTCTCACATACAGAGGGACGCAGAAATGGAAATCAGCATCTTCTGAAATTCAAAAATAACTTATTCGTTTTTCTAGAGCAAACTGGGCAGCCCTACCTACAAGGGGATGGGAATAAGAATGAAAAAGAACTGAAAGAATCCACAATCTTGTCTACCCAACTGTTTCCATAGAGAAACTTTTCTTGAAGTTCAGTAAGAAATTCAAACACTGCAAGACTTCTGCCTGAACGATGTTGGATGTAAATTGTTTCTAGAAGAACAAACTACCTAATTGCTTTGTGGCTGTCACAATAGTTTGTGCTGGTTATAATAAAGAACAGCAACAGAAGTTCTTCCTATCTCCTAATAATCACCGCATCACAACAGTCTTTCCAAGTCAATCTGACAAACCCATATTCTAGTCAATAAACCTAGAAATCAATAAAAATTATCAAATTAATGATGCAAAAATATTTAAACCAATATACAAAGACATTCCACCCCAAGAGAGAGCGCATCGATTCATCCATATTTGAACATAAAATGATAGCAACATACTCACTGAGAAACAAATTAACCAATTTTGACAGTTACAATTTAACTCAAGAAGGAAAAATTATCAATAGGCACCATTTATCCTCTTGGGGTAGCATGTGGATAATTTCCAGTACTCTACCAGTCTTGACTGCAGGAGGAAGAGTCAAGCAGAGGCATACCCATTCCATCATCATCATCACCAATCGTATTTATTGAGCGCTTACTGTGTGCAGAGCACTGTACTAAGCGCTTGGGAAGTACAAGTTGGCAACATATAGAGACAGTCCCTACCCAACAGTGGGCTCACAGTCTAAAAGGGGGAGACAGAGAACAAAACCAGACATACTAACAAAATAAAATAAATAGAATAGATATGTACAAGTAAAATAAATAAATAGCGTAATAAATATGTACAAACATATATACAGGTATTCCATTCCTAGCTTGGGCAGTGGCTAGCTAGGGGAAGGCAATCTGCTACAGGTCAAAACTCCCCTGGGTTGGGCAGCAGCGGTATGGGAGAGTCGAGGGAGGAGACTCAGGTTTACTGCGTGGAAGGAGGAAACGGTAAACCACTTCAGTATTTTTACCAGGAAAACACTACTGATACACTACCAGAACGATTGCAGATGGTGGGACATTCTGGGAAAGACGTGTCTACGGTATCGCTACGGGTCGGAGACGACTCGACAGCATAAGACAAGACAAAGGCATCATTTAAGGTAGTTAATTACTAATGAAACTGTTCACAACTTCGAGGATTAATCACTGATCAGAACAAAGCTGAAACTTCAATTTGCTTTCTTCTATGGCTCTTTTCCTCTGCTTTCCTGATTCATTCTCCACTAGGGTCTAACCTGTCTTTCAAAGAGTTTAAGAAGTGCCTTTGGTGATTCGGAACAACAAAGAGGTGGTCACACAAGCAAGGCTCAATAGAGCTAATTATTGTCACCTATCATTATACCATAAATCGTCTCTATTAGACACTACATGCACTGCATATCCCCTAATGAAACATCAGCTTGACAGTTTTATGCTGACTGAACTATGGCATGAAGACAGAATTTATACCCAGAAATAATTCTTCAATCAATGAAGTCACTAAAATGGGTACCTTCAATAAATCTGCCGCCATCCGCTCTCTAGATATTTTTTTTCTTTTGAAAGGGTAACAGATGCTTGCCTGGGTGATCAGCATGTACTGGTCTAAAGCAAACGCTGGGATGTAACCTTTGCTTGACCACAGAGCTAGACTCAATGGACGTTAAGTAAAATACCACGAACTACTGAATATCTATGCAGGCCTACATACCATTTCTCCCCGTACACCCACTTTGTTATGAAAATAGAAAAGATCTGATTAATTATTTTACCTGTTTGCCTGTGAACTACGAATGAATTACGATTATGTTACATGCCATGATTTAAAGACTTTGATTTAGGACTGCAATTGCATAATTGTAAGTACACTTCTACATTTAAAAGGCATAATCTACTAGGAATTCAGTATTGCCACCTAAAATCCATCTTCATAACGTACATTCTGGCATGCATTATGAATTCCACCTTATATACCCCCCAATTCATTACATAAAGCTGGAGCTTAATAACTTACTTAGATGAGTAACTAGAAAAATCTGGTTGATTCTGTGAATTTATTGGTTTGGCAGGTTCGGGGAGATGGTTGGCTGGAACTTGGGCCGACGGTTTGTTGTCAAAACTTCTGCGATCAAAGTAAGAGAGTTGCTTTCGATAGTATTCTTCATCTTCCTCAGGATCATAGTGATTTGAACGTACGATATCATCGGGCACTTTCACTTGCGGTTTCTGGGGTTCTGGGATCCTAAGAGATGGTCAAAGAAGTGCTCACATTTTTATAACATTCATTTTTACAGAGGAAGTTTAAAGCAGGGCAATTTTCCTTCTCTGTATAACTTTGTAGAATACACTATGCCGTGGTCACCGGCCATTAGGCTAGGGTGAATTTTGGGATTTTCCTGACCTCATGCTGTTTTCTTCCTGAAAACACAGGCTGGGTCACACCTGGAGGGAGTCATGGAAATTCACTCATTCATTCAATCATATTTATTGAGCGCTTACTGTGTGCAGAACGCTTGGGAAGTACAAGTTGGCAACATATAGAGACGGTCCCTACCCAACAATTAGGACCCTAGAGAAGGAGAGTGAGCTAATGGAAAGAGCACAGGACTGGGAGACAGGAGATTTGAGTTCTATTGGAGTAAGAAATTCTTTCTTCCTAGGAGCATCCCTTCACTTCCTCTTCATCAAATCTCTTCTTGACCCACTAAAATTAGCTTTTCTATCCCTTCACTCTGCCAGAATAACACTCTCTAAAATCATCACTGGCTCGATTCCGTCCTAATCCTACTTGACCATTTGGGCCATCTGACACCTCCCTCCTCCTTGAAATGTCACCTGGCTGGGTTTTGCGGTCTCCCCTCCTACCTCTCTCACCATTGCTCCTCAGTCACATTTGCCCGTTCCTCATCCTCCTCTCACCCCCTATCTGTGGGTGTCCTACCTAATCTGTTCAGGCTCAGCTTCCCTTCTCACTTTAAAGTAGTAACAGTATTTATTGAGTGCCCTCTAGGCACAATGTACTTGGGAAGTGCAAAATACGCAAGTGAATTCCCACCTATAAGGAGCCTGAATTATAAGATGATAATGATAATAATCGGACTTGTTAAGCGCTTACTATGTGCCAAACACTGTTCCAAGTGCTGCGGTAGATACAAGGTAATCAGGTTGGATACAGTGCCTGTCCCACATGGGGCTCACACTCTTTATCTCCATTTTACAGGTAACTGAAGCCCACAGAAGTGAGGTGACTTGCCCAAGGGCACACAGCAGACATGCAGCAGCGCAGGGATTAGAACCCAGGTCCTTCTGACTCCCAAGCCTGTGCTCTATCCATTAAGCGATGCTGTTTGGGGAGTTCATCTGCTCACATGGTTGAATCGATCACCTCTAAGTGGGTAACTACCAAATTCACCTCTCCAGTTTTGAACTCTCACCTAACCTACAATTTTCCTTCTCCTTTGGCCTCCAGGATATCTCCACTGTGGTGTCCCTCTGGCACCTCAAACTTAACATACCTAAAATTTACCTAGTCTTCTCTTCTGAATTCTCTCTTCATAACGTCCTCATCTCAGCAAGTAACGCTATCAACCTCCTATTATCAGAAGCCCACAATGTTGGTGTGAGCCTCAATTCCTCACTGTGTCTCAAGTCTCACATTCCATTTATTGCTAAATATAGCCAGCACTTCCTATTTCTTTTTCAAAAAAAATGTACGGTATTTGTTAAACACCTACTATAAGCCAGGCACCCTACTAAGCTCTGAGGTAGATACAAGCTAATCAGGTTGGACCCACTCCATGTCCCACATGAGGCTCACAGTCTTAATCCCCATTTTACAGAGAAGCAGCGTGGCTCAGTGGAAAGAGCACGGGCTTTGGAGTCAGAGGTCATGGGTTCAAATCCCGGCACCGCCAATTGTCAGCTGTGTGACTTTGGGCAGGTCATTTCACTTCTCTGGGCCTCAGTTACCTCATCTGTAAAATGGGGATTAAGACTGTGAGCCCTCCATGGGACAACCTGATCACCTTGTAACCTCCCCAGCGCTTAGAACAGTGCTTTGCACATAGTAAGCGCTTAATAAATGCTATCATTATTATTATTGTTATTATCTTACAGATGCGGAAACAGGCACAGACAAGTTAAATGTCTTGCCCAAGGTCACACAGCAGACAGGGGTGGAATTAGAATGCTGGACCTTCTGACTCTCACCAAGCCAGGCAGCTTTTTCCTGGACCCTTTAGTTCCCCTCCACACATACTGCTACTACTTGTACATATCTATTCTATTTATTTTATTTTGTTAGTATGTTTGGTTTTGTTCTCTGTCTCCCCCTTTTAGACTGTGAGCCCACTGTTGGGTAGGGACTGTACCTATATGTTGCCAATTTGTACTTCCCAAGCGCTTAGTACAGTGCTCTGCACATAGTAAGCGCTCAATAAATACGATTGATGATGATGATGTCGCAAGCACTTGTCGCAAGGTTGCTAGCCTGCTGCAGCAGCCTCCTCACTGGTCTCCCTGCCTTACATATCCGATCTCTCCCCGCGACTACCCCTCGGCACGTTCTCTTCACTCTTTCCAGGCTCACCTTGTAACTGCACCCCACCACATCTTGCCTGCTTCCAACCCCTTGCTCAAACTGCTTTCCTGACCCCAGCTCTCCAAAACCACCACACCTCAGTCCTTCCCAGCTTCAAAGATCTCCTGAAGTCCCACGTCCTTCAATAATCCTTCCCTGACTAATCAGTCAATCAATTGTATTTATTGAGTGCTTACTGTGTGCAGAGCCCTGTACTAAGCGCTTGGGAAGTACAAGTTGGCAACATATAGAGACAGTCCCTACCCAACAGTGGGCTCACAGTCTAGAAGGGGGAGACAGAGAACAAAACCAAACATACTAACAAAATAAAATCAATAGAATAGATATGTACAAGTAAAATAGAGTAATAAATATGTACAAACATATATACAGGACTAATACAGCAATACAGGACTAATGTATCATCTCAATCACATTAAGCTCAGCATCCACCTCTAGCACTAAGACATCGAAGCAGCATGGCTCAGTGGAAAGAGACCGGGCTTTGGAGTCAGAGGTCATGGGTTCAAATCCCAGCTCCACCAATTGTCAGTTGTGTGACTTTGGACAGGTCACTTCACTTCTCTGTGCCTCACTTACCTCATCTGTAAAATGGGGATTAAGACTGTGAGTCCCCTGTGGGACAACCTGATCACCTTGTAACCTCCCCAGCGCTTAGAACAGCACATAGTAAGCAATAAATACCTTCTTATTATTATTATTTATTTTTGCCATTCCTCTGCACTTGTGGATATAAGCATCATCATTTTCAGAGTCAATTTATTTACTGATTACTATATTTGTAAATAGTTTTATGCCTGCCTCCCCAGCTGGAGTGTACCAGTCAGTCAACTGTATTTATTGAGCGCTTACTGTGTGCACAGCGCTGTACTACGTGCTTGGGAAAGTACAATATAGCAACATACCGGACATAATCCTTGCCCACAACAAGCTTACGGTCTAGAGATGGGGGCCGAGGAAGCTCACGGAGGAAGCTCAGGGGGCTGGCGGGGGCGGGGTGTATGCTCCTTGTCGGCAGGGAACACGGCTTGTGCTTCTGTTGTACTTTCCCAAGTGTTAAGTACAGTGCATTGCACGCAGTGAGGACTCATTAAATACTAATTAAGCCCACCACTAATGCTGAAGAGTGGCCCGGAAGCACAGCTTGTTGCAGAGGGAGCAAAAGACTAAAATTACTTTTCATGCATTGGCTGTGCCACAGAAAGAAAGCTAACTGCTTATTTTCTAATTACTTCCCATGAGGAGGGAGGCCTTCCCAGACTGAGCCCCTTCCTTCCTCTCCCCCTCGTCCCCTCTCCATCCCATCTTACCCCCTTCCCTTCCCCACAGCACCTGTATATATGTATATATGTTTATACATATTTATTACTCTATTTATTTATTTTATTTGTACATATCTATTCTATTTATTTTATTTTGTTAATGTGTTTGGTTTTGTTCTCTGTCTCCCCCTTCTAGACTGTGAGCCCACTGTTGGGTAGGGACTGTCTCTATATGTTGCCAACTTGTACTTCCCAAGCGCTTAGTACAGTGCTCTGCACACAGTAAGCGCTCAATAAATACGACTGATTGATGAGCTGTTCCAGGACACTTTACCATGGGGAACAAATTTAAATTTTGTTAAAAAGAACTACTAACCTCTTACCAAAACATATCGCTAAACTTTTTGTTTCGATATTCCTGAAAGTTTGACTGTTCTGTTTCTTGACCAGACGCATTGGATCTCAAGTGTTAAATTAATGCACCCAGTCGAGCATTGTCCTAACTGTGCTGATATAAAAGTACATCATGCAATTATTTTGTAATAATAACGATGGATAATGATACTAATTCTGCACCAGAACCTTCAAAGATTAGCTGAGGAAAAAAAGAAAACATCTCCACAGAGAAGCGATATAATCCTTCCTAAACCAATTCTCCAGTGAAAAGGGGTGTCTGTCTAAGCTGCATATTCGGCTGACCAAACTTCTTTTTCCGCATTTGCAAAGTTCTGACAAACTCTAAGCAGTGTACCAACCTGTAGGGTGTCTTGTCATGTTCACTGAACTGATTCTGTGACGTCGGTTTGGGTCCACTCACTGCCACACCAGAGGGCCTGGGTGCCACTTCTAGAGGCTGTGGAAAAAAGGAAATTGCAAATCTAGCCGTAACTCCGTGATGAAGGGTGAAAATGAAGCCCAATTTTCACAAGCCTACAGCCTCTTAATTCTACACCTACAATTCAAGTATCCCAACCCGACAAATGTTCATGTGATTTCTATCTTACTACCCCACTGTTACCCGGTTACCTTAACTGCCGGTGTGTCGTTAAGATCCTTCCTGCTGTCCAAAGAGGCTGACCTTTTGTTTTCAAACATTTTGACCCTCGTAAGGACGGACTGGGGCTTCATGGCCGGATCTTCCTCTTCTTCAGTTACGGTAGGTGGTGGGGGCAGTGGTTTGTTGCTGGAAGGCAGAACTTCGGCTTTGTTTTGGGATGAGGGTTGCGGGGAAGGAACGCCCGCGGGGCCGTGGGCAGGCTCGTACGACGGTGCTTTTGAGTTGAATCCTTGGGGTGGGGGGCCTTGTTCGTAATTCCTCGGGTGTTGGTCGAAATACTGCTTTGGCTCGGGAGACTTGGACGTCGCTTGCGGGAAGGCCTGAGCTTCTGGTTTATATCTACCGTGAGCAGTCTGCTCCTCATATCGCCGTTGGGGCACAGTGAAGTTTTGGGGTGGGTGTTCATAGCGGGGCCTGCTATCGTACGTCATCGGGGGTGGCTCCTCAAAACGAGGCTGCCCTTGGAGGTAGCTACGTTCCGGAGCCTCGGCGGGATGTTGCCGGGAGTCGGGATGCGGGGCATCGAAAGCCCTGGGAGGGTACGGCTGCCTGTCGTCGTAATACGCCCAGTGCTCCTCGTAGGGAGGCACCTGGTCATCGTAATGTAGGCGAGGTTCGTAATTCTGGGAAAACTGATCCGCGTAGCCCGCCGACTCGTATCTGTAGGTTGACTGCTCGTATTCTCTGTGAGGCTGTTTCTCTGCATATGGAAGCTGGGGCTCATAACTCAAAGTAGCTTCTTTTTCCTGCCTCTGCACTGGATGATTAAGAGCTGGCTGCTTTATGCCATAGTTTTGCCTCGGTGGCTCCTCGGGATATGGCTCCTTTCTATACACCTGCATGAAACACGGTTTTATTCAAATTTAATTTTAAACTTCTTATAATAATGAAAAAAACAACAAACAAACCACCTGCCAGTCTTAGGACTATTATGCTAAAAGGTCACTTTCTACCACGATAACCAGGCTGTGCCTGGAAGATACTGGCAAAAGTGTCCCGTGGCCCCGGGTATTGGCAAATTTGGAACTGAAATAAAGTTGAAGCACCGTGATTCACTGCAAAATTATAGATTTGCTCCAGATTGTTTCCATTGAAAATAGGTGTGAAAACAAACACAGTCAAAGTTTTAAGGTCAGATAGTTTCCCTAAAGGCTTTCAGAGCTAGGAACTGGAATCCGACGCCAGAACTAAAAATCAAGCTTGGAAATCAAAATAGTAAAGCAGACACCTCGCTTCATTCCTGAGACAAAAATCAGATATGCAATCGGAAGCCATGCAAACTGAAAGGCTTAATGATTCTCTGGGATTCGATGCACTCTCATGAACGGCATAAAAAACCCACGGTAAAAAAAAGCCAAAGGAAAATCCTTTCGGGGCCAAGCAAACGTTCATTTGGTAGCTTAATGGGCAGCGGCAAATTAGTGCAACAGTGCGGCATGGGTACCTTGGCTGGGTCTACATGCGATGACAATGGTGGCTCTCGATCCTTTAGTATTACGCGTGCTGCCTCAGGGATTGTTGGTGTTAAGGGGCCAGCTGGTAGTTGGTAAGAGTTGGGAGGAGTTGGGATGGGCTCCTCCAATCTGACCTTAGTTACGTTTATGTTAAGATTAACGGCAGAGGTTGATGATGCAGGGGTGGTTTCAGGCGACGGGGAAAGGGAAGGGGTTGTTGATGAGGCTTCTCCTTTCTGTGAAGTGTTTAAAATATTTTAAGTAGAGTGCTCGTTGGACCCCGCTAACTTTCCACTTCAGTTAATGCTCTTTTTTAAAAAAACAAGGTATTGTGTAGAATAATCATAATTATGGTATTTGTTAAGTGCTGACTATGCGCCAAGCACCGCTCTCAGAGCTGGGGTAGATACAAGGTAATCGGGTTGTCCCACGTGGGGCTCACGGTCTGAATCCCCATTTTACAGATGAGGGAACTGAGGCACAGAGAAGTTAAGTGGCTTGCCCAAGGTCACACAACTGACAGGTGGTGGAGCCGGGAGTAGAACCGGCATCCTCTGACTCCCAAGCCTGTGCTCTTTCCACTAGGCCAATAGTGGAAAGACACACGCACACCCACACGCAAACACTGTAAGTGCGCTGGCTCAAGAAATGATCCCCGGACCCTACATTGCTCTGAAATTCCCTCTATCACTTTAATAGGTGAGGCCCTTACCTAAATATAAGATTTAGAATTCGGCCTTTAATACCCTGGTAGCCAAATTAGGGACCAGCTCTTTTTTGGGAGAGGACGGTGTTCTATTGTTTCCATCGAGTCTCAGAATTTCAAATGGAATAACGCACCTAGGGCTATAAAACGTGGAAGGCTTTGCTGCTTACCTGTTGCGAGGCTGTTTTAAATCCAGGGGAGTCTAGCCTATGAATTGGTTGTGGCTGCGCTTGTGGTGAGTAAGGAGGATATGTTTGACTTTCGTGATGAATCCCGGCAGGGTCCTCTCTTACGGGTTCAGAGGACCGTGTAATGGCAGACTCCGGAGGAGTCCCCACCTCATCATTAAGAGTTTCATCTAGTTCTTGATCAGTGTAGGCCCCGCCTTCTGTATCTGTGTCTTCATAGTCAGAAGTGTGTCTACTGTCCGTGCTATACATTGAATATTCACTACCTGGGGCTGACAGGTAGGACAGACGATCATCATGCAAATCAAGGTCATCACTTGTAGCACCATCCGCCTGGGTCAAATAAAAGTAAGTTAAAATATTTATTCAATATTTTCTTTTTTTTTTTAAAAAGAGAGATGGCCCTTTATTTTATCGGGGCGGGGGGGAGGGGAGATTGGAAAATATATTTGGCTCTGAAGAAATCAAATCCAGTTGTAATGACACGGTTTGGTTTTGACTGTGTGATGAGTCAACGGTCAAGATGAGCTGTACAAGCATACATGCAGACAAACAGAACGCCATGAGCCGGCCAGCCTGGGTCGCGAGCCCGACCCCAATAGCCCCTCAGGGACTACGGCGGCAGCCCCCGGGTGTATGCAGCCGGCATTCTGGCCCTCCAGCCCAGAGCCAGGAAAAGACAATGAAGGCCGACCGACCAGCTTTGGAAAATCGTTGGTGCAACGAATGACAGTGCTTCGAAAGAAACGTCGTTCTAACCAATGTCACGGCTCACTTCCCGTCAGATTAAACTTAAACTGCTTGGATAGTGAAAGAAACCTCTGAAAAAGCTAACCCCGGCATTTGGGCCCTCTGAATTTTCCCCAGAATACTACAGAAAAGTCTCACTACTGAGGACGCGGTTCCTTTAAACGAAGAAATGATTTTCAAAAGACAAGGGAAGCCTCCACTTGCAGTTGAAACAGAATTACAAACTTTTTTACAGTTTGTTCTCTAAAGGTCTTCAAAACCGAAGAAGGGGAGCAAAATGATTCTCCAGTTCGGCATGAAGCTTGTTCCCGAGGAAGATGCGCCCTGGAATTTAGCGCTGCTAGTCTGCGCTGACTACTACAAACGCAAGGCTGGCAACTGAGTTCAATGGTGTAACCCTGACACTGCAGCTGTAGTCCTGCTTTTAAACCCGACTGACTTTGAAGCCATAAAACAAAAGCACACGTTGCTGGGGCTCCCCTTCTGCTATAAGCAAGAGTCCGGGGGACTCCTGTGATTCACTCACATCAGGGCTGCATAGGGCCCACTGGATCATGCCCTCGGGATATTCTACTAGTGGCAAAGCCTAGACACCCAGTCTTTTGACAAGTTCTCGTGATGAACCTAGGCTTGTGACTGGAACTACCAGAGTCCCTGTGATCGAACAGAACAGTCCCGACAAGACAGCCCCTGCTTATTCTGCCGTTCTTCCACAAAGGTTGATGTTGCCATGCTGTCTTATTTTGTCTCTTGTGGCCTTATTCTAGAAGCAGCTGGGACAGGATGGAGTGCCTCTTAATACCTCTTCTGTCAGTCTGCTGCTGCTGATCTGGAGAGTTGCCTTGTGAGCAGCCACCCAGGAAAAATTGGTAAGGCCTGGGGAGAGTATCTTACTACCAATTAGCCCTTGCCACTTCTTCTGGTTAATGATACTTGTGGTATTTGTTAAGTGCTTATTATGTGCCACGCACTGTACTAAGCGATGGGGTAGATATGAGATAATTGGGTTGGATACGGTCCCTGTCCCATATAGGGCTCACAGTCTTAATCCCCATTTTTCAGATGAGGTAACAGGCACAGGGAAGTATTTGGCATAATACAGCTGGATGGATCTCCTACACCAATATGAACAAGGAGATAGAAACATGGACCGGACTGGTAGCATGAAATGCTGCCAGGACTACATTTTACATGAAATTCAGATAACTTTGGATGGTCTGGCAGGAAGCGCAGAAGCTAAACACTAGGTAAAACCTATCCCTTAATTCTAGAAGAGGCAAGCAAATGTTACCTGAAATAGTTTTAGTACTTCCTAAATGAGTCGATATACTTTATTGTTGAAAACCCCAAACTTGATCAAGTCCTTCTGCTTTTAAAAAAGTAACATTTCTAACGGCAATGAACAACCCACTTTGCTCAAAAATATGCTTAGGTGTTTCCCCTCATATGAAAGAGGATCTGTAACCTCATCAGTTAAGGAAAGTATGTTTTTAATTGAAAAGCTCGTTGCGGATGGCGATTGTTGTCTACCGACTATCAGGCTGTCCTCTCCCAAGTGCTTGGTACAGTGCTTTGCACACAGGAAGTGCTCAGTAAATGCCACTGATGGAAACTGATTGATCTCAGGAAATACCGTGGAAAAACCAGATGGAAATTTCACTTAGAACCAAGCTTTGGCCACATTACTTTCCACATCTCTCTTGTAACACACTTTCTACACACGTGTCCCTTAAAGATTTCACCTACACCTGCCGTTATTTTACCCGTTATCATCACTACCTGCTGAATCACACACACTTCATCGACACCTTGAGGGACCTCAGTAAATGTTTCTCGATGAGTATGAAAACAAGAAGGATGATGATGATGATGATGATGCTGTCACATGGATTTGGTGTGTCAGAATATTAAGGAGGCAATTATTGTTACTCTTTTAAAAGGTATGAGGGTGAAAATGAATAAGCGAGTCAACCAGTGTTGCAGCAAAGGTGATTGACAGGGCTTTACTTCTACCTCCTCAGCTACTCTACCGGGGTTCTGATGGACCAAATCATTCCTGACGCGAGTCTGATACTTAAGCTGATCTCATGAATAAATATATACACATATGTATCATCCATTAGATCCAAACCGGTGCTGGTGAAAAAGACTACAACTCAAATATATGATTATGAGAAATCCAGATGCTACCTCTAGTTGTGTAAGTTTTAAAATATCTTTTTGAGGAGGCTACAGCATATTCTGGAGAACAGGCACCGTTGTCTTAAACTTAACAGCATGCACTGCCAAAGCTCCTTAGCCATAGCCAGGCAGAAGAAACTGGGGCCATGCAGGGGTGAGACACGACAAGGAACAAGCCAGCAAACGAAACAAAAAACCCAAAATACAAAGACACCCACATCTCCTCCACAGTCTGAGGAAAACACTCTTAAAAACTTTTCAGACCACATTCTGCAAAGGGGGTAAAAATTTTTTAAAAAATCACTACACTGTAATTTCTTTCAACCACATGCCCTTGGAGGGGAAAAAATTGGCATAGTCTGGTTTGAAACCAAATAAAATGCATAATAAGAAGTAGTTACTATTTTAGGGGTCCACAGATAAAGCTATTAGAGTTGGCCTAAGACACAGTTGAATCACTTTGGTGGGGCAGTTTAATATGCGCTCCTATTCCTGTGTGGGACTCGATGGACAGAGAAAAGACAGAGTCTTATGCCGTTACCAATCAAAATTTTCATAACCTCCAAAAGCGCTTACCTTCAGGCTATTCCACATAGGAATACGCTAAAGGAGGATATAAAACTTTCAATGTAATTGATTTACATTACACTTTTGAAAGCAGCTAGGGACAAAGTAAATGTAGTCCTAGTACCACTTACAAAGCGTTACGTGATCCAGCATAGAGATTACAAAAAAAATGAAACGTCTTACCTTTCCTTCTGAAACCCATACCAGTTGGTTCTGTTGATGCTGAATTGCTTCTTTCAGTGCCCCATACCAGCCGTCATTCATCGAATTTAAATTAATGGTAGCTGAAAATACAATAAAGCATGCATGACCCGGTCGAGTTCTCTAGAACCACTGAAATAAGACACCACCTTTTCCCCCATTAAATCCTGCGGAACTGGAACCACGGATCACGCCTCCCAGCTCGCACTTGACAATTTTTTACATGATACCTATCTTGCACAGTGTACTTTGCCAATGTATTTCCTGCAATATACATCACGCATGCCGTATGAGAAAAATGAGCCGTATTCCCATTTAAGGGGCAGCCCGAGAGCAATGTCTTTTCTCGGTCAAGACACAGAAAAAGAGAAAAATGTCACGACTAGATGACACCGATGGCCCACCTTGCCTGGTGGTCTGTGGGTCACCATTGGGGGCCTGGGTCTATGATGGTTGCCCTCCTTAACTTTTGGCCAGATGGATTAAAATGTATACAGCTAAACTTCCCACGTAAATGAACTGCATGCACTTACTAACCACTTTAAACTAAAGAGGCTCTTTTCTCTGAACTCTCTGGTACCTTCTCTAATTCTTAGTTCCTTGCTAGAATGAACTGACGGAGAGATTCCCCAGCTACAGTTGTATTCAATGCCAATTTTTCCTGTAACACTTTCTTGCTTTGCAATAAAGTAACATTCTGGCTCCACCCCCAAGGTGCTGTGTGGATGACAAGGTTCCAAAGGAAAGCCACGAGGAGGGAGGCGGGAGGGAACAGAGGTCGCATTCATTTATTCAATCGTATTTATTGCATGCTTACTGGGTGCGGAGCACTGTACTAAGAGCGTGGGAGAGTAAAACATAACAATAAACAGGCACATCCCCGGCCCACAGCAAGCTTACAGTCTAGAGGACGAGCTTACAGTCTACAAGACGTGGCAGGAGAAAGCGCTGGCATCTAGAAGAGGCTTGGTTGGAAAAGCAGACTAAGTTTGTTAAGGGCAGGGAATGTGTCTGCTAATTCTATACTGTACTCTCCCAAGAGCTTAATACAGTGCTCCGCACCTAAGCGCTCAATAAATATCATTGACTGATTGAAAAGCAGAGCCGCTGCACCCCAGGAGTTCAAATTGGTTGGGGAGGGATGTCTCTGGAATTAGCCCAGTGGGGATATAGAGAAGGCTCTGCAGTGGCCAGATAGGAGAAATGCCTTCCTTTGGCACTCTATATTTATGGGACCAATTAAGAGTGCTAGCCAAAGGATCTGTAGATCCTGGAGTCACATACCATGGCTTCATACAGTGGCAAAACTACTACTTTCTGACGACCGGAATACAGCTTGTCTTTCGTATAGATAAAACTGATGATTCTAGAGATCACACTTCTTGGCTCCTGGGCTAAATAAGCTGTCAGAGCCTACTCAAGTAATTCGATCAAATCTCTAGTAATTAATCAGTACCCAAATGACAAAAGTCTGAAGGAAAAGAGTGGGTTCCTAAAGTTCCTAAAAGTGGTTCCTAAAGAACGGAGTTACCTGTAACAATATCCCATAGACAGCTATGACAGAAATTATTTCAAGAAATTAGCCAACTCATCAAGTTTACTAAAAATAATAATAATGATGATGGCATTTATTAAGCGCTTACTATGTGCAAAGCACTGTTTCTAAGCGCTGGGGGGGTTACAAGGTGACCAGGTTGTCCCAAGGGGGGCTTCATCCCCATTTTACAGATGAGGTAACTGAGGCACAGAGAAGTTAACTGACTTGCCCAAAGTCACCCAGCTGACAAGTGGCGGAGCCGGGATTTGAACCCATGACCTCTGACTCCAAAGCCCGTGCTCTTTCCACTGAGCCACGCTGCTTCTCAGTGTGGCTCAGCACTGCTAGTAGTTACCAAGTCCCCGTCTACACCATCTGCCTCAATATCTGACTTTTAAAACAGTTTTTTACACTCACTTGTGAAGAGATGGTGGTTATTTTTGCGAAGTTTGTGAGATCGTTCGTATAACTTCCGGGCACTTTTCCGTGACTCCGGGCACAATCTCATCCTCATTGTTTTCACACCCTGCTTCGAGTCAGGGTTAAGGAATACCACAATGGGATACCACTGTGCGTAATTCAGACGATCAACTGCATTCGGCGTTACATCTAGTAAAGCGTGCTTGTCCTGAAGGGGGAACAAGTAAAAATTTATTAAACACACTAAAAATTGTTTCCTATAATGATTTTATTGGAACAAGAGAGAAACAGTGTCTAACAAGGTTTAGAATGTTTTATAGGGTCTTAAGACCACGTGATACCAGGGGATCAAATTGCTATATGTAGCAGAGAAGAAATCATAAATATAGCTTTTGCACCTTAAAGACATGAAGGATTAATAGTACTCTTTCTGGGCAAAACAATCTTCCCAGCATAGAGCCCAAATGACTTGGCATTAACTCACACTAGTAAACTTAAGAACAGTGAGAAAATGCTAGTTGTGTGACTAAATCGTTGCAAATTTTTAGTCACATGAGACTGCAACTAGGATGAACAGAATACATAGCTTCTGTGATCCCCATTGGCGTTTCGGCCAAAGACCTCAAAGCCTTTTTTTCCTAAGGAATTAAGGTAGTCACAATATCACTTCGAAAATTATACCCAGAGATCACACTAACAACTCTCTCACTGTTTACAACCCAGTCAACAAGCTAATTTTTACCACTTACTCTGTCAATGATTTGCTTTATTGTATGAAGACGGATGATGCCAGAGCTTCGTTGGTCAGTACCAGCATCTCTTGGTTCACTTTCTATTTAGGAAAAGAAAAAAATATGCAACCCATTATTACATTTTGTACTAATCAAGCATATTTAGTTCTCTTTTCCACAGGTGGAATACTATGAAAGTTACGAAAGTAGGGACCGTCTCTGTATGTTGCCAACTTGTACTTCCCAAGCGCTTAGTACAGTGCTCTGCACACAGTAAGTGCTCAATAAATCCGATTGAATGGATGAATATGGAAGTTCCAAGGTTACCTAAATTTACTTTTAAAATTTACCTAAACTTCCAATTTTCAAGCAGGTGTATAAAAACACTTTCATTACAGGATTAAAAATTATGGAACACAGCCTTAACAGAGAAGGTGCTTCTGAACAATGGGAGATCTATTTCTTTTTAGAAATTGCAGCAGTGACATTTATTAAGTACCCGCTATGTACACGGCACTGTAAAGAGCTCAATGAATACCACTGATTGATTAAGGGCAATGGACTTGGAAAAGTGAAACAGAAGCACAAGACTTAACTACTCTCAAGGAGCTTATGGTCAGTCAAGGAAAACAGCCAGCCATAAAAATACGTTATTCTTTGACTCTGATAAGCACTACCAATGCAACCTAAATAAGCAGCATGGCCTAGTGGATAGATCACGAGCCTGGGACCTAAATTCTAATCCCAGCTCTACCACTGGTCTGCTGTGTGACCTTAGGCAAGTCACTTCACTTCTCTGTGCCTCGGTTATCTCATCTGTAAAAAGGGGATTAAGACTGTGAGCCCCCTGTGGGACAGGGACTGTGTCCAACATGATAAGTTTATATCCACCCCAGCGCTTACAACAGTGCTTGACACATAGTAAATGCTTAAATACCATCGTTACCATTATGTGGGACATGGACTGTTGTGTCCATCCTGACTCAACGTGTATCCCCCCCAGCACTTAGTACAGTAGTAAGCGCTTAACAAATACCATTAAAAAATAAAACAAACACTGGTGGCTTACCGATAGTGTATATGTCTGACTTGATTTTTTTTTAGAGCCTGACATTTGGGATAAAGGCAAATAAGGAGCATTTGGCAGGGCAAACGAAAAACGAACTAAGGCAAGGGTGGAACTATGAAAAAATGGATCCTCTCTCTTTGGTTCTCCGGCATGCTTTTCCTGGAATTTTTCTCCAATACAGTGTAGGAGTCCAGTGATCTGTCTTCCTATTAAATAATGGAGGTTTTAATTCAGAGGCAACAAAGTAGTATACCCTGGGATGTTCCGGAACTCTGTCCATTGTGTAATTAACATTAGAGAACATTTAAATAAAAACACTGGCATCTTCAAAAACAAAATTTGAGTGCCTCTCTCCTATTAACCTAAGTAGCATCATAAAAATAATAGATTTTCTTTCACTGTATTGCAACCGATTACAAGTCACTTACTTGCAACTTGATAAATATCTGGCTCTTCTCTTGCCAGCCTCTCTCGGGCGACGTCAGCTATTGGTCCAAAGATAGTTACAGGCCTGAGAAATCCAGCTAGACCAAGAAGGGGAAAGGCATTTAATGAAAGAGGAAGAAAAAAATATCTTTTTCATGTACTTGCTAGGCAGAAACATCAAGCAGATCTGTTTTAAAAAGGAAACTACCTTCTCGGAGAACAACTCTTTCATAAGCTGGGAATTTGGTTTGAACAGGCTGGGCGGACAGATCCTCTCGGCTTTTCCGAAGGTTTCTCTTGGAGCTGCGAAGGCCTCGGAACCTCCAGAAGTCAGCACGATCTCCCCCGGCTGTTTTGGGGAGCGTGTACTGCACACTGGCTAACTGCTCAGCCCTTTGCAGGAAAAAGGAAAACACAAGCAATTCAGTTGTCCAGAGTGCTGGATTTTCATGCTACTTCATACTTTTGACTCTTCACCAATATCTAGGATTGACAGCTATGCTCGCATATGATCTCTGGAAACAGCCCACAACTGGAAGTCAGGAAACCTGGATTCACAACTTGCCTGCTGGGTGGCCTTGGACAAGTCATTTCCAAGTAATTGAGTTCAATGCCTCAGTTTCCTCATCTGTAAAACTGGAGATGAGGCCCTCGATCTCCCTCTCCCACGGAGTTTGAGTCCCATGAGGGACAGGGACTGTATCTAACCTGATTGTTGTAATTACTTTGGTGCTTAGCAGTGCTTTGCATGTATTCGTAGTAGCAGTAAGCATTTACTATTATGACAATAATCAACTCATCACTATCTGTAATCTGTCTATGTAGTTTTTAAGCTCACATGGTGATATAATCACATGGATACACTTCTCAAAGTGAGGAACTTTCCCTCTTTTTAATGGTATTTGTCAAGTGCTTAGTGCCAGGCGCTGTACTGAGCACTGAGGTAGATACAAGCTAATCAGATAAGACACAGTCCTTGTCCTATATATGGCTCACAGATGAGATAACTGAGACCCAGAGAAGTGAAGCGACTTTCCCAAGGTCACACAGCAGACAAGTGGCAGAGCCAGGATTGTATATGGTGTGGGTAAACCAAATCTTTTATGCTTCCCTGACACTGGAGACTGAGCGAGCCTGGTTCAATCGATCCCTCCCACACCCCACTTTTGGCTTGGCCATCAATTTCCTTTCATTATTTTACTGCCCTACACTGCAAACTTCTTGGGGGCAGAGATCATCTCTGGCAATTCTACTGCACTTTCCCAAGTGCTTAGAACAGTACTCCTTGTGGGTAGGGAATGTATCTATCTACCTTATTATACTGTACTTGCCCAAGTGCTGTGCACAGTGTTCTGTATAATGTAAGCTCTTCATAAATGCTATTTATTGAGTATAGCAGGTAAATAATCTTTACCCCAAACCCTCACCCGGGGAAATGAGGGTGTCACACCTGACAATCTTTTAAGAAATCTGGTAGTACAAATGGACTTAAGGGATCATAAAACTACTGAATGGTGTCTTTTAAAAAAATTCATTTTAAAATGTCACATTTCACAAGTTAAGCAATGCTACATTCTACCAAATCCATAATTTGCGTAAATGATCTTGTCTTACCTGTTTTTGTTAGGAATGATTCCTCTTTCTACCTCCTTGTGATTTTTGCCAATTCGAATAGCCAGCCAAGATCCCAGTTTGCCATTATATAAGGTGTCCACGACGCGGAACACCTCTCCTTTGTTGAAGCTTAGCCCATAAGGGGACTCTTTTTCATATTCAAAATGAGTTCTAATGTAGAAGGAATCGCCTACATCCGATTCGACAATTCGGCGATAAACTGCAACAAAATTAAGTAGGCAGGTAAAATGTTAATAGCCCGCAACTTTGGACATCAAAACATAAAAGATTAAGCCCAAAACCATTTTATACAAACTTATGATAGCTGTTGTTCAGTTTCACATTTTCCTACAACTTGGGCCACTGGACAACAAATATTAGGAGTAAGTGTGTATATACAAAGTAAGTAGAGTGCTAAATTAGAAAATGTGGGCCAGACGATACATTCTTAATTCTGGAACCTGGATTTGCACAGAATTATGTTAAGGTAGGGATGGAAGGAACGAGAACTAACACTGGGGCCAGGTAATCATTTTTTAGGAGCACTAACCATTCTACACATAACACGTTTGGATACTTAATCTGCAGGTTCTTACGGTCAGGAAATGCTACCAGAAATACCCATTTGTCTAGATTAGGCTTCTGCCAATTCTCGGTCCATTTGTTTTCCTTCTCTTGGTCGGTTTTTCTCCTCAAATCCTCTTTGGAGTATACTTCCTCTAGTCCTATTCTTTCCTCACTCTGATTCCTGCCTCTGTGGAAATGTATCCACATGGAAAAAGATAATGGAGGGGCACAGAGACAGGATGGGTTAGGATGATATGATGAATATGGATCCATGCTGGATAGCATGCGTATGTTCTCTTCCCCTCCTCCGGATCCCCGCTACCTAGTTCCTGAGCAATATCTTCTAGATGTAAGCTCATTGTGCACAGGGAACATGCCCATTAACTCTGACATATTGTACTCTCCCAAGAGTTTGGTTCACAGCTTGGCACACAGTACCCATTACAAGTATCAAGCTTGTTGTGGTCAGGGAATGTGTCTGCTTATTGTTATATTTTACTTTTTCAAACGCTTACTACACTGCTTTGCACACAGTAAGCACTCAATAAATGCAACTGAATGAATGGCATTTACTGAGCACTTTCTATGTAGAGAGCACTCTTCCAAGAGCTTAGTACAGTGCTCTGCAAACACAATGCTTTCAGTAAATAAGATAAAATGGTTAAGTAAGATGGCATGTAACAGGAAGGCTCAAAGGTGAGAGCAGAGTTTGGGTTACTTATATGGCCGCAATCAATAGTATTTTTCATTCATTCATTCATTCAATCGTATTTATTAAGCGCTTACCGTGTGCAGAGCACTGTACTAAGAGCTTGGGAAGTACAAGTCGGCAACATATAGAGACGGTCCCTACCCAACAACGGGCTCACAGTCTAGAACAGGGAGACAGACAACAAAACAAAACATGTAGACAGGTGTCAAAACCATCAGAATAAATAGAAGTAAAGCTAGATGCACATCATTAACAAAATAAATAGAATAGTAACTATGTACAAGGAAAATATTCAAGTGCTTACTCTGGACAGAGCACTGTACTAAACGCCTGAGACCGTAGAACAGAGTTAGTACACACAATGCCTGCCCTCGAGAAGCTAGAAGCTGGCAGAGGAGAAGCAGTGTGGCCTAATGGACAGAGCACGGGCCTCGGAGTCAGGAGGACACGAATTCTAATCCCGACTCCGCCACTTGTCTGCTGTGTGACCTTGGACAAGTCACTTCACCTCTTTGTACCTCAGTTCCCTCACCTGTCAAATGGGGATTAAAGCTGTGAGCCCCATGAGGGACACGGACTGTGTCCAACCTGATTACTTTGTGTCTACCCCCGTGCTTAGACCAGTGCCTGGCACATAATAAGAGTTTAACAAATGCCATAAAATAATAATAAAATAAAGAATGCTAACAGAAATTACAGGTAGGAATAAGTAACAGAGTTAAAGACGTATACATAAATAACCTTTGGGGTGGAAGGGGGCTGTAAGTATTCAGAGCGCTTGGGTGTCGCACAAGTACCAATGTGGAAGTTTGAGGGGGTCTCAGATAGGGATGGGAGATTACTGAGAGCTCACCTCCTCCAAGAGGCCTTCCCAGACTGAGCCCCCTTTTTCCTCTCCTCCTCCCCATCCCGCCCGACCTACCTCCTTCCCCTCCCCACAGCACCTGTATATATGTTTGTACCAATTAATTACTCTATTTATTTTACTTGTACGTATTTACTATTCTATTTATTTTATTAATGATGTGTATATAGCTATAATTCTATTTATTCTGATGGTATTGACACCTGCCTACTTGTTTTGTTGTCTGTCTCCCCCTTATAGACTGTGAGCCCGTTGTTGGGCAGGGACCATCTCTATATGTTGCCAACTTGTACTTCCTAAGTGCTTACTACAGTGCTCTGTACACAGTAAGCGCTCAATAAATATGATTTAATTAATTAATTAATCAGGGAAGGTCTTTGAATATGGGGCAACCAGTGGCCTGACGGATGTGAAGGGGGAGGGAATTCCAGGCTGAAGAAAGGAAGTGAGCACGAGGTCAGCAGGGAGATGAGAATTTAGTCCAGTGAGCAAGTAGGTTGGCTTGAGAGAAGCACAGAGTGCGAGCTGGGGGTGTGATGGGAAAAGGAGATCGAGCAGGTAGATTCTGCGTGGAGGCTGATGGAGTAATAATAATAATAATGATGATGGCATTTATTAAGCACTTACTATGTGCAAGGCACTGTTCTAAGCGCTGGGGAGGCTACAAGGTGATCAGGTTGTCCCACACGGGGGCTCACGGTCAATCCCCATTTTACAGATGAGGTAACAGGCACAGAGAAGTTACGTGACTTGCCCACAGTCACACAGCTGACAACTGGGGAGCTGGGATTTGAACCCATGACCTCTGACTCCAAAGCCCGGGCTCTTTCCACTGAGCCACGCTGCTTCTCACAAGGCAAGGTGGGATATGACAGCTGCTGGCACCAGTGCGGTGGCAAGAAAGAGGGAGATTCTGGAGATGTTGTGAAGGAAGGACTCCCCGTTCTAGACTGTGAGCCCACTGTTGGGTAGGGACTGTCTCTATATGTTGCCAACTTGTACTTCCCAAGCGCTTAGTACAGTGCTCTGCATACAGTAAGTGCTCAATAAATACGATTGATTGATTGATTGACTGACATTTCTGTGAGAGAGGGATTAATGGGATTGAAAGAGAGAGGGGAGTCAAGGATAATGCCATGGTTGTGGGGTTGAAAGATGGGGAGAATAACAATAATAATAATAATAATTAATAATAATAATAATAATAATAATGGTATTTGTTAAGCGCTTACTATTTGTTAAGCTCTTACTAGAGAAGCAGCATGGCTCAGTGGAAAGAGCCCGGGCTTTCGAGTCAGAGGTCATGGGTTCAAATCCCGGCTCCACCACTTGTCAGCTGTGTGACTTTGGGTAAGTCACTTCACTTCTCTGGGCCTCAATTCCCTCATCTGTAAACTGGGGATGAAGACTGTGAGCCCCCCGTGGGACAACCTGATCACCTTGTATCTCCCCCAGCGCTTAGAACAGTGCTTTGCACATAGTAAGCGCTTAATAAATGTCAGCATATATATGTGTCAGGCACTGCACTAAGAACTGGGGTGAATGCAAGTAAATCGGATTGAATCGAGTCCCGGTCCCCCAGGACTCAATCCCCATTTTACAGATGAGGTAACTGAGGCACAGAGAAGTGAATGATGATGATGGCATTTATTAAGCGCTTACTATGAAGTGAAATGACTTGCCCGAGGTCACAGAGCAGATACATGGCAGAGCCAGGATTAGAATCCATGATCTTCTGACTCCAGGCCCATGGGAGATCCACTATGCCGAATAGTGGCGTTTCTCAACAATGACAGGAAATTTAGGAGATGATGATTTGGGACAGGGGGGATATATGAGCAATTCAATTTTGAGCATGTTACGCTTGAGGTATCAGAGGGACATCCCTGTGGAGATATCCTGGAGGCAGGAGGAGATGCTAGGTTGAAGAGGAGAGGTGTAAGGATGAATTTGATTTGGGTGCAAGTTGAATCCATGAGGCCAAAAGAGGTCCCTAAGAGAATGAGCATAGACTGAGAATAGAAGGGGGCACAGAACTGAACCTTGAGGGACAATTAATGTGAGAGAAACTGAGGCATCCCACCTATACCTTGACGCTGACCAGTTCCAGGGCCAGGCACAACATAGATAGGAAGGCCCAGGCACTTTGAGACACTGAAAACTGACCACGTCTGCTACTGTCCTCTTGAGAAGGGGGAGATGGTGGGAAGGGGGAGATGGTGGGAAGGGAGGCGTCCAGACTGGATCATATTCACAACAGCAGGTGAGCATACGGGATGAGAGCAGAGAGGGAACCTTGGGTGGCTGAAGTTGCCCTTGGATTGTGGAGAGGTGGCAGGGGTTTGGAAAGGGGGTGGGAGGGGCAGTGAAATTTCCATCAGGAAATTGGATTTGGAGGATTATCTGATCCCCGGATTAAGGAAAAATGACAACTATTGTAAATCTCTGTATATGTGTATGTATGTTTGTACATATTTATTACTCTATTTATTTTATTTGTACATATCTATTCCATTTATTTTATTTTGTTAGTATGTTTGGTTTTGTTCTCTGTCTCCCCCTTTAAGACTGTGAGCCCACTGTTGGGTAGGGACTGTCTCTACATGTTGCCAATTTGTACTTTCCAAGCGCTTAGTACAGTGCTCTGCTCATAGTAAGCGCTCAATAAATACGATTGATGATGATGATTTGGAGAAAGAATCAGAAGGCAGTTGGGTGCTTTGCTTCTGAACTGAGACTTCAAAACAAAAAGCTATATGCTTCAAAGAGCCCTTGGCTTTGCGAATAAACTTTGACTAAGATTACCAACTCCCCTCGCAGAGATAATTTCAAATTTGTCAAAAGGAAAAACTTTTTTTAAATGAAATTATTTAAATTTCCATGCTATATTTAATTATTTAGTAAACAATCAATTTATTAATCTGAATTTATGAATTATGCTCCTAACTAGCAACCAACCCCCTTTTAGTTGCTACTTACAAGTCTGGATTTACCAAATTATAGTTTCTTGCTGATGGGTTTACGGAAACATTAAGCGCTTAGTATGGTGCTCTGCACACAGTAAGTACTCAATAAATACGCTGAAACATCACTTACCATCCTTCTTCTTCTGGGCTAAGATTGTCACTTCCTCTCCTTTAGGAAGGTCAAGAAGGAAAAGAACAGCCTCTTCGCGGATGATATTAGTGAAGTCTACATTGTTTACCTGGTGGTGACACACAAAAAAACCTATATGAATAATGACTCTCGAGATTATTGGCCTCTTTTTAAAACAATGGGCTGAAAAAAAGTTCTACATATTTTTCAGTTTAAAGAAAATAACGTAACCATTTGGATTTTGTACGTGCTTAATAAAATTCAACTTGCTATCTTCAAGCAAAGCTCCGAATAAGGAGATGAGAAAGTTGGTAGAAGAGTCCCCTCCTCTTCCTGGAGCTGACTTAATTTAATAACATTTTTTAAGCAATACACCCCTACATAACAGAAAATTTCTCCAAGGCAAACGATAGCTCTTCAATCTTAGTGATGATTAACAGGAAAAGGGAATGAATTGGAAAAAAGCCGATAAAGGAACCTATTGGAACGATGCAGAGCTAAGTGCCAGAAGTCCCACAGAAAAATGAACTGCTTGAAACTAACGGGGTTCCTTGTTCTCCAAGATTTCAATCAGATCCCTAATGGGCAAGCACTGCACACTCACCATGGGGATTTCTCAGCAAGGCTGAAACCATGACGCTCTCTTGGAGAAGAGAATTAATGGCCCTGGAAGGCTATGGAACAGGAATTAACCAGAGAAATGCAAGACCAAATTTTGGGTTGACTTATCCAGTTCAGCGGTCAGCACTGATGGAATAAAATTAGAGAACGGATGAAAAACCCCTTTTTCGTTGGTGCTGGGCAGACGCGCCAACTAAGAAACATTTTAGCCTTTTCCTCTTAAAATGCTCATGTGTCCCTATCAGTGATTGATTATGCCTTTCGATCTACTGACTACTCAGGGGATGCTCATGTGACTTGATCTGAGCCCTTGCTTTAGTACTGAGAAAGCTGGGAGGAAAACCAGGAAAACTGAAAAAAAGACAGCAAGGTCAACAGCAGCAGCACCATGCAAAATCTTCTCCAGCAAGGAATATCATCACTCAAACTCTTCTATTAGTATGTTCACCTTCTTTTGGTACATATGCTAAATATTGAGATTTTTGAGCCCAAATAATAATAATAATAATGGTATTTAAGTTAATAATGGTATTTAATAACGGTGTTAAGCGCTTACTAGGTGCAAAGCACTGTTCTAAGCGCTGGGGAGGTTACAAGGTGATCAGGCTGTCCCATGGGGGGGGCTCACAGTTTTAATCCCCATTTTACAGATGAGGGAACTGAGGCACAGAGAAGTTAAGTGACTTGCCCAGAGTCGCACAGCTTGCTGACTACAATTTACTACATCAATAGTACAATTTGCATTCACTTAAAGCCTCTTTGCTTAGGATCAAAGCATTCTTCAAAATGAATTAGGTCATAAACATATTGACCTACCCTGAGAATTTGGTCTCCTTCTTCTAGGCCTTCTTTGGCTGCAGGACTATCCTCCAGAACTCCGGCGACAAATATTCCTACATCGTTACCGCCAGCCAGCCGCAAGCCCACGCTGTCTCCTTTTCTAAATTTTACCAGTTTCATGCTTGGTCTGTTGAATTATATTTGTTTAAAAAAAGTTAGCAGGAGGTCATCACACATCAAGGGATAAATATCGGCTTTTTAAAACGGTCTTTATTTGGAATATTTAAATCCAGAATTAACAGACAGTAGCACTGGTATTTATTATGTGCTTACTGTGTGCAGAGCACTGTGTTAAGTGCTGGGAAAGCATACACGGGTGGGAATTAGACATGGTTCTCTGACTTCCAAGCCGGAGCTATGGCCCCTAGGCCACGCTGCTCCTCTTCACCCGACAACCCAGGTGCAATTAACCAATGATAATATTAAGTGGTGTTTACTGAGGGAAAATGGTCTCCGGTGTTACTCACTCCATATGTCTACACATGTTTATTTAGGGAAAAAAAACAGTGACATTACCGCAGCATGCCGTCTTCATGAGTGGAATTGGGCAGGGGGCCATCGGATGGGCTGACAGGTAAATCCACATCCGGCTGTCCAACCTGAGCATACACTGGCTTTGGCTCTGAGGAAACAAATGCTACACTGAGAAGGAAACATTTAGCATGGGACGGAACACAAATCCCGCTGAACTACTCTGAACTATAAAAACAGAACTGAATCATCGGTTTGCAAGCAGAGCCCGAGAGCCTGAAAACAAGCAACATCCTTACCGGATTTACCTAAATCTCAATTACAGCATTTTGCCTCTTTTGAAGCCTGGAGAAGCCGCAAGAAACAGAAAAACCTCCAGCGAGAGCATTGTGTTCGTGGAATACGCTATGGTCGTTGCAAACTTTGTCTTAAGAGTCGAGAAATGGGAAATTGGGGCTGGATGAATGTGTCATGTATGTTCAGTCCTAGGCTACTGGTAGTTAGCTTTCCCTCATCAAAGGGAGGTCTGAAATCTTCATGGTTAGTAAAATCTAGTATATAGAACAAATGGTATTAGGGGATAAATGGTCTTCCTAATGGCTCTTGCCAAAATGCCATCCTCAGAGCCCTACTGAAATCACATCTCCAAGAGGCCTTCTCCTACAAAGCCTTCACACTTTCTGTCTAGGACCTCTATTTTGTGTCGCCTCCGCACTTGAGTCTATTTTTAGCCCTTGCCTATTCACTCCTCCTCAGGCCCACAGCACTAATGCACACATCTTTATACTCTACCATTTCCCCTACCAGTATTTTATTTAAATATCTGTCTCTCCTAATGCATAAGCTCTTTGTGGGCAGATACCATCTATACCAACTCTGTTGTACTCTCCCAAACACTTAGTACAATGCTCTGCACAGTCAGAGCTCAATAAATACCACTGACTGACTTAAGTGAGATCTTCCCTTCTCATAACATGTCTAAAACAGGGTAGGGAATGTGCCTACTGACTCTGTTATACTGTTATACAGTACTCGCCCAAACGCTCAGTACAGTGCTCTATGCACAAAAAGCACTCAGTAAATTACAACTGATTGAGTGTCTGTATAGCATGCTGTTTCCCTCCAGGCCTGCTTTGCCATGTAGAAACCTTCCATACTGACACTATCACATGCTGGATTACAGAGTCAATGGAAATGGGCAGGAAAGAAAACTGCCTGGCATGGAGAGGCTGGTTGTCGATGGGCATTTGGGAGTTCAAGGAAACAGGCAACATAAGAAAACGAGGGAAAATTTTTTGGTTGTTTTTTTTTAAAAAAAAAGAACAGACAAGCAGAAGTCAGCACAAGTGGAATTAGAAGCATGGGAAGCAGTATGGTCTAATGGAAAGAGCCTGGGAGTTGGAGGGCCTGAGTTCTAATCCCTGGTCTTCCATTTGCCTGCTGTGTGATTTGGGTAAGTCACTTAACTTCCCTGTGCGTCCATTTCCTCATCTATAAAAGGAGGATTCAATACCTTTTCTCCCTCCTACCTCGACTAAGAGCACCATTTGGGACAGGAATTGTGTCCAACCTGATTATCCTGTATCTACCCCAACGCTCAGGACAGTATTTGGCGCATGGTAAGGGCTTAACAAATACCACAGTTGTGGTTACTATTAGACTTGGGAGAAGGAAGAGAAAGAAAAAGGATAGGTAAAGGAGAGAAGCAGGGAGGAGCAGGATGATTATTTCAACTAAAGGCAGAGTCAGTATTTTTTGCTCTTTAGCTGACATTGTTACCTTTAAGAAGAAAATCATTATTCTACCTTGATACTTGTTCTTTTTGGTGGGAGGCACTGTTCACCAATCAGTGGTATTTATTGAGCACCAGTGTGCAGATCACTGTACTAAGCGCTTGAGAGACTAGAATACTCTAACCCCCCCATTTCCCCTGTGCATTTGGGTGTGTACCCCTGAAGCACTGCTTGGGCTTGGGAGTCAAGAGGACCTGGATTCTAATTCAATTTCTGCCACTTGTCTGCCACGTGACCTTGTCACTTCACTTCTCTGGGCCTCAGTTACCTCATCTGGAAAATGGGGATAAACACCATAAGCTCCATGTGCAACATGGACTATTTCCAACCTGATTAGCTTGTAACTTCCTCAGCGCTCACAACAATGCCTGACACACAGTAAGGGCTTAATACCCTAAAAAATGAATAAATAACTCCAGCTCCACAGTACTTGTGTACATACCCTTTAATTTGCTATTTCCTCTACCTGTAGCGTCTCTTAATGTTTGTCCCGTCCTTTAAACTGTAAACTCTTCATGGGCAGAGAGTATGTCCGCCTACTCTATGGCACTGTAATAATAATAATAATAATAACGGCATTTATTAAGTGCTTACTATGTGCTGTTCTAAGTGCTGGGGAGGTTACAAGGTGATCATGTTGTCCCACGGGGGGCTCACAGTCTTAATCCCCATTTTATGGATGAGGTCATTGAGGCACAGAGAAGTTAAGTGACTTGCCCAAAGTCACATAGCTGACAACTGGTGGAGCTGGGATTTGAACCCATGACCTGACTCCAAAGCCCGTGCTCTTTCCACTGAGCCACGCTGCTTCTCAAGTGCTGAGTTTAGTGATCTGTGACCAGAAAGCACTCAATAAATACCAATGATTGACGGGCTGAATAATACACAGGGTTCCTGCCCTCGAAGAGTTTACAATCTAACAGGGGAATACTAAAATAAACTGCACAAAGAAGTAAGTGTGGCTAAGGATATAAAGATAAGAATTATACGACGGGTCATGTACCCAACTATCTAACTCGAGTGGAAGGGACTCTAGGAGGAATATAAAGTGGGGAGAAAGTATTCGGGGAAGGTCTCCAGGGAGCTATACAATTTATGAAGGGCTTCCAAAATGGGGAGAGCAGTGGTCTGTCAGAAGGGGGATCTTGAAGCAGGAGGGTGGGTCTATAAACAAGAGGTTGGTGGTGGGGGAAATAAGAACATGACAAACAGCGAGCAGGTTTAGATTGAGAGGAACAAAGGGTACAAACTGGGATATGGAGGGGGTAGAAAGTGGACAAAGTCACAGGAGGGAGAAAGCTGAGTACCCTAAAATCAACTAACATGAGTTTCAGCTGGGTGAGGGGAACGGGTCACCACTGGAAGTTTGAGAAGTGTGCACAACCGCATTTTGAAGAATCGACTCAGACATCTAAGTGAGGTGTGAACTGGAGAGGGGCAAGACAGGAGAGAGGGACGTTGATGCAGTAATCAAGCCAGGAACTGGCAAATGCCTGGACCAGAGTGGTGGCTGTGTGGACAGGGAAGAAGGGGGCAGATTCTGGAAATGTTGTGCAAGAAGAACTGGCAGAATATGGTAACAGGCTGCATTTGGGAGAGAGAAAGAATCAGCGATAATGTCATTTGGGGGCTTGACTGATGAAAGTAGTGGGGTTATCGATTGTGATGGGAAAGGATTTGGGAGCAAAGATGGGAAGTTCAATCTGGAATAAACTGAATTTGAGGTATCAGCAGGACATCTACACAGAGATGTCCTGGAATCAGTAGGAAATGAAAGATGGGGTGAGAAAGAAAAATGAATAGATGGGAGTTATCTACTGATCCACCATAATTCCTCACTCTTACACCACACTAGAGCCATCTTCAAGCTGTTAACTCCTAGCAATTTCACAGTTGGATAAATTTTATCTAAGATTTATGTAGACTACTTCAAATGCCCCCAATCATTCCATATGTGGGGCAAAGGTAATCTTGGCTAAACGTATGTGAAATGCTTCATTTGGGGTTTTTCTTTCCTTACCTGGAAGTGACGGAGCTTGCTTTTCACTCCTTTCAACTACTGCTTCTTCCACAGTTTTTGAAAGAGTGGGATCATCTACGTTTTTTACAGGTGTAGAGACGGTCGCAGGCTTGGGGATTCTCTCCTCTTCTCTGCTCCGGAGACTACAGATTTTATTAAAATAGAGGAGGAAAGCAAACAGTTTTTAATTTAGCTGCATTTTCAGTAATTCTCATGGAAGAAGTTTAATCTTAAGAACTGAAAAATGGGGCTTATAGTCTATATTAATTTGGGAAATAGGAATAGTTTTCTCCCTTGGTCACAGTTTGACAAAGAACAAAACAATTACAATTACAAAATTACATAAATTTTCACGACCTGTATGCGTATTCATCCACCCAATCTTTGATTCAATCGGTACATTACTCTTTTTAATTGCATAGATAGTGTTATGAATAGCTGGTCATGACTAAAACTTGTAATTATGCAAACAGCCGTAATATAGAAAGAAAACTAAAAATCGACAGCAAGCACCACCGCCCTTCTAGCTCTAACCAAAATAGAACTATTTAAAAATTTCTAAAGGTCAAAATTCTCAGCCATGAATTATAAAGTCACAAACACAATTTGCCTAAATATAAAAGTGAGCAACAGTACTTTCGGCTAAACAATAAATTCCCCCAAATTAGGAGTTCACTTGGCACAAAAATCCTACTAAAATTCTATCTGAAATACTAAGAAAATTCCACTGATCGTGTAAGGATTGAAAGTGAAGGATTTTCTATAAAGATATATAACTTGGGCATACATGAGAATTATAGGAATTGTGGATCCTTTCTACAAAGACAACAGATGACTTTTGCCCCAGTCTCCCAAATGCTAAATTCAGTGTTTGGCACACAGCAAGTGCTCAGTAAATGCTACTGATTGATTGCAAGTTGGGACAAAACAAATTCACTTTCTTTCTGTTGAGTCTCCTTGCTATAACTAGCTCCTTGCTTTTTTTATTTGCGTGCAGAAGATATCAAAATCAATGCTTCACTTTAACTTTTTCTAAATAAACCTATCTAAATTACGAATTATGAGTAGGTGAAGCTACCTGTCATCTTGACAACTAGGAACAGCAAAATACCTTTATTTGAACCAAAGTAATGTCATCGGTGTTCATTTATCATGTCCACTGTTGCATTTTTATGAGAATCAGGTAGCCCACGGGGCAGAATGTTAGAAGTTAATATTTCTTTTGCCCACCGGCATTACTTAATTGTATATAATTGTATTCTCACCTTCCTAATGTCCACCTGTCACTTGGAAAGAAAAGTCCAAAAATATTTCAACTGGAGAGCACGTCAGACCATAAAAAAGTTGTTCCTCGTGAAACTTTCTAAAAATCATCATCCTGTTTTCAGAGCAATTCCTTATTCAGCTACAAGATGGAGCCATTATGCTTCAAATGCTACACACAGATTTAGGAGGTGCATTTTATTTAAAAACACAAACATCGCCGCTCCAGTTTAGTTTTCGACATTTAAAATTTCAAGTGGTCATCATTGGTGTGCTTAACACTGTGGCTCGGCCAATATTCTTTGAAAAAAGCAAGGATTTGGAGACTGAGCCAATTTCCCAGACTGAGCCCCCTCCTTCTTCTCCCCCTCCCTCCCCTCCCCACAGCACCTGTATATATGTATATGTTTGTACGTATTTATTACTCTATTTATTTGATTTGTACATATTTATTCTATTTATTTTATTTTGTTAATATGTTTTGTTTTGTTCTCTGTCTCCCCCTTCTAGACTGTGAGCCCGCTGTTGGGTAGGGACCGTCCTACCCAAGAGAGGGGGAGTCCAGATACCCGGAATGGACTCTAGGCATGGGGGTCAAACTTCATCGTGAGATCCTGTCTGTCCCCCAGACTCTGAAGTGACAAGTGTTGCCCAAGAGAAATCTGGAGGGCGAGCTGGACCCTTAACACAAGTCCAACCCATGATATAGCTGGATCACTGTGGTCAAAAACATGGCAGTATCATGGGATTTGATTTCCTACTGACATACATGCAATTAGGTTCCACTCCAGAGCCAGCCAAGTTACGATTGGTCTCTACAGGGTTTGTTGTCTCCTCTCGCTGCTCTCCGACTTATTCCAACCATTTCTAGACTGTGAGCTAGCTGTAGGAAGGGAATTTGTCGGACGTGACACATCACACTGTATATATGTATATATGTTTGTACATATTTATTACTCTATTTATTTATTTATTTTACTTGTACATATCTATTCTATTTATTTTATTAGTATGTTTGGTTTTGTTCTCTGTCTCCCCTTTTTAGACTGTGAGCCCACTGTTGGGTAGGGACTGTCTCTATATGTTGCCAATTTGTACTTCCCAAGCGCTTAGTACAGTGCTTTGCACATAGTAAGTGCTCAATAAATACGATTGATGATGATGATGATGATCACACTGGGGCTGATCAGGCAAAAATCAGGCACTGGTTTTTAGACTCAGTAGCACACTAATTGGTAAAAGCTGCACCTGGGACTTGGATAAAACGAGCCATCTTAAGATCACTTAAAAGTTACTACTATAATGGTAATACTTATGGCACTGATTGTTTATTCTTTGCTGAACCCTGGGTAGATACTCAAGTTATAAGATCAGTCACAGTTCCTGTCTCACACAGGACTCACAATCTATTTTATCCCCTTCTAACAGAGGAGGAATCTTACCCAACTGCTCTCTTTACTGGGCTAAAGAAGGAGTGAAGGGAGGTGAGGTAAGAGGAGGCGAGGTGATGGACAGCCTTGAAGCCGAGAGTGGGGAGTTTTTGCTTGATTCGAAGTTTGACAGGCAACCACTAGAGATCTTTGAGGAGTAAGGAGCGAAGTGTGCGGCTGGGTTATAGGAGGAAATTAGCAAGGTGAGGTAGGAGGAGGCAAGGTGATTAAGTGCTTTAAAGCCAATGGTAAGGAGTTATTACTCTATTTATTTATTTTACTTGTACATATCTATTCTATTTATTTCATTTTGTTAATATTTTGTTCTCTGTCTCCCCCTTCTAGACTGTGAGCCCACTGTTGGGTAGGGACCGTCTCTATAGGTTCCCAACTTGGACTTCCCAAGCCCTTAGTACAGTGCTCTGCACACAGTAAGCGCTCAATAAATATGATTGATTGATTGATTCATTTACCTGCTCCTCCCTAACTCGCTGCCTTCGTTCTTCTCAAACCAACTGGCTCGACTCTCCCGCCTCCGTCACCTGGTTCCCGCTTGTTTCCCGGCCTCGATTTCCCTCCTTCCCAACATCGGACCACATCTTTCCCTGAATTCAAAGTCCTAAGACCCTTCCTCATCCAAAATGCTTACCCCAACTAAACTGAAACTAAACGTTCCCACCAAACTGAGCCATATCAACTCTTTAGGGGGCTCTACCACTTACCGACTTACTTGTAAAAGAGGAGCAGCATGACGTAGTGGATACAGCACGGACTGGGAGTCAGAAGGTCAAGGATTCTAAACCTGGATCCACCACTTGTCTGCTGGGTGGCCTTGGGCAAGCCACTTTACTTCTCTGGGCCTCAGTTACCTCATCTGTGAAATGGGGGTAAAGACTGGGAGCACTTTTTTTAATGGCATTTATTAAGCACTTACTATGTGCAAAGCACTGTTCTAAGCACTGGGGAGGTTACAAGCTGATCAGGTTGCCCCACGGGGGGCTCACAGTCTTCATCCCCATTTTACAGAGGAGGGAACTGAGGCCCAGAGAAGCGAAGTGACTTGCCCAAAGTCACACAGCTGACAACTGGCGGAGTAGGGATTTGAACCCATGACCTCTGACTCCAAAGCCCGTGCTCTTTTCCATTGAGCCACACTGCTTCTCCACATCAGCTGAGCATTAACACTACTCCAGCCTCGAACGAAACAGTGAACTACGACCCTATCTGGGGTGTTCCAGGAGAAAATTTGCTCTAGACTGTGAGCTTACCTCTAGACTGTGAGTTTGTTGTGGGCAAGGGGCGTGTTATATTGTACTCTCCCAAGCGCTTACTACAGTGCTTTGCACACAGTAAGCACTCAATCAATATGACTAAATGAATTTGCAGGGCAGGGGAGAGAGAGGGTGGGAGAAGGAAAGGAAGCACCTGAGTCACTCAGCTACTGAGAAAGGAGTAAGGAAACACAGAAGTTAGACTCTCTGGGGCAACAAGCAGCATGGCTCAGTGGAAAGAGCCCGGGCTTGGGAGTCAGACGTCACGGGTTCTTACCCCACTTGTCTGCTGTGTGACTTTGGGCAAGTCACTTAACTTCTCTGTGCCTCAGTTACCTCTTCTGTAAAATGGGGATTAACACTGTGAGCCCCACGTGGGGCAACCTGCTCACCTTGTATCCCCCCAGCACTTAGAACAGTGCTTGGCACATAGTAAGCGCTTAACAAATGCCATTATTACTATTATTATTATCCAGTGGGTTATGGGAAAAGTTGGGCAACAGCTGAATCTCAGAGTTCAGCAATCAATCACAGGCTTTGAAACAGCATGCTACAATTTGAAGTTCACTGGTTCAAACCAAGAAGGCCAGCCCTAAAACAAAAGCAGTAGTAGCCCCAAAGAGAGGCTGGATTTTTGCTAATGAAAGGCTGTTAAGGAGAACTGTCATTTTCTACCTGGTCACTGAAGGGCCAAGAGTGGGCAGTAATAGAGTTCTGAAATTCAGAGAAGACCTACGATAGCCCGCTGTTGGGTAGGGACCGTCTCTATATGTTGCCAACTTGTACTTCCCAAGCGCTTAGTACAGTGCTCTGCACACAGTAAGCACTCAATAAATACGATTGATTGATTGATGTTGCCAACTTGTACTTCCCAAGCGCTTAGTACAGTGCTCTGCACACAGTAAGCGCTCAATAAATACGATTGAATGAATAGCTAGGGAGATGCTCCAATGGTTTGCTGGCCTTAGGGGCAGGTCACAGAAGGGCACAAATGCCCCATTTTATATGGCTGACTTTTTACATCATATGTCAGGACGTCCTAGGGATTGCTACAGTTCCCAAATTCAAATTCCGAAGAAAAATAAAGGCATACCTTATCTAAGACTGGAAAGAAAAACAAGTCTCCTAAGTCCTTGTTTTACGTAGCAGGATCTCGTCTGGTGGGGCTTTTGAATGTGGGACTTTTCCAGGCTGGCAACGGCAGCAATATAAAAAGGATGGGAAATATGTAAATGCCTACAACGCAGCCTACCGTGAAATAATAATAATAATAATAATAATGATGGTATTTCTCAAGCGCTTACTATGTGCAAAGCACTGTTCTAAGCACTGGGGAGATTACAAGGTGATCAGGTTGTCCCACGGGGTGGGCTCACAGTTTTTAATCCCCATTTTACAGATGAGGGAACTGAAGCCCAGAGAAGTTAAGTGACTTGCTCAAAGTCACACAGCTGACAATTGGCGGAGCGAGGATTTGAACCCATGACCTCTAACTCCAAAGCCCGGGCTCTTTCCACTGAGCCATGCTGCTTCTCTGCTGACTGTACAGTTCCCTGGACAGGCTGAGGCAGGGATCACTGGTATGTGTTGCTACACACACTTCCTTTGCCTGAACACAACACCTACCACAGATGCTTGCTGGGGCCAAAGCTGGTTTGGCAGTGTGGGCATAACAAAAAAATGTGATGGTCTTTACGATATTTTAGCCCTATTCAAACCCTCTCCATTACGGTTTAATTTTCCATTATTTTGTGCCCGTTTCAATGTAGGTCTGAGTCTAAAGGAAAAAAAAAAAAGGTCTTTGTGCTACACGACCCAATAGAAAGAAATGAAATTTCAAAACTACGTGCCATGTGAATTCTTCGATTTGTAATGCACCAGAATTTTATAATTCCATTCTTCAACTTTTCGCTTACAATTCAAGGCAGCCAAGTATGCTTACTTAATTGTATGGCAGACCTAGGCTAGATAGAAGATTCTAATAATAACAATAATAATAATGTTGGCATTTGTTAAGCACTTCCTATGTGCAAAGCACTGTTCTAAGCGCTGAGGGGGATACAAAGTGATCAGGTTGTCCCACGGGGGGCTCACAGTCTTAATCCCATTTTACAGATGAGGTAACTGAGGCTCAGAGAAGTTAAGTGACTTGCCCAAGGTCACACAGCAGACATGTGGCGGAGCTGGGATACAACCATAACTGAAATATGTAATGAATACTGACAACTTTTCTATTGAAAAAGATTATGGTTTAATTATGTGATGCTATGATCTGATAGAAATGTTATAAAAACCATACCTTTCCCCTGAGTTCAAAGTGTTACATCCCTCTGACAGTATCGCTTTTAGCTATATTACCATTTTTTGATCTACTAATTGCCCCATTTTCAAATAGTCTTCTCTTTCAAAATGTTCATCTCACCTCTGCATTCTGAATTTCCAGGCTTAAATTTTAAAATGGAGATTACCGAGCTGAAAAACAATTCAAACGTTTGGAAACTGAATCAAAGCAACCTTGGGGAAGAAAAAAAGGGAAATCTTTTTTTTTAAAAAAAGTCTCCTTGTTAATTTTCAGTGGCCCATCTGATACTCATCAATGCCAGCCCCTTCCAGTCACTCCCACTTTCCCCCGAGCCACCCTCATCATTTGGACTAATTGTGCCCCATCGACTGGTAGATTGGAAGCTTTGCCACTAAAACTGGGGTGGCCAAACTGTGGCTCTTGAAGCCTCTTGTGACCCCTCTTCAGTAGTTCGTGGCCAAAATCTATATAACAGATACTTTCCATTTTGTTTTTCACCATGATGGTAAACGGCGGCGTGCCGCTGTTCCAGCATTTTGGGCTTGGTGGGAGGGATTAAATCCCCACGGACCCATGTGTTCCCTTAGGAGGGGCAGCTGGTCGAACCATCAGGGATGACTAGGCTGCAAAACTAAAGAGGAGGAAGCACCGGAGCTTGAGGAGTTCGGAAGGGCTTGTGGAACTCAGATTGGTTTGCTACCTGCATAACTCCGTAGCACAACCTGCAAACTCTCCTTTTTTTTCCCCTTATCTGTCTTCAGCTGCTACTCACCTACCCACCCCTCATTGTGCTCTTTTGCTGCTCCGCGTTACAGTCACAACCCAGTTCTTGACAAGCTGAAGTTCTCAGCACACTTTTTGGTGGTGAAGGGAGGAGGGGGTGAGGATAGGGGAGACACAAAGGAAGGAGTAAAGGGGAATGGTTTAGAGTGGAGATGGCCACGCCTCGTGAACCCAACAGCCTCAAACCCGAAACGTGATCAATCAATCGATGGTATCTATTGATCGCTTACTGTGTGCAGAGCGCTGTACTGAACGCTTGGGAGAGTATAACAGGCACATTCGCTGTCCACAACGAGAGTACAGTCTAGAGGATAGGGCTGTAACGGGGATTGAGATTGGGAGCCCCACGTGGGACAGAGACTGTAACCAACTCGATTTGCTGGGCCCTCCTTCTGAACCTTAGAGAAAGTCTAATTACTTATGAATTTATATTGGACAGAGAGAGGACGCACTCGGAGATAAGACAGAAGATGTCTATACGTAATTTACTAAAACTTTAAGAAATGAGGAACAGTGTGTAACATGCTAAAAATCCTTTATGTATAGAATGGGAACACATCACAACTCTAAAACAAACATTAAACCACAATTAAACTCATTTCCTCAACACTACTCAACCCTCCTTTCTGCTAGCACAGTTTGCCCACCTTTATTTCGCTAAAGATCCCCATAAAAAAAATCCTTGAGTGTCCTTGATGCCCTAACCTTCCTGACCACTCATGGTTTCCCAAATGCCTAAGGAGACAAATAATCCTAATTTTAAATTTTACACGTATGCATGTAAAATTTTCAACGTGCATATTTCAGTTGTGATAAAGAAGCAGAGAAGCAGCGTGGCACAGTGGAAAGAGCACGGGCTTTGGAGTCAGAGGTCATGAGTTCTAATCCCATCTCCACCAATTGTCAGCTGTGTGACTTTGGGCAAGTCACTTAACTTCCCTGGGCAAGTCACTTAACTTCCCTGGGTAACCCTTCACAGATGGGTTACCTCATCTGTGAAATGGAGATTAAAACTGTGAGGCCCTGTGGGACAACCTGATCACCTTGTAACCTTCCCAGCGCTTAGAACAGTGCTTTGCACACAGTAAGCACTTAATGAAAGCCATTATTATTATTATAAATTAAATGGCTTTCCTGTAGCTTAAAGGAAAGGGAAGTGTCTAAGATTAAGCTTCAGAGCTCCATTTACTTCACCACAGACCAGGCTACAAGAGTGTCTTTTTCAAAAAACTTCTGAGATTTATAAACATCCCATCAGCTTGCTAACCTTTCAAGCTACCTAATCTGCTTAAAAGAAATACCCACCCCTGCCTTTTAAAAGGAGGCCTACTTACTTGCAAAAACAAATAACTCCAAACCTTCTCCTCTAAACTGTAAGCTCAATGTGGGTGGGGAAATGTGTTTACCAACTCTGAAGTATAGTACTCTCCCAAGCACTTAGTAGAGTGCTCCGCACACAGTAAGTGTTCAATAAATATCACTTTTTGATTGACCTTCCCACTCAAACCCTGTCTTTTCCTAGATTTTCCATTACCATATGCATCACCATTCTCCCAGTCTCTCAAGCCTGTAAACTTGGCTTTATCCTCTCCTCATTCCTCATTCAACCCACATATTCTGCTGTTGGTTCTACCTTCTCAACCTCTTTAGGATCCACCTTTTCCTCTCCACCAAAACTGCTACCACACCAATCCGAGCACTTATTCATTCATTCATTCAATCAATCATATTTATTGAGTGCTTACTGTGTGCAGAGCACTGTACTAAGCGCTTGGGAAGTACAAGTTGGCATCCCACCTGGACTATCACACCAGCCTCCTTACTGACCTCCCTGCCTCCCCCATCTCCAGTCCACACTCCACTCACTTGTGTGGATCATATTCTAAACCACTCAGTCCACATCCTCACTTGCCTCAAAAACTCCCAATGGTTGCGATACATCGCCATATCAAGCAGAGCCTTGCTATCAGCTCTCCCCCTACCTTATCTCACTGATCTCCTCTTACAATCCAACCCACGTTCTCTGCTCCTCTAACACCAACTTTCTCATGGTACCTGGAGCTCATCTTTCTCACCACTGACCCCTTGTCCTCCCTCTGGACAGTCCTCCTCTCTCCGCACCTTCAAAGCCCTACTCCAAGAGACCTTCACTGACTAAGCCTCCCTTCCACATCCTCTCCCCCAACTAAGCCCTCCCTTCTTCGTTGTCTATGCACTTGGGTCTATTTCCCTTAATCACTTTTTTACCCCTCCTTGAACTCCAGAGCACTATGCACACATGTATTTGCAAATGTATTTTAATGTCTGTCTCCCACTCTCATCTGTAAGCTCCTTGTGGGTAGGGATTGGCGATACCTACTTTTTCTGCACCGTGCTCTCCTAAGTTCTCAGTACAGTGCTCTGCACAGACTAGGCACTCAGTAAAAAAGAATGAGAATGAGGATGACGCTGTGAATTGTTCTGGTGTCACTGGCTCAATGATATGTCCACCCCTTCAAGGGGGAGATAAAGTTTATTTGCAGGTTTGCAGAGAAATCTGAACAGATTTTGTGTTTTTGTTTGCATCTGATAATACTGAATGTGAATGTGGCCCTGGGTGTTAATGATGAAAGGAAAGGAAGTACACGTCTTTTTTTTTTAAAAAAAAGTACTTAATATTAAAGCGAGTATATGAGAACACACTGTAAATAACTCTAATCATCCAGTGCTGATTCAAGTCCACCCTATTCTATTTGCCTTTAACGTCTGCTTATCAGATAGGCTTCTTAAACACAATTAAAGATTTCACGTTTATTTGAAATCAATAGACATATGAGATGGCTGACTAATCTTGACCCATAGCAATCACACCAATTTTCTGACGTTGAAAGTTTATTCGAACCCATACTAACAAAGGTACTGAACTCATTTCTTTCAGGATGCATTTTTTTGCTATTATGTACTTCTGATAGGAAGCTGCTAACCAATTGGGAAATTAGCACGTTTACCTGACGGAAACATGGCTATGATCCTGGAAGCACCGGTTATGCCTGCACTATGCAGTGTGAGTGTTCCTTATCGAAGAGCTTGTCCAGAAAGTAGACAAACCCCCTGTGTCACAAGAGAGTCTTCCCCAAGGTATAGCCTGACCACGCAGAAAAAGAAAAGCCCGATCTGCCGAACGTCTCATGCACCAAACCACATCTACCCGTCGGGGCGTTCGTTCATTCGTCCACTCAATCGCACTGACTGAGCGCTTACTGTGTGCTCAAGCACTTGGGAGAGTGCGCTATAATAATAGACACGTTCCTCGCCCACAATGAGCTTACAGTCTAGAGCATTTGTTTTCGAAAAACACACGCAATCGTGCCATCACCTGCCATTGCTGGGCTGCTGGGGAGAATGTCTGGCATGGTCCGGAGGCTCTGGCCTCTGGTCGGGAGAGCGCGATCGGCTGCGGCGAGGCCGGTCATGGGATCGGTTGGAATGATCAGATGCCAGCGACTGAATTTCTGAAATGTCTGTCAAATAAAAGATGGGGGGGGAGGGGGGGCTCATGAAATGGCTGCCACCAAATGATGATGAGAGCTAACAGTAATGAAACTGGGCTTCTGAATATTTCCACGGAAAGCGACTCACCTCGGAGAGTTCAACGAGGCAAGAGTTAAGGCTCAGGGTGCTAACCCTGCTCATTATTATTATTATTATTGCTTTTTAATTTGGGAGTGCGTTTTTTAACCTGTAAAGGTGAGGCTTCTCAAATTGTTAAAAAGTACAACATATTAAAATCCACCAAGAATTCACACAGGCCTGGTACTGGGAATGAATCGGGTTACTTCCTTTTTAAGGCGGCCAGTACTCACCATCTCTTTCTGAAGCATTAGCGGAATGAATACTGTCAGTGAGATCGGGGACGTTCAACAGAGTACCTCGCTCATCTCTCTGAACCACCATTTTCAACTTGCCTTTTGATCTTTCTATTAATGTCTTTGCATCTGACAGTGACATATTTTCTGTCACGGTGCCATTTATCTGCAACAGAACGGAGACTGGTGGGTTGGAAACAAATGACAAACAACATATGGCCCACGTGGGAGAATGAGAAGAAACACAATGTCCTCTTCTGTCACTAGAATAAGCTCATCCTGAATTTTAAATCCTTGATCAAACTGCCTTCCTTCATGCATTAGTGAATTAATCTTCAATTACCAAGTCACACTTAAAACAAATTAGAAGCCACTTAGCGTAGCTAAATAATCAAAGTGCCATTCCAAGTGACATGACAATAAAGTTGGATATGATTACTGCATAAACAGGACAGATACACTGAACAAATGGGATGCCCCTGGAGTCTTAAAACGGTCACTAGGGCCAAATATGAGTTGAACAAAACCTAGGGAATGATTCTATGTTAAGACTGCTAATTTTTGTTCCTGCAATGACTGGTCATGCTACCAGATCAATCAAACCCCTGGTTTAATTTAAAGAACGAGAATGAAACACGAAGTGTGAGTATGAATGGGAGGATATTAAAGAAGGTATTTAAAATATACTGGAAAAATAAAAATTTAAAAATTGAGAAGTAGCAGCGGGGTCTAGTGATAAGAGCATGAGCCTGGGTGTCAGAGGACCTAGGTTCTAATCCTGGCTCTACCAATTGCTTGCTGTGTGGCCTTTGGCAAGTCACTTAACTTCTCTGTGCCTGTTTCCTCAACTGTAAACCCAATGTGGAACAGGGACTGGGTTCAGCCGGATAAAACTTGTATCTACCCCAGCTCTGAGATCAGTGCTTGACATACGGTAAGCACTTTAATACCGTTAAAAAAAAAAAAAATTCAGTCCGATATCCTTTTCACCTGGGTTCCCCCACAACCCCCACCCGTACATGCAGCCTTTTCCACGCTTCAGAGAAAAAAAATATACACCCTCCACTGTCTCCATTTAACCGCTTACTGATGGCAGGGGAAACTGAGGTCAGGAGAGATCTCCTGCTTCTTAGCCTGCCTTCTCCTGTAGGGATCAGAATTAGCTATGAAGCTACTTAAAGTCATCCAGATTTTAGCCATCCCTCTATTCTGTGGCAATTGCAGCCATTTCCAATTTTAGGCAGCAGGGAGCTAGGAGTCAGGAGGTCTGGGTTCTAGTCCCACTCCGCCAGTAGCGTACTGTATAATCTTGGGCAAGTTATTTAATGCCTGGGCCTCTGCTTCCTAATCTGTAAAATGAGAAAAATTACATTGGCCTCTTCCTACCTCACAGATGTGTTGAGAGGATAAAGTGAGACAACTGATGTGAAAGTGCTTTGGTGGGGATGGGGCAGGGAGTGCTGTATGAAATTCATTCAATCGTATTTATTGAGCGCTTACTGTGTACACAGCACTGTACTAAGCACTTGGGAAGTACAAGTTGGCAACATAATATAGGGTATATCCCCTTAAATTGTAATGACATCATTACTGTTGTTTTACAAAGTCTCTGAGAAGCAGTAGTCAATGTCAAGAAAGCCTCATCCACTCCCCTCTTCGCTGTCATAAAAGCAGTGGACTGGCATACCTCCTGCCCACTATTTACCTGCCTCCACTCTGCCCACGCCATTTTCCCCTGTTTTGCTACAATAATAATAATGATGATAATTACGGTATTTCTTAAGCACTTACCATATGCCAGGCACTGTACTAAGCGCTGGGATGGATACAAATACGGTGGGACGCAGCTCCTGTCCCATGTGGGGCTCACAGTCTCAATCCCCAGTTTACAGATGAGGTAACTGAGGCACAGTGAAGTGACTTGCCCAAGGTCATGCAGCAGCCAAGTGGTAGAGCTGGGATTAGAACCCATGACCTTTTGACTTGTAGGCCTGTGCTCTATCCATTTGCTATAATACCTGCCCCTTGTGTAAATAATGTAGGCCCTGTGTGGCAATGTCATATAAACAATGGAACCTAAGGTACACAATATGAATGTAATAAAATAAAATGACCATGGGAGTGACATATGACTTTTCTCAAATGATAGTTCAATGATTTCTCTTAATCTCATTATTTGACTAAATATAAATGAAATGGCAAAAACCCACAATCTACTGACTTCACAGTTGATGGAAATTTAGAAATATTACCATACCTTCAACACAACATCACCTTCTTGGATGTTGCCATCTCTGGCTGCCAAACTGTCTTGGGATATTTCTTTAACAAATATATGGCTGGCCAAACGAAGGCCATATTCTGGAATAAAGTAATAAAACGAACTTCCTTTAAAAATCATGAAACTGACACATCTGAGCATATACCTTATGGCTAATGGCAAAAATCCCTAGCAGAAAGAAAACAGTTAATCCCCAAATGCTGACAAATATGTCAGAATATGTCAATTAATTTTGGAAAAAAATTCTGTAGGCTTCTAATAATTTGGAAATAGAAACATGTAAAGTTTGTTTTTGCAATACAAGGACAAGCACAAAGAGAGGGAAAATGTTTTTTCTTTGATGACGGATGGACAGAGTTGCACTATTTCTCAGAACACGGCCCCATCCTAAAGGGATAAAGTTTGAATATTTGAAGAATGCATTTATTCTATGTAAATTATTCAATAGTGAAAAGAAAAAAAAAGTTAGAGAGAAACTCCCATTCACCACAAGGCTTTTGGGCCACAGATCTGAAATGCTGTAACTTGATATTTGGACTTTTGGAACTAGTCTTAAAAGCCACTAATTTAAATCTCCATGATTTCTGTCCTAGTCTCAGCAATACAAGGTTCTCAAGGAATTAAGGATTAGTCCAAAGGCTAATTCTGTGACTTCTACATTTCAAATTTTGATTAAACTGTTAAAATCGAAATTCATCTCTTCTAGGATATTTAATACCTAGATGTACTAGCAGCCTTTTAAAATAAGTAAAAGCAAAACATAAACTGGGATGGTTAATTAGGTAGTCCTTCCTCATTCCCTACTTCAGTTTACCTAAACGTGTGGGATCACCTAAAGTGTTTGCAGTCTTTTAAAATAAGTAAAAACAAAACATAAACTGGGATAGTTAATTAGGTAGTCCATCCTCATTCTCTACTGCAGTTTACCTAAACCTGTGGGATCACCTAAAGTGTTTGCAGTCTTTTAAAATAAGTAAAAACAAAACATAAACTGGGATAGTTAATTAGGGAGTCCGTCCTCATTCTCTACTTCAGTTTACCTAAACCTGTGGGATCACCTAAAGTGTTTGCAGTCTTTCAAAATAAGTAAAAACAAAACATAAACTGGGATAGTTAATTAGGTAGTCCGTCCTCATTCTCTACTTCAGTTTACCTAAACCTGTGGGATCACCTAAAGTGTTTGCTGAAGGACCTTAATATGTACATGCTAGAGAAGAAACTAGCAGTAATTTCTCAAGTAATCATTCATCACCCAGCGAACTTCATCTACTGATCCACATTTCGTCCCTAATTGGGAAGAATCAAGGGAGACAAAAAAACGCACTTTTTTGCAGTACAGTATTACCTTCATTCTTTCTGGATTTCACCAGTGTTACTTTGGTAGGTTTCGCACGTTGGCTAGAGGCCACCGAGCGTCTGTCGGACCGAGGAGACAGACTCCGCTCTCGACTAGCGCTCCGATCCCTCGCCCAGCTCTTCTCGCTCCTCCTGCTCCCGACTGTACCACCGCGGGCAGTTCTTACATCGTGGACGTCGTCGTCGTAACTGTCTTCTTCATTTTCAGACACTGGTTCAGGCTCTGAGCGGGCTACCGCTATTTGAACTTTCTTCTTCCTGCGAATGGTCTGCAAAGAAACCACTGCTCTTTAGTTTCAAATGCAAAGGTTTTCGTAGTTCTGTCAGGGCCTTCTCATGGAATTGCATTTCATTCACTCATTCAATCGCATCTATTGAGCGCTTGCTGTGTGCAGAGCGCTGTAGTAAGTGCTTGGAAAGTACAATTCAGCAACAGAGACAATCCCCGCTCCACAATGGGCTCACAGTTTAAAGGGGGGGGGGGCAGACATCAAAGCAAGTAAACAGGCATCAATAGCATCAATAAAAAAACAGAATTAGAGGTATATATACACATCAGAACAAGTAAAACAGGCATTTAAATAAATAGAATTATAGCTATGTGCACATATACACAAGTGCTGTGGGGCGGGGAGGGGGGGTAGAGGAAAGGGAGTGAGTTGGGGCGAGTTGCGGGGGGCGGAGATGAGGAAAGGGGGGACTTAGTTTGGGAAGGTCTCCTGGAGGAGGTGAGCCTTCAATAGGGCTTTGAAGGGGGGAAGTGTGATGCATTTGATGAAGGCACATAAGACAAAAACTGTTATTACCAATGAGCGGCATAAAGGGCAAAGACCAAAAGGGGCTGTCGATATTACGGAAAATTAAGGCGGAAAAGGACACTCTAACAATCAACCAGTGAAATTTAAATCAGTGAAATCTACTGAGCACCAACTATGTGTAGACCAAGCGTGCTAAGCTCTTGAAAGAGTTCAGCAGAGTTGTAATAAGCAGCAACAATACTTAGAATGACAGAATAAACTATATTAAGTATGTCTGTACAGCTGTGTCTTAAATCATCAGGAAAAAAGGGTGTCATCTGCCCCTACTTCACAATGAAGCTAAGAAAAAACAAAGTCATTTTAGGTGAAAGTATTTTGGGATTTCGGCTTTTACTGTTCAATGCTTCTAAACTGCACCCTTTGCTTATGAGCAGTGGTTTACAAAAAAATATTTTGCTACGGCCACTCTGGCAGTCAGCCGTCATTTTCTGTGCCTGCGTTATCGCAAAATTAAGCTGCCAATAGTCAGTGATTTTATATTCAAGAAATCTACAAATCGAATGGTTGAGAAAAATAAAATTTCAAAGAAAATTTTTTTTTATTATTTTTTCCTAGTAAGAACAGTATTTACTAAGAGCTTACTGTGTGCCAAGAGCTGAACTAACTGTTGAGGAAAAAAAAACAGAGGTGAGAATTGGACACAGTCCCTGGCCCTTCAGAGACTCACAACTGAAGAATAAATGGGGAAAGGGAGCTGGCGGCAGATACGTAAGAAAATTCAAACATTCAAGTGATGGTATTTATTGCACACTTACTATGTGCTGAGGATTGTACTAAGCACTTGGGAGACTACAATGCTACACGGTTGGTAGACTCGCTCCTTGCCCACAACAATCTTACAGTCTAGAGGGAAAACAAATGATCTGATTCCACAACACTTCAAACAGAAGACTTTTCACGTGTGAGAGCTCGGTTTGCTTCTTACCATTAGTCAATAGTATTGATTGAGTGCTTACTGTGTGCAAAGCACTATACTAAGCATTTGGGAGAGTACAATAGAATTGGAAGATACCATTCTGGCCCACGAGAAGCTTACAGTCCCTTCCGAATATTTACCACGGCTCCCGTGGCTTCAGCAGTTATCTCTATGTAGATGCTTCTCAAATCTATATCTTCAGCTCTGCGCCCTCTCCTTCTCTGCAGTCTCCTATTTTCTCCTGCCTTCAGGACATCTCTGCCATCGCCTCAAACTTGGAGCATCCAAACACAACTCCCCAACTTTCCCTCCTAAACCCTGTCCTCCCCATGACTTTCCCATCATTGTAAACAGTACCACTATCCATCCTCCCTGTTTCACAAGCCTGAAATCTTGGCATTATCCTCAACTCAACTATCTCGCTCAACCCACATATTCAATCTGTCACCAAATCCGGTCGGTTCTATCTGCACTGCTAAAATCCGCCTTTCCTCTCAATCCAAGCTGCTACTGCAAACTGCTACTATGTTTATCCAAGCAGTTACCCTATCCCGCCTGGATTACTACATCGGTCTCCTCACTGACCTCTCTGCCTCCTGTCTCTCCCCACTCCAGTCCATCCAGACCGTTTTTATATAAAAAAAGAGTTCAGTCCACGTCTCCCCATACAAGAACATGCATTGGTTGCCTACCCAATTCGGCATCTAACTCCTTAATCAGCTTGCCTCTCCTACCTTACCTCACCGATCTCCTACTGCAGTCCAGCCCATTCATTCATTTATTCAATCGTATTTACTGAGTGCTTACTATGTGCAGAGCACTGTACTAAGGGCTTGGGAAGTACAAGTTGGCAACATATAGGGACGGTCCCTACCCAACAACGGGCTCACAGTCTAGAAAGCTCACACGCACTTTGCCCCTTAAATCCCAAATTTCTTACTCTTCTATCTCGCCCCCGACCCCTTTCCCACATCCTCCCCTTAGCCTGGAATTCCCTCCCCCTCCATACACGCGAGACCACCACTCTCCCCAACTTCAAAGCCTTAAATAAGGTCACATCTCCTCCAAGAGGCCTTCTCCGAAAAGCCCCCTTTTCCCTGACACCCTCTCCCTTGTGTGTCATCAATACACTTGGATCTGTTCTTTTTGGACACATGATATTCACCCCACCCTCAGTCCCACAGCACTTACATACACATCTGTAACTCTTTTATATCAATGTCTGTCTTCCCACCCTAGACTGTAAGCTCGCTGTGGGCAGGCAATGTGTCTACCAATGTTACTGTACTGTACTCTTCCATGCGCTTAATACGGTACTCTGCACACACTTAAGCACTCGGTAAATACTAGTGATTGATAGTCTATGAAATGCTTCAGAAGGAAAATTTCAGCTGATTTTTAGCACAATGAAGGCAGAAAATGTGCCTCTCAACTCTGTTGTATTATAGTTTCCCAAGCATTTATTACCGTGTTCTGCGCACAGTAAGCACTCAGCAGATATCACTGTTGACGAAGATACTTGATCACTTTACTAGATTAAGGATGCCTTCCTCATCAGGTTTCTAAAATGAATCTAAAACTTTAACCAAGACTTTAAACTGTACACAGAAAAAGGAAAAATGAATATTTAAGAGTATCTTCATCCGGTAGGAGGAATAGTACTCATGGAACGCTCGCTACAGGCAATGCACTTCTGGGCTCGTGCAAGTACAACAGAAATACAAGATAGGTTCACTGCACACATTGAGCATGCACTAAGTGTTCTCTGCATCCAGTTACCGTTCAATAAGTACCACTGACTGATTGCTTTAAATGGCAGATACAGATGTAAAAATAAGGCATCGCTGTCTCTGTTCAACACCTCCAAGGCGGTCAAAAATAACGCTGACTTCTACATTGCCTATTTCCCCTACCTCTAATGCCTAGATTTAACTTGGTTTTTTAATGTCTGACATTTGGGGTTCAAACTATTGAGTGACAAAGAGAAGGCTCGCGGTCCAAAGGGAAAAAGAATCAGGCAGAGAGTATGTGATGTCTCTAAAATAATGAATGTACGCTTTCAAGTCCCAGGATCCCCTGGCACATGCCCAAAAGAGGCTTCCAGGTGTATTTCAGGCTCTTTCCAGTTTGGGCTGGGTTAATTGTCAGGCTAACTTCCAGGCCACCGCAGTAGACAAAGGGTTTCAAAATTAACGGTCCGAAATCGTGGCCTGACCCTGGTTTGATTCACAGCTGAGAGCTGATAAGCTTTTGGGAACCTCAGTTTCGCATCTGAAATATGGGAATCCTCAGCGTTACAGAAATGTCGCTAGAAAAGTTTAGCGATGAAGCACAACAGTGTAATAATGCCTCGACACTACGGGGCCATGGGCAACTGAACTGTTAACATTATAACAACGGTGATATGATTTACTCTATTGAATTTTAAAATGCTTTTGGGGGCAGTGGGCTGAGGAAGGGCCCAAGGCTGTGTATACACCGTTGTCCAAATGGCTAAGAATCGCTCTGACCCTTCTTTAAAGGTTGAGAACTGGGGCTTTTTGCTCTAGCTGATCTCACTTAGAATCCAGATTTCAGAGGAGTAGAAACAAGTTCCCTGACTCCATAAGCAACAGGAAAGCCAGTCAGATTCTCTAAAATCTGAGCAATTTAGCCATTTGGCTTTGAAATTCAAATTGATTATTAAGCAGGGCTGCAGGCTGTTGGCATGAAGTGGGGGTCACTTGGGGTGAATACCCTGATCCTTCACACTTCTGATTGCCAAACTTTGTTCCTGTTACAACATGTGCTGCTTTGAAATGAAAATGTTAAACTTCTCTTAAGATGCATTTTTCCTAAAATTTTTTCTTTCCAAAGCTGAGTCATCATCTGGGGCTAATAAACAAGGTATGACAGTTCACTGCTGAAAGTAGTTTCCTCTCAGAAAGGGTGTAATTTCATACTGAATTTTAGGCTTCTAGAATTTGGCAACTAGTGTGCATAATTGGAATCATCCAAGTTATGATATAATGAAAATAAATTTAGCAAACTTCATGCATAGTAAGGCCATCAAAATTTCATAAGCAGAAAGGCGTACATTTTTAAATACCCATAAACCAATAAAAGCGCCACAGAACAAAAGAAAGTTCAAAGCAGAAATCCTTAAAAACAAGTGTTCTACAGTTAGGTGAATCACAGCTAAACGCACTGCTGCTTATTTTATATTCTGCACTTTTTCTGAAACATAAAATTGTAATGCGCCCAGAGAAGCAAATTACTACCTTTTAGTGATGATTGGTTTTGTTTGTTTTGCAAGTTTAATAAGTCATCTATGCAGTGCATTTGCCTAAGTTCAAGTCGCTTAGAATAAGTCAGAAAAAATTACAGGAATTAACATAATTACCCTTTATTTTGTAAATTGTTCCTGATGTGCACAAAGAGTACATGTTCAGGCTTGGAGAAAGATGGGAATAGAGTTTTGCACCCCGTAATTCAGGGAATGAGAATTTCCATTTAATTTACTGAATTAGTGTGAAACAAGCACGGCTAAAACACTCATGCCTAAAATACCACAACTCAAAATGGAACTATTTAAGATAGGGTTGTTTTCCCTGTGCTCTTTTACCAAAAAAGGCTTACTCTGAGGTGCTTAATAAGGGATAACCAGAGTTATGGTACGAGTTTGCAGACTAAGTGGTGAGAAGCAGCGTGGCCCAGTGGAGCCAGAAGGACCTGGGTTCTAATCCCAATTCCGCCACTTGTCTCTTCTGTGACTATGGGCAAGTCACTTCACTTCTCTGTGCCTCAGTTACCTTACCTGTAAAATGGGGCTCTAGAATGGTGCCCCATGTGGGCCAAGGACTGCATCCGACCTGATTAGCCTCTACCTACCCCAGCGCTCAGGCCGGTGCCTGGCACATAGTAAGCACTTCACAAGCACCACTGGGGGGAAAAAAAGATAGTTTCTGAATTCTGGGAGTGATTTCTAGTTTAAATTCACATGGGAATAAGAAAGGGATGGGACAGAGATTGCTTTGACCTCTCGCCACTTCCAAGTCTGAGATGCTATGACCCTCAGAAGGGCAGAATGGAAAACGGGACTGGTAAACAGCAAGGAGGATGAAATATGCCCAGGCTATTTTAGTGCTATATTCTCTCGACTTTCAACTTCAAATATTTCTAAAGAATTCAGCAGTACTAACTACAGTGTGGTCCCTTGGATGACAATTGGCTGATGTCCTCAGAATGCAATCCGTAGCTGCCTTAGCAAACACTGATGAAGCAAACTATCTACTGGGATCCTGATAATAGTAGAGGATTATGTTGCCAACTTGTACTTCCCAAGCGCTTAGTACAGTGCTCTGCACACAGTAAGCACTCAATAAATATGATTGATTGATTGATAGAGGAGAGATTCCTTTGGGGATTGCTAAGTCAGTATACACATCTGCAGAACTATATATTTCAACCAGGCCACACTGCAATGTGAATTCTTACTAAGGGCAAATGGGAGGAAAAACCAACCATACATCCATCCAAATTTTCTCTCTCTTCTAGGAAATCTCTAAAGGGAAAAGAAAAAAAAGCATACCTATCTTCAATTAATGGTATTTAATGAGTGCTGTGCGCAGACACCGTACTAAGCACTTGGGAGAGTACAATACAAAAGAGTTGGTAGACACATCATGGGGAGTTTAGTCTAGAGTGGAAGACACTGTGAGTCCCTTGAGGACTGGAGTTTTTTTCCCCTCAGGACTTAGTACAGTGCTCTGCACAAAGTAAGCACTGACTGATGGAATGACAACAATTTATACCTTTTTTTTCTTTACCCTTTAAAGATTTCCCTGAAGCAAAGACTTAAAATATGGGTGGCTGTATAGTAGGCTTTTTTCCTCCGACTTCCATTACTAAAAAAGTGATAATCGCCTAGTCATATGCTTTTGTTCAGCTGGTTAGGACTAGGTATTTTTCATACATATAGCGCACAATTTTAAGTACTGGCCATTAATGTCGGCCCGTAACACAGTGCTGCTGATTACTAACAATACACTAAGCTCAACTATTCAGCTCAACCTCCAACTCAGGCACACCAGGCAACTGACAACCTTGGGTAACTGAAAAACGGACATAGTCCTGTATTTCTAACCCCAAGTTTCCAGCCAGCTGTGTTCCGCCACAGTCCACAGAGCAGAAGAAACCCATCACGCTCCAGAAAAAGTAAATCTGGAGCAAATTTGAATAAAAAAACAAATAAATGGAAAAAAGCAAAGTATCACCCCACCAACCAGAAGCCTTCCTCTGACCGGGAGGTACAGAAGATCAAGTCAACGAAAGCTTTTTGTGGAGAGGGAAGCAGCGTGGTCTAGTGGAAAAGGCATGGGCCTGGGAGTGTGAGGGCATGGGTTCTAATTCCGGCTCTACCACGTGTCTGTTGTGGGACCTTGGGCACGTTACTTCACTTTTCTGTACCTCAGGGAAGTAAAATGGGGATTAAGACTGTGATCCCCATGTGGGATAGATACTGTGTTCCACCTGATTACCTTGTATCTACCCCAGTGCATGGAACAGTGTTTGGCACATAGTAAGCGCTAAACAAATACCACAGTTATCATTATTATAATTATCCTCCATCCCTGGCTGGAGAACAAGAGAGCGGGATGGGTTTCTTCTGCTCTGTGGACTGTGGCAGAACACAGCTTGCTGGAAACTTGGGGTTGCCAACAGATCTTATTAGAAATACAGGACTATGTCCGTTTTTTCAATTACCCAAGATTACCAGCAAAAACCAACTGGACATCCCAATCAGGCTGCATGTCTACTTATTTTATAAATTATTAGATTTATATTAATGGCTGCCCCCCAAAGATTGCAGACAAAAGAGTTCTGTGGGGCTTTTTAATGGCAGAGACGTTATTCACAGTAATGCGGCTGGGTGGAACGAGGAGTCATCTATTATGTTTGCAATTTATCTTGAACCTCCCTTTTCGAATAACCTCTTGATCTGAGGGTCAAAAAGTAAAATAAACCTGCCTTAGTTTCACAGCAATCAGATATATTAGGAAAAGCGAGAACTTAACACATCCAGATATGCATCGCACAACAAGACCTGAGTAATGAGTAATGGCCACTTACAATTTTTGCATTCTTCCCACTTTTCCTCAGTTGTTGGACCGCAAAAGCATGTTCCACATTATCCATAGAAACGCCATTAACCATCGCAACGCGGTCATTTTCCCTGAAGACGAGCAAAAGATCATTATTGAAAAACCATTTCTGGCCTGTGAAAAGAGTCAAAATGAGTATACTTAAAAGAGGATGGCCCTCTTTGACGCTTGGGACATGTTGCTAATTGCAGGAGGTGAACGCTGCAGGCAATGAATAAGTTACCAGGGGAAGAGTACAGGAGAGTGCTAAAACCAACAGTGTTCCCCATTCTTTCCTCTAGACAGGAGCATGTTCTGACTGCGCTACCCCAAGCATGCTTCAAAAATAAAAATAACCACACGCCAGAATCAATAGTTCCTAACAAACGCCTACTATCTGCGGAGCGCTGAGTGATGGACTAACTAACGGGAACGACGAAACAGGTCTCAGTCCTGAAACTCTGGGACCAAGAACCTGCTGTGCAGGAGCTGATTCTAGGGGTCGTGGCTTGCCCAAGGCTGTTCTCCTTCCCTCTCAACCCCACCGTTTGCAGAGAGCAAGTAGATGGGTGGGGGTCCGGTCCATTGCCAAGTGCGCACAAAAGTCTCCTTTGTTCGCAAGCCTAAAGCCAAGGGGACCACAACCTTGTGTTGATGCTGGACTGAGGCTCCTTAATAACAATAGGAACAATACTAGTGGTATTTGTACAGTGCTCTGCACATAGTAAGCACTCAATAAATACGATTGATTGATTGATTGATTGTTTCGGGCTTACTATGTGCCAGGCACTGCACTAACACAGGGATAGACACAGGCAAAGCAGGTTGGACACAGTCCCCATTCCACATGGGGTTGACAATCTCAATCCCCACCTTACAGATGAGGGAAGCGAGGCCCAGGAGTGAAGTGACTCGCCCAAGGTCATGCAGCAGACACATGGCGGAGAAGGGATTAGAACCCAGGCCCTTCTGACTCCCAGGGAGGTGCTCTATCCATTTAGGCCAAGCCTGACAGTTGCGTCGGCAGCAGCTACAGTCTTCGCAGCCCACTTTGGCCACCTCTTTGGCTCTACGGAGAAGCAGCGTGGCTCAGTGGTAAGAGCCCGGGCTTTGGAGTCAGAGCTCATGAGTTCAAGTCCCGGCTCTGCCAATTGTCAGCTGTGTGACTTTGGGCCAGTCACTTAAACTTCTCTGGGCCTCAGGTACCTCATCTGTCAAATGGGGATTAAGACTGTGAGCCCCCCGTGGGACAATCTGATCAGCTTGTAACTTCCCCAGCGCTCTGCACATAGTAGGCGCTTAATAAATGCCATTATTATTATTATTATTATTATTATTCCTGCTGAGCCCGTCCACCTCGGGGAACTGGACACCCTCACCGCTTGGAGTAACGCTGGAGGACGGGCCGAACTGGACCGGGAATTCTGGGGCTCCTGATTCCCCGAGGCGCACACGTTCTACTGGACCGGCAGCGGGACTACGCGTGAGCACTGCGGGAAAGTGATGAACGAAGCAACCAGGGAGAGGAAAGTCGGGGTGCTAACAGGAACGACGTGACGTGCGACTCCTACTCCCCAGGAGCATGCTCCCTGATGCTAAAAAAAGGGAACTTCATACAGCAGAACTGGCTCTGCGGGTCAAGCGCTTGAGGAAGTGCCAGAAGATGTCCTGAACTTATCCAAACTACAAGTTCCGGCTGCATCCAATAATAATAATAATGATGGCATTTGTTAAGCGCTTACTATGTGCAAAGCACTGTTCTAAGCGCTAGGGGGGATACAATGTGATCAAGTTGTCCCATGTGGGACTCACAGTCTTACTCCCCATTTTTACAGGTGAGGTAACTGAGGCTCAGAGAAGTTAAGTGACTTGCCCAAGGTCACACAGCAGACTTGCGGGGCAGCCGGGATTCAAACCCATGACCTCTGACTCCAAAGCCCAGGCTCTTTCCACTGAGGCACGCTGCTTCTCTGTCTCCCTAGGGGACACGGGCCCTGGTCAGTCAGACCATCGATCGTACTGACTGGGCACTTACTGTGTGCAGAGCACTGTACTAAAGGCTTGGGAAAGTACAACGCAACACTAAACAGACACAATCCCTGCTTCCAACGGGTTTACAGTCTAGAGGCAGCGTGGTTCAGTGGAAAGAGCACAGGATTGGGAGTCAGAGGTAGTGGGTTCTAAACCCGGCGCCACCACCTGTCAGCTGTGACTTTGGGCATGTCACTTCACTTCTCTATGCTTCAGTTACCTCATCTGTAAAATGGGGGTTAAGACTGTGAGCCCCACATGGGACAACCTGATTTTACCTTTTATCCCCGCCCCAGAATTTAGAACAGTGCTTGGCACACAGCACTTAATACCATTATTATTACTACTATTATTATTGGAAGGAGTGTACAGTCCAGTTCTTCAGAGCTAGCGACCACGCCAGGACTGACCGTCCGGCCAGTCAACAGCTTCGCTTCCCGGACGTCTCTCCTAAATCCTAAGAGCAACAATTGTCACTGAAGGAAATCCATTCTTCGGATGACTCGTGGGGAATTCTGTACGCCATAGGAAGTTTGACGCAGCCACAAGGTAAAAAGGCCACCCCAGGGACAAATTCCAACAGTGGACACCAAACTTCTTCTAAAGGAGCAGACCGTCCAACAATTAAGGGATGTCAGTTTTCTTATCTTCAGATGGACCCCCCTCCCCCCCCCGCCCCCCAAGATTAATTGGAACAAACCCATTGTCCCACCCACCTCAGATGAAGTCTATCCTCTGTCACAGCTGCCGAGGGAACAAAGGCAAGGGAAATACTTACTGCAGCTGTCCTTCAGCTGGACCTCCTTTCAGCACATCTGAAATGACTATTGAGGTTTCACCACTCTGGAAATGAGGGTTATCTCTTCCTCCCGATATTGCAATTCCAAACCCAAATCCAGGAGCCTACAGTGAGAAGAACATTCACATTTCATAAGAAATCAGATGCTTTGATGTTGCCGGATTCTACTTTATAGTATGGCATTTAACGAAATAACTCACAGATAAAGCTTAGTTTTTTTACTCAAGAGTTTAATGCATCTTCAGTTTTGGACATAAATGACCACGTGACTTTTTGGCCTTTACTGAAAAACGATCACTCCGAACTATACAAAGGTATCAATTATATATTTAGGAACAATGATTTTAGATTCATCAAGTCAACAGGCTAAGCTTCGAACTACAAATTACAGATCAAGCATGGGGCTTCTGTGCTTAGTTTTTATTAGGATTAAGGAAAATAGGAGAAAACAGCATTAACCACCTCAGGGTAAATTAAGGTTGGCTAATAGATTTATTCAAGACTGTCCCTTGACAGGTACTCTCAATGCGGACATGCAGTGGATGCAACTGAACTGCTCTTTTCCTTTTCTTCCTTCTTGATTTCAACCCACCAGATTCAAATTAGATTATCATAAAGTGGCAACAAACCTTCATATATAAAATGTAAACTTCACATAAACTTCTAGACTGTGAGCCCACTGTTGGGTAGGGACTGTCTCTATATGTTGCCAACTTGTACTTCCCAAGTGCTTAGTACAGTGCTCTGCACACAGTAAGTACTCAATAAATACGACTGATTGATATGTTGCCAACCTGCACTTCCCAAGCGCTTAGTACAGTGCTCAGCACGCAGTAAGCGCTCAATAAATATGATTGAACATAAACTGCTGAAACTATTTTTTTTATTGTCTTTGTTCTCGCTATGCGCCAGACACTGTTCTAAACTAATCCAGTTAGATAGAGTCCATGTCCCATTTAGGACTCACAGTCTTATTCCCCATTTTTCAGATGCGGTAACTGAGGCCCAGAGAAGTGAAATGACTTGCCCAAGGTCACACAGCAGACAAGTGGCAGAAACGGGATTAGAGTTCAGGTCCTTCTGATTCCCGGGCCTGTACATTAACCACTAGGCCATGCTGCTTCTTGTGACATACATCAAGGGTGGCCAAATCAATCAATCAATCAATCGTATTTATTGAGCGCTTACTGTGTGCAGAGCACTGTACTAAGCACTTGGGAAGTACAAGTTGGCAACATATAGAGACGGTCCCTACCCAACAGTGGGCTCACAGTCTAGAAGGGGAAACTAGAAGGGACAAACTAATAATAATAACAATTATGGTATTTGTTAAGCACTTATTAAGTACAAACTGTGGCTCTTCTATACCTGCTGGGTGGGTCTTGGTGAAGGCCACTGGCCTCCTAAACCAAGGATTGTGGGCTCCAGTCCCACCCCGGGTGACCTTAACATCCTTAGACTGTGAGCCCACTCTTTTAGACTGTGAGCCCACTGTTGGGTAGGGACTGTCTCTATGTGTTGCCAATTTGTACTTCCCAAGCGCTTAGTACAGTGCTCTGCACATAGTAAGCGCTCAATAAATACAATTGATTGATTGATTGATTAGAGAAGCAGCAGGGTTCAGTGGATAGAAAACAGGCATGAGAGTCAGAAGATCATGGACTCTAATCCCAGCTCCGCCACTTGTCTGCTCTGTGACCTTGAGCAAGTCACTTCACTTCTCAGCAAGTCACTTCACTTCTCTAGAATGTAAGCCCATCCCCTAGACTGTAAGCCCGTGGTGCGAAGGGATTGTCTGTCTTTATTGCTGATTGTACTTTCCAAGCGCTCAGTACAGTGCTGCGCACACAGTAAGCACTTCAGAAATACGACTGAATGAATGAAAGGAACTTCTCTGTGCCTCAGTTCCCTCATCTCCAAAACAGGGATTGAGACTGTGCCTCAGTGGAAAGAGCACGGGCTTTGGCTCCGCCAATTGTCAGCTGTGTGACTTTGGGCAAGTCACTTCACTTCTCTGGGCCTCAGTTCCCTCATCTGTAAAATGGGGATTAAGACTGTGAGCCCCCCGGTGGACAACCTGATCACCTTGTAACCGCCCCAGCGCTTAGAACAGTGCTTTGCACACAGTAAGCGCTTAATAAATGCATCATTATTATTATTATTATTTGGAGTCAGAGGTCGCGGGTTCAAATCCCGGCTCTGCCAACTGTCAGCTGTGTGACTTTGGGCAAGTCACTTCACTTTTCTGTGCCTCAGTTACCTCGTCTGTAAAATGGGGGTTGAAACTGTGAGCCCCCCGTGGGACAACCTGATCACCTTGTAACCTCCCCAGCACTTAGAACAGTGCTTTGTACATAGTAAGCGCTTAACAAATACCATTATTATTATTATTGTGGTGCACCCCACGTGGGACAGGGACTGTGTCCCATCTGACCTGCTTGGATCCAAGCCCACACTTAGTACCGTGGCTGGCACATAGTAAGCGCTTAAATACCACGGTTTGAATAAATGCCCGGTGGCTTTCCATCCCGGTGGGCGGGCTGCTTCAGTCCTCTCCGCAATAGCCGCGGTGGTAGCCAACTTGCCCGCGCGGGTTTAGCCCATGATGCAGTTTAGCCCTTGACCTTACTCCCTGACCTGACTGCCTCTTCTTTCCTGCCGCTCCACCGCCCGCTCTCGCCCTCACCATCCCAGTTGGAGAATTTCTTGCAACCAACAGATCGATGGTATTTATCGAGCACTTACTGTGCGCAGAGCCCTGTAATAAGCGCTTGGGAGAGCTGGTAGAAACGCTCCCTGCCCAGAAGGAGCTCGCGGTCTAGATGGGGAGTTTTCAGTCTGGACTATCGGCGGCTCTTCGTCAGAGAGTGATAATGACGGCGTTCTTTCCGCGCTTACTATGTGCTACGTACTCCCCTAAGTGCTGGGGCAGATACGTGATAATCAGATAAGATGCGGTCCTTGTTCTCCCCAAGTGGAGCTCACAGTTTAGGGGGGAGGGAGAATAGGTATTTAATTCCCCTTCTACATAAGAGGAAACTGAGGCACAGAGAGGTTAAGTGATTCGCTCATGATCACTCGGCAGGCCGGTGGTAAAACTGGGAACCAGGTTTCCTGTGCTCTTTTCACTACGCCATCCTATCTATGTTTTTTGCTTGCGACTCTTCGTTTCATAGGGCTTGGGCACCCTGTAACAGATCTTTTGTGGGTAAAACTGGAAAATAGCATCCAAAAGCGCTGAAATATAATCTAGCTTATGACCTACTGTTGGCAAGCTGCACTGTGATTATTCAAAGACACTTTAAAGTATAAAAGTATGCTTTAATGAATTTTTTTTAAAAATCTCCACGACTGCTTCTCCATTCAAACTATTCAATTACTTTCTCTTTGTTTCATAACAAAATGTAAATGACTTATAAATCCTGTAAAAGAAATCTACCGAGACTGCAAAATGGGAAAGCATATATTGCAGAATTGTTTTTAAGTAGCATGCATCTCATTTGCTTGTTTTGTACTCTTTTGCATACTTCTGTACATTCACAGTTACTGCTGCAGTCATTCACCTACATATTCATGTCCGCCCTATCAATACACGCTCTCTGACGGTGAGCTCTGTGTGGGAAAAGAGACTGTGTCCCCCCGGATTACCATGTATCTGCCCCAGCACTGAGGGCAGTACTTAATATACAGTACGCATGAAAACAATTATTACTCAAACATCCAATCAATGGTATTGATTATTGAATCAATGGTATTTACTGAGCGCTTAATATGTACACAGTAAGCGCTCAATACGATTGATTGATTGATTGATTGATTGCAGAGCATTCATTCAATTGTATTTATTGAGCAGTTACTGTGTGGAGAGCACTACACTAAGCACTTGGGAGAGTACAATACAACAGAGTTAGTTCCCCACAGCACCTGTATATATGTATATATGTTTGTACATATTTATTACTCTATTTATTTATTTATTTTACTTGTACATATCTATTCTATTTATTTTATTTTGTTAATATGTTTGGTTTTGTTCTCTGTCTCCCCCTTTTAGACTGTGAGCCCACTGTTGGGTAGGGACTGTCTCTATGTGTTGCCAACTTGTACTTCCCAAGCGCTTAGTACAGTGCTCTGCACACAGTAAGCGCTCAATAAATACGATTGATGCGGATGATGATAGAGGCAAAGAGAGTAAATCTCTTAAGTGGGTGGTCGCTAAGGCAATTTAAAATTTTCTTTTTTATTTGTTGAACTAAAAAAATCCGAGTGAGAGTGTTTTATGGAAACTGATATAATAAAGAAATAACAATAATTATGGTATTGATTTAGTGCTTACTATGTGCTACGCATTGTACTAAGCACTGGGGTGGACACATGCACATCAGGTTAGACACAGGCCCTGTCCCAAAGAGGGTTCAAAATTTCAATCGGGGACCAGTTTGGCCCAGTGGGTAGAGCATGGACCTGGGCTCTAATCACAGCTGCACCACTTGTCTGCTGTGTGACCTCAGGCAAGTCACTCCACTTGTCTGTTCCTCCACTACCTCATCTGTAAAATGACAACTAAGGCCCTGAGCCCCATGCGGGACAAGGATTGTGTCCTACCCAATTACCCTGTATCTATCCCAGTGCTTAGTACAGTGCCTGGCACATAGTAAGCGCTTAATGACTACCATCATTATTATTATTATTATTATTATTATTATTATTATTATTATTATTCTTAAATGCCCGTTTAACAGATGTGGTAACTGAGGCACCCAGAAGTGAAGTGACTTGCCTAAGGTCACAAAGCAGACACGAGGCAGGGCTACGGTTAGAACGCAGATCCTTCTGTCTCCCAGGCCCATGCTCTATTTACTATCAATCAATCAATCAATCGTATTTATTGAGCGCTTACTATGTGCAGAGCACTGTACTGCTCCCAACTGATGGCACAACGACAGCCAAAACATTCTCCCACGTCCCCTAGACTGAACTGCCAGGCATTCTTCAATACCTCTCCACAGACTGTCAGAAGAATTGGTCACGTCCGGGTTACTGGACTTTCTAGACGGCAAAAGGAGGGGAAGGCTTTTGAAGGCTCTCCAGTGGAAGCGGTCAGAGCCCAAAGCGCTGCTTTGCTCATTATTATATGACCAACACTCACAGGTCCTCTAGATTCCTTTCTCTTTGTTTTATAACAAAATGCAAATTAATTATAAATCCTGTAAAAGAAACCTACCGAGACTGCAAAATGGGAAAGCATACATTACAGAATTGTTTTTACTTGTATACATGCATATATGTTTGTACGAATTTATTACTCTATTTTATTTGTACTTACTTATTCTATTTATTTTATTTTGTTAATATGTTTGGTTTTGTTCTCTGTCTCCCCCTTCTAGACTGTGAGCCCACTGTTGGGTAGGGACTGTCGCTATATGTTGCCAACTTGTACTTCCCAAGCGCTTAGTACAGTGTTCTGCACACAGTAAGCGCTCAATAAATACGATTGATTGATTGATTTTTAAGTAGCAGGCATCTCATTTGCTTGTTTTGTAGAGAGGAGAGACTCTTTTGCATACTTCTGTACATTCACAGTTACTGCTGCAGTCATTCACCTACATATTCACGTTCGCCCTATCAATACACGCTCCCTGACGGTGAGCTCTGTGTGGGAAAAGAGACTGTGTCCTCCCGGATTACCATGTATCTGCCCCAGCACTGAGGGCAGTACTTAATATACAGTAGGCATGAAAAGAATTAGTATTCAAACATCCAATCGATGGTATTGATTATTGAATCAATGGTATTTCCCAAGCCCTTTAGTACAGTGCTCTGCACACAGTAAGCGCTCAATAAATACAATTGATTGACTGATTGATTGATTACTGAGCGCTTAATATGAGCACTCATTCAATCGTATTTATTGAGCTCCTTATGGGCAGGGACAGTACCTTCCAACTCTTATATTTACTCTCAAGCACTTGGTTCAGTGCTCTTCAACACCATCCTGCAAACAGAGGCTCGTGGGTCACACACAGCATTTCTCCACTTGCCATGTGGCTTGCTTAATTATTTGCTTAATTATTATAATTACGGTTGTTAAGCACTTCCCAATCGTCAGGCTCTGCTCTAAGCGCTGGGTTAACTCACTCAACCACATTTATTGAGCGCTTACTGCGTGCAGAGCACTGTACTAAGAGCTTTGGGGAGTACAATGCAATAAACGGACACGTTCCCTGCCCACCAGAAAGTTAATCAGGTTGGACTCGATCCCCGCCCCACATGGGGGGCTCACGCTCTTAGCCCCATTTTCCAGATGAGGTAACTGAGGCCCAGAGGGGTGAAGTGACTTGTCCAAGGTCACGCAGCAGACATGTGGCGGAGACGGGATTAGAACCCATGTCCTTCTGATTCCAAGGCCCATCTCTATCAGCTAAGCCACGTACTAGCCGTTCTGGCAGCAGTAACCCTCCGGTCCAAGTGTGCCCGCCGAGACTGGAGAGACCATCTGTGACTTTATTTACCTCCAACTGGCCGGCTCCTCTTCCTAAACCGCCACTTCTGGCCAGCCCACTCTCCACCCAAATGCCTCCCTGCTATTTCACCTAAAGGATTTTGGATTTTTTTGTTGTTGATCGGCAGCTCACTGCCATATTTTGGGTTTGTGGCTCCTCACTTCATGAGAGCCGGCCACCTCATTTTAGTTTGCCGTGTTTTTTTCTTAATGATCTTTGTTAAAAGTGCTACATACCGGGCACGGCGTAGTGGACAGAGCACAGGCCCAGTGGATAGAGCACAGGCCCGGGAGTCAGGGTCATGGGTTCTAATCCCACTCCGCCACTTGCCTGTTGACCTTCTGCAAGTCACTTAACTTCTCTGTGCCTCAGTGACCTCATCTGTAAATTGGGGATTGAGACCGTGAGCTCCACATGGGACAAGGGAATGCGTCCAACCCAATTTGCTTGGATCCACCTCAGTGCGTAGTACAGTGCCGGGCACATAGTAAGTGTTTAACACCATTACTATCATTATTAGACCTCACCTCCTCCAGGAGGCCTTCCCGGACTGAGCCCCCTCCTTCCTCTCCCCCTCCTTCCTCTCCCCCTCCTCCCCATCCCCCCCCCCCACCTTACCTCCTTCCCCTCCCCACACCACCTGTATATATGTATAGGTGTTTGTACGTATTTATTACTCTATTTTATTTGTACATACTTATTCTATTTATTTTATCTTGTTAATATGTTTTGTCTTCTTGTCTGTCTCCCCCTTCTAGACTGTGAGCCCACTGTTGGGTAGGGACCATCTCTATATGTTGCCAACCTGTATTTCCCAAGTGCTTAGTACAGTGCTCTGCACACGGTAAGCGCTCAATAAATATGACAATGAATGAATGAACATTATTACTATTATTATTATTATTATTATTATTACTGTCCTGACCAGGTTGTGGAATTAGCTAGGCCTGTTCTCCTTGACAGGAAGCAGCGTGGCTCAGTGGAAAAGAGCCCGGGCTTTGGAGTCAGAGGTCATGGGTTTAAACCCCGGCCCCACCAACTGTCAGCTGTGTGACTTTGGGCAAGTCACTTCACTTCTCTGGGCCTCAGTGACCTCATCTGTAAAATAGGGATGAAGACTGTGAGCCCCACGTGGGCACCTGATCACCTTGTAACCTCCCCAGCGCTTAGAACAGTGCTTTGCACATAGTAAGCGCTTAATAAATGCCATCATCATTATTATTATTATTATTATCCAGCCCTCCCCTCCACCTCCAAATGCAACACTGATACCAAGAGCAGGTCATCCAAGCTGGAACATCATGCAGGGGCAGGTGTGCTCCCCTGAGCCTCAGGGAAGGACATGCCTCACCCCCTCCCACCATGAACTCAGTTTACAATCAATCAATCGTATTTACTGAGCGCTGTGTGCAGAGCACTGGACTAAGCGCTTGGGAAGTACAAGTTGGCAACACATAGAGACGGTCCCTACCCAACAGTGGGCTCACTGTCTACACACACGAAAAGAGACTTCGGCTGGGCCGAATGAACAAGCTTTCCAGGAAAGGGAATGGCTGGATCACGGACCCGGGAGTCAAAGCCTAGACTTGAGAGTCAGAAAGACCCAGGTTCTAATCCTGGCGCCTCCATCTGTCTGCTGTGTGACCTTGGGCAAATCACTTCTCTGGGCCTTCAGTTTGCTCATCGGTACTAAGCCTTGTGAGGCCCATGCGAGACAGGGACTGTGTCCAAACTGATTAGTTTGTACTAACCCCAGTGCTCAGTTCAGTGCCTTCAGTTTGCTCATCTGTAAAATGGGGACTAAGACTTGTGAGGCCCATGCGAGACAGGGACTGTGTCCAAACTGATTAGTTTGGACTAACCCCAGTGCTCAGTTCAGCGCCTGGTACATAGCAAGTGCTTAAAAAATGCCATTTTTTTAAAAAAAAGGGCAGGGGGAGGGAAGTTGGGTGGGGGAGAACTGGACCAGGAAGTTCCCCCCAAAATTCACCACCAGCCTTACCCTTTCCTCCAAGGCATGGGTCTCCTACGGGGACCAGGGTTCTACTTAGTAGAAAGTCAAATTGTATTTATTGAGCGCTTACTGTGTGCACAGCATCATCATCATCATCAATCGTATTTATTGAGCGCTTACTGTTTGCAGAGCACTGTACTAAGCACTTGGGAAGTACAAGTTGGCAACATATAGAGACAGTCCCTACCCAACAGTGGGCTCACAGCCTAAAAGGGGGAGACAGAGAACAAAACCAAACATACTAACAAAATAAAATAAATAGAATAGATATGTACAAGTAAAATAAATAAATAAATAAAATAAATAGAGTAATAAATATGTACAAACATATATACACATATACAGGTGCTGTGGGGAAGGGAAGGAGGTACGATGAGGGGGATGGAGAGGGGACGACGGGAAGAGGAAGGAAGGGGCTCAGTCTGGGAAGGCCTCCTGGAGGAGGTGAGCTCTCAGTAGGGCCTTGAAGGGAGGAAGAGAGCTAGCTTGGTGGATGGGCAGAGGGAGGGCATTCCAGGCCCGGGGGATGACGTGGGCCGGGGGTCGATGGCGGGACAGGCGAGAACGAGGTATGGTGAGGAGATTGGCGGCAGAGGAGCGGAGGGTGCGGGCTGGGCTGGAGAAGGAGAGAAGGGAGGTGAGGTAGGAGGGGGCGAGGTGATGGACAGCCTTGAGGCCCAGGGTGAGGAGCTTCTGCCTGATGCGCAGATTGATTGGTAGCCACTGGAGATTTTTGAGGAGGGGAGTAACATGCCCAGAGCATTTCTGGACAAAGACAATCCGGGCAGCAGCATCTGTATTAAGTGTTTAGGAGAGCACAATATAATAATAAACGGACACATTCCCTGCCCACAACAAGTTGACAGTTTAGAGGTCCACCATGGCACAGGTGTCCCGTGGTGCCACGCAGACATCAAGGAGTCACGTGTGGCACTGTGTAACCAAGAATAAGGGGCAGCACTTCCAACTCTCCCCTCACAGCTTACGGCCCCGTAAGGCGGGCCCTCGGGAAGCCTGTCGGCGACCAGTACGTCGCTTCCAGATTCCTGTGTGGGAGACCCGCTCCCTTAGTAAGGTCTGGGTCGCATACCAACTTACTTGGCTATTAAATAGTATTTGGCCAAAAAAAAAAAAAATGGCTTTTCGTACACAAAGCCGAAATTACTGTCTTCGTGACAATACCACAAATGGTGACCGTAAAAACAATTATTAAAGTCTAACCAATTTCACTATTATAGGGTAGGAGGTTGTTTTAAATGGTTGAGCGTGTGTCAACTTGTATCAGAATGTGAGCTGCCTGCTCATTTTCATGAGAGAAGGCAAGAGTAACCTGGATGCTCTTCTAGTGGCACTGGATGATTTCACATTATAACGTAGTCGAGACTGTATTAGACTGTCTACGGTCATCGGGGTTTTTGCCGACTGTATTAGATTGTCTACAGTCATCGGGGTTTTTGCCTACTCTCCTCAATTTCTCTAAGGAACAGGGCTGGCAACAAAAATACACAGATGCCGCCTCCCTATACATAATGATAATAACTGTGATATTTGTTACGCTCTTGCTATGTGCCAAGCACTGTACTAAGCACTGGAATAAAGGATAATCAAGTCCCACATGGGGCTCAAAGTCTAAGTAGGAGACAGACCCAAGGTGACACACAGCCAGGATTAGAACCCAGGTCTTCTGACTCCCGGGCCCATTCTCTTTCCACTAGGCCACACTGCTTTTGTGTGTTGATGGTATTTATTAAGCAAGCACTTTGGTCTGAGCATTGTACTAAACGCTTGGGAGAGTAGGGTACAATAGAGTTGGTGGTCAAGCAGCGTGGCTCAGCGGAAAGAGCACGGGCTTGGGAGTCCGAGGCCATGGGTTCTAATCTCAGGTCCACCACATCAGCTGTGTGACTTTGGGCAAGTCACAACTTTTCTGGGCCTCAGTTACCCCCTCTGTAAAATGGGGATGAAGACTGCGAGCCTCATGTGGGACAACCTGATTACCTTGTATTACCCCCAGTGCTTAGAACAGTGCTTGGCACATAGTAAGCGCTTAACAAATACCAAAATCGTTATTATTATTATTCTCCTTTGCTTTCACTTGGGGGTCAAATAAGCCAGGTGATCTAGTCTTCTCTACTATCGACCCATTAATAAACCCAGAAATAACCTATGTGATGAGTGATGAGGCTTGGAAAATGGGCTCAAAATTTTTTTACCTGTGATTGAGCAAGAGACAGTATTATACCTCTATATCCCAAGGTTACTTCCGGATACTTGTATACTAGCCAAGTCAATAACCTAAAGAACAACTAAAAATAACCTCAAAGTTAAAGATTAACTTTAAAATGAATGGTGTACAAAGTGTTTGGGAGAGTACAATAGAATTAGAGGGCATGATCCCTTCCCTCAAGAAGTTTACAATCTAGCCAAGGAGGCAGACACGAAATAAATTCCAGGTGGGACGAAGGGGAATATAAAAGATATATAGAGAAGTGATACTCGGGGGTTATTAGGTATTTAAGTGGTGCAGAAGTGGCACTGACAGTATTTTTAAGTGCTTACTATGTGCCAGGCACCGTACTAAGCGCTGGAGTAGATAAACTAATCAGATTGGATACCGTCCCTGTTCCATATGGGGATCACAGTCTTAATCCCCATATACAGATGACAGATGAGGTATCTGAAGCCCAGAGAAGTAAAGCAACTTGCCCGAGGTCACACAGCAGACAAGTAGTGGAGTACTTGAGGTTACAGGGTGAGAAGACGAGACATTCATTAGAGAAGATCTCCTGGAGATGTAATTTCAGAAGTGCTTTCAGTGAACCCAACAGTAGGATACCCAAACAGCTGCTGTATGGTGAACTGAAACTGGAAAGCCAGAAGGATGGAAAATGGAGGAACCGCTTAAAGGATAGAATAAAACAAAGCCCCCGAAAATGATGCCTCCACGGTGGAAACTGGGAGTCAGTTTTGTTTTTAACGGTATTTGTTAAGTGCCTACTATGTGCCTATCAATCAAGGGTATTTATTGAGAGCTTAGTATGTGCATCTGCCAAGCTAGCTCTCTTCCTCCCTTCAAAGCCCTACTAAGGGCTCACCTCCTCCAGGAGGCCTTCCCAGACTGAGCCCCCTCCTTCCTCTCCCCCCAGCCTTACCTCCTTCCCCTCCCCACAGCACCTGTATATATGTTTGTACAGATTTATTACTCTATTTTACTTGTACATATTTACTATTCTATTTATTTTGTTGATATGTTTTGTTTTGTCATCTGTCTCCCCCTTCTAGACTGTGATCCCGCTGTTGGGTAGGGACTGTCTCCATATGTTGCCATCTTGTACTTCCCAAGTGCTTAGAACAGTGCTCTGCACACAGTAAGCACTCAATAAATACGACTGAATGAATGAATGAATGCAGAGCATTTTACTAAGCACTTGTGAGAGTACCAGACACTGTAGTAAGCACTGGGGTAGATACAAGCTCACCAGGTTGGACAGAGCCCACGTTGGGTTTGCAGCGTTAAGCCCCATCCAGTCATTCATTAGTATTTATTGAGCGCTTACTGTGTGCAGAGCACTGGACTAAGTGCTTGGGAAGTACAAGTTGGCAACATATAGACCATGGGGACCGTTGGCACAGTCTGTTGGCAACAGTCCCCACTTTGCAGATGAGGGAACTGAGGCCCAGAGAAGTGAAGTGACTTGTCCAAGGTCACAAAACAGACAAGTGGCGGAGCTGGGATTAGAGCCCAGGCCCGTGCTTTTAACCACTGCGCCACACTGCTACGTATGGGGGTACATATCTGTCATTTAACTTCTCTGTGCCTCAGTTCCCTCATCTGTAGAATGGGGATTAAAACTGTGAGTCCCCCATGGGACAACCTGATCCCCTTGTAACCTCCCCAGCGCTTAGAACAGTGCTTTGCACATAGTAAGTGCTTAACAAATACCACTAGTATTATTATTATTATGTCATTTATTTTTTATATTAATGTCTGTCTCCCCCGCTCTAGACTATAAGCTCATTGTGGGCAGGGAATGTGTCTATTGTTGGACTGTACTCTCCCAAGGGCTTAGTACAATGCTCTGCACAGTAAGCGCTCAGTAAATACACCTGGATGAGTGAATGCTGCTACGAACTTGGTCAGGAATGGTCAAATATCCTGATCTGGTTAGTTACCTAAGGCAGTTCTTGGAAATTTGATGGGGCCAAGGCTTTCCTCACCTGTAAAATGGAAATTAAGTCTCCCTCCCTCCCCGCAGCAAGGGCCTGGGGGTCAGAAGGACCTGGGTTCTAACCTCAGCTCCACCACATTTCTGCTGTGTGACCCTGGGCAAGTCATCATCTTCATCAATCGTATTTATTGAGCGCTTACTGTGTGCAGAGCCCTGTACTAAGCGCTTGGGAAGTACAGATTGGCAACATATAGAGACAGTCCCTACCCAACAGTGGGCTCACAGTCTAAAAGGGGGAGACAGAGAACAAAACCAAACATACTAACAAAATAAAATAAATAGAATAGATATGGACAAGTAAAATAAATAAAAAGTAATAAATATGTACAAACATATATACATATATACAGGTGCTGTGGGGAAGGGAAGGAGGTAAGATGGGGGATGGAGAGGGGGACGAGGGAGGAGGAAGTCACTTTACTTCTGTGCCTCAGTTCCCTCACCTGGAAAATGGGGATTAAAAGTGGGAGCCCCATCTGGGACAGGGACGGTGTCCAACCTGATTAACTTATATCTACCCCAGTGCTTAAAACAGTGCTTGGCACATAGTGAGCACTTAACAAGTAGCAGAGAAGCAGCGTGGCTCAGTGGAAAGAGCCCAGGCTTTGGAGTCAGAGGTCATGGGTTCAAATCCCGGCTCTGCTGATTGTCAGCTGTGTGACTCTGGGCAAGTCACTTAACTTCTGTGTGCCTCAGTGACCTCCTCTGTAAAATGGGGATTAAGACTGTGAGCCCCCTGTGGGACAACCTAATCAACTTGTAACTTCCCCAGAGCTTAGAACAGTGCTTTGCACATAGTAAGTGCTTAATAAATGTCATTATTATTATTACTATTAAGTACTATAATTATTATTATTAGACTGTGAGCTCTACATGGGTTATGGGACTGTGCTCAATCTGATTATGTTAACTGTGGTATTTAAGTGCTTACTATGTGCCAGGCCCTGTATTAAGCACTGGGGTAATCAGGTCACACACAATCCCTGAGGAAACTGAGGCACAGAGAAATTAAGTGACGTACCCAAAGTCACACAGCAGATAAGTGGCAGAGCTGGGACTAGAACCCAGCCCAGGTCCTCTGACTCCCAGGGCAATGCTCTTTCCATTAAGCTGTTTGCATTTACTTGAACATTTAGCACAGTGCTTGGGAAGTAGTAATCACTTAATACCATCCTTATTATTACTACACGGAGAAGCAGAGTGGCTCAGTGGAAAGAGCACGGGCTTTGGAGTCAGAGGTCATGGGTTCAAATCCCAGCTCTGCCAATTGTCAGCTGTGTGACTTTGGGCAAGTCACTTCTCTGTGCCTCAGATCCCTCATCTGTAAAATGGGGATTAAGACTGTGAGCCCCCCAAGGGACAACCTGATCACCTTGTAACCTCCCCAGCGCTTAGAACAGTACTTTTGCACATAGTAAGCACTAAATAAATGCCATTATCATTATTATCATTATTATTATTATTATTACACCCCACCCAATTACCTTCTTCCCTGACTATGCCTAAGGATTATTGCCTTTTTATGGCAAGCACTTTTCAATTTTATGTCTGCTGTGTGACCCTGGGCAAGTCACTTCTTTGGGCCTCAGTTTCTTCCTCTGTAAAATGGGATTCAGACTGCGAGCCCCATGTGGGAAAGGGACCGTGCCCAACCTGACTAGCTTCTATCTCCCTCACAACTTAGTACAGTGTCTGGCATATAGCAAGCGCTTAACGAACACCACAATTATTAGTATTATCATTGTAAGGGTGGGTGAAAGGAGAAAGCCTGGTCATTTTTACACTGTGAGCCCACTGTTGGGTAGGGACTGTCTCTATATGTCGCCAACCTGTACTTCCCAAGCGCTTAGTACAGTGTTCTGCACACAGTAAGCGCTCAATAAATACGATTGATTGATTGATCTCACTTCAAGATCGCACACTTGAGTGCACCCGAGATGTACATAGCTGGCGGCTATGAAGGACATGAAGTCCTAGGCAAAGCAACAGCGTAGAGGGCCCTACAACAAAATTTATTTTTCCCCTCAATCACAGAAGGGCTAAAAGTGCCACTAGATTCAAATGAGCATGATTTTGACTTCAAAACAGCTACAAATGGCCCAAAGTGTTCTAGTTTACTTCCTCCTGATTCATGGTCAAGTACTGTAGTATGTTTATCAGATTATAAACATAATATAGAGCTCACGGTCCATTTCTTTATTTAATCATTCAGATACTGCCCAACTGGTCAAAAAATGAACATGCCAAAGGTTATCTGAAAGAGCACACAAGCTTACTACTGACCTTCACACAAAACTTACAGCAATTCTAATTTTAAACAAAGGAATATGAAAAAAAGTGGGGGGGGCGGGGGGAGCCTTAATTTCCTTTCTTTTACTTCCTGACATCTGGTTTTACTCTATTGTCTTTAAAAGCTGCCAGTATCCTGAGTTTTTTCATACAAAACGAACCCTGGTGAACACTTACCCTGTGAAGCGTCACTGTGTGTTGTTCCCATATAGCTGTTTCCTCCATTACTGTGTTCTGTTGAGGGGGGGAAAAGAAAAAAGTCTTTAGTCTTCATAGTCTTAAAACAAGTTCACTGAGGTTGGAATACATAATTCCGAGATCTGGAATATCAATCTTCAGAGTAGTGTATACACTTCCCGGGGGCTGGGGGGCAATATGAAGTTTGGGGGGGGGGGGAACCTTTCCTTTTTTTTTTTTTTTAAGGAACAGGAAGCAGCACACTGTAAAGTCCTTTGTTTTTAACTTAACTTGGACAGATGCCTCATTATATTCGGCTCATGCCAGCTGAACCACAGTAGTCACACTCTAAACACCCTTGAAGCGCCTGGATAATTTGCCAACCTCTCAACGCTTAGAAAACACAAATTTTAAAATTATTCATTCTGGTTCAAAAAGTACTTGAAACCTACACAAACATTCTTGACTGGGCGCGGAGAAAGCAACAATCTAATACTTTTGAACTCAGAGTGATAATAAACACGTTCAGGAAAGCAACCTTATTTTGTAGCTTTGTTCAGTGACTCATTCAGCAACACAACGATGCTATTGCTACAACCAGTTTCAGTTTTACTATAAGAGTTCTCAAGTTGTACTTCCAAACATAATAAATATGCTGTGGCTAAAAATACTTTACCTTCCACAATGCAATGTTACCGATATGGGGATAAACAGTGAATGTAAATAAAATGAGCAACGTGAGTTTTCAGTACAAGTCAAACTTGACATACTGGGCCCGAATACAGTAAAGCACATAAATTATTAGCCAACAGAATAAACACCAGAGATTCAGAATGAAGTCTTTACTGCTCTGTTGTTCTCTAATTCCTTTTTGAAAACTTTCTGAATCACTCCCCAAAAAGCTTGACCAAATAGGCTGATTTCAGGTGATAAAAATTACAGGGCAAGGATTTAAACTTAGCATACATATATCTATATCTCTAATTTAATTATAGAGAGGTAGAGATAGTTATAAGTCTATATATAGACAGATAGCTATCTATATATAAAAATCTCTAAAAACCTGGTACAATACTCACCAAAGAGTAATATAATCCCATACCTATTTCTAAGAAGGGAGTTCTTTGCCCTAGTAAACTATGCTCTAATAAAGAAACAAGACCGACACTTAAGTCTGCCCTAGGGATTCTGCACAACTCTCATTCCTATTATTGGCGTTGTATTAGTACTTCTAATAAAACTACTGTCCTGAGTTCTTCTAAGTCTCTTTTTCGAGAGGCTTCAATTCTGCCCTTAATAATTTCAGACTGAATATCATAAAGGGGACTTAATGAGTTTAGAACCTAAACTTTAAGCTCAGTTTAGAATGCTTTTGTTGTCCATCACCTAAAGGCATTGTAAATTTTAGTCAACGTTTCAATAAAGCATTACTAGGCCTGTTAGATAACAGAGATGCTGAAAAGTCTACAGGGGCAAAGATCCAAACAACTGATTTTAAGACAGACCAAAGAAATGTCACTTGCCTGCTCCGAGACCTTGGACAAGTCATTTCACTTCTCTGTGCCTCCATTTCCTCATATATAAAATGGGCATGAAATAAATATCTGTTCTCCTTCCTATTTAGACTGAGCTACTTGTGGGCTAGGCACCATGTCAGCCTGATGATCTAGCATTTATCCCAGCATTTGGTACGGAATTTGACACACAATAAGCGCTTAAACACATTTCCTAAAGAATACGATAAATCCACTGTGAGGAAATCTCAAGTTCAGGACAACTTCAGTGAGGCCCAAGAGCCGTCTATCTCCATATCTTCCTGACCTTCCTCCACTCCACCCCTGAGTGACCCCGGTGCTGTTATCCGGAGAAAAGAGATTTCCAGAAAGCTAGTATTTCAGCAAAACAAAATTCAGACCATTTCTTTATGAAGAAATAATCTCCACTCCTTTCATTTTTTGCCTATATGGGTGTCATTTCTAGCTTTTGATCATTTAATTAGAATGAAGGAGTAATAAAGAATGCGTGGCGAAGTGGATAAAGCACGAGCCTGAGAGTCAGAAGGACCTGGGTTCTAATCCTGGCTCCGCCACTTGCCCGCTGTGTGATTTGGGCAAGTCACTTCACTTCTTTAGGCCTCAGTTGCCTCATCTGTAAAATGGGGGGTAAGAGTGTGAGCTCCATGTGGAACATGGACTGTATCCCAGCTGATTAGCTTGTATCTTCCCCCATGCTTAGTACAGTGCTTGGCACATAAGCGCTTAAATATCATTTAAAAAAAAATGATTCTAGACATTTTCTTAACACCAGTTCATACATTTACACTGTCACCATGTTAAGATCCTTCCTCCTTTCTTTCAAATTTCTGACATCCTGAGTCTCCAAATGATAGATATTTAATTGCCATCTAAAAACATCCCAAGACAAACTTCTAATTTGCTTTCGATATTGGCCCACTGCTTGGTTGTCCCAGATGCCCTCATTTTGCCAGCTGAAAACAGTATAAAGTTTCCTGGAATTCTCAAGTGAGGCGAGTACTTCTCCTTCCCCAATTCTATCTCTGGAAGGAATGTTTTATTCACTAGCTCTTTAGAAAGTCAAGCTTCTGTTGGATTGCTGCCCACGCTTGTTTCCAAACTGGAAGATAATGGTGTGCAGAGACGAAGCTCACTGGGGTCCAAACCAAATGTGGAAGAGAAAAACCGAGCACAATGGTACACTTCAGCTACTTAGTATACCTACAAGTTGCATGCATTAACTTTCTGAAACTGCTTCTGCAGCTACTGTAAAAACCAGAAATGAGGAAACATCAGGACCACTTATCATGGTTTGCACTGATTTTATTCTATGTTGCCAATTTGTACTTCCCAAGCGCTTAGTACAGTGCTCTGCACATAGTAAGCGCTCAATAAATACGATTGATGATGATGATTTTAATCAATGAGTGCAGAGCTTTGGTAATAAGCATTCATTCAATCCTATTTATTGAGCGCTTACTCTGTGCAAAGCACTGTACTAAGCACTTGCGAAGGTACAAGAGTAGGCAGTCCCAGCCCTCAAGGATTTTATAATCCTCTAGACGGTAAGCTTGCTGTTGGCAGGAAATGTGTCTGTTATATTGCTATACTGTACTGTCCCAAGCATGCAGTACAGTGCTTTGCACATGGTTAGTGCTCAATAAATACAATTGATTGATTATCTCCCTGCTAGAGGAGGAGTTCCATTGTGGACATATTGAACCTGAGGGTCTCTAAACTGTAAACTCACTGTGGCCAGGGAATGTGCCTACCAACTTTGTTGTATTGTACTCTCCCCAAGCGCTTAGTACAGTGCTCTGCAGACAGTAAGTGTTCAGTAAATACCACTGATTGACTGAAGTGCTGGCAGGGTATCCAAGAAGAACTTGGAGGGAAGAGGAAATGTGAGGTTACTGAAAAGTAGAGCAGACAGAGCTGGGTAAGGTAGAAGCCACTGGCAGAAAACAGTAATAATAATAATATTTGTTAAGTGTCTATTCTGTGTCAAGCATTGTTCAAGGCACTGTACTAAGTGCTGGAGTAGATTCAAGACAATCAGACTGGACACAGTCCCTGCCCCACAAGGGACTCAGTCTTAATCCTCCCTTTAGATATGAGGAAAATGAGGCATAGAGAAGTGAAGCGACCTGCCCAAGGTCTGGTCCATTGCAAAGTGCACACAAAGGTCTCCTTCATTCGCAAGCCATAAAGCTGAAGGGACCACAATCTAGTGTTGACACTCGGCTGTGGCTCCATAATAACAATAATAATAATTATTATTATTATTGTGGTATTTGTTAAGTGCTTACTATGTGTCAAGCACTGTACTTAGCGCTGGGAGGGATACAAGCAAATCGGATTGGACACAGTCCCTGTCCTGCATGGGGCTCACGGTCTTAATCCCCATTTTACAGATGAGGTCACTGAGGCACACAGAAGTGAAATGACCTGCCCGAGGCCACACAGCGGACAAGTGGCAGAGCTGGGATTCCAACCCACGATCTTCCGACTCCCAGGACCGTACTCAGTCCACTATGCCATTCAGCTTCCCCAAATAACAGTATTAATAATATTAAGAGAAGCAGCGTGGCTCAGTGGAAAGAGCCCAGGCATGGGAGTCAGAGGTCGTGGGTTCTAATCCCGGCTCCCCCACTTTGCTGTGTGACTTTGGGCAAGTCACTTCTCTTCTCTGGGCCTCAGTTCCCTCATCTGAAAAATGGGGATTAAGGCTGTGAGCCCCGCTTGGGACAACATGATCACCTTGTAACCTCCCCAGCACTTAGAAGCACACAGTAAGCACTTAATAAATGCCATCATCAAGTGCTTACTGGGTGCAGAGCACTGCACTAAGCACTTAGGAGAGTACACTGCAACAGAGTTGGCATAAACATTCCCTGCCCACTAGGCACTTTCTTACAGTCTAGTCCTCATTACAAAGGCATTTAATAAACACTATCATCTGGTCACACCAACAAGCTTATGCCATAATTTCTACAGGAAAAGAGATAAAAGCATTCAAAGGCATTTGGGAACCAATTTCACACAAAATCCAGCTACATCCACAACAGCGAAGTGGTAAAATGAGGTTTTCCTCCACAAAACCTGTTTCTCCTTTCAGGGGTGGGGGGATGCTTGGGGTTCGGGAGGATCTTCCCCAATGGATACCTGGGGGTCTCCCCCATGCTCTTCCCCAATGCTGCCATCTCTAAGGCAAGTAGGAAAAGGGTTCCCAGACAGCCATGGGTATGTCTAGTCAAAAGTGTGATTGTTGGATTTTTAAAATCAATGGGCATTTCTCAGGCTGTGTCAGCTGACCAGAATCTCAATACCGAAAGAAACAGAAAACTGTTCTTTGGATTTTGCCAAAAACCTGTTGGGTTTCTCTGCTCTGTGTTCCAACTGGCAGTGAAAACACAGGCTCACCAGTTCCGAAGGACCACTGCCAGAACCTTGGATCATAATTCTAGTACGCTTCATTGTGCTGCGCTGACTGCAAAACAGACTCACGGCGGAAGAAAGTAACAGGATAGGATGGGAGGGAGGTGAGAAACTGGATGAAAGCTGGCAAGAAAACCAGGTATCTGGGACTTTGGAGCAAGAGACTAAAAGCGCAAAACAATTCAAAATGATTTGAAACAAAAAAAAAAAACAAAAAATGTGATTAGGTCATAAGATGTTCTAAATATCTGACCAACTGAAGTTCACATACGATCAATTCAATTATCCGGGTGAACCACGTTCGCTTCTTCATTACTGTCTGCCCTCTGAAATTTTCATTTTAATGACCATCTCCAGGGAGAGAGAAAGCATGCATTCCTCTCTGCTTATCTTTCAAAGTCAGATTTGAGGTTATCTACTTTTGCTGATCTACACTACGGGTCCCTCCACTAAACTGGAGTTGCACTGTCCATTTTTATTTCCAGTGCATTTCAGAGAAACACCAACAGATCTCCTGAAGCAGAATGGAGTGAGGCTGAGCCAGCGCAAAGGCCAGCAATGGCTTATTCCAGGCTCTCTGCCAACCTTGGCTCTTCATTCTTTGGGGGAACACAGTCAACCCAGTGGGTATCAGGATCGGCAGTAATTCTGAGTAGCTTTATTAGAGAAGCAGCTTGGCTTAGTGGAAAGAGCCTGGGCTCGGGAGACAGAAGACAGGGGTTTTACTCTGTAGTTACCTCATCTGTAAAATGGGGATTAAGACTGTGGACCTCACTTGGGACAACCTGATTAGCCTGTATCTACTCCAGTGCTTAGAACAGTGTTTGGTATACAGTAAGCGCTTAACAAATACCATAGTTACTATTATTATTATTTATTTATTTGGGTTGCTTACTCTATGGAATAATTGTATTTGTTTTTCAGAATCTGAGGAATTGTAGAAGGCTTGACTTGAGTGAAGAAATGTATACAATTTTACTTTTCAATAATTAAGCAGCAACCCGAATCTACTATCTCCATGAAAAAGCTGACCTTAAAAAGCACAACAAAGCTATTTCTCTCTTTCTCCCCCTAAACCTTTTCTGCTATGTTCATGAAAAGATTCTGCCCTTCCCGCCCCACCCCACCCCTCAAAAAAATTGTGCCAAAACTGGTTTCCTAAATTGCTTAAACATTAAATGCTAATATTCAACATTTGTTCACTTTAACCATAACCTAGTATCTGAATGGCACTGAATTCATTCACCTACTTAATGTAACACAGAATTTTTATCCCCCCAACTTGCTTTTCCACAATTGAAACAATGTAAATTGTGTTCAAAACTACTATTTAGAACCTCCACCCCCATGACTATATATAATTCTATGTGCGAACCCATCAAAATATATCTTACCCAAGAGTTTCCAGGCTCATTCTTTAGTGGGGGCCTGGAGGAGAAGTTAGGGTCACAAAGAGATGGACATAAGGGACAGGGGCAAATCTTCAATGAAAATTATCTTGCCAACTTTCACAGAATCTTGAGTGCAAAAATGGAATTAATTTGCAATTAGTCAATTAGCTTTATATTTCTTTTCTCCACCACATTTAACCCAACAGGTACTTGGTATTGAAGCGTCACTTTATTTGCGTCACTTCATTTCAGATTTAAGCAAGATGGTCAGAACAAGATTCTGGAGGATAAGCCAAAGTCATCAAATCAAAAGACAGAAAAACTGGACCTGTTCCACAGATCCCACACATAGTCACAATATAGACATTTTCTAGCCGTAACAATCTCATTAGAAGAGGTAAGGGGAAAGATGATCTAGGTATATAAAGCCCTGGCTGTCAGAGGGGGAACTTTGAAACAGGTCCTCAATTGTACTACAAATATTCAAACCCTCAAATGGATATTGAAATTTGATTTATAATATAAAAATATTCAACTCTGAGACATTAAAAATTATTATCTGAATCTTTGAATCTTTTTTTATGATATTTGTTAAGTGCTTACTATGCACCAGGCACTGTAATAATTGCTGGGGTAGATACAAGTTTATCAGGTTGGACACAGTCCCTGTCCCACGTGGGGCTCACAATCTTATTTCTCATTTTGCAGATGAGGCTCAGAGAAGTGAAGTGACTTGTCCAAGGTCACACAGTGACATCTGGTGGAGTCAGGATTAGAACCCAGGTCCTTCTGATTCCCAGAACTATTCTCTATCCACAAGGGCACACTGCTTCCCTACACAGATAAAACTCACAAGGGACTGCTTCAAAATTAGGCAATTTTGTGAATGCAGAACATTTCTGCTCTCTCTGATTTTCAATTGATAAAAGGCAGGATTAGCCAAACAAAAGAATCAAACGGGCTTCCCACGAGTCTCAAAGCATCAATAGTTACAGCATCGTTCCGTAAAACAAAGAATGTTAAGAATCTGAGAGGATATATTCTTGAAACCCATCTACGAGTGCATTCATCAGACTGGAATGTTCGTCCCCCTAAGCAAGGATGCTATGGAGGCATGAATAACTGTTACTGAGGTGCCAGTCCAAAAGGTCTGCCGCATCTTTATCTTGGTGGCAAGAAGATATTTCATAGTTGTATTTAATCAACAAAATGTAATATTGTAGGGATCATCTGAGAACTGAACATGTTGTTCATCACTACAGCAAGGCAAAGTGAAAAACAGAAATGCTGTTACTAGCACTCACAAAAACTGACCAAAAATAAAAAGTTCTGAGAGAAATTTTTTTGAAGTTCATCAATTAAGCACTGAGAAGTTTTTATATTGCGGGCCTCCCATTGAAAAACCCCAGAAAATGTTATAATACAGAATTTTATGTCACTGGGTAGGTTTATCCAAGTCTGGATGTCTACCTCTATTTTCCCTGATCAATAATTCCAGGATACATTTAAGCTACTCAGTTTCTAAATAAGACCATGACATTTATTCAGAGAAGCAGCGTGGCTCAGTGGAAAGAGCCCGGGCTTTGGAGTCAGAGGTCATGGGTTCAAACCCCGGCTCCGCCACTTGTCAGCTGTGTGACTTTGGGCAAGTCACTTCTCTGGCCCTCAGTTACCTCATCTGTAAAATGGGGATTAAGACTGTGAGCCCCCCGTGCGACAACCTGATCACCTTGTAACCCCGCCAGTGCTTAGAAGTGCTTTGCAAATAGTAAGCGCTTAATAAATGCCATTATTATTATTATTATTTATTCATTCAATCAATCATATTTATTTACTAATGGGCCTGCCTGGTATTGCCGAAAATGTAGAATAGTACAAAATTCAGTCCTGTTGGACTATATTACTAAAACATAGAAGCCAAAATCCATTTCACAAAATGTTACCATCTTTGACCTGCTTTTTTAAACGGTACATCCAGTACATGGCAAACTGACAAAATGATCACACATTCAAACAGTGATCGAAAACTGCTTCATGTGAACTACATTAATGAGGCAGCAGCAGCAGTGTGGCCTGGTGGATAGAGCACGAACTTGGGAGTCAGAAGGACCTGGGTTCTAGCTCCAGCTCCTCCACTTTGCTGTGTGACCCTGGGCAAGTCACTTCACTTCTCTGGGCCTCCGTTACCACATCTGTAACATGGGGATTACGACGGTGAGCCCCTTGTGGGACAATCTGATTAGCTTGTATCTTCCCCAGTGCCTACAGCAGTGCACAAAGCAAGCGCTTAACGAATACCATTTAACAAATGAAAAAATAATAAAAATAGCAAAAGTATCCGAGAGACTCTTGAAGCCTGAAGTTGAAAGTGTGGGCGTTTGGGGAGGTTCAGGGAGCCCTGTCTCCCGGCTCTGAGCTTACCAGCTAAAGACAACTGCTGATCACTGGGTGGGGAAAGAAAGTGACCTACTTCGAATTGGTAAGCGCCTAATCCACATGGCCTTGGGACCTCGATGGAGGAAGGGAGAGAGGCTTCTGGTCCGTGCTGGTCGGGGCATTTAGTGAGCACTTACTTTGTGCAGAGCACTGTATTTTGGGCTTGGGAGAGTATAATGTAACAATATAATATCCCTCAACAGGAAGCAAGGGAGGAACCCGTGTTACTGCTGCCCACGCCTGGCTATATGGGCACCGCCCTCTTGCCTCTCCAGGAAAGAAGAGATCACCCTCTGCTAAATGGTAACTAGTCACTGTTGCTTACCCTTCCCTTCTCCACCTGCCCCCCTCCCCGGCAACAGCCGTTGCCAGGATGCAGCTTTGCGATACAACGATGTCATCATGTTGTTACCGTGACGTCATAATGTTGTGCTGTGCACATCATGATAGAATAGTAGGATGTGTCACACGAGGGCCCCGTATAACTTAAGAGCCCTAAGCTCCCGTGTAAAATAAAAATACTATTCACTAGCACTTTCATAAAAACTGTCCAAAAAAAAAAAAAAAGTCTGAGACAAATTGCTTTTAAGTTCACCAATGCAGCACAGAGAAATTTTTATACTATGGGCCTCCCACTAAAGAATAGAAAATGATTTTCTGATTCAGAATTTCGTAGACTGTGAGCCCACTGTTGGGTAAGGGACCATCTCCATATGTTGCCAACTTGTACTTCCCAAGCGCTTAGTACGGTGCTCTGCACACAGTAAGCGCTCAATAAATACGATTGAATGAATGAATATCATTGGTTAGATTCACCCAAGTCTAGATGTTTATCTATACTTTCCTTGAGGCAAGACGATGATAAACTGGTCCATCTCCTTGCTGACCTCCCGCCCACATCCTGCCTCTGGTCTGGAAGGTCCTCCCCTCGTCATATCTGATAATTACTCTCCCCACCTTCAAAGCCTTATTGAAGGCACATCTTCAAGATGTCTTCTCTGGCTAAGTCCTCCCTTCCTCTTCTTCCACTCCTTGACTTCCTCTCTTTATTCATCCCAGCTTCCCAACCTCACAGCACTTACGTACAAATCTGTAATTATATGTGCGTGTGTGTGTGTGTGTGTGTGTGTGTGTGTGTGTGTGTGTGTGTGTGTGTTTACATCTGTCTCACCTTCTAGACTGTAAGGTCATTGTGGACAGGGAATATAGCATTACAGTGCACTCTCCCAAGCACTTAGTACAGTGCTCTGCACATAGTACGCACTCAATAAATGCGACTGACTGACTGACAATCTGACCCAACCACTTCTGCATTTAAAACTGTTAAATTCACAAAGAAGTTCCTTTCATGTGTGACTAAGTCATATGATTGGCTCGTTACGTACCAAATATTTAAAGGTTTCATTTTGTTAAGCCCTTCTGCACAAAAAGCTTGCTAACCCCTGCTGTAAACTTTCTCTGACAGGCTCAAATTTTAATTCAATTCCTTGCAATTACATTTCTAGATGACTAAACCCATGACCGATGTGTCTTCAGGACGTGATAGGCCACAAGAGCACATTCCACGTAAGTCCCACTAGATTCGAGTTCAAATACAGTAGCAGAATGATATGAAACTGATCCACGTGAACTAAGGGAGTGGAGCAAAAATGTCACGAGACTGTTGAGGTTTAAAGTTGAATATGACGAATTTGGCAGGCATCCACTCCAGAGCCCTGCCAGGGGCAGCTCCTTTCAGAATTCTGCGGATAAAATTCTTCCCCCCTTCATCCACCCTGAGTTTCCAAGACTAGAAACCAAAATTTTCAGTCAATCCGTCGGTCAATCATATTTATCGAGTGCTTGTCTGTGGGAATTTGGGCAAGTCATTGAACCTATGCCTCACTGACCTCACCTGTAAAATAAGGATTACGACTTTGAGCCCCATGAGAGACAGGGACTGAGTCTAACCTGATTAGCTTGTATCTACCCCAGAGCTTAGAACAGTGCTTGGCACACAGTAAGTGCTTAGCAAATACCACAATTATTACTATTACTAAGCGCTTGGGAGAGTACAGTACATCAGACATTCTCTGCCCACGCTGAGTTTACAGTCTAGAGGGGGAGACAAACATTGATGTAATAACTAAAATTACAGAAATGTACATAAATGCTGTGGGGCTGGGTACGGGGGATGAATAAAGGGAGCAAGTCAGAGCGATGCAAAAGGAAGTGGGAGAAACAGACGGGATTTTCTCAAATTTCCCAGATAAGTGAATTTAAGTTACTGAGAGTCTGATTGGTATTTAATGTGGTATTTAATGACTCCTAGAATGCCAAGACTGTCTGTTTTTTCCCTTGTTAGTATCCATCCTAGGGACTGAAGAGTACCTTGAAATCTTCCCCCTGGTCAACCATCTGGATTCTTTTTGCACCTTTTTTTATGATATTTTTAAGCGCTTACTATGTGTCAAACACCGCTGTCACCTACTTCTATCTTAGGCCAGCCATCTGTTGAAGCTGAGGCGAGCACTATAACCAGGAGTGCAAGCGAGAACCAAACATGATCCTTTCCTCTCCTACGTAACCCCTCCATTTATGCCAGACCACTACCCTCTTCATCTTCAAGGCATTATTTAGGTCACATCTCCTCCAAGAAGCCTTCCCCAATAAAGCCTTCTTTTCCCCAGCACATTCTCCCTCCTGCATCATCTATGCGCTAGGATCTGTGACTTTTGGACATCTGATATTCACCCCCGCCCCAAGATCACAGCATTTATGGACTTGTCTTTCAATTATATTTTTTAAATTACTTATTGATTCATATTATTGTCCAGAACCCCCTCTAGACTGTAAGCTCATTATGGGCAAGGAATGCGTCTGCTAAGATTGTTGCATTATACTCTCCCAAGCGTTTAATACAGTGCTCTGCACTTAGTAGATGTAATAATAATAATGATGGTATTTGCTAAGTGCTTACTAGGTGCCAAGCACTGTTCTAAGCGCTGGAATAAATGCCATTGATTGATTGCGTGACTGATCTGGCACCTCTGCTGAGCACTTAGTTTTCCAAGCTCATGAAATATCTGTTTCCAAGCCTCACTACCTCTATCATGCTCTTGGTTAAACAACTGTGAGCAGGGACACAACACTGACAGCATGAAAAACGCTACTCGACCAATTCCATTTCCACTCTCTGAGGCACAGAGCTGCCACAAAAATGCAAGATTAGCATTCTGAACACAAAAGTCCTGCAAATTAGCAGGATCACAGACACTGAAATCATGATAATCAGTTCAATAGTGATGGTGTGGATGGCTGACAACTGTGGAATTTGTTATGCACTTACTATCTGCAAAACACTGTCCAAAATGATCAAGTAGATAGGGTCAATAGTATTTGCGTGCTTACTATATGCAGGACACTGTACAAATTAAACAGGACGGCCAGTCCCTGTCCCACAAGGAGCTCACAGTCTAAATGAGAAGGAGAATAAGTACTGAACCCTCATTTTAGAGGTGAAGAAACTGAGGCCCAGAGAAGTCAACTGACTTGCCCACGGTCACACAGGAGGCGCATGGTGGAGCCTCAACTTATCAACCTCCCATGGATGGTTCAGCGGGGGAACAAGCTCCAGAGGTGGCCAGAGAAAAAATATGGTGGTGCTTCACTGATATCGGGGCTGGGAGCTTGTGGCCAGGGCCAACAGGTCATTTTGGGGGCAAATTTGCCTTCGACTATTCGGTCCAAATTTGCCATAGCAGAGGAAAAATGCACGCACCAATAGGTGGTTTCATTCAGTCAGTAGAATTTATTGAGTGCTTACTATATGCAGAGCACTGTACTAAGCACTTGGGATAGTATAAGGCAGCAATATAAAAGACACGGTCCCTGCCCACAACGAGCTTACAGTCTAGAGGGGGACACAGACATTAATATGAATAAATTAATTAAATTAATAAATTGAATAAATAAAATGATAATTAATATGAATAAATGAGAAGCAGGGTGGCTTAGTAGAGAAGCAGCGTGGCTTAGTGGAAAGAGCACAGGCTTGGGAGTCAAAGGTCATGGGTTCTGATCCCGCCTCTGCCACTTGTCAGCTGTGTGACCTTGAGCGAGTCACTTAACTTCTCTGTGCCTACGTTGCCTCATTTGTAAAATGAGGATTTAGACTGTGAGCCCCACGTGGGACAACCTGGTTACCTTGTATCTACCCTAGTGCTTAGAATAGTGCTTGGCACATAATAAGCACTTAACAAATGCTATTATTATATTATTATTATAATAAATAAATTAGAGGTGTGGACATAAGTGCTGTGGGGTGGGGGGGGGGGGGGGGGAGATGAGTAAAGGGAGCACTGCAGAACAACCAATGCTATTTCCACATAGCCTCCAGGTTTGCCTCAGAACACCCCTGAAGGAACTGCATTCATTATCATCAGATTGTCAGTTGTCAGCACAGCCCTGGAGAAAATGTCTCGATTTTTCTTGATCAATCAATCAATTGTATTTATTGAGCGCTTACTGTGTGCAGAGCACTGTACTAAGCGCTTGGGAAGTACAAGTTGGCAACATATAGAGACAGTCCCTACCCAACAGTGGGCTCACAGTCTAGAAGGGGGAGACAGAGAACAAAACCAAACATACTAACAAAATAAAATAAATAGAATAGATATGTACAAGTAAAATAAATAAAGAGTAATAAATATGTACAAACATATATACATATATACAGGAGCTGTGGGGAAGGGAAGGAGGTAAGATAGGGGGGATGGAGATTTAACTTGTAACTACCCCAGCACTTAGAAAAGCACGTGGCACACACTAAACACGTAACATATACCACAAATTATTATTAATTAATGATCTTTGATAACTTTCTTCTCATGTGAACTTGTGATGGTGGGAACCTACGCACTGACTGATATGTGTATACCTATATACACAAACATATGTATTTCACATATCTGTAATTTATTTATATAGCTATAATTTATTTATTTATATCAATGTCTGTCTCCCCCTCAAGGATGTAAGCTCGTTGTGGGCAGGGAATGTGTCTTCTACTGTTTTATTTGTACTCTCATTCATTCATTCATTTAATCGTATTTATTGAGAGCTTACTGTGTGCAGAGCACTGTACTAAGCGCTTGGGAAATAGAAGTCGGCAACATATAGAGACGGTCCCTACCCAACAACGGGCTCACAGTCTAGAAGGGGGAGACAGACAACAAAACACATAGACAGGTCTCCGAATGGCTTAGTACAGTGCTCTGCACACAATAAGCAAATGATGCCTTTTTACTTGTTCTGATGCCTGTCTCCCTCATTCTAGACTGTGAGCCCACTGTGGGCAGGGATTGTCTCTATTTGTTGCCGAATAGTACTTTCCAAGTGCTTAGTACAGTGCTCTGCACACAGTAAACGCTCAATAAATATGATCAAATGAATGAATGAATAAGCGCTCAATAAATACCACTGACCTACTGATTATAGTCGTCCTTAGGTTTTCAGGTAGAGAAGAGAAGCAGTGTGGCTCAGTGGAAACACCACGGGCTTGGGAGTCAGAGGCCATGGGTTCAACTCCCGGCTCCGCCAATTGTCAGCTGTGTGACTTTGGGCAAGTCACTTAACTCCTCTGGGCTTCAGTTACCTCATCTGGAAAATGGGTATGAAGACTGTGAGCCCTCCTGTAGGACAACCTGATCACCTTGTAACCTCCCCAGCGCTTAGAACAGTGCTTTGCACATGGTAGGCACTTAATAAATGCCATCATAAAAAAGGTAGATGTAAGGCCCTTCATTAGATGTGCATGAATTGACCCAGCCCAAACTTAACAAAAAGTCACAGCTTTAAAGAAGAGCAGGCCAATGGCTAAAGCCTGGTTTAAAACACATGTTAAAAAAATGCTAATGCCCTTAAAAAACACACACACAATAGAATTTTTCTGGCCATCTGCTGCTTCTAAACTAATAAATCTTAAATGACACTTTCCAAAAAGGTGAATGAGCATCTCTTAGCTGTCAACATTCATAAAAGGCAATAAACTTCCCTAAAGGATAATGAATTGGAAGAAAGGATTCCATAGCAAAAAACGTGTGTGTCAAATTCAGACAAACGCCCTTGCCTAAACCAAACCTTGGCAGGCTTCTCTGTAATATGCCTTTTGTATTACTCGGCACTCTTCTAACGAAAAAGAATGAATGACTTGAGGATTGATTTACCCAACCAGTTGCAGAAAAGCTCTTTTCAGCAGAATGTTAATCTAACACAGAAGCTGTTACACAGCACTTACATCCATATCTGTAATTTCTTTTCTTATATTAATGTCTGGCTCCCCTGTCTAGACTGTGAGTTCGTTGTGAGCAAGAAATGAGTCTGTTTATTGTTGTTGTGTACTCTCCCAACAGTAAGCGCTCAATAAATGAGTGCTGAATGAATGAATGCATCAATGTAGCAGTGTGCAATAAAAAGAGGAAGGATGAGAGGCAAAGGGAGACCAGCAAGGAGGCTGATGTAATAGTCAAGTCATGAGCGTGGGGAGGGAACATGTCTATCAACTCTGTTATACTGTACTCTCCAAGACCCAAGTACGGTGCTCTTCACATGGTAAATGCTGAATAAATACAGCTGATTGATTGAAAAATGATTCACCAAAATTAAGCCACTCTGAATTCAGATTTTCTTTACCTTATAGGTGTCTATTTGCAAAATACTATGTGGATGGCTCAATAAATGCTATTAATGATGGCAGCAAACAATAATAATAGTTATTATGTATTTGTTGAGCACTTACTGTGTGCCAGGTACTATACTAAGCACTGGGGTGGATACAAGCAAATCGGTTTGGACACAGTCCCTGTCCCTTTGGGGGCTCACCAGCTCAAACCCCACTTTACAGTGCTTCAAGAAGCAAGAGAAGCAGCGTGGCTCAGTGGAAAGAGCCCGGGCTTTGGAGTCAGAGGTCATGGGTTCAAACCCTGGCTCCGCCAATTGTCAGCGGTGTGACTTTGGGCAAGTCACTTAACTTCTCTGTGCCTCAGTTACTTCAACTGTAAAATGGGGATGAAGACTGTGAGCCCCCCGGGAGACAACCTGATCAGCTTGTACCTTCCCCAGCACTTAGAACAGTGCTTTGCATATAGTAAGCGCTTAATAAATGCCATTATTAGTAGTATTCAAGGGTACAAATCTAAATGCATAGGCGATGCCAAAGGGAAAGGAAATAGGGGGAAAAGGAGACTTGGTTTCAGGGAAGACTTCTTGGAGGAGATGTGACCTGAATAAGGATTTGAAGGTGGGGAGAGTAGTGGTTTGTTGCATATGAAGAGGGAGGGAGTTCCAGGTCAGAGGGAGAACGTGGTCATGGAGTGGGCGGCGAGATCAAGGTACACGGGGTCACTTTGGTGTTACACAGGAGTGAAGTTTGTGGACGGGGCTGTCGTAGAAAATCAGTGAGTTAAGGTAGAAGGTGGGGAGGAGATTGAGCGCTTTAAAACCAACAGTACTGAGTTTCTGTTTGAGGCGGAGGTCGATGAGTAACCACTGGAGGTTCTTGAGGAGTGGGGAGACAAGGACTGAATGGCTTTTGATAAAAAATGATCTGGGCAGCAGAGTAAAGAATTGACATAGTAAGTGCTTAATAAATGCCATCATTATTATTATTATTATTATTATTATTATTATTGGAGAATTGATGGAGACAGGAGGCACGGAAGTCAGTGAGGAGGCTGATGCAGTAGTCAATAATTACCATAAGAATAAAAAAACACATTTACCAATTCTACTCCAACAGTTTTATAAACAAAGTAAAAGTGTTTAAAAATGGACTATTTCTTCCAAAATTCAAACAAATTCATGTCCAGTTCTACTGAACCTCTCTACTCTATGAGCTCCTTATCGACAAGGAGGCCTTCCCAGACTGAGCCCCTTCCTTCCTCTCCCCCTCGTCCCCCTCTCCATCCCCCCATCTTACCTCCTTCCCTTCCCCACAGCACCTGTATATATGTATATGTGTTTGGACATATTAATTACTCTATTTATTTATTTTACTTGTACATATCTATTCTATTTATTTTGTTAGTATGTTTGGTTTTGTTCTCTGTCTCCCCCTTTTAGACTGTGAGCCCACTGTTGGGTAGGGACTGTCTCTATATGTTGCCAACTTGTACTTCCCAAGCGCTTAGTATAGTGCTCTGCACACAGTAAGCACTTAATACGATTGATTGATTGATTGTCAAGAGATTAGCCATATCTACTCTTTTGTATTGTGCTCTCCCAAGTGCTTAGTTCAATACTCTCCCCACAGTAAGAGTTCAATAACTATCACTGAATATTGTTAAAGACAGCAAGAGGCTACTGATTCATTCATTCATTCATTCGTATTTATTGAGCGCTTACTGCGTGCAGATGACAGTACACTCTCTTTGACTGTCCCTACTTTTTAAATCTGCCCTCAAATTCCTTTCAGAGACTAAACTGGCATGCCAGGACATTGTCCAGGGTTTAGTAGGTATTGCAATGGCATTTATTAAGCGCTTACTCTGTGTACAGCATTATACTAAGAGCTGAAAAAATAAGCAGGTGAAAAGTAGATACGGTCCCTCAAGGAACTCACAATCCAAGAATAAGAGGAGAGAGAGGCTAGCTAACAGATACATAAGGAAAAATGAAACACAAAAACAATTTAGGCAACTGTCCAAATATTTTGAACACTCTAGTTACATGGATCTGGTGATAATACAGTCTCTTTTGTATGGTATGTCAAGTAATAATAATAATAATGGCATTTATAAAGCACTTACTATGTGCAAAGCACTGTTCTAGGAGCTGGGGAGGTTACAAGGTGATCAGGTTGTCCCACAGGGGGCTCACAGTCTTAATCCCCATTTTACAGATGAGGTAACTGAGGCACAAAGAAATGAAGTGACTTGTCCAAAGTCACACAGCTGACAATTGGCGGAGCCAGGATTTGAATCCCTGACCTCTGACTCCAAAGACCGTGCTCTTTCCACTGAGCCACGCTGCTTACTATGTAAGTACTATGTAGTTACTATGTACTATGTACTTACATACTTACTATGTACAATGTAAGTACTTACTATGTGCCAGGCACTGTACTAAGCATTGGGGTGGATACAAGAAAATCGAGTTGGACACAGTCCTTGTCTCATGTGGGGCTCACAGTATTGATCCTCATTTTACAGATGAAGTAACTGAGGCCCAGACAAGTGAAGTGACTTACCCAAGGTCTCACAACAGACAAGTAGTGGAGCGGACTCCCGCGGCAGTGCTCTAGCCACTACAACATGTGTGGCCTTTGTCTGGGTGTGCCAGCTACAGGCAGAAACCAACACTTTAGAAGCTAGATCTCCTGATTCCCACAACAGCTACACTTTGAATGAATGGAAATGAAAAGGTTAAGAATATTAAAGGAAGGAAGACTAGCTGTGGAGAAACTGGGTTTTGAACTGTTTTCCCCTAAAGATTCACTTTTCTTATTGGCTACAATCATAATAAGAGTCTACAATAGTCATTGTTCCGTACCCACCATACAACCTTACTTTTTCAAATTTTATTTTGCAGCTATACAGTGTGTGATTCCCTTATTTTACTTATCAAGGCTCTCTTCACGGAGACAGGGAAAAGACAAATAGCAGCTGGCCTCTCGGCTTTGCGAGCACTAGAGGTGGGCTGGTTGAGGCTTCAGCCACTGTGCTCTGCAGTTTTTTCATTATTTGGTCTCGCCTTTGTATGTGTTTTTTAGTTTTATTTCTTTTTACTGTTTCCCCCTGCCTTTTGTGTTGTTTGTCACTCCCCTTTACTCCCTGGTTGTGAGTTCTCCGATGGCCAAGAATCAGGTCTAACTTTCATCTCTGTTCTTTTTCCACACTGCTTAGAACACAGTTAAGCACCTACTGTTGTTACTACTACTCCCACAAAGCTCAACTGCTTTTCTGTTTTGTGGTATTTGTTAAGTGCCTACTATGTGCCAGACACTGTTCTAAGCGCTGGGGTAGGTACAAGTTAACTGGGGGCTCTCAGTCAATCAATCAATCAATTGTATTTATTGAGCGCTTACTGTGTGCACAGCACTGTACTAAGCGCTTGGGAAGTACAAGTTGGCAACATATACAGTCCCTACCCAACAGTGGGCTCACAGTCTAGAAGGGGGAGACCGAGAACAAACCAAGCATATTAACAAAATAAAATAAATAGATTGGATATGTACAAGTAAAATAAATAAATAGAGTAATAAATATGTACAATGAAATGAAATGAAATGAATTTCAAAACTGAAATTTTTGAAAAAGCACAAAAACAAAACCCCTTCGAATTGATAGATTCATGACTTCAAATCAATCAATCGTATTTATTGAGCGCTTACTGTGTGCAGAGCACTGAACTAAGCGCTTGGGAAGTACAAGTCGGCAACATATAGAGACGGTCCCTACCCAACAGCGGGCTCACAGTCTAGAAGGGGGAGACAGAGAACAAAACCAAACACACTAACAAAATAAAATAAATAGAATAGCTATGTACAAGTTAAATAGAGTGATAAATATGTACAAACATATATACATATATACAGGTGCTGTGGGAAAGGGAAGGAGGTAAGATTGGGGGAGAACAGGTATTGAATCCCATTTTACAGTTGAGGGGGAGCAGGAGGGAGAACAGGAGAACAGGTATTGAATCCCCATTTTACAGTTGAGAAAACTGAGGTACAGAGGAGTCAAATGCCTTGCCCAAGGTCACTCAGCAAGCATCCTGGCAGGGCCGGGATTAGAACCCAGGTCCTCTGAATCCCAGGCCCGTGCTTTTTTCCAGGGGTTCACACTGCTTTCTCAGTGAAGCACAAATTCCTGAAACGCCATCACAAAATCAACCATTTCCAATTGGGGGGACTATTCTGCCTAAAATGTTTCTCTTGTTTCCCTGCTCCTCCTTCCTTGAATTTATGTCCTGTTACTGCCTCCCTATTCAGAGCTACTCCACCCCCATTAGCTTCCACTCATTCTTTTACTTCTCCTCCACTTTGCACTTTTGAAGAAAGGCCAGGATTTAAAAGACAATAGGCCCATGGGTTGATGGTCAGGTCTGTTATCTCTGGGGGCACAAACTCAATTTACTAACCGCAACTAATTATCATAGGTGCTTAAGGGGGATTTTTTGAATTGTTTGGTCTTTTGGCTTATCTTCGGGTGGTGTCCCTTGGAGACTCCAAAGATAGGGCACTAACAGATTCCACGGCCTACTGAGAAATACCGATGAGGCTTCCCCAAAAAATGGTTACTTTTCGTATTTACTAAATGATTACTTTGGGGCAAAATGCTGACAAACGATACAGTACTGATTCAAATACATGTTGTCCTATTACATTTATTTTGTTTATTGTTTCATCTTCCCTTAAATCTCCCCTCACCCCCACTGTGCTATTAAGATTGAAATTTCAAATAAAGTTGACTTGATTTTTAATAGAGTAGGGAATCTGTGTTTATTGTTACACTGTACTCTCCCAAGCACTCAAATATGGACTAGTGATTTTTTTTACCGCACATGTGTTGCTATCTGAGAAGCATCCACCTCACTTTTCCCAACCATTCACAGTTTTCTCATAAGTACAAAATAGCCAGCGTTTCTATTTTCAAAAAAAGTCAAACACCGTATTTGCTTATGTGCAAAGTTTTCATTCCAACACCCTATTGGTATTATTATATTACCAAATGAATTACTAATTCTACTACAAAACTAAATTTTGGTTTACAGAAGGTAATTTGTTATGAAATTACCTAAATTTAGAGTAATGCATGTGAAGTTAAGTCAAATAACAAATGTGAGAAAGACCAACAGATTTACCTAACAGCCTTATAAAAGTATACTACAGATTCCACCTTAAAGGGTACTATGTTCGATTCCAATTAAGAGACAGGAACAGAGGAGTGCAATTGAAAAATAGCCTGTCTTCCTAAGGACTACTTAACTCCTTTGCTAAAAAGAAGACAATGAACAACCAACTTATATTGTAGTCAAATTAGCAGAAACATTACTGTGATGATGATGGTACTTGTTAAGTGCTTACTGTGTAACAGGCCATGTACTAAGCGCATACAAATTAATCCAGTTGGACACAGTCCCTGTTCCACGTGGGGCTCACAGTCTCAATCCCTATTTTACAGAGGAGGTAACTGAGGCCCAGAGACATGAAGTGACTTGCCCATGGTCACACAGCAGACAAGGGGCCGAGCCGGGATTAAAACTCACGACCTTCTGATGCCCAGGCTCTAACCACCTGCTTCTCATTATTATTGCATTTATTAACTGCTAGCTTTGGTTTGAGCAATGGGGCAGATTACAGTCTCTGTCCCACAAGGGGCTCACGGTCTGATTAGGCGGGAGAACAGGCATTGAATCCCCATTTTATAGCCGAGGAAACTAAGGCACAGAGAAGTGAAAGGACTTGTCCACGGCCATATAGCAGGTAGGTGGGAGAATCAGGATTAGAACCCAGGTCCTCTAACTCCCAGGCCTATGCTTTTTCCAATAGACCATCACTGTTGCTCCTCAATAATAGTTGGGGTCTTCTTAATAGTGTGTGGACTGCCCAGAAGAGAAGTCCTGCAATGACCATAATCATCCCCAAAATACTGCCAAACTCCAACATAAACCCACAATCCAAACCCCCGGTGGCACAGGCTCCATAATTAAAATGGCATTTGGGGTCGGGAGGTGGGTGCGTGTGTGTGTTGGGAATTGCAAAGTCAACATCTTCCCCAGTAACTTATCAGGAATTTTGATATTTTAAAAGTTTCAAGAGTAAAGGAATTACTGCTTAAGATCTGGACATCACTGAGCAGGTCATTTGATTATGACAAGTCTCAACCAGGGGTATGCCGCTTGGAAGAAACTCATTCTGCAATTTGAGAAAAACGCCCTTTAATTGGGCGATAAAGCGACACAAGTTTCTGCAAAGAATCCAGTCAGTCACTGTGGGAAGTTTTTCAAGCCAGATCTCTTTTTATGATTTCTTGATAAGGCTGGTCTTCAAAGCTCACAAATTACAACAAAATAAAGGATCATACAGCTGAGAAACTAAACGTAACTACTGGTTGGCTCCTCCTATCGAAGAAAATTTTACTGGAAAAGGAACCTGTTATTAACCACGAATTTATTATACAAGATAACATGTTAAAAGTAAAGAGCTGGGAAACCCAGTCTTGGTCTAAGCCGACCAAAACCCATTTCTAGTTAGGCACATAATATAGTAGAGGAATTGATATAACATTTAATGGGCTGATCCCACAATCAATCTAGATGCAATTTTTGCAATAAGACCAAAGTAGGATAATTATGAGTGAAGTGCACACGCACACACACACACACATTAAATCAGCCTCACTGACCCTAAATTAACAGGGTTTATTTGCATGGTTCAGTGTACTAGGTGCTAAAGGATTTTAGAAAAAAAAAAAATCAATGGTATTATGTTGACTGCTTACTGTGTGCAGAGTTTATGTCTAGAGGGGAGAAAATGTGGATCCTTTCCCCAGGTTTACAATCTAAGAGTATCTTAAAAAGATGGGGAGGTCTCTGCCATAAACCCATCTGGGAGTATTATAGCTTGAAAATTTGTCAGAATGTCATTCAAAGCCACTTAATTTCAAAAATTGTCCAAATGCTTAGTACAGTGCCCGGTACATAAAGAACTTTAACAAATGCATAAACCTCCGCCTCCCCCCCGCAAAAAAAAACCAAAACTTCAACTGTTAACATGTGTTAACTGTCATTTTACACACTTACTTAAACTAGGAACGAAAGCTGCTTTCAGTAAAATATCTACCTGGTGGACAACATCTAAGACAAAAAAATCAAAACATAATCGGACCATCTGTGCATCAAAACCAAAATTAAATTAAGGTCTTCAGAGGAAGGGTTTTTGAGAAAACAAGTTAATCGACACCAACGGTGTTAGTCACCATTAAAAAAAAAGTTAGTCCAGAGTCTCATTGAAACCATTACAAATAGAGACTCAGAAATCTTTTCAAAGAGCGCTAATGAGAAGTGAATGAGTGGGTGGGTGGGTGAGCGGGTGTTGGGGGGAGGAGGGAAATTCAAGGGTTACAGCATGGGCCTGGAGGTCAGAAGGACCTGGGTTCTAATCCCAGCTCTGCCACTTCTGCTGTGTGACCTTGGGCAAGTCACTTTACCTCTCTTTGCCTCCACTGCCTCATCTGCAAAACAGAGGTAACAATGATGGTATTTGTTAAGCGCTTTGTGAGCCCCACATGGGACAGGGACTGTGTCCAACCTGATTAACTGTATCACTCAGCACTTAGCACAGTGCTTGGCACATTAGTAAGTGCTTAACAAGTACCATAATTATTATTACTATTAGATGAAGAAGTTTCTGGGCTCCAGCCTTTATGAGGTTCTGTTGACCAAGCCCAAGCAGACCAGTGGTAAAATTCAGGTTTCAAATGGCCAAACCAGAAACCGTTCAAGAGTTCTCCAACAATTGGTCTGAACCTTCCCACTTCCAACCTACTTTCCCCTATTTTCCCCCATATCACTAAACTCCCTAAAATCAGAACACGAAGTGATAGAAACGGCAGCTTTCCGCTTTCAACAAGCACTGAAGACACACCTAACTTACTAGCAGCTTGTAAACACTGAATTGAACAGGCATTGAATAGGCATGGGGAGGAAGCACAGCAATTTTGGCCTTTGCTCTCATTCTGCCCGAGACACTGGAATGCCACTAAAATGTGGGAAGGACTCATAGTAAAGGTACAATTCCAAACATCAGGAACTCCCCATGACTCACAAAGCCTTTAAACAAAGGATTTGGAGGCCCTCCATTTGCTTTCTCGCTCACCCGGAGTCCAGCTGTGAGGGAAGTAACAGTGACCAAAGGAAGGCCAGTGTGAAACAACATATGGTCTGAGGGAGAATGATGCTACTTGGAAGTAAATTAGAACCCCAGACGGGTCAGCAGGAGAGCAGCAAGCTGGGTAAACCGCCACTCTGGTTCTTTATTCAACTTTTTTTTTAATGGAATTTGTTAAGCGCTTACTATGTGTGAGGAACTGGGGTAGGTGTGGACTGTGTCCATCAGGTTGGACACAGTCCATATCCCACATGGGGCTCACGCTCTTAATTCCTGTTTTACAGATGAGGTAACTGATGCCCAGAAGTGAAATGACTTGCCCAAGGTCACATGGCAGACAAGTGGCGGAGCTGAGATTAGAACTCGGGTCCTTTGGACTTCCAGGACCGGGCTCTATCCACTAGGCCATGTTTTCAAGTTCTTCCTCTGGTTTAGCCCAGGAATGGAAGTCTACCACGGAAAGTGAAATTCTATATACACAAAAGGCACTGACGTCATATAATAATAATAACAATAATGACATTTATTAAGCGCTTACTATGTGCAAAGCACTGTTCTAAGCGCTGGGGAGGTTACAACGTGATCAGGTTGTCCCACGGGGGGCTCACAATCTTTATCCCCATTTTACAGATGAGGGAACTGAGGCCCAGAGAAGTTAAGTGACTTGCCCAAAGTCACACAGCTGACAATTAGCAGAGCTGGGATACTTTTCTCTTTTTCAGCAACAGGTAATTCCACCGCTGAACCCCTTCAAATTATCAATACTTTATACATCAAAGGTGAGACACTCACTCAAGAGTAGTGTATAACCTGGACTTGGACAACAGAGGAGTAGTAAGCAGGGTAAAACCATTACTCTAGTTATTATGTCCTCATTATTTTAAGTACTTACAATGTACCAAGCACTGTTCTAAGGGCTGGGGAAGACATAAGCTCATCAGGTTGGATACAGTCCATGTCCCATACAGGGCTCAGAATCGAAGTACGAAGGAGTAGGATTTAATCCCCATCTGACGGATGAGAGGAACTAAGGAACAGAAAAGTGAAGTGACTTGTCCAAGGTTACACAGCAGATATGTGGTGGAGCCGAGACTAGAACCCGGATCCTCCGACTCCTAGGTCTCCTCTAGGCTTCACTGCCTCTCACTCCTTCCAATGGCCTGATCCACAAAGGGGAGTTCCTGAGCAAAGTGTCTACTGTACTCTCCCATGCACTTAGTACAGTGTTCCACGCACAGTAAGTACTCAATAAAAATGACTAATTTGACTGAAGGTGTGTGGAGGTGGGGAGCTCTACGGCCCCTGGTTGTGAGGTGAAGAGACTGGGCTTGTAATCTTTTCTCCTTTATACTCTACAAGGGCCTCTTCCATTCTGCAGTCCTCTGGATCGGAGCGCTGGAAAATAAATGACCGTGGTGGTCATCACCAGGAAAGAGCAGCGGCAGTTCTAAGCACACGAGCTGGCTAAACGTGGGAGTCGATTCACCGGCCTGTAAACTGTAAACTCATTGTGGGCAGCGAACATGTCTACCAACTTCTGTTTCACTGGAAGTAGCGTGGCTAGTGGACAGAGCCCGGAACTGGGAATCAGAAGGACCTAAATTCTAATCCCAGCTCTGCCATTTGTCTGCTGTGTGGCTTTGGGCAAATTACTCGATTTCCTCTGTGCCTCAGTTACTTCATCTGTAAAACAGGAATTAAGACTATAAACCCCATGTGGGACAGGGACTGTGTCCAATCCAATTTACTTGTATCCACTCCAGCGCTTAGTACAATGCCCGGCACATAGTAAGCGCTTAAACAACAATTATTATTATTACACTCCCAGGGGCTTAGCACAGCGCTCTGCACACAGTAAGCACTCAATAAATACGACGGACTGATGGAGAGTTGCTGAATGAGCCTTGTTCTAGAGGTCTTTCCTCACAGGTGCAGTGTGTCTCCCCATCAGAAAAGTTCATGTCTGCCCAGAGGTAGAAGTGACCGGTGATGTGCCTTCTTCTAGAGGTTGCTTGCCTACAAATGCTCCTGCCATTTTCAGCTCTGGTCTGTATGATTGAGGGGCGGCCAACTGTTATTTCACTTGTTGCGGCTGCCCTGTTACTTTCGTTGCTTGGTTCGTGCTTCAGCAAAACAGACTCTCCAAGACCCTTTAAAAAGCTATTCTGAGTATCCAACTCAAAGATGACTTACAAAATGGGAGGGCACCAACAGGGTCGGTGTCTGATGAGGTCTCAGAGATCATGTGCTTTGTGAAGACAAAATGAAACAACTCTCCCTTCCAACTATGCCACAATAAGTGCCAGTGGGCACATATGGGCCATAATGGTATTTATATTATTTATTATTATTATTGCTATTGTTTTTGTTAATCACTTACTATGTGCCAAGCACTGTTCTAAGCAATGGGGTAGATACAAGGTAATCAGGTGGTCCCACGTGAGGCTCACCGTCTTAATCCTCATTTTACAGATGAGGTAACTGAGGCAGAGAAGTTAAGCGGCTTGACCCAGGTCAAACAGCAGATAAGAGGTGGAGATGGAATTAGAACCCACATCATCTGACTCCCAAACCCGTGCTCTTTCCACTAAGCCATGCTGGACCATGAAACAGTATGGATGGCTTGGCACAAACTATCGCCACTAGGGCAAACACAAGGTACCTTCTGCTAACTGCAAGACATCCCTCTTCTTTTAACCATTTATGTCTAGGTCACGCTCTCCCTGAAGGAAAAAGGCCCAGAAGAGGCACCCTGCTGTATTTTCACATCCATGGTGCACAAAGGTGTAAAAGACATCAACTGTGACACACACCCGTGAATACAACCTCTCTCACTGGACGGTCTCTGACAATCTCTTCGAACCAGCCAACTCTATAGCAATAAATGGAATTTACTGAGCGCTTAATGTGTACTTAGCACTTGGGAGAATAAAGAGAGTTGGTAGAAGTGCTTTTGGTCCATAACAAGCTTATGGTCTAGAGGGGGAGACAGACATTAACATAAATAACTGATAAACCCGGATGTGCTGCAGGGCTCAAGATGGAGTGAATACCAAGTGCCCAAGTACTCAGACCCCAACATATAGACAATGCACAAGGGACAATGCAAAACCCAAATTAGCTCAAGCATTTTTCAGGATCGCAGAACTATTTGTGGGTTAATTAATTGTTGCTTAAAGTTATGAGCTCCCTATGATGTGGGCATAAAGAGAACAACTGAAAAATTTATCCTTGGCTACACAAATCGGTGGCAGAACCTGAATTATGTCCTAAATGTCACGAATGGGTGCCTAGTGTTTTATTTCACAGGTTCCTTTATCGTCACTAAATTCCACAGACCTTCACTGTTTACACAATCTTTTTTCTCCTGGTTCTTTACATTAGAGTTCCAGGCTTCTGGAGTCCTTTCCCTAATCACTGAATCCCAGGGAGGCTCTCCAGGTACAGTACCTCTGGAATCTTGGAGATGACCAGTTTATATTTTCTTGCAAACCCATTCTCACTCCTGCTTAGTGCATTTGTGAGAAGCTGGGGGCTGGCTGCGCTGGGTTCCAGAACAAGAAGGGTTGGGAAGCACTTCCTAAAAATTCTTAGCTCATTTATCATGGAATGCATTAACAATGGCTGAACCAAACTATGTAATGTATTCAAAAAACGCCCTCTAAAGAAAATCTCACAATACATTCAGGCTCTTAAGAGACGTCTTTATTACTTCAGTAGTTCACAAACATCCACTTATTTTGCTAATATAAATAAGAATAAAAATAAGATTTTAGTTGCACTATGAAGATAATTAAATCACAAATCATGTTATTAATAAGGATAAGATTATCTAAAGGCAGTTATCGATCCTGAACTCAAACAGCACTATTTCTCATTATCTGATCTACTGGTTATTTTGGAAAATTCACACTACAACTCCTGGCAACTGAACGCTTGAACCTTGAAAACTGAAGGCTTCTTTCCATATGGGAACCACAATCTTTCTGGGTGCAGTGTTATCCTCTCCTACCCAGAATTTTATCTTGCTCTGAGACTTAGAATACAAAGAAATAGTGGCAAAGTAAGGTGTGGAGTACCCGCTAATCCACAGAGGCCCTGCTAACTGCAAAACCATTTGCACAGGTAGTAACAGTATGTATTATGTACTTACTTCATTCATTCATTCATTCAATCGCATTTATTGAGCGCTTACTGTGTGCTCTGTGCTGTGTGCACTGTACTAAGCGCTTGGGAAGTACAAGTTGGCAACATATAGAGACAGTCCCTACCCAACAACGGGCTCACAGTTTAGAAGGGGGAGACAGACAACAAAACATGTGGATAGGTGTCAAGTCATCAGAATACATAGAAGTAAAGCTAGATGCACATCATTAAAAAAATAAATAGAATAGAAAATATGTACAAGTGAAATAGAGTAATAAATCTGTACAAACATATATACAGGGGCTGTAGGGAGGGGAAGGCGGTAGAGCGGGGGGAGGGGGAGAGGAAAAAGGGGGCTCAGTCTGGGAAGGCCTCCTGGAAGAGGTGAGCTCTCAGTAGGGCTTTGAAGGGAGGAAGAGAGCTAGCTTGGTGGATGTGCAGAGGGAGGGCATTTCAGGCCAGGGGGAGGACGTGGGCCGGGGGTCGACGGCGGGACAGGCGAGAGCGAGGCACAGTGAGGTTAGCGGCAGAGGAGCAGACGGTGCGGGCTGGGCTGGAGAAGGAGAGAAGGGAGGTGAGGTAGGAGGGGCGAGGTGATGGACAGCCTTGAAGCCGAGAGTGAGGAGTTTTTGCCTGATGCTTAGGTTGACTGGTAGCCACTGGAGACTGTGAGCCCGCTGTTGGGTAGGGATCGTCTCTATATGTTGCCGACTTGTACTTCCCAAGCGCTTAGTACAGTGCTCTGCACACAGTAAGCGCTCAATAAATACGATTGAATGAATGAATGAGTGAATTTTTGAGAAAGGGAGTAACATGCCCAGAGCGTTTCTGCACAAAGATGATCCGGGCAGCAGTGTGAAGTATAGACTGAAGTGGGGAGAGACACGAGGATGGGAGATCAAAAAGGAGGCTGATGCAGTAATCCAGTCGGGATAGGATGAGAGATTGAACCAGCAAGGTAGTGGTTTGGTTGGAGAGGAAAGGGCGGATCTCGGCAATGTTGCGGAGGTGAGACCGGCAGATTTTGGTGACAGATTGGATGTGAGGGGTGAATGAGAGAGCAGAGTTGAGGATGACACCAAGGTTGCAGGGTTGTGAGATGGGATGGATGGTAGTGCCGTCTACAGTGATGGGAAAGTCAGGGAGAGGGCAGGGTTTGGGAGGGAAGATAAGGAGTTCAGTCTTGAACATACTGAGTTTTAGATGGTGGGCAGACATCCAGATGGAGGTGTCCTGAAGGCAGGAGGAGACCCAAGCCTGAAGGGAGGGAAAGCGAGCAGGGGCAGAGATGCAGATTTGGGTGGCAACAGCTTAGAGATGATAATTGAAGCCGTGGGAGCGAAAGAGTTCACCAAGGGAGTGAGTGTAGATAGAGAACAGAAGGGGACCAAGAACTGACCCTTGAGGAACCCCTACAGTAAGGGGATGGGAGGGGGAGGAGGAGCCTGCAAAGGAGACTGAGAATGAACGACTGGAGAGATAAGAGGACGGAGTCTGTGAAGCCAAGGTTGGATAGCATGTTGAGAAGGGGGTGGTCCACAGTGTCGAAGGCAGTTGAGATGTCGAGGAGCATTAGGATAGACTTACTAAGTGCAGAGCACTGTACTAAGTGCTGTACTAGGCACTGGGAGAGAATACACACCAGAAAGCAGTGTGGCCCAGGACAAAGTGAAGGTTTAGGAGTCAGAAGGACCTGGGTTCTAATCCAGACTCCAACACTTGTCTGCTGTGTGACCTTGGGCAAGTTACTTCACTCTCTGGGTCTCAGTTACCACATCTGTAAAATAGGGATTAAGACTGTGAGCCCCTTGTGGGACAGGGACTGTGTCCAACTTGACTAATCTGTTTCTACTCCAGCACTTAGAACAGTGCCTGGCACACAGTAAACACTTAATACCATTTAAGAAAAAATATGCAGGTGGGAATTAGGTACGGTTCCTATCTCTCAGGGGGCTCACATCCTGAAAGTTTTAGTGGGGAGAAGGGACTGGAGACAGACACATCAAGAGTGATGAATCACTACAACACAAATTCACAAAATGGGCTCAGTCTTGTCAGGGATGGACAGCGTGGGCCTGGTGGAAAGACCAGTCAGCAGAATCTGGCTTCATACCATTACTCATTCTCAAAGGAAAACCTCCCCTACATAATCTGCTGCAACCACAAAATTCCTAGTTTTAAGTCTGAAGACCTTAATCTTGTACTCATTAAATTTTCCCCACCTCCTTTAGAGTCCATTCTGTAGCTGAGATGAACATTTCTCTGGGAAAGTGTGTTTAATCAATCAATGCTATTTACTGAATTCTTACTGTGTGTACAGCACAACGATTGGAAGAGCACAAACAACAGTGTTGGTACACATATTCCCTATCCACAAGGAGCTTACAGTTTAGAGAAGCTCTAAGGAGTACAATCCTTATTTATGTTTTCTACAATTCACTATGTAAACACTAGATTGTAAGTTCCTTGAGGGCAAGGATCATCTCTGCAAACTCTATTATAATGGTATTTGTTAAGCACTGACTATATGCCAAGCACTGTTCTAAGCACTGGGGTGGATACAAGGAAAGCAGATAGTCCCATGTGGAGCTCACAGTCTTAATCCCCATTTTCCAGATGGGGTAACTGAGGCACAGAGAAGTTAAGTGGCTTGCCCAAGGTCACACAGCAGACAAGTGGCAGAGCTGGGATTAGAACTCACGTCCTCTGACTCCCAAACCTGTGTTCTTTCCACTAAGCCATGCTGCTTTTCAAACTGTACTCAATTGCACTCTCCCAAGCATTTAGTAGTCAATCATATTTATTGAGCTCTTACTGCATGCACAGCACTATACTAAGCACTTGGGAGAGCACAATATAACAATAAACACATTCCCTGCCCACATCGAGCTTCCATTAGGTGTTCAATAAATATCACTGATTTATTAAATGTTTATCAAAAGCCACAAAAGACATCTAGTGGATTAGAGATTGTTAGAAAGTGTCTTGTCAGTTCAACCTTCACAACATCGCTAAAATTCGCCATTTTCCACACTGTCCAAACTGCTACTACTCTGATCCAACCATTTATCTCATCCCACCTTTGACCCCCGTCAGCCTCCTTGCTGTCCTTCCTGCCTCCTGTCTCTCTCCACAATACCACAATCATTATTATTATATTTGTTCAGTGCTTGGCATATGTCAAGCACTCTACTGAGTGATGGATTATTAGTAATGATGATAATAATAAATTAAATACTATGTGCCAAGTACTGTATTAAGCAGGGGGGGTAGATACAAAATCACCAGGTCCCATATGGGGCTCAAAGTCTAAATAGGAGGGAGAATAAGTATTGACTCTCCATTTACAGATGAGGAAACTGAGGCACAGAGAAGTGACTTGTCCAAAGTCATACAACAGGCAGGTGGCAGAGCCAGGATTAGAACCCAGGTTCTCTGATTCTCAGGCCCATGCTCTCTCCACTAAGCCCCACTGCTTCTCTAAAAGAAAGAACCAACAATTTTCCATTCCACCTTCAAAACATTATGAGGAGCTTATAGAACATCCTTTCCCCAGGAAATGTAAATGAAATATATACTCAATAGAATCCATTTTTTACATACTCACTAATCCAGTCAATCAAGCTCCTTGTGGGTGAGGAACATGTTCACCAACTTGGTTGTTCTGTACTCTCCCAAGTGCTTAGTGCAATGCTCGTGGCTTAGTGGAAAGAGCCCGGACTTGGGAGTCAGAGGTCATGGGTTCTAATTCCGGCTCCACCACTTGTCAGCTGTGTGACTTTGGGCAAGTCACTTAACTTCTCTGTGCCTCAGTTCCCTCATCTGTAAAATGGGGATGAAGACTGTGACTGCCAACGTGGGACAACCTGATTACCCTGTATCTACTCCAGCGCTTAGAACAGTGTTTGGTACATAGTAACTGCTTAACAAATACAACTGTTATCATTATTATTATTATTATTATTATTATGCATTCAATATATACCACTGGTTTATTAACTGATTCACAGCTTGATCCCAGTGACTTCTCCAAAGGACTCGACATAGTTTTACCTTTAAAAGAGTGCCCTCTTCCCAAACAGTAAACTTGAGCTACAAGAGGCTGTGAAATTCAGTAGAACAGACTTGTGACTGAAAACAAGGAGGTGGAGATTCAGGAGAGAAGAGTGAGAGCAAATGAGGACAGAAGAACTGTGTGCTTCAGCTATGTACAGCCAGTTCTCCTAGAACAGGTTTTCACATTTCTGCCTGGATATAACATCACGGTACCAAAAGAAACAGTGTATCAGAACACGAACTGTACTTCCCAAGCGCTTAGTACAGTGCTCTGCACACATTAAGTGCTCAATAAATACGACAATGAATGAACACAAGCTTTACAAAAAAAAACACGGGTTAGGAATGTAACTCCCAAGTTCTAGAAGAATTGACTATACATTCATTTTTAAACATGTCCCTAATGACAGTGTAAATAAGGAACACTACAGAACTTTGCATGTCATTCTTGTGAGGAACTTTATCAGTCTTTTCAATCCAATATGATTTCAACACAACAGAGATGCAAAAAAGTGAAATGTATTTATATTAATATCCGTCTCCCCCTCAAGACTGTAAGCTCGTTGTGGGCGGGGAATGTGCTCACCAAATCTGTTGTACTCTTCCACACACTAGGTCAGTGCTCTGTACACACTATGTGTTCAATAAATACCATTGATGATGATGAAACAGCCAAAAGGAAAACCTCCAATGGCTGCCCATCCACCTCCATATCAAACAGGAATTACTTAACATGAACATTATGGTAGACTGTAATCTCCTTGTGGGCAAGGAACCTACCAATTCTTCTATTGTACTTTCCCGAACGCATTGTACAGTGTTCTGCACACAGTAAGAACTCAATATGACTGATTACTCTCCCCGTTTCTACCTAAGATGATCTACTACCACCCAACCTGCACACTTTGCTCCTTTAACGCTAATCTTCTCACTGTACCTTGATCTCAACTATCTCTCCGTCGACTCCTTGCTCACATCCTCCCTCTGGCCAAGAACACCCTCCTCCTTCATATCCAGAAGATGACAATTCTCCCCACCTTCAAAGCCCTACTAAAAATCACATCCTCTCCAAGAGGCCTTCCCAGACTATATCCTCATTTCCCCTTATCTGCCCTCCTCTCTGAGTTACCACAGCAGCACTTAAGTATATATATTTTTATAATTTTTATAAACTATTGCATCTATCTGTAATTTATTTTACTGACTTGTGGAAAGGAGTACTGTAAGCTACGAACGCTGTAAGCTCCATGCACTTTATTCAACCTACTCTTGGCCCCACAGGACTTTTGTACCCATCCATAATTTACTTAAATATCCATCTCCCCCTCTAGACTGTAAACTCACTGTAAGAAGGGAACACATCTAGCAAATCTATTATACTGTACTCTCCCAAGCGCTTAGTACAGTGCTCTGCACAGAGTAAGTGCTCAATAAAGACAACTGATTGATTTTGGGCAGGGATCATGTCTACCCAACTCTACTGTATTATTCTCTCCCAAGCGCTTAATAAAGTTATATGCATATAGTAAGGGCTCAATAAATACCAATCATTGATTGGTTAATTAATTTACAGTCTGGATTTCATAGCACATAGAAGACCAGGCTCAAAACTGAATCACTCTGAAAAGAACCATGCATGGCTCTGTCGTTTTTTAAAAAAAACAACCTACCAATTTAACTGAAATCAGCACTAAAATTATTAATGCTACACTGTGAAGCAGCGTGGCCTAGGGGAGAGCCCAGGCTTGGGAGTAAAAGGACCAGCTCCCCAATTTGTGTGACCTTGGGAAAGTCACTTGACTTCTCTGTGCCTGTTTCCTGTAAATTGGGAATCAATAACCGCTCTCCCTCTTACTTAGACCATAAGCCCATGTGGGACAGGGACTCTGTCTGACTTGATTAATGGGTATGTACCCCAGTGCTTCAAACAGTGCTTGACACAAAGTAAGCACTTAAATTCCATAATTACTATTATGAGGCTTAGGAAAAAAAAAGGGTGGCTACGTCCCAACTTTTCTCAAGCTAGTGGATCCTCTGGAAAACGGTGCCTGCAAATGCAAACTGAAAAGTAGAATAGTTCAAAGAGCACTAGTAATCACCTACAACTTGGCACTAATCACACAAAGCCTCCAAAGGTTGTGGTGAAACAGAAAATGGTGTGTGGGGGAGAAGTAACCGGCACATGTATTAACACTGAATGATAATATTTTCTATGAGAATTTGCAAAGTGTGTTGGAGGAAAAATAAGCCCAAGTGCCAAGACTTTCTGGGGATCAATATATTCATGTTCCTGAATGAAATAATGAAGCTTCCTCCCTTACTTTTTTCATTCAATTTGGCTGGAAAAAAAAGATAACCATTTCACCTCTAACTGGCACTGTCTTTTCACAGTTGCACCCACGTTTGTGGTTTATGCTCCTTTGAGAACCAAAATGCCAAGGAAGGGAATTACGACTTCCTTTGTAGAGAGTTATTTCTGCGGCAAAACTCCTTTATTCATTTTTAAGATGCATAAAAGATACTTATTTGGGGAGACAATTAGCTGCCAAGCTGCTAAATCAAAGAAAAAGTGAAGAGGCTAGAGTCAGATGAACCCTGCCTCTTTCTCCAGACTCCACTCCCCTCTTGCTCTACTGTTCTCCACCAGGGAAAAAAAGAGGGAGGGTCTATTTTCCTGAACTGGGGATTAACAAGGCAGTGATTAGTTCAAAGCTGCCTTATATAGAATGAGGGGGAGAAAGAGGCAGAATCCCAACAACTTCTCCTTCCTTTCCACTAATGATTACTCCATCTCAGAAAAAAATCTTGCTTCCCCCCACAAAACACATCAGAATTTGTTACAATTCCAAATGACAGTTCCCAATTTCTGGAAGTCAAAACGTCAATAAGCAGCCTGGCCTAGCAGAAAGAGCATGGGCCTGGGGGTCTAGACTGTGAGCCCACTGTTGGGTAGGGACCGTCTCTATATGTTGCCAACTTGTACTTCCCAAGCGCTTAGTACAGTGCTCTACACACAGTAAGCGCTCAATAAATACGATTGAATGAATGAATGAATGAATGAGTCGGAGGATCTGGGTTCTCATCCCCATTCTGCCACTTGCCTGCTGTGTGACCGTGGGCAAGTCATTTACCTTCTGTTTCTCTGTACATATTTATTACTCTATTTAATTTACTTGTACTTATCTATTGTATTTATTTTATTTTGTTAATATGTTTGGTTTTGTTCTCTGTCTCCCCCTTCTAGACTGTGAGCCCACTGTTAGGTAGGGACTGTCTCTATATGTTGCCAACTTGTACTTCCCAAGCGCTTAGTACAGTGCTCTGCACACAGTAAGCGCACAATAAATACGACTGATTGATTGATTCTGTGCCTCAGTTCTCCCATCTGTACAACAGCAGTTCAGTACCTGTTCCCCACCTCGCCAAGACTGTCATACATAGTCTTGTACACTGTCAACTTGTACTTCCCAAGTGCTTAGTACAGTGCTCTGCACCCAGTAAGCGCTCAATAAATACGATTGAATGAATACGACTGAATGAATGAATGAATGAATACATGAGCAGGGACTGTATCCACCTTAATTTTCTTGTATCTGCCCCGGGCCTTAATAGAGGAAATCCTTAACAAACATCATTTTTATTTTTTAATTATTAAATCGTATTTATTGAGCGCTTACTGTGTGCAGAGCACTGTACTAAGCGCTTGGGAAGTCCAAGTTGGCAACATATAGAGACAGACGGTCCCTACCCAACAGCTGGCTCACAGTCTAGAATTATTATTATTATTATTATTATTATAAATAACCCTGCTTATGCCAGGGCTAGCCTGGTCACTTTGAAGTCTACGTTCAGCTCACAGATGGCTCCTTGAAAAAGGGAAGGGCAGTTGACTTGCACAAAGCAGCACTCTCCTTCCCTTCCCCACAGCACCTGTATATATGTATATATGTTTGTACATATTTATTACTCTATTTATTTATTTTACTTGTACATATCTATTCTATTTATTTCATTTTGTTAGTATGCTTGGTTTTGTTCTCTGTCTCCCTCTTTCAGACTGAGCCCACTGCTGGGTAGGGACTGTCCCTATATGTTGCCAACTTGTACTTCCCAAGCGCTTAGTACAGTGCTCTGCACACAGTAAGCGCTCAATAAATATGATTGATTGATTGATTGACTGATTGATTGAAAGGAACGTAAGTTCACCGCCCCTATCCTTCCCGGGGCCCAGCCCAGAACAGAGTATTCCACCCCACTAGGAGAGCTAAATTACACTGGCATGAGCCACAAAGACCAACCCTAAGCTTCCCCCTCTGCCCCCTTCCCTTCCCCACAGCACCTGTACATATGTTTGTACATATTTATTACTCTATTTATTTATTTTACTTGTACATATCTATTCTATTTATTTTATTTTGTTAATATGTTTGGTTTTGTTCCCTGTCTCCCCCTTCTAGACTGTGAACCCACTGTTGGGTAGGGACTGTCTCTATATGTTGCCAACTTGGACTTCCCAAGCGCTTAGTACAGTGCTCTGCACACAGTAAGCGCTCAATAAATACGATTGATTGATTGATTGATTGCTCACCCTATTGGGCAGCAAGCCAACTGATGCTGAGTTCCAGGGCTCACCCCGCCCCGGGCTACTGCTCTGAGTCAGATGGCTTGAGGCCAACTCAGCTGATGAGAGGAAAAGGGCTAGGCTGCTGCGGTTGGGAACAGAATTTGGTGAGCAACTCTTACTAAAGACGCTTGGCTCCATCTGTTAATATACTGGTCGGATCAAATTATTACGACTAATAACACAAACATTTCTAATGATGATAGTGCTTGAGTGCCAAATCTGGCATTGTCCTCTTTCAAGTGTTACTGTACAAGAGCTCCGGTAACTTGAGAACATAGTTGCCCAGCAGCTTTGTACATGAAAGCTGGCGCCAGCCTCCACGGTGAACTCTAAAAATACCTTAAGCCTTGAATTTTCATACGCTGGACACATCCTAGATTAGAGATTGAGTTTTCTTTAACTCCCTTTTTAAAGAATGGTAAACGAGTAGAGTTACCGTACTGCCTGTCCGGTTGCTCAAAACATAAGGAAAATAAAGTCCGGCTAGAAAGCCAAATAAATGATTTTATTTAAAAGCAGGGTTACATTTTGTTTTAAACAGCACCAATCATTTTAAATACTTGAATAAACAATAGCTACTTTAGAAGAAAGAGTGGGTGTTTTGACAGCCACACGTCTCTTTACAAGCACTACTGGCATTTTTGATATTCAATTATGCATTAACGGCAGTAGTTATCCCCAGATGATGTGCTAATCTAACAGGACTTGTTCGATATTTACTAATAGAGCTGTAACAGTTGTCCCATCCATCAGCAGAAGTTGACCTTTTCTTAACTCCTAAGAATGAGCACTACTAGAGTTTTCCTTTCCGGTGTGAATTAGAAGAGCACTTGAAAATGTCCAAAAAAAAAAATCATGAAACTATGATGATCTTAATAAGACTAATTCAGTCACCGATGCAATGTGAACAACCTTCTGTTATTTAATACTTGAGTAATTTTTAGTGTGTCTCTCCTTGAGGAGAGGGATTATGTACAGTCACTCTACTACACTCTCCCAAGCACTTAGTACAGTATTCTGCATGGAATAAGAGATCAACAAATACCACTAATTTATGTAGCTTTTTTCTTCCCTTTTTTTTCCCTAAATTGAGCTAGCTAGCATCACTTGGTGAACATTTATCAGTCGACTCACACTTCCCAGGAACTCTATTTTAATAAAATTCTTGCCAGTTGTCTCAACTGGCTCATGGGTCATAACCCCATGCCCTCAAGAAGTAAAGTTCTAAGAGAACATTTAGTACTCACTTCATTCTCATTCTTTTCACTGAACCTTTTGTTTCAACTACAAGATCCTGGGTCAAATTTGGCTATACTTTTCTCAGGCTGGATTGTAAAACAGGCTCAGTTCTCGTATTCTACCATTTCAGAAAAGGCTAGGCCTCGAGATGACTTTCATTCATTCATTCGTATTGACTGAGCACTTACTATGTGCAAAGGACTGTACTAGCCGCTTACATCTTGCCTCTTCTACAGCCTCCCCACAATTATTTAGAATTGATTTGCTGAATAATAATAGTGATGGCATTTGTTAAGTGCTTACTATGTGCAAAGCACTGTTCTAAGCGCTGGGGAAGTTACAAGGTGATCAAGTTGTCCCTCGGGGGGTTTACAATCTTAATTCCCATTTTTACAGATGAGGTAACTGACGTCCAGAGAAGTGAACTGACTTGCCCAAAGTCACACAGCTGACAATTGGCGGAGTCGAGATTTGAACCCATGACCTATGACTCCAAAGCCCGTGCTCTTTCCATTGAGCCACTGTGCTTCTCTGAAGAAGCATGTTCTTTGCTGAAGAACATGTTGGAAATAAAGCACCAAACTAATCTAGAAAGAAGCAATCTGAAGCCTGTCCAATCGATCATAAATAAATGAAGAGCTCTAGGTCCAAAGTATCAAAAGTCCTGTTTGTTCTGCATGCTGCTTGCTTGCTGTGGAAATACAGGAACGGTTCAAGTGACTTTTGGAAGAATTTATAACCCTGAGCCCTCATTTCCCCATCACCCTCCCTTCTGCGTTGCCCATGCATTTGGTTGCCCTTTAAGCACTTGAATTCACCCCAGCCTCAGCCTCTCAGCGCTTAATGACAAATCCCTACAGACTCCTATTTCCCCTAATCTGGTCCTTATATCAAACTGCAAAAAAAGAAACAGTAACTTTATGAATCTTGTTTTCCCTCAGAGAAGAGTTGGAATGGAAGTGGAGATGGAAACGGTTATCTGAGCACCAGATTTAAGGAATGCTCTATGAGATATGCAACCTGGCATGACTAACCATGGACTGGCCTATTACTATTTCATGAACAAAATTCAAAATCCCTGCATACTTTCAGTGCGCTTTGCTGCTGACGATCCTTAAAAGCTGGCAAAGCAGGGAATGAGCTCTTCAGGAAGGCAACCTTATATGGATCCAATGAAACTTACAATGAGATATTCAGCTTTCCAGGGTTAAAGTTCCAATATTTTATCAGCAGTTAATTTTTAAGCCATTTACTCATTCTTACACAACATTCTCTACGGGCTGTATTACACTCCCCCAAGTGTTTAGTGCAGTGCCTTGCCTACTGTAGGCACTCAAATACTATTCATTAACAACAGCCCCATGTACAAGGGGCAAACCTTGCAGGCTGAAATGTTTCATGAAGGAATCTAACCATTCATTCATTCATTCATTCAATCGTATTTATTGAGCGCTTACTGTGTGCAGGGCACTGGACTAAGCGCTTGGGGAAATAAAATACAGCAATAAAGAGACAACCCCTGCCTACAATGAGCCCACAGTCTAGAAGGGGGAAGACAGACATCAATACAAGTAAACAGACATCAATATAAATAAATGTGAAAGCTGTGTGGCCTACTGGATAAAGCATGGGCCTAGATGCCAGAGGCTCTGCAATCTAAACCCTGCTGTGAGATACTGGGCAACTGATAACTTCTCTAGTCTCAATTTCCTCAACTGAAAAATGGGGATTTGATACCTGTCTTCCCTCCTACTTAACTTGTGAGCTCCATGTGGGACGGGGGCTGTGTCCGACCCAACAAACTTGCACCTACCCCAGAGTTTAGAACAGTGCTTGACACACAGTAAGTGCTTCACAGATACAAAAATAACCCAAAAACAACAAACCCATTAGTGCATCTGCATCATTAACCAGCAACAGCTACTAAAAGGAGTGATTTGTGAGCTACTGAAATTCTCTTTCAATTCAGCAGTTTTGGCATTGGTGTGGGCCCTTTTAAGGGACTCCTAGTGCACCTAATTTCAAACCCAGCAACTTCAGGCTTCCCGCTTTTCCTAATCTGGCTCCTTAGGGAATGGAGGATTGGAAAAATCCTAGACTGCAGTCCCGTCATTCACACAGACTGTGTGAATGGAAGTGTTTGGTGGGCAGGTTTTAGAGGTGAGACTAGTAGTATGTAACTCCAAAAATGCTGGTCCTGGCCATACCTCACAGCCCCTGCTCTACTACATTCATACTGCATGTTCTGTGCATTTAAAGAGCCAAACTGCTCCAGAAAAACTGTCTTCAAATACATGCTCGTCCCAGGCAGTTATATCCAGTGTGACAACTCACATGTCTTTTTTACTCCTTAGAACTAAAATAGTTTTAAAACTATTCTGAGTTTGCATTTCGTTGTCCCCACCTCCTACTTAAGAAGAGAATTACAGAGCAACTGGAAACCATGGCCAGAGTATTGTTTTCAGCCTTGGGGGAGGGGGAAAAAAGAGATATTTCTGTAATCTTTTTCCTGTGCGCCAAACAGGAAACTGTAGTGGACACTGCCTAAATCTTCGACAGATATTTAGGTTTCTACCTCATTATTGCTTGGGAAAAGGTTAGGAAACTGATGATTGACTACGTGATTACTTTCTGATGGTGAGTAGGGCAGATAAATTAAGATTTGGTCAAACTTCAAAAATTAGTTAAAAAATGTTTTTAATTTTGTGAGATCTAATGTGAAAATTAAGATGCTTAAAAATAAAGCCTTCAACCTATATTTAAGTATTTGTACATAAGAGAAGGTACATACCCTAGAGAATAGTCTTAATACAACAAATATCCTGGTTTCCTTTAAGATTCTGAGTTGATCATCTAAGTTGAATCCTTTTTTCAATCTTTTCTACACTGCAATTTGAACTCTGGGGCTTTATTATCCCATGATTATAATTAGCCCATCAACAACAATTATTGAGCACCTATGGGCAAAGCACTCTGCCAGATTCTTGGCTGGCACAGAGGCAGCAGACATAATGGATGATACACTAGATGAAAAGAGAGAGTGGCTCTAAAAAAACACAGGTGGATGGATAAATTCAGTAACTCTCACTTGGATCATAAAACATGCCCATCCTGGAGAAAAAAAATCTACCCATTAATATTCATTACAACTTGAGCTGTGCTTGACTTTAATCTCTTACCAAAAGTGGAATTTTTTAAAAAAAAAAGTTTGACAGCCCTGGCAAAACAAGCAGTTACGCAACATTAATAGTACTGATCCAATTTTTCTGTGCAACTTTCAGAAGGGCTTACACCTTGGGAAGTATTGCCTATTTTTCTACATTTCTGAAAGGAACACAATGCTATTACCACTACCATCACCACTGAAAATGTAAGGCTCCCCACTCCCAAAAAAAAATACTAAAGGATGACAAACAGAAAAACCGTAGCTGAGCAGAAGGTTCCCGGGAGTCCCCCTGAGCACAGGGAAAAAGCAAGAGCATCTCCAAGTGCTAAAACAATCTCCTTCGAAGGGGAAAAAAAAAAAATTAGGACAAATAGGGAAGTTTTCTGAAAGCAAGAAAAATTTTAGGGAAGCTTATTTCATTTCATAAAATGGCTAAATCTTTTAAATTTGCAAACATTCAATAATTGAGCTAAGACCCAATTAACAAATGATTTCATCTGCATTTCTGAAGTATAGCTGTAATCAAAATTAATTTAGGAGAAATATTTTAACAGATGCAATATAACTAATAATAATGGTACTTGTGAAGTGCTTACAGTGTGCCAAGCACTGGGGCACACAAAAATAATCTGGTCAGACACGGTCCCTGGCCTACATGGGACCCACAGTCTAAGTACGCTAAACATATTGTATAGTATTTTCAAAAGGCAGCATTAATTCATTTTTAAAACTACATTGCCCTCATAAATTTGGAATCAAATCACTTCTCAACATGACAACTTGAACACGGTATGACAATATACTATGTATGCAAATTAAAGGCTCCTGATGAAACTGGCTTCCTCCGGTATTCATTAGCAATTTATAACTGAAACTACTTATAAACATGATCCAATTAAGTATTTCCTTTATTCTTTCCCCTCATTCCTTCTTACTCATCAACTGCCAAGTGCCACTTACATTCTTTCTTTCTCTGTCTCTGTCACACACTCATACGCACACACACACAGTGTATACACACATACTCACTCTCTTCTGGGTAATAGGGAAGTAAAAACAATTCCTTCCCTAGGGTGGAAGCACAACATAGTAGTATGACTGGAAAAGATAATAATGGAGCTCATAAATGACATGGACTTTTGTTATTTCCTTCTGCAAGCTCACATGCAAGAGCAATTTTACTGTGACTGGTTTCTGCTTCACTCCTACAGGCCTTCCAACCGAGAAGAGATTACATTCTTCACAAAGAGTAGCAAATATGTTTCTTTTACTTTTTTTAGAGAATCTACTGACCTCGAAAAGTGCCACGCCATTACAGTTCAGAACTGCAGGTCGTGGTAGGCTCCAGCCCGGTCTAGAAACAGACTTTCAAAGCTGCAAATCTGTTACAAACTCATTTCAACAAAGGGGACGGAGGAAGAAAAACACACTGCTTCAACTTGTTGTTGTTTTTTTAAAAAATCAACGTGCTTTGTTTTTGTTTTTTATTAACTAGTTCAATAATGGGGCCCAGTACCTACTGGTGTGACTTTGGGCAAGTCACTTCACTTCTCCGGGCCTCAGTTCCCTCATCTGTAAAATGGGAATGAAGCCTGTGAGCCCCCCGTGGGACAACCTGATTACCTTGTACATCCCCCCCCAGCGCTTAGAACAATGCTTTGCACATAGTAAGCGCTTAATAATCGATCAATCATATTTATTGAGCACTTACTGTGTGCAAAGCACTGTACTAAGCGCTTGGGAAATACAAGTTGGCAACATATAGAGACAGTCCCTACCCAACAGTGGGCTCACAGGCTAAAAGGGGGAGACGGAGAACAAAACCAAACATACTAACAAAATAAAATAAATAGAATAGATATGTACAAGTAAAATAGAATAATAAATATGTACAAACATATATACAGGTGCTGTGGGGAAGGGAAGGAGGTAAGATGGGGGATGGAGAGGGGAACGAGGGGGAGAGGAAGGAAGGGGCTCAGTCTGGGAAGGCCTCCTGGAGGAGGTGAGCTCTCAGTAAATGCCATCATTATTATTATTATTATTACAGCAAATGAAAATGCACGGGAAACATCTTTGAAGTGCGCTTAAACTGTAAACTTGTTTTTAAAGCCACTGAGAAAAAGGGGGCAGTATAATCCAGCAATTTGTAAATTGCGCTCAATGATCCAACAACGGTAAAAAAAAAAACAACTGGTAGAAAGGTACTAATTTTTCCACTACATTTAGGCGTTAGTCCTGTGCTCTATTCTCCCCCAATTTTGAAGTATGTACAGATGGGGGTGTTTGAGGATCGGATAAGTTAATGCCTATCTGCTTTACATTCTAATTTACAGATCTTTTGTCTTACAAACTCCCAAACTACCTGAACTTTGATACTCTATCAACGATGGGGAAAAGACCATAAAAGTGTGGTCGAAATTCCCACATTTACGGGTGATTCAGAAAACAATCTAGACATGCAATCAGGGGGTGGCCTTGTATACACGGTTGGCTCGCCCCCACAAGAAAGTGTGGGTGCCGGTGTAGTGGACATTCTTCTAGACTTGAGCCCGCTGTTGGGTAGGGACCATCTCTATAATGTTGCCCACTTGTAATAATAATAATAATAATGGCATTTATGAAGCGCTTACTATGTGCAAAGCACTGTTCTAAGCGCTGGGGAGGTTACAAGGTGACCAGGTTGTCCCACGTGGGGCTCACAGTCTTAATCCCCATTTTACAGATGAGGTAACTGAGGCCCAGAGAAGTAAAGTGACTTGCCCAAAGTCACACAGCTGACAAGTTGAACCCACGACCTCTGACTCCAAAGCGCATGCTCTTTTCCACTGAGCCACGCTTGTACTTCCCAAGCGCTTAGTACAGTGCTCTGCACACAGTGAAGCTCAATAAATACGATTGAATGAATGGACAGAGCCCAGGTCTGGGTTCTAATCCCGGCTCCGCCCTGGTCTGTTGGGGGATTTGGGGCAAATCCCTTCACTTCCCTGTACCTCGGTTCCCTCATCTGTAAAATGGGGATGGAGACCGAGTCCCACGTGGGACAGGGACTGTGTCCAACCCGACTGAGTTTGTATTCACCCCAGCGCTTAGTACAGTGCCCGGCACTGAGTAAGCGCTCAACAAGCACCATAATTATCATTATGGGAGGGAGAACGAATTATGCACCTCGCAGTTTCAACGTCTTATCGCTCAGGAGTGTTGGTGAGCACATACCACGGTGAATGACATCAGCTCGAAACTGCATAGTTTCACTCGGGCGCAAACAATCTTTTTCCCCGAGCGGAGTGGCTAGTCCTAAACTTACACACACACGCATTCAATCGTATTTAATAATACTAATAATAATGACGGCATTTATTAAGCGCTTACTATGTGCAAAGCACTGTTCTAAACGCTTACAAGGTGATCAGGTTGTCCCACGGGGGGGCTCACAGTCTTAATCACCATTTTACAGATGAGGTAATAATAATAATGGTATTTGTTAAGCGCTTACTATGTGCATAGCACTGTTCTAAGCGCTGGGGGGCTACAAGGTGATAAGGTTGTCCCACGTGGGGCTCACAACCTTAATCCCCATTTTACAGATGAGGGAACTGAGGCACAGAGAAGTGAAGTGACTTACCCAAAGTCACACAGCTGACAATTGGCGGGGCCGGGATTTGAACCCCTGACCTCTGACTCCAAAGCCCGGGCTCTTTCCACTGAGCCACACTGCTCCCTTACTACGGGCAGGGCACTGTACTAAACGCCCAGAAAGTCCAATATGGCAACAAATAGAGACAATCCCTGCCCAACAACAGGCTCACGGTCTTGAAGGGGGGGACGGACAACAAAACAAACACACACACACAAAATTCCTGCGAATTTAAGGAGCCCGTTTCGGAAGGCAAAGCAGCCCACGGGGAGAAGGGTTTCCTGTTGGGTTGCACCTGTGCCTCGCCCCCTCGCCCGTCCACTCGCCCACCCAGGGGGCCCGCGGCGACCCCGGGCCCGGCCTGCTCTTCGCCTCTGCCCGGGACGTGTCCTCCCGAGATGATGATGTACTTACTGAGCGCAAAACACTGTACTAAGCGCTTGGAGGAAGACGGTACAACATCAAACTGTCCTAAACGCTTGGGAGAGGATCAAACTGTAGTAAGCGCCTGGGAGAGGACGATGGGCCCATCCAACACATTCCCTGCCCCCTAACGAGCTGTTTGGCATATCATTCATTCATTCAATCGTATTTATTGAGCGCTTACTGTGCGCAGAGCACTGTACTAAGCGCTTGGGAAGGACAAGTTGGCAACATATAGAGACAGTCCCTACCCAACAATGGGCTCACAGTCTAGAAGGGATATAGTAAGCGCTTAACAAATACCATCATTATTAGATCCCCAAGAGGCTGCCTTGCCTGTTTGTTGTTGACGCTGGGACTTCCATCTGTACTAAACGCTTGGGAGAGGCCGATTGGGACACCAAACTGTAGTAAGCGCCTGGGAGAGGACGATGGGGCATCCAATACATTCCCTTCCCCGCAACGAGGTCCCAGAGGTCCCCCGGCGGCTGCCTGGCCTGTTTGTTGTTGATGATGGGACATCCAGCTGTACTAGGCGCTTGGGACATCAAACTGTACTACGCGCCTGGGAGAGACCGATGGGGCATCCAATACATTCCCTTCCCCCCAACGAGGTCCCACAAATCCCCCGACGGCTGCCTTGCCTGTACTTGTAACCTCCCCGATGTAAAATGTAAAATCCCTCATCCCTGTAAAATCCCTCATCTTCTAGACTGTGAGCCCGCTGTTGGGTAGGGACCGTCCCTATATGTTGCCAACTTGTACTTCCCAAGCGCTTAGTACAGTGCTCTGCACACAGTAAGCGCTCAATATGACTGAATGAATGAATGACCGTCTCTAGAAGTTACCGACTTGTACTTCCCAAGCCTTAGTCTAGTGCTCTGCACACAGTAAGCGCTCAATAAATACGATTGAATGAATGAATTAATGAATGACCGCCTCTAGAAGTTGCCGACTTGTACTTCCCAAGCGCTTAGTTCAGTGCTCTGCAAAGTCAGCGCTCAATAAATACGATTGATTGACTGATTAAATAAATACCATTGAATGAATGAATGACCGTCTCTAGAAGTTGCCGACTTGTACTTCCCAAGCGCTTAGTCCAGTGCTCTGCAGTCAGCGCTCAATAAATACGACTGAATGAATGAATGAATGACCGTCTCTACAAGTTGCCGACTTGTACTTCCCAAGCGTTTAGTCCAGTGCTCTGCACACAGTCAGCGCTCAATACGACTGAATGAATGAATGACCGTCTCTAGAAGTTGCCGACTTGTACTTCCCAAGCGCTTACTCCAGTGCTCTGCACACAGTCGGCGCTCAATACATACGACTGAATGAATACTATGCGCCTGGGAGAGGCCGATGGGGCATCCAGCACAGTCCCTGCCCCCCAACGAGCTCCCGGAGTTGGCTGGCCTGTTGTTGTTGTTGTATTGTCGTGAGGGCTCAATAAGCAGGGCCGGCCCGACTGGATGGGTGGGGTGTAGGCCTCTCGCTGGGGTCAGGGGTCAGGGCGGGCCCCTCACCTGGGCGGCCCAACAGGTGGCAATCAATCAATCAATCGTATTTATTGAGCGCTTACTGTGTGCAGAGCACTGTACTAAGCGCTTGGGAAGTACAAGTTGGCAACACACAGAGACGGTCCCTACCCAACAGTAGGCTCACAGTCTAGAAGGGGGAGACACACAACAAAACCAAACATATTAACAAAATAAAATAGAATAGATATGTACAAGTAAAATAAGTAGAGTAATAAATACGTACAAACATATATACATATATGCAGGTGCTGTGGGGAAGGGAAGGCGCTGGGCCACGCTGCTTCTCTCCTACTTATTATGTGCAAAGCACTGTTCTAAGCGCTGAAGGGGGGATACAAGGTGATCAGGCTGTTCCACGTGGGGCTCTGTCTTCAATCAATCGTATTTATTGAGCGCTTACTGTGTGCAGAGCACTGTACTAAGCGCTTGGGAAGTACAAGTTGGCAACATATAGAGACAACCCGACCCCCCCCCCCCGCCCCCCGGGCAGGACCGGGGCGAAGGGGCCTCTCCTCTCCCCCTCGTCCCCCTCTCCATCCCCCTCATCTTACCTCCTTCCCCACAGCACCTGTATATATGTTTGTCATACTTATTACTCTATTTATCTTACTTGCACATATCTATTCTTATTTTATTTTGTTAGGATGTTTGGTTTTGTTCTCTTGTCTCCCCCTTTTAGACTGTGAGCCCGCTGTTGGGTAGGGACCGTCTCTCTATGTTGCCAACTTGGACTTCCCAAGCGCTTAGTCCAGTGCTCCGCACACAGTAAGCGCTCGATAAATACGATTGATTGATTGATCGATAAGGGGCAAAGGGGCCCGGGGCGGCCTCTCCTGAGCCCCCAACCCGGGGGTCCCGGCCTCGGCGCCTACCTTGGCGGCGGGTCTGGCCGACATTTTGTCTCTCTGCAGCGCCGGGCGACGCTCCTGGGAGCAGCGGCCGCCCTCCCTCCCTCCCTTTTCCTCCCTTTCTCCGTCCCTCCTTCTTTCCCTCCTCAGGCCGCTGCCCAAATAAACATGTCCCGGGTGGCCTGTGGAGAGCAGAGCAGAGCCCGGCCCTGCCCTGTTGCCCAGGCAGGCGGGCCTCCCTCCCGCCCAGGGGGAGGAGCCGGGGCCCAGGGGGAGGAGGCCCCCGGGCCCCCAATGGCGGAGCCTGAGGGACCGCCTCAGCTGCAGGGGAGGGAGGGAAGCATGGAGGCCCACCCCAGCGGCCGCCGCCACCCCCGCGGCTACGCCCCCTCCTCAACTTCCTGTCCCTCAGGAGCCGCCGCCATGACGGGCGCTTCCCTCCCCTCACCAGGCCCGCTCCCCCAAGGCCGCACTCATTCACCCGTATTTATCATCATCATCATCAATCGTATTGATTGAGCGCTTACTATGTGCCCAGCACTGGACTAAGCGCTTGGGAAGTACAAGTTGGCAACATAGAGAGACAGTCCCTACCCAACAGTGGGCTCACAGTCTAAAAGGGGAAGACAGAGAACAAAACCAAACATACTAACAAAATAAAATAAATAGAATAGATATGTCACAATCAATCAATCAATCAATCCCCCAAGGCCTCACTCATTCACTCAGTCAACCGTATCCATTAAGAATCACAATCAATCAATCGTATTTATTGAGCGCTTACTGCGTGCAGAGGACTGGACTAAGCGCTTGGGAAGTACAAATTGGCACCATATAGAGACAGTCCCTACCCAACAGTGGGCTCACAGTCTAAAAGGGGAAGACAGAGAACAAAACCAAACATACTAACAAAATAAAATAAATAGAATAGATATGTCACAATCAATCAATCAATCAATCCCCCAAGGCCTCACTCATTCACTCAGTCAACCGTATCCATTAAGAATCACAATCAATCAATCGTATTTATTGAGCGATTACTGTGTGCAGAGCACTGGACTAAGCGCTTGGGAAGTACAAGTTGGCAACATAGAGAGACAGTCCCTACCCAACAGTGGGCTCACAGGTCTAAAAGGGGAAGACAGAGAACAAAACCAAACATACTAACAAAATAAAATAAATAGAATAGATATGTCACAATCAATCAATCAATCCCCCAAGGCCTCACTCATTCACTCAGTCAACCGTATCCATTAAGAATCACAATCAATCAATCGTATTTATTGAGCGCTTACTGTGTGCAGAGCACTGGACTAAGCGCTTGGGAAGTACAAGTTGGCAACATATAGAGACAGTCCCTACCCAACAGTGGGCTCACAGTCTACAAGGGGAAGACAGAGAACAAAACCAAACATACTAACAAAATAAAATAAATAGAATAGATATGTCACAATCAATCAATCAATCAATCCCCCAAGGCCTCACTCATTCACTCAGTCAACCGTATTCGTTAAGAATCACAATCAATCAATCGTATTTATTGAGCGCTTACTGTGTGCAGAGCACTGTACGAAGCACTTGGGAAGTACAAATTGGCAACATATAGAGACAGTCCCTACCCAACAGTGGGCTCACAGTCTAAAAGGGGAAGACAGAGAACAAAACCAAACATACTAACAAAATAAAATAAATAGAATAGATATGTCACAATCAATCAATCCCCCAAGGCCTCACTCATTCACTCAGTCAACCGTATCCGTTAAGAATCACAATCAATCAATCGTATTTATTGAGCGCTTACTGTGTGCAGCGCACTGGACTAAGCACTTGGGAAGTACAAGTTGGCAACATAGAGAGACAGTCCCTACCCAACAGTGGGCTCACAGTCTAGAAGGGGAAGACAGAGAACAAAACCACATACTAACAAAATAAAATAAATAGAATAGATATGTCACAATCAATCAATCAATCAATCCCCCAAGGCCTCACTCATTCACTCAGTCAACCGTATCCATTAAGAATCACAATCAACCAATCGTATTTATTGAGTGCTTACTGTGTGCAGAGCACTGGACTAAGCGCTTGGGAAGTACAAGTGGGCAACATATAGAGACGGCCCCTGCCCAACAGTGGGCTCACAGTCTGGTGGCCTGTATTAATAATAATAATAGTGGTATAATAATAATAATAATGGCATTTATTAAGAGCTTACTACATGCAAAGCACTGTTCTAAGCGCTGGGGAGGTAACAAGGTGATCAGGTTGTCCCATGGGGGGCTCACAGTCTTAATCCCCATTTTACAGATGAGGTAACTGAGGCACAGGGAAGTTAAGTGACTTGCCCAAAGTCACACAGCTGACAGTTGGGGGAGCTGGGATCCCTTCCTTCCTCTCCCCCTCCTCCCCCGCCTTACCTCCTTCCCTTCCCCACAGCACCTGTTTATATGAATATATGTTTGTACGTATTTATTACTCTATTTTACTTGTACATATCTATTCTATTTATTTTATTTTGTTAATATGTTTGGTTTTGTTCTCTGTCTCCCCCTTCTAGACTGTGAGCCCACTGTTGGGTAGGGACCATCTCTATATGTTGCCAACTTGGACTTCCCAAGCGCTTAGTACAGTGCTCTGCACACAGTAAGCACTCAATAAATACGATTGATTGATTGATTGCACACAGTAAGCACTCAATAAATACGATTGAATGAATGAATGAATAAATCACTTAATTTCTCTGGGCCTCAGTTTCCTGACCTGTAAAATGGGCAAGTCACTTCTCTGGGCCTTCTAGACTGTGAGCCCGCTGTTGCGTAGGGACCATCTCTATATGCTGCCAACTTGTACTTCCCAAGCGCTTAGTACAGTGCTCTGCACACAGTAAGCGCTCAATAAATACTATTGATTGATTGATTGGTATTTGTTAAGTGCTTACTGTGTGCACAGCACTGTTCTAAGTGCAGGGGGAAGCAGCATGGCTCAGTGGAAAGAGCAAGGGCTTGGGAGTCAGAGGTCATGGGTTCAAATCCCGGCTCTGCCACTTGTCAGCTGGGTGACTTTACTTCTCTGTGCCTCAGTTCCCTCATCTGGAAAATGGGGATTAAGACTGAGCCTCACAAGGGACAACCTGATCACCTTATAGCCTCCCTACCGCTTGGAACAGTGCTTTGCACATAGTAAGCGCTTAACAAATGCCATCATTATTATTATTATCTGTTGTGTCACCTTGCGTGAGTCACTTCACTTCTCTGTGCCTCAGTTACCTCATCTGTAAAATGGGGATTAAGACTGTGAGCCCCCTGTGGGACAACCTGATCACCTTGTAGCCTCCCTGGCGCTTAGAACAGTGCTTTGCACATAGTAAGCACTTAACAAATGTCATCATCATCATCATCATCATCATCATCATCATCATCATCATCATCATCATCATCATCATCATTATTATTATTATTATACAAAGCCTTCAAAGCCCTACAGAAGCAGCGTGGCTCAATGGAAAGAACACGGGCTGTGGAGTCAGAGGTCATGGGTTCAAATCCCCACTCTGCCAATTGTCAGCTGTGTGACTTTGGGCAAGTCACTTAACTTCTCTGGGCCTCAGTTACCTCATCTGTAAAATGGGGATTAAGACTGTGAGCCTCCCCGGGGGACAACCTGATCACCTTGTAACCTCCCCAGAGCTTAGAACAGTGCTTTGCACATAGTAATCGCTTAATAAATGCCATTATTATTATTATTATTATTACTGAGAGCATACCTCCTCCAGGAGGCTTTCCCAGACTGAGCCCCCTCCTTCCTCTCCCCCTCCTTCCCATTCATTCATTCATTCAATCATATTTATTGAGCCCTTACTGTGTGCAGAGCACTGTACTAAGCGCTTGGGAAGTACAAGTTGGCAACATATAGAGACGGTCCCTACCCAACAGTGGGCTCACAGTCTAGAAGGGGGAGACAGACAACAAAACCAAACATATTAACAAAATAAAATAAATAGAATAAGTATGTACAAATAAAATAAGTAAATAAATAGAGTAATAAATATTAAGAGCTTACTATGAGCAAAGCACTACGGTGGATACAAGCAAATCAGGTTGGACACAGGCTGTCATTCATTCAATCGTATTTATTGAGCACTTACTGTGTGCAGAGCACTGGACTAAGCACTTGGGAAGTACAAGTCAGCAACATATAGAGACGGTCCCTACCCGACAACAGGCTCACAGTCTAGAAGGGGGAGACAGACAACAAAACAAAACATGTAGACAGGTGTCATAATCGTCCCATCCCCCCCACCTTACCTCCTTCCCCTCCCCACAGCACCTGTATATATGTATGTATATGTTTGTACGTATTTATTACTCTATTTTATTTGTACATATTTATTCTATTTGTTTTGTTTTGTTCTCTGTCTCCCCCTTCTAGACTGTGAGCCCACTGTTGGGTAGGGACTGTCTCTATATGTTGCCAACTTGTACTTCCCAAGCGCTTAGTATAGTGCTCTGCACACAGTAAGCGCTCAATAAATACGATTGAATGAATGAATGAATACAAGGTGATTAGGTTGTTCCACGAGGGGCTCACAGTCTTAATCCCCATTTTACAGATGAAGGAACTGAGGCCCAGAGAAGTTAAGTGACTTGGCTCACAGTCTTAATCCCCACTTTACAGATGAGGGAACTGAGGCCCAGAGAAGTTAAGTGATTTGCCCAAAGTCACACAGCAGACAAGTGGCGGAGCCGGGATTAGAACCCACAACCTCTAGCTCCCAAGCCCAGGCTCTTTCCACTGAGCCACGCTGTATTAAGCGCTTACTATGTGCACAGCACCGTTTTAAGCGCTGGGGAGTTTACAAGGTGATCAGGTTGGCCCACGGGGGGGCTCACAGTCTTCATCCCCATTTGACAGATGAGGTAACTGAGGCCCAGAGAAGTTAAGTGACTTGCCCAAAGTCACACAGCTGACAAGTGAAGCATTGTGGCACAGTGGAAAGAGCAAGGGCTTGGGAGTCGGAGGTCATGGGTTCTAATCCCGACTCCGCCACTTGTCAGCTGGGTGACTTTCAAGACAATTGGCAGAGCTGGGATTTGAACCCATGACGTCTGACTCCAAAGCCCGTGCTCTTTCCACTGAGCCACGCTGCAGCGGTTAGTACGGTGCCTGGCACGTAGTAAGCGTTTAAACAAATACCATTTTTTTAAAAAAGGAGGAAGGAGGAGGAGGGAGGGGGGAATAGGAGGAGGGGGAGGGGAGGAAAACGAAGAAGGGAAGAGAAGGAGGAACAGGGGTGGGGGGACAGAAGGAAGGGTAAGAGGGGTGAGTAGGGAAGGTGAATTGACCAGAATAGGGAAAGAGGACACATCAACCCTGGGGATCCTGGAAAACCAAATCTGTATGGGAGGAAACAATTTCCAACCATGCCAAAAGAAAAAAAAAAAAAGAATCCACTGCTAGGAACTTACAGCCAGAGAAGCTCCCCTTCCCCACCCTCTCCAGACAAACAGAGGCCTTGCCTGCTTCTGAGTCCCAGACAAAAGGGTCCATCAGCTAAATTGGGCCGCCTCTTGTCTCCTAGTTCAGGACAGATTCCTTCTCCCTTTAATATGTCGATTGGATGTAACACAATCCTCGGGTTATTTAAAGGACCTTCACATTGCGACCAACCCATTTTGTGCAGAAACAGGACCAAACCTCAGACGGAGCGGGCCTGAAGTTGGGTAGTGGTTCACTGGGACTTAAATTATAATCATGATACTAAGTTTAGCACTTGATTCTGGGTACACTAGCAACAAACAATGATCAACTTTCCTATATTCCCCAGGGGATAAATTTGCATTGTGAAGTCACCCTGATATCCTTTGGGTACCCCACATACCATTGTAGCAAGTGATCAATCAATGGTATGTATTGAGCGCTGAGTGCCGAACACTGTGCTAAGCAGTTGGGGGAGCACAATACAAGAGTCGGTAGACTGGTTCCTAGACCACAACCACCTGATTACCTTGTATCTACCCCTGTGCTTAGAACAGTGCTTGGAACATAGTAAGCGCTTAACAAATACCATCATTATTAATTATTATTATTACTGGGGACTGTGAGCTCCTCTCTAGACTCAGCTTGTTGTGGACAGGAAATGTGTTTGATGTTATATTGTGCTCTCTCAAGCACTTAGTACAGTGCTTTGCACATTGTAAGCGCTCAATAAGTATGATTATTAATAATAATAATAATAATGGGGGAGACATACCTTAAAATAAATAATGCTGTGGGGCTGATGGGTGTGAGTATCAAAGTGTCCAGGGGTGATGTGGGGATATTCGAGGATACAATCAACGACATTCACAGGTCAATTATCCGAAAGGACAGTGGAAGGAAAGGATTAGTTTTTACAAAGCATAAAGGGGTATGACCAGTCAATGGTACTTACTGAGCACTTATTGTGTGCACAGCACTGTATTAAGCACTTGGGAGAGTACAATATAACACAGTTGATATACACGTTCCCTGCCTGCTAGGAGCTTACAGTCTAGAGACACAGTGGGAATGATTTATTTTGAATAAAACCAAAATACCAGGCTCACAGAGTTGTTACTTCTAATCAGATATAATTTTATAACTAGAAATGCCCAGCAAGAACCTACACGAGCAGCCCCGGGGAAATTCCCTTAATGTTCATCCCCCTTTCCCTCTCTCTCTTCCTGCAACTGCCAAAAAGGAAGCAGTGCTTCCCGTGGGGGTTGAAAAGGCACCATAAAGCCTGTTTTCACAGCATTTACAATGTTGTGGAGGTTTCACATTTTAAAATGGCCTGGGCTTCTTTGACACTGGGGCCTGAAATTTCCAAGTCCTGAAGACTGGAGCCCCTTCCCATTCCAGCCGCCATGCCAGTGGGCAGTGTCATAATAATAACAGTATTAATAATGGCATTTGTTAAGCGCTTACTATGTGCAAAGCACTGTTCTAAGTGCTGGGGAGGTTACAGGGTGATCAGGTTGTCCCACGTGGGGCTCACAGTCTTTATCCCCATTTTACAGATGGAGTAACTGAGGCCCAGAAAAGTTGTGACTTGCCTGGTCACACAGCTGACAAGTGGTGGAGCAGGAATTTGAACCCATGACCCCTGACTCTAAAGCCCATGCTTTTTCGACCGAGCCACGCTGCTTCTTTGCATCTGCTGCATCCCAGTGGATGGCATCATTCTCACTAGGCAGCATTATCCCCATGGAAGGTAAGCTTGTTGTGGGCAGGGAATGTGCCTACCAACTCTGTTCTTTGGGGTATTTTAATGGTATTTTTTCTATGCGCTTACTATGTGCAAGGCACTGTGCTAAGCTCTGGGGTAAATAATAATAATAATACTTATGGTATTTGTTAAGCGCTTACTATGTGCCAAGCACTGTTCTAAGCACTGGGTAGATGCAAGCTAATCAGGTTGGACACAGTCCCTGTCCCATATGGGGCTCAGGGTCTTAATCCCCATTTTACAAGTGAGGGAACTGAGGCCCAGAGAAGTAAAGTGACCTTCCCAAGGTCACACAGCGACAAGTGGCGGAGCCGGGATTAGAACCCAGGTCCTTCTGATTCCCAGCCCTGTGCTCTGTCCACTAGGCCAGCCATGGCTCTTACTTTAGCTCTACAGTAATTTGTTTCCAAGCATAACGGGAAATAAGCACAGGGTATATATTTTATGTTTTTTTAAAGTTTAAACAACATACTCAAGTCACTCATCTGTGATACTGTGCTGTGAACACTGTACATTATATCTCAAATCAGGGCTGGCCTACTAGACAAACATTAGTTCGTTTACTTCTGTCATTAGTTGTGGCTTTTGTATTTTCTTGGGTATTGCGATCCGCTACTCTGATAAGAGTTCCTTTTAACTTTCTTGGTCACTCTGTCCGCTTCAGTAGTTTTCCCCCGAAAGTTAAATGTGAGACGCTGAACTGTGGCACCTTCTGAGGACATCCACAACCTCGTTGTGATTAAGGGAGTTGTTAGCTGATGAATTTCCAAGTCTTTTCACTGACTGAAGTCTTCGGTGGCCAGAATCTCCCGCACAAGGACCGCGGAAAGCAGCTAAACATCTACCAGGTGTTGTGGCAGTACCTTTTCTTGTAGTTTAATATTAGCCCTGTAATTCCATTTTAATTCAGAGTTATGTTCTGTCACAGTATTGTGCATGTCTTTAATTTACACTTCACATTTGGAAATCACAGCCAATCAACAAAAGGGAGTGAGAGATCACCAAAAGGAAAAACTGTCTTTACATAAATGATAACAACCACAGAAAATATAGTTTAAACAGTATATAAGATCAGAATCATTATCATAAAGTGACATGTTCTTGTCACAGTCTTCTAGACAGTAGAATGTGCCTACCAATTCTGTTATACTGAACTCTCCCAAGCGCTTATTACAGTGCTCTGCACACAGTATGCGTTCAATAAATACGATTGACTGATGAACTGAATGACTGATTAATCAGGCCTACCTAGTTAAAAACCTCTTCAGGCCCTAGGTCAGGAAATAATCAGGGCCTTTTTTTGGACAAAATTCAAGGCATCCGTGTGGTGTGTTCCTTTCAAAACCAAATATTTCAATACTTTTTTTCAAAGATAACAAAATATTTCCTGTGAGTTAAATTTTATATGAAAATTTTCAAAGTAAAAACACAATTTGGAGAGGCGGGGCATCCTAGAAGCCCCCATTTCCTCTTCTCCCACTTCCTTCTGGGTTGCCCTGACTTGTTTCCTTTGTTCTTCCTCTCTCCCAGCCCCACAGCACTTATGTATATCTGCCATTTATTTATTTATATTAATGTCTGTCTCCCCTCCCTCTAGATTATAAGATCATTGTGAGCATGGAATGTGTCTGTTTATGGTTGTATTGTACTCTCCAAGTGCTTAGTGCAGTGCTCTGCACACAGTACGTATTCAATAAGTGAAGAAGAGGAAGGAGGAGGAGGAGGAGGAAGCAACAACAACGAAGGGTCCCTGTGTGGCTAACACAACCTTCAATCTGGGCCGGCTGCAAAGTCCTCTCTATCTGTCACCTCAGGTCTTTCATGACACTTCCACAACTGTATATCTAGGAAATGGCATGGCCCAGTAGAAAGAGTCTGGGCCTGGGACTCAGAGGACATGGGTTCTTATTCTGGTTCTGCCACTTGATCTGGTATGACCTTGAACAAGTCACTTAACTTCTCTGTACCTCAGTTTCCTCATCTGTTAAAAAGGGAATTCACTATCTGTTCTCCCTCTCTTTTAGATCGTGAGCTCCATGTGGGACAAGGACTGTGTTCGACCTGATTATCTTATATCTACCCCAGCGTTTTTAGTATTCATTCATTCATTCAATCATATTTATTGAGTGCTTACTATGCACTGTATTAAGCACTTGGAAGGGTACAACAACAGACACATTCCTTGCCCACAACGAGCTTAGAGTGCATAGCACACAGTAAGCCCGTAGCAAATATTATAATTACAACCATTTTTCTTTGTTGATATTATCCATATACGGAAAAAAATATGTACCAACGGAAAAGACATTTAGCAAGAATAGGAATTTTATGTTACACCTAAGTGAACACAAAATGCTGAAATGGCTGCCTAATTTTCTCAAAATATAATTTTTTTGTGGTTTGGATGATGAATCCTCCAATTTTCAGTATGAAAAATTTAAATTAATTTTAATTAATTAAAATGAGGCATAAATATCACCAGTATACGAATCAGATTATTTTAAACATAATCATCCAGAATTGAAACCTAAACATGATAGTTAAAACTTGGTCTTAATGTCATTTTGATTTTTTTTAATAGTTCTATGGAAATAAAATATCCTCTCATGAATAACTTTTCCTCTAGGCTATAAGCTCATTCTGGACAGGGAATATGCCTTCTAACTCTGTTGTATGGTACTCTCCCAAGCGTTTAATACAGTGTTCTGCACATGGGAAACACTCAATAAATACCATGGTTGAATATTTTTAAGGAACTTCGTATTGCCTGTAGAATGCATTTGCTCTTTATTTACTATATCCTGCTTCCTAGTAGGATGGGGAAGTATGATGTGGGGGGATTGTGAAATTGAGGGAGGATGCACCTGTAGCAGTATTCAGATATTTGGTATTCCACAGACCAGATCATCCTTGGGAATGGAGCTAGACATCTATTCAAAAATGCCTTAAATAGGTGTCCCTCTCTTTACCCAGATTCTTTTTACCCTTGATTTAGCGGGGTGTGCTGTTTAAAAACCTGAACTCTAACTCCCCTTTTTAATCATTAAAACTGCCTTGTCTCAGAACCAGGTCTCTAGAGTACAGTGAACAAACCACTGTAAAATAAATCCAGTTCTACATAAAAAAAATTAAATCCAGGTGTCTTCAAGTACAAAAATAACATTTTTTTCCCCTACAAAAGTAAGCTTACTCTATATACAAATACACACCCCTTCCGCTGAGCTGGTGAATGTGGACAGGAGAGTATCCTCAGAAGTGGCATGAGAAAGCCCAAAGAACAGTTAAAAAGGGGAAACCAGGCAGGGCTGCAAATGCTGACAACAGAGTGAATATAAACAGCTTTGTGTATCAAGCATGTAGGAGGAGGAAAAAAGGTGGGGGGCCGGGGAGGGGGGGCAGAAACATTTCCTTTTCCCTACCACAGAAGTAAACACCAGATAAGGGGTGTGACTGTGACAGGGCCCGTTCCTTATTTAATATCAAGGACAAAAGCTCCGAGTAGTCATTGCACCTTTAAACAGGACAAGCAACGACTTCTGTTTAAAGGAGTCTCGGGACGGCATTAATCTTGGACTCAACTAGGAATTTTGGAACCTCCTCATTCTCTGGGTAACAGAAAACGAAAGGAAGGAAAAGTATAAGTACAAACCCATATAGAAAAGAACACCAGTCAAGTGAATGAAACCTGCCTACTGTGGAAAATTCTCCCGAGGTCTCCTCAAGAGGGAAGATTGGAGATGTTTCTGCAGGCCTGACCTACCTAGATCGCCTTACAATCTGTCAAGTCGATAAAACTTCTTGGGCCCCTACTGTGGTACAGTAAATAGGATGTTGCTACTTCTAAAATCCAGTTTTTGCTTTTCGCAACTGAAATTTTGGCCTGGAATGTAACCCTGCCCCACAGCCATGTGGGAATGGAGAGGAAAAGGCATACAGTGATGACAGTCAAGTGCTTAGTACAGTGCTTTGCACACAGTGAGCGCTCAATGAATACGACAATGAATGAATAGTATTTTTTAAGTTGCTCTCTGCCAAGCACCGTACTAAGTGCTGAGGTAGATGCAAGATAATCAGGTCAGACATTGCCCCTGTCCCACATGGGATTCACAGTTTAAGGAGGACAGGTATCGATTCTCCATTTTACAGATGACGAAACGCAGTCAGTCAGTCAGTCAGTCAAACGTATTTATTGAGAGCTTACTGTGTGCAGAGCACTGTACTAAGTGCTTGGGAGACTACAATATAACAGGCACACTCCCTGCCCACAACGAGCTTGACTTGCCCAAGGTCACCCAGAAGGGAAGTGGCAGAGCAGGGATTAGAACTCAGGTCCTCTGACACCCAGGCCCACGCTTTTTCCACTAAGCCAGGCTGCCTACCTAAGAAATATTACTTGGGAACAATTGACAATAGTTTGGCTAGAGAGATTGAAAGATTAATCAATCAATCAATAGCATTTATTGAGTGCATACTGTGTGTTGAGTGCTGTACTAAGCACTTGGGAGAGTACAATACAAAAGAGTTGGTAGAGATGGTCTCTGCCTATGAGGAGCTTACAGTCTGGAGGGGGAGACATTAAAATAAATTATGGACACGACCATAAGTGCTTTGCGGCTGAGGTTGGAATGAATATCAAGGGTATTATATTGTACTCTCCCAAGCGCTTAGTACAGTGCTTTGAACACAGTAAGCGCTCAATAAATACAATTAATAATATAATAATAAGTACTCAAAGGGCACCGATCCAAGTGTGTAGGCGATGCAGAAGGGAGGAGTAAGGGATGTGAGGGCTTGGTTGGGGAAAACCACTCGGAGGAGATGTGATTTTAATATGGCTTTGAAGATGGGGAGAGTTTGGGGGGGGCGTCTGTCTGTTATTAATGGGGAGGGAGTTCCAAGCCAGAGGAAAGACATGGGCAAGGGGTTGGCAGCAAGATGAACGAGATTGGGACACAGTGAGCAAGCAGGCTGGACTCTTGTAATTAATCAGGGAGGCAAGGTAAGAGGGGCCCAGCTGATTAAGTGCTTTAAAGCTGCTGGTGTCTGATGTGGTGATGGATGGGCTACCACCGGAGGTTCTCGAGATGTGAAGAGCTGTGGACTGAACAATTTTTTTTTATAAAAATGACCTGGGCAGCAGAATGAAGTATGGGCCGGAGTGGGGAGAGACAAGAGGCAGATGTACTTGTCAAGGCGGGATAAGATAAATGCTTGCAGTAGCAGTTTGGATGGAGAGGAAAGGGTTGATTTTAGTGACGTTGTGAAGGTAGAACCGGCTGTATTTGGTGACAGATGGAATATGTGTTTTGAATGAGAGAGTTGAGTGGAGGATAATGCCAAAGTTACTGGCTCATGAGATGGAGAATATTGGTGCTGTCTACAGTGATGGGAAAGTCACGGGGAGGACAGGGTTTGGCGGGGAAGATGAGGCGTTCCGTTTTGGACATCTTTAGTTTGAGGTGTCGGTGGGACATTCACTCAATTGTATTTATGAAGCACTTAGTGTGTGCAGAGCACTGTATTAAGCACTTGGGAAAATACAATTCAACACTAAACAGTGACAATCCCTGCCCACAACGAGCTCACGGTCTAGACGGGGGAGTAGAGACTCCCCAAAGACAGGAAGGAGAGATTGGTCAGGGCTGGAGAGGTACATTTGGGAAGCACCCATGAGGCCGGAGGAGTGAATGAGTTCTCCAACAGAGTGGGTGTAGATGGAGAATAGAAGGGGACCCAGGACTGAGCCTTGAGGGATCCCCACAGTTAGAGCGTGGGAGGCAGAGGAGGAACCTGCAAAAGAGACTGAGGAGAGATTCAAATGATGATTTCAGGTTTATAACTTCATTATGGGAGAAAAGTGCTTCAGTTTGGAAGGGGGAAAGGCCAGAGAGAGGAGGCTGAGCCCAGTTATCTTTCTGCCTATTACTATTCTATTTATTTTGTTAATGATGTGCATTTAGCTTTAATTCTATTTGTTCTGATGACTTGACACCTGTCCACATGTTTTGTTTTGTTGTCTGTCTCCCCCTTCTAGACTGTGAGCCCGTTGTCCGATAGGGACCCTCTCTATATGTTGCCAACTTGGACTTCCCAAGCGCTTAGTACAGTGCTCTGCACACAGTAAGTGCTCAATAAATACGATTGAATGAATGAATGCCTAAAGTTAGTTACTCCCTGATAGGAAGTTACGTATTAACTCTTTCAGGCCATTAGAGGATCCTTCATTATAATTGGGCCTGAATTTCTGCCACAGGTTTTTAGCTAATCTCTTCCTCCAGCTTTCCCCTTTTCATATTAATGTCTGTCTCCCCCTCTAGACTGAAAGCTTGTTAATCATGATAACGATAATAATAATAATGGCATTTGTTATGGGCAAGGAAAGTGTCAGCTAAATCTGTTGTATTATTCTCCCCCAAGCGCTTAGTAAAGTCTTCTACACATCGTAAGCACTCAATAAATATGATTGATTGATTCCAGTCTATTTTACACATAGCACCCTAAATTACCCACCTCAGGTCAGGATGATCATATCACACACCTCTTCTCAAGTTTACTGTGCCCCAATGGCCATTAAAATGATTAAATTATTTACCTTTATTAATGTTGACCCCCCTCTAGACTGTAAATTAGTTTTCACATTAAGACCCTGCCAGCCACAACCATATCATCCAATTATAGTTTTCCAAGATGTTGGCTGTTCCATATATTTTGATTTCCTTTGAGTAGGACTTGGATGAATTCAGACCATTAAACTGTATGACTGCAGCTTGAGTCAAGAAAAAAAACTTAGTGTCTTGAAAAATTATCAAAAAAAGAGTAAGGACTATATTTTCACATACACATGCATGTACGTGCACATATATACATCATCTTACAGAATTTTAAATCATTCCAACATTCCTATATATACATATATATCAAAAAATGCCTTAGTGTCTTGAAAAATTATGAAATGTACATCAAAAGAAAGAGTAAGGATTATATTTTCATAGATATATGCATATGCAGCATATATATATGAGAAAATTAAATAATTCCTACATATATATAATGTTTGTGCATATTTATAACTATTTATTTTACTTGTACATATTTATTCTATTTATTTTATTTTGTCAATATGTTTTGTTTTGTTGTCTGTCTCCCCCTTCTAGACTGTGAGCCTGCTGTTGGGTAGGGACCGTCTCTATATGTTGCCAACTTGTACTTCCCAAGCGCTTAGTACAGTGCTCTGCACACAGTAAGCACTCAATAAATACGATTGAATGAATGAATGAATATATAAAGAGAGAGAGAAGCAGCGTGGCTCAGTGGAAAGAGCACGGGCTTTGGAGTCAGAGGTCAGGGGTTCAAATCCCGCTCCGCCGTCAGCTGTGTGACTTTGGGCAAGTCACTTCACTTCTCTGGGCCTCAGTTACCTCATCTGTAAAATGGAGATTAGAACTGTGAGCCCCCCGTGGGGCAACCTGATCACCTTGTAACCTCCCCAGTGCTTAGAACAGTGCTTTGCACTTAGTAAGCGCTTAACAAATACCATCATTATTATTTTATAAAGCACGTATATATGTAAACCAAATATATGTATGCTTCTCATTGTTGTGTTCCTAAGACACTTCCTCTTTTATGTTCTTAAATTTACGAATCTGCCTCTGAACACCAGCAGAATCAAAACAAGGGCACTTTTAGAAAGCTATCACTTTACAGAAGATTGTTCAAAATATATACCTAACCGCATATATCTGGTCAACTTTATTTTATTAGGATTTTTTTTTTTAAAGTGCTTTCAGAGAGTTTAACTTTTTTTCACAGATTGTAGTGTTTTCAATCTGAGCTGTAACCACAAAAACCACAGGAAGTTGTCTTTGTAACTTTTGTGGTTCCTCAGTTTCCTAATTGGTTGAACATTAAATAATAAGAAAAAAGTGAAACTTCAGTCTCTCAGCCAAAAGTCTTGAGAGTCAACCTTTATTCTTGTTTGCTCTGATTGAGAACCTTCATTCTTCTTACTTGCCTAGAGAGGCAATCTGACTGTATTTTAAAATTCTTTTGTACCTTTTAAGTAGGGAGAGCCCTTTATTTCTGCCAGCAGAAGTTCTCTGGAATTGCCGTTGTAAATTAGTAATGTTTTCAATTTCCTGTTAAGCTATTCCTTTAACAAAATTATACTCCAACAGTGAAAGAACATATTTAAATTTCCAATGCATAAAGTCTGAAAACAGCATCATTGGAGTTAGTCATCTTTCTAAGGAATTTTATGGCTTTACAAAATAAGGATAATGCTCAATGAAATCTTTCATAATAATGATAATAACAATATTTGTTAAGCGCTTACTATTATGCCAAGCACTGTACTAAGTGCTGGGGTAGATTACAGGATAATTAAGTCCTACTTGAGGCTCACAGTCTAAACAGGAGGGAGAACCGGTTTTGAATCCCCATTTTGCAGGACAAGGAACTGAGGCACAGAGAAGTAAAGTGACTTGCCCAAGGTCACACAGCAGGTAACCCAGCCCACACATTTTGCTCTTCTAATGCTAACCTTCTCACTGCACCTCGATCTTGTCTATCTCGTCACCGTCGCCTCGCCCACATCCTGCCTCTGGCCAGGAATGCCCTACTTCCAAATCTGACAGAAAATCTCTCACCCCCTTCAAAGCCTTACAGAAGGCACACCTCCTCCAAGAGGACTTCCCTGACTAAGCCCTCCTATCCTCTTCTCCCACTCCCTTCTGTGTCACTCTGACTTGCTCCCTTTGTTCATCCCCCCTTTCAGCCCCACAGCACTTATGCACATACCTGTAATTTATTTATTCCTATTAATATCTGTCTCCCCATTCAGACTCTAAGCTCTGTGTGGGCAGAGAATCTGTTGATTGTTATATTGTACTCTCCCAAGCACTTAGTACAGTGCTGTGCACACAGTAAGTGATCAATAAATACGACTGAATGAAATACGATTTAGGATTGAATGAAAGGTAAGTGGTGGGGCAGGGATTTGAACCCAGGTCCTCTGATTCCCACACCTGTACTCTTTCAATCAATCAATCAATCATATTTATTGAGCACTTACTGTGTGCAGAGCACTGTACTAAGCCCTTGGGAAGTACAAGTTGGCAACCTATAGAGACAGTCCCTACCCAACAGTGGGCTCACTGGGCTATACTGCTGCTGTGAAATCTTTCACAGATCAAATATAAGAAAAGGAAAATATTTCAACTTTGATAGTTCTAGTTCTATGTGGCATTGATGATTAAATTTAAAGTATGTCATATGAAATGATACAATAATTGTGTGCAATGTTAGCTAGTCTACTCTCTCTTCTAAGTTAGCACCTAATTTTTTTTTATTTAATGCAAGTGTGAAAGTCCAGATCAGCACCCATTAGACTGTATTGCACTCTCCTAAGCACTTAGTACAGTCCTCTGCAGACAGTAAATGCTCAATAAATTCCATAGATTGAGATAATCATATAGAACATTCATAAGGCACAAGGGGAAGGATAAATGGGCAATTTTCTTTTAGGTGTACTTTCATGCTTGATGCTTCCTTTCTGTACTCACTGCATCCTGAGCATTCTCTACTTGAGCTATAGTACAGTGATCTTGTTTGCAAAGGAAAAAAAAAAACAAGCACAGAGTTTCCACTTTAATGGTGAAAATAGATCAAATGTAAGAATGTATAGATCACGTGTCAGATGCCTAAAACATGAAAGAGGAAAGAAAAATACTAGACATGTAAAATAATAAAAATAATTTGCAGCAATAGAAAGGACTAGAGGTAACTGATCAGTCAATCAATGGTATTTATTAAGCACTTGTGTGCAGAGCACTGTACTGAACGCTCGGGACAGCACAATACAAATAGTGTTGGTTGACACATGGAGATTGGAATAGCCAGCTGAAGTGATTTAGAAAAGCTTCATGGGGAAATGGTTTCATGGCACAGTGACTAGTCATTTTAAAGGAAGAAAAGGACTTGTCTTGGCGGGGAAAAAGGAGAGGACACTTGGTATAAGTAATAATTTATTTATTTACTTATAATAATAATAATAATGGCATTTATTAAGTGCTTACTATGTGAAAAGCACTGTTCTAAGCACTGGGGAGGTTACCAGCTGATCAGGTTGTCCCACAGGGGGCTCACAGTCTTAATCCCCATTTTACAGATGAGGAACTGAGGCACAGAGAAGTCAAATGACTTGCCCAAAGTCACACAGCTGACAAGTGGCGGAGCCGGGATTCAATGCACGATACTTATGTGCATTGATGCCTGTCTCTCCCTCTAAACTGTGAGCTCACTGTGGGCAGGGAATATGTCTGTCATTGTTTTGTAATAAGTGCTTAGGACAGCGCTTTGCTCACAGTAAGCGCTCAATAAATACGACTGGATGAATGAATAATGGCATGTGAAATGTTGTGGAGGTGGGAGAGTCATGTGCAAGTGATTGTAACATAGCAGAGAACGGGAGTAGGCGAGAAGCAGACAGGCCAATTAGGTAGGAGGGAAACTGCTGATGGAGCAGCCTTGGGGGACACGGAAAGGAGTTTTAATTTCTGTCAATCATTCACATTTCTTGAACGTCTACTATGCACAGAGCACCGTACTAAGCGCTTGGGAGATTACATTCCAACAGAGTTGGTAGACAATCCCCTGCCCACAAAGAGTTTGATGGGTTTCTATACCACAAAATTAACTGGCCTGGCTATGCTCCAGGAGAGACAAATCAGTGGCATTTATTGAAGGGTGGCTCACAGTATGCGGTCAATGAATACGATTGATTGATTGATATCTACCTCAGCACTTTTTTTTTAATGACATTTATTAAGCGCTTACTATGTGCAGAGCACTGTTCTTAGCGCTGGGGAATTTACAAGGTGATCAGGTTGTCCCCTGTGGGGCTCACAGTGTTAATCCCCATTTTACAGATGAGGTAACTGAGGCCCAGAGAAGTTAAGTGACTTGCCCAAAGTCACACAGCTGACGAGTGGTGGAGCCGGGATTTGAACCCATGACCTCTGACTCCAAAGCCCAGGCTCTTTCCACTGACCCACGCTGCTTGTCACTTAGTACAGTGCCTGTCACATATTTTGCTATTCTATTTATTTTGTTAATGTGGTGCATCTAGCTTTATTTCTATTGGTTCTGATGACTTGACACCTGTCCACATGTTTTGTTTTATGGTCTGTCTCCCCCTTCTAGACTGTGAGCCCGTTGTTGGGCAGGGGCCATCTCTATATGTTGCCAAATTGTTCTTCCCAAGTGCTTAGTACAGTGCTCTGCACACAGTAAGCGCTCAATAAACACGATTGAATGAATAGTAAACGCTTAACAAATACCATTTAATAAAAACTAGAGGAGTGAGTTTAAGTAGCAGGCAAGTCGTGTTTCGGACCAGGGCGGCTTACACGCCTCCTCGGGGCAGTCTCGAAAGACACGCCGGGGAAACCCACAGTATCTCTGCTCAGCTGCTGGTGGTTAGCTCCTACTCCTGCTTCTGTTCAATCGAGGGTTTCCTCAAGGAGCTCTCTGACTAGGAGCGCTCAATAAATTCGATTGATTGATTGATTGATTGATTGACTAGTGCATTAGACTCGACTTGGCATTCAGGGGGCCTGGGTGAAAATGTGTTTGGGGTGAGTGGCTGTGTCTGGGTAACTGTAGATCATCATCATCAATCGTATTTATTGAGCGCTTACTATGTGCAGAGCACTGTACTAAGCGCTTGGGAAGTACAAATTGGCAACAGATAGATGGCAACATGTAGATGAGTCCACATGAGTGGGTACAGTTTGGGGAAGATAGATACGGGTACTTGTAAGTGTGTATATGCGTTTTAGGTGGCTGTGGGTATGGCTGTTGATGCCCTTTCCTGCTTTTTAACTCCGCCCTTCTTGTCTCTTCTCTGGAATAATAATAGCAATAATAATACTGATTATTATTCCCTTCCCCACAGCACCTTCCCCACAGCACCTGTATATATGTATATATGTTTGTACATATTTGTTACTCTATTTATTTATTTTACTTGTACATATCTATTCTATTTATTTTATTTTGTTAGTATGTTTGGTTTTGTTCTCTGTCTCCCCTTTTTAGACTGTGAGCCCACTGTTGGGTAGGGACTGTCTCTATGTGTTACCAACTTGTACTTCCCAAGCGCTTAGTACAGTGCTCTGCACACAGTAAGCGCTCAATAAATATGATTGATGATGATGATGATGATAATGATGGCATTTATTAAGCGCTTACTATGTGCAAAGCACTGTTCTAAGCACTGGGAAGGGTACAAGGTGATCAAGTTGTCCCACGGAGGGCTCACAGTCAATCCCCATTTTACAGTTGAGGTAACTGAGGCCCAGAGAAGTTAAGTGACTTTCCCAAAGTCACACAGCTGACAATTGGCAGAGTCAGGATTTGAACCCATGACCTCTGACTCCACAGCCCGGGCTCGATCCACTGAGCCACGCTGCTTCTCCTGGAAGTTCTACTCAGCTTCAGAAATATCTGAAATATAGGATGGAGCATGGCTTAGTGGATAGAGCACGGGCCTGGGAATCAGAAGGACCTAGTTTCTAATCCCGGCTCCACCACAGGACTGCTGTGCGACCTTGGGCAAGCCACTTCATTTCTCTGTGCCTCAGTTACCTCATCTGTAAAACGGAGATAAGAGTTTGAGCCCCATGAGGGACAGGGACTGTGTTGAACATGATTAACATATCCACCCCACCGCTTAGAAAAGTGCTTGGCATTCATTCATTCAATTGTATTTATTGAGTGCTTACTGTGTGCAATTGAGTGCTTACTGTGTGCAAAGCACTGTACTAAGCACTTGACACAAAATAAGTGCTTAACAAGTAATAATAATAATAATGGCATTTGTTAAGTGCTTACTGTGTGCAAAGCACTGTTCTAAGCGATGACGAGGTTATAAGGTGATGACATTGTCCCACGGGGGGCTCACAGTCTTAATCCACATTTTACAGATGAGGAAATGAAGTACTATCATTATTATTATTATTACTATTATTATAGTAATAATAGTAAGTATCAGTTATTATACTTATACTTAATAATACTTAGTATTATTATTAATATTAAATATCCGGTGATAGTACTGATGACAACAATAATAATAATGATAATAATAGTCAATTAAGCTATAGTAATGGGAAAATCTGGAGGAGGACAGGTTTTAGGTGGGAAGATCAATCAATAGTATTTACTGAGCACTTTAAGTGTGCAGAGCACTGTACAAAACACTTGGGAAAATACAATAAAACAGAGTTCATAGACATGATTCTTGCCCACAAGGAGCTTAAAGTCTACAGGGGGAGACAGACATTAAAATAGGTAAAATAGTAGAGTATAAGGATATACGCCTAAGTGCTGTGGGGATTAAGGGGTACACAGTGCAGAGTCGACACAGAGGAAAGGAAGGAAGGGGAAACAGTGGCCAAAGATTGTTGCCTACATATGTTAATGCATGCAGCATACATCACTAGCCCACTTTTAGTATGGAATGAAAGATGTTGGCAGGAGGACAACAGAACTCCCTATCTTCCCAACCAAACCCTCTCCTCCCTCTGACTTTTGCGTCACTGTAGACAGCATCATCATGCTCCCCGCCTCACAAGCCTGTAACTGTGGCGTTATCCTCAATCATCTCTCTCTTTCAACCCACATATTCAATCCCTCACCAAATCCTGTTGGTTCAGCCTTCGCAATGTCGCTGAAATCTGCCCTTTCCTCTCCATCCAAATTGCTACCATCTTAATCCAAGTGCTTCTCTGGTCCCACCTTGATTACTGCATCAGCCTCCTTGCTGACCTCCCTGTCTCCTGTCTCTCCCCACTCCAGTCTATACTTCGCTACGTGGATCATTTTTCTATAGAAATGTTCCATCCTTGTTTTCCCCACTCCTCAGGAACCTCCAGTGGCTGCCCATCAACCTCTGCATCAAACAGAAACTCCTTATCATCAGCTTGAAAACACTCAATCACCTTCGCTCCTCTAATGCCAACCTACTCAATGTACGTCGATCTTCCCTATCTCTCCGCCTGCCTCTCTCCCACATCCTGCCTCTGGCCTGGAATGCCCTCCCTCTCCATATGTGACAGATGATCACACCTCCTCCAAGAGGCCTTCACCGACTGGGCCCTCGTTTCCTCTTTCTCCCACTCCCTTCTGCATCACCCTTGACCTTATATTTGCACCCTTTATTCACCTCTCCCAGTAGGAGAAGGAGGAGGAGAAAAAGAGAAAGAGGAGGAGGAGAGAGAGGAGGAGGAGGAGAAAGAAGAGAAAGAGGAGGAGGAGAAAGAAGAGAAAGAGGAGGAGGAGAAAGAAGAGAAGGCCCTACTGAGAGCTCACCTACTCCAGGAGGCCTTCCCAGACTGAGCCCCTTCCTTCCTCTCCCCCTCGTCCCCCTCTCCATCCCCCCCTAATCTTACCTCCTTCCTTTCCCCACAGCACCTGTATATGTTTGTACATATTTATTACTCTATTTATTTATTTATTTATTTTACTTGTACATATCTATTCTATTTATTTTATTTTGTTAGTATGTTTGGTTTTGTTCTCCGTCTCCCCCTTTTAGACTGTGAGCCCACTGTTGGGTAGGGACTGTTTCTATATGTTGCCAACTTGTACTTCCCAAGCGCTTAGTACAGTGCTCTGCACACAGTAAGCGCTCAATAAATACGATTGATGATGATGATGATGAAGAGAAAGAGGAGGAGAGAGGAGGAGGAGAAAGAAGAGGAGGAGGAGGAGGAAAAGGAGTAGGACAATGATAATGAGGAGGGGAGGAAGGGGGTGTGGGCTGGGAACATGTCTATTTATTGTTATACTGTACTCTCTCAAGCACTCAATATACTGCTGTGCACACAGTAAGCACTCAGTAAATACAACTGAATAAATGAATAGTGAATTGAGAGTTTGTGATGTAATAATAATAATTAATAATAATTATGGTATTTAAGCGCTTACTCAGTGGCTCAGTGGAAAGAGCCCGGGCTTGGGAGTCAGAGGTCATGGGTTCTAATCCCGGCTCCACCACTTGTCAGCTGTGTGACTTTGGGCAAGTCACTTCACTTCTCTGGGCCTCAGGACCTCATCTGTAAAATGGGGATTAAGGCTGTGAGTCCCCCGTGGGACAACCTGATCACCCTGTGACCTCCCCAGCGCTTAGAACAGTGCTTTGCACATAGTAAGTGCTTAATAAATGCCATTATTATTATTATTACTTTTCTCTGTGCTTCAGTTACCTCATCTGTAAAATGGGGATTAAGTCTATGAGCCCCACGTGGAACAACCTGATTAACTTGTATCTACCCCAGGGCTTAGAACAGTGCTTGGCACTTAGTAAGCACTTAACAAATACTATCATTATTATTATTATTATTATATGCCAAGCACTGTTCTAAGCACTGGGGTGGATACCAGGTAACTGAGTTGTCCCACGCGGAGCTCACAGTCTTTATCCCCATTTTACAGATAACTGAGGCACAGAGAAGTTAAATGGCTTGCCCAAGGTCACACAACAGACAAGTGGTGGAACCGGGATTAGAGCCCACATCCTCTGACTCCCAAGGCCGGGCTCTTAACACAAAGCCATGCTGCTTCTCATGCCGATGGTAGCCCCAGCTTTCCTATCAATCCTGCTCCTACAGGCCCAATGTTCAACTCATCTCCTTCTCCTCTTCCTCCACTTTCTCTCTTTTTTTATGGCACTGGTTAATAATAATGATAATGATGGTATTTGTTAAGCACTTACTATGTGCAAAGCACTGCTCTAAGCGCTGGGTTAAGGGCTTACTATGTGCCAGGCACTGTACTAAGCACTGGAGTAGATACAAGATAATCAAGTTGGGCACAGTCCACGTCCCACATGGGGTTCAAAGTCTTAATCCCCATTTCCCAGCGTTTAATACATAGTAAGCGCTTAACAAATACCATAATTATTATTACAGGCGAGGCAACTTAAGCACAGAGAAGTTAAGTGACTTGTCCAAGGTCACACAGTAGACGTGTGACAGAGTCAGGCTTGAAGCCCAGGTCCTCTAACTCCCAGACGCCTGCTCTTTCCATCAGACCATTTCCATCTTTCCAGCGCTTAGAACAGTGCTTCACACAAAGTAAACGCTTAACAAATGCCATTATTATTATTATTAGCCCACACTGCTTCCCTTGTTCAGGTATATGACTCACTCCTCCTCCTCCTCCTCTGAAAATTACCCAAGAGGAGTAGGTAAAAGATTGCAGATTTATTAAAATGCAACACTATTCAGGACAATTATTGCTGCATCACTCTAGATGCACTTAGAACAGTGCTTGGCACATAGTAAGTGCTTAACAAATACCATCATTATTATTATTATTATTATACACTTGCCAAAGGCCTAGTGGCCAATATCTTCATGCACTTCATTGGAGAGCTCCAGTAAGCGAGCAGGCTGCTAGAGGAGGCAAAAATACGAAAAAAGAATAGTGCCTACATTCCGATGGTTCCTCCATCTTCTAAGGAAACAAAACCCAGTCCTTTACTTTGGCTACCGGTTGTCAGCTAGGACTTCTTAACCCTTCTAAATCAAAATTCAACATATAGTCCTTTATTTGTGAAAAACAAAGCTGCGAATAGAGTTCAGTTGCAATTCAAAAAAAAAAAATCACAGACAGGAAAAAGTGTGCCCTTAGCTTCATAAAATCAATTTCCCTAGGTAGATCACTGCATGGCATAGCAGTGAGGACAGTGAGGAAAATGTCAGACCCTTGTATCCTCCGGGAGTTTTCAAGGACTACAGTAATTAGAAAGTTAACAGGATTTGAGTTCCTCCAAAGAACTGCATTCTGCGAAGAAACGGCCTTACCATTAATTCTGTAGCGGTCAGCGAGGTGGATTAGAATGGCCCCTAGAAAATATCTAAAGAATGTGTTACCATAAAAGATGGAGGAAAAATCTGCGTACTTGGAAATGTTTTCTTCCTTTGACCAGCCATTTGCAATGTCTTTTTCAAAATTTTTTAAAACTCAAACTAGATTTGTTAAATTCGTTCTTGTAACAGTTGAAGAAAACGAAGATATCTAATCATTCTACATGAGGAGAATTTTATTTGAGGGAAAATATTCTTCAAGTTTACAAGAGATGAATCTGAAAGAGATCTTCATTGCAAAAAGTCTGATTTGACTATGCAAATACAGTGGATCTAAACATTCACATTGCACATCCCAACTTTTAATAATAATAATAATGATGGCATTTATTAAGCGCTTACTATGTGCAAAGCACTGTTCTAAGCACTGGGGAGGTTACAAGGTGATCAGGCTGTCCCACGTGGGGCTCACAGTCTTAATCCCCATATTACATATGAGGTAACTGAAGCCCAGAGAAGTTAGGAGACTTGCCCAAAGTCACACAGCTGACAACTGGCGGAGCTGGGATTTGAACCCATGACCTCTGACTCCAAGGCCTTTCACTAGAGTAAAATTGAATCTTTTTTGAGGGGGGTAAGTGCACTCAATAAACAAGCATCTTGTAAGTGTGCCAAGAAATAATTTTTATACTGCTTCAAATTAGCATAATGAGAGTTGCAAAGGCAGGAGTCATAATTACATCGTTAGGAAGATGCAGTGAAGAGAAAGAGGAGCTAAAAGTGGTAATTGTAAAGACTCGGAATACAAACATATTCCTATAAATCCTGGCAGTTGGACTAAAATGGGAGAAATGAGGTTTCTGTGGCGCTGCTCCCTTCTTTTTCAATTTTGCATAAACGTTGCTCGTACATTCTCACTGTGTCGGTCCAAAGAGAAAGGCGGTGTAAAGGAACCCATAGAAAATCATGAGATTCTTCACACTCAATCTTGTGCCTCAAACAACTTCTGCATTGTGGCAACCATTTCACCTATTTGGACAAAGCATTAGAAAATACAACTATAGGCAATAATAATAATGATGGCATTTATTAAGCACTTACTATGTGCAAAGCACTGTTCTAAGCGCTGCGGAGGTTACAAGGTGATCAGGTTGTCCCACGGGGGCTCACAGTCTTCATCCCCATTTTACAGATGAGGTAACTGAGGCCCAGAGAAGTGAAGTGACTTGCCCAAAGTCACACAGCTGACAATTGGAAGAGGTGGAATTTGAACCCATGACCTCTGACTCCAAAACCCGGCTCTTTCCCCTGAGCCACAGTGCTTCTCAGGTAAATTATCTGGAAAGGTTCCTCAGGAATAAATTAGATAATCAGATACTGTTTTTCATCTATAATGTTGTTATTTTTGTCTTGAGTGATTCAAAGTCATTCAGCATTTTGGAGAGATGGATGACGTATTTCCATGTACGATTGGTTTCCACAGGGCAGTCTCATTTCAGCCATAATTTACAATTAATGTTTCTTTTAATAAATGAATAGTGCTGCACAAACTGGGAAAGTTGTTTCAAGGATACCGAGCAATTATAAAAAATATCAAAGTCATTAAAACTGTCTGTGCCGGGGTGTGCGTGTATGTTTTGCAAGGGTGTGGTTTTCCTGTACTTGGATTGTTTATGAAACATTTTTCACAAAGCTAATTCCCTTCTCTAATGTCTTAAACATAACAAATAACTGGTGCCCAAAATAGCATAAAAGAGAAATTATCCCTATATATGCTGCTAGTGTAATACAACAGAAAATTCTGAAAAGGTCAAGCGATTGAAATTAATACCAAAAAATCCCCTTTGGTTTGTAATTCTTTATAAAGAAAAGCTGCTATCAGACCACCTTGAGTCCTGAATACTGAATTACTACTTTACCCAGATTTCTTTCTCTAAATTCTTTCCCATCCTACCTCACTTGGGCATATGTCCCACTATGTTTTCTCCTGTTCCTCCAAAGAGATATTTGAAGGAAGCTTTTAAATCAAGGGCTTTCTCTAAATTCTTTCCCGTCCTACCTCACTTGGGCATATGTCCCACTATGTGTTCTCCTGTTCCTCCAAAGAGGTATTTGAAGGAAGCTTTTAAATCAAGGGCTTTGATGGACAGCAAATATTGCACACTCTGCCTGCTCTCACTGTAGCTTGAGGAAAGCACTGGCAGGCTGATTTAATCAATCAATCAATCAATCAATCGTATTTATTGAGCACTTACTGTGTGCAGAGCACTGTACTAAGCGCTTGGGAAGTACAAGTTGGCAACATATAGGTTCATTGGAATCAATCAAAGGTATTTGTTGCGCACTTACAAGGTGTGAAGCATTGTATTAAGCGCTTGGGAAGAGTACAACAAACACAACAGAGTCAGTCGAAATGCTCCCTGCCCACAAGTCTAATAATAATAATCATTACGGTATTTGTTAAGCACTTTTACTATGTGCCAGGTACTGTTCTAAACACTTGGGTAGACACACGATGATTGGGTTGGACCCAGTCCCTGTCCCACGTGGGGCTCACAGTCTTAATCCCCATTTTACAGATGAGGGAACTGAGGCACAGAGAAGTGAAGTGATTTGCCCAAAGCCACACAGCAGGCAAGTGGCAGAGCTGGCGTTAGAATCATGACCTTCTGTCTCCCAGGCCCACGCTCTATCCATTAGGCCACGGGGAGACATATTCATATAAATGAGCAATTTATACTACATAATTTATAGATACGTACGTAAATTCTGGGATTGAGGGTGGGGTGAATACCAAATTCCTAAAGGTCACAGATTCAAGTGGAAAACACTTGGGTCCCAAAGAACTTCTAAAACAAGGGTTGGCTGAAATGAGTGAGCATCTCAGCTGACAGGGAGACTCGTACCCCTTTCTTCCTCTCCCCCAGGGAACATCAATCCAATCAATTGTATTTATCGGCCTCTTATTAAGAGTTAAGCATTATACTAAGCACTTGCAAGAATTCAAGAAGAGTCTCCTCCCCTCAAGGACTTTAGAATCCAATGACTCACACACCACCCTCCTTCTGAAGGGGAGGTTTACTTATGTACTGTGTCTGTTTATTGTTATATTGTACTTTCCCAAGCGCTTAGTACCGTGCTTTGTGCACAGTAAGCTCTCAATAAATGCGACTGAATGAATGAATGCTTATACCCATCGCTGTAATTAATTTATTTATGTTTATGTCTATCTCCCCCTCTAGACTGCAAATTCACTGTGGGCAGGGAATGTGTCTATTGTTATATTGTACTTAGTAGAGTGCTCTGTGCATAGTAATAATAATGATGATGATGATGATGGCATTTGTTAAGCGCTTATTATGTGCCAAGCACTGTTTCAAGAGCTGGGGTAGATACAAGATTATCAGGTTGTCCCACGTGGGGCTCACAGTCTTAATCCCCATTTTACAGATAACTGCGGCACAGAGAAGTGAAGTGACTTGCCCAAAGTCACACAGCTGACAAACGGCAGAGCCAGGATTAGAACCCATGACCTCTGAATTCCAAGCCCTTGCTCTTTCCACTAAGCCACGCTGCTTCTCTAAAGTGCTCAATAATAATAATAACGGTATTTGTTAAGCGCCTACTATGTGCCAAGCACTGTTCTAGGCGCTGAGGTGGATACAAGGTAATCAGGTTGTCTCACCTGGGGCTCACAGTCTTAATCCCCATTCTACAGATGAGGGAACTGAGGCACAGAGAAGTTATGTGACTTGCCCAAAGTCACACAGCCGACAAACGGCAGAGCCAGGATTAGAACCCATGACCTCTGGCCTCCAAGCCCAAGCTCTTTCCACTGAGCCACGCTGCTTCAATAAATAAGACTGAATGAATGAAGAAATATTTATACACATAGTAATTTTTTAATTTATATTAATGTCTGTCTCCCCCTTTACACTCATTGTGGGCAGGGAATGTGTCTGTTTATTGTTATATTGTAATAATAATGATGGCATTTGTTAAGCACTTACTATGTGCCAAGCACTGTTCTAAGCGCTGGGGGCGGGGGGATACAAGGTGATCAGGTTGTCCCACGTGGTGCTCACAGTCTTAATCCCCATTTTACAGATGAGGGAACTGAGGCTCAGAGAAGTTAAGTGTCTTGCCCAAGGTCACACAGCAGACATGTGGGGGAGCCCGTATTAGAACCCATGACCTCTGACTCCCAAGCTTGGGCTCTTTCCACTGAGCCACGCTGCTTCTTTTGTACTCTCCCAAGCACTTGGAACAGTGCTTTGCATACAGTAAGGATGCAATAAATACAATTGATTGATTAATTGATTGATTGATTGATTGATTGAAGAGACAATAGGACTAAGAATGTCCATGGGCAGGCAGAATCCAAGGCTACCACTCCGGGTGGGTAGTACTGCACCTGTAGTACTGAAATGCAGCATGACCGAGTGGAAATAATAATAATAATGATTGCATTTATTAAGCACTGACTATGTGCAAAGCACTGGGGAGGTTACAAGGTGATCAGGTTGTCCCACGGGGGACTCAAAGTCTTAATCCCCATTTTACAGATGAGGTAACTGAGGCTTGCCCAAAGTCACACAGCTGACAATTGGCGGAGCTGGGATTTGAACCCATGACCTCTGACTCCAAAGCCCGTGCTCTTTCCACTGACCCACACTGCTTCTCTGCTGGAATGAGCATGTGCCTGAGAGACGCAGGACCTGAGTTCTAATCCCAGTTCCTTCACTTGTCTGCTGGGTGACTTTGGGCGAGTCACTTCCCTAGTGTTTAGCACAGTAATTTTTTTTTTAATGGTATCGAAACTCTGGGATAGATACAAAACAATCAGGTTGGACACAATATCCGTCACACATGGGGCTCAGGGTCTAAATTGGAGGAAGTATGATATAATCCCTATTTAACAGATGAGGTAACTGAGGATCAGAGGAGTTAAAACTTGCCCAAGATCACACAGCAGGACATGAGGTGGAGCCAGGATTAGAACCCAGGTCCTCTGACTCCCAGTCCTGGGTTCTTTCCATTAGGCCATGCTGCTTCTCCTCATGTTAAATGTCCCGATAAAAGCCCCAGTAGAGTGGAGCGGTGGAGGACATGAAAAAAGGGAGGAAGTGAAAATCACTGACGCAGAAAGGAAGTAAAAGAGGAAAGAAAGAGGGAAAAAGAGGAACAGGAGAGAGGGAAATAATACGTCATAATAATTGCCTCCACTGCATAATTTTCCCATCCTGATTTTGAGGGGGAATAAAATATAGTTTTAAGAATCACCAAATTGCAAGCAGTGATAGCTGGGATGTGAGGAGAAGGGCGAGAACATGTCAACAAAGCAGTTGAAGGAGTTAATTCATTAAGGCGCCCAGGGGCCAGGGAAGAGGCTCAAAGGAATTCCTCTCCACCTCCGGCCTCTCCCCTCGCCAGTCCATACACCACTCAACTGCCTGGGTATTTTTCTAAAACACTGTTTTTCACATGTTTTTCCCCCACTCCTCAAAATCCTCCATTGATTTCCTATTTCTCTCTGTATCACACAAAAACTCATTCACTTGATCTTTATTGAGCGCTTACTGTGTGCAGAGCACTGTACTAATCAATCAATCAATCAATCATATTTATTGAGCACTTACTGTGTGCAGAGCACTGTACTAAGCGCTTGGGAAGTACAAGTTGGCAACATATAGAGACAGTCCCTACCCAACAGTGGGCTCACTGTCTAGAGGGGGAGACAGAGAACAAAACCAAACATACTAACAAAATAAAATAAATAGAATAGATATGTACAAGTAAAATAGAGTAATAAATATGTACAAACATATATACATATATACAGGTATAATAATAATAATGGTATTTGTTAAGTGCTTACTGTGTGCCGAGCACTGTTCCAAGCGCTGATGATAATAATTACTATGGTATTTGTTAAGCACTTACTATGTACCAGGCACTGTACTAAGCACTGGGGTGGATACAAGAAAACCAGGTGCTTGGCACTGTACTACTGACCATTGGCTCTAAGGCACTCAATCAGCTCCCAATCAATCAATCAATGGCTCCCCTCTATTTATCTTCCCTTCTCTCCAATTTACCAAGATCCTGTGTTCTAACCCCAGTTTTGTCACCAGACTGCTGTGTGACCTTAGGTAAGTCACTTGACTTCTCTGTTCCTCACCTGTAAAATGAGGATTAAAGATTTGTTCTCCCTCCCCTTTAGGCTGGGAGCCCCACGTGAGACAGGGACTCTTCACCCCGATTACTCTGCATCTACCCCACTGCATGCTTTAGTGGATAGAGCACAGGCCTAAAAGTCAGGAGGTCATGGGTTCTAATTCCGGCTCCGCCACTTGTCTGCTGGATGACCTTGGGCAAGTCACTTCACTTTTCTGGGCCTCAGTTACCTCCTCTGTAAAATGGGAATTTAAGACTGTGAACCCCACATGGGACAGGGACTGTGTCCAACCCCATTTGCTTGTATCCACCCCAGCACTTAGTATAGTGCCTGGCACATAGTAAGCGCATAACAAATACCATCATTATTAGTAGTAATCAATCAATCAATCAATCGTATTTATTGAGCGCTTACTATGTGCAGAGCAGTAGTATAGTTCTTGGCATTTAGTATGCCCTTGACAAACCAATCATATTTATTGAGTGTTTACTGTGGGCAGAGCACTTTACTAAATGCTTGGGAGAGTACAATATAACAATAGAACAGAGTTGGTAGACACGTTCCCTGCTGACAGTGAGCTTATGGTCTAGACAAATACCATAATTACTATAATAATAATAATAATGACATTTATTAAGCGCTTACTATGTGCAACCGCTCTTCCCATCTTCAAAGCCCTTTGAAAATCTCATCTCCTCCAGGAGAAAGCTCCTCTCCGAGAAATCACTTATTTTCCTACCTTATTCTCCTCCACCTTCTGCCACTCCAGTCCTTCCAAAGCACCAGGATACTCGACGCCCCCAAACTCAGAGACCACTTAATGTACATTCATAATAATAATAATGGCATTTATTAAGCGCTTACTATGTGCAAAGCACTGTTCTAAGCACTGGGGAGGTTACAAGGTGATTAGTTGTCCCATGGGGGGCTCACAGTCTTAATCCCCATTTTCCAGATGAGGTAACTGAGGCACAGAGAAGTTAAGTGACTTACCCAAAGTCACACAGCTGACAATTGGCAGAGTCAGGATTTGAGCCCATGACCCATTAGAAGTGAAGTGCCTTGCCTGAGGTCACCCAGCAGAGAAGTAGTGGAGCTGGGATTAGAACACATGACCTTCTGATTCCCAGGCCCGTGCTCTAGCCACTAGACCATTGGCCTTACTACAATGCTTTGCACATAGTGAGCACTCAATAAATATGATTGAATGAATTGAATCGTATTTATTGAGCGCTTACTGTGTGCAGAGCACTGTACTAAGCACTGGGAAAGGACAATTTGGCAACAGATAGAGACAATCCCTACCTAATAACAGGCTCACACTCTAGAAGGGGGAGACAGGCAACAAAACAAAACAAGTAGACAGGCATCAGTAGCATCAAACTCTTGAAAATCCGTAACCTTTTCATAATTTCCATGCCCAGCGCACAATTATTTCGCCAAAAGATAAAAAGACTCCAAAGAGGCAGGTGTAATAGAGAAGCAGCGTGGCTCAGGGGAAAGAGCCCGGGCTTTGGAGTCAGAAATCAGGGGTTCAAATCCCCGCTCCACAAATTGTCAGCTGTATGACTTTGGGCATGTCACTTAACTTCTCTGGGCCTCAGTTACCTCATCTGTAAAATGGGGATTCAGACTGTGAGCCCCCCATGGGACAACCTGATCACCCTGTATGTAACCTCCCCAGCGCTTAGAACAGTGCTTTGCACATAGTAAGTGCTTAATAAATACCATTATTATTATTATTATAAGTTAAGAAGACTCAGAGAAGTGAGTTGTCAAGGGGCATGGGAATGAAATGGTGGATCTGCTCTGATAAAGCTCTGCTCTTTCCCCCAGAGACCTGCAGGAAGCTGGCGGACTCAGGAAGGAACATGTTTGGAGGCACATGATACAAGTAAACCAGCATACTACATGTCGAGAAGCAGCAGCACGGCATAATGGATAGACCACGGGCGTGGGAGTCAGAATTCCCAGAATCCTGGGGAATCCCAGCTCCGCCACTTGACTGTTGTATAACCTTGGGCAAGTCACTTCACTTCCCTGGGCCTCAGTTCCCTCATCTGGAAAATGGGGATTGAGATTCTGAGACCCACGTGGGACAGGGACTGTGTCCAACCTGATTAGATTGTATCCACCCCAATGCTTAGCACAGTACCTGGCACCTAGTGAGTGCTTAACGAATTCCACAATTATTATTAGGGTCTCCTTTACTAGAACATCCAAACTTTGGGGGGCAAGCACAAATTGCAGCCCAAGTCCTGCAACAGGCAAAAAGGTCCTGAACTCCGAGCACAGTTTTTGCCTGTTGTTCATGCAAATGAACTCCAGAAAAAAGACAATAATAATAATAATGGTATTTGTTAAGCGCTTACTATGTGCCAAGCACTGCTCTAAGCGCTGGGGTAGATCATCATCATCATCAATCGTATTTATTGAGTGCTTACTGTGTGCAGAGCACTGTACTAAGCGCTTGGGAAGTACAAGTTTGCAACATATAGGGACAGTCCCTACCCAACAGTAATCAGGCTGCCTCACCTGGGGCTCAAAGCCTTAATCCCATTTTACGGACGAGGTAACTGAGGCACAGAGAAGTTACGTGACTTGCCCAAAGTCACACAGCTGACAAACGGCAGAGCCGGGATTAGAACCCACGACCTCTGACTCCCAAGCCCGTGATCTTTCCGGTAAGCCACTAATGCTATTAGTAGTATCTGGAATAGAGGCTTCTTTAAAAGGGCTAAATTGCCACCTTAATGAGATGAACAATTTTTTATTAATAATCTGGGAAAAGGAAAAATTTTTGGACCAGGTTACGTAGAAAAGGCAGATTTATTACTCTATAATTTTTAATTCAAGGTCAAGTAAATAATAGTCCATCAATTGATCATATTTATTGAGCACTTACTGGCACTGTACTCAGTGATTGAGAGGGAACAAATAACAGAGTTGGTGTTCACAATGAGCTCACAGTCTAGAGGAGGAGAAAGACATTAATATAAATGAATAAATTATGGATATGTAGATAAGTGCCATGGGGCCTGGTGGAGAGAGTGGTGAATAAAGGGAGCAAGTCAGCAAGTCAGAAGGGAGTGGGAAAAGAGGAAAGGAGGCCTATTCAGATGCTCCTTTGATAAGGCTTGGAAGATGGGGGAAAGTTATGAAAAGGGAGGGCTTTCCAGGCCAGAGGCAGGACGTGGATGAGAGGTCGGCGGTGAGATAGATGAGATCGAGGTACAGTGAGTAGGGTGGCTTGAGAAGAGCAAAGTGTGGGCTGAGTTGTAGTAGGAGAGTAGTGAGGCGATGTAGGAAGGAGGCAAGGTGTTTTAGTGTTTTAAAGCTGATGGTAAGGAGTTTCTGTTTGAGGTGGAGGTGGATGGGCAACCACTGGAGGTTCTTGAGGAGTGGGGAAACATGGCCTGAACGTGTTTGTAGAAAAACGATCTGGGCAGCAGAGTGAAGCATAGACTAGTGGGGAGAGACAGGCGGCAGGGAAGTCAGCAAAGAGGCTGATACAGTAATCAATGCAGGACAAGATAAATGCTTGGATTAATGTGGTAACAGTTTGGATGCAGGGGAAAGGATGGAATTTAGCAATGTTATGAAGGCTGAACTGACAGGATTTAGTGATGGATTGAATATGTGGGTTGAATGAGAGAGAGGAGTCAAGGATAATGCCAAGGTTATGGGCTTGTGAAACAGGCAGGATGGCGGTGCTATTTACAGTGATGGGAAAGTCAGGATTTGGGTGGGAAGATAAGGAGTTTTGTTTTGGACATGTTAAGTTTGATGTGATGGCAGGACATCCAAGTAGAGATGTCTTGAAGGCAAGAGGAAATGTGAGACTGCAGAAAGGGAGACAGATCAGGGCTGGAGCTGTAGATTTGGGGATCATCTGCAGAGAGGTGGTAGCTGAAGTTAGGGGAGCTAATAACAATAATAATAATAATGGTATTTGTTAAGCACTTACTATGTGCCAAGCATTGTTCTATGGGCTGGAGTAGATACAAGATAACCAGGTTGTCCCATGTGGGGGTCAAAGTCCTAATCCCCATTTTACAGATGAGGTAACTGAGGCCCAGAGGAGTTAAGTGGTTTGCCCAAGGTCACACAGCAGACAAGTGGTGGAGCCGGGATTAGAACTCTTGTCCTTTGACTCCAAAAGCCGTGCTCTTTCCACTAAGCCACGAATGAGTTTTCCAAGGGAAAGGGTGTAGATGGAAAATAAAAAGGGACCCAGAACTGAACCTTGAGGGACATCCACAGCTAGGGGATGGGAAGCGGAAGAGGAGCCCACAAAAGAGGCTGATAATAAGAGGCCAGAGTGATAGATAGGAGGAGAAGCAGGAGAGGACAGTGTCATTGAAGCCAAGTTTAGATAATGTTTCCATAATGTTTCCACCTTTAAGAGGGAAAAAAATATCAACTCCAAATCAGATTGGCCTAGTGGAAAGAGCATGGCCCTGGGAGTCAGAGGACCTGGGTTCTAATACTGGCTCTGCTACTTGTATGCTGTCTTACCTTGGGCAAGTCACTTCTCTTCTCTGGGCTTCAGTTATCTCATCTGTAAAATGGGGATTGAGACTGTGAGCCCCATGTGGGACATGGGCTGTGTCTAACTTGATTAGCTTGTACCCAGTCCAGCGCTTTGTAAAGTGCCTGGCACACAGTAAGCGCTTAACAAATACCACAAAAAAGTTTTGTGGATTCTACCTTACTGCTGAAAAAAGAAACTCGAAATCCTGAATGAAGGTGGCGCATTAGCTGTACAACTCAGCAGCTGATCTGGTTTCCTAAAATGAAATCAATAATTGGCAAAATGAACCCAATAATTAAAATGAACTGAATAAGAACAGGGCAATAAACCCTTAATAGCCGTTAATAAACAATAATTGATGATGATCATCATCATCAATCGTATTTATTGAGCGCTTACTGCATGCAGAGCACTGTACTAAGCGCTTGGGAAGTACAAGTTGGCAACATATAGAGACAGTCCCTACCCAACAGTGGGCTCACAGTCTAAAAGGGGGATAATAGATGATAATAGACTCCGGAACCACGAGGTGATTTCCCAGTTTATTGAGGAGGGCAGGAAAACGATATGAATCAGAGTCATAACCAGCCGGTTTAAAACCCTCTATGTTGCAAGACAGCCCAAGAGTTGGACGAGGATAGCCCATAATGCTTCCGGATCCATTCTGGGCTCAGGTCAGCTGGTTGGCCCTGAAGGGCCTAAGGGGGCCAGGCCCAAACCAAGGTTGGCCACCTCCCCCTACTCTGAGCCCCACACAAGGGGCTACTGAATACTAACAGTGAGGACACTTGCTAAGCGCCTACTATGTTCCAAGCACTGCTGTAGTCACAAGATCATCAGGCTGGACATAGTCTCTGTCCCACATGGGGCTCAGGGTCAAGTACCTTACTGTTGCCAACTTGTACTTCCCAAGCGCTTAGTACAGTGCTCTGCACACAGTAAGCGCTCAATAAATATGACTGATTGATTGATTGACTGAAGGCACATCTCCTCCACGAAGCCTTCCCTAAGCCCTCCTCTCCTCTCACTCCCTTCTATGCTGCTCTTACTTGCTCATTCATTCATTCATTCTTACTTGCTCCTCCCTCCCATCCCCACAGCACATCTGTAGCTATCTTTGTATAGATACATAATTTATTTATTCATATATGTATTTATATGTTTATGTTTATATTTATGTTTATGTTTGTTTATGTTTGTTCATTTATGTTTATGTATATTTATTTATGTTGCCAACTTGTACTTCCCAAGCGCTTAGTACAGTGCTCTGCACATAGTAAGTGCTCAATAAATACGACGATTGATTGATTGATTGATTTATATTTATGCCTGTCTCCCCCACTAGACTGTGAGCTTGTTGTGGGCAGGGATGTGTCTTGTTTGTTGTTATATTGTACTCTCCCTAGCGCTTAGTACAGTACAGTAAGTGCTCGATAAATACAACTGAATGAATGAATGAAAGTAGGAGGGAGGATGGGTACTGAATCCCCCTTTTGGAGCTGGGAAAACTGAGGCCCAGAGATGTGAAGTGACTTGCCTTAGGCCACATGGCGATCAAGTGATCATGATTAGAACCCAGGTCCTCTGACTTCCAGGCCTGTTTTCTTTCTACTAGGCAGTAGGTCAGGAGTCAGTCAGACAGGCAGTCCGTCAGTCAGTGGCAGAAGGCACAGGTTTAACGATGTCATATGTGGCAACTGGCCCACATAGGCAGAAGGGGTCTCAATAATAATCATAACCACAGCAGTAACAGTAATAACAACTGTGGTATTTGTGAAGAGCTTACTATGTGCCAAGCACTGTACTAAGTGCTGGGTAGATAATAATAATAATAATGGTATTTGTTAAGCACTTACTATGTGCCAGGCCCTGTACTAAGAGCTAGGGTGGATCCAAGCAAATCAGACGGGACACAGTCCCTGTCCCACATGGGGCTCTCAGTCTTTATCCCCATTTTATAGTTGAGGGAACTGAGGCCCAGAGAAGTTAAGTGACTTGCCCAAGGTCACATGGCAGACAGGTGGCAGAGCCAGGATTAGAACCCAGGTCCCTCTGACTCCTAGGACACTGATCTAGCCACTTGGCCATGCTGCTTCTTTATTCTCTTCCATAACAGTTCTGTTACAGGGCAGGGGTCACCAATGACAGGCTATAAAATACACCCTCTGCAGTAGCCATGAACCATTCCAGATAATCTAGACTTATATCCACATCAACGATCACCATTTTCTATATGTTGCCAACTTGTACTTCCCAAGCACTTAGTACACTGCTCTGCACACAGTAAGTGCTCAATAAATACGATTGATGATGATGATTTTCTATAATAATAACAATAATAATAACGATGGTATTTGTTAAGCGCTATGTGCCAAGCACTGTTTTAAGCGCTGGGCCATCCAACTCAATCCCACAGTGGGCAGGGAATGTGTTTACCAACTCTGTTATGCTGTACCCTCCCAAGTGCTTTGTCCTGTGCTCCGCCCACAGTAAGCGCTCAAGAAATACAACTGACTGATGACTGAAAAAAAATTATTAGGCTGGAAAACAAAACGATCGTAACTGTGATGCAGATTTTTATTTCATCCAGATGCCTCCCCGATACATGAACCTTACCAAGGGTAATTTACAAAACAAGACGACAGTCAAGTGGGCAGGAGTGGAGCTGCTGTTTCTCACCCCCATGAAAATGACACTGAGGGGAAGAATCCGTTAGCTTTATTTATTCACATTAACGTCGGCATCCCCCTCGAAACTGTAAGCTCGTTACGGGCAGGGACCGTATCTACTAACTCTTGCACTGTACTCTCTCAAGCGCTTAGTACAGTGCTCTGCACATAGTAAGTGCTCGAGACGTACCACTGATTGATTGATTGATCGATTCCAAAAACCTTTTGGAATCTAGTCTGCAAGTCTGGCCTATGCTTTGGAGCTGGGACGGGCCTGGTTGTGGAACCAAAATATTAGCTCTGCTTTTCGGTCACTCTGCTATCAGGCGGTAGCTCTTCAGCCCAGGCTCAACCTTCAGGGGGTTGGTCTCGCTCTCCCCAGGCTCGAAGCCAGAGGTTCCTCTCACCTTTGTTCCCTGGATCTCAGTGGGAATGCTCAGATTCATTCAAACGTATTTATTGAGCGCTTAACTGTGTGCATAGCACTGTACTAAGCTGACCGCCCCCACCTCAGATGGCTGGGGAGCTGCTTGAGGGGCAGGGGGGGATAATGATAACAATAATAATGATGGCATTTATTAAGCGCTTACTATGTGCAAAGCACTGTTCTAAGAGCTGGGGAGGTTACAAAGTGATCAGGTTGTCCCACAGGAGGCTCACAGTCTTAATCCCCATTTTACAGATGAGGTAACTGAGGCCCAGAGAAGTTAAGTGACTTGCCCAAAGTCACACAGCTGACAAGTGGCGGAGCTGGGATTTGAACCCATGACCTCTGACTCCAAAGCCCACGCTCTTTCCATTGAGCCACACTGCTTCCCTGCTTCTCAGGGATGTCAGAGTCTAGAGCTGAACAGGGCTGACACATGGTTGGGCTGCTTCCAAACCAAGTCTGGGAGCCCCTTGTGGGATACGGACTGAGTCCACCCCAATTAGCTTGTATCTACCCCAGCGTATAGAACAGTGCTTGCCACATAGTGAGCACTTAACAAATACCATCACTGTTATTATTACTACTAAGTTACCTTCTCCTGCTGCCATTTAATAACAATAATATTAATAGTAATAATAATAATAATGATGGTATTTGTTGAGTGCTTACTATGTACCAATCTCTGTTCTAAGCGCTGGGGTAGATATAAGGTAATCAGGTTGTCCCACCAGGGGCTCACAGTCTTAATCCCCCTTTTATAGATGAGGTCACTGAGGCACAGAGAAGTTAAGTGACTTGCCCAAAGTCACACAGCTGACAAGTGGCGGAGCTGGGATTAGAACCCACGACCTCTGACTCCCAAGCCCATGCTCCTGCCACTAATCAATCAATCAATCGTATTTATTGAGCGCTTACTGTGTGCAGAGCACTGTACTAAGTGCTTGGGAAGTACAAGTCGGCAATAAGCCACGCTGTGTCTCACTAAGCTAGTGGCATTCGTTAAGCTCTTACTATGCGCCAAGCAATGTACTAAGCGCTGAGGCAGATATCAGATAATCAGGTGGCTCACAGTCAAAATCGGAGGAAGAACAGGTTTTGAAGTCCCCAATTGCCGATGAGGAAACTGAAGCCCAGAGAAGTGACGTGACTTGCCAAAGGTCACAGAGCAGGTACGTGGCGGAGCTGGGATTAGAACCCAGGTCCTCTGACTCATGGGCACGTGGTCTTCCCACTAGACCATGCTGCTTTTCCAGAGCCCTCAGATGGCCCATCCTGGGTCAGAACTGCTTGGAAGCACCTGGGGTAAGTGGCAGAAGACAATGGAGATAGTGAAGCAGACTGAGCCCCTTCCTTCCTCTCCCCCTCGTCCCCCTCTCCATTCCCCCCATTTTACCTCCTTCCCTTCCCCACAGCACCTGTATATATGTTTGTACATATTTATTACTCTATTTATTTATTTATTTTACTTGTACATATCTATTCTATTTATTTTATTTTGTTAGTATGTTTGGTTTTGTTCTCTGTCTCCCCCTTTTAGACTGTGAGCCCACTGTTGGGTAGGGACTGTCTCTATATGTTGCCAACTTGTACTTCCCAAGCACTTAGTACAGTGCTCTGTACATAGTAAGCGCTCAATAAATACGATTGATGATGATGAGGAAGCAGCACAGAGTCACTACCTTCTTTCTTTCCTTTCTCTAATCCCCTTCCTTTCCTCTCTCCTAATCGAGCCTCCTCTCCCAACTCTCCTTTTTACGGTATTTGGTAAGCTGCGGGGTAGATGAAAGGTCATCAGTTTGGACAGAGTTCCACGTCCCACATGGGGCTCGCACTCTTAATCCTCATTTTCCAGTTGAGGTAACTGAGGCAAAGAGAAGTGAGGTGACTTGCCCAAGGTCACGCTGCAGACAAGTGGCAGAGCCGGGACTAGAACCCAGGTCCTTCTGATGCCCAGATCCATGCTCTATTCATTCATTCAATCGTATTTACTGAGCGCTTCCTGTGTGCAGAGCACTGTACCAAGCACTTGGGAAGTACAAGCCACTAGGCCTCTCAATTCTCCCTATTATTTATTTCTCCTCTCTTGATTTTTTTCCCTCCCTCTTCCCCCTCCTCCTTTTCCCCTCCCACTCCCCCTGTTTTTCTTTCCCGCTCAAAGTCTGTTAGATTGTAAGCTCCAGAAAGACTTTGAAGATGGGGAGAGCTGTGGTCTGGCAGATTTGAAGAGGGGAGGGAGTTCCAGACAACATGAAGAGAGTGAAAAAGAGACGGGAGGCGGGAGGCTTGAGCTAGCGAGAAAGTCATCTTGGGAGAACAGAAGAGTGTGAGCTGTGGTGCTGATGTGGGAGAAAAGAAATAGATGAGGGAGAGTGACTTAAGATCGGGGGTAAGGAGTTTCTGCTTGAAGCGAAGATGAATGGCGCTGATGTGGGAGAAAAGAAATAGATGAGGGAGAGTGACTTAAGATCTGAGGTAAAGAGTTTCTGCTTGATGTGAAGAGGAATGGCTAGCTATTGATCTAGATTTCAATTCCTTGGAAAGCAGGGATCGTGTCTATTAGCTCTATCATAAATTACTCTGCACAGGGAAAGCGCTCAATATATACTATTAATTGAGGGATTGACTGATGAGGTGTTGACGTGTCAAAATGCCGTTTCAGAAAAATGATCCAGTCAGCAGACCGAAGTATGGACCGGAGAGGGGGAGAGGCTGGAATCACATTCAAAGCGGAAACTTGACAGCCCTGCAGTTGGGTGTCAAGATTTCAAAAGTCTAATAGGACGCGTCTGTTGTTGTATTGTACTCTCCCAGGCACACAGTAAGTGCTCAATAAATACGATAGAATGGCACTTGAATAAAATAAAACAATTCAGCAAAAGCAAACATCAGACGACTGATATGTTCTTGGTTATGAGGATTAGGAGACAAAGAGGCATTCAGAGGAACCATTTATGAGGGAAGGGAAGGATAATGGACTAGAGGAAAGAGCTCTGGCCTATGAGTCAGAGGACCTGGGTTCTCATCCCAGCTTCATCACGTGTCTGCTGTGTGACTTTAGGTAAGTCATTTAATTTCTCTGTGCCTCAGTTACGACATCTGAAAAATGAGGATTAAATCCTCTTCCCTCCTCCTTAGGCTGTAAACCCCATGTGGGTCATAGACTGTGTCAATCATTCATTCATTCAATCGTATTTATTGAGCGCTTACTGTGTGCAGAGCACTGTACTAAGCGCTTGGGAAGTACAAGTTGGCAACATATAGAGACGGTCCCTACCCAACAGTGGGCTCACAGTCTAGAAGGGGGAGACAGAGAACAAAACAAAACGTATTAACAAAATAAAATAAATAGAATATGTACAAATAAAATGGAGTAATAAATATGTACAAACATATACACAGGTCATTCAGTCAACCAATGGTATTTATTGAGCGCTTACTGTATGCAGAGCACTGTACTAAGCGCTTGGAGATTACAATACTACAGAATTAGCAGATACGTTCCCCACCCATAATGATCTTACCTGATTATCTTGTATCTACTCTAGCACTTAGTACATTGGCTGGCACAGAGTAAGTATTTAGCAAATGCCATAAAAAACTTGTTAAAATTTGTTCTATGACAACGTTTTTCACTATTCCTTACAAATGTCTAAAGTTCTGGAAGACTAGGGCTGGCTTCAGGTGGTATGCAAGGTACCAAACAATCAATGGTATCGATTGAGCTCTTACTGTGTGCAAAGCACTGTACTAAGCACTTGGGAGAACACAATACAACAGGGTCGGTAGAGATGCTCCCTGCCCACAGAGAATTTTCAGTCTAGAGGGTGACAGACATTAAAATAAATTTCAGATAGGGGAAACAGTGAGTATATACAATAACTGTGGTATTTGTTGAGTGCTACTCATGTGCCAAGCACTGTACTAAATGCTAGGGCACAGCTTAGTGGAAAGAGCCTGGGCTTTGGAGTCAGAGGTCATGGGTTCAAATCCAGATTCCGGCCACTTGTCAGCTGTGTGACTTTGGGCAAGTCACTTCACTTCTCCGGGCCTCAATTCCCTCATATGTAAAATGGGGATGAAGCCTGTGAGCCCCCCATGGGACAACCTGATTACCTTATACCCCCACCCCAGCGCTTAGAACAGTGCTTTGCACATAGTAAGCATTTAATAAATGCCATCATCATTATTATTATATATTGGACACAAGTGCCTGTCCCACACTGGGTTCACAGTCTAAGTAGGAGGGAAACAGATATGGAACTCCATTTTACAGATGAGGAAACTGAGGCCCAGAGAAGTCATGTGACTTGCCCAAGGTGACACAGAAGGCAAGTAGAAGGGCTGGGATAATTGATTCTCCATCTAATTGATCTCCATCTAATTGATACTCCATCCCCCCCATCTTACCTCCTTCCCTTCCCCACAGCACCTGTATATATGTATATATGTTTGTACATATTTATTACTCTATTTATTTATTTATTTATTTATTTAACTTGTACCTATCTATTCTATTCATTTTATTTTGTTAGTATGTTTGGTTTTGTTCTCTGTCTCCCCCTTCTAGACTGTGAGCCCACTGTTGGGTAGGGACTGTCTCTATATGTTGCCAACTTGTACTTCCCAAGCATTTAGTACAGTGCTATGCACACAGTAGGCACTCAATAAATATGATTGATTGATTGATTGATTGATTCTCAGGGCCTGTGCTCTTACCAACGTGATTTCCATGTCTCAATATATTAATTTAGGACATTAGTATAACCTATTTCAATCACAAAGCTCATGAAATAGAAATACTTCCCCAAATCTGGAAAATGTTATTTAAAAAATAAGTTATGACCACATAAACCAGCCCATGCTATTAATCGTTCCTTCTAGATCTCTCACTTGAGGCTTGCACTTTAACTAACTGAAAACATAATTATCTCTCAAATTACAGAAATGCCCCCAAAACTAGCTTCTTTCCCTCCAGACAATTGCTAGAGAGCCCACATATCAAATTAAATTTTCTATTTAGTTTGGAACTGCAGACCCTAATCTTTAAGCAAGACTGACTAATCCTGTAGAGTCCCGCTAGCAATCATAATAAAAATGCATAATTGAAACTTTCCTACTTCACTCGCACCCCATGGCAAACACGCTTTTAATTTTTTAGGTTACCTTTTTGAAACCCCAGAGTCACCATTTTGCTTAATGTTATATATCTGTTGTGATCATAAATAGATATTTAAAGATTATTATAATCAGATTATTGGATTTTTCAGGAATTAATCTTGAAGGCCATGCCGTTGCTAATAAACTGTGTGGGGCCGGCCCTGAACTCTAAGGGGAAAAGAACAGGTACATGCTTGCCAACATTTACGCATTAAATAAAGCACTCTCCGAGGAAAAACAGGGTGAGGCTCTTTAATGTTATTAAAATAGAGAAAAATAGAGAGCGATTCAAAGCAGAATGGCTTAGTGGAAAGAGCACCAGCTTGGGAGTCAGAGGTCGTGGGTTCTAATGCCGGCTCCGCCACTTATCAGCTGTGTGGCTTTGGGCAACTCACTTAACTTCTCTGGGCCTCAGTTACCTCATCTGTAAAATGGGGATTAAGACTGTGAGCCCACGTGGGACAACCCGATTACCTTGTATCTACCCCAGGGCTTAGAACAGTGCTTGGCACTTAGTAAGCGCTTAACAAATACTATTATTATTATTATTATTATTATTATTATTATTATTTATATCAATCATGGTAGCAGCGTGGCCTAATGGAAAGAGCACAGGCCTGGCAGTCAGGGGACCTGGGTTCTAATCCTGGTCAGCCACTTGTCTGCCGTGTGGCCACGGGCAAGCCACTTCACTTCTCTGTGCCTCAATTCCCTCAACTGCAAAACGGGGATTAAAACCTTTCTCTCTCTTTCTTAGAGAGTGAACCCCATGTGAGACTTGATGATTTTGTATCTTCCCCAGCACTTAGAACAGAAGCAGTATGCCCTAGTAGAAAGAGCTTGAGCCCCCGAGGACCTGGGTTCTAATCCTGGCACCGATACATATGTCTGTTGTGTGACCTTGGGCAAGTCACTTCGCTTCTCTGGGCCTCAGCTACCTCACCAGTAAAATGGGGATTAAGACTTGAGCCTGGACACAGTCCATCCTGATTATCTTGAGTCAACCCTAGCATTTAGTACGGTGTCTGGAACACAGTAAGCGCTTAACAAATACAATTAAAGCAGGGATTGTGTCTACCAACTCTGTTGACTCTCCCAAGCACTTAGTACAGTGCTCTGCACACAGTAAGCACTCAAGAAATACTCCTGAATAGTTGGCTTGATTAAAAAAAAACCTTCTGATGCTGCATTGTCTACTTTCCCTTCTTTCAAGGACAGTTCTCTCTTTTTTTAAAAAAAAAAACCATCACTGGCAGCTTCTCATGTGCTGTAAAACAAGAACACAACGAACCAGGGCAGCCAGTTGTCTAAACAAATAACAAGCATTAATTGAAACATCAATTCTCAGTTATTTTTAAATGTTAGGAAGTAGAGGGAAGACAAATGTAAAATACGTTCCCTTGGTAGCTCAAACTTTGTCAGAGGGGCTGAGCGAGAGCGAAATGTTCAGTTTGTAAAAGCTAATGGGGCCCAGCTGCAGTACCTGTAAAAACTAAATGCTTCTATCCACTCCAGAGCTTAGTAGAGGGCCCGGCACATAGTAAACACTTAACAAATACCATTATTCTTGTTATTATATGAAGTCCAAACATGGTCTTAAAAAAGTCACACTCATTTGAGGGAAATGACTGCTTAAAAATTCACAAAATTAACTTGTTTCAGACCATGTTAAAAAGCACTAGTAGGTTTTGAAAAGCGTCACCTGAAGACTTGAATAACACTTTTCTGTAGGTTGGCTCCTTGACAAGAAAATAAAGGGATGTTACATTACAATAGAAAATTCACCAAGACAACAACAATTCTTCCTGTCCCACCAGATGGTCATTGTTGTTTTCAGTGGCCATGCCATTAGAATCATACAAGCCATTTGCTCATATCCACCCAAGCGTTTAATACAGCGCCCGGAACATAGTAAGTGCTTAACAAATACCACAATTAATATTATTATTATACAAAAACTGATATGGTGCGGGTCCTTTCAGGCAGTTCACAACATACCGTGCAAGAATAAAAGATCACGTTTTATTTGTCCTGATATCTCCAGAGGAAATCATGTATTCATTTGGAAAGAGCATAACTTGTTTTAATAAGTTAAATATGCAATCTTTACAGCTAGAGATCACATAGTTCCAGCAAATAAAGAACAAGTCAGTATCCAGGACACTGAAAAATCGCTCCCTTCCGAGTAGTATAATCTATATTCAAAACAATGAAGCTCTCAATCACCAGTCATGAACAGAGACCACTAATTGCTCCGCATTTTTGGTTTTACTACAATAGTCAGGGATGTTTCTCCCATAGGAAAGCAAAGGAAACTTCTTATTAATGAAGGTGAAAAGCACCCGAGGAAGAAAGTCCTTAAAAATTGTTACCAGCAACTGTAGAAGAGCCATCACCTAAGTCAGGAAAAGATAAATCATCATCAATGTACTTACTTCAGGGCATAGAACAGTGTTTGACACCTAGTAAGCGCTTAACAAATACCAGAAAAAATGGTATTTACTGAGCGCTTACCATGTGCAGAGCAATGCACAAAGCACTTGGAAGGATAGAATACAACCATAGTTGTATTAAGAAGCACATAGCCTAGTGGATAGAGTACGGACCTGGGAATCAGAAGGACCCGGGTTCTAATCCTGGCTCCGCCACTTGTCTGCTTGTGCAACCGTGGGCAAGTCATTTCACTTCTCTGGGCCTCAGTTACCTCATCTGTGAAATGGGAATTAAGACTGTGAGCCCCATGCGGAATATCAACTGCAGCCAACCTGATTACCTTGGCTAGATCGTGAGAACATCCTAAATATTGAATATTGAAGCTTGAATATCGTGAGAAGCAGCTTGGCTTGATGGAAAGAGCCCGGGTTCGGGAGTCAGAGGACGTGGGTTCTAACCCTGACACCGCTGCCTGCCTGCCGTGTGACCGTGGGCAAACCGCTTAACTTCTCTGTGCCTCAGTTACCTCGTCTGTAAAATGGGGATTCAGACTGTGAGTCCCACGAGGCACAGCCTGATTATCTACACCTGCTTGTACCTACCCCAGCGCTTAGAACAGTGCTTGGCACATAGTAAGCGCTTAATAAATACCATCATTATTATAATTATTATCTTGTATCCACCTCCGTGCTTATATGTTTGTACATATTTATTACTCTATTTATTTATTTTACTTGTACATATCTATTCTATTTATTTTATTTTGTTAGTACGTTTGGTTTTGTTCTGTCTCCCCCTTTTAGACTGTGAGCCCACTGTTGGGTAGGGACTGTCTCTATATGTTGCCAATTTGTACTTCCCAAGTGCTTAGTACAGTGCTCTGCACACAGTAAGTGCTCAATAAATACGATTGATGATGATGATGGTACATACTAAGCGCTTAACAAATACCATAAAAAAAAGGGTTGACAGACATTTCCTGCCCACAATGAGCTTCCAGTCTAGAGGAAGGGGCCTGTTGTTGTTTTTGAGTCATATCCAAAGAGCTGCTCAAAGCACCTCAGTTTTGATCTCTAGGAACAACGTTAGTGAGGAATGTCACCTGTTTCCCCGAGTGTCCCTCACACCCGGGGATAAACCTGAAAGTTGACAAATTCAGGATTTTTTCTTGTAGAAAAAAATCTCTGACATAATGCAAATAAACCAAACCGTGTATGATCAGACCAAGCACCATAAATGCAAATGTCAAAACATGGAATTTACCCCCCTCTATGACGTCTGTGTACCAAAGGTAAGACTGGTTTCCTCAACTTCACAGGGCACTGAAATGAGCGCATTGTAGAAGATAAGTGCTCTTATATAATATAAACGTAAATCGTCCAACTAGTTCACCCTTTTTTTTCTAATGGCATTTGCTAAGCGCTTACTACGTGCCAGGCACCGTACATGGGTTTGGGAGGCAGAAGGTCATGTGTTCCAATCCCAGTTCCACTGCTTGTCTGCTGGTTGACCTCGGGCAAGTCACTTCATTTCTCCGGGCCTCAGCAACTTCATCTGTAAAATGGGGATTGAAACTGCAAACCCCACGTGGGACAGGGATTGTGTCCAATCCAATTTGCTTGTATCCAGCCTAGGGCTTAATACAGTGCCTGGTACAAACTAAGCACTTAACAAATACCATTATTATTATTATTATTATTATTATTATTATTATTACAAACGAATCAGGTTCATCCCCATTTTACAGCTGAGGTCACTGAGGCCCAGAAAAGTTAAGTGACTTGCCCAAGGTCTCACAGCAGACAAGTGGCAGAGCCGGGATGAGAACCCAGGTCCTTTGACTGTCAGGCCTGTGATTTTTCCACTAGATCACGCTGCTTTTAAGAGCCTGCTTTCCTCCATCTCTTCTTCTCTCGGTTCTAGTCTACTTTTAACTGCCGTGAGCCCACTGTTGGGTAGCGACTGTCTTTATATGTTGCCAACCTGTACTTCCCAAGCGCTTAGTACAGTGCTCTGCACACAGTAAGCGCTCAATAAATATGATTGATGATGATGATAGAAGCACTGGACGTGCTGAGATCAAATGCTTACTATTTTATGATTTTTGAACTGCGCATCTTATAGAGAAGCAGCGAGGCTCAGTGGAAAGAGCACGGGCCTTGGAGTCAGAGGTCATGGGTTCAAATCCCGGCTCCGCTGCTTGTCAGCTGTGTGACTTTGGGCAAGTCACTTAACTTCTCTGTGCCTCAGTTACCTCCTCTGTAAAATGGGGATGAAGACTGTGAGCCCCACGTGGGACAACCTGATCACCTTGTAACCTCCCCAGTGCTTAGAACGGTGCTTCGCACATAGTAAGCGCTTAATAAATGTCATCCTTATTATTATTATTATTATTCTTCATTCATTCATTCAATCGTATTTATTGAGCGTTTACTGTGTGCAGAGCACTGTACTAAGCGCTTGGGAAGTACAAGTCGGCAACATCTAGAGACGGTCCCTACCCAACAGCGGGCTCAGAGTCTAGAAGGGAATTTATTATTCCAATTAATAAATTATAAATATATTTATATTATATTTATATTATAAATTATAAATAAATTTATAAATCCCCCTCGTCCCCCTCTTCATCCCCCCATCTTACCTCCTTCCCTTCCCCACAGCACCTGTATATATGTATATATGTTTGTACATATTTGTTACTCTATTTTACTTGTACATATCTATTCTATTTATTTTATTTTGTTAGTATGATTGGTTTTGTTCTCTGTCTCCCCCTTTTAGACTGTGAGCCCACTGTTGGGTAGGGACTGTCTCTGTATGTTGCCAACTTGTACTTCCCAAGCACTTAGTACAGGGCTCTGCACACAGTAAGCGCTCAATAAATACGATTGATGATGATGATGATGATGAAATAAGTAAATAATGATAATAATAATTATTATTGCTCAGCCCCCAGATAATACCAATTATGGTATTCGTTAAGCGGTTACTACATGCCAGACACTGTACTAAGCGCTGGGATGGTTACAAGCCTGTCCCACACAGGGCTCATATTCTTCATTCCCATTTTACAGATGAGGTAACTGAAGCACTGAGAAGTGAAGTGGTTTACCCAAGGCCTCGCAGCCGGCAAGTGGCGGGGCCGGGATTAGAACACATGACCTTCTGACTACCAGGCTTGTGCTTTATCCACTCTGTCATGCTGCTTCTCTGTACACACATCACAGAGAAGAGAATTATACCTAGATTATGGATCAGTCGATTAGCCTTAGAAAGCTTCAGGATGCTACGAGAACACCCCATAAAAAATATATTGGGCGCCACAAAACCATCCTGGCACTGTGTGCTGGGAACTGTTCAGAATAAGTCAAACTGACATTCAACGTCGCAGATAAACAAGGCCGTATACATCGCTTTCAATAAAAGAGTTATTTACAAAATGACTGCTCAGCTTCCACGATGGTAATTTGGGAATAACCAGTTAAAAACAATGGGTCTTTCTGATTTTTTTTCTTTAATCTTAAAACTCCAGATGTTCATGAGTTCACTTTTTCCAGAGATCTTGGCAACGCAATGCAAATATTTCAGGTGGGATCAGTATTTCTGGCAAAGTAGATAGGCTCTTCAGTTGGGCACATTCCAGCCCAGATGTGCGTTTGACTTTGAATTCGTGGAACAAAAGTGATAGTCCACTTAAATTTTCCTGGTAGGTCTTTGAAGGATTTCAGAACTGCTTTGAAGATCTGAACCCCTAGGAGTTCTGAAATCGGACCGTGTCTGACATCATTAATATCATGAGAACCAGTTATCGATTGTGGAGAAAGAGGGAAAAATCAAACGACGGGTGGGGAGGAGGAAAAGGAGGAGCCAGAAGAGCAGGGAACAAGTAAAGAAGGGGGAGTGGGAAGAATGCAGTGTGCAGTGGGTAAAAGGAAAAGTTTTTAAGACAAAAAAATTAAAAATCAATCAATCAATAGAATAGAATAGAATAGAATAGAATAGAATTAGAGAAGCAGCGTAGCTCAGTGGCAAGAGCCCGGGCTTTGGAGTCAGAGGTCAGGGGTTCAAATCCCGGCTCCGCCAATTGTCAGCTGTGTGATTTTGGGCAAGTCACTTAACTTCTCTGTGCCTCAGTTCCCTTATCTGTAAAATGGGGATTAAAACTGTGAGCCGCCCCGTGGGACAACCTGATCACCTTGTATCCCCCCAGCACTTAGAACAGTGCTTTGCACATAGTAAGAGCTTAACAAATACCATTATTAGAATTTATTGAACATTTATTGTGAACAGAGTACTTTACTAAGCGCTTGGGAAAATACAATACAGCAGAATTGGTAGACTATAAATTCACCGTGGGCTGGGAACATGTCAGCTAACTCTGTTGTATTCTCCCAAGGACTTAGGACAGTGCTCTGAGCATAGTAAGCGCTCAATAAATACCACTAATTGTTAGGCACGTTGCCCTGCTCACAACTAGCTTACAGTAATATAAATAAAATAGACAATAATATAAATAACTTACCATCATCATCATCATCATCAATTGTATTTATTGAGCGCTTACTATGTGCAGAGCACTGTACTAAGCGCTTGGGAAGTACAAATTGGCAACATATAGAGACAGTCCCTACCCAACAGTGGGCTCACAGTCTAAAAGGGGGAGACAGAGAACAAAACCAAACATACTAACAAAATAAAATAAATAGAATAGATATGTACAAATAAAATAAATAAATAAATAGAGTAATAAATATGTACAAACATATATACATATATACAGGTGCTGTGGGGAAGGGAAGGAGGTAAGATGGGGGGGATGGAGAAGGGGACGAGGGGGAGAGGAAGGAAGGGACTCAGTCTGGGAAGGCCTCCTATATACATATCTATAAACTTATAGAATTTATAGATATGTATATAAATGCTGCCCTCTTAGGATGGCACCTGGAGAGCCTCCAGTCCTCTACCAGTCTCGGCTACAGGAGGGAGAGTCAAGCAGAGGCCTACCCATTCCATTTCTAGCTTGGGCAGTGGCCCGTGAGTGGAAGGCCATCTGATACAAGTCAAAATTCACCTGTGCTGGGCAGCAGCGGCATGGGAGAAGTCGAAGGCTCAAGTTTACTGCATGAAAAGAGGCAATGGTAAACCACTTTGGTATTTTGACCAAGCAAACTGTATGGATCCACTACCAGAACGAATGCAGATGGAGGTGGTGGGGCGTTCTGGGAGAGATGTGCCCGTGGCGTCACTATGGGTCGGGAATAACTCGACAGCACAAGACACGACATAAGTGCTGTGAGGCTGAGGGTGGGGTGAACACCAAATGCCCACAGGTCACAATCAATCAATCCATCAATCAATCGTATTTATTGAGCGTTTACTGTGTGCAGAGCACTGTACTAAGCGCTTGGGAAGTACAAGTTGGCAACATCTAGAGACAGTCCCTACCCAACAGTGGGCTCACAGTCTAAAAGGGGTAGACAGAGAACAAAACCAAACATACTAAGAAAATAAAATAAAAAGAATAGATATGTACAAGTAAAATAAATAAATAGAGTAATAAATATGTACATACATATATACAGGTGCTGTGGGGAAGGGAAGGAGGTAAGATGGGGGGATGGAGAGGGGGGCGAGGGGGAGAGGAAGGAAGATCCAAGCACACAGACAAAGGCATACTTTACATTTTATACTCCATTCTGCACCATTCATTCATTCAATCTCATTTACTGAGCACTTACTGTGTGCAGAGCACTGTACTAACCGCTTGGGAGAATACAACAATAAACAGACACATTTCTTGCCCACAGTGAGCTTACATTAATCGCCAAACTTGAAAATCTTAAGACTTCAGGTGAAGAAATGCTTGAATTGCAAAGAATTGAGTTTAAGACATTGAATTTAGCCAAGAGAAATGAGAAATGGTAAAGATCCCTTAACTGTAAGAATGGTCAAGCACTAAACCAGGGTACTGAGAAGCAGCATGGCTCAGTGGAAAGAGCACGGGCTTTGCAGTCAGAGGTCATGGGTTTGAATCCCGACTCTGCCACATGTCTGCTGTGTGACCTTGGGCAAGTCACTTAACTTCTCTGAGCCTCAGTTACCTCATCTGTAAAATGGGGATTAAGACTGTGAGCCCCATGTGGGACAACCTGATCACCTTGTATCCCCCCCAGTGCTTAGAACAGTGCTCTGCATATAGTAAGCGCTTAACAAATGTCACTATTATTATTATTTGAAGCCGCATGGCTTAGTAGATAGAGCACGGGCCTGGGAATCAGAAGGACCTGGGTTCTAATTCCGGCTCTGCCACATGTCTGCTGGGTGACCTTGGGCAAGTCACTTATCTTCTCTGTGCCTCAGTTACCTCATCTCTAAAATGGGGATAAGAGTGTGAGCCCCATGTGGGACAGGGACCGTATCCAACCTGATTAACCCAAGTGCGTAAAACAGTGCTTGGCACATAGTAAGAGTTTAACAAGAACAAGAGTAAAACAAGAGTTTTACAGAGAAGCGGCGTGGCTCAGTGGAGAAGAGCACGGACTTTGGAGTCAGAGGTCATGGGTTCAAACCCCGGCTCCGCCAATTGTCAGCTGTGTGACTTTGGGCAAGTCACTTCACTTCTCTGTGCCTCAGTTACCTCATCTGTAAAATGGGGATTGAGACTGTGAGCCCCATGTGGGACAACCTGATCACCTTGTAACCTACCCAGCGCTTAGAACAGTGCTTTGCACATAGTAAACGCTTAATAAATGCCGTAATTATTATTATTAAGAACCATTATTATTATTATTATTTAAAAGAAAAAAATAGGTAGACAGTCATTTGGCTAGGCATTTTTGTTGTCGTTGTTTAATCCCTCTTGAAGGCTCTAAAATCTCCTAGGGCTAGTTGGTTTCTTGAGGCCCCCTTCAGTCCTGTGATTTACGACTTTAATGTCCATCAGAAATCTGAGAGTTTACATGTGGCCCAATATTCTGGGTTGGAAATCTGTTGGTGAGTTTTCAACTGATAAGCAATCTCAAACAAGATCAGGGAACAATGCAAGGACAACATCAGATGCATGTTTTCTTTGTTTTAGTCACTTCCCTTTGGCGGGGGCAAGAATCGGCGTATCAGCATTTGCTGAGGGATACAAAAGCGACCCTGGAAAATGCCATCCTGCTATTAACAAAGTGCAGAGATTTCAAGCACAGTTCATGGGGAATGAACCGTGTGATCCTCACAAATGTTAACGTGAGTTCTGTGCTTGATTTTTTTCTTCACCTTTTGGCAAAATTTACCCTGGAGTCTACTGCCATCCCAAGAATAAAATCTAACCTAAAATCAGACGTGAATCTTGTTTTCACCTCACTGTACCCACATAGGGAAAACTCTCTCTACAGTTTAACATTAACTGGCGGAGACCCAGGACCAACGCAGGCAACTGGGCGTCCTCAGGCAAGCCGGATTTCCACGGTCCCGGTCGGAAGTGGGAGGAAAGAGATGTTTAAAAAGCAGGACTACCCGCCACTCCTTCCCAGAGAGGACTTTGGAGACTAACCCAACCCAGGCCAAACGCTTAGTACAGTCCTCTGCACACTGCAAGCACTCAATAAGTATCACTGACTTTATAAAAAATTATTATTATTATTGTTATTATTAGTATCATCTAGGCTGTAAACTCATTGTGGGCAGGGAACTCTCCCAAGCACTTAGTACAGTGCCTAGCACAAAGTAAGTGCTCAATAAATATGACTAAGGGATTGTAGTAATAACAATTGTGATATTTGTATTAATCAATCGTATTTATTGAGCGCTTACTGTGTGCAGAGCACTGTACTAAGCGCTTGGGAAGTACAAGTTGGCAACATATAGAGACAGTCCCTACCCAACAGTGGGCTCACAGTCTAGAAGGGGGGAACAGAGAACAAAACCAAACATATTAACAAAATAAAATAAATAGAATAGATATGTACAAGTAAAATAGAGTAATAAATATGTACAAACATATATACATATATACAGGTAATAATAATAATAATTGTGGTATTTGTTAAGCACTTACTGTGTGTCAGGCACTGTACTAAGCACTGGGGTGGAGACAAGCAAATTGGGTTGGATACAGTCCCTTATCCCACTTGGGGCTCACAGTCTCAGTCCCCATTTTGCAGATGAGGTAACTGAGGCACAGAGAAGTGAAGTGACTTGGCCAAGGTCACAAAGCAGACAGGTGGTGAGCTGACATTAGAACTCATGACCTTCTGATTCCCAGGCCTGTGCTCTATCCACTATTTCATGTTCCTTCAGTGCTTAGTATATGCAAGGCACTGTGCTAAGTGCTGGGGTAGATATAAGACACAGTCTTCTGGACTGTGAGCCCATTGTTGGGCAGGGACTGTCTCTATCTGTGGCCAAATTGTACATTCCAAGCGCTTAGTACAGTGCTCTGCACACAGTAAGCGCTCAATAAATACGAATGAATGAGTGAATACAAGGAAATTGTTCCTGTCCACATAGGGCTCGCATTCTTAATACCCATTTTTCAGATGATGTAACTTAGGAACAGAGAAGTGAAGCGACTTGGCCAAGACAGCAGACAAGTGGTGGAGCAGGGATTCGAACTCAGATCCCTATGATTCCCAGGCCCATACTCTATCCACTAAGCCGCAACACTTTTCAATTGATTGATTAAAAGGGTGGATTGCTACAGCAATAGTAATAAAAATTGCAGTAGTTACTAAGTATCTACAATGCATCAAGTACTGTACTAAGCGCTAGGATAGTTACAATAGAGGCAGATTGGCCATAGTCGCTGTGGAAAGAGCACAAGCTTTGGAGTCAGAGGTCAGGGGTTCAAATTCCAGCTCCGCCAATTGTCGGCTGTGTGACTTTGGGCAAGTCACTTAACTTGTCTGTGCCTCAGTTCCCTCATCTGCAAAATGGGGATTAAGACTGTGAGCCCCCTGTGGGACAACCTGATCACCTTGTAATCTCCCCAGTGCTTAGAACAGCACATAGTAAGCGCTTAATAAATGCCATCATTATTATTATTATTATTATAGTGGGGGAGAGCAGTTATTGAATCTTCATTTTATAGATGAGGAAAAACCGAGGCACAGAGAAATGAAGTGACTTGACCAAGGTCACCCAGCAGGCAAGTGGCAGGGGAGGTGCCTCAGTTCCCTCATCTGCAAAATGGGGATTAAGACTGTGAGCCCCCTGTGGGACAACCTGATCACTTTGTAATTTCCCCAGTGCTTAGAATAGCACATAGTAAGTGCTTAATAAATGCCATCATCATTATTATTATTATAATGGGGGAGAACAGTTATTGAATCTTCATTTTATAGATGAGGAAAAACCGAGGCACAGAGAAATGAAATGACTTGCACAAGGTCACCCAGCAGGCAAGTGGCAGGGGAGGTGCCTCAGTTCCCTCATCTGTAAAATGGTGATTAAGACTGTGAGTCCCAAGTGGGACAACCTTTTATTCATTCATTCATTCATTCAATCATATTTACTGAGCGCTTACTGTGTGCACAGCACTGTACTAAGCGCTTGGGTAGTACAAGTTGGCAACATATAGAGACGGTCCCTACCCAACAGTGGGCTCACAGTCTAGAAGGGGGAGACAGAGAACAAAACATATTAACAAAATAAAACAATTAGAATAAATATGTACAAATAAAATAAATGAATAGAGTAATAAATACGTACTGATCACCTGATCACCTTGTATCTATCCCAGTGCTTGGCACATAGTAAGCACTGAAAAAATACCATCATCATCATAAGAACCCAGGTCCTCTAATTCTGGGTTGGTGCTCATTCCACATTGTTTCTCTGGAGCAGCAGTTGGCTCCACTAATTAATCCTCCTTCCTTTTGCCTCCTCTTCCAGGTAAGAGGGAAATGGAGGGAAGGGAAAATGGAAGATAGGGGAAATAGGGTAGGACGGTGGGTAGGACTGGGAATAATTTACCTCTGGATACTTCTCCTCTGATGCTATCTATCAGCAGCCACCCCCACCCTTTGCCACCACGAGCCTCAGTTCTTTCTCAGTAGTTCTATTTGGACCAAATAATAATAATGATAATGGCATTTATTAAGCGCTTACTATGTGCAACGCACTGTTCTAAGCATTGGGGAGGCTACAAGGTGATCAGGTTGTCCCTCGTGGGGCTCACAGTCTTAATCCCCATTTTACAGATAAGGTAACTGAGGCACGGAGAAGTTAAGTGACTTGCCCAGAGTCACACAGCTGACAAGTGGCGGAGCCGGGATTTGAACTCATGACCTCTGACTCCAAAGCCCGTGCTCTTTCCACTGAGCCCCGCTGCTTCTCTAAAGGGCCAAAGGGTTGCTGCTATTGGCTACCCACCTTAGGTTCACTAGAGGAAGTGAACACGCTCTGGGCATGTTACTCCCCTCCTCAAAAATCTCCAGTGGCTACCAATCAATCTGCGCATCAGGCAGAAACTCCTCACCCTGGGCTTCAAGGCTGTCCATCACCTCGCCCCCTCCTACCTCACCTCCCTTCTCTCCTTCTCCAGCCCAGCCCACACCCTCCACTCCTCTGCCTCTAACCTCCTCACTGTGCCTCGTTCTTGCCTGTCCCGCCGTCGACCCCGGGCCCAAGTCCTTTCCCTGGCCTGGAATGCCCTCCCTCCGCACATCTGCCAAGCTAGCTCTCTTCCTCCCTTCAAAGTCCAGGAGGCTTTCCCAACTGAGCCCCCTCCTTCCTCTCCCCCTCCCCATCCTCCCCGCCCTACCTCCTTCCCCTCCCCACAGCACCTGTATATATGTTTGTACAGATATATTACTCTATTTTACTTGTACATATTTACTACTCTACTTTATTTTGTTAATATGTTTTCTCGTCTGTCTCCCCCCTTTAGACTGTGAGCCCGTTGTTGGGTAGGGGCCATCTCTATATATTGCCAACTTGTACACTGAGCCCCTTCCTTCCTCTCCCCCTCGTCCCCCTCTCCAACTCCCCCATCTTTCCTCCTTCCCTTCCCCACAGCACCTGTATATATGTATATATGTTTGTACATATTTATTACTCTATTTATTTATCTTACTTGTACATATCTATTCTATTTATTTTATTTTGTTGGTATGTTTGGTTTTGTACTCTGTCTCCCCCTTCTAGACTGTGAGCCCGCTGTTGGGTAGGGACTGTCTCTATGTGTTGCCGACTAGTACTTCCCAAGCGCTTAGTACAGTGCTCTGCACACAGTAAGCGCTCAATATGATTGATTGATTGATTCCCAAGTGCTTAGTACAGTGCTCTGCACACAGTAAGCGCTCAATAAACACGATTGAATGAATGAATGAATGGAGAAGCAGCCTGGCCTAGTGGAAAGAGCACGGGCTTGGAAGCCAAAAGGATATGGGTTCTAAGCCCAGCTCTGCCACTTGCTTGCTGTGTGACCCTGGCCAAGCCACTTCACTTCTCTGGGCCTCAGTTCCCTCATCTGGAAAAAGGGAATTTAGACTGTGAGCCCCAAGTGGGCCAGGGCTTGTGTTCAACCTGATTAGCTTGCATCCACCTCAGTGCTTAGAAGAGTGCCTGGTGCCTAGTAAGCACTTAACAGATACCATAAATGAAAAATTGGATGGTGGTGAGCAGCAATTTAGAAAGGCAGAGGCCAATGCTAATTTTAGTTTTCCTGCCTGGCTGAAATCAGCTGTTCTGAGCCATGACTCCAACACAACTGGTTATGTAAGCTTGTTATGGGCAGGGAACATGTCTGCTAATTCTGTGGTATTGCACTCCATGGCTCAGTGGAGGGAGCATGGGCCTGGGGGTCAAAAGGACCTGAGTTTAATCCCAGCTCTGCCACATGTCTGCTGTTTCACCTTAGGCAAGATGCTCCACTTTTGTGGGCCTTGGTTATCTCATCTGTAAAATGGGGATTAAGATTGTGAGCCCAGTGTGGGACGGGACTGCGTCCAACTTGATTATCCCGTGTCTATGCCTCGGTTCTAATCCCGTCTCTGCCATCTGTCTGCTGTGTGATCTTGGCAAAGTCACTTCTCTTCTCTGTGCCTCAGTTACCCCGTTGGTAAAATGGGGATTAAGACTGTGAGGCCCACGTGGGACAGGTAGTACGTCCACCCTGATTACGTTTTATCTACCCAGTGCTTATCTATCAATCATGTTTATAGAGCACTTTCTGTGCGCAAAGCACTGTAGTAACTGCTTGGGAGAGTACACTATAACAATATATCGGACACATTCCTACATCCTACTGAGAGCTCACCTCCTCCAGGAGGCCTTCCTAGACTGAGCCCCCTTTTTTCCTCTCCTCCTCTCCACCCCCCGCCCCACCTCCTTCCCCTCCTCACAGCACCTGTATATATGTTTGTACGGATTTATTACTCTATTTATTTTACTTGTACATATTTACTATTCTATTTATTTTGTTAATGATGTGCATCTAGCTTTACTTCTATTTATTCTGATGACTTGACACCTGTCCACATGTTTTGTTTTGTTGTCTGTCTCCCCCTTCTAGACTGTGAGCCCGTTGTTGGGTAGGGACCGTCTCTATAGGTTGCCAACTTGTACTTCCCAAGCGCTTAGTACAGTGCTCTGCACACAGTAAGCGATCAATAAATACGACTGAATGAATGAATGAATTACCTGCCCACAGTGACAGCTTAGTACAGGGACTGACATAGAGTAAGCACTTCAATACCATAAAAAGTGCATGTGCTGAAAGGGAAGTTTAAAGAAATACTAGTTAGGGATGAAGATTGAATTATTAATAATACTACATGGTAATTACAAGAATATTACATGGTAATTACAAGTTGGGGGGACCATGACACACTTACGATGGGAATTTACAAGTAGACAATATGGAGCATGTATGGAACTTGCTTTACATGATTTTGAGGTAATTTTCCTTTTGCTTTCACAGCTCTGACACCTTCTCTTCCTTCAAAAATAATGGTGTTAATTCCCTGTAAAATTCTCTCTCTGAATTGTGTATTTGTGCCTGGCATGACTTTATCTGCCCCTGGGTCATTAAGCTCTGTTCCCCCACATTACAGATCACACCCACCTAGAGTTCTAGCACATTTTTTTCCCACAGAAATAGCAGTAGATTAAGTCATGAAATATATTTAGGAACACAGCTCTTATCCTCGCTGAACTGTAAGGGTTGATTCCCTGGTGGACGATAATAACGGGGTTAACAGATTTGTGCAGCAGTCAGCTATTTTTCCCAATAGCATTCCCATAAATGTTTCTGGCTTCCCCTAAAAGAAACTATCTAAATCATCGTTATGACAGAGGCTGGGTTGGATGAAATGCGCACAGTGGTCAGAAAACCAAATAGAGACAACATTCTTCGGTTTATTATGTGAACTCCCTACACAGAATGTCATGTGGAATTTGTGTGGGAACTTATTTACCATATTAGAATAGTTGCCATTAGTGCACACTTAGGTTGGAAGAAAACAAGACGGAATTACTTAAGTCAAATGTCACACTGGGACATAACACACTGGAATGTTTGGAGACGGTTCCAGTATTTTCCGTTTTTGCGGTACATATAATTTGCCTATTGTAACAATGGATGAAATTAAACAGTATGGGGCATCTGTTCAGAAAAGGAATGGTCTATCAGTCAAAGGATTTTGCGAAGACAAATAGAATTGAAGATACATTTTTAGCAGTTAATTTTCTTCTCTTTTAATTCTCCCTCCCCCTGTCTTCCACATCCCTGCAATGTGCCTGTTTATTGTCACATTGTACTCTCCCAAGCACCTAGTAAAATGCTCTGCACAAAGTAAGCGCTCAATAAATACAACTGAATGAATGAATAAATGAATTCTGCCTTCTCCCTGTCAGATCACTATCCCTTACAGGCTCCCAAACATACTTCCTTAACAGTCTTCTCCCTCAACTCTCTGCCCAAGTTTGACCCCATAGTGAAAATGAAAAGTTAGCATTCCTGATTTAGACAGTTAATTTAAACTGCCTCTGACATCAGAAAATCTAGCCCATTTAAGCTAGTGGTTCCCTATTCTTTAGAAAACATTTTGCTCTATAATCCCTATCACTAGCTCTGCATTTTTGTTTTCTTTTCTTCTCTTTCTGTTTTCCTTGTCCATTTGTCTTCTCCTAACAGTAACCACTTTCTCTCTCCATTTTACAGTTTTCTTGCTGCAGTCAGTGCCTCATGTTTGCCCAACTGTTTTTCTCTTCACTACAGATCGAGGTCTACATAGTCACAGTCCCCCAGGTAATTCAATAGCCACTTTGCTGGGGAAACATCTGAGGGTCTGTTGGTATTTTTTTAATGGTATTTGTTAAGTGCTTACTACGTACCAGTTACTGTTCTAAGTGATGGGGGACATAGTGGCTAATCAGGTCCATGTCCCATGTGGGGCTCAAAACCTTAATCCCCATTTTCCTGATGAGGTAACTGAGGCCCAGAGCAGAGAAGTTACGTGACTTTCCCAAGGTCACACAGCAGATATGTGTTGGAATCAGAACCCAGGTCCTCTGACTCCCAGGCTGGCGGTCTCACTAGACCATGCTGCTGCTGATTATCCAGAATTATCCAAACTCTACTTCATTTTGTGCTGTGGAAGCATTCATTTACTCAAACACAATGAACTTTCCCAGTCATCTGAGAAAGAGAGTTTATCAGGTGTGTATATATGTATATATGTTTGTACGTATTTATTACTCTATTTATTTTATTTGTTCATATCTATTCTATTTATTTTTTTGTTAATATGTTTTGTTTTGTCCTCTGTTTCCCCCTTCTAGACTGTGAGCCCACTGTTGGGTGGGGACCGTCTTTATATGTTGCCAACTTGTACTTCCCAAGTGCTTAGTACAGTGCTCTGCACACAGTAAGCGCTCAATAAATACGACAATGAATGAATTGAATGGTAACTGGGTTATCTTCATAACATGCGGCCTCTAACAACCTTGGAGATCCGAGGAAGTTGAGAGACTAAAAACAGCCTTGTTTTTATTTAAATGCATCTAATATCCTGCAGTTTAAATATCTCCCAAAGAACTATTTCTTCACCTAGAACCAGTTTCAGCTCACTTGAAAATTGTCATTTTAAATAGCGTATAAAAGCATTACTTTATTGTCTTCCTGAAGCACTGCTCAGTGCACAACAATCTTCCCCTCAAGACCCTCAACGTATCTCTTCACTTGAACCCAAAGCTCCTCAGCCACTTGTCTGCTGTGTGATCTTAGGCAAGTCACTTCACTTTTCTGTGCCTCAGTTATCTCATCTGTAAAATGAGGATTAATACTGTGAGCCTCACGTGGGACATGGACTGAGACCAACCTGACAAGGTCATACCTAGCCCCAGTGCTTAGTACATAGTAAGCGCTTAATACAGGCCATAAAAGCAACAGTTTACCATCACCTTCAAGGCTCTCCACCACCTGGCCCCACCTTCCCAAACTGCTCTGTTCACCTGTTATTCCCCAACTTGCTGTCTTTGTTCCACCTAACCAACCTCCTAGCTGTTTATTCACTCTCTACTCCCCCACCTCAGACTTGGCACTCCTCCCTCCCCACATCAGAGAGACCCCAGTTCTCCCCCCATTCAACCGCCCCCCTTCCCCATGCCAAAATCCCACCTCCTCTTACTGAAACCTTCCCCAAGTGATTTCCCAGTCACCTGAGTCTTATCATCCCTTTAGTCTACTCTACTTCATGTTCTCAGTCTATCAATCAATTGTATTTATTGAACACTTACTGCTTGCAGGGTACCACACTAAGCACTTGGGAGATTACAACCAACAATATAAGTGACATATTGCCTGCCCACAACGAGATTACAATCTCAGAGCTTCCTTAGTATTCATGAATATATGGTCTGCTTTATTTATCTTTGCCCTCTGTAGTAAATATTTTTATGTTTGCCTCCTCCTTGAGAGTGTAAGTTCTTGGTGGACAGGGTATGTGATATTTCATGATTCTGTACTTACTAAGTGCCTGGTACAGTGTACAGCATCCAGAGGGGGCTCAATAAATGAATGCTACCACCACTGCTGCTATCTGGATTATTATCTGCCTCAAATTAAGGAAATTAAACAGGATCACAAGTCCAGAACCAAAATAGCTAGAACCTATTCTTTTAGGCAATTTTTTATAGTACTTGTTAAGCGCTTACTATGTGCCAGGCACTGTTCTAAGTGCTGGGATAGATACAGGCTATCAGGTGTCAGGTTGGACACAGGCTTTGTCCCACATGGGGCTCACAGTCTTAATCCCCATTTTCCAGATGAGTAACTGAGGCCCAGAGAAGTGCCAAGTGCTGAGAGTGATACAGTTAATCAGGTTGGACACCGTCCGTCCCATGCGGGGCTCACAAAGCGCTTAACAAATACCATCATTATTATCTCTATTTTGCAGATGAGGTAATGGAGGCAAAGAGCATGGCTCAGTGGAAAGAGCATGGGCTTGGGAGTCAGAAGTTGTGGGTTCAAATCCCGGCTCCGCCCCATGTCTGCTGTATGACCTTGGGCAAGTCACTTAACTTCTCTAAGCCTCAGTTACCTCATCTGTAAAACGGGGATTAAGTCTGTGAGGCCCAAGTGGGACAACCTGATCACCTTGTATCCCCTCCAGAGCTTAGACCAGTGCTTCGCACATAGTAAGTGCTTATCAAATGCCATTATTATTATTATTATTATCAAGGAGAAGTAAAGTGTCTCACCTAAGGTCACACAGCAGACAAGTGGAGAAGCGAAGATTAGAACCCAGGTCCTTTTGACTCCCATGCCCATGCTCCATCCATTAGGCTCTGCTGCTTTGGTTCACTGAGGGCAGGGATCTTGTCTACTTATTCTATTGCACTCTCCCAAGTGCTTAGTACAGTGCTCAGCACCCAGTAAGCACTCAAATACCACTGACTGACTGAAACAATTAAACAATGTAGAACTATAAGCTTTAAGTGGAAAAGAAATCTGCCTATGGCGAAAAAACAATGCTGTTATGTCCCAAATTGAACTTCAGATAGCAAAACCAGTATGTTTTATATAGATTTCTAATGGGTTTAATGCTTACGGTTTTAAAAACAATTTTAGATTGAGCTATGCCAAGTGCAAAAGCAAGAATGAATAGTAACTGTGAATGCAAACTCTGCCAGGCTGGCAAGATTGTACCATAGAAAAAGCTCTAGAATTTCGGAGGCTCATTAGTTGAAAGTAGGTTGTAGATCCCTAAACAGGGGTGGATTGGATTTATTATGCCCCTGGGAAGATATCTGGAATGAATACAAAACACGCTTATGTTGATTACCCAGATATCTTACTGTTTGAACATTTGCCTGAAATGGACCAGATTCCAGATTTTACATAACATGTCCTCATCAATTCTTTGTCAGCATAATTTGTTCCTCACAGGAATATTGTGATGATGTACCACCTAGAAAGTATTCTGAGCTTTCTTACTTAGAAAATGTGTAACAGGTCTCAGAATATCACTTTAAAAATCTAGTTACCGGCCTGCTACGGGAAATGTAATACGATCATAAGGGCCAAGGTTGAGGTGGGGTGATCTGTCCCCCAAATCCAATTTACCAATTTGGGGCCGGTGGTGGCAGGGGGAGGGAGGGTAACACCACTTATTTCAGTTTACCAGCTGGGCAAGAGGCCTTCCCAGACTAAGCCCTTTATTTCCATTAACGGCCCTTCCTCTATAATAATAATAATAATGATGGCATTTGTTAAGCGCTTACTATGTGCACTAAAGCACTGTTCTAAGCTCTGGGGAGGATACAAGGTGATCAGGTTGTCCCACGGGGGGGCTCATAGTCTTAATCCCCGTTTTACAGATGAGGTCACTGGGGCACAGAGAAGTTAAGTGACTTGCTCAAAGTCACAAAGCTGACAAGTGGTGGAGCTGCTCTATGTCGACTATGCACTTGGCTGTGTACTTTCTTAAACACCTTGATATTCACCCCAACTCCACGGTACTTGTGTAAATATTCTTATACTTTACTATTTTCCCTAGCCCTAATCTATTTTAGTATCTCCCCCTATTGACTGGAAGCTCCTTGTGGGCAGGGATGACGTCTACCAACTCTGTGACACCATACTCTCCCAAGCACTTAGTACACTGCTCTGCACACAGTTAAGTGCTCAATATGTATCATTAATTGATGGACTGATTCCAGCTCCCACTCTTGTTGACATAGGGAGGAGAAAGGGACAGTGGCTACAGGGTTCTGGGAGGGTCAGTCAGTCAATCGTATTTATTGAGCGCTTACTGTGTGCAAAGCATTTGGGAGAGTATGATCCAACAGACAAATTTCTGGGTTTTTGACCATGGCTACCCCACCTTCTCAGACTGTATCCTGGCTTCTTTCTCCACTTTTCCCCCGAATTCTGCCTTAAGGCCCAAATTACCTCCTCAGTTGCCCCTCCCCACCCTGCCTCACCTTCCCCCATTCCGGACTCTCCTTCTCTCTTGGTGAGGAGTCCAAGGAGGAAATACACGTGAATAGAAAAGATAAGGTGGAAACAATGCAGCAGGAATGGGTAATTAGGGAAAGATTAAGAAATCCCTTCTCTTCCTCCCTCTTTCCCTGTCTTCAATTCCCAGTCTTCCCATCTCTGTGCTTCTCTCTGCCTGTCTCTGTTTCTCTGAACTTTCCTTTCTCTTTTTTCTCTCTACTGCCCGGGTCTAACTCTCTCCTGTTTTTTTTTTTTGTTTGTTTGTTTCCTTCTCCCTTCTCACTTTCCTTTCCCAGCCTGTCTTCTGTCCCTGGGGCACTCTGGATGTAACTGGGGATTGTTTTCTCTGGATGTGTCCCCCGGCAGGATCTCTGAGTCCTGGCTAGATCTCTCTCTTTCCTGCTTTTTTTTCCACCTTGCTCCTGTTTGCCCCACCACTCCAGATGGAAACTTGGTATCTAGGAAATCAGTAATCATTTTGTCATTGATCCATCCTTTCCCTTTCCATCCTTCCATCTTTTGCCTGATTGGAAAGAGCCCTGGGTGTTCTGGAAGACTTTTGAAAGAAAGATCAGTTCATAGAAAAACAACCGCTAGCTCTGGAGAGCCACAGGCAACCAGCAGTTCTGGAAAGGTGGTGGAGGGGGTTGAGAGGTGTATATATATATATATTCATATATATATATATATATATATATATATATATATATATATATATATATGAATGTGTGTGTGTGTATGTGTGTGTGTGTTTATGGGAGTGAGGGGAGAGGGGGTTTCTGGCTACAGACAGAAGCAAGAAAAGCTTGCTGCTGTTACAGAAATTCAGGGAGGGAGGGGGCCTGACTCAAGGAGGACCAGATGGAAGGGTTCAAAGACGGCATTCAGCTCTTAACTTAAAAGAAACAAATAAAAGAGATTAAAGTGCTCTGCCTTTGCTGCTGCAAATCTCAGATGATGCTTCGGAGTAGGGGAGGCCTTCCCTGAAGTATTTACAAGCTTCAACAGTAGAAGCGAACTACCTGAATTACACGATCTACTTTTATTCCAAACATTTTCCCAGATTTCCTATGCTTCAGTCGTAGACTGTCTTATAAAATCTCTTTGAACCCCGATGAAAATTTAATGTGGAAAAGCCAGCGAGACTGGCAGTTAACAAGCTTCATAGAAAAGAGATGAAGAACAAGTCAATAAAACTAGGACCAAGAAAAGCATCTCACCATCAGAACTGTTCATTTTAAGACAGAGAAAGAAGCAGAGTGTCAAGAAAGTCAAGCCAGGGAGCTACGCTGCATCATTTGAAGTTGGGCTTTAGTGTGCTTTGAAGTCTTTTCTTCTGCCAACGCTGTGTGCAATGACTCCACCAGGACCCTTGACTGTGTACTCTTTAAACACTATGATCCTCTCCCCAGCCCCACAGCACTCATCATCATCATCGTCATTATTATCATTCTTATCATTACTTTATTTGTTAAGCACTATGTATCAAGCACTGTTCTAAGTACTGGGGGAGATGCATGGTATGTAAATTTATTCATTCATTCATTCAATCGTATTTATTGAGCGTTTACTGTGTGCAGAGCACTGTACTAAACACTTGGAAAGTATAAGTCGGCAACATATAGAGACGGTCCCTACCCAACAATGGGCTCACAGTCTAGAAGGGGGAGACAGACAACAAAACAAAACATGTAGACAGGTGTCAAAATCGTCAGAATAAATAGAAGTAAAGCTTGATGCACATCATTAACAAAATAAATAGAATAGTAACTATGTACAGGTAAAATAAATAGAGTAATAAATCTGTACAAATATATACAAGTGCTGTGGAGAGGGGAAGGAGGTAGGGCGGGGGGATGGGGAGGAGAGGAAAAAGGGGGCTTAGTGTGGGAAGGCCTCCTGGAGGAGGTGGGCTCTCAGTAGGGCTTTGAAGGGAGGAAGAGAGCTAGCTTGGCGGATGTGCAGAGGGAAGGCATTCCAGGCCAGGGGGAGGACGTGGGCCGGGGGTCGACGGTGGGACGGGCGAGAATGAGGTACGGTGAGGAGGTTAGTGGCAGAGGAGCGGAGGGTGCGGGCTGGGCTGGAGAAGGAGAGAAGGGAGGTGAGGAAGGAGGGGGCGAGGTGATGGAGCGCCAGAAGCAGCATGGCCTAGTGGGTAGACCGTGGGCCTGGGAGTCAGAAGGACCCGGATTTTAATCATGACTCTGCCCCTTGTCTGCTGCATGACCTCAGGCAAGTCACTTCACTTCTCTGGGCCTCAGCTATAAAACGGGGATTAAGACCGGGAGCCCCATGACGGATAGGGATTGGGTCCAATCCGATTTGCCTGTATTCCACCTCAACGCTTCGTACAGTGCCTGGAACATACTAAGCGCTCAACAAATGTCATCATCATTATTATTACCATTATTGTTATTGCTATTACTTCACCCTATCCTTTACTATTTCCCCACCTGCAATTTAATGTCTGTCTCCCCCAGTACTCTGTTAAATTCCCCATGGACAGGGATCACGTCTATCAACCCTACCATGGTGACTACAGCACAGGCCTGGGTGTCAGAAGGTTCTAATCCCAGCTCTGCCACTTGTTTGCTGTGTGACCTTGGGCAAGTCACTTCACTTCCCTGGGCCTCAGTTACCTCATCTTTAAAATGGGGATTGAGACTGTGAGCCCCATGTGGGAGAGGGACTGTGCCCAACCCGATATGCTTTTGTCCATCCCAGCACTTAGTACAGGGCCCGGTACATAGTGAGCGCTTCACAAATACCATTATTATTATATAACATAATTATTACATTATATAATATAATAATAATTATTATAATAATCATTAATAATAATAATGGCATTTATTCATTCATTCATTCATTCAATCGTATTTGAGTGCTTACTGTGTGCAGAGCACTGTACTAAGCGCTTGGGAAGTACAAGTTGGCAACATATAGAGATAGAGATAGTCCCTACCCAACAACAGGCTCACAGTCTAGAAGGGGGAGACCGATAACAAAACAAAACTTGTGGACAGGTGTCAAGTCATCAGAACAAGTAGAATTAAAGCTAAATTCAGTGCTTACTATGTGCAAAGCACTGCTCTAAGCGCTGGGGAGGTTACAAGGTGATCAGGTTGTCCCACAGGGGGCTCACAGTCTTAATCCCCATTTTACAGATGAGGTAACTGAGGCACAGAGAAGTGAAGTGACTTGCCCAAAGTCACAAGTGGCGGAGCCGGGATTTGAACCCATGACCAATCAATCAATCGTATTTATTGAGTGCTTACTGTGTGCAGAGCACTGTACTAAGCACTTGGGACCCCACTGACCCCCAAAGCCCATGCTCTTTCCACTGAGCTATGCTGCTTCTCTCCCAAGTGCTTAGTACAGTGCACTGCACAAAGTAAGCACTCAGTAAATACCACAGATTGATTGGCCAAAAATACAACAGCTGCTGAGGTATCCTGCTGTCATCTATTCCCCAAACCGATCCAGCCCATATGTGGTTTTGCTTCTATGCTGCTAGAATGGTTACGGTTCCAGAAGCTCATTTATGGTCATTCTGTCTTGTCATCTGAATTAACTGGAACCTCTAGAGAATTGCTAAAAGGGCCTTCAAACTTGGCTTTCTCTTATTCTCTTTCCCCACCCGACTGCCCTGCTCCCTGGGTTTTATCTTGGGTTGGTCTTTTTCCCGTATTAGTTTTCCCCACTTTTAGCATCCTAAAAGAAGCAGCGTGGCTCAGTGGAAAGAGCATGGGCTTTGGAATCAGAGGTCAGGGGTTCAAATCCCAGCTCTGCCAATTGCCAGCTGTGTGACTTTGGATGAGTCACTTCACATCTTTGGGCCTCAGTTACCCCATGTGTAAAATGGGGATGAAGACTGTGAGCCCCCCCGTGGGACAACCTGATCACCTTGTAACCTCCCCAAGTGCTTAGAACAGTGCTTTGCACACAGTAAGCGCTTAATAAATGCAAGATAGAGCACAGGCCTGGGAGTTCGGGAGTCAGGGGTTCTATCCCAGATCCACCACTTTGCTGTGGGACCTTGGACAGGTCATTTCTCAGTTACTTCATCTGAAAAATGGAGATCGAGACTGTGAGCCCCACGTGGGACAGGGACTATGTCCAACCTGATTTTTTTGTACCCACCCCAGCTCTTAGTACAGTGCCTGGTGCATACGAAGTGTTCAACAAATACCACAATTATTAATCATTATTATTTACCGCCTAGAGTCCAAAGGGCTATAAACAGGGCCTCCCTCTCTCAACTCTCTGGGGCCCTGGGCCAATTTAGAATGGCCCAGAGAAGCAGCGGGGCTCAGTGGAAAGAGCCCGGACTTTGGAGTCAGAGGTCATGGGTTCAAATCCCGGCTCCACCAACTGTCAGCTGTGTGACTTTGGGCAAGTCACTTAACTTCTCTGGGCCTCAGTGACCTCATCTGTAAAATGGGGATTAAGACTGTGAGCCCCCCGTGGGACAACCTGATCACCTTGTAATCTCCCAGCACTTAGAACAGTGCTATGTACATAAGAAGTGCTTAATAAATGCCATTATTATTATTATTATTATTATTAATTCCACTTCTGAGAGCCCCAAATCGAACTGTTACTAAATGATTAGTGCTTTATGAACTTTTCTGATACATTTTCCCAAGTCTCTCCATCACCTCATCTCTGCACTCAGGTAGCCTGTGTCCCATTAGATTCTCCACAGGTCCAGCTTCACTTTCCTTTTTCTGGGACCTCAGGAGAAAATGTGTGATTCATCCATTCATTCATTCAATCGTATTTACTGAGCGCTTACTGTGTGCAGCACTGTACTAAACATTTGGGAGAGTACAATCCAACAACAAACAGATTCACTGCCCACAACGAGCTTACAGTCTAGAGGGGGAGACAGATGTCACTTAACTTCTCGGTGCCTCTGTTACTTCATCTGTAAAATGGAGATTAAGACTGTGAGCCCCCGTGGGACAACCTGATCACCTTGTATCCTCCCCAGCGCTTAGAACAGTGCTTTGCACATAGTAAGCGTTTAACAAATGCCATAATTATTATTAGTACTACAAATAAATGAAATTGCCGATATATACATAAGTGATGAGGGATTGGGTGGGGGGATGAATAAAAGGAGCAAATCAGGGTGACGCAGAAGGGAGCAGGAGAAGAAGAACGGAGGGCTTAGTCAAGGAAGGCCTCTTGGGGGAGAGGAGCCTTCGATAATGGTGTAGTGGATACAGCATGGGCCTGGGAATCAGAAGGTCATGGGTTCTAATCCCAGTTCCACCGTTTGGGCAAGACCCTTCCTTTCCCTGTGCCTCAGTTACCTCATCCATAAAATAGGGATTAAAACTGTGAGCCCTATGCGGGACAGGGACTGTGTCCAACCCGATTTGCTCGTATCCACCCCAGTGCTTAGTACAGTGGCTGGCACATAGTAAGCGCTTGACAAATACCATTATTATTATTATCATTCTTATCATTAAGGCTTTGGGGGGGGGATGTCGTGGTCACTAGACAAAGCTCACAAATCACGCAGCCATCTATCAAAGAACTAGCTTCAGCCAGAACACAGGCAGGATGAGTAATAGTATCAGACACCATGGCAGTGTTCTCACGAAGCTCCGTCTGAAGGATCTATGAGGAGAGTCAGGCCCTGCGGGTGGTTGTGGGTCAGAGCAGAATATGCCTCAGAGATGCTAATTATAACTCGGTTCACTTGCAAAGATTTTCAAGCTAAGCAACACAGAAGTTTAAATGTTCACTGTAACTGTAATAACACCACATTATACTCTGGATTTAAAATGTTAATTATCTGCCCTATGGCTTATTTAAAAAAAATAATTTTGGATGGTATTCAAACGTGTGGAATGCACAGTACATTTATAAAGCTCTTATTATTATAAACATCCTTCCCTTCTGGTTACTTTGTTTTGGGGGGGCTTTTATGTTTGTTTGTTTTTACAGTATTTGTTAAGTGTTTGACTATGTGCCAGGCACTGTTCTAAGTGCAAGGACAGAAACAAACTAATCAGTTTATACACAATCCAGGTCTCATGTGGGGCTCCCAGTCTCAATCCCCATTTTACAGATGAGGTAACTGAGGCACAGAGAAGTGAAGTGACTTGCCCAAGGTCACACAGCAGACTGGGGCAGAGCCGGGATTAGAACAGCATGATTTGAGCTTTGTCTAGTGACCATGGCATCCACTCTTTCAAAGCCTTAATGATAATAATAATAATAATGATAATAATAACGGTATTTGTCAAGCGCTTACTACGTGCCAGCCACTGTACTAAGCACTGGGGTGGATACAAGCAAATTGGGTTGGACACAGTCCCTGTCCTGCATAGGGCTCACAGTTTTAATCCCTATATTATGGACGAGGTAACTGAGGCACAGAGAAGGGAGGTGTCTTGCCCAAATGGTGGAGCTGGAATTAGAACCCATTACCTTCTGATGCCCAGGCCCATGCTGTATCCACTACACCATTATTGTTAAGTGTTTGACTATGTGCCAGGCAGCTTCTTCAGGCACTGTTCTAAGTGCTGGGGTAGATACAAGGTAATTAGGTGGTCCCACGTGGGGCTCACAGTCTTAACCCCCATTTTATAGAGGAGGGAACTGAGGCACAGAGAATAATAATAATAATGGTATTTATTAAGCGCTTACTAAGTGCAAGGACAGAAACAAACTAATCAGTTTATACACAGTCCAGGTCTCACGTGGGGCTTCCAGTCTTAATCCCCATTTTACAGATGAGGTAACTGAGGCACAGAGAAGGAAGTGACTTGCCCAAGGTCACACAGCAGATTGGGGCAGAGCCGGAATTAGAACAGGGCTTCTGACTCCCAGGCAGGTGCTCTATCCGCTAGATCACGCTACTTTGGACAAACAGCTTCTTGTTGATCTTTCTATAGTGATATGATCCTTCTAGATTGCCAAAATGACTGCTATGTTAGAGATTCTGGATGGCTTCTAAGCTGAATAATGAACGTGTGTCACTATTTTGTGTGCCCATAAAGAGAAACAACATCATTACTAGGGAAATTATTTTTCTCAGGGCTGCAAAGATATTATAGAAAAATAATTCCTGGAAATCATATGCAGATATGTACATGCAGCATGGCTCAGTGGAAAGAGCCCGGGCTTTGGAGTCAGAGGTCATCGGTTCAAATCCCAGCTCTGCACCTTGTCTGCTGTGTGGCTTTGGGCAAGTCACTTAACTTCTCTGTGCCTCAGGTACCTCATCTGTAAAATGGGGATTAAGACTGTGAGCCCCATGTGGGACAACCTGATCACCTTGTAAACTCCCCAGCGCTTAGAACAGTGCTTTGCACATAGTAAGCGCTTAATAAATACCATCATCATTATTATTATTATTACATGAACATGCAGAGACTGACTGGTATTTACAAATTTAGGCGATAATCAGATTTATGACACAATTCATTTCTGAAAACTTCGTCAAGTTGAAAAGTAAGAGTCAATTTTCTCCTAGGAGCAATTTGGAAATAGGGGATTGGTTCCTGAAACAAGGCTAGATATTGTTTTTTTATTTTATAATGACATTTATTGAGCGCTTACTATGTGCAAAGCACTGTTCTAAGCGCTGGAGAGGTTACAAGGTGATCAGGTTGTCCCACAGGGGGCTCACAAAATTTGTTTTTTTCACCAAAATTACCCAGAATCTTGGATTCGATTATAGCCTCACTGATTTTTTTGGTATTGAATCAGAGAGGTTTCACAATAATAATAATAATGATAGTGGTATTTGTTAAGCACTTGCTATGTGACAAGCATAGGATGGTTCAACTTCAACTTTATTGGAAGCAAAATAGATGTACCAACCTTCCCTGTTGATTCTGCCTGTTGATCAGGTAAACTCTCCCTCATCATCAATGTCATCACTATCAATGGAATTTATTGATCTCTTACTATGTGCAAGAGAACCATACTAAGCGTTTGGCAGAGTGCAACAAAGTGGTTTTTTTATGGTATTTGTTAAGCGCTCACTATGTCTAAACATTGTTTTAATTGCTGTTGCCAACTTGTACTTCCCAAGCACTTAGTACAGTGCTCTGCACAAAGCGATCAATAAATACAATTGATTGATTGACTGATTGCTGGAGAAGGTCAAATTAATTAGGTTGGACACAGTCCCTGTCCCGCACAGAGTTCACAGACAGGTGGTTAGAATAATTATGGCATTTGTTAAGCACTATGTGCCAGGCACTGTTCTAAGTGCTGGGGTAGATACAAGGTAATCAGGTTGTCCGACGTGGGGCTCACAGTCTTAACCCCCATTTTACAGAGGAGGGAACTGAGGCACAGAGAATAATAATAATAATAATGGTATTTATTAAGCACTTACTATGTGCAAAGCACTGTTCTAAGTGCTGGGGAGGTTACAAGGTGATTGGGTGTCCTATGGGGGGCTCACAGTCTTAATCCCCATTTTTCAGATGAGGTAACTGAGGCACAGAGAAGTTAAGTGACGTGCCCCAAGTCACACAGCTGACAATTGGCAGAGTCAGGATTTGAGCCCATGACCCATTAGAAGTGAAGTGACTTGCCTGAGGTCACCCAGCAGAGAAGTGGTGGAGCTGGGATTAGAACACATGACCTTCGGATTCCCAGGCCCGTGCTCTAGCCACTAGACCATTGGCCTTACTACAATGCTTTGCACATAGTGAGCACTCAATAAATATGATTGAATGAATGAATATTTCTGTATTCATCCATTCATTCAATCATATTTATTGAGAGCTGACTGTGTGCAGAGCACTGTACTAAGCACTTGGGAAGTATCTACTGCCCTGTCCTGGTCCAGGTCCCATGGGTATGGTATTTATTCATTCATTCAATCGTATTTATTGAGCACTAACTGTGTGTAGAACACTGTACTAAGCGCTTGGAAAGTACAATACAGCAATAAAGAGAGGCAATCCCTGCCCACAACGGGTTTACAGTCTTTGGGGTGGGGGGTAGTCTCTGGGCTGTTCGTGGGGAAACTGAGGGAAGTAGTACTCTCCCAAACACTTAGTATAGTGTTCTGCATACAGTAAGCACTCAATAAATACAATTGAATAATAATAATAATAATGATGGCATTTGTTAAGCGTTTACTATGTGCAAAGAAAGCACTGTCCTAGGCACTGGGGAGGATACAAGGTGATCAGGTTGTCCCACGTGGGGCTCACAGTCTTAATCCCCATTTTACAGATGAGGGAACTGAAGCACAGAGAAGTGAAGTGACTTGCTCAAAGTCACAAAGCAGACAAGTGGTGGAGTCAGGATTAGAACCCATGACCTCTGACTCTTAAGCCCAGGCTCTTTCCACTGAGCCACGCTGCTTTTCTAATGAATGACCCTCTACACTGTAAGCTCCTTGAAGGCAGGGACTACGTCTACCTCTGTATTGTACTCTCACAAGAACTCAGTACAGTGCTCTGCACACAGTAAGTGCTCACTAAATACAACTAAATTGAATGAATGAATGACCCTCTAGACGGTAAGTTCCTTGAAAGCAGGGATCGTGTCTACCAACTGTATTTGTACTTTCCCAAGTGCTTAGTGCAGTGTTCTGCACACAGTAGGTGCTCAAAAAAATGATTTGATTGCTACAGACTGTACTGCAAAAAAAAAATTAAAATTTTGATAAGTGGCAGCAGGCAGGGGGGTGGAGAGATGGTAGCACATGGTAGTTCTGGCGAACGTGTAGGTGGTAACTGAAGCAAGTTCCACAAGGATCCAGTAACACAAAGGTGAAACCAATGTTCTGCAGAGCTGAAATACCTGAATTAGAAACGTATCAAGTGCCGTTCGTCAAAACTCAAAACTTAAGGACTGCCCGTATATATATTTTTTTCCTTCTAAAATCAAGTTATTTAGAAATATTAAAACCTCGGTCCAGAATGCTCTTGTAATTAAATCCTATTCCACCAAGAATGTTTTTCAATTTTTATGAGGAGGTTAGCGGCAGAGGAGCAGAGTGTGTGGGCTGGGCTGGAGAAGGAGAGAAGGGAGGTGAGGTACGAAGGGGCAAGGTGATGGAAAGCTTTGAAGCCAACAGTGAGGAGTTTCTGCTTGATACTGAAATTGATAGACAACCACTGGAGATTTTTGAGGAGGGGGGGTGACATGCCCAGAGCATTGTCAGTTGTGTGACTTTGAGCAAGTCACTTAACTTCTCTGTGCCTCAGTTACCTCATCTATAAAATGAGGATTTCGACTGTGAGCCCCACATGGGACAACCTGATTACCTTGTGTCTATCCCAGTGCTCAGAACAGTGTTTGGCACATAGTAAGCGCTTAACAAATGCCATCATTATTATTATTATTACTTTTGGCTTTGAAGCAGTTTGGACTACACTGCAAGACACCACATCAGAAAGATATGTAATCCCTGCTGGCGATTGTCAGAACCCATCAGTTCAAAATCGGAGAAGCAGGCTCTCTCATTCAGGGACATTTCTCTCGACTAAACTATTTCTGAGGCTCTTACTGTCACTGGTATTTTGTGGCTGACCTGAGACTGGACTAAGCCCACATTTCCCCTTCTCCCATTTCCTTCTGCATCGCCTTTACAGTTGGATTTGCCCCCTTTCATTCATTCATCCATTCATTCAATCATATTTATTGAGCACTTACTGTGTGCGGAGCACTGTACTAAGCATTTGGAAAGTGCAATTCAGCAATAAAGAGAGACAATCCCTGCCCACAATGGGCTTACAGTCTAGAAGGGGAGAGACAGACATCAAAACAAGTACAGAGGCATCAATAGCATCAATATAAATAAATAGAATTATAGATATATACACATCAAAACAAGTAAACATGCATTCATATAAACAGAATTACAGAAATGTTCATATATATACACAAGGGTTGTGGGGCAGGGAGGGTGTAGAGCAAAGGGAGCGAGTTGGGGCGATGGGGAGGGGAGGGGAAACTGAGGAAAAAGAGGGCTTTGTCTGGGAATTACTCACCCCTTCCTCAGCCCCAGCACTTATGAACATATCTATAATTTATTTATTTTAAAGTCTGTCTCCCCCTCTAGACTGGAAGCTCACTGTGGGCAGGGAATATATCTACCAACTCTGTTATGTGGTACTCTCCCACATGTAGTACGGCGCTCTGCCCCAGTAAGCGCTCAAAAAATACGATTGGCCCAGTGTGGCCTTTGGACGTTTGATAGTCACCCCACCCCAAACCCCACAAACATATGTGCTTACCTTTAAATTATATATTATAAATTATTTACCTCTATTAATGTCTCTCTCCCCCTCTAAACTGTAAGCTCGTTATGGGCAGGGAACGTGTCTGCTAATTCTGTAGTACTGTACTCTCCCAAGCGCTTAGTAGAGTGCTCTGCACATAGCAAGTGCTCAATAAATAACACTGATGGATTGATTGATAATGGGCAGAAAGCAGAGTCAATATGCATTGTAAAGAAGTAATCAGCACAGCCCAAAATGTGTCACAAATTTAGTGGGATGGGGTCTGTGTCAGACTTATCTTGTATCTAATCCAGCAGGTAGCACAGTGCTTGGTGCATAGTGACTACCAAAAGTACAATTATTGTTATTATTAGTGCTATTCTTGAGAATGTAAAATGATTCGATTTCAATGACATTACATACTTAATGTACATACTTAATTACATACTTCATTATCTAAATCACCATAATCTTGCTAAAACTGCCAGAAAACACTTGATGATGATGGTATTTGTCAAGTGCTTACTATGCATCAAGCATTGTTCTAAGCACTGGGTAGTCAGTTACAAGTTAATCAGGTTGGACACAGTCCCTATCCCACATGGGGCTCACACTCTTTAATCCCCATTTTCCAGATGAGGTCACTGAGGCCCAGAGAAATGAAGTGACTTGCCCAAGGTCACATAGCAGACACGTGGAGGAGCCGGGATTGGAACCCAGGTCCTTCTGGCTCCCAGGCTTGTGCTCTATCCTCTAGGTCATGCTGCTTCCCACTAGGCTGTGCACTATGAGACATTCGATTCTGTTATTTATTTGTTGACTTTATTTATAATAATAATAATCATAGTAATAATGGTATTTGGTCCCACGTGGGGCTCACAGTCTTAATCCCCATTTCACAGAAGAGGTAACTGAGGCCCAGAGAAGTGAAGTGACTTGCCCAAAGTTACACAGCTGATAAGTGACGGAGCCGAGATTAAAACCCACGTCTATATGTTGCCAACTTGTACTTCCCAAGAGCTTAGTACAGTGCTCTGCACACAGTAAGTGCTCAATAAATACGATTGATTGACTGATTGATTGACCTCTGACACCCAAGCCCGAGCTCTTTCCACTGAGCCACATTGCTTCTACTGGCTCCCCTCAGGGGAGAGGCCACAACTAAATTCGACAATCCGTATCACACTCATCACATGGTCTGGATGTATTGTTCACTGGCATCACCGTTACTACCAATGCATTCCACAAACATAATAGAAGGGAATACTCGTTGTTTACTAGCACCACTGGTTCTACAACTAATGCATTCCAGAAGTGTTATATAAGAGAATACTTAATACTTATTGTATTTGTAGTACTTACTGGTAGTATTTATTGGTAGTACTATTGAGGTGGTAGTTTCCAACTGGCACCTCCATTACTGGATCCATTTGGTTGCCAATACTTTGTGCGTTGTACGTGTGAGTCTCGTGTAGTTCTAGGCACTGGAGCACTGTTTAAAGCAGTGGAACGTATAGCAATACTAGTAACAGTGATAATTACGGCATTTAATACCAACTTGTACTTCCCAAGTGTTTAGTACAGTGCTCTGCACACAGTAAGCGCTTAATACGATTGAATGAATGAATGAATAAATGTAGTGAAAGTAAGCTCTCCCACTAGAACGTAAGCTCCCTGTGGGTAAGGAGCATGTCTACCAGCTTTAATGTATTGTATAGAGCTTAAATCAGTGCTTGGCACCCAGTAATCACTCAATAAATACGACTGATTGATAGCATACAACAAGAGGGCAGTAAATTATCTGCTGGCCTGCTCCAAAGCCGCACTCTTCTCCTCTAACGCCAACCTACTCACTGTACCTCATCCTCGTCTACTTCAGGCAGTCACCTGTGTTTATTGAGCGCTTACTGTGTGTACAGCACTGTACTAAGCACTTGGAAGAGTACAACAAGCAGACACATTTCCTGCCCACAATGAACAGACAGTCTAGATGGGGGGAGACAGACATCAATACAAATAAATACATTATAGATAATGTCTGTCTCTCTAATTTGTAAGCTCCTTGTAGTCAGGGATCATGTCTACCTACTAAATTGTATTGCACTCTCCCAAGTGCTTAATACAGTGCTCTGCACTCAATAAATATGACTTATTGATTGATCAACTGATCCAATAAAGCAGGCTTCTGGAGAGTAAGTGAAGCAGTGTGCCTAGTGGATAGAGCAGGAGCCTGGGAATAAGGACCTGAGTTCTAATCCTAGCTCTGCCTCTTGTCGGTTGTGTGACCTTGGGCAAGGCACTTCACTGTGCCTCAATTACCTCATCAGTAAAATGGGGATTAAGCCTCTGAGCCCCGTATGAGACATGGACTGCGTCCAACTGATTAGCTTGTATCTACTCTAGCACTTCGTACAGGGCCCGGAACACAGCAAGTGCTTAACATATTCCATTAAAAAAAAAATCACGATTCCCCCATTCCTAGCTTTCTGGCTGGTACGGGGCAGGTTGTGAATTTGTGTTAGATTCAGGTAGTTTTGCAAAAATATCTCAGATAAGTATCAATAAATCTTTCACACACTTGGATAATGCTCTGAGAGAGGCGTTTGAGCAGCAGTGGACATTTGACTAAACCATTGGGAAGAATTCACAGAATAATATTTACAAGCAATAACTTACACTGAAGAAGAATTGGGAATTCTGAGAGAAAACTAAAAGATTCACAGATGAAAATCCAAACCCTCATTTCTCTGGCCACCCTACTCCCAGGGAGCATTAACAAGGTGGCAAATTGGCTTACCGGGCTAAAGAATCTACTCAGGCAGCAAAGTGGCTGAAACCACTTCATACAGGAGCTTGCCAAAGGACTCGGAGACACTGGCCCTGCCCAGGAAACAGCCCCTTGGTTTACTGGGAAATGTAGTCAAATTACAGGAAACTAGCTCTTTTCCTTGCTGGGAAATGTAGTCAAAACTCCTTTTTCCTTCAGTTTTCTAATAGTACTAATGACAATTGTGGTACCCGTTGGGCACTTAAAATGGCCCAGCATTTTATCAAGTGCTGAGGCAGAGACAAGATAACCGGGTTGGACACAGTCCCTGTCCCACACAGGGCTCCCAGTCTTAATCCCCATTTTACCGATGACGTTAATGAGGCCCTGAGAAGTCAAGTAACTTGCCCAAGGTCACACAGCAGACAGGTGGCTGAGCCCGGATTAGAACTCAGGTCCTTGGACTCCCCAGCACGTGGTCTTTCCATTAGGCCATGCTGTTTTTCACACCATTTTGAAAGACAACCCAGCCCAACAATTTGCAACTTTTCCCACCCCGATCTTTCATTATCTGTGAAGATCATTTCCATGCTGAGGCCCAGTACGAGATTTAATTGCCTAGAAAGTCCAGCGATATTTTCAAAAATACGATCTTGATGATTTAATTGTCTAGAAAGTCCAGCGATATTTTCAAAAATACGATCTTGATGAGGGTGGAGTTGAAATCACGACACTGGGTGAAGTTTTCAACATGGAGCTGAGAACCAGACATATCTTATTTTGGAGAGGCATATCCCCATCAGTCAATCAGTCAACCGATGAATCGTATTTATTGAGCACTTACTGTGTCCAGGGCACTGTACTAAGCACTCGGGAGAGTACGGCACAACAATGTAACCGACACATTCCCTGCCCACAAACTGCCCATGCTGCTTCCATATATTCCTTGAGTATCTTTAGGGAAACTGTATGTTTTCTAAGAGTGGATGCTGTTGGGTTGAAATGGCCTGGGATGATGGAAATCTACCACTTCCTGAGTAAACAAGGAGTTGGAAGCAGGAATTTCTGAAGTTAAAATCAGGAAGGAAGATGGACCCGGGAGGAATGAAGAGGTAGTAGTGGGGAGTAGTGGATGAAGAGAGCACTGAACCCACAAGCAACCTCAGTCCACAAGCTTCTATTCCCATCAGTCAATCAATGATATTTATTGAACGCTTACTGAGTACAGAGCACTGTACTGAGCATTTGAGAGTTGGTAGATGTGACACTTTGCCCACAGGGAGCTTACAGTCTACAGGGGGAGGAAGACACTCAAATAGATAACAAGAAGAGGAAATGGAGTATAAGGATATATACATAAGTGATGTGGGGCTGGGGTGAGCACCAAAGTGAGACAGCCATCTTCATGGTGGTGTGGAGATTAGCGCTTAGAACAGCGCTCCAGAACTTTGAAAAGTGCTTGGCATATAGTAAGCACTTAAAAAGTACCATTATTACTATTATTAGCAACAACAGCAATGACAGCAGCAGAACAGGGGACAAAATAGAATAGCTTCCAGATAATTCTCCTAACTCTTGTGCCTGGCTACCATTACTGCTGCTTCTGGCTCCTGACCTCTTTCCCATTATATGTCCCCATTTTCTGCCATAACGGGGAAGCAGTGTGGCCTAGTGGATAGAGCACAGGCCTGGAAGTCGGAAGGTTCTGGGTTCTAATCGAGACTCTGCCACGTGTCCACTGTGTGACCTGGGGCAAGTCACTTCACTTCTCTGGGCCATCTGGAAAATGATCCCCATGCAGGACCGGGACTGTGGAAAAAAAAAAAAATGATCCTTCCCACCCACACACTGGTTTAAACATTACATTCCTTGATTTCACTAGCTAAGAAACTCCAGTTAGCACTTCATTAGCACTTCACTAGCCAGCACCAAGCCAATCCTTTCACCATCTGTTTCTTTGGAAAAGGAGAGCATCAGGCTTGCAGCTGAAACATTAACCGACCCTTAAATATGGACTGAATCATGGGCTCTCACCATAAATACTAACTATTAAAGAACTATCAAGGGGCCTGGTGCTTCTGAAAAAATATCACAATATTTTTGAAAAATAATTTCACCGATATCATCCTTAAAGACGTCAAAAAGAGATTACTAAATTGGAATAACAACTGACCTACCAAATATCTAGAAGGCATATACTACCATGAAGAAAAGCACGCTAGAATTCAATTTGCCGTGCAGTTAACTATTGTAACCCCAACATTTCTCTAGTTCAGAAGAAGGGATCAAATTCAGGCAGCAAGACCCAAGAAGCTGCAATCATCTGCTCTGACTGAATACAACTTTTCCTTTCCAGTGAAGGGTTTTCCAACCACAGTTTTAAATTTTCAAGTGTAATAGGCTGTTTTACCATCTTGACTACCATAGAATGCCGTTTTGAGAATACTTGTATATTTTTCCACCCCCCTGCCCTCCAAGTTGCCCACACTCTTGCTTGCCACTTGTCAACCACAAGCCCGTCTGAAGGATCAGAACTTCAAGGTGGCTGTTGGATTGAGCAATCTGGGGAGGTAGAGTAAACCCTAATCAAATAAATCACAACTACCAGCTACTGCATTGGGTTTCTGTCACTGTTTTTTGTAATGGTTTTTATTAAGCACTTACTCTGTGTCAAGCACTGTTCTAAGCACTGGGGAGGTAGAAGTTAATCAGTTTGGACACAGTCCCTGTCCCACATGGAGCTCACAGTCTAAGTAGGAGTGAAAACAGGTAACCCCACTTTATAGTTGAGGAAACTGAGGCCCAAACAAGTGAAGTGACATCCAAGGTCACAAAGCAAGCAGAGCTGGGATTAGGCTCCTCCTCCCCCTCACATCCCCTTACTGTAGGGGTTCTTCAAGGGTCAGTTCTTGGTCCCCTTCTGTTCTCTATCTACCCTCACTGCCTTGGTGAACTCATTCGCTCCCACAGCTCTACGTTGTCACTCCCCTCCTCAAAAATCTCCAGTGGCTACCAATCAACCCACGCATCAGGCAAAAACTCCTCACTCTCGGCTTCAAGGCTGTCCATCACCTCACCCCCTCCTACCTCACCTCCCTTCTGTCCTTCTCCAGCCCAGCCCACACCCTCCGTTCCTCTCCCGCCGCTCACCTCCACACTGTGCCTCGTTCTCACCTGTCCCACCGTCGACGCCCCCCCGGCCCACGTCTTCCCCCTGGCCTGGAATGCCCTCCCTCCACACGTCTGCCAAGCTAGCTCTCTTCCTCCCTTCAAAGCCCTACTGAGAACTCACCTCCTCCAGGAGGCCTTCCCAGACTGAGCCCCCTTTTTCCTCTCCTCCTCCCCTTCCCACCGCCCTACCTCCTTCCCTTCCCCATAGCACCTGCATATATGTTTGTACAGATTTATTACTCTATTTATTTTGCTTGTACATATTTACTATTCTATTTATTCTGTTAATGATGTGCATCTAGCTTTATTTCTGTTTATTCTGATGACTTGACACCTGTCCACATGTTTTGTTGTCTGTCTCCCCCTTCTAGACTGTGAGCCCGTTGTTGGGTAGGGTCCGTCTCTGTCTGTCTGCCAACTTGTTCATTCATTCATTCAATCATATTTATGGAGCGCTTACTGTGTGCAGAGCACTGTACTAAGTGCTTGGGAAGAACACAGTGCTCTGCACACAGTAAGCGCTCAACAAATACGATTGAATGAAAGCATTGAATCCCCCTTTTGCAGATGAGGGAACTGAGGCACAGAGAAGTCAAGTGACATGCACGAGGTTATAGAGCAGAGCCAGGTTTAGAACCCAGGTCCTTCTGACTCACAGTACCCTGCTGTTTCCACTAGACCACACTGCTTCACCTGTCAGCAAGATGTCATTCCAGTGAGGGAATTGGGGCCTAGGCTGTGAGGGGGAAGATTGGAGCATTTCCAACATCCCTCTGGTCTACCTTACTCCCCTTTCAGCTTCCCAGCTGCCTCCATGCTCAGGGTTTCTTTTTAGTACTTATTAAGTGCTTGCTATGTGTTGAACACTGTTCTAAACACTGGGCTAGGTACAGTCAATTGGGAGGGACACAGTCCCTGTCCCGCATGGGGCTCACAGTCTTAAGTAAGAGGGAGAGCAGGTATTGACTTCCCATTTTACAGTTGAGGAAACTGAGGCACAGAGAAAGTAAGTGACTCCAACAAAGTCACACAGCTAGCAATTGGCAGAGCCGGGAGTAGAACCTAGGTCATCTGATGCCCAGGCTCTTTCCATTAGGCCACATTGCTTCAGCCAGAGGATGTTGGACCCCAGAGAGGAGGAAGAGGAAGGGGGCTCAAGGCGGGAAAATCAGAGCAAAGGGAGCAAGCCAGGGAGATGCAGAAGGGAGTGGCAGATGTGGAAAGGTGGGGCATGGTCTGGGAAGGCCTCTTGGAAGAGATGTGCCTTCAATAAGACTTTGAAGTGGGGGAGAGTCATTGTCTGTTGGATTTGAGGAGAGAGGGCATTCCAGGCCAGAGTAGGATGTGAGCTAGGGGTCGGCGGTGAGGTAGGTGAGATGGAGGCACAGTAAGAAGGTTAGCACTAGAGGAGTGAAGTGTGCGGGCTGGGTCATTGAAGGAGAGAAGCGAGGTTAGGTAGAAGGGGGCAAGGTGGTGGACTGCTTTAAATCCAGTGGTGAGGATTTTTTGTTTGATGCAGAGTTGGATGGGCAACCACTGGAGTGTTTTGAGGAGTAGGGTGACATGTCCTGAATGTTTTTGGAGAAAAGTGATCTGGTCAGCGGAGTGAAGTACGGACTGGAGTGGGGAAAGACAAGAGGCGGGGCGATCAGCAAGGAGGCTGATGCAGTAATCTAGGTGGGCTAGGATGAGTATTAACATGGTAGCAGTTTGGATGGAGAGGAAAGGGTGGATTTTAGTGATGTTGTGAAGGTGGGAGCCACAGGATTTAGGGATGGATTGAATGTGTGGGCTGAATGACAAAGAGGAGTCAACGATAACAACAAGGCTATGGGCTTGTGAGAAGTAGAGAAGCAGTGTGGCTCAGTGGAAAGAGCATGGGCTGGGGAGCCAGAGGTCATGGATTCTAATCCCAGCTTCACCACTTGTCAGTTGTGTGACCTTGGGCAAGTCACTTCACTTCTCTGGGCCTCAGTTCCCTCATCTGTAAAATGGGGATGAAGACTGTGAGCCCCATGTGGGACAACCTGATCACCTTGTAACCTCCTCAGTGATCAGAATGGTGCTTTGCACATAGTAAGTGCTTAACAAATACCAACATTATTATTAGTATTGTGAGACAGGAAGGATGGTGGTGCCATCTACAGTGAAGGGAAAGTCCCAGGGAGGACGGGGTTTGGGTGGGAAGATAAGGAGCTCTGTTTTGGACATGTTAAGTTTGAGGTGACATGAGGACATCCAAGTAGAGAAGTCTTGAAAGCAGGAGGAGGTGTGAGACTGGAGAGAAGGAGAGAGATGAGGGCTGGAGATGTAGATTTGGGTATCAACCATGTAGAGGTGGTAGTTAAAACCATGGGAGCGAATGAGTTCTCCAAGGGAGTGGGTGTAGATGGAGAATAGAAGGGGGCTCAGAACTGAACCTCGAGGGACCACCACAGTTAGGGGGTGGGAGGCAGAGGAGGAGCCCTGGAAGGAGACTGAGAATGAATGGCCAGAGAGATGAGAATAGCCCATACTTAGTGTTAACCTAAAATTAGAGGGAATTGGCTGGGAATGGGGGCAGGGAATGTGTCTGTTCATCATAATATCGTACTCTCCCAAGCGCTTAGTACAGTGCTCTGCACACAATAAGGTTCAATAAATGCAATTGACTGACAAGATGAATATTCTTGGAGCGAGTTGACCCATCCATCTCTGAGCCTGTCTCCTTAGAAAACTGGAATCAGCATTTCCACCTGACTGAAAGACTGCATAATAGGGTTTTCACTCCCTCATTCCTATTTCCCAATCCCACTGCCAGTTTATGTGGGCACAGGAAAGTCCCAAAAGGCCCTGCAGGTTTGTGGCAGGCGGAAAGAGAAACCCAAGACTGTCAGACTCTCCAGCATCAGTTATCAACCGGCACACTCCTTGCAAGAGGATTTGCTCCCTCAACATAAATAACCCACCTGACTTATTCCAACCTATCATTTTTAAGCCACAACCAAAAAGAATAGTAGCAACTCTCCTTTTCTCTCTCCCCTCTTTCTCTCTCCCTCTCCCCTTTCTCCCTCTCCTCTCTCTCTTTTCCCCATACACATTAATAAAAAAGGTCTTAGTGAAGACTTTCCTGTTTTCAAAGTCTGAAAAAATATCAATCAATAGTATTTATTTACTGCCTACTGTTTGCAAGGCATGTAAAAATTAAATTCTTGAATTCTGTATCTTATTAATAAGTATTTTTCCTGAAGAGCTAATGTTTTAACCCATTGTATTCTAAAAACTTACTCCATTTTAAATTATTCTTTGGTATCACTAAATATTTATGATAAACTTTATACATTAATCAAATAGTAAAATTTAGAAGTTGTTTTTGCAAAACTCTTGCTGATTCAAGGCTGTTTAGGTTACAAATTTGACTTTCAGTACAATTGTTTTAATCAGGTGGCGATTTTTCTTTGGTTATCAACATCTAATTTTTTAAAATTCACCATACTGTGGGGAAGAAGGGAAAAAAACAAACAATGGTTATTGCTAACTCCGAGATATTTATTTATGTATTTTAAACCTCTAACCTTAATACTTTAGTGATGCGGAGTTACCAACATATAATCTGGAACTGAACTAAAGATATGTTATCTTCAAGCTTCAAAGTAAGTACCATAAACAATTGAGAGTAAAAACAAACATGAAACAGCAACCTGCTTTTACTGAGTCTCCTGACTAAACAGTCCCAGGGTATTTGCCAGGACTTTCTTTTTTCCTTTTTGAGAGTTTTCCAAAGCAGCAGGGAACTGACATATCTCCAGTTTAGTTTAAAGACAAAGGCACACCCAGTATGTTTTATAAACTCCAAGAAGTCCAAGAAGTCAAGAAGCAGCATGGCCTAAGGGAAGGAGCACTGGCCTGAGAGTCAGAGTCAGTCCATCAATCGTATTTATTGAACACTTACTGTGTGCAGAGCACTGTACTAAGTGCTTGGGAGAGTACAATATAAGAGACACATTCCCTGCCCACAACGAGCTTACAGTCTAGAGGGGAAGCCAGAGGATTTGGATTCTAATCCTGGCTCCAGCACTTGTCTGCTGCGTGACCACGGAGACGTCGCTTAACTTCTCTGGGCCTCAGTGCTCTCATCTGTAAAATGAGGAGTAGGGCCATGAGACTTGGGCATGGACTGTGTCCATCCTGTTTAGCTTGTATTCAGCCCGGCTCTTAGCACAGTGCCTGGCACAGAGTAAGCACTTAACCAATACTGTAAAAAGAAATGTCCAAGCAGAAAGCAATACTAGAAACCTAGTTTTCAGTGGTGGTTCCAAGGGGCCTGAGCCCCAGATTTCTGTGGTGAGTTCCAGGGGGGATCATCCTCCTAAATTCTCCCATCACCACACTCAGGACTCACCACTGAAGCCTCTCCCCACTCGCTTCGTGGTGTTAGAGAAGCAATGCCAAAACCCCTCTCAGGGTCGCACCTGGAGACTTTCTAGTACTCTACCCATCTCAAATCTGGGAGGGAAAGTCAAGCAGAGGCCTAGCCATTCCATTCCTAGCTTGGCCAGTGCTAGCGAGTGCAGGCAATCTGCTACAAGTCAAAACTCACCTGTGCTGAGTAGCAACAGCATGGGAGAGAGCCGAGGGTGGAGACTCGAGTTGACGTGCGGATGGAGGCAATGGTAAACCACTGCCGTGTTTTTACCAAGAAAACCTTATGGCTGTATTACCAGAACGATTGCAGATGGAGGTGGAGTGCTGTGGGAGAGATGCATCCAATGGGTCGCTATGGGTTGGAGACGACTCGACGGCGTTAGACAAGACACAAGATGCTAAATCGTCTTGGCTTCCTGCTCTTGGCTGCTCTCATTCTGTGTCTGCTGTGGCTGCTTTGATGCTTCCCAGTAGGACGGAAGAGGTCTGAGATAGGGGCCAGAAATGGTCTGAGGTACCTCTATCCTCTAGACTGTGAGCTTGTTGAGCTGTGAGCTCATCTACCACTGTGTTGTACTCTCCCAAGCGCTTAGTACAGTGTCTTACACACAATAAGCACTCAGTAAATACCCCTGATGATGATAATCTCTCCCTAGTGGGTGGAATTCCTAAGGCAGCTGTCCCTACGTTTTCCATCAGATTTTAAGTTTCATAGTACTTTGATCTCACCTCTCTGGACAAGACATTTTTAGGCGGTTTCAGATTTTGTCATTCGAATGTTAGCCTGATAAAGTGTTGCTTTGCTAGAGGATTTTTTATAAGGTGTGGAAATAATCTCTCTCAGTCCTATTCAGTGCAATTTGCTTTTTTGCTGGGGCGACCAGATACCTCTTTGTAAGGAATGCTGCCCTTAGTTTAAGGGATGTCCCCCTTTTTTTTAACAATGACTATCCTCCCTTTGAGAAGTTTCAGAGCAGACCATAAACAGGCTTGAGGCTATAAACATGCAAACGGGAGAAGAAAGTGTTTTCTACTTTGTCCCATGTGGGACAGGGACTGGGTCTGATCTGATTACCTATTTTTTAAATGGTACTTGTTAAGCACTTAACAGATGTTGTACTAAACAGTGGGGTAGATGCAAGCTAATCAGGTTGGACCTAGTCAATATCCCCATAGGGCACATGGTCTTAATCCCCATTTTACAGGTCAAGAAACTGAGGCCCAGAGAAATTAAGTAATTTATTCATTCATTCAATCATATTTATTTAGTGCTTACTGTGTGCAGAGCACTGTACTAAGCGCTTGGGAAGTACAAGTTGGCAACATATAGAGACGGTCCCTACCCAACAGCGGGCTCACAGTCTAGAAGGGGGAGACAGAGAACAAAACAAAACATATTAACAAAATAAAATAAATAGAATAAATATGTACAAATAAAATAGAGTAATAAATACGTACAAACATATATACATATATATAGGTGCTGTGGGGAGGGGAAGGAAGTAAGGAGGGGGAAAGGGGGAAGAGGGGGAGGGGGGGCGGATTTACCCAAGGCTGCAGAGCAGACAAGCAGTAGAAGTGGGATTAGAGCAGCGTGGCTCAGTGGAAAGAGCACAGGCTTTGGAGTCAGAGGTCATGGGTTCAAATCCCGGCTCCACCAATTGTCAGCTGTGTGACTTTGGGCAAGTCACTTAAGTTCTCTGTGCCTCAGTTCCCTCATTTGTAAAATGAGGATTAAGACTGTGAGCCCCCCGTTGGACAACCTGATCACCTTGTAACCTCCCCAGTGCTTAGAACAGTGCTTTGCACATAGTAAGTGCTTAATAAATGCCATTATTATTATTAGAACCCAGGTCCTTCTGACTCTCAGGCCTGTGCTCTTTCTTCTAGGCCAACCTGCTTCTTGTAACTTATACCTACCCCAGTGTGTAGAACAATGCTTGGCACAGAGAAAGAGTTTAACAAATACCATTGTTATTATCATTTATTAAGTGTTGTCATAGAGAGTGCTCTCTCTCCTCCATTATGCCAATAATGGTGGAGGGGAGGGGAGTCCTGAGACCAGTAGAACTGTCACCTGAGCCAAAAAAGCAAGATAAGAACCTGCCTCAAAGAAGTGACTATATAGAAAAATAATCTAACCCATTGATATAGTGACTAATCTTTTTTGAGCACCACACTTGGGCAGATCGTGTTGAATTGAGCATGGCCTAGTGGAGAGAGAACGGGCTTGGGAGTCAGAAGGACCTGGGTTCTAATTCATTCATCCAATCGTATTTATTGAGCGCTTACTGTGTGCAGAGCACTGTACTAAGTGCTTGGGAAGTACAAGTCGGCAACATATAGAGATGGTCCCTACCCAAAAGCGGGTTCACAGTCTAGAAGGGGGAGACAGACAACAAAACAAAACATATTGACAAAATAAAATAAATAGAATAGTAAATATGTACAAGTAAATTAAATAGAGCAGTAAATCTGTACAAACATATATGCAGGTGCTATGGGGAGAGTAAGGAGGTAGGGCAGGGGGGTGGGGGCAGAGGAAAAAGGGGGCTCAGTCTGGGAAGGCCTCCTGGAGGAGGTGAGCTCTCAGTAGGGCTTTGAAGGGAGGAAGAGAGCTAGCTTGGCGGACGTGTGGAGGGAGGGCATTCCAGGCCAGGGGGAGGACGTGGGCCGGGGGTCGATGGCGGGAAAGGTGAGAACAAGGCACAGTTAGTAGGCTAGCAGCAGAGGAGCGGAAGGTGCGGGCTGGGCTGGAGAAGGAGAGAAGGGAGGTGAGGTAGGAGGGGGCGAGGTGATGGACAGCCTGGAAGCCGAGAGTGAGGAGTTTTTGCCTGATGCGTAGGTTGACTGGTAGCCACTGGAGATTTTTGAGGAGGGGAGTAACATGCCCAGAGTGTTTCTGCACAAAGATGATCCAGGCAGCAGCGTGAAGTGTAGATTCAAGTGGGAAGAGACAGGAGGATGGGAGATCAGAGAGGAGGCTGATGCAGTAATCCAGTTGGGATAGGATGAGAGATTGAACCAGCAAGGTACCAGTTTGGATGGAGAGGAAAGGGCGGATCTTGGCGATGTTGTGGAGGGGAGACCGGCAGGTTTTGGTGACAGATTCGATGTGAGGGGTGAACGAGAGAGCGAAGTCGAGGGTGTTTTCCCTCCTACTCGACTGAGAGCCCTGGTAGGCTTGTGTGGACAGGGAATGTGTCCGTTGATTGTTAGAGTATACTTAGTACGATGCTCTGCACATGGTAAGCCTCAATAAACATGAATGAATTTGGGATCCGATTATCTGGTCTGCATCCAAGCACTTAGTTTAGTGTTTGGCACAGAGTAAGCATTTAATAAATACCATAATTATTATTAAGAATCAGGAGCAAATCTTTCACTCGCTTTGATCTCCTCTTCGGTCCTCTCCAATCGCCCTGCAGGCTTGTTGAGCTCTCTCAGAGGGGCAGGCCAACTCAGGACAGGAAGCCCTGGGCAGCTTCCAGGGGAGTGGCAAAGAATGCAGAGGGAGAGGGGGACAATGAAAGACTTGGAGCAACAGAATGACTCACACACAGCATGGCGTGTGTAGCCTGATCTGATGACATCATGTGTCATATGCGGGTGGCTGATTTTCTTGGCCCTTTTAAGCAGCTGGAAATCTAAAACCAGGGCTGCTCTTTAGTGCATTCCCCTGCATTCTACAACCCAGCCTGCACACTTCGCTCCTCTAGTGTTAACCTTCTCACTGTACCTCCATCTCTTCTATCTCTCCACTGACCTCTTCCTCACATCCTGCCTCTGGTCTGGAATGCCCTTCCTCCTCATATCTGACAGACAATGACTCTTCCCTGCTTCAAAGCCTTACTGAAGGCACATCTCCTCCAAGAGGCTTTCCCTGACTAAACCCTGCTTTCCTCTTCTCCCACTTCCTTCTGCATCACCCTAACATGTTCTCTTTACTCATCCCCCCTCCCAACCCCACAGCACACACGTACATATCTGCGATTTATTTATATTAATGTCTCTCTCCCCCTCTAGACTGTAAGATCATTGTGGGCAGGGAATGTGTTTGTCATATTGTTACAGTGTACTCTTCCAAGCACTCAGAACAGTGCTCTGTATACAGTAAGAGCTCAATAAATATGATCAACTGACTGAATGACTGATTGCACACAGTAGGCACTTGATAAATACCACTGAATAAATGAACTGAAAACCGGGAACACCTGTAACCTTAGTCTTTTCTGAGGACGGAAGCGTAATAGCAGAGTTGCTGACCCTCAGGCATCAGCAGAACCACTGGGGAATAAGATGAGCAAAGAAAGATAGTAGTAATAATTGTGGTTTTTGTTAAGTGCTTACTCTGTGTCAGGCACTGTACTAAGCGCCGGGGTGAATAAAAGCAAATTGGGTTGGATACAGTCTCTGTCCCACAAAGGGCTCACAATCTCAAACTCCATTCTATAGATGAGTTAACTGAGGCACAGAGCAGTGAAATGACTTGCCCAAGATCACACAGCAGAACGATGGGAAGACTTCACTCACGTTCATATAAAAATGTAAGAAACAATTCTCAGCTATTGAGGCCAAGGAACAATCTGAAACATGCACTTCATCCCTCCATTCCTTTTTCAAGTTTTTAGTGATTTACCATTGTCTGGGGAAAGTTCCTAAAGAAGAAAGTTTGTCAAGAAGCAGTGTGGCATAGTGGACAGAGCACAAGCCTGGGAGTCAGAAGGACCTGGGTTCTAATTCTGACTCCGCCACTTGTGTACTGTGTGATCTTGGGTAAAATGCTTCACTTTTCTGTGCCTCGGTTACCTCATCTGTAAAATTGGGATTAAGACTGTGAGCCCCACATGGGACTCGGACTGTGTCCAACCCAACCTGCTTTTATTCACCCCAGAGCTTGGTACAGTGCCTGACACAGAGTAATCGCTGAACAAATAACACAATTATTATTATTATTCCCATAATATAATACAATCCCAAATCTCAGTTAGACACCTATTTTACATTTATATTTTATACTTTAGACTAAATAGTGTGAGCAGCCTTTTTCTGCTGTGTGACCTCGGACCGTGATCCCACTATCGTGTAGGGACCGTCTCAATATGTTGCCGACTTGTACTTCCCAAGCGCTTAGTACAGTGCTCTGCACACAGTAAGTGCTCAATAAATACGACAATGAATGAATGAGGAGATTTTCTGCAGATAATAGCATCAGTCAAGACATTGTCTTTCAAATTCCCCAGTGAAGTTAAAAGTAGTTTAATGAGCCCAGAACAAGACTGAACTTGGAGTCAAAATGTTATGCTGAGAAGCTACTGGGATACATATTGAAAGTTACGTACCGTCTGTTCAGGACATTTGATAGGCAAGTGATTAGACACAATTCAAAATACATTGTATTAAACAGCAGAAAAGAATTCAAAATGAGGAGAGCTACTCCAAATTCTCTAACCACAAGATTTCCAATTCAAAAGATATGTTTTGAGCTATATAAGCCAAAAAAAAAATTCAAGGAAAGTTCTGGAACAAATGTATCAGGCCCAAGAAAAATACAGAAATACAGAAAGCAGAACTGCTTTCCATAAACTGTTAACATTATGTAATGAATTTGGACTTTGAAAACTATTGATTTATTATAAGGGCATACTGTAAGATATTGGTCTAGTTTAGGTTCAGAATTACAGTTCAAACTTTGCTTTCCTAGAACAAAAAATCCCAGACTAAAAAAAATATCCAGGGTATCCTGGGTTTTACAAAGTACTCAGCGTGGAGTTTAGCTGAAGCCAAAAGTTATCCTGAATACATCACACCACTGATTCTGATTTCTTCACATTCAGCTTCACAGATGGAGAAAAGTCCATTTTTTCCCACTAAAACTGTGAAAAGGACTACATGAGTCAGATTCATCCATTGTCTAAATAACTTTTTAATTTCAATTAAGCCTGAACTCTTTCAGACCAGCTTCTATAATTACTAATGGACTTATTTGCAGCACCAGAGAATTAGAAATTAGGAAGGAATTTAAAAAGGTCCTTTAGATCAGTGTCCTGCCTTAAAACTGGCAAATGCCTTCAGATCTAAGGAAGACAGCTGTTTAATCTATCTCTGAAGGTTTCCATTCATTCATTCATTCAATCATATTTATTGAGCGCTTACTGTGTGCAGAGCACTGTACTACGCGCTTGGGAAGTACAAATTGGCAACATATAGAGACGGTCCCTACCCAACAGCAGGCTCACAACCTAGAAGTTAGGGATCCTACAAAGCTCCTCTTTAGCATTGTTTAATGATCCATTTTTATTGTATTTGAGCATTTATTACATATCATGCACTGTTCTAAGCACTAGGGTTGATACAAATTAATCAGGTCATACACCCTTGATCAGTTAATCAATCAGTCATATTTACTGGGTGCCTTCTATGTGCAGAGCAGTTGGAGAGTACAATGCAGTTAAAACCCCCGCTCAAAACTCTCAGTCCCTGCCCTTTTACAATCTAATGGGGAGACACGAAAAATTGTAATTGGGAGGGAAGGGAGAATGGAAATCTAGATAAGTGAGTACATAAGTGCTTAAATAGTAATATGCTATATACAATATTATATACATCATATACTATGTATAGTACATACTATACTGTATGTATGTGAAGTGGGAGGAATCCAGGAAGGGGAAGGCAACTAGAAACAATTCAAGCTTCTTTCTTCTTCAGAGATGGAGAACGACCCGTCAGAAGTCACCTCACAATTAAAAGATCCTCAAGACTTGAGTTTTGACGCATTCCAAATTATGTGGGGATTGGAGAGTTTTGTGTATTTTAGCTCTGGCCGCAGATTGCAAGTAGCCTTTAAAATGGTTAAAGAATGAAGGGAGCTGAGCGTTGAGGCCTGGGATAGCACTAGTGGGGAGGGGGGAAAAAGGGAGTGGCAGAATTCATGGTTTTCTAAGTGATTCCAAGATCCACAGAGATAAGGAATGCTTAATCTCAACAGGAGTGCTCTGAGGATCTAGGGACAAGGACTACTGAGAAATCTTGCCACTCCAGCCTTGTCTGAATAATCTCCCAGTGCTTAGAACAGTGCCACCGAAAGCACTTAAAAATACTATGGCTACTACTATGATGACTCCAGCCAGTTTGACTTTGGGGAAGTCACTTAACTTCTCTCTGCCTCAATTACCTCATCTGTAAAATGAGGATTAAAACTGTGAGCCCCACAGTGCTTGGCAAATAGTAAGCACTTAAAAAAAAGTCATTATTATTATTATTGGTCCTGCTCATCTGTAGCTCTGATATTCATTGGGACCAGTTGCCTTGGGGCAAATTCTCAGGGGTGAAACTCCCTCCAGATCCCCCCCACCATCTCCTTCCCATCCCCATATCCACTATCTCGTCCTTCTTGGCCATCTCTCAAGAGGAGATCTCCCATCTGTCTTCAAAATCTATCCCCTCTCTCTGTGCTTCTGCTTCTCCCTTTCTAAACTTGCACCAACTTTTGTTCTTTTCTTGAGTACCATTTTCAACTGTTCGCTCTCTATGTACTGGTGCCTTTCTCTTTGCCTTCCAACATGTCCATGTCTGCCCAACCTAAAAAACTTTCCCTGGATTCCACTGAACTTTCTAGATAGAGCTCCATCTCCCTTATCCAAAGCCCTCAAATGGGTTGCTTCTCAACCCATCAGTGGAATTTACTGAGCACTTACTTCATCACCATCATCATCGATGGTATTAATTGGATGAATACCATGCACAGAGCACTGTACTAAGCACTTGGGAGAGTACAACAGAGTTGGTAGAGACATTCCCTGCCCTCAACGAGCTTATAGTCTAGAGGGGGAGGCAGACATTAATATAAATAATTGGGAATATATAATTCATGGGTACATTCATAAGTAATGTGGGGCTGAGGGTGGGCGAATACCAAATGCCCAAAGGTCACAGATCCAAGTGTGTAGATGATGCAGAATGGAGAAGGAGCTGGGAAAAAGGAGGCTTAACTGCGAAGGCCTCTTGGAGGAGAAGTGTTGTCAATAAGGCTTTGAAGGTGGAAAGAGTTGTGGTCCGGTTTATGTGGAGGTGTACCTTATATGCCCTCTCTATACTGTAGGCGCTCTCTAGATTGTAAGCTCGTTATGGGCAGGGAACGTGACTTCTAATTCTGTTGAATTGTAATCTCTCAAGTGCTCAGTACAGTGCTCTGCCCAGAGAAAGCGCTCAATAAATACCACTGATTGCACATAGTAAATAAATACCACTGACTGACCAACTGATATACACCAGCCGCCCCCATTTCTACTTTCTACTCATTCATTCAATCATATTTATTGAGCACTCACTGTTCATCTGGTCCCAAGTGCTTAGTACAGAGCTCTGCACACAGTAATCCCTCAGTAAATATGCCTGAATGAATGAATGACTGTCCCTCTCCTGCCTAAGGTGAGATGACTGGTCATTTCAATCTCAAAGCAACAAAATAATAATTGTGGTATGTGTTAAGTACTTATGTGTCAAGCACTGTGCTAAATGATGGAGTAGATAGAATACAGTCAGATCATGTGGGACAGTCTAAGGGAGGGGAAGGGAACAGGTACTGAGTCCCCATTTTACAGCTGAGAAAACCGAAGCACAGAGAAGTTAAGTGCTTTCCCAAGGTCACAGGGCAGGCAAATGGCAGAGCGGGGGTTAGAGCCCAAACCTCCTCACTTCCAGCCCTGTGCCCTCAGGCACGGTTTCAGGGGAAGAAAGAAGCCCTCAGTGTGTCCAATTACCAATTTCTAGTGGCTACTACCTTTTAAATTAGGAGGAACTTCTATGTGTAAACTACATCCGTCCCACTGAAATATGAGACCATTACTTCTGGCCTGTGGAAAAAGTTATCACCATCCTCCAATCTACTGATTCCAATCCCTTTCATCTTTCCTTTCAGTCTGTACTTTCCAATGTCATAATTCATTCATTCAATCATATTTACTGAGCGCTTACTGTGGGCAGAGTACTGTACTAAGCGCTTGGGAAGTACAAATCGGCAACATATAGAGATGGGCTATACCCAACAATGGGCTCACCGTCTAGAAGAACCTAATTAGATTCTTAGGTTCTTCTAGAGCCCTTCCCGCATTCCTACATCATCCCTATGATACTTGTAAAGCCCAAAAGTTGGCAAGAAGCTGATAAGCACCCGACCAACGCCAAGTAGAGCAGATGGATTATCTCATGATCCCTCCATTTCATGCATCCCAGTTTTCTGCCTGCTCTTTTAACAGCTATTAATTGTTGACTCATGTCCAACGTGCGTTTGAGTAAAGAAGCAGGATAGCCTAGTGGATAGAACACAGGCCTGGAAATCAGAAGGACATGGTTTCCAATCCAGGCTGTGCCACTTGTCTGCTGTGTGACCTTCGGAAAGTCACTTAACTTCTCCATGCCTGAGTTACCTCAGTTGTAAAATGACGAATATAAAATAAATGTAAAATGTAAAAAGATTGTAAGCCCCCACGTGAAACAGGGACTGTGTCAACCCAGTTTGCTTGTATCCACCCCAGTGCTTAGTAGAGTGCCTGGCACATAGTAAGTGCTTAATACCACAATTATTAATTATTATTACTATTATTATGTAGTACTGGGGCTGTGTCCAAACCGACATGCTTGTGTCAACCCCAGAGCTTAGTACAGTGCCTGGCATATAATAAGTGCTTAACAAAAACTACAACTATTTATTAATAATTATTAAAGATTCTTAGATCTTTTTCTTTTGCTCTTGTGCATAGTCATTCTCCATCTTGTATTTGGGTAATTTGCTTTTCTGGGGGGAGAAAAAAGGGAGTAGAGAGGACCAGATAAAGGCCTCTGTCAATACAACAACTCAGAAGCCAGTCTATGAACAAAACTGTTAGAATGACTTAAGTTTGCCAATTTTGCAAGGAAAGGCAGGTCTCTAAAGTTCATAGTCGACTAGATCTCAATGAAATTCTTATACCTGGTGAAATACAGACCACCAGATGTGAACTACTAGTCGGTCCTCCATCATCTTCTCATAGCTCTACTTCTCCCTCCTCCTTTTCTCTCTCCTCCTCTCAGGCTGACTCCCAAAGGAAATCTCAGGACTCCCATCTCAGGGTGCATGGCAGTGGGGCTAATTGTCTAAGGTGTGTGTTTGATTGGATTAGGATATGCCCTATCTGATCATCTTCCACCCAGGTGAAAGGATTGATTTATGACCCCCAAATAACCCATTCTTTGATTAGTTCCTGCAGATGGGATATGATTGGTTTGAATCTTCGGCCCCGATCAGATGACATGGATAATTTCCAATATTAACATATGTAGCAGTGTGGCTCAATGGAAAGAGCACGGGCTTGGGAGTCAGAGGTCATGAGTTCAAATCCCGGCTCCGCCACTTGTCAGCTGTGTGACTTTGGGCAAGTCACTTCACTTCCCTGTGCCTCAGTTCCCTCATCTGTAAAATGGGGATTAAAACTGTGAGCCCCACGTGGGACAACCTGTTCACCTTGCATCCTCCCCATCATCAATCGTCATCAATCGTATTTATTGAGCGCTTACTATGTGCAGAGCACTGTACTAAGCGCTTGGGAAGTACAAATTGGCAAACATATAGAGACAGTCCCTACCCAACAGTGGGCTCACAGTCCCCAGTGCTTAGAACAGTGCTTTGCACATAGTAAGCACTTAACAAATGCCAACATTATTATTATTATTATGTCTGCTCCATTTTATCAGATAAAGTAGGGGGAGGAAGCCCGTGTCTGGTGGCTAGGAAGAGGTAAAAGCCTAAGGAAGAGGCACTGAGATGAAGATTATCTGGTCATCTCAAAGGACTTTCACCAAACAAGCTGTAGCTAAAAATGGCACTCATCTTTCATTCATTTGATCATATTTATTGAAAGCTTACTGTGTGCAGACCACTATACTAAGTGCTCGGGAGAGTACAATGTAACAGTAAACGGACACACTCCCTGCCCATAATGAGCTTACACTCTAGAGGGGGAAACCCCTCTAACTATACTTTCTCTCCCAATGTCTCTGACCCTATTCTCTCTCTTAAAAACACTTGCTCCCATTTGCCTCTCCTCCCTTACCATTATCTTCAACATCTCATTGGCTCCTTCTCTTCCCTCTTCAAGCACCCTCCAAACTTCTCTACACTAAAAAAATTCTAGATCTCCCAGTCCCCTCCAGTTATTTTCCCCCTCTTCTTCCTCCCCCTTCCCTTCCAAATTCTTGCTTTAAATTCCTCTCCAACTCTTTTCTCGGTCCACTGAAGTCAGGCCTTCACCCCTTCCACTCTCCCAAATCACCAATGGCCTTCTCAAACTAAATCCAATGGGCTCTACACTGTTCTAATCCTCCTCAACCCTTCAGCTGCCTTTGGAACTGTGAATCGCTCCCTTTTCTTTAAAGTACATCTGCTCATGGCTTTGCTGACTTGGCACTCGCCTGGTTGTCTTCCTACCTCCTAGACAGCTCCTTCTCTGTTTCCTACGCTGGCTCTAATCCCTTAATCACGGCTGTGACAGCAAGGATCTGTGCTGGGTCCTTTGCTCTTTACCCTTTTAGATAGTAAGCTCAGTGTGGGCAGGGACTGTATCTACCAAATCCATTGCACTGTACTCTACCAAGCATTTACTACAATGCTCTGCACACAGTAAGTGCTGAATAAATACCAGTGACTGATAGATCCACTATCCTGGGGAATTTACCACTTGTACTGCATCTCTACATGGTTAATTCACAAATCTACCTCTCTTGCCATGACCTCTTCCCTATCATACAATCCCACAGCTCGCTTTACCTCCAGGACAGCTCCACATGGATAGCCCACTAGCACCTCAAACTTAACGTGTCCAAAACTGAACTTCTCATTTTACCTTCTAAAGCCCTCCACTCCTCTCACCTTCCCCAGCTCCTCTGACAACATCGCCAATCCTCCCTGTCACTGAAACCCACAACTTTGGAATCATCCTCAAATCTTCACCGTCATTCCCTCATCTCAGTGTACTGCTAAAATCTGCTAATTTAGCCTCAAAAATATTTCCCAGATTAGCTCCTCTCTCCCCATCCAAGTAGTTACTACCCTGGCTCAAGTACTCATTATATTAGCATCTATCTACTCCAGCTTCCCCATTTCAGTCGATAATCAAAAATCTTATTCCTAAAATATCACCCAGCATACATCTCCCCACTCCTCAAAACTACCACTGAGGTTAGTACCAGTGGTAGCCTATATTCTTCCATAGTTTTTTAATGGTTTTTGTTAGGCACTTACTATGTGCCAGGCTCTGAACTAAGTGCTAGGGTAGACACAAGCTAATCAGGTTGGACACAGTCCATGTCCTACAGATTGCTCAGTCTTAATCCCTATTTTACAGATGAGCTAACTGAAGCCCAGAGAAATGAAACGACTTGTCCAAGGTCACACAGCAGACGAGTAGTAGAGCCGGATTAGAACCCAGTTCCTTCTGACTCCCAGGCCAGGCTGCTTCTTACATCCAGCAAAGATAATTTATGGTTGGTTTTAAGGTCCTCACTAGTTCTATCCACCTTACCTACTGACTGTCCTCACCACCCGGCACTCTGCTTGCACCCTTTGCCCGTAAACTCATTGTGGGCAGGGAACGTATCTTTTTATTGTTGTATTGTACTCTCCCCAGCGCTTAGTACAGTACTCTGCAAACAATAAGCACTCAGTAAATACACTGACTGACTTTGCTCCACCCAGACCCAAGTCCAGCTGTAGCCTAATCTTGTTATCTTTTAATCTTGTAGCCTAATTTTGAGAAGCAGCATGGCTCAGTGGAAAGAGCACGGGCTTTGGAGTCGGAGGTCAGGGGTTCAAATCCCGGCTCTGCCAATTGTCAGCTGTGTGACTTTGGGCAAGTCATTTCACTTCTCTGTGCCTCAGTTACCTCATCTGTAAAATGGGGATGAAGACTGTGAGCCCCCTTTGGGACAACCTGATCACCTTGTAACCTCCCCAGTGCTTAGAACACTGCTTTGCACATAGTAAGCACTTTATAAATGCTATTATTATTATTATTATTATTATCATTATTATTATTATTATTGTTCGTCCACCTCCCATCCCTTGCTCGTGTTGTTCCCACGGCCTGGAATTCCATCCCTCCTCCACCCCCGTATCTTCCAGACCTTTCTCCTGCCCCTGTCTCTCTGTCACTCACTCTCTCCTTCTCTTTGTGTTTCCCATTGTTAATTTTTTTCCCCACACTCTATACTCATTGCTCACAACTAAAAGAGCCCCCCAGAAGCCTTGTCTGCCTGTCTCACTTTGAGCTCCAAATAATCTGGTTTAATCATCCTAAACTCAGGCACTTCCCCAGCTCCATCCTGAGACTGAGCCATAAATTTCAGGTCAAGATTACCAAGACACTGGGTGTCAGCACAAATGAACCAGGGTTGCCCAAAATAATAATAATAATAATGATAATTGTATTTTTTAAGCACTTACTATGTGCCAGGCACCTGTACTAAGTGCTGGGCTGGATACAAGCAAACTGGGTTGGAAACAGAGCCTGCCCCACATGGGGCTCACAGTCTCCATCCCCATTTTACAGAAGAGGTAAAACTGAGGCACAGAGAAGTGACTTGCGGATGAGTGGCGGAGCCGGGATTAGAATCCAGATCCTTCTGACTCCCATGTCCGTGCTCTATCCACTAGGCAATGCTGGGGGAATGTGGGGAGGGAAGGCAAGACTGAGGTCAGGTGTTAACATGAAAAGGACAACCGTCCTCCTTCTGAATGGACTTTTTCAGGACTGTGTTTTCAGCAGGTTTTTTTTCTGTCTTTGGGCCCACTAGACCAGCTAATCGGCAGACCATTTGACACTGACTGCCAATCAGCAGAGAAATGTCCATAGTCCCCATCTATGTATATACATTCCCTTCCGCTTCTCTTTCCACAAAGGGAAAGCCATAGGTGCAAACTCTACCTCATATATAAATACATCTAAAAATGTTATGAGCTGGAATATATTTCCAACCACTCTTTATTGTACTTCAAAATGACATAGAAAATATGCAAATTCCTTCTGTATCTGTCCTTTAATAGGTCCTTTATTAATGGAGGGGGGACGGTGGAAGTATTCCCTGGGAATCAGTAAAATGCCAGTGTAAAGCTGCTACCCAGTGAAACCATAGCCAAATAAAATTCCTTTCTGCTGAGTTCACTAGAGGAATCCAGCACCAAGTATGCATCTGGTTAAAAGACATAAAGAATGTTTAGGAGCATGTTTTCTTCATGAGGCTTATACAAACAGAGCAGCGAAGAAGGGAAACAAAGGCACTCAGTGTAGCATGATTATCGGCTCTTTGAACTCTCGGATCACATGGGCATGCCTAAAATAACTAAAGCAGATTTCACAAAAATTAACTCATCACTGGCACATTATCCAGTGGCAGGAAAATAGAGGGGGCAGGGCTTAAAAAGACATGGAAGTTCAGTCTTCTAGTAAAAGATCTATCTGAATTGTAAGAAGCTTTCTAAACAAACAATTTCAGTCCACGGGTAACTATAGTTTTACTCTTGTGGACTGAATAATAATAATAATGATATGTGGCTTAGTGGACAGAGCACGGGCTTACGAGTCAGAAGGTCATGGGTTCTAATTCCCGCTCTGCCCCATGTCTGCTGTGTGACGTTGGGCAAGTCACTTTACTTCTCTGGGCCTCAGTTACCTCATTTGTAAAATGGAGATTAAGAGTGTGAGCCCTATGTGGGACACGGACTGTGTCCAACCTACCTTGTATCTACTCCATTGCTTAGAACAGTGCTTGGCACATAGTAAGCGCTTAACAAGTACCATTATTATTATTATTATTATTAAAACTAATACAAATGCTAATAATCCTAGTATTGGTTAAACACTTACTATGTACCAAGCATAGTACTAAGCACTGGGGTAGAAATATTATCTGCAGATTGACACAGTCCCTGTCCCACATGGGGCTCACAATCTAAGGGAGAGGAAGATGAGGTATTTTATCCCCATTTTTAAAGATGCAGATTGGATTGTGTCCAACCGGATGGTTTGTACCTACCTCAGTGCTTAGAACAGCGCTTGACTTATAGTAAGTGCTTAACAAATACCATCATCATCATCGAAGTCATTTTTGAAGACTGCAACCTGGTTATGTAGGTCTGAAAACACACACAACGTAATTATCTGCTTATTTGTGATGAGTTAAGCATTTAGAAATCTCCAGATCTGGAATAGTAGTGTGAACTCTCTTCCACCTCCCCAAATCTAAATTGATATCTAATGTGTGTTTTCCTTACAGAACAATAGCAGGCAATGGACACAGAGTTCTTTTAACTAAGATTTACCAGAATGTCACAGAAATCTGAGAAGAAAATCACAATATTTATTTTCTGAACCTACTTACTTTCTCTTTTAATAACATTGAATATGCAGGTTTCAAAATATTGAAATAGAAATCATGGCTATATTAAAATACTCACCCCACCCTACCTAAGTTCATTGCTACAATACCTGAATTTTTGCCAAAGGGTTTGGCCATCATTAGAACGTACTAGATACAATACTGTTGTTGTTTTTAATACTGTTCCACCACTCCCTTTAGCTTTCCACTTCCAAAATATTTGCTTTCACCATGTTTATTGTATTTTTAAGATTTATTTTTCTTTGAGGGAAGAGACATTTTGGTCACAGGGACCTATTCACAAAGGGTTTATTTCCTGAATGTAAAGAAATGTTCATTAATGGTTAAAATTATAAATATAAAAAAACTAATTTAAGCACTGGTAGAGTTAAAATAGTTTATACTTATATTGTTATTCTAGTGAAGGGAGGGTAAAAATACAATTTCCAGTTTACTTTAGGGTGATCATAAATTGAAAGGTAAGTGAATAAATTACACACGATTATGTCGTGTGTGGTAATGGCTTTCAGAATAAAGAGAACAACAAGTTCCCATTTCCTGGGAATGAGTATACAAATCTGACATTATTTAAATGGGCAGCAATAGGATATTTTAAGCATCAGGTCCCTTTCTTAACTGCTCAGCATAAACCCTTTCACCTCTGGATATTTTGAAATGAGGGAGAAAAATGATCTGTGACATAAGAGGGGTAGGAAAGCAGGCTACCTTGAGTTCCATCCTCATTCAATTACAGATTAATTAATGGTGGTATTTGTTAAGCACTTATTATGGGCCATGCACTGTTCTAAGCACTGAGATGGCTACAAGCTAATCAGGTTGGACACAGCCCCTGTCCCATATCAAGCTCACAGTCTTAATCCCCATTTTACAGATGAGGTAACTGAGGCACAGAGAAGTGAAGTGTCTTGCCGAAGGTTACACGGACAAGTGGCAGAACTGGGATTAGAACTCAAATCCTCTGACTTCCAAACTCGTGTTCTTGCCATTAGGCCACGCTCCTTCTATGTCTAAACACGTCTACTATTACTACTACTACTACTCTCTAGATTGTAAGCTTGTTCTGGGCAGGGAATCTGTTTATTGTTATATTGTACTCTCCCAGGCACTTAGTACAGTGCTCTGCACACAATAAGGCTCAATACATATAACTAAGTGAATGAGTAAATGAATTCTACTACTAATAGTAATAATAATAATTGTGGTACTTAAGTGCTTACTCTGTGCCAGGCCCTGCATTAAGCCCTGTGGTAGATACAAGGTAATTGGGTTGGACACAGTCCTTGTCCCATATGGGGCTCAAAGACTTAATCCACATTTTCTAGAGGAGGCAGCTGAGGCACAGAGAAATTGAATGACTTGCATGAGAACACAGCAGACAAGTGGAAGAGCTGAGATTAGAACCCAGATCCTCTGACTCTCAAACCCAGTCCTCTGACTCTCAAACACATGCTCTTTCCACTAGGCCTCGCTGCTTCTGCCTGTTCTTCATTTCTACACTTCTCTATCATTTCTCTTACCATGAATCAATTGTATTTACTGAGTGCTCAGTAAATACAATTAAAGCACTATACTACTTGGGAGAGTATAATACAGACAATGAGCTTACAGTCTAGAGGGGGAGACAGGCATTAATACAAATAAATAAACTACAGATATGTACATAAGTGCTGTGGGGCTGAGGGAGGGGTGAATTAAGGGTACAAATCCAAATGCAAAGGTGACCCAAAAGGGAGTCAGAGAAGGGGAAATGAGGGCTTAGGGAATTGAATTCTCTTAAAAGGATTCAATGCAGAACCTTTCACTTGTGCCCATCACAGACGAATTTCTGGCTAACTTTGACATGCTCTCTTCTCTCTTGAAATAATCTAGAGTGGATTTTGCTCCAAGGTGTTAGGAAAGCTAACCCTAACCCAGAGGAAGCAGAGCAACTTATCAGGGCTGGTGTAGCTTCTGTTTTGCTATAATAAAATTATGGATTCCTGATCCACTTCCAGAATCAGAGCAAATATCTGGGAAACTGGAGAAGAAGGGGAAAAAGGATTTTTGCCTCAACTATCTGAATGTTTCAGACAAAAGTATTTTGAAGCCCATAAAATCCAATATTACACAGGCCCAAGTACAAAGTGAAAATCCACATTTAAGAAATAGGAAAAACTAAATAAGTGTATCATTTTCTATATAATACTGGTCATGTCCAAATATATGATTGATGATGATGATGATGATATGACTTTTACCATATGGCTATGGCAGATGGAAGCATTTGGGGCCTGAGTTGCTCAGAAAATGTCTCAATTCTCCTCTTCACTTTGCAAGAGTAGCTCTATCCCAGGGATGATTCCTAAAATGGCTATCAGTCAGAGGTAGTAGTTTCTATCCTTACCACAGTAGCAGCCAATAAGTCAAAACAGATCTTCAAAGGTTAAGAGCACCAATTAAAATGGAAAAATACAAAAAGTACATTTTAAAAGTGAAACCTCTTAAAAATGGCCTGAAATCTTTTATTTTCAAATAGAAGCAAGGTTTTAAAGTGAAAATTTAGTCCACTTATACTATTGGTTTAATTTAGTGGTACATATGACCCGCGGAGAACTGTGTTATTCCTACATGGCTTCTCTCATCCTGAATAGTAACTGCTACAGTATAGCCCACTTAGAACTTCGGCACGCTTTTTCTTTTGGCCTTTTTAACTTTTCCTGCATGAATGGGCCTTTGAAATGCTCATTTTGTACACTGTATTCGGTCAATTCTTGATATCAAAGTCACTGTAGCAATCATCTTGGAGTCGTGGACCTGATGTAGAGGTCTGCTCTCTCAACCTTGCCTCTGCTTCGCTGAGTCAGCAAGCCTCTAGTCCCTTATCACACCAGGGTATGTTTGCCTAACCAAGTAATGTATTTGGATTAATAACAAATGTCACACACACACACACACACACACACACACACATCCTTAAACTGGCGTTTAGGAAATTATTTCAAAGCAGACCTTAAAAGGCTTAATTTCTAAAGACTTACACCTTATTTTTGTGAATGCTCCTAGTTCATTAATTCATTCATTCATTCATTCAATCGTATTTGTTGAGCGCTTACTGTGTGCAGAGCTCCTAGTTGTAAAATTCTTGACGGCAAGGATTTTTCTAACAACTCTTCTACGTCTCCAAGCGCTTAGGGCAGTGCTCTGCTCACTGTAAGCACTCATTCACATAGTAAGCACTCCATAAAATACAATTATTACTGACAGTGCTCTTTGGGACCAAAAGAGGTCTTCAGCTCTAGATTTGGATTTTGAAACTAGGTTTACCCCTCCTTTTGCTCTTCTTGGGCAATTCCCAATGGCCCCGGCTATTGATGGCTTTGGGGCCTGGGCTAGATACAAGCTAATCAGGCTGGTCATGGTCCATTTCTTAATCCCCATTTTACGGATGAGGTAACTGAGGCACGGAGAAGTTAAGTGACTTGCCCGACAGCGGACAGGTGGTGAAGCTAGTCGCCTATCTTTGGGGACTTTGGGGGATGGATTTGTTAGCCATCATGAAATCGTGCCTGCAAATAAATGGAACTGACATGAGACAAAATCAGCCTCCTGCAGGAAATTTCAATGCCTCTCATTTGGAAAGTTTGCATCATAAGTCAATTAGCACTGTAACGTCTGGAACCCCTTACTCAACTGAAAAGAGAGTGTACAAAGGACTTTAATGATTCCTTTAGATTGTGATTCCAGTGCAGGTTAAGAACCGGGTCAGATCTGATTGTATTGTCGCTGCCTCCGCACTTAATCTAGTGCTTGGCACTTAGCTTAATCCAGTACTTGGCAATTAGTAGACATTAACAAATGCCTCAATTATTATTATAAATACATGCATATTTTCACCCAGTGCTTTGAACAGTGTTTGGCACATAGTAAGCACTTAAATACCATCATTATTATTTTGCTAGGGAAGATCTATCCCTCTAGACTGTAAACTCAGTTTGGGCAGGGAATGTGTCCATATATTGTTACATTGTACGCTCCCAAGCACTTAATACAGTGCTCTGCACACAGTAAGTGCTCAATAAATATGATTGATTGAATGAATGAGTATGGGGCTTCTAGGTGGTTGCTTTTAAGAAGCAGGGCTCAAATTTAAAAAAAGTCAAGGAAGAGAGGCCCAGTCAGAGAAGCAGTTTGGCCTAGTGGATAGAACATGGGCCTGGGAATCAGAAGGACCTGAGTTCTAATCCTGACTCTTCCACTTGTCTGCTGTGTGACCTTGGGCAATCCCCTTCACTTCTCTGTGTCTCAGTTACCTCATCTGTAAAAAGGGGATCTAAGAATGTAAACCCCATGTGGGATACTTCACTCTGATTATCTTTCTACAGAAATGCTTTGGGCATGTCACTCCCCTCTTCAAAAATCTCCAGTGGTTGCCTATCAACCTTCAAATGAAGCAAAAACTCCTCACTCTCGGCTTCAGAGCTCTCCATCAAATCGCCCCCTCCTACCTCACCTTCCCTCTCTCCTTCTACAGCCCAGCCCGCATACTCCACTCCTCTGCTGCTCACCTCCTCACTGTGCCTCGTTCTCACCTGTCCCGCCATCAACACCCAGCCCACATCCTTCCCCTGGCCTGAAATGCCCTCCCTCCTCCATCCGCCAAACTAGCTCTCTTCCTCCCTTCAAAGCCCTACTGAGAGCTCACCTCCTCAGGAGGCCTTCCAGACTGAGCCTCCCTTTTCCTCTCCTCCTCCTCCCCTCCCCATCGACCCCCCTTCCTCCCTCTGCCCTACCCCCTTCCCCTCCCCACAGCACTTGTGTATATTTGTACATATTTATTACTCCATTTTATTAATGATGTGTATATAGCTATAATTTTATTTATTGATGTTTTTGACACCTGTCTACTTGTTTTGTTTTGTTGTCTGTCTCCCCCTTCTAGACTGTGAGCCTGTTTTTGGGTAGGGGTTGTCTCTGTTGCCAAATTATACTTTCTAATCACTTAGTCCAGTGCTCTGCATGCAGTAAATGCTCAATAAATATGATTGAATGAATGAATGACATGGACTGTGTCCAACCTGTTTACTGTGAATCTACCCCACTGCTTAGAAGAGTGTCTGGCACATAGTAAGTGCTTAATGAAACCAAAAACCAAAAAAGACACACCAAGAGATGGGAGGAGCATTACCAACTGGGTTGTGGGGCCCGGGCCATGGGGAATTGCCCAAGAAGGGCCTAAGGAACGTTAAACCCAGTTCAGAAATGTACCCAGGGCTGAAGACCTCTTTTGGTCCCAAAAAGCACAGCCAGTAGTAGAGTTGGACTGTCAAGATCCAAAGATGCCAACCCAGGGAAATCAGAGACCGACTCAGAGAGGCCATAAAAAGGTCCAAAGGAGACTACGTTCTGAAAGACACATAGCCAGGCTGACCCAGAGAGATAGAAAGACTCTTTATTAGCAGAATCTGATTAAGTAAACTCCTCAAGAATCTCCACTGGTTGCCCACCCATCTCTGCATCAAATAGAAACTCCTCATAATTGGCTTTAAAACAATCAATCCCCTTGTCCCCTCCAACCTCACCTCAATACGCTCCTACTACAACCCAGCCCTCACATTTCACTCCTCTAATGCTTTCTTACTGTACCTCGATCTCATGTATCTCGCCGCTAAACTCACCCACGTCCTGCCTCTGGCCTGGAATGCCCTCCTTCCCCATAAAATTGCTCTCCCCCACTTCAATGCCTAATTGAAGGCACATCTCCTCCAAGAGGCCCTCCCTGACTAAGCCCTCATTTCCTTTTCTCCCACTTCTTTCTGCATTGTCCCTGATTTTCCCCCTTCATTCATCGCCCTCCCTAGCCACAAAGCACTTATGTATATATCTGTAATTTATTTATTTATATTAACACGTCTCCCCCCCTAGACTGTAGGCTCGTTGTGGGCAGGGAATGTGTCGGTTATACTGTTGTGTTACACTCTCCCACGCATTTAGTTCAGTGCTGTGCATACGGTGAGTGCTCAGAAAATACAACTGATTGATTGAAGAAATGATGCGGGACATAGTCTGTGTCCAACCTGATTAGCATGAATCTACTCCAGTGTCTGGCACATAGTAAGCATATTGACAAATACCATAACAAAATCCTATGTGTCTGACTTCTAAGGGTGACTTGAAAATTCCTAAAGGAATAATGAATTTGTCCACAGTTCTCCCACCACTAGCACTGTCCCAAATCTCTCTCACCAGAACAGGAAGGCACAGAGACAGGCTGTGACAGAAGCACGGATGAACTAGGCCTGCTCTGGCCAGTGGGAAGATAGATAAGCTGGAGTTTGAACAACCATTTTGGGACATCCATCTTCCTTCTGCCTGCCAATTCACAGTCAAGTGTGAAATAGACTAGATACTGCTGCCTATTCTCCCCCTCTAGACTGTGAACTCTTTGTGGGCAGGGGATGTGTCTATGATATTGTTATAGTGTACTCTCCCAAGCGCTTAGTATGGTGCTCTGCACACACTAAGTGCTCAATAAATATGCTCGACTGATTGATATTTTGCCTAAAAAAACTAATGAGGAAGGTGTAATGGCATCCCCATTCCCAAGCCCGGGGGAATTTCATCCCTACCACTCCCCAAATTGGAAGCCCAGATTGCACAGTGAAGTTGGTTAAGTCAATGGAAAACTTCATCATCATCAATCGTATTTATTGAGCGCTTACTATGTGCACTGTACTAAGCGCTTGGGAAGTACAAATTGGCAACATATAGAGACAGTCCCTACCCAACAGTGGGCTCACAGTCTAAAAGGGGGAGACAGAGAAAACTTGAAAGACTTGAACAAAACCTTGAAGAATAAAGGGACAATTCTGAATTGCCTGACCTATGCATGCTTATGCAATGAATTTCTAATTTTATACTGATGTTTTGAAAATAAGGTGACAAATTATGTAAATCCATGATTACCCACTAGGAGTGACAAAATATCAAGACTAATTTAACATTCCTGAGAATTCAGTCCATTTTTTGGACTATCAGTCCCCGGCAATTTTCTATGTATTCATACTTGAATCTGTTTCAATTTTTTTTATAAAAGCAAAAGACCTAGATACATGATATAAAGTGAGTGTTTATACAACAACAATTAAAGTATTCAGTTGTTCAAAGGCACAAAATGTCAAAATATTTGGTGAATCATCTAGTTCCTCAAAAGTTAAAATTTTAACTACTTAAAATCAACTAGAACGGAAATCAAAGATTCTATTTGTATGTCCCCCAAATACATGCTTGTAGGCCCAAGGATGTAACTATACTACCACCTACTGCACATCCCCCAAAATAATTCTGCCTTCGATAGGAAATTTAGAGCTTCCTTCCGTACCATTGGTGTAGACCCAATCCTTAGGGTCCTTAACGGAAAAATCTGATGAACGGGAATATTCCCTTAGATCTTATCTTCTAAAACACATACGTAAAATACAATGAATAAGAAACCCCAGGAAAAATATTTGAAAAGGACACGTCTGTGCTCTTACCTGAAACACTGTGTTCTTCTACAAGTTCTTAAAATTAATGTTTATCAATCATACTTACTGTGTGCAGAGCATTGTACAAAGCCCTTGTGAGAGTATAACAGAGTCGGTAATACTTTCCTTGCCCAGTATATTTTTGATATGGGCTAATATAATAATAATGATGATGGTATTTGTTAAGTGCTTACTATGTGCAAAGCACTGTTCTAAGTGCTGAATTTGAATAGTTGGGGAAGGGTGGTGATTGTGCATGTTCTATTGTAGTATGTAGGGACCTCACATATAGATTAGATTTTAGTTCATAATCCTCTGTCTTAAAATCAAAAATATTTATGAAGTAAATATAGAACAACACTTTATTGGATGCTTAGGAGAATACAATAAAAGTTAATACGGTACTTGCTGTCAAAGAGTAAACAATCTAATAGGGGAAATAGGCAAAATTGAAGCATCTGTATCAAGGTTTAAAGGGATCAAATGAGTAAGGTTGGGGCAGAATAGTGGGGAGAGGGGAAAGTGGCCAAGGTTACGGTCTTGTGAGACAGGAAGGACTGTGGTGCCATCTACAATGATGGGAATTGTGACCCAGTTCACAACCCATAATCGTGAAGTGGTTGCTTGAATGAATTTTCCCAAGGTGTTTTACTCATCCACTTGCACTTTTCCCTGTGGCAGCTCACCTGTCACTTTAGTGTCCACTCACAACTTTATGAGCTTTTTCCTGCCTGTTCCCATCCCTTATTCGCCACCCAAAAAAATTCAATGCAGTTGAACTGCAGTTCTGAAAGGAGAAGAAAATTTCTAACCAGAATGCTGGTGACCTCAGCCAACATTCCCACTGCCCTTGTCCAGTCCCTGCCTCAGTGGATACAGCACGGGCCTATGAGTCAGAAGGGCCTGGGTTCTAATTCCGACTCTGCCATTCGTCTGTTGTGTGACCTCGGGCAAATCGCTTCTCTGTGCCTCAGTTACCTCATCTGCAAAATGGGGACTGAGAATGTGTGCCCCATGTGGGACAGGAATTGTGCCCAACTCCATTTGCTTGTATCTACCCTAGCACTTAGTACAGTGCCTGGCTCATAATACAATCTTAATACCACAGTCATTATTATTATTATTACTAACTCCTGCCACCTCCCTGAAGGTCAGCCAGCCTTTGGGAGATAATAATAATAATAATGATGATGGCATTTATTAAGTGCTTACTATGTGCAAAGCACTGTTCTAAGCACTGGGGAGGTTACAAGGTGATCAGGTTGTCCCACAGGGGGCTCACAGTCTTAATCCCCATTTTACAGATGAGGTAACTGAGGCCCAGAGAAGTTAAGTGACTTGCCCAAAGTCACATGGCTGAAAATTGGCGGAGGGGGGATTTGAACCCATGACCTCTGACTCCAAAGCCCGGGCTCTTTCCACTGAGCAACGCTACTTCTCAAGAAGTGATAGAGGCTACAATGGTGAGCAAGTAACTTTCAGTGTCAGGGGGAGGGGAGTGGCCGGTGAGGCAATGTAGAAGACGCCAGATATGCAGCCTAGGGTCTCAGGGCTGAGTAAAGTGGAAGAGGAGGCGCTGCGGCTGTTGGCGTATCATATTCTCCCAAGCGCTTAGTACAGTGCTCTGCACACAGTAAGCGCTCAATAAATACGATTGATTGGACAACTGGCGACCCAAAAGATATCCAACTGCAAGGGTTGGGGAGGGCGTTGAGAGGTGCAGCCCCTTCTCAGCCCAGTCCCCCCGCAAGCCCCCTACTTTCTACTGCTCCCATCTACTCCACAGGCCTCATCAATCTTAAACCCCCGTTCTGGGACACTATCTTATTTCAGATCCAAGTTTAGGCTGTTTGGACTCACTTCCAAAACTAGCCATCTGTAAACTTGGGATTTTTTTTTAACTTTCATTCATTCACTCAATCGTATTTATTGAGCACTTACTGTGTGCAGAGCACTGCACTAAGCGCTTGGGAAGTACAAGTTGGCAACATATAGAGACGGTCCCTACCCAACATTGGGCTCACAGTCTAGAAGGGGGAGACAGACAACAAAACATGTCAACAGGTGTCAAGACGTCAGAACAAATGGAATTAAAGCTAAATGCACATCATTAACAAAATAAATAGAATAGTAAATATGTACAAGTAAAATAAATAGAGTAATAAATGTGTACAAACATATATACAGGTGCTGTGGGGAGGGGAAGGAGGTTGGGGGGGATGGGGAGGAGGAGAGGAAAAAGGGGGCTCAGTCTGGGAAGGCCTCTTGGAGGAGGAGGTAGGGCCGGGGGATGGGGAGGAGGAGAGGAAAAAGGGGGCTCAATCTGGGAAGGCCTCTTGGAGGAGGTGAGCTCTCGGTAGGGCTTTGAAGGGAGGAAGACAGCTAGCTTGGCAGATGTGTGAAGGGAGGGCATTCCAGGCCAGGAATGCATATTCCCTCTTCCAGAACATTCATTATTAAGTTAAACACAAACTAGTGATTTATTCATTTGTTCATTCTGTCTAGTTATTGAGCACTTACTGTGTGAAAAGCACTGTACTGTGTGCTTGCTAAATACTTGGGGAACTCGCCCTTTACAGTTCTCAATTCTGAAATAATGACTACTCCTATCATTAGTTTCATATCTTTTCCCCAGTTTTCTGCCTGTAATAATATTGATGGCATTTATTAAGTGTTTACTACGTGTCAAGCGCCATTCTAAGCGCCTGGGTAGATACAAGTTAATCAGGTTGGACACAGTCCCTGTCCCACATGGGGCTCACAGACTTAATCCACAGATGAGGGAACTGATGCACAGCGTAGTGAAGTACCTTGCCCAAAGTCACACAGCAGGCAAGTGGCAGAGCTGGGATTAGAACCCAGGTCCTCGGATTCCCAGGCCCATGATCCGTCCTGTAGGCCATGCCGCTTCTCTGTAACAGAACATTCCTTTCAATTCTATGATTACTCATTTGACTTTCAAGTCTCCGGTGTGAAACCTAGTCCAAAGCCATTGGAAAATCAAATTATATGATGTCCGTTCATTTTTCTTTAATCACATGCTTACTCACCCTTACAAAATAATGGCAACCAATTACTGAAGCGTGATTTCCCTTTACTGAACCACGTTGCCTTTTTATCAAAGGGCTGTATTTTCTTAAGTGCTCACTGATCCTAAATTTAATTATAGACTTACCAGTTGTTAGGGATGTAAGGTGACTTACTGGTCAGTCATTTCCAGGTTACCTCTGGATCACTCCTTATAAATGGGAGTCAAATCAACAATCCACTAATCCTCCAGCCAAGTGGCTTCTGAGAAAGAAAGGTTACATGATTTTGCCTGGAGTTCTTCATTTCCCCTCTGGGTTTCTTCAGAATCAATCAATCAGTGGTATGTATTGAGCATTTATTATGTGTAGAAACGGTACTATGAGTGTTTACCACGTTTGATGGTATTTATTGAGCCCTGTACTGAAAGCTTGGGAGAGAACAACATGATAGAGTTGGTAGACACAATCCTTGCCCTCAGGAATCTCACAGTCCAATAGGAGCACATGTCCCCACCTCTTCACATATCTGTCATTGCCCTACTCCTTTGGGAGGTTTTCATCCAAGGTGAAGGAAAATGCCATCTACTTCGTGTCATTGAACATCGAGTTGATTAATTTCGTCTAAAATTCCTACAGGACTACCACAATTTGATTCAATTCCTCCGATCGATCTGCTATGAAAAACAAATTAGATTTAGGAATTCCCAAATATCCTTCTCAGTAAAGATTGAACTAAAGAATTAATTGAGGTCCTTGCCTATCTCTTTTTATCTCTAAGTGCACTTTTTACCCTGTGATCATTAAGTGACCTTATAGATTCCCTAGCAGGCTTTCTGCTTCGGAAATACTTGCTTGAAAGGTTCTCTTCAAGTTCATATTTAGCTTGCCTCATTTGCCACCCTGACCTTCTCTGTGATCTTTCCAGTCTGCCGCAGGTGGGTTTTTCCATTTTTTAAAGGTTTTCTTTCTTTCTCTGGCAAACTCTATTACTTTGTAGGTTGACTCTGCAGGGTTTCTAATTTGTTGCCCTTTTTTTTTTTTTTGAGGGAAAGGTTGTGGAACAATTTTATCTGGATCTCTAATGTGGAGATTTTAAATAGACACAGATTTGTGTAGATTTCTTACCCTTTTAGCTGCTTCTTTCAGCTTCTTATATAAGGTTTGTATTTTGTCCTAGTTCCCTTTATTAAAAAATGTAATAACTTCTTTTAACCTTCCCTTCCTATCAAGAATGTCAAATTTTATCATTTTGTGATACTAGTTGAGGGTGGTTCTCCCACCTACTCTTCTTGCATTTGTTCTGCCTTGTAACTAAATTAATTCAGTGTATTATTTTAACCTGTGGTTGGGATAGGCACTTGTGGGTTCTATAAGGATCGCTTCAATCTTCCGCTAATACTCTCAATTAACAAAAATCAATCTTAATCACCTTAAGTGAGGTGGATGATTTGTGGTTAAAGTGATAATAAAACAATCTTTCCCCTCAGAGGATATTCAAATTGACAAGGAGATGGCTTGGCCTGATAATAATAATAATAATTGTGGTATGTGGTAAGCAATTACTATATGCCAGGCACTGTACTAAGCACTGGGGTAGATATAAGGTAATTGAGTTGGACACAGTCCCTGCCCCACATTAGGCTCACAGTCTTAATCCCCGTTTTACAGATGAGGTAATGATGATGATGATGATGATAATGGCATTTGTTAAGCGCTTACTGTGTGCAAAGCACTGTTCTAAGCACTGGGGGGATACAAGGTAATCAGGTTGTCCCACCTGGGGTTCACAGTCTTCATCCCCATTTTACAGACGAGGTAAACAGAGGCACAGAGAAGTGACTTCCCCAAGGTCACACAGCAGATAACAGGCAGAGCTGGGATTTGAACCCATGACCTTCTTTCTCCCAGGCTCTAGCCATTACGCCATGCTGCTTCTCAACACTGATTGACTGATTGATTGAAGAGAGCGCGCTGGAGAGCAGTGGGTAAGGAGGGCTGATATGAAAGACGGGAAAGTTGGTGGTGAGTCCTGAATTAGGGCTTTCTTGTCTTTTTCTCTTCCATGCACTGCATTGAACCTCTTTCTAATGGGTTTCTTCATCAGCAAAATGGTAATTGGAGACCTGCTCTCTCTCCTACTTAAACTGTGAGCCCCATGTGAGACAGGGACTGTGTCCGACCTAATTATCTTGTATCTACTTCAGGGCTTAGTACAGCACTTAGCACATAGTAAGTGCTTAACAAATACCATTATTATTACCATACGTATTTCCTAAGGAAAATTCTTCGAACTACTCTGTGATGCCTTATAGAAATATGAACACCTAGGGCTCCTAAAGGGGAAGTCCCTAACCCCTTCCCCTCCACACAGCACTTGTTTATATTTGCACATATTTATTACTCTATTTTTATTAATGATGTGTATATAGCTATAATTCTATTTATCTATTTTGATGGCATTGACACCTGTCCACTTGTTTTGTGGTCTGTTTCCCCCTTCTAGACTGTGAGCCCATTGTTGGGTAGGGACTGTATCTGTTGCCGAATTGCACCGCACTTAGTACAGTGCTCTGCACACAGTAAGCGCTTTATAAATATGATCGAATGAATGCTTTATGTTGAACTTTGTGCCTATTAAAAAGGTCACTGCCTTTTTCCCATATCTTTTTTCTACTGATTCTGGCATGCTTTTTAAAGCACCTCTTTTAATCAATCAATAGATTCATAAGCACGAGCTGTAGGTATCTTTACGTTACTTTCTCTCAGTATAGAAAGCTTAACTGAATTGTCTTTCAATCGATCGATTATATTTATTGAGCGCTTATAATGTGCAGAGCACTGTACTATGCCCTTGGGAGAGTACCTAGACACTCTTTCATTAGAAAATGCTTGGAAATCTTTCTTAGGTTTGTTAAGAAGCTTTCAAAATAATGCAGACTGTTTAGGTTATCCTTGACTTTGCAGAAAATCACAGCCATCTTTCTCTTTCAAATGGAGCATAAAATTTAACACCTGAAAAGATGCTATCCAACCGGGACTCCTTCCATTAAGGAAAAGCTGACTGAAGCTTTCCACCCCTAACTAAAAACAAACATGCTTGTCGATAGAAAAAAACCCAGCAGGGAGAATGAAGGGGCCTAGAAGAGTGAGGTTGGGCCAGGTCGTTCATTTATTGAATCGTATTCATTGAGTGCTTACTGTGTGCACAGCACTGTACTAATCACTTGGGAGAGTACAATACAACAATGAACGGACACATTCCCTGCCCACAGGGAGACTGCCCACAGTCTAGAGAGGCAGGAGACAGACATCAATACAAATAAATAAATGAATAAATAAATATTTCAATAAAGAAATAAATAAAGGAATATAGGCAATGGTTGAAACTTTATGTAGGTAATGTGTGATGTTTAGATAATTTATTTATATTAATGTCTGTCTCTCCCGCTAGACCGTAACCTCGTTGTGGGCAAGGAATGTCTCTGTTCATTGTTATATTGTACTCTCCCAAGTGCTTAGTACAGTGCTCTGCACACTGTAAGTAATCAATAAATACAACTACTATAACCAGAAATCTCACATTAGCTGGGATGGTAAGGGGCTTGGGGTCCCCATCCTTGGCCACTTGAAATGCCTCCAGTAGGTTTTAAAATGATATTTTTAAAACTAAAAAGCTGGGAATTCCCTGGATACAGTGAGGACTGTAGGAGACAAAACATTTGGTAGCGATACCCAAAAGTAGGAGGATGGAGAAAGGAAGAGGAAAGAAGTGGAAAACTACACAGCCTCTATCACAGTCACCTTACACTGTGATATATACGACTATGTGTTATAGATCTATATAATAGTATTTATTAAGCACTTACTATGTGTCAAGCACTGTTCTAAAAGCTGGGGTAGATACATGATAATCAGGCTGGACAGAGTCCCTGTCCCACATGGGGCTCACAGTTTAAGCATCATTGTGTAGTGGATAGAGCACGGCCTTGGGAGTCAGGAGGTCATGGGTTCTAATCCCGACTCTGCCACTTGTCTGTTTTGTGACCTTGGGCAATCACTTCACTTCCCTGTGCCTCAGTTACCTCATCTGCAAAATGGGGATTGTGGTTGTGAGCCCCACGTGGGACAGGGACTGTGTCCAACCTGATTTGCTTGTATCTGCCCCAGTGCTAGTACAGTGCCTGGCACATAGTAAGTGCTTAATAAATACCACCATCATAATAATAATAATTATTATTATTGAATAGGACTTAGGTACTGAATCCCCATTTTACAGTTGAGGAAATGGAGGCACAGAGAAGTTAAGTGACTTTCATTTACTCATTCGTATTTATTGGGTGCTTACTGTGTGCAGAGCACTGTACTAAGCACTTGGGAAGTACAAGTTGGCAACATTCATTCAATCATATTTATTGAGCGCTTACTGTGTGCACAGCACTGTACTAAGCACTTGGGAAGTCCAAGTTGGCAACATATAGAGACAGTCCCTACCCAACAGTGGGCTCACAGTCTAGAAGAGGGAGACAGACAACAAAACAACACATATTAACAAAATAAAATAAATAGAATAATAAATATGTACAAGTAAAATAGAGTAACAAATCTGTACAAACATATATACAGGTGCTGTGGGGAGCGGAAGGAGGTAGGGTGGGGGGGATGGGGAGGGGGAGGAGGGGGAGGAGGGAGAGGAGCGGAACTTTCCTAGGGTCACACAGCAATTAAGTGGCAGAGCGGGGATTAGAACCTGGGGTTCTCTAATAATAATAATTGTGGTATTTGTTAAGTGCTTACTATGTGCTAGGCCCTGTACTAAGCAGTGGGGTAGATGCAAGGTAACAGTAGCAGAAGCAGCATGGCTTAGTGGAAAAAGCACGGGTTTGGAAGTCAGAGGATGTGGGCTTTAATCCCGGGTCCGCCACTTGTCTGCTATGTGACCTTGGGCAAGTCACTTCACTGCTCTGTACCTCACTTACCTCATCTGTAAAATGGGGATTAAGACTGTGAGCCTCACGGGGGACAACCTGATTACTGTATAGCTACCCCAGTGCTTAGAACAGTGCTCGGCATGTAGTAAGCGCTTAACAGATACCATTATTATTATTATTATTATTATTATTAATCAGATTGACCACAGTTGCTGACTTACAGGCCTGTGCTCTTTCAATTGGGTGGTCTGGCCAAAGTGACCACCCAATTGACAAAGGTTTGGTGGTGTGGCCGAGGCCTGGTCAGATGGGCTGGGGCTACTGCTGCTCAATTCATTCATTCATTCATTCACTCATTCAGTCGTATTTATTGAGCGCTGACTGTGTGCAGGGCACTGGATTAAGCGCTTGGAAGAGTACAACGTCACAATAAACAGACACACGCCCGGCCTACAATGAGCATTATGGTCTAGAGGGGGAGATAGACATTAATATCAATAAATAAATGACAGATCTGGACATAAGTGCTGGGGGGCTGCTTCCGTTTGGATGGCACGGCAGAGAAGCACACCCCCCAACTCTCCCTCCCTCCCCCAGCCCCGCCAATGGCAGCCCAGCTCCTCCCATTCTTTCCTCTTCTTCTTTCCTGCTCCTTCCCACCCTATGAAAGGAAGGAGCCGGAAGGGAACCAACGTGGTCTTAATAATAATAATAATAATAATAATAATAATAATAATGGCATTTATTAAGTGCTTACTATGTGCAAAGCACTGTTCTAAGTGCTGGGGAGGTTACAAGGTGATCAGGTTGTCCCACGGGGGGGTTCACAGTCTTTATCCCCATTTTACAGATGAGGTAACTGAGGCCCAGAGAAGTGAAGTGACTTGCCATAGGTCACACAGCTGACAAGTGGCGGAGTCGAGATTTGAACCCATGACCTCTGACTCCAAAGCCCCGTGCTCTTTTCCACTGAGCCACACTGCTTCTCCAATTGACAAAGGTTTGGTGGTGTGGCCGAGGCCTGGTCAGATAAGCTGGGGCTACTGCTGCTCTTCTTATGGCAAGAACCAGAGCCTGGGAGTCTCAGGACCTGGGTTCTAATCCCACTCTGTCACTTGTTTGCTGTGTGACCTTGGGCAAGTCTCTTCCCTTCTCCATGCCTTAGTTTCCTCTACTGTAAAATTGGGAATTCAATACCTGTCCTCTCTCCTACTTGGACTGTGAGTCCCCTATGGGGCAGGGACCGGGTCCAACCTGATTAACTCGTATCTACGCTAGTGCTCCAAACAGCACTTGACACATAGTGAGCGCTTAAGAAATACCATTAAAAAAATAAAAACAAGAAAGGAGTTGCACGCCAAAACGGACTGCAGTTTAGGGCCCGCTACTCTGCTTCTTCCTACTTTTTCCGGACTATGGTTCCCGTCCCAGGCACGCACTGGGTGGGATCGCCAAATGGCTTCTCAGCTACTCATCCTAGGCCACCCCTGAGCCGGCGTGGAGTGGGTAGCCCCAGGTTTCCCCACTCTGAGATGCCACCCTGGGGAAGCCGGGGTCTCCCAGGGGAGATATCTGAACCCAAGAAGGCCCACTGGCCTCCCCCTAAGGTGGTGAGTCACCCCTCACCTCCACGGGTGATTCTACGCTCTCTTAGGAAGGACTGTCATTGGCCTCACCCAAGTAAGGCACCCAAACCTCGCAGTTCTCCCCTCCAATCCTGCCCTCTTCAGTCCTCAGCCCCTGTGCCCGAAATAATAATAATAATTATGGCATTTAAGCACTTACTATGTGCCAAGCACTGTTCTAAGCGCTGGAAGCCTGATGAGCCACCCCTGTCCGAGGCAGGGACAGCCAAGCCCAGGATACTCCCACCAATACCTTCCCCAACAATAAGGATAATAATAATAATGATAATAGTGGTATTTGTTAAGCACTTACTATGTGACAGGCATTTTTTTTAATGGTATTTGTTAAGCGCTTACTATGTGCAAAGCACTGTTCTAAGCGCTGGAGGGATACAAGGTGATCAGTTTGCCCCACGTGGGGCTCACAGTCTTAATCCCCATTTTACAGATGAGGGAACTGAGGCACAGAGAAGTGAAGTGACTTGCCCGAAGTTGTTCTGAGAGCTGGGGTCGATACGAGCTAATCCGGTTGGAGACAGTCCCTGTCCCAAATAGGGCTCACAATCTTAATCCCCATTTTACAGATGATGGAAATAAGGCCCAGAGAAGTCAAGTGACTTGTCCAAGGTCACCCAGCAGACAAGTGGTAGAGCTGGGATTAGAACCCAGGTCTATCCCTAAATCCCCCATTACCCGACTGATCGGTCCCAACAAAGAGAAGCCCTGGGATCCCTGAATCAAGGACTTCCTGCCATGCGGGGCTCGAGGAATCAGAAGGGGAGATAGGGCTTGATTTACTGGCTTAAACTGGGGGAAGATTTTCACTTCCCCCAACTTAAGCCAGTAAGTCAAACTTTTAAAAATGACTTCAGCATTTTTGAGCGTTGGGAAGCAGGGGATCCAGGCAAAAATAAAACTAAAGATGGCTACCATGCACATACCCAGGGCGACAGGAGTGGCGGTGATGCTGCGCATGAGTGGTGGTCATCTTAGTAAGGGTGTCATCTTGAATGTCCCAAGCGGTGGACATTTTGAAAGGGTCAGTGGTGACCACTTACCTCACTAACCATCTCAAGCCTCCTCCCTTTCTATACTACTCCACCTGATTGAGATTCATCCACATTTCAGACTTTAAAAATTACAATATCGCAGTAAACTTTGGTTTTTCAGGACATGATTTTTTTCTAAAAATAACCAAAATGGACAGTAGAGCAAGGTCCTTAAATTCTGCTCTCTCTGCAATTGGCATGCCCGTTTGATTTTATTTTTCACTGATACGGTATTCACAGTTCCCCTCTAGACTGTGAGCTCGTTGTGGACAGGGAATGTGCCTGTTATATTGTACTCTCCCAAGCACTTAGTACAGTGCTTTGCACACCATAAGTGCTCAATAAATACTATTGAATGGATGAATGAAGAAGATAATTCTGATTCAGTGTAAGCGGTTGCTTCGGATTGTCTTTTATAGACTGTGAGCCCACTGTTGGGTAGGGACTGTCTCTATATGTTGCCAACTTGTACTTCCCAAGCGCTTAGTACAGTGCTCTGCACACAGTAAGCACTCAATAAATGTGATTGATTGATTGATTAGGTCATTTTTCTAATGATCCAGAAAGACAATTCAATCCTTTCAATCCATATCTCCCCACTCCTCAAAAACTTCCCGAGGTTGCCCTTCCGCCCATCTTCTCAGCCAATATAAACAGTTTACTATCACCTTTAAGGCACTCAATCAACTCTCTCCCTCCTACCTTACCTCAGTGATCTCCTACTACAATCCAACCTGCACACTTTGCTCGGCTAACGCCAACCTATTCTCTGTGTCTCAATTTCGTCTTATCCCGCTGCTGACCCCTTGCCGTTATCATCCCTCCAGCCTGAAACCCCCTCTCCTTTCATATCCAACCGACCACCACTCTCCTTTTCTTCATAGTCATCCTAAAATCCAACTCCTCCAAGAGGCCGTCCACGACTATAAGTTCTTATTTCCCCTATTCGTTCTCCCTTCTCATTCATTCAATTGTATTTACTGAGTGCTTACTGTGTGCAGAGCACTATACCAACTGCTTGGAAAGTACAATTCAGCAAGAGAGAGAGACAATCCCTGCCCACATTGGGCTTACAGTCTAGAAGCGGGGAGACAGACATCAAAACAAGTAAACAGGCATCAATAGAAATACAGTTGCATCACCTAGGCAATTGACTCTTACCCCCTTAGGTACTAGGTATTCCTCCCAACCTCAGCCCCACGGATCTTCCGTACCTATCCGTACTCTGGCATTTCCTCTATCTGGAATTTATTTTAAAGCCTGTCTCCCCTCTGTGAGAAGCAGCGTGGCTCAGTGGAAAGAGCATGAGCTTTGGAGTCAGAGATCATGGGTTCCAATCTCAGCTCCGCCACTTGTCAGCTGTGTGACTTTGGGTACTTAACTTAACTTCTCTGGGTCTCAGTTACCTTGTCTGTAAAATGGGAACTAAGACTGTGAGCGCAATGTGGGACAACCTGATCACCTTGTAACCTACCCAGCGCTTAGAACAGTGCTTTGCACGTAGTAAATGCTTAATAATTGCCATCATTATTATTATTACCAACTGCACTGCACTTTCCCAAAGTCTTAGTACAGTGTTCTGCATGTAGCAAGCACTCAATAAATATCAGATTGATTGATCAATACCAGACTGATATGAACTCCAATGATTCCTACCTAGCAATCAAATGTTATTCTTATGCATTTGAACCTTACTACCCTATAATAATGACCTTTACTTTGAACTCTGGGGAGAAGGGTGATCTATCAGAACAAGCACGGGCCTGGGTTCTAATTCCGGCTCCACCATTTGTCTGTCGCGTGTCCTTGGGTAAGTAACTTAAATTCTCTGTGCCTCAGTTTCCTCATTTGTAAACTGGTGATTAATTCCTACTCCCTCTTACTAAGACTCTGACTGCACCCCATGGGAGATGGAGACTGTGCCCAACATGATTATCTTGTATCTAATAATAATAATGGCATTTATTAAGTGCTTACTATGTGCACAGCACTGTTCTAAGTGCTGGAGAGGTTACAAGGTGATCAGGTTGTCCCGTGGGGGGCTCACAGTCTTCATCCCCATTTTACAGATGAGATAACTGAGGCCCAGAGAAGTTAAGTGACTTGCCCAAAGTCACACAGCTGACAATTGGCGGAGCCGGGATTTGAACCCATGACCTCTGACTCCAAAGCCTTTGCTCTTTCCACTGAGCCACGCTGCTTCTCCGCTACTCCCACGCTTACTATGGTACTTGGCCCAAAGCAAGTGCTTACCGAGTACCGTGGCTCAGTGGAAAGAGCACGGGCTTTGGAGTCAGAGGTCAGGGGTTCAAATCCCAACTTCACCACTTGTCAGCTGTGTGACTCTGGGCAAGTCACTTAACTTCTCTGGGCCTCAGTTCCCTCATCTGTAAAATGGAGATTAAGACTGTGAGCCCCCCGTGGGACAACCTGATCACCTACTAACCTCCTCAGCGCTTAGAACAGTGCTTTGCACATAGTAAGTGCTTAATAAACACCATCATCATTATTATTATTACCATAAAAAATGTTTCATTTACCTCTTTCCCTCACTTACCAGAGCATGACAGGCCTAGGGTCTTGTGTGGAACAGAAAATGAGTCGCCCATCGTATTTGCTCTTACCAATTTTCGAAACAGTTGTTTGACTTCAAATATCTTTTTTATGGTCTGATGTATTACTTGTCCCCACCTGGGTTTTAAAATCACAGACAAGATTTAATTTCTCATTTAAAATCCACTTGGAACTTTTCACATGGTTAAGTACAGACATACAACATGTTGCAGAGCTGTGTAGGCTACAAGACTGATTCGCTAATATTCCCCTTCAAGGTGCAGTGGCTAAGCAAAATAACACCATTAAGCAATGCATCTGTGATTCACAGATTCACAGGCCTCTCATTGAGTTAATATTAGGGTTGCTTCTTTTAAATAGAGTTAAACAGAGGAGGAGTAGAACTGGGGTGAACCTGGATTAAAATGCTGTCACTGTGATTTTCCCAGTAGTTTCCGCCCCTAAATTCCACATTACTTGGGCCTATCAAAAGCACGCTCCACCCAGAATGACGCCAAGCTGATGGGCATAGGCACTACTGTTCTCAAAACCCAACAAACTGGAGAAACAAGAATTCCAACTGATCCCTTTGATTGCTCCTCAGAAAGGAATCCAAATTTGCATTTGGAATTAAAATGGTAAATTAATTCCTGAGGCATTTCTGTGAGGGGATAAAAAGAGCTTTCGACTAAGATATTACACAATTCTATATACTTTTCATCTTCTAAGAGCTTTATAAACACGATTGATCAACTTGGTTAGAGAAGCAGCATGGCTCAGTGGAACGAGCACTGGCTTTGGAGTCAGAGGTCATGGGTTCGAATCCCGGCTCTGCCACTTGTCAGCTGTGTGACTTTCGGCAAGTCACTTAACTTCTCTGGGCCTCAGTTACCTCATCTGTAAAATGGGGATTAAGACTGTGAGCCCCACGTGGGACAACCTGATCACCATGTATCCCCCCAGTGCTTAGAACAGTGCTTTGCACATAGTAAGCACTTAATAAATGCCATTATTATTATTATTATTATGATTTTCTAGAAGATATCATTTGGTGAAGAAAAGCTTGAAAAGTCAAAAGTATGACCTCAATCTCTGAATTTACAGTCTTCTCAGGAAGTTTGGGTTCTGAAATAGCTGTGTTCTTTGTGTAAGGATAATGAATTTCCTGAACTAACTGTACATATATTATTGGTAGTACCAATGAAATGCTACAGGAAAATACCCTGAAGCTAACAATGTAGAAATAAACAGAAAGTGATTTTTTTGGAATGAGGAGAAATTGAGTGACCCAAACAAGTCAGATCTTTGTGAATTTTTCATCTCTATTATCAATCAATTCTATTTATTGAGCACTTACTGTGTCTGGAGCACTGTACTAAGTGCTTGGGAGAGCATGATATGAGAAGCAGTATGGCATAGTGGATAGAGCCTGGGAGTCGGTAGGTCATGGGTTCTAATCCCGGCTCTGCCACTTGTCTGCTGTGTGACTTTGGGCAAGTCACTTCACTTCTCTGTGCCTCAGTTACCTCATCTGTAAAATGGGGATTGAGACTGTGAGCCCCACATGGGACTGGGACTGTGTCCAACCGGATTTGCTTGTATTCACTCCAGTGCTTAGTACACTGCCTGGCACATGGTAAGTGCTTAACAAATACCACTTATTATCATTATTATTATTGTCATCATCAGAGTTGGTAGACGTGTCCCCTGCCCACAAGGAGTTTATTGGTCTGGAGGGGGAGGCAGATGTTAAAATAAATTATAGATATGTACATAAGTGTTGTGGTGCTGAGGGTGAGATGAATACCAAGTCCTTAAAGCACACAAATCCAAATGCAGGGGGGACACACAAAGGAGAGATTAAGGACAACAAGGACTTGGCGAGGGAAGGCCTCTTGGAGGAGACGGTGATTTCAATAAGGATTTCAAAGTGGGAAGAGTGATGGTCTTCCAGATATCAATCAATTATATTTATTGAGCACTGAGTGCAGAGCACCGTACTAAGTGCTTGAGAGAGTACAATATAATAATAATAATAACGGTATTTATTGAGTGCTTACTAGGTGCAAAGCACTGTTCTAAGCACTGGGGAGGTTACAAGGTGATCAGGTTGCCCCACCTGCTCACAGTTTTAATCCCCATTTTACAGATGGGGTAACTGAGGCACACAGTGCTTGGCACATAGTAAGTGCTTAATAAATGCCATCATTATTATTATTATTATTATTGAGTTGCCCAAAGTCATACAGCTGACAGTTGGCAGAGCTGGGATTTGAACCCATGACCTCTGACTCCAAAGCCCGGGCTCTTTCCACTGAACCACGGGGTGTTGGTAGACATGTTCCCTGCCCACAGCGAGATGAAGCGGGAGGATGTTCCAGGGCAGAGGCAAGAAATAGAGGGTGGGGTCAGCAGAGTGATAGATAAGATTAAGATACAGTGAGTAGTTTGGCATTAGAAGAGCCAAGTGAGTGTGCTGGACGGTAGTAGGAAATCAGTGTGTTAAGATCCAGGGTTAGGGGATAGAGAAGCCAAAGTGATTGAGTACTTTAAAGACCGTACTGAGGAGCTTCTGTTTGATGCAGAGATGAATGGACAACCACTGGTGGTTCTTGAGAAGTGAGAAAACATGGACTGAATATTTTTTAGAAAAATGATCCAGGCAACAGAGTCAATGTTGGCCTGGAGTGGGGAAAAACAGGAAGCAGGGAGGTCAGAAAGGAGGCTGACGCAGTAGTCAAAGTGGGATAGGATAAGTACTTGGGGCGTAATGGACAGAGCAAGGTCATGGGTTCTAATCCCAGCTTCACCACTCCTCTGTTGTGTGACCTTGGGCAAGTCACTTCATTTCTCTGTGCCTCAGTTACCTCATCTGTAAAATGGGGGTTGAGACTGTGAGCCCCACATGGGACAAGGACTGTGTCCAACTCGATCTATTGGTACACCAGTAGAACATATCTACCAACTCCATTGTACCGTACTCTCCCAAGTGCTTAGTGCAGTGCTCTGCACACAGTAAGCACCCAATAAATACCATTGATGATGATGAACTCCCTCCCCTTTCATAACCAACAGATCAAAACTCTCCCCCAAATCATATCTAGACTGTGAGCCTACTGTTGGGTAGGGACTGTCTCTATATGTTGCCAACTTGTACTTCCCAAGTGCTTAGTACAGTGCTCTGCACACAGTAAGCGCTCAATAAATATGATTGAATGAATGAATATCTCCTCCAAGAACTCTTGTCTAAACAACCTCTCATTTCCCCATACTATTCTTCCTCTTTTTGGTGTTGCCTTTGCACTTGGTTCTGTATACCTTAAACACTTCATTACTCACTCCAACCCTAGCTCCACAGCTCAAGCACACCTTCTCATACTCTGCTGTTTCCCCTATCTTTAATTTATTTTCATATCTGCCTTCCCCACTAGATTACTGTCTACCAACTCTACTGCCTGCTGTCTCCAAAATACTTGGTACAGTTCTCTGCACACCGTAAGCACTCAATAAATCCCACTGATAGACTCATTAGATGTTTGAAAACCTTCGTGAAAACCTCAGATGAAATCTGATCAGTTGTGAAACTTTTAAACAGAGTTATATTAAAAATTATTTGAAAGTGCTTTAAGGGTTTTCTTCCTGCACAGTTCAGTCTTTCTGTCAGGAATACTTACAAATAAGGGTGTACAACATGCAAATACTTTTGTTTCTAGACTTTCAGTAACATGCCATTAAAAATCAAATGAACTAGTCTCCTGTCCTTTCAACGTGATGTGCCTGTGATTCATTAAAAGCAATACCTCCTGTATGTGTAATCTGTAAATTCCCAAATGAATGATTTGGGTGATCATTCAATCCTATTATCACAAAATGTCTATTATTCCACTCAGTAATTGCCAATGAAGTAAGCTCACTACTTGTTCCTTATCGATCAGTCAACTGTATTTATTGAGTGCATACAGAACTAAGTGCTTGGGAGAGTACAATAACAGAGTTGGTACAGTCCCTGCCCAAAATGAGCTTATTGTCTAGAGGGGGGGACAGACATTAATAAAAATACATAATTTACAGATACGCACATAAGTGTTGTGGGGCTGAAGGAGGATTGAATAATGGGAGCAAATCACGGTGACGCAGAAGGGAGTGGTAGAAGAGGAAACGAGGGCTTAGCCAGGGAAGGCCTCTTGGAGGAGGTGTGCAGTAAATAAGGCTTTGAAGGTGGGGAGAGTAATTGTCAGATATGAAGAGGAAGGGCATTCCAGGCCAGAGGCAGGATGTGGGGGAGAGGTGGGTGGCGAAATATATGAGACCCAGGTACAGGGTAGGGACTGTCTCTATATGTTACCAATTTGTACTTCCCAAGCGCTTAGTACAGTGGTCTGCACACAGTAAGCGCTCAATAAATACGATTGATGATTAGAGGAACGATTTGTGCGGGCTGAGTTGTAGCAGGAAAGCAGTGAGGTAAGATAGGAGGGGGCAAGGTGATAGAGTGCTTTACAGCCGATGGTAAGGAGTTTCTATTTGATGTGGAGGTTGATGGGCAACCACTGGAGGTTCTGGAGAAGTGGGGAAACATGGACAGTTCTTCCCCTTCTCCCCCTTCTAGACTGTGAGCCCGCTGTTGGGTAGGGACCGTCTCTATATGTTGCCAACTTGTACTTCCCAAGCGCTTAGCACAGTGCTCTACACAGAGTAAGCGCTCAATAAATACGATTGAATGAATGAATGACTGAATGTTTGTGTAGAAAAATGATCCAGGTGGCAGAATGAAATATGGACTGGAGTGGGGAGAGACAGAAGGCAGGGAGGTCAGCAAAGAGGCTGATAGAGTAATCATGGCAAGACAGGAAAAGTGGATTCAGCTCTGAATGTTTAAAGTAGGAGTTATATTGGCCGGATTCGCTTCTGAGTATTTAATTTGGGAAATAGCTCAATCGTGCAAATCCTCTCATCTGGCGGAACATTAAATTTTAGGCATGGATTTAGTAATAGTAATTGCTGGATTTGTTAAGTGCTTATTATTTTTCAAGCATTGTACTGAGCACTGGGGTAGAGACATAGTCATCAGGTCCCACAGGGGGTTCACAGTCTAAGTAGGTGGGAAAACAGGTATTAAATCCCCATTTTACAGATGAGGGAACTGAGGCCCAGAGAAGTTAAGTGATTTGCCTAAAGTCACACAACAGGCAAGTGACAGATGACATGTATTTGGATACGCATTTGATGTATATGTAAATACAAACATATGTACATACATATATAATTTTTATATGAATCGATTGTAGTTATTGAGCATTTATGATATGCAGAGCATTTAGTGGAGCACAATAAAGTTGGAAGACATGATCCCTGCTCACAGGGAGCTTAGAATCTTATTTCATTCGTATATATAATAATAAATAAAATTAAGTCTTGTGTATACATATACACAATACATAATAAACAATATATATATATAATATATACAATATATAATATATATTAGTCTGTACTGAATAAAACCAAAGCTTTTTGGCTCCAAGAGATTCTGCCTGGTAAAACCTAACCGTTATGCTGTTGGGTAGGGACCATCTCTACATGTTGCCAATTTGTACTTCCCAAGTGCTTAGCACAGTGCTCTGCACACAGTTAAGTGCTCAATAAATACGATTGAATGAATGAATGAACTGGGACCTTGAGCAAGTCATTTCACTTCTCTGTGCCTCATTTACCTCATCTGTAAAATGCAGACTAAATCCTACTGCCTGCTACTTAGACTATGAGCCCCATATGGGACAGGGACTACATCCAATCTGATTAACTTGTTTCTACCACAGTGCTTAGAACCATATGTGGCACATAGCAAGTGTTTAACAAGTACCACAATTATTATTTATTTAACCCCCAATTCAAGCTGAAAAATAAACCTGAGAAAAATTGGATGGCAGAAAAAATTCTGAGCTGTATCTACTAACAAGAAAATGAGAAAAATTGATTAAATCTTGAGCTTTAAATCAGATTTTCAACAGGAGTACAAACAAAAACCAGCTATTCTAATTACAACCTGAGTTTCATAAGCTTTCTGCCTATGGAGTTCTTTCCCACCCCAGCCATTTGACCTGCGGGCCAGGGTTTTGGCCCTCTAATTGTAGCATAAGCAAGGGGTAGAATTGAGAGAAGTTACAGTTTTGCTAGAAAGGTATTGCAATTGTTATTTGTTTATTTTAATTAAGATTTCAAGGGTTCACAATCTGTGAAGGGCAGGGGAGTGACAGTGGGTAGTTGTGCAATTTTGCTTCACATTCTCTTGCATCAGTAGTGAGATGTGAGCCCACTGTTGGGTAGGAACTGTCTCTATATGTTGCCAACTTGTACTTCCCAAGCGCTTAGTACAGTGCTCTGCACACATAAGCGCTCAATAAATACGACTGATGATGATGATGATGATGGAAGCTCACAAAGGGAGAAGGAATATAATTGATTATTTCTCTGCCCTACCCTTCCTTCTCCCGTAATAACAGTCACCCAGACTGAGCTCTGAACCCCGAGGAAGAGGAGGGGGAGGAGGAGAAAAAGGAGAAGGAACAGGGAGAATTGATAATGGTAGGGAAGTTGAGGGAAACTTCTAAAGTGAGCTGAATGACTTCCACAATACCCAGACAATAATAATGATAACTATGGTAATTGTTAAGTTCTTACTAGTTGCCAAGCACTGTACTAAGTACTGGGTCAGAAACAAGATAATTAAGTCTCGCTTGGGGCTCAAAGTCTAAGTAAGAGTGGGAAAAGGTATTGATTGAATCCCCATTTTGCAGATGAGAGAACTGAGGCACAGAGAAGTGACTTGTCCAAAGTCACACAGCAGACAAGTGGCGGAGTTAGGATTAGAACCCAGGTCCTCTGACTCTCAGGCCTGTGCTTTTTCCATTAGTTCACACAGCTTCTCCAAGTTTATCATCATCCCTTTCACTCAGGCACTGTTTCAAGGTGCCAACAAAACGGAAGTATCAGTTATGTCTGTCTTTCATGTCCATATTGAACACACACAGAAACACACATACACACATTAACTCAATAGCATAAATCTGATTCTTTAGGGCAGGGTTTCAGAGGGTCTAGCTAAACATGTACATATCATTAAATTATATATATTAACGTCTGTCTCTCCCTCTAGGTTGTAAGTTCATTGTGGGCAGAGAACGTGTCTCCTAACTCCATTGTATTGTACTTGCCCAAGAGCTTAGTACAGTGCTCTGCACATGTAAACACTCAATAAATACCACTGATTGATAGATTAATTGATGTTTCTCAGCTCCAATTCCACCAATGAGACAAGGACATTGTTGCTTCACTGGTGTTTCAGTGGTGAGATTCACCTCCTCCAAGAGGCCTTCCCAGACTGAGCCTCATCCTTCCTCTCCCCCTCATCCCCCTCTCCATCCCCCCTGCCTTACCTCCTTCCCTTCCCCAGAGCACCTGTATATATGTATATACGTTTGTACATATTTATTACTCTATTTTACTTGTACATATCTATTCTATTTATTTTATTTTGTTAATATGTTTGGTTTTGTTCTCTGTCTCCCCCTTCTAGACTATGAGCCCACTGTTGGGTAGGGACTGTCTCTATATGTTGCCAACTTGTACTTCCCAAGTGCTTAGTACAGTGCTCTGCACACAATAAGCGCTCAACAAATATGATTGATTGATTGATTGATTGGGCCAGAGGGAGTCCTCTGGACTCCATCTAAATTTCCTGAGTCTGACCCCATGTGACTTTGGTATACCCCTAGCACCCCAGGTTGCTTTAGGGCAGATTGAGCTTCCTTTCCTCCACTTTTCTCCTTGATCCCCTACAATTTAGTTTCTCCCCCCGCCCCCCAACTCCATAGAAGCTGCCCTCTTTAAGGTCATCGATGTCCTCTTTCTTGCCAAATCCAATCGCCTCTACTCCCTCCCAATCCTCCTCAACCACCTTTGAAATTGTGGACCACCCTCTTATCCTGGAAATACAATCTAACCTTGGGTTCACAGATATTGTCCTTCCCCTCCTACCTTACCACTCCTTCCCCATTCTCTTATTACAACCCAGCGCATTAGCTAACCTGCTGAATGTACCTCCATCTAATGTTTCTTGCCCACGTCATACTTCTGCCCTGGAACATCCTCCCTCTTCATACACAACAGACCACCAGTCTCCCCACCGTCAAAACCCTACTAAAATCACATCTCCTCCAAGAGGCCTTCCCTGACTAAGCCCTCACATCCCCTATTTACCCTCCCTTCTGCGTCACAAGCTGTTGGGTCTGAACCCCTTAAATACTTTGCTTTTCACCCAATCCCCACAGCACTTACGTACACATCATCAGTAATTTACTTTAATGTGCCTCTCCCCACCTCTAGTCTGATGCTTCTTGTGGGCAGGGCTCATGTCTACCTACTCTATTCTATTGTAATCCTCTAGACTGTAAGCTTATTGTGGGTAGCGAGTGCGTCTGTTTATTGTTATATTGTACTGTCCCAAGCGCTTAGTATAGTGCTCTGCACACGGTAAGCACTCAATAACTACAACTGCCTGACCAATTAATGAATGGTATTTATTGAGCACTATGTGCTGAGCACTATACTAAGCACTTGGGAGAATATAAAAGAACTGCATACTGCTCTATATACAGTAAGTGCTCAGTAAATACCACTGATGGATTGAATGGATGACTGAGGATCCAGGTGAGATCTGGAGGGATATATATGTATGTGCTGTGGGGAAGGGAGGGAGGATGAATGAAGGAGCAAGTATGAGTGGAGAAGAAGGGAGTGGGAGAAGAGGAGAGGAGGGCTCAGTCAAGGAAGGCTTCCTGGAGGACATGTGCCATCAGTCAGCACTTAGAACAGTGCTTGGCACCTGCAGCCTGGCTCAGTGGAAAGAGCCCGGGCTTTCGAGTCAGAGGTCATGGGCTCAAATCCCAGCTCCGCCACTTATCAGCTATGTGACTTTGGGCAAGTCACTTAACTACTCTGGGCCTCAGTTACTGCATCTGTAAAATGGGGATTAAGACTGTGAGCCCCCGTGGGACAACCTGATCACCTTGTAACCTCTCCAGCGCTTAGAACAGTGCTTTGCACATAGTAAGCACTTAATAAATGCCATTATTATTATTATTACAATGATACAGCACTTCCCTCCCTAGAACTCCTTCTAGCTTCCCCAGACGAAAGAGCTCACAGTGATGTACAAAGGAGATTCTACCACCCTCCCTGCCAAATGGTCAGCTTAAAGGAGGTGAGAGGAAAAATGAGCAAATGGACAAGCCAAACGTTTTTCGTTAACACAGGGGGCACTGCTTATATAACCACTTTGGTGTCTAATAAATTGCAAATTGTTGCCATATGGACATGGTTTGACACCTTGATATTTAGCTTTATATTTTGTTTAACTTTAATAAGTAGGTAAATGCAACTATACTTTGTGTTAATATATGTATTCATTCATTCAATCATATTTATTGAGCACTTACTGTGTGCAGAGCACTGTACTAAGCGCTTGGGAAGTACAAGTTGGCAACATATAGAGATGGTCCCTACCCAACAATGGGCTCACAGTCTAGAAGGGGGAGACGGACAACAAAACAAAACATATTAATGAAATAAAATAAAGAGAATAGTAAATATGTACAAGTAAAATAGAGTAATATATCTGTACAAACATATATACAGGTGCTGTGGGGAGGGGAAGGACGTAGGGCGGGGGGAATGGGGGAGAGAGGAAGGAGGGGGCTCAGTCTGGGACTTATGCTATTGTAGAATCGGTCAATTAATGGCATTCATTGATAGCTTGACTATGTGCAGAACACCGTACAAAGCACTTGGGAGAGTAGAATAAAACCAAATTAGCAGACACATTCCCATACGGAGTTTAGAATCACAATATTTCCCTTTTTCAAAAAGGAGATTTATGATGACCATGGATTTCACTATTTCTTTTGCAAAATGGAGTGTTTATGTCAACCAATGGTATTTATGGATTTATATGTATTTATTATGTTGCTAATACTTGAAAAATGGTCAGCCGTCTCCCTTACAAGCAACTAACCACTACTTCAGAAGTGCTAAAGGTAAAATGAAATTATAGCAAATACCAATAGCATAGAGCCTAACCATAGTCTTTCAGATCTCAATTTTAGTTGGCATAATCTAATTTTAAAGGTCTATTTTCATAGAATCAATTCTTAAGACATCTTCCTCTTACTTAGAAAGGAAATCCTTTTTTTCTTCCAATTTAGTTCAGTACTTGCCAAACAAAATGCAAAATAAGGACACAAGATAAAACATAAAGACAGTCTTAAAGCATAGAGGATTTTTGAGCTACAACTATCAGAAGCTGTTTTAGTTAGGAAGTAGGAGTTGGTTACCTGATTATTTGCCTTGATTACCGCATCGACCTCCTTGCTGACCTTCCTGTCTAACACCACGCCAGTCCATACTTCACTCTGCTGCCTGGATCATTTCTCTACAAAACCAATCAGTCCATGTTTTCCCACTCCTCAAGAACTTCCAGTGGTTGCCCATCCACCTCCACATCAATCAGAAACTCCTTACCATTGACTCTAAAACATTGTCACCTTGCCCGTTCCTACTTTACTTACCTTACTTTCCACACACTTCACTCCTGCAATACCAACCTACTCACTCTACCTCGATCTCATCGTCAAGCCTTCGCTCACACCATTGCTTCTGGCCAGGAACACTCTACCACTTCATATCCAACAGATGATCTCTCTCACCCCCTTCAAAGCTTAATTAAAAGCACTCCAAGAGGCCTTCCCTGACTTGGCTTTCATTTCCAGTGTGGCTCAGTGGAAAGATCCCGGGCTTTGGAGTCAGAAGTCATGGGTTCGAATCCCAACTCTGCCAATTGTTAGCTGTGTGACTTTGGGCAAGTCACTTAACTTCTCTGTGCCTCAATTACCTCATCTATAAAGTGGGGATTAAGACTGTGAGCCCCACGTGGGATAAACTGATCGCCTTGTAACCTCCCCAGTGCTTAGAACAGTACTTTCAACATAGTAAGCGCTTAATAAATGCCATCATTATTATTATTATTATTATTTCCTCTTCTCCCACACCTTTCTGCATCACCCTTGTACTTGGATTTGCACCTATTTTTCACCCCTCCCTCAGACCCACAACAAGCTCATTGTGGGCAGGGAACATTTCGACCAACTCTGTTACACTGGACTCTACCATGTGCTTAGTACAGTGCTCTGCACACAGAAGTGCTCAATACATTTGACTGATCGATTGAGTTATTTAAACTGTTTCTCAACAAGGAAAAGCAGATTTTTTTCCACAGCAGCACTTTTATTACTTCTTTTCCCTTGTCTTTCTTTATAACCTATCCTTACTCCTTACCATCAGCTTTAAAGCACTCAATTACCATCTGCTGTATTGTTATATTGTTATACTATATGCTCCCAAGCCCTTAGTACAGTACTCTGGACACAGTAAGTGCTTAATAAATGATTGATTGATTATCCCTATTACTAATAAAAACCAGAAAAGCAGACTGTGAGCAGGATTTTGTGGAAAAAAAAAATTCCTTTCTCACCCCTTTACCCCAGAGCCTGTCTACCTATTTCAATATCAGGTTATAGTGTATTTCCCATAATCTTTATTAAGTGTCACTAAAGTTCTAATAACATAAGAGATTCCAAATGGTTTCCAGGAATGTAGGTCAAAAATAAATCTCTCTCTCTCCCCCTCTCGCTCACTCTTTTTCACACATATCATCTTTCCAGAACACTAGAGTTGCCTGGTGGAAAAAAATCACAGGCCTGGAGTCAGAAGGACCTGGGTTCTAATCCCTCCTCTGCCACGTGTGTGCTGTGTGACCTTGGGCAAGTAAGTCACTTCACTTCTCTGTTCTTCAGTTACCTCATCTGTAAAATGGGGATCAAGACTGTGAGCCCTATAATGGGACAGGGTTGTGTCCAACCTGATTAGCTTGTATCTGTCTGCTGTGTGATCTTGGGCAAATCATTTCCCTTCTCTGGGCCTCAGTGACCTCATCTATATAATGGGGATTGAGAGTGGGAGCACCACATGAGACAAGGAATGTGTCCAACTTGATTTGCTTGTATCCATCCCAGTGCTTAGTACAGTGCTTGGCACATAGTAAGCGCTTATCTAATACCATCATTATTATTAGTAGAAGTAGTAGTACAATGCCTGGCAAATAGAAAGTGCTTAACAAATAACACACACACACACACACACACACACACACACTCCCCACACCCCTCCAAAAAATTGTGCAGCCTTGGTTACAAAGCTCTTATCCACCAGCAGGTCTCCTGTATAACCCCAAGGGAATCCCACACATATTTCAGAAGACTAGACGGCTGGGTTTTAGCAGTGGCTACTGAAGCGTCCATACATTTTTTAACCTATTAAATTATTTTCCCTATTCACAACTATAGCTGAGAGCATTCCCCATTTCTTTTCCGATTTCCTTCTAGAAATAATATTTGCAGGATCACCATTTTTATTGTATCAGCTTCAATCCTGATAGCTTATTCTACATTTTGCCACTAAATTGAACAAGCATTGTCTATATTATGCCCAAACTAAACTGCAGCATTGATTAATTTCTAGTTCAAAAAGCTTCAAAGATGGGAGATGTATAATCACAGCAATTAGTGAATTGCATGAGGTCTGATGTCACCCTTAAGATGCTATGGAAACAAGAAAATGTGGGGTAAGACAAGCTCATACAATCAAGACAAACTGCATAAAAATGAAAATGATTTTTCTCAGAAGAAAATTATCCATAGTGCATCAAAACTGCCTCAACCCCCACATATTCATCACATCAGGTGCATTTATGTAGCTCTCCTGTTTTAAAATCAGTGTAATAAAGATCAGAAACACACATCTCAAAGACTCAAAGGAATAGCTTTTATTTTAATCCATATAAGCAAAGAAATTCATGCTGAAATTTTACTCTCATCTTTTCAACTTCTATTAATCTAATGTCTACCTAATAATCTTATGAAGATTGCTAACAAAGGCCACATAACATATTTTATAAGCAAGGGCAATAATGCAAATTTCAATGCTTGAAAACGTTCATGGTCTTTCTTTAGGTCCTCCAGTTAAACTGGACAAGACCCCGACCTTGCGGAATTTGTAATCCCTAAGGAAGAAAAATTTAACAAAATATGAATACAACATTAATATGCGTCACACAAAGATCAGATCATCAATATCTGCGTTGGTAGTATTAACACTATATATCTGTGATTTTCAAGTGCAATGATTACATGCAGAAACCTGATAATTTGGGTCGAGACACCAGCAAAATAATTACATTACTGCAGTCATCTAAAATGAAAAATGCTTTTACTAAAAATTTCATTCTTATGTTTTTTCTCTTCTAATTGCCGAAGTAACTTCAACTTCAAACCAATTATTGTTCTTAGCCTACAAAAACAGGGTTGATGCAAAAGCAATTACTACAAAACAGTGTTTGAGAATCACTGTTACGGTCTTCCCTAAAACCTTTTTGATTGCTTTTTAAATAATTCAGTGAACCTCAATCACTAGAAAAATCACATGCGATTACCACAATAAAATATTCACTCAGCATTCCTTCCATATGTATGTATATATATTGTGCAAAGTATTGCACGAAGAGCTTGGGAGAATACAATATAACAGTAAAAGAACATTCCCTGCGCACAATGAACCGGATGAATGGAAGGATTAATGAATGACTGATTTCAGAGTCAACCAAATTTGATAATTTTTTTTGTTTGCCTTTTGGAAAGAGATATTGTTTGACATTCTTAGTTTTTGTGGGGGGGTTGGGGGGGAATCGGGGGGAGTGGGATTTTTAATGGTATTTAAGTGTTTGCTATGTGCCAGGCACTGTACTAAGTGCTGAAGTAGATATAAACTAATCAGTTTGGCCACAGTCTGTGTCCCACATGGGGCTCACAATCTTAATCCCATTTTACCAATGAGGTAACTGAGGCACAGAGTAGTGCAGTGACTTGCCCAAGGTCACCCAGGTCCTTCTGACTCCCAGGCCTGTGTGCTAGCCATTAGGCCACACTCCTTCTCTAGTGATCTTAGTGATTTTAGAAGTCAGGAAAGATCATCGTTTGAAGCCCTCCAGCTGCAAAACACAGAAACTGAGAGTGGAGTGAGGATGTGCGTTCATCAGAGGGGAAGCTTGTACTTACAATAATAATAATAATGTTGGTATTTGTTAAGCGCTTACTACGTGCCAAGCACCGATCAGGTTGGAGGGGGAGAGGAAGGAAGGGGCTCAGTTTGGGAAGGCCTCCTTCAGTCCAACTCTAAGTCCTTAGTCCAACTCATGGAACCAACTGAAAATTCCATTTCAAGAAAAAATATCCATTTAAATACAAACCACAGTTGCCTTGTGAGATTCTTTAATTCATTCAATCGTATTCATTGAGCACTTACCGTGTGCAAAGCACTGTACTAAGTGCTTGAGCACGGTACTAAGCACTGTACTTTAATTCATACAGCTACTCATCTACTTGCTAAAAAACTTTTTACCCTTTATTTAAACTTTTAGTTAAGTGTCTAGTTTAGCTGGATGACTTCTCTATTTTCACTTTTCTTTCCAGATATAAGGCTAATTATCTAATCAAAACACTGGAGACTATTTATACTTGCTGAATTATTTCCATGACAACCGATTCTAGCTGCTTTTACAAAAAAAAAGCTGAATATTGAACTAAACAGACAGGATTTGGTTTCATGACATCTTTAATCATGGGATGTGACATGATTAGAAATGTACTTGCAACTCTTTAAAATACTATTCCTTAATATTCCATCTTCCGCTTAGGCGGTGACTGTCCCCAAAACTTGCAATGTTCTCAGTAGCATGCCCGATATTTTAATTCTTCCAAAAATCAGTTAGGTCCCAGGACATTCTCCCTGCTCCATTGCTTTGACAGGTCTGATCAAAGGTTCAGTGGTTATAAATTTTGTCATTATACTCTTGTCCACGGCTTGCAGAACGGAGGTGGTGTTTAGAATGGAGGTAGTCTATTATTAGCATGGCTTTAAATCATTTAATAGTAATTATATTTAACAATAGAATTACATTTAATAATAATTTTAATAATTTTGTTAAGCACTTACTGTGTTCCAGGCATTGTACTAACCACTGTACAGCAAATCAGGTTGGACACAGGCCCTGTGCAACGTGGGGCTTACAGTCAATTCCCATTTTACAGATGAGTAAGTGAGGCACAGAGAAGTGAAGCCACTTGTCCAAGGTCACGCAGCAGACAAGTGCTGGAGCTGGGATTAGAACCCAGGACCTCCTTACTCCCAAGCCCACGCTCTATCCACTACCCAACACTGCTTCTCAAATAATAATACCCTGGTTTTCTATAGCACTTTTATTACCAAAGCGCTCTCACATTACTTAGTTCATTTTAACCCTCACAACAACCCTATGAGGTGGGAAGATGAGGCAGGAATTATTATCCCCATTTTACACATATGTTGATTAAGGGCATCAAAGATGGATGTGGACATCATCAAGAAGCAGCAGATCCCAGCTGGTAAGGTCATTTTGGGTATGGAATAACTCGAAAACAGACTGTAAGATCGTTGTGGGCAGGGAATGTGTCTGTTATATTGTACTCTCCCAAGCTAAGTACAGTGCTCTACATACAGTAAGCATTCAGTAAATATGATTGACTGGCTGAAAAAAGTAAGAAGTGAACAAGTTTTTCAACAGCACATGTGTTATCCATGCCTTCCGCAAAGCTCATTGTGGGCAGGGAACAGGTCTACCAATTCTGTTACACTGTACTCTCCCAAGTGCTTAGTACACAGGATGCGCTCAATAAATACCACTTGCTATTAGTTGTCCAGGACAGAGGAATAACCATTTCACAAATCTTTGAGAGTCATTGGGTTCTCATATTAGTAAAAAATGAGAGGCACTGTTGGCTAGGGAATAGAGCCAACAGTTCAAAGGACCTGGGTTCTTATCCTGGCTTCGCCACTTGTTTGCTGTGTGACCTTGGGCAAGCCACTTAACTTCTCTCTGCCTCAGTAACCTCAGCCGTAAAATGGGGATTAAGACCGTGAGCTCCATGTGGGACAGGGACTGTGTCCAAACTGATGGTCTTGTATGTACCCCAGCCCTTAGTATAGTGCCTGGCACATAATAAGTGCTTAACAAATACCATTTAAAAAAAAAAAAAAGGAAAGGAATGGTTTCAGCTAAAAATGGCCGGCTGCACTGCTCCAATCAATAATGCCAAGCTGTCCTTCAGTTCCTTGAACACTGCAGTCAACCTTTCTTTACCAGAAATACAGATGCTGTTGACATTTTGTTTTCCAAAAGAGACCAGAGTCACCCATATGAACCCCTGCTGTGGCACCTAGCCTTTTTTCATCATTACCTTGGCCAGGGTTAGTTTGAAAGCAGCCGCACCTTCAGTTTTTGTACTCGGCTACTTTGCCTGATGCTTGAGTTGTCCTCTGGGCCTCAGTTACCTCCTATGTAAAATGGGAATTAAGACTGTGAGCCACGTGTGGGAGCCTCTCGAGGAGGAGAAGCAGCATGGCCTGGTGGTTAGCGCGTGGGCTCGGGAGTCAGAGGACCTGGGTTCTAATCCCAGCCCTGCCACTTGTCTGCTGTGTGGCAAGCCACTTCACTTCTATGGGCCTCAGTTATCTCATCTGGAAAATGGAGATAAAGACTGTGAGCCCCAGTGAGACAACCTGATGACCTTGTATCTACCCCAGTGCTTAGAACAGTGCTCGGCACATAGTAAGGGCTTAACAAATACCATCATTATTATTATTATATGGACTGTGCTCATCCTGTTTAGCTTGGATCTACCCCAGCACTTAGTATGGTGCTGACGCATAGTAAGTGCTTAACAAATACTGTAAAAAATTTTTGATCACCCTTGAATTCTTCCATAGAATAGAATAATAATAATAATGGTATTTGTTCAGCACTCACTATGTGCCAAGCACTGTTCTAAGCACTGGGGAAGATACAAGGTCATCAGGTTGCAAGAACCCTCTTGCAAGTCATTCTGCAAATGACCGTAAAATTCTTAGTCTTACCCTGACTGCTTTAAAAATCCAGAAGTACTTAATGTGGAATTTGCAGTCAGATCCACCTCTGCCAATTGTCTACCAAATGACCATGGGCAACCCCGGCTACTCCAATTGCCGGCTGTGTGACTTTGGGCAAGTCACTTAACTTCTCTCTGCCTCAGTTACCTCATCTGTAAAATGGGGATTAAGACTGTGAGCCCCCCGTGGGACAACCTGATCACCTTGTAACCTCCCCAGTGCTTAGAACGGTGCTTTGCACATAGTAAACACTTAATAAATGCCATCATTAAGGCACTTAACTTCTCTGTGTCTTAGTTTTCTCTTCTGTAAAATGGGGATTGAATACCCGTTTTCCCTCCTATTCAGACTGCAAACCCCATGTGGGACAGGAATGCTGTCTAACCTGATTATTCTGTGTCTACTTCAACACTTGCTCCTGTTTGGCACATAGTAAGCACTCAATAAATACCACAATTACCATTAAATAACTTTTCTATTATCAACCATTATTGTAGATCTAGGTCTGCTAATTTAGCTGCAATGAATGGTGTAGTAATCCTCTCAAGTTCCTAATAATTGTCTTCAAAGTGAACCTCACCAATCCAGAAGCTTTGCATGCATTAGATGAAATTCTCACCAGAATCCAAACACTTCAGCAAATCTAATTTAACTGCCTGATTTAAGCTCCAATGAGCGGCCATATGTTTTGTTCATATTGGTCTCATGCTCAGAGGTCAAAACGTTATTTGAGGGGTAACTTCAAGGCAAGACACAGCAACCGAGATTGTGTTGGTGTGTGGCATCGCTGTGCAGTGTGTCATGTTTGCCAACACAGAGCACGCATATAATGCTCAAAGTAAATGCACTGGAAAAATAGAGCATGATAGCACAGTAATAAATTACTATACGAAATGAAGCATTAAATTAGGAGCACAGTTGCAAAACAGCATAATTAGAAGCAGCATGGCCTAGTGGAAAGAGCAGAGGACCCAGGTTCTAATCCCACTTCTGCCACTTGCCTGCTGTGAGACCTTGGGCAAGTCACTTAGCTTCTCTAGGTCTCAGTTCCCTCATCTCTAAAATGGGAATTCAATTCCTGTTCTCCCTCTACTTTCAATGTGAGCCCCATGTGGAACTCGATAATCTTATATCTAACACAGAACTTGGTAGAGTGCTTTGCACATAGTAAATGCTTAAATACTATTATTATTGTGGTTATTATTATTATTATTATTATTATGAAGGCTATAGTGGAGAATTGCTGAAAATAATATCCAAGTTGTAACATATAGCTAGTATACAGAAGGATAGTCTGTACAGCCCAATTTTATTTAAATAGAAAGAAGAAATAGGATAACCCAGGTATAAACCTGACAAGTGGGAATAGAGAGGGAGAAGAAAAATGAGGCTGGCCTTCTCTGATTAAACCCTCCTTTCTCTCATTCCTTTCTGTGTCACCCTAATTTGCTCCCTTTATCCATCCCCACTCCCAGCCCCATAGAACTTATGTACAGAGCTGTAATTTATTTATATTAATGTCTGTCTTCCGTCACCCCTAGACTATAAGTTCATTGTGGCCAGGATATGTGTCTGTTATATTATACTCTCCCAAGAGCTTAGTATAGTGTCTTGCACACAGTAAGCACTCAATAAATACGATTGACTGACTGATGAATTAAAAATGTGAGACAAATGGATCATGGAGAACATTAGGTTCAATCCAACTGGTGCAAGTATAAATTGTTCAGTGAGTGAAGGGGCAGGTGCTTTTCTATACAACTAAGATTATTAGATTGTACACTTCTTGTAGGCAGAGAACAAGGTTTCCCTTCTTCTGTAACACCACACATATCTGAAGCTCAATAAATAACGCTGATTTTGTGGATTAAGCAAAAATAACCTTCCAGAGTTTCAAACAGAAACTAGAGGCCCCAAACAGTTAATACCACTCTCAAAGAGGGAAAAAAATCCCACCTTCTCAATAGGAACAACCAGTCAAATTTTAAAAAAACTTTCCTTGAGAAAACCCAAAGATGACCACTATCATGACTTACTAGGCTAACAAAACCTAAAGCAATTAACAGTTTCTGCATATAGAATTGGTCTGTAAAATCAGTATGTTAACTTCATAATACAACAGTAGAGGTCAAAGGGAAATCGATCAGTTTAGCCACTGGGAAATAAAAAAAAAAACAACCAAAAAACTAAAAACATGTATTTGTCACAGGGCTCAGTTTAATCAGAAGTATCTTCAAAGTTCTTCAATAATTCAAATATGTGCATTGAAACATCTACTTACGTTAAGTTCATAGAAATCAACACTATCAAGGCTTTTGCTTCGGTGTATTCTTCCTTTTATTCGTCTTAAAGAAGGCTTTCCTTGGCTTACACTAGAAGTAGCACCAGTAGGACTCTCTGAAGATGGAGTAACCCTGCACAACATAAAGGAAAATATACATTTCAACCACTTGGTTTAGTTAAATATTCACTGTTTCCCCTAACCTCTCCAGCATTCCTTCGGAAAGTTCTTTCTCTCCTTTCTCTCTCCAGGTTAGTAGCATTTTTCTACAGAAACGTGCAGTCCAGGTTTCCTCTCTCCTCAAGAAGCTCCAGCAGTTACCCATTCACCTCTTTATCAAACAGAAACTCCTTACCATCAGCTTTAAAGCACTCAATCACCCTGCCCCTCCCCACCTCACCTCTCTCCTCAATTAATCAAACATATTTGTTGAATGCTTTACACAGTAAAGCACACTGCACTATGCACTTGGGAGAGTACAATATAACAGACACATACCCTGATCTTACAGTCTAGCGGGGGAGACAGAAATTTACATAAATAAATTAGTTACGGATATGTACATAAGGGCTGTGGGGCTGGGAGGGGAGATGAATAAAGAGAGGAAGTCAGGGCACCACAGAAAGCGGTGGAAGAAAAGGAAAAGAGGGCTTAGTCAGGGAAGGCCTCCTGGAGGAGATGTGCCTTCAACAAGGCTTTGAAGAGGTGGAGAGCAATTGTCAGTCAGCTATGAAGAGGGAGGGCATTCCAGACCAGAGGCAGGATGTGGACAAGAAGTTGGCAATGAGATAAAAATAATGATGGCATTTGTTAAGAGCTTACTATGTGCAGAGCACTGTTCTAAGCACTGAGCACTGTTCTAAGCGCTGGGCACTGTTCTAATGAGTAGGTTGGTGTAAGAGGAGCAAAGTGGGTGGGCTGGGGTGTAGTAGGAGAGCAGTGAAGTGAGGTGGGAGGGGGCAAGGTGATTGAGTGCTTTAAAGTAAATGGCCCTGCCTCTGGCCTGAAAAGCCCTCCCTCTTCACATCCAACAGACTATCACCCTTCCTGCCTTCAAAGCCTTATTGAAAGCCCATCTCCTCCAAGAGGCCTTCCCCGACTAAGCCCTCATTTCTTCTTCTCCCCACTCCCTTCTGTGTCACCTTTGCACTTGGATTAGAACTCTGTACCTCAGCCCCACAACACTTATGTACATACCTGTAATTTATTCACTCATGTCAATAGCCGTCTCTCCCTGTGAGCTGCAAGCTCGTTGAGGCCATGAAGCATGTCTATCAATTATATATGCAAACACACACACACACACATACACACACACATATATACATATATATACATATATCTCGACCAATTCATTTATACTGTACTCTCCCAAGTGCTCAGCACAGTGTACTGCACACAGTAAGTGCTCAATAAGTACAACCGATTGATTGGGTTCTATTCAGCCCAAATAGGAAACCTTCAGGTCTTATCAGGGACCCAGGATGGGAAAGGCCAGAAGTCCAACACAAACACACAACCACCAAACAAGCAGACAACTATTGATTTTACTTGTACATATTTACTATTCTACTTATTTTGTTAATGATGTGCATCTAGCTTTACTCTCATTTATTCTGATGACTCGACACCTGTCCACATGTTTTGTTTTGTTGTCTGTCTCCCCTTTCTAGACCGTGAGCCCGCTGTTGGGTAGGGACCGTCTCTATATGTTGCCAACTTGTACTTCCCAAGCATTTAGTACAGTGCTCTGCCCACAGTAAGCACTCAATAAATACGACTGAATGAATGAATGAACCACCCGACACGTCTCCTGAGCAGTGGGCATCCATGTTTTCGAGTACCTAGTACAGTGCTCCACACACGGCAGATGCTAAATACAGATGATAATGAAGATGATGATGATAAATCCACGAGGAGATTGGAAGGATGGTTTTATTTTTTCTGAAGGCAGGAAAATACCCCTTTCACACCTTCCCAAAGGGTGAGAGCTGGATAGATGGCTATGAAAAACTTTTCAAAAATATTTTCAAGGAGAAAGAGAAACCGAGATAGTGATAGATATATTAGACCTCCCTGTAGATCTATCTCCCCTACAGACTGTAAGCTCCTTGTGGGTAGGGAATAGCCTCTACCGGAACAGACTTTCCATGCTGGATTTTGCAAAGTGCTTAGTAACCTGCTCTGCATACAGCAAACTCTCAAGTACCTTTGATTAAGATACTCTTTTTTCTTTGTAAAGGTAACCAAAAAATGAATTAAATTCAAATTCCTGGGGTATTTCATGCAAATTAACACAAAATAAATACCCAGATTGTGCAGGGAAAATGTACATGAGGGTCTCAGAGGAAATGAATCCCATTTCCACCACAACTACCTGGAAATCAAGCTGATATAGAACTCCCTCCAGCTCTAACTTTATCTGTCACCTCCTATTCCCATCCAAACTCTTGGAATGGGTCATATAATAATAATAGCATTTATTAAGCGCTTACTATGTGCAAAGCACTGTTCTAAGTGCTGGGGAGGTTACAAGGTGAATAGGTTGTCCCATGTGGGGCTCACAGTCTTAATCCCCATTTTACAGATGAGGGAACTGAGGCCCAGAGAAGTGAAGTGACTTGCCCAAAGTCACCCAGCTGACAAGTGGCGGAGCCGGCATTTGAACTCATGACCTCTGACTCCAAAGCCCGAGCTCTTTCCACTGAGCCACGCTCACTGCCTTTATTTTCCTGGTTATTGATCTTCTTGACCCACTAAAATCAAGGCTTTGACCCTGTCACTCAATCAAAACTGGTCCAAGGTCATTAATGACCTCTTTGAAGCCAAGTTCAATAGTCTATACTCTATCCTAATCCTTCTTGACTGTCAGTTCATCGAGGGCAGGGAATGAACTTGTTTATTGTTATACTGTACTCTCCCAAGTGCTTAGTACAGTGCTCTGCACACACTAAGTGCTCAATAAATTTGATTGAATGAATGAATTCTTAACTTCTCTGCAGTCTTTGACACTGTAAACCACCCCTTCTCTTGGAAACCGTATCTAACCTTGGCTTGGCTGACGTTTTCCTCTCCTGGTTCTCCTCCTATCTCTCTGGCAGCTCCCTCTCAATCTCTTTCTCAGGCTGCTCCTCCACCTCCCACCCCCTAAGTGTGGGAGTCCCTCAAGACTCAGTTCTGGGTCCCCTTCTATTCTCCATCTACACCCACTCCCTTGGAGAACTCATTCACTCCCATAGTTATGACTACTATCTCTATGCAGAAGATTTCCAAATCTACCGCTCCAAGGCCTAACTTCTTGGCACTCTTGCATTTCCTCTGCTTGGGTCCCCTTCTATTCTCCATCTACACCCACTCCCTTGGAGACACATTCACTCCCATAGTTACGACTACTATTTCTATGAAGAAGATTTCCAAATCTACCACTCCAAGGCCTAACTTCTTGGCACTCTTGCATTTCCTCTGCCTTGAAGCCAACTCCATTTGAATGCCCCATCGACACCACAAACCTAACGTGCGGAAAATAGAACTACTCATCTTCCCATCCAAACCCTGTCATTTCCTTGACTCTCCTATCGTAGACACTTCCATCCCCCTTGTGTCACAAGCCTTTAACCTTGACATTATCCTCAGCTCATCTCTCTCATTCCACCCATACTCAATCTGTCACCAAATCCTGTCAGTTCTACCTTCAAAAATTTCCATAACCTCACCCTGCCTCTCCAAACTGCTACTATACTTACTGAATTCCTGTCACATCCCACCTTGACTAGTACCTCCTGCCTCTCCCCTCTCCAGTCCATACTTCACTCTGCTGCCCAAGTCATTTTTCTAAAAGACCACATCCCTTCCTCCATCCACATCTCTTCTCACCTCAGAAGCCTTCAATGGCTACTCATCCAACTCCGAAACTCAATTCAGTTCTATTCTATTTATTGAGCACTGACTGTGTGAAGAACACTGTACACACTTGGAAGAGTACAACATAATAAACAGACACATTCCTGTTCACTCCTTACCATCTCACTTCTTCCACGAGCAGGGCTTTGTTACCGTTGTCTCTAAAAGGTATGGCACATTTGGGCTTTCTTTTAAAGCCAAATGACCCATTTCAGTAATTTTCAATCATCAGTATAGAAAATCCTTATCAGAGCTTTTCAAGCCAATTACTCTTTCAACAGCCACTACAAAAATGAAGTATGATACCCTGTAATCCTTTTTAGTTTCATTTTTAAACAAACTCTACCAAAAATACCCCATAAATAAAAGTAATGAAAATGATTTTGCAAAGAATGGGCCTATATGAGGTCTTTTTCTCAATGGTTCACAGAAGCAGCATTGTCTAACGATGATGATGGCATTTATTAAGCGCTTACTATGCTGAAAGCACTGTTCTAAGCGCTTAATAAAGGTGATCAGGTTGTCCCACAGGGGGCTTACAGTCTTATTCCCCATTTTACAGATGAGGTAACAGGCCCAGAGAAGTTAAGTGACTTGCCCAAAGTCACACAGCTGACCATTGGCAGAGCCAGGATTTGAACCCATGACCTCTGACTCCAAAGCCCATGCTCTTTCCACTGAGCTACACTGCTTCAGTAGAAGAGCCTGGGCCTGGAAATCAGAGGATTTGGATTCTAATTCCAATTCTACCACTTGTAGGCTAGGTGACCTTGGGCAAGTCACCGGATACAGCATGAACCTGGGAGTCAAAAGGACCTGGGTTCTAATCCCAGCTCCACCACTTATCTGCTGTGTGACTTTGGGCAAATCACTTGACTTCACCAAGCCTCAGTTACTTATTTGTAAAACGAGGATTAAGACTGTGAGCCTCATATGGGACAGGGACTGCATCCAACCCAATTTGCTTGTATCCAACCCAGTGTTCAGTGCAGTGCCTGGCACAAAGTAAACACTTAACATATACCACAATTACCTGGCCCTCAGTTTCCTCATCTGTAAAATGGGAACACTATACTCCCTTCTATTTAGACTGCGAGCCCCATGTGGAGCAGAGACCGTGTCCTACCTGATTATCTTGTATTGACACCAGTGTTTAGTACAGTGCTTGCACACAGTAGGTGCTAAACAAATACGACACATTATTATAATTACAATTCTTTAATATTTGTTTATTCTGCCAAAGTTTATAAAGGCTTGGAACTAAACCCGGAATCTGACCTGAAATCACAGTCCCCACTATTTCTAATTTTGCGAGACGGCAGCAAGAATGGTCTCATTCTTCAACATGGCACTAAATTTGCAAGTGTAAGATTCCTGGTTACTAACTTCCCATAGCTCAGCGATCTGTTTCTTTTCTAGAACTAAGTCCATATACGTTTGTCCTTGTATCACTCCGGGTTTTACAGGGTTGAATCCTTCCATTACTCCGAAATGCATAAGATTGGATATATTTGGAGGTGAGGCATGTAGGTGTCATAAACTACTGGCGATTTGTGTAACAGTGTGATCATTTTTCCACGCAGCCCTACAGACCTAAAAATCGTATGCCCTAAAAACAAGGAAAAAATCAAGCCAATCAATATTTTCCTGTTAAAATTGGATTAGTACTTTAAAGACTAAAGTCTGGCCCAATTTGACGGACATTGTCTGGGACTCTTGCAGTGAGTTCCTAGCAATTTTAGAAAAATATACTAATGGCACATGTTTCAACATAGGGACCCTCCCAGATAAGCTGGCCAGCTAGCCTTGCATCTACACTCAGCTATTTTTCATCATTTTCAATGATTAGACTTCCAAGTCCAGGCTGGAGCCTTCTAGGGCAAGTCTCAGTTTAGCCCCAGAATTCAGGGAACTTCAGTGTTTCTGATTCCATCTACGTAGAGAAGGCAGTGGCTACAGCACAGGCCCGGGAGCCAGAAGGACCTGAGTTCTAAACCCAGCTCCGCCACCCATCTGCTGTGTGACCCTGGGCAAGTTACTTCACTTCTCTGGGCCTCAGTTCCCTCATCAGTAAAATGAGGATGAAGACTATGAGTCCTATGTATGAAAGGGACTGTGTCCAACCCGATTAGCTTGTATCTACCCCAACGCTTAAAACAGTGCCTGGCACATTGAAAACCATTTCACAAATTCCACTATTATTATTATTTTTCATAATTGCTGAGAGCTTAGAACAGCATTTTGCACAAAGCGCTTAAATGCCATCAAAAAAAGAGAGGAAAAAACAAGCACTTCAAGGATGATGCCCTAGTTTCACAAAGATATAATAAGAATACCTATCCACAAATAGCTATGGCACCAAAAGCAACCAATCAGTAGTATTGACTGCATGACTACTGTGTGCAGAGCACTGTATAAAGCACTTGGAAGAATAGAATAGTAGGCACGAACCCTATGCTGAAAGAATTTACATCCATCCAATCAAACATTTGTATTTATTGCATACTGTGTTCAAAGAACTGAACTAAGTGTTTAGGAGAGTACAGTACTAAAATAATTTACAAATAGGAGGAAAAAAGAAAAAGGGAAATGTAAAAGTGCTATGCCCAGGTACTGCAGTAGTAGTTAAAGGAAGGATAACCTGGGTTTTGGGAGGTGAGAGCCTGTCTTCACCTTGCTGGGATGTTTTGTATCTTAATAATCACTACTCTCCTGTTAATTTTGTGTGTCAGGAATAAGTGGGTGACAGTATATCCAGATATGTTATTTTATTGACGGAACTATGTGGTCAAATGTAAAGGTGTGTGCTACAAGGCGAAGGGCAAACCCAACTCCAAAGTGACAGTGTCCACGTCCCAGATCACATAACCAAACTGGCTACGATTGAATTAAAGAGCGAGTAAAAGTAATCAACTAAAAGAGATGCAAATGAGGAGGAAAGTAAGTAAATACCTAATAGGCCTCAAAACTGGGACTCTCCCAGTTTAAAAAATCCCCAGAGAGTTCATGATGTGCTAACGATCATTCTGCTATGTGATGTGGTCCTTATAATAATAATAATAAGGATGGCATTTATTAAGCATTTACTATGTGCAAACCACTGTTCTAAGCGCTGGGGAGGATACAAGGTAATCAGGTTGTTCCACGGGGGGGGGGCTCACAGTCTTCATCCCTATTTTACAGATGAGGTAACAGAGGCCCAGAGTAGTTAAGTGACTTGCCCAAAGTCACACAGCTGACAATTGGAGCCAGGATTTGAACCCATGATCTCTGACTCCAAAGCCCAGGCTCTTTCCACTGCGCCACACTGCTTCTAAAATGCCGACGAGGGAAAGAGAAGCTATTAGTCTCCTGGAGAGTAAGTAGCTATGAGTCCTCGCTTCAGAAGGGACGCCTTGCTGGTTCATCTGGTGATTGCTTGGTCTCATCCACCTGTAATCGTACAGGATTTAGGGAGTGAGCGATTAAGCGGAGGCTGCAGAGACTTTTGCAATTCCCTGCAAGGGATCACCACTTTCAACTGGGTGATAGGCGGGGTTCACTGGGTTTACAATGAAAAGGATGAGATCCCAATGTGATCCAGTCCTCTACTCTAGCTGATAGCCCACTGTTGGGTAGGGACTGTCTCTATATGTTGCCAACTTGTACTTCCCAAGCGCTTAGTACAGTGCTCTGCACACAGTAAGCGCTCAATAAATACGATTGATGATGATGATGATAATGGCTTGTCCTCTCTAAGTCACTCTCCAATGTTTCTGATTAGGCTATCAACCCATCAACGGGATTGATTGAGCACTTACTGTGTGCACAGCACTGTACTAAGTACTTGGGAGAGTACAACCAGCGCTTAGAACAGTACTCAGCGCTTAGAACAGTGCTTTGCACATAGTAAATGCTTAATAAATGTCATTAATTAATTATTATTACAACTGGGCAGAGTTGGTAGACATTCATTCATTCAATCATATTTATTGGGCGCTTACTGTGTGCAGAGCACTGCACTAAGTGCTTGGGGAGAACAGGTTGGCAACAGTCCCTACCCAACAACAGGCTCACAGTCTAGAAGGGGGAGAGAGACAACAAAACATGTGGACAGGTGTCATCAGAATAAATAGAAATAAAGCTAGATGCACATCATTAACACAAATGGAATAGTAAATATGTACAAGTAAAATAAATAGAGAAATAAATCTCTACAAACATATATACAGGTGCTGTGGGGAGGGGAAGGAGGTAGGGCGGGGAGGATGGGGAGGAGGAGAGGAATAAGGGGGCTCAGTCTGGGCTCAGATATGTTCCCTGCCCATGAGTTGTTTGTTAAGTCTTAGTCGAACTGCTGTTGCTGCCACCTTGCCAATCCACCCGCTCTGATAATGTTCCAGATGGTCCAGGGTCCTAAGCCTTACACGAAATCTGTCGCTCCTGGAGAGCCACTGCTGCCCATTTCAGCACTTAGAACAGTGCCTGGCACATAGTAAGCATTTAAATACCATAATTATTATTGTTATTACTATTCAGCACTTAGATTTGCACCCTATATTCCTCCCACCCTCTGCCCCATAGCACTTACGAACAGATCCATACTGTATTTGTAGTAATGTCTGTCTCTCCCCCTAGACTGTAAGCTCCTTCTGATAAGGGAACGTGTCTGCCAACTGTTACATTGTACTCTCCCAAGCTCTCAGTACGATGCACTGTAAAACAGCAGGTGCTCAATATATACAATTGATTGATGAATTGATTGACTCATTGATAAGGGCAATGGGCTCAGGACTCAGGAGTCCTCCCTGGGAGCCAGAAGGTCAAGGGTTCTAATCTTAGCTCTGCCACTTGTCTGCTGTGTGACATTGGGCAAGTCACTTCTCTGTGCCTCAGTTACCTCATCTGTAAAATGGGGATTGAGACTGTGAGCCCCACATGGGACAAGGGATTGTATCCAACCCGATTTGCTTGTATCCATCCCAGCGCTTACTACAGTGCCTGGCACATAGTAAGCGCTTAACAAAATACCATAATAATTATGGTTATTGTTGTGGGGATTTGCAGGGCTGTCAAGGATGTGGGAGAATCTACAGCAATTACCCCAATCTTGCAGTCGCCCTGTTCCAGGTCCCGTCCTTAAGTGCCGAGTACATCACTTTCTACTCAGTACATGCTTAATTAATACAGTTAGTATTGATACTTCCACTCCTGAAACGTTTGTCCCACTTGGCCACCACGAAGCTACTTCTCTCCATTTCCAAGGCAACCTCTCTCGCCTACATTACAACTATACCACTCCTATTGCCTTGAAAATCAAATTTACACCTCTTGGCATCATCTTGAAGCTCTCCACCTTCCCGTCACCCTTATCCTCCTTCTGGATCCTCTCGTTGATCCTTTTTTTCCCAATGTACTGAAATAATAACTTTCCATTGCCCCTTCTGACAATTCGCCTCTCTCCTCTCCTTGCAATATCAGGCAACAGTCAAGCTCTCCATGAAACTTGCCCAAGACGATATCATAGGTTCCCAAATTAATAATAGGAAAGATGACCAGGGACAATGTTGCTTTTGTGACTGTAACATTTAAACCCGCTATGAGCACGTTGGACTTTTCAATAGTAAAATCGCCTGGCTGTTGCCTAACACTCATGTTGCACGCTTAGCATTCTTGAGGCTTCCTGTTAATGTTAATCATTTCAAAATTCGACCTGAAACTATATAGTCAATAGCCACCTGTGTTAAACAGAATTTAGCAAATGAGATTTAATAACCTCCCACAATTTTTATTTGAATTACGCTATCCAACCTTGGCTTCACAGACTCCGTCCTCTCCTGGTTCTCCTCATCTCTCCGGCCATCCATTCTCAGTCTCTTTTGCGGGCTCCTCCTCCCCCTCCCATCCCGTTACTGTAGGGGTTCCTCAAGGGTCAGTTCCTGGCCCCCTTCTGTTCTCTATCCACACTCACTCCCTTGGTGAACTCACTCGCTCCCTTGGCTTCAACTATCATCTCTACGCTGACACCCAAATCTACATCTCTGCCCCTGCTCTCTCTCCCTCCCTTCAAGCTCGGGTCTCCTCCTGCCTTCAGGACATCTCCATCTGGATGTCTGCCTGCCATCTAAAAGTCAGTATGTCCAAGACTGAACTCCTTATCTTCCCTCCCAAACCCTGCCCTCTCCCTGACTTTCCCATCACTGTAGATGGCACTCCATCCTTCCGGTCTCACAAGCCCATAACCTTGGTGTCATCCTCGACTCCCCTCTCTCGTTCACTCCTCACATCCAATCCCTCACCAAAACCTGCCGGTCTCACCTCCGCAACATCGCCAAGATCCGCCCTCTCCTCTCCATCCCAACCGCTACCCTGCTGGTTCAATCTCTCGTCCTATCCTGACTGGATTACTGCATCAGCCTCCTCTCTGATCTCCCATCCTCCTGTCTCTCCCCACTTCAGTCTATACTTCACGCTGCTGCCCGGATCATCTTTGTGCAGAAACGCTCTGGGCGTGTAACTCCCCTCCTCAAAAATCTCCAGTGGCTGTCAACCTATGCACCAGGCAAAAACTCCTCGCTCTCGGCTTCAAGGCTGTCCATCACCTCGCCCCCTCCTACCTCACCTCCCTTCTCTCTTTCTCCAGCCCAGCCCGCACCCTCCGCTCCTCTGCCGCTAACTTCCTCACTGTGCCTCGTTCTCGCCTGTCCCGCCATTGACCCCCAGCCCACGTCCTCCCCCTGGCCTGGAATGCCCTCCCTCCGCACATCCGCCAAGCTAGCTCTCTTCCTCCCTTCAAAGCCCTACTGAGAGCTCATCTCCTCCAGGAGGCCTTCCCAGACTGAGCCCCCTCTTTCCTCTTCCCTTCCCCATCCCCCTGCCCTACCTCCTTCCCCTCCCCATAGCACCTGCACATATGTTTGTACAGATTTATTACTCTATTTTACTTGTACATATTTACTATTCTATTTATTTTGTTAATGATGTGCATCTAGCTTTACTTCTACTTGTTCTGATGACTTGACACCTGTCCAGATGTTTTGTTTTGTTGTCTGTCTCCCCTCTCTAGACTGTGAGCCCGTTGTTGGGTAGGGACCGTCTGTTGCCTACTTGTACTTCCCAAGTGCTTAGTGCTGTGCTCTGCACACAGTAAGCGCTCAATACAATTGAATGAATGAATGAATCGTCCTGCTGTTTGAGTCAAGCTAAAGGGGACATCGGTTATTTACAAGTCAGAGTTGCTGAAAAACCACATAGGAGTCCAGATTCATTCATTCAATCAATCATGTTTATTGAGCACTTACTGTGTGCAGAGAACTGTACTAAGTGCTGGGAAAGTACAATTCAGCAACAAATAGAGACAATCCCTACCCAATGGGCTCACAGTCTAGAAGCAGGGAGACAGCCTTCCCTCCACACTGATATTAGAGAAGCAGCATGGCCTAGTGGCAAGAGCCAGCATTTGGGAGTCAGAGGTCATGAGTTCTAATCCCGCCTCCACCACATATCAGCTGTACAACTTTGGGCAAGTCACTTAACTTCTCTGTGCCCCAGTTCCCTCATCTGTAAAATGGGCATTAAGTCTGTGAGCCCCACGACGGACCTGATTGCCTCGTATCTACCCCAGTGCTTAGAACAAACAGTGCTTGGCACATCAGTAAGCACTTAAATACCATCATTATCATTATTACCGCATTTTAATTTTTCACTTAATTCAAAGGCACATAGAATTCTCTACCTTCTTTCGATTCAACATGAAAGGCTAGGGAGGAGAAAAATGAATAAGCGATCCTTAAAAAGCAGTTGCCTAGCTGATTTTCATCTTCCGCCTTCCCGGCAAAGATTGGCAGCTGTCCCCGAAAGCCATAATTTGCGCTCTCCAAATCTCCACCGGCTGATGCCACTCAGAAGCCAAGGGAAATCCAGAGACCGATGGGGTTGATGAGACTTGTCAAGGGAGCCTTGTAAATCATGTTGGAAACCCCCCTCTCAGCCCCCAAAAGAGCCAGGATGACAGTTTTCCATCTTAACTTCATTCATTCAATCGTATTTATTGAGCGCTTACTGTGTGCAGAGCACCGGACTAAGCACTTGGAAAGTACAGTTCAGCAGTAAAAAGAGACAGTCCCTGCCCATACCAGGCTTACAGTCTAGAAGGGAGAGACAGACAACAAAACAAGCAGACAGACCTCAATAGCATCAAAGTAGAAAAACAGAATTATAGATATATTCATTCATGCATTTCATTCAATTGTATTTGAGCGCTTACTGTGTGCAGAGCACTGGACTAAGCGCTTGGAAAGTACAATTGGCAACAGAGACAATCCCTACCCAACAACAGGCTCACAGTCTAGAAGGGGGAGACAGACAACAAAACAAGCGGACAGGCCTCAATAGCATCAAAGTAGATAAACAGAATTATAGACATATTCATTCACTTCATTCAATGGTGTTTATTGAGCGCTTACTGTGTGCATAACACTGGACTAAGCGCTTGGAAAGTACAATTTGGCAACAGATAGCGACAGTACTTACCCAACAACGGGCTCACACTCTAGTAGGGGGAGACAGGCAACAGAACAAAACAAGCAGGCAGGCCTCAATAGCATCAAAGCAGATAAACAAAATTATAGACATTCATTCATTCACTTCATTCAATCGTGTTTATTGAGCACTTACTGTGTGCAGAACACTGGACTAAGCACTTGGAAAGTACAATTTGGCAACAGATAGCGACAATCCTTACCCAACAACGGGCTCACACTCTGGTAGGGGGAGACAGGCAACAAAACAAAACAAGCAGGCAGGCCTCAATAGCAGCAAAGTAGATAAATAGAATTATAGACATATTCAATCATTCACTTCATTCAATCGTGTTTACTGAGCGCTTACTGTGTGCAGAACACTGGACTAAGTGCTTGGAAAGTACAATTTGGCAACAGACAGTGACAATCCCTACCCAACAACTCGCTCACACTCTAGAAAGTGTGAGCAAAACACTCACAAAACAAACAGGCAGGCCTCAATAGCATCAACGTAGATAAACAGAATTACAGACATATTCATTCATTTCATTCAATCTTGTTTACTGAGCGCTTACTGCGTGCAGAGTACTGGACGAAGCGCTTGGAGAGTACAATTTGGCAACAGACAGGGACAATCCCTACCCAAACAAGGGGCTCACACTCTAGAAGGGGGAGACTGACAACAAAACAAAACAAGCAGGCAGGCCTCAATAGCATGAAAATAAATGGAATCATATAGGCATCGTTACTAAAATAAATTGATTAATGACTATGCACCTCTATACCCGAGTGGTGTGGGGAGGGGGGGAGAGGGTTAGAAGGGAGGGAGGGAGTGGGGGCGATGGAGAAGAAGAGGAGGAGGAGGAGGAGGATGTGGCCTGGCCGCCTGGTTTTGGGCCCACTGCCCGGTGGACAGCTCCTTCTCCTCCCGAGGCAACTTTCCAGCGGACACCGGCTCCTTTCTCCCAAATGCCGCATTTATTCATCCGAAGGCGATTCCTCCCCACCCCCCCGCCCTTCAACCATCCATCGGCAACCAGAAGCCACCCCCGACACACACACACACACACACAATCAATCGCATTGCTCAGGCGCTGTGTGCAATGCACTGGACTAAGCGGTTGGGAGAGGACACGAACAGACGCGTTTCCCTGCCCACGACGAGCTCACAGTGTAGAGGCCAGGTGAGCGATCGGGCGCTTTCCTGCCAGCTGGGCACCGCGTTATGGTCGCAGGGACACACACACACACACACACACACACATAATCATGCATTCAGTCGTATTTCTTGAGCGCTTCCTACGTGCAAAGCACTGCACTTGGGAAATGACCGGGCACGTTCCTGCCAGATGGGCACCGCAGGGACACGGATGGACACACACACATTCATGCATTCAGTCATATTTATTGAGCGCTCCCTGTGTGCAAAGCACTGCGTTAAGCGCTTGGGAGACGACGGGGCGCTTTCCTGCCAGCTGGGCATCGCGTTATCCACACACACACACACACACACACACACACACACACACACACTCCTGCATTCAATCGTATTTATTGAGCGCTCCCTGTGCACTAAGCACTTGGGACACGATGGGGCGCTTTCCTGCCAGCTGGGCACCGCGTTATACACACACACACACACACACACACACACACTCCTGCATTCAATCGTATTTATTGAGCGCTCCCTCATCATCAATCGTATTTATTGAGCGCTTACTATGTGCAGAGCACTGTACTAAGCGCTTAGCACTGTACTGGCTCCCTGTGTGCCAAGCGCTGCGCTAAGCGGTTGGGAGACGACGGGGCACTTTCCTGCCAGCTGGGCCCCGCGTTATACACACACACACTCCTGCATTCAATCGTATTTATTGAGCGTTCCCTGTGCACTAAGCGCTTGGGACACGACGGGGCGCTTTCCTGCCAGCTGGGCACCGCGTTATCCCCCCGCCCCCCCCGACACACACACACTCCTACATGCAATCGTACTTATTGAGCGCTCCCTGTGTGCCCAGCGCTGCGTTAAGCGCTCGGGAGACGACGGGGCGCTTTCCTGCCAGTTGGACCCCGCGTTATACACACACACTCAACTGCATTCAATCGTACTTATTGAGCGCTCCCTGTGTGCCAAGCGCTGCGTTAAGCGCTTGGGAGACGACGGGGCGCTTTCCTGCCAGCTGGGCATCGCGTTACACACACACACACACACACACACACACACTCCTGCATTCAATCATACTTATTGCGCGCTCCCTGTGGGCCCAGCGCTGCACTAAGCGCTTGGGAGACGACGGGGCGCTTTCCTGCCAGCTGGACACCAAGTTATCCACACACACTCCTGCCTTCAATCTTATTTATTGAGCGCTCCCTGTGCACTAAGCGCTTGGGAGACGACGGGGCGCTTTCCTGCCACCTGGACACCGCGTTATACACACACACACACACACACACACACACCCCTGCATTCAATCGTATTTACTGAGCGCTCCCTGTGTGCCAAGCGATGCGTTAAGCGCTTGGGAGACGACGGGGCGCTTTCCTGCCAGCTGGGCACCGCGTTATCCACACACACACACACACACACCCCTGCATTCAATCGTATTTGAGCGCTCCCTGTGTGCCAAGCACTGCCCTAAGCGCTTGGGAGACGACGGGGCGCTTGCCTGCCAGCTGGGCACCGCGTTATACACACACACACACACACACACACACACACACACACACACACTCTCTCCTGCATTCAATCGTACTTATTGAGCGCTCCCTGTGTACCCAGCGCTGCACTAAGCGCTTGGGAGACGACGGGGCGCTTTCCTGCCAGCTGGGCACCGCGTTATAAATACACACACACACACACACACACACACACACACCTGCATTCAATCGTATGTACTGAGCGCTCCCTGTGGGCCCAGCGCTGCACTAAGCGCTTGGGAGACGACGGGGCGCTTTCCTGCCAGCTGGGCACCGCGTTATCCACACACACACACACACACACACACACACACACACACACAGTCGCATTTACTGAGCGCTAGACGGTGTGCCAAGCGCTGCCCTAGGCGGTTGGGCGAGGGCGGCCCGCTGTTGGCAACAGATAGGGCCGGGCCCTACCCAACTCGTAGTTCCCCAGCGCTCAGTCCAGTGCTCTGCACACAGTAAGCGCTCAGTCAATACGATTGAATGAATGAATGAAGGTGGCAGAGCCCCCCCCAAGCCTGCTCCTCCTCCATCCCTCCATCCCTCCCTCCCTCCGTGCCGTGCCCGGGGTTGTGCCCCTCACCAGAGCTTCCTCTTGAGAGGCAGGAGGCTGCCGCGGTTGGAGGGGGTGACCCCGATGGCCATCTGCAGCACCGTCAGGTATTTCTGATATTTCATGTCGGCCGCCGCCGTGCCCGCCGCCGTGCCCGCCTAGGCCCGTGCCCGGCCGGTGCCCGCTCCCGCTCCGCCCCCCGACCCCGCCTGCACCCGCCCCCCGCTCCACCATTCGCCCGTTCAGTCGTTTAGAGGGGGCGCTGACTCTGTGCTGAACGCTGGGGACAGCCCAGGTTGGCAACAGACACGCACAGGCCCTGCCATCAATCAATCAATCGTATTTATTGAGCGCTTACTGTGTGCAGAGCACTGGACTAAGCGCTTGGGAAGTACAAGTTGGCAACATATAGAGGCGGTCCCTACCCAGCAGTGGGCTCACAGTCTAAAAGGGGGAGACAGAGAACAAAACCAAACATACTAACAGAATAGAATAGATTTGTACAGGTAAAATAGAGTAATAAATATGTACAAACATATATACAGGTGTGTGGGGAAGGGAAGGAGGTAAAATGGGGGGGATGGAGAGGGGGACGAGGGGGAGAGGAAGGAAGGGGCTCAGTGTGGGAAGGCCTCCTGGAGGAGGTGAGCTCTCAGTAGGGCCTTGAAGGGAGGAAGAGAGCTAGCTTGGCGGATGGGCAGAGGGAGGGCATTCCATCATCATCATCAATCGTATTTATTGAGCGCTTACTATGTGCAGAGCACTGTACTAAGCGCTTGGGAAGTACAAATTGGCAACATATAGAGACCGTCCCTACCCAACAGTGGGCTCACAGTCTGAAAGGGGGAGACAGAGAAAACCAAACATACTAACAAAATAAAATAAATAGAATAGATATGTACAAGTAAAATAGAGTAATAAATATGTACAAACATATATACATATATACAGGTGCTGTGGGGAAGGAAAGGAGGTAAGATGGGGGGGGATGGAGAGGGGGACGAGGGGGAGAGGAAGGAAGGGGCTCAGTGTGGGAAGGCCTCCTGGAGGAAGTGAGCTCTCAGTAGGGCCTTGAAGGGAGGAAGAGAGCTAGCTTGGTGGATGGGCAGAGGGAGGGCATTCCATCATCATCATCATCATCAATCGTATTTATTGAGCGCTTACTATGTGCAGAGCACTGTACTAAGCGCTTGGGAAATACAAATTGGCAACCTATAGAGACAGTCCCTACCCAACAGTGGGCTCACAGTCTAAAAGGGGGAGACAGAGAACAAAGGGGATGACGTGGGCCGGGGGTCGATGGCGGGACAGAGGAGAGCAAGGCCCGGTGAGGAGATTAGCGGCAGAGGAGCAGGGGGGTGCGGGCTGGGCTGGAGAAGGAGAGAAGGGAGGTGAGGTAGGAGGGGGAGAGGTGATGGACAGCCTGGAAGCCCAAGGTGAGGAGTTTCTGCCTGACTTCTAGACTGTGAGCCCACTGTTGGGTGGGGACCGCCTCGAGATGTTGCCAACTTGGACTTCCCAAGCGCTCAGTCCAGTGCTCTGCACACAGTAAGCGCTCAATAAATACGATTGATTGATAACCGGCTCACGGAGGGACACGCCCCCATGCAGAACAACAATAAACACCACTAATAACTTCTCTGGGCCTCAGTTCCCTCATCTGTAAAATGGGGATTAAGACTGTCAGTTACCTCATCTGTAAAATGGGGACTAGTCACTTCATTCATTCATTCGTATTTATTGAGCGCTTACTATGTGCAAAGCACGGTTCTAAGCGCTGGGGAGGTTACAAGGTGATCAGGTTGGCCCACGGGGGGCTCACAGTCTTCATCCCCATTATACAGAGGAGGGAACTGAGGCCCAGAGAAGTTAAGGGACCGTCTCTACACGTTGCCAACTTGTACTTCCCAAGCGCTTAGTACAGTGCTCTGCACACAGTAAGTGCTCAAGAAATACGATTGAATGAATGAATGAAGTGACTAGTCCCCATTTTACAGATGAGGTAATTGACAGTCTTAATCCCCATTTTACAGATGAGGTAACTGAGGCCCAGAGAAGTTAAGGGACCGTCTCTATATGTTGCCAACTTGTACTTCCCAACTTGTACAGTGCTCTGCACACAGTAAGCACTCAATAAATACGATTGAATGAATGAATGAAGTGACTAGCCCAAAGTCACACAGCTGACATTTGTGGAGCTGGGATTTGAACTCATGACCTCTAACTCCAAAGCCCGTGCTCTTTCCACTGAGCCACGCTGCTTCTCTACTGTATACATCTATAATAATGATGATGGTATTTGTTAAATGCTTACTATGTACAAAGCACTGTTCTAAGCGCTGGGTGGGGATACAAGAGAAGCAGTGTGGCTCAGTGGAAAGAGCCCGGGTTTTGGAGTCAGAGTTCACGGGTTCAAATCCCGGCTCCACCAATTGTCAGCTGTGACACTTTGGGCAAGTCACTTCACTTCTCTGTGCCTCAGTTAAGACTGTGAGTCCCCTGTGGGAAAACCTGATCACCTTGTAACCTCCCTAGTTCTTAAAACAGTGCTTTACACATAGTAAGCGTTTAATAAATGCCATTATTATTATTATTAATTATTATACAAGGTGATCAGGTTGTCCCACGGGGGGCTCACAGTCTAAATCTCCATTTTACAGATGAGGGAACTGAGGCACAGTGAAGTGACTTGCCCAAAGTCACACAGCTGACAAGTGGTGGAGCTGGGATTTGAACCCATGACCTCTGATTCCAACGGGCTCTTTCCACTGAGCCACATTGCTTCTTATGCCACGCCCCCTTCACTGCAGGCCACACCTCCATGAATAATAATAATAATAATCATAATGATATTTGTTAAACACTTACTATGTGCCAAGCACTGTTCTAGATATTGGGGAGGAATACAAGGTGATCAGGTTGTCCCATGTGGGGCTCACAGTCTTCATCTCCATTTTACAGATGAGGGAACTGAGGCACAGTGAAGTGACTTGCCCAAAGCCACACAGCTGACAAATTAGGAGTCAGGATTAGACTTTGGGCAAGTCACTTCAATTCTCTGTGCTTCAGTTCCCTCATCTGTAAAATGGGGACTAAGACTGTGAGGCCCACATGGGACAACCTGATCACCTTATCCCCACAGCGCTTAGAGCAGTTCTTTGCACATAGTAAGCGCGTAACAAATACTATTATTATTATTATTATTATTATAGAGAGGGCCCAGCTACCTCCTTCCTCCTTCCCTCCGGAGGTCATGCCCCCATTCATTCAAACGTATTTATTGAGCACTTACTGTGTGCAGAGCAGTATACTAAGCGCTTGGGAAGTACAAGTTGGCAACATATAGAGACGGTCCCTACCCAACAGTGGGCTCACAGTCTAGAAGAGAACACGCCCCTCAATAGGCCACGCCCCCTACCCGCACCCCACAACCCTGCCTCACCCCCGCACCTGAAGCCGCTTCCAAGTCCATGGGCCCATGCCTCAATAATAATCATAATAATAATCATAATAATAATCAAATCCAACGGCTCCTACTCTATCCTAATCCTCCTCGACCTCTCAGCTGCCTTCAACACTGTGGACCACCCCCTTCTCCTCAATACGCTATCCAACCTTGGCTTCACAGACTCCGTCCTCTCCTGGTTCGCCTCTTATCTCTCTGGTTGTTCATTCTCAGTCTCTTTTGCAGGCTCCTCCTCCCCCTCCCATCCTCTTACTGTGGGGATTCCCCAAGGTTCAGTGCTTGGTCCCCTTCTGTTCTCGATCTACACTCACTCCCTTGGTGACCTCATTTGCTCCCACGGCTTCAACGATCATCTCTACGCTGATGACACCCAGACCTACATCTCTGCCCCTGCTCTCTCCCCCTCTCTCCAGGCTCGCATCTCCTCCTGCCTTCAGGACATCTCCATCTGGATGTCTGCCCGCCACCTAAAACTCAACATGTCCAAGACTGAACTCCTTGTCTTCCCTCCCAAACCCTGCCCTCTCCCTGACTTTCCCATCTCTGTGGACGGCACTACCATCCTTCCCGTCTCACAAGCCTGCAACCTTGGTGTCATCCTCGACTCCGCTCTGTCATTCACCCCTCACATCCAAGCCGTCACCAAAACCTGCCGGTCTCAGCTCCGCAACATTGCCAAGATCTGCCCTTTCCTCTCCATCCGAACCGCTACCCTGCTCGTTCAAGCTCTCATCCTATCCCGTCTGGACTACTGCATCAGCCATTTCTCTCTATCTCCCATCCTCGTGTCTCTCCCCACTTCAATCCATACTTCATGCCACTGCCCGGATTGTCTTTGTCCAGAAACGCTCTGGGCATGTTACTCCCCTCCTCAAAAATCTCCAGTGGCTACCAATCAATCTGCACATCAGGCAGAAACTCCTCACCCTGGGCTTCAAGGCTGTCCATCACCTCGCCCCCTCCTACCTCACCTCCCTTCTCTCCTTCTCCAGCCCAGCCTGCACCCTCCACTCCTCCACCGCTGATCTCCTCACCGTACCTCGTTCTCGCCTGTCCCGCCATCGACCCCCGGCCCACGTCATCCCCCGGGCCTAGAATGCCCTCCCTCTGCCCATCCGCCAAGCTAGCTCTCTTCCTCCCTTCAAGGCCCTACTGAGAGCTCACCTCCTCCAGGAGGCCTTCCCAGACTGAGCCCCTTCCTTCCTCTCCCCCTAATCCCCCTCTCCATCCCCACCATCGTACCTCCTTCCCTTCCCCACAGCACCTGTATATATGTATATATGTTTGTACATATTTATTACTCTATTTATTTTACTTGTACATATCTATTCTATTTATTTTATTTTGTTAGTATATTTGGTTTTGTTCTCTGTCTCCCCCTTTTAGACTGTGAGCCCACTGTTGGGTAGGGACTGTCTCTATGTTGCCAACTTGTACTTCCCAAGCGCTTAGTACAGTGCTCTGCACACAGTAAGCACTCAATAAATATGATTGATTGATTGACAGTATCTGTTTTGCACTTACTGGGTGAAAAGCACTGTCCTAGGCATTGGGGTCGACACAGACTAATTAGGTTGGATGCAGTCCCCGTCCCACATGGGGCTCACAATCTTAATCCCCATTTTACAGATGAGGTAACTGAGGCCCAGAGAAATGAAGTGAGGTGCCCAAAGTCACCCAGCTGATAAGTGGCAGAGCGAGATTAGAACCCACGACCACTGACTCTCAAACCCAGGCTCTTTCTACTAAGAAACGCTGCTTCTGCCAGGATGGCCATCCCATCGTCCTCAAGCCTCTGCCACCTCATGGCCTGAGCCAACCTGTTGCCTCATTTTACAACCAGGCCACAGCCTGAGAAGCAGCTCTAGATGCAAACCAACCACTGACTTCAGATCTTTTGAAACTATCACAATTCCCTTAAAGAAAAACTTACAAAAAGACCCTTCAGTAGAGCACTGCATTATTAAGCATTTAATTCTGACAGATTTACTTTCTGGCCTAGAAGCTCTGAATGTCGTTATTTTTCAAATTCATTTCTTCCAGAAAGGTGATTTCAAAGACTAATTCCCTAACAAAGCCTACCAGTAACACTTTAATATTTCATTGGCTACATTGGCTACCCATCTTCAAAACCCATCAGTCCAGTGCAGCACCATGGTCTAGTGGATAGAACATAGACCTGGGAATTAGAAGGATCTGGGTTCTAATGCCGGCTCCACCTAATAATAATAATAACTGTGGTATTTTTTAAGCACTTGCTATGTGCCAGGCACTGTAATAAGCACTGGAGTAGATACTAGGTAATCAGTTTGGATACAGTCCCTGTCCCACATAAGACTCACAGTCTTAATTCCCAATTTGGTAGATGAGGTAACTGAGGCCCAAAGAAGTGATTTCCCAAGGTCACACGGCAGACATGTGGTGGAGCAGAGATTAGAACTCAGGTCCCTCTGGCTCTCAGACCCATGCTCTATCCACCGCGACTTTAAGGAGGTCACTTCACTTCTCTGGACCTTAGTTAGCTCAGCTGTCAAATGAGGATTAAGACTGTGAGCCCCACATGGAACTTGGACTATGTCCAATCTTGCATTTACTCCCATGTTCACTATGGCACCTGGTACATAGTGAGCGCTTAACAAACATAAGAAAATCCTTCTCGACACAGAGTAACCTATGAATTCCTTCAGTCACTTTAAAGTCCTATATGACAGTTCTTTAAACCATTCAGAGTCTGAAGAAACCCAGCTCAATCTATCCAGATAATTCTCGAATCTACATCTCTAGCCCTGATCTCTTTCCTCTGCAGTCTAGTACTTCCTCCTACCTTCAGGACATCTCTACGGGAAAGTCCCATCGACACCTTAAACTTAACATGTTCAAAACAGAACACAGATTGGCAGTTATTCTCCCCACCACCCTTCAAAGCCTTATTAATGATAATAATAATGACGGCATTTGTTAAGTGCTTACTATGTGCGAAGCACTGTTCTAAGCTCTGGGGGGGAATATAAGGTGATCAGGTTGTTCCACGGGGGGCTCACAGTCTTAATCCCCAATCTACAGATGAGGTAACTGAGGCCCAGACAAGTTGACTTACCCAAAGTCACACAGCTGACAATCGGCGGAGTCGGGATTCGAACCCATGACCTCTGACTCCCAAGCCCAGGCTCTTTCCACTGAGCCACCCTGCTTCTGAAGGCACATCTCCTCCAAGTGGACTAAACCTGAGTAAACCTTCCTTTCATCTTCTCCTACTACCTTCTGTGTCACCCTGACTCACTCCCGTTATTCGTCCCTCCTCCCAGCACCACTGCACTTATGTACATAGCTGTAATTTATTTATGTATATTAATGTCTGTCTCCCCCCTAGACTGTGAGCTCATTGTAGGCAGGGAATGTGTCTCTTTATTGTTCTATTATACCCTCCCAAGCGCTTAGTACAGTGCTCTGCACACAGTAAGTGTTCAATATATACAACTGAATGAATGAATACTAACTACCTAGGAGAGGCTAGGGAAAACCACACATCTGTTCCTTGATTTCAAGGCTCTTACAATCTGAATTCGTAAATAACTGATTAGCATAAACACTTGTGGAATAGTGAACATATTTATTTCCCTCTCAGGTTAACGTAACGCCCATTTACCTAACAGGGAGACTTTTTAGGAGCCGTTTCCCAGTGGACACAGTTGTAATGTTGTAGGAACAGTACCACTATCCTCCCTATCTCACGAGCCTGAAACCTTGGCATTGGCCTTGGCTCATCACTCTCACTCCAAAGCAGCGTGGCTCAGTGGAAAGAGCACGGGCTTTGGAGTCAGAGGTCATGGGTTCAAATCCTGGCTCCACCAATTGTCAGCTGTGTGACTTTGGGCAAATCACTTAACTTCTCTGTGCCTCAGTTACCTCATCTGTAAAATGGGGATTAAGACTGTGAGCCCCCCGTGGGACAACCTGATCACCTTGTGATCTCCCCAGTGCTTAGAACAGTGCTTTGCACATAGTAAGTGCTTAATAAATGCCATCATCATCATCATTCATTCACTTGTATTTATTGAGCTCTTACTGTGTGCAGAACACTGTTCTAAGCACATGGGAAAGAACAATAAACAGTGACATTTGCTGCCCACAGTGAGCTTAGAGTCAAGAGGAGGGGAGACAGACATCAAAACAAATAAACAAAATTACAGCTATGTACAGATACATACGTATCTCATTCAACCCACATATTCAATCCGTCATCAAAACCTGTCAGTTCTGTCTGCACAACATTGCTAAAATCTGCCCTTTCCTCGCCCTCCAAACTGCTACCACACTGATCCTAGCACTTATCCTATTCTGCTTTGACTACTTCATTTGCCTCCTCGCTGACCTCCCTGCCTTCTGTCTCTCTCCACCCCCGTCCATACTTCCCTTGGCCAGATCAATTTTCTGAAAAAATCTTCAGTCCACATCTGCCCCTTCTTCGAGAACCTCCAATGGTTGTCCATCTACCTACCAAGAGAAGCAGCATGGCTCAGTGGAAAGAGCCCGGGCTTGGGAGCCAGGGGTCATGCGTTCTAATCCCGGCTCTGCCACTTGTCAGCTGTGTGACTTTGGGCAAGTCACGTCACTTCTCTGTGCCTCAGTTACCTCATCTGTAAAGTGGGGATTAAGACTGTGAGCCCCACGTGGGACAACCTGATCACCTTTATCCCCCCCAGCACTTAGAACAGTGCTTTGCACATAGTAAGTGCTTAATAAATGCCATTATTATTATTAACTCCACAAACAGAAACTCCTTACCAATGGCTTTAAAGCATCTGATCAGCCCACCACCTCCTACCCTACCTCACCTGATTTCCTACTCCAGTTCACCCTGCACAGTTTACTGCTCTAGTGCCAGCTTACTCACTGTGCCCTGATCTCATCTAACTCACTGCTGATCCCTTTTCCACATCCTCTCCTTAGCTGGGAGCTCCCTCCCTCATAATATATCTGGCAGACTACCACTCTCCCCACTTTTAAAGCATTAAGGTCACATCTTCTCCAGGAGGCCTTGCCAGATTAAGGCCTCTTTTCCCCACTTCCCTCATTCATGCACTTGGATCTCAGACCTCTGGGCATTTGATATTCTCCCTACCCTCGACCTCACAGCACTTCTGTACATATCTTTAATTCATTTATTATAAATTATTTATTTATATTAATGTCTGTCTCCCTCTCCAGACTATAAACTCACTGTAGGCAATGAATGTGTCTGCCAACTCTGTTGTACTCTCCCAAGTGCTTAGTACAGTGCTCTGCGCGTTGTAAGCACTCAAATACCACTGATGATGATGATGATGATGATGAGCATGGGCAGTTAAAGGAGAGGATATGTGAGGAGAGAGCAAGGAATTTTAAGAGTAAACAAAGGTTTAAGAACAAAGAACTGCAAAGCAGCATGGCCGAGTGGATACAGCATAAGCCTAGGAGTCAGAAGAACCTGGGTTCTAAATCCTGGTTTCACCACTTGTCTGCTGTGTGACCTTAGGCAAATCACTTAACTTCTCTATGTCTCAGTTACCTCATCTATAAAATGGGGATTAAGACTATGAGTCCCATGTGTGACACGGATGGTGTCCAACCCCACCAAGCTTATATCTACCCCAGCGCTTTGTACTGTGCCTGGCACATAGTGCTTACAATTGTTATTATTCACTTCGGTTTGCTGAGCTGCGGTGTCAGAGGCCCTCTGCCCCTCCTCCTTGGCTGCACTAAAGCTCTCCCTGGTGCCAGAGTCAGGAATGGGAGGGAGTCGCACCTTGGCATCAATCAATCAATCATATTTATTGAGCACGTACTGTGTGCAGAGCACTGTACTAAGCGCTTGGGAAGTACAAGTTGGCAGAAACCAACTTGGCTGGGCTGGGCCTCATTGGGGAGATCCAAAGTTTTCAGACCACTACACTGTGTTGCCGTGGCCTGGGTTCCAGAAACCCAGACCCAACCAGGGTTGGTCCTGAACCCCCCTCCAACCTTCTAACATCTTGCTCCCGACCTTCATATTTTCCAAGGCCCAGTCTGCAGCAAGCCTCCAAACCTTCCCCTCCCTTTCTCCCATTCCTCAACTCCACTGACCTCCTGCTCCATCCGACCTCTCCCACTCGCCAACTTGGACACATACATAAATACACACACATACACATATACACACACATAGAGCAGCAGAGTGACTTAATGGAAAGAGCATGGGCTTGGGAGTCAGAGGTCATGGGTTCTAATCCCGGCTCTGCCACTTGTCAGCTGTGTGACTTTGGGCAAGTCACTTAACTTCTCTGTGCCTCAGGTCCCTCATCTGTAAAACAGGGATGAAGACTGAGTACCACGTGGGACAACCTGATTACCTTGTATCTACCCCAGCGCTTAGAACAGTGCTTGGCACATAGTAAGCACTTATCAGATACCATCATTATTATACTCCAACTCATCATCTCTAGTCACCATCTCTGAAATCCCATCTGACCACGAACTCCTCACCTGCCTTCTCTCCCAAACACTTCCTCCCTACAAATCTGTGCTGTTGCCGCAGAGACCTCCAATCGTTTGACCCATCCAATTTTCTCAACTCATGGCGCCCCATTTATAATAGTAATAATAATGATGGTATTTATTAAGCGCTTACTATGTGTAAAGCACTGTTTAGCCTCCATACCCAAACTACCCTCCCTTGATGATCAAATGGACGCTCTTACCACCACCCTCTCTTCCTAACTCAACTCACTCGCTCCCCTATTCCTTTGTGGATCTTGTACCCACAGCCCTGGATCACCTCCAGTCTGCTTCCTTCGCTCCTGCGAAGGATTGCTGGTGGAAATCCAGATGGGCTGATCTTGCCCATCTCAAGTTCATCCTAGTGTGCTTTAACTCTACCCTCTCCTCCACCTGGCATAATTATTTCCCCATCTTTTTTGAGTCCCTTGTCCATTGTCCTGGCCAGTTGTTCCACATGTTTAACTCCCTCTTCAAACCCCCTGATCTCTTGGCTCCTAGTGACTTGGCCGTGTATTTATTGAGAAAATTGAAACCAACAGGCACGATCTCCCTAAAATCTCTCCTGCTTCTCTTAGGTCCCTCCCTCCTCCTGCCCCCTTTCCAACTCTCCCATCTTTCCCAGCAGTAATTAAAGAGGAGATTCTCCTGCCTTCTTTCACAATCCACCACCCAATCTGTGCCTTTGACCCCATCCCTTTGTACCTTATCAAAGCACTTGCCCCCTCCCTGACTGCCATTTTCAACTGTTCACTCTTCAGTGTCCTTTCCCCAGCTGCTTCCAAACAGGCTTATGTCTCTCCTATCATTAAAAAACCCTCCCCTGACCCCACAGCTCCCTCCAGTTATCACCTTATCTCCCTCCTATCATTCTTCTCCAAACTCCTTGAGTGAGTTGTCTACACTCATTGTCTATGTTCCTCTCCTCAACCCCTACAGTCTTGCTTTAGCCCCCTTTACTCCACAGAAACCACCCTTTCAAGGGTCACAAATGATCTTCTTGCCAAATTGAACAGCCTCTAATCCATCCTAATCCTCTTCAACTGCTCAGCTGCCTTTGACACTGGCGACCATCCCCTTCTCCCGGAAACATTATCCAACCTTGGCTTCAGACACTATCCTCTCCTGGTTCTCCTCCTATCCCTCTGGCTGCTCATTCTCAATCCCTTTCATGGTCTCCTCCTCTGCCTTCCACCCCCTAGCTGTGGGTGTCCCTCAAGGTTCAGTTCTGGGCCCCCTTTATTTTCCATCAACACCCATTCTCTTGTAGAACTCATCCACTCCCATGGATGTATCTACCACTTCTATGTGGATGATTCTCAAATTTGCTTCTGAAGCCCTGAACTTTCTCCTTCCCTGCAGTCTCACCTTTCCTCCTGCCTTCTGGACATCTCTTAGTACAGCGCTCTGAACACAGTAAACACTCAATAAATATGATTGAATGAATGTCCTGCAGATGCCTCAGATTTAACATGCCCAAAACAGAACTCCTTACATCTCTGTCCTCCCCTGACTTTTGTTCCCCACTGTAAATAGCTTCACCATCCTTCCTGTCTCACAAGCCTGTAAGCTTGTTGTTATCCTTGACTCAGCTCTGTCATTCAACCCACATAATCAATCTGTCACCAAAATCCTATCAGTTCAACCTTCATTCACAACAATGCTAAAATCTGCCCTTTCCTCTCCATCCAAACTGCTAGCAGGTTAATCCAAGCATTTAATCTTCCCTGTCTTGATTACTCCATCAGCCTCCTTGCTCGTCTCCCTGCCTCCTGTCTCTCCCCACTCCAGTTCAAACTTCACTCTGCTGCCAGATCATTTTTCTACAAAAATGTTCAGTCCATGTTTCCCCATTCCTCAAGAACCTCCAGTGGTTGCCCGTCAACCTCCACAAACAGAAACTCCTTACCATCAGCTTTAAAGCACTCCGTCACCTTGCCCCCTCCTACCTTACCTCACTGCTTTTCTGCTACAACCCAGCCCGCACACTTCACTCCTGTAATTGTCAATTTACTCGCTGTACCTCAATCTCATCTATTTCGCTGCTAACGTCTCACCCTCCCCCTACCTCAAGCCTGGAATGCCCTCCTTCTACAGATCTGACAGATAATCACTGTCCCTACGTTCAAAGCCTTATAGAAGGCATATCTCCTCCCAGAGGCCTTCCCTGACTAAGCCCTCATTTCCTTTTCTCCTGCTCTTTTTCACACCACCCTTGCATTTGGATTTGCACCCTTTATTCACCCCTCCCTCAGCCCCACAGCGCTTTGGTACATATACATAATTTATTTATAATATTAATGTCTGTCTCACCCTATAGACTGTAAAACTCATTTTGGGCAGGGAACTTGCCTTCCAACTCTGTTATATTGTATTCTCCCAAGCACTTAGTACAGTGCTTTGCACACAGTGAATGCTCAAGAAATACAATTGGTTGATCAATTCCCCACCTAGAACATATAGACATACAAACACAGGGAGAGAAACACTGAGGAAAACACTAAGGGACAGAACATACGTAGAGTTACCCGCAAGCACATATTATAGCAGACAGGGGAAGACAGATGCACATTTGGAGACAGATGGGCTCACTCTAGCAATCAGACACATCAACAAAAACTGGCTTTAACACGCAAGAAAACCAGATACACAAGAAGAGAGGCACACATAGGGACAGAAGGTAGACAGACCACAATAGGGGTACAGGAGCACTATATATAGGAGCACTTCTCTAAAGGAGTAGAAGAGCATTGCACATCGAAATATAGTAGTACTCCTCTAGAGTAAAGGAATAGAAGAGTAAAATGGAGAATAGGAACCAGAATGAAAAGATAATGTCACCCACCTGATTTGGATGAAGAATAAATATTTTCTGAAAGTAAAGTTGCCACAAAGGTCCTAGTATCTGACGTAACATTTTGAAAATAAAATAATGGCTGCTTAAAATGAGAAGTAGAGCATGGGCCTGGAAGTCCAAGGGCCTGGATTCTAATTCTGACTCTGCCACTTGCCCGCTGAGTGACCCTGGGCAAGTCAACTAACTTCTCTGTGCTTCAGTCTCATCATTTGAAAATGTGGACTCAGTAGTAATAATAATAATAGAGGTATTTGTTAAGCGCTTACTATATGCCAAGCACTGGGGCAGATACAAGGTAATCAGGTTGTCCCACGTGGGGCTCACAGTCTTAATCCCCATTTTACAAATGAGGTACTGAGGCACAGAGAAGTTAAGTGGCTTGCCCAAGGTCACTGTGCAAAGTGGCGGAGCCGGGATTAGAGCCCACAATCTCTGATTCCCAAGCCTGTGCTCTTTCTACCAAGCCACGCTTCTTCTCCCTCCTAGTTAGACTGTGAACCCCAAGTGGGACAAGGACAGTGTCTGGCCTGATGATTATCTTGTAATTAGCTCAGTGCTTAGTGTTGTGCTTGCCATAGAGTAAGTATTTAACAAATACTACAATTATTAATTTGTGATTTTCCTATATTTTCCAATTTGACTGCTATCTATTTGATAAGTTGCTCCAATACATGCATTTAAATTTTAAATTTATGAAATCAATCAATCGTATTTATTGAGCGCTTACTATGTGCAGAGCACTGTACTAAGCGCTTGGGAAGTACAAATTGGCATCACATAGAGACAGTCCCTACCCGATAGTGGGCTCACAGTCTAAAAGGGGGAGACAGAGAACAGAACCAAACATACCAACAAAATAAAATAAGTAGGATAGAAATGTACAAGTAAAATAAATAAATAAATAAATAAACAGAGTAATAAATATGTACAACCATATATACATATATACAGGTGCTGTGGGGAGGGGAAGGCGGTAAGGCGGGGGGATGGAGAGGGGGACGAGGGGGAGAGGAAAGAAGGGGCTCAATCTGGGAAGGCCTCCTGGAGGAGGTGAGCTCTCAGCAGGGCCTTGAAGGGAGGAAGAGAGCTAGCTTGGCGGATGGGCAGAGGGAGGGCATTCCAGGCCCGGGGGATGACGTGGGCCGGGGGTCGATGGCGGGACAGGCGAGAGCGAGGTACAGTGAGGAGATTAGTGGTGGAGGAGCGGAGGGTGCGGGCTGGGCAGTAGAAGGAGAGAAGGGAGGTGAGGTAGGAGGGGGCGAGGTGGTGGAGAGCCTTGAAGCCCAGGGTGAGGAGTTTCTGCCTGATGCGCAGATTGATCGGTAGCCATTGGAGGTTTTTGAGGAGGGGAGTGATATGTCCAGAGCGTTTCTGGACAAAGATAATCCGGGCAGCAGCATGAAGTATGGATTGAAGTGGAGAGAGACACGAGGATGGGAGATCAGAGAGAAGGCTAGTGCAGTAGTCCAGACGGGATAGGATGAGAGCTTGAATTAGCAGGGTAGCGGTTTGGATGGAGAGGAAAGGGCGGATCTTGGCAATGTTGCGGAGCTGAGACCGGCAGGTTTTGGTGACGGCTTGGATGTGAGGGGTGAATGAGAGAGCGGAGTCGAGGATGACACCAAGGTTGCGGGCTTGTGAGACGGGAAGGATGGTAGTGCCGTCAACAGAGATGGGAAAGTCAGGGAGAGGACAAGGTTTGGGAGGGAAGACAAGGAGCTCAGTCTTCGACATGTTGAGCTTTAGGTGGCGGGCGGACATCCAGATGGAGATGTCCTGAAGGCAGGAGGAGATGCGAGCCTGGAGGGAGGGGGAGAGAGCAGGGGCAGAGATGTAGATCTGGGTGTCATCAGCATAGAGGTGATAGTTGAAGCCGTGGGAGCGAATGAGGTCACCAAGGGAGTGAGTGTAGATTGAGAACAGAAGGGGACCAAGCACTGAACCTTGGGGAACTCCCACAGTAAGAGGATGGGAGGGGGAGGAGGAGCCTGCAAAAGAGACTGAGAAAGAACGACCGGAGAGATAAGAGGAGAACCAGGAGAGGACGGAGTCTGTGAAGCCAAGGTCAGATAACGTGTTGAGGAGAAGGGGGTGGTCCACAGTGTCAAAGGCAGCTGAGAGGTCGAGGAGGATTAGGACAGAAATGATTTCTTAGCACAACATTTTTACTTATTGATAATAATAATGGCATTTGTTAAGCAGAGAAGATTGAAATAGTTGACAATTTTTATCTCCTGGGATCGATAATCAATAATAAAGGACCACGTAGCCAAGAAATAAACCGAAGATTAACGTTAGGAAGACCTGCTATGAAGAGCCTGGAAAAAGTCATGAAATGAGCTGATGTAACAGTTGCCACAAAAGTACAAATTGCCAACTCTATGGTGTTTCCAGTGACAATGTATGGATCTAAAAGCTGGACAGTGAAAATACAGGATAGAAAGAATATTGATTCTTTTGAAATGTGGTGTTGAAAAAGGCTTTTGTGAATACCATGGACTGCCCGAAAAACAAACAAATGGATTTCGGAGCAAATTAAACCAAAGTGGTCTTTGGAAGGCCAAATGATTCGATTTAGATTAGCATATTTTGGACACAATCAGGAAGACTAATTCTCTGGAGAAGACATTAATGTTAGGAAAAGTCCAGGGAAAGGGTGGAAGAGGCAGACCAACAGCTAGATGGATAGAGACCATAATAATGATAACGGAAGAACCATTAGAAAGTTTGTGGATTATGGTAGAAGATAGGATGTTCTGGAGAAAGTATATCCATGGAGTCTCTATGAATCAGAAACGACTCGACGGCACTTAATAATAATAATATGTCAAGCAGTGCTGTAAGCACTGGAGTAGATTCAAGTTAATCAGGTGGAACACAGTCACTGTTCCACATGGGGTTCACAGTTTAAGTAGGAAGGAAAACAGGTATTTCATCTCCATTTTTCAGTTGAGGAAACTGCGGCACAGAGAAGTTAAGTGACTTGCCCAAACTCACAGAGCAGGCAAGTGGCAGAGTCATGATTAGAACCCAGATCCACTAGTTCTCTAGACTTGTGCTTTACCTACTAGGCCACACTGCTTCTCCCCAGCTGATGGGGAGACTGACCAAAAGACATCTCCGAAGTCTCAGTGCCCCTACTGAACAATCTGCACATATAGGGAGGGCCGTTTACTGGCCAATGGAAAGTTAACGCACTTAGACTGTAAGCTCAATGTGTCTGTTTACTGTTGTACTGTACTCTCCCAAATGCTTAATACAATACTCTGCCCACAATGCTCAATAAATACGACTGAATGAACAATAATAATAATAATGGTATTTCTTAAGCACTTACTACATGCCAAGCACTGCTCCAAGCACTGGGGTAAATACAAGGTAATCAGGGTTTCCCACATGGGGCTCACAGTCTTAATCCCCATTTTACAGATGAGGTAACTGAGGCAGAGAGAAGTTAAGTGACTTGCCCAAAGTCACACAGCTGATAAGTGGCAGAGCAGGGATTAGAGCAGCATGGCATACTGTTTGTACATATTTATTACTCTATTTATTTATTTATTTTACTTGTACATATCTAATCTATTTATTTTATTTTGTTAGTATGTTTGGTTTTATTCTCTGTCTCCCCCTTTTAGACTGTGAGCCCACTGTTGGGTAGGGACTGTCTCTATATGTTGCCAACTTGTACTTCCCAAATGCTTAGTACAGTGCTCTGCACACAGTAAGCACTCAATAAATACGATTGATTGATTGATTGAATAGAGCATGGGCCTGTGAGTCAGAAGGTCATGCGTTCGAATCCCAGCTCAGCCAATTGTCTGCTGTATGACCTTGGGCAAGTCACTTCACTTCTCTCACTGTAAAATGGGGATCGAGACTGTGACCCCCACATGGGACAGGGACTGTGTCCAACCCAATTTGCTTATATCTACCCCAGCGTGTAGTAAAGTGCCTGGCAAATAGTAAACACTTAACAAATACCATAATAATAATAATTATTATTATTATAACAGAAGACAATGTGAGCAATCCTCTGACAAACCTATAGAAATGCCCAGGTAATCAGGCAAACAGTTCTTGAATAGGGGGAAAAAAAAAATCACCCGCACAAAGTCCATGGGAAAGGGATAAAGATGAACGCTTGCTGGGGTTATGGAGACAGGAGAAGGAAGATGAGTGGCGGCTTGGTGAATCTGTCTGATGGCTTTTTCATCTCTATGGGCTCTGGTGCTATTTAGAGGGGGGAAAAAATTGCTGGATGCTTTCACAGGAAGCCTGCAGACTCTGCCTTCCTCTCACTGACAGCAGAATGAAGAACTGCCAACATGGGAAAGGCCTAATAGCATCAGTGCCTGGCAAAACTTCTGACGACACCCTCCCGACTCCACTAATAGCATTCCTTGATTCAACTTTCATCATGCAGAAAACTGCTAGAGGGAAGAAATAATCATCGTAGTTCCAGGAGATGCCACAAAAAGGAAAAAAAAAAAGGATGCTCTTTCTTAGGAGCTACAGGAAAAAGCCAGATCATTAGCACTAATTACTCAACTATAGTTACAGACTGTCAAAATTATCATGTTTGCCACAGTACACAAATAACAATTTAATCTGAACAGACCTTGCTACTTCTCTAGGATATAAATGGGCTAATGGGCTCCATTTCCAAGTAATTTAGAAGACAGAGAATCCTGAGGGGTGTAAAAAGTGGGAGAGAGTGTGGCCTAGTGGGTAGAGCACAGGCCTGGGATTCAGTGGGACCTGGGTTTTAATCTCAGCTCTTCCACTTGTCTGCTGTGTGACCTTGGGCAAGTTAGTTCACTTCTCTGTGCCTCAACTCCCTCATCTGCAAACTGGAAAGTATCTGTTTCCCTCTTACTTAGATGCGAGACCTGATTATCTTGTATCTACCCCAGTACTTAGAACAGTGCTTGATACATAGTAAGCACTTAACGAATACCATCATCATTATTATTATTAGATAAGAGGGGAGAGTTTTGAAATGAGAAGGGAGGTTTAAAGCTATCTAAAAAAGGGCAGAGATTTTTGGAAAGAGGAAAATGGACGTCAAAGGAATTTTGGAATGTTGAGTTCTTCTGAGGAAAAGCATTCTCTCCCAAGGAAGGGAAAAATTTCCAAATAGATATGAGAATACAGGGTCGAGATGTTGGGGCCTTCCTGATTGTCAGCGGATGAAGGGGGAAGAGAAAACAAAGGAGCCCAAAATGACTAATGACTTTAGCTAAACAGAGTCTCAAAAGACTGTAAATTCACATCTTTTTTATGGTATTTGTTGAGCACTTACTACGAGCCAAGTGCTGTTCTAAGCACTGCGGTAGATACAGTTGATTGGGTTGGACACTGTCCCTACCTCACAAGGGGCTAGGGAGGAGGATTTAAACTCCATTTTAAAGAGGAGGAAACTGAGGCACAGAGAAGTAAACTGACTTGCCCAACACCACACAGCGGCAAGTGGTGGACCCAGGATTAGAATCTAAGTCCTCTATCTCCCAGGGCTGTGCTTTTTCTACAAGACCGAGCTGCTTCCCTACCAACTCTGTTGTATTATCCCAAGCACTTAGTACAGTGCTCTGCACACAATAAGTACTCAGCAAATACCACTGATTAATTGGGTTAAAAGTCTTGCAAAATGGAAGATGATCAAAGACCTGATATACCAGCTCTCAGCTGATCAGAATGCATATTCCTCCATAGGCAATCCACCAAGAAAATGATGAAGAATTGGCTGAACAGAAAAATTAAACAAATCACTGCCTGAACTCATCCGCTATACACAATACAACCGATCAAGTTGTCTTGAGTCATTTTCAGTTGCTTCTAGTAAACTCTTCGTGGGCATGAAATGTGTCTACATCTCTGACGTTTTGAGAGGTTTTTTTTGTTTTGTTTTGTGGTATTTGTTAAGCGCTTCCTATTTGTTCTAAGCGCTAGGGTAGACACAAGTTAATTTGGGTTGGACACAATCCTTGCCTCACGTGAGGCTCACAACTAAAGTAGGAGAGAGAGCAGGTACTGAATCCCCATTTTTACAATTGAGGAAACTGAGGCACAGAGAAATTAAGCGACTTGCCCAAGGTCACACAGCAAGCAAGTGGCAGAGCTGGGATTAGAATCCAGGTCCTCCCTCATTTCCTCTTCTCCCACTCCCTTCTGCATCACCCTGGCACCTGGATTTACACCTTTAATCATTCCAATACTTAGAACAGTGCTTTGCACATAGTAAGCACTTAATAAATGCCATTATCATTATTATTATTATTAATTCCTTTATTCAATCATATTTATTGAGCACTTATTGTGTGCATAGCACCATACTAAGTGTTTAGGAGAGTACAATATAATGATAAAAAGGCACATTCCCTGCCCACAAAGAGCTTACAGTCTAGAGGGGGAGGCAGGCAATAATATAAATTAATTACAAGTGTGTACATTAATGCTGTGGGGCTGGGGGCGGTAAAGAAAGAGAGCAAGTCAGGGCGACGCAGAAGGATGTGGGAGAAGAGGATGGGGGGCTTAGCCTGAGAAGGCCTCTTGGAGGAGATGTGCCTTCAGTAAGGTTCTGAATGGGGGGAGAGTAATCGTCTGTCAGATTTGAGGAAAGAGGCCATTCCAGGCTAGAGGGAGGACTTGGGAGAGCAGTTGGCAGTGAGATAGATGAGAGCAAGTTACAATGAGAAGGTTAGAATTAGAGGAGCGAAGTGTGCAGGCTGGGTTGTAGTAGGAAAGTAGTCAGGTGAGGCAGGAGGAGGTAAGGTGATTGACTGCTTTAAAGCCAATGGTGAGGAGTTTTTGTTTGAGGCGGAGGTTTATGGGCAACCACTGGAGTTTCTTGAGGAGTGGGGAAACATGGCCTGAACGTTTTGGTAGAAAAATGAACCAGGCAGCAGAGTGAAGTATGGACTGGAGTTGGGAGAGACAGGAGGCTGGGAGTTCAGCATGGAGGCTAATACAGTAATCAAGAAGGGAGAGGCTAAGTGATTTTATTAATGTGGTAGCAGTCTGGATGGAGAGGAAAGGGCAGATTTCAGCGATGTTGTGAAGGTGGAACCGACGGGTTTTAGTGATGGATTGAATATGTGGGTTGAATGAGAGAGAGGAGTCCTCTCAAGGTTATGGGCTTGTGAGACAGGAAGTATGGGGATGCCAGCTACAGCGACGGGAAAGTCAGGATAGGGTTTGGGAGGGAGGATAAGTAGTTCTGTTATGGACATGTTAAGCACATCCAAGTGGAGATGTCTTGAAAGCAGGAGGAAATGCGCGACTGCAGGGAGGGAGAGAGGTGAGGGCTGCAGATGTAGATTTGGGTGTCATCTGGATAGAGGTAGTAGTTGAAGCAGCGTGAAGTAGAAGAGAAGCAGCCTGGTTCAGTGGAAAGAGCATGGGCTTTGGAGGCAGAGGTCAGGGGTTCAAATCCCGGCTCCGCCAATTGTCAGCTGTGTGACTTTGGGCAAGTCAATTAACTTCTCTGTGCCTCAGTTACCTCCCCTGTAAAATGGGGATTAAGACTGTGTGCCCCCCGTAGGACAACCTGATCACTTTGTAACCTCCCCAGTGCTTAGAACAGTGCTTTGCACATAGTAAGCACTTAAATGACATTATTATTATTGAAGCCTTGAGAGTGAATTAATTCTCGAAGGGGGCGATTGAAGATGGAGAATAGAAGGAGACCGCCTCCCTCCTCCCCCTTTGGTCCCATAACACTGGACTGTAAGCTCATTGTGGGCAGGGAAAATGTCTACCAACTCTGTTATATTGTACTCTCCCAAGTGCTCAATATAGTGTTCTGTACACAGTAAGCACTCAAAAAAGACCATCATCTGATCAATCTAACATAACGATGGTATTTGCTAAGCACTTACTAGGTGCCAGGCACTGTACGAAGTCCTGTGCTTTTTCCACAAGGCTATGCTGCCTCTCTGTTGTGTATCCTACTCTGTTGCTGTTGTATTATACTCTTCGAAGTAGTTACCGTCACAAATGCTCAATAAATACCACCGATTGATTGAATGCCCGAATCAGGTAGCAGGCTAAATATCATCTTCGACTATTCTCCCGAAATTTCGACAGCATAGCTCTCCTACTTCTTCACCTCCACCTGGACCAGCAGTGGGAAGAAGAGACTTCCTCCACCCCCTCGCCCGCCCACTGCTGTGCCTCACGCTCTGTCTGGAATCTCAGCTCTTCACCCTGCAGCTTCTCAACCCATTCCTTTCAAATGCTGCAAGGGAGGAGGGATAAGTGGAGGCAGCAGGGCAGTCATCACAGTATTCATTCATTCATTCAATCGTATTTACTGAGCGCTTACTGTGTGCAGAGCACTGTACTAAGTGCTCGGGAGAGTACGATACAGCAACAGACACATTCCCTGCCCACAACGAACTTAGTCATTAAAAAAGATTTATTTGTCTGCCCCTCTACAATCTAAGCTCACCGTGGGCTACGAACATGTCGACCAACTCTGTAATAATAATGATGGCATTTGTTAAGCGCTTACTATGTGCAAAGCACTGTTCTAAGCGCTGGGGAGGTTACAAGGTGAAGAGGCTGTCCCACGGGGCTCTCACAGTTTTAATCCCCACTTTACAGATGAGGGAATTGAGGCCCAGAGAATCAATCGTATTTATTGAGCGCTTACTGTGTGCAGAGCACTGTACTAAGTGCAGAGAAGTTAAGTGACTTGCCCAAAGTCACACAACTGACAGTTGGCGGAGCCGGGATTTGAACCCATGACTGTAATGTACTCTCCTTAGTACTTAGTACAGGGCTGTACACACAGTAAGGGCTCAATAAATACCATTCACTGACTGATAACTCACAGAGGTAGCTGTCCCACCTTTGGCCATTCCTACCAACTTCATATAGCTGCACACAGTATGCGTTCAATAAATACGATTGATTGGTATAGTCCGGCATTAACCCAACTGCATAAAGCTGGTCAAAACCCCCTCTCTACCCAGTGTGGTGGTTAGAAACAATCTCCTCCCACCTTGCAAGCCTGCAAAGTGGCACTTCTAATAATAACAACAGTGGTATTTTTTAAAAGCCTACTGTGGGCCAAGTGTTGGGGAGGGAGCAGAAAGGGTTAAGACACAGGGATTTTGGAGCAGAGGGAGTGAAAGATTTATGGGGCAAAACGAGATAAGGGAGCTAGGCTGGGAAGGGAAACAAAGGTATGTGTGGAGGTGGAAAGGTAGAATGAAGTGGAAACATAAAAGTAGCAGATGCCTACGAGGAGTAATAATAATAACTGTGGTATTTGTTAAGTGCTTACTATGTGCCAGGCACTGTGTTAAGCACTGGGGTGAAAACAAGCAAATCAGGTAATAATAATAATAATAATAATAATAATGTTGGTATTTGTAAAGCGCTTACTATGTGCCAAGCACTGTTCTAAGTGCTGAGGGGGATACAAGGTAATCAGGGTTGTCCCACATGGGGCTCACAGTCTTAATCCCCATTTTACAGATGAGGTAACAGGCACAGAGCAGTGAAGTGACTTGCCCAAAGTCACACAGCTGACAAGTGGAGGACCCGGAGTTTGAACCCACAACCTCTGACTCCTAAGCCTATGCTCTTTCCACTGAGCCATACTGCTTCTCTAGGTAGGACACAGTCCCTGTCCTTGATAGGGCTCACAGTCCTAACCCCCATTTTACAGGTGAGGTAACTGAGGCATGGAGAAGTGAAGTGACTTGCCCAAGATCACACAGCAGACAAGTGGCAGAGCCGGGATTAGAATCCAGGTCCTTCTGACTCCCAGGCCTTTGGTTTGTCCCCTAGGCCACGCTGCTTCTCTAGTTATAATAATAATAATGATGATGATGGCTTTTGTTAAGCGCTTACTATGTGCAAAGCACTGTTCTAAGCACTCGGGGGGATACAAGGTGATCAGGTTTTCCCATGTGGGTCTCACAGTCTTAATCTCCACTTTACAGATGAGATAACAGAGGCCCAGAGAAGTGAAGTGACTTGCCCAAAGTCACACAGCTGACAGGTGGCAGAGTCAGGATTAGAACCCATGACCTCTGGCTCCCAAGCCCGTGCTCTTTCCACTGAGCCATGCTGCTAATGAGAACAAGCAATAAAGTAGGAGTTGGAGCGCTTAACACATACCATCGTCATCAAGTGGCAGGCCAGGATTGGAAGCCAGGTCCTCTGATTCCCATGCTTGGGCTCTTTCCACGAGGCTACAATCAATCAATCAATCAATCGTATTTATTGAGCGCTTACTATGTGCAGAGCACTGTACTAAGCGCTTGGGAAGTACAAATTGGCAACACATAGAGACAGTCCCTACCCAACAGTGGGCTCACAGTCTAAAAGGGGGAGACAGAGAACAGAACCAAACATACCAACAAAATAAAATAAATAGGATAGAAATGTACAAGTAAAATAAATAAATACATAAATAGAGTAATAAATATGTACAACCATATATACATATATACAGGTGCTGTGGGGAAGGGAAGGAGGTAAGATGGGGGGATGGAGAGGGGGACGAGGGGGAGAGGAAGGAAGGGGCTCAGTCTGGGAAGGCCTCCTGGAGGAGGTGAGCTCTCAGCAGGGCCTTGAAGGGAGGAAGAGAGCTAGCTTGGCGGATGGGCAGAGGGAGGGCATTCCAGGCCCGGGGGATGACGTGGGCCGGGGGTCGACGGCGGGACAGGCGAGAACGAGGTACAGTGAGGAGATTAGCGGCGGAGGAGCGGAGGGTGCGGGCTGGGCAGTAGAAGGAGAGAAGGGAGGTGAGGTAGGAGGGGGCGAGGTGATGGACAGCCTTGAAGCCCAGGGTGAGGAGTTTCTGCCTGATGCTACACTGTTCCTTTGTTTTTACAGCTGCTTATTGCCCCATAGCAGGGAGAACTGGACCCATTTTTATTCTTCATTTTTCTGGATGTCTCATTTTCTCTGCTGAGGCACTTCATTAAAATAATATATAAATAGAAATATTCTTAATTTTAAAAATTGAATTATCAAATACTTTAATATAAATGTTGACATATTCATGTCTGTCCTCCCCCTCTAGACTGTAAGTTCTCTATGGGCAGGGAATGTGGCTACCAATTCTGTTATACTCATTCATTCAATCGTATTTATTGAATGCTTACTGTGTGCAGAGCAGTGTACGAAGCTCTTGGGAAGTACAAGTTGGCAACATATAGAGACAGTCCCTACCCAAGAACGGGCACTCTCCTAAGCGCTTAGTACAGTAAGCGCTCAGTAAATGGGAAGCAGCATGGCCTAGTGAATGGATTTGGGAGTCAGAAGGACCTAGGTTCTAATTCTGGCTCCATCACTTGTCTGCTGTGTGATCTTGGGCAAGTCACTTAACTTCCCTGTGCCTCAATTACCTCTTCTGTAAAATGGGGATTAAGACTGTGAGACCCATGAAAGACAGGGACTGTATCCAACCTAATTAGTTCATATCTACCCCAGCGCTTAGAACAGTGCTTGACATCCAGTAAGTGCTTAACAAATACCATTATTATTATTATTATTAATAATAATTATAAATATGATTGATTGATAAAGACCACCCGAAATCCTACCTCCTTCAGGAAGCTTCCCACTCTGAGTGGAGTGAGAAAATCCCCCTTTTCTAAACATCTGTTAAATCTATCATGAAAGGAACCTCGGCTCCTCCATTTAATAACTATTCAGTATCCGATTTGGTAACTTTCATTAGAAAAATCAAGGAAAGGGACCACAGAGCATTTTTGAGCCATCACAAAAGACAAAGGCAATCCTAGGAATGTTTGGCCTTTAAATCACCACAGAAGGCCTCAACAACTAAGGCCCTATTAGTGCAGTGAGAAGTCACTTCTTAAGTAGACTGTGGAGGAATTGTTGCTCTTTGTTCTAAGAATAGAAATATTCATTTTCTTCATGTCTTGTCTGCCCTGTTGTCACAATAGGAATGACCTCTAAATCTAGAGAGGCTAAATTGTAACTCCACATGATTGAGGGTAAAGCACACCAGTAACCCTTTTATCACTTAAGTGCAGTTTTACTTCACAACAGTATTTTCGTCAATTACCCAGAGGCTAAAACCAAGTTCCTAGAACAATGATTTCTATCGGAGCAGCTTATTTTGGTCCACTAGGCAGTAAATTTACCTTTTCCCATCACTGAGCCCAAATTAGTTAATCAAATATCAATGGACATCAAGGGTCCTGACTAGAAGGACCTGGGTTCTAATACCAGCTCCATCACTTGGCTTGCTATATGACCCTGGGCAAGTCACTTACCTTTTCTGTTCCTCAGTTATGTCAACTTTAAAATTGGGATAAGACTGTAAGCCCCATGTGGGACAGGGAGTGTGTCCAATCCGATTTGCTTGTACCCACCCCAGTGCCAAGTACAGTGCCTGGCACACAGGAATCTCTTAAATACCACAATTAATGGGACTGAGCTTACCGATTTTGGAGGGACAGACATATTTTGGGGGTTCTGTCCTGCCACTGGATGAAGCTAAAAGCAAGAGTAACAGGAGCAAACCCAACAGCTGCAAATAGGGTGACAACTGATGACATTTAATCCTCCAGGACAAGGAGACACACAAGACCATTATTTTGGGCACACGGTGTACTATAATTATGTCATAAATGCCATTTTGCAGAAAATCAACAAGTTCATGCAAAACAAAAGTGCTACTACAGACAGCCCCCTGACTTCTCCAGACTTGCTCTAGGGCTTTTGTGTTCCCTGAGTCACAGAACTTGGTGGAGGGAGGCTGGATGCAGAAGATAAAAAAAAAAAAAAAAAAAAAGGCATTCAGTGCCTTACACAATTTGGCCAGGGGATAGATAAACCGGCAGAAAACTGGGATGGAGAAATAGCTCTCCTAACGACAGAGGTGGCAACAATCAGCTGCCCCCACCAGAATAACAATTATAATAGTAATCATGGTATTTGTTAATAAACGCTTTCTATGTGCCAAGCACTGTATTAAGCACTGGGGCAGATACAAGACAGTCAGGTCAGACACAGTCCCTGTCCCATATGGGACTGCTGTACAGCCTAAATTGGAGGGAGTAAGATTTTATCCACATTTTACAAATGTGTGACTCATTCATTCAAACATTTATTGAGCACTTACTGTGTGCAAAGCACTGTACTAAGCACTTGGTACAATACAGACACGTTCCCTGCCCACAACAAGCTCTGCATACAGCAAGCGCTCAAAAAATACCATCAATTGACTGATTGATCAAGTGTGGGAAATTTTATTTCTTTTGTGGTGAGGTGGCGATGTCTATAATCGAGAATTGTTTGTCACACCCTCAGCTGGCAAGAGGTTAAAGGAGGGGCAGGGCGGAGAGCAAGGAACCTAACCAAGCAGTTCTGGCCTGAATGCCTTGTCTTGCCTGACTTGACACCTGTCCACATGTTTTGTTGTCTGTATCCCCCTTCTAGACTGTGAGCCCGTTGTTGGGCAGGGACCATCTCTATATGTTGCCAACTTGTACTTCCCAAGCGCTTAGTACAGTGCTCTGCACACAGTAAGCGCTCAATAAATACGATTGAATGAATGAATGTATGAATGCTGTCGAGTCATCCCCGACTTATAGCAACTTCATCTCTCCCAGAACGCTCCACTCTCCATCTGCAATCATTCCAGTAGTGTACCCATACAGTTTTCTTGGTCAAAATACAGAAGTGGTTTACCATTGCCTTCTTCTGCACAATCAAATTGAGTCTCCCCCCTCGACTCTCTCCCATGTCACACCCGCCCTGCAGGGGTGAGTTTTGACTTGTAGCAGATAGCCTTTCACTCACTAGCCACTGCCTGAGCTCAGAAATAATAATAATAATGATAATAATGGTATTTGTTAAGCACTTACTATGCACCAAGCACTGTTCTAAGTGCTGGGGTAGATACAAGGTGATCAGGCTGTCCCACGTGGAGCTCACAGTCTTCATCTCCATTTTACAGATGAGGTAACTGAGGCACAGAGAGGTTAAGTGACTTGCCCAAAGTCACACAGCTGGTAAGTGGCAGAGCCGATATTAGAACCCACGACCTCTGACTTCCAAGCCCGTGCTCTTTCCACTGAGCCACGCTGAAAGGAATGGGGATACCTCTGCTTGACTCTCCTTCCCGTAGCCGAGACTGGTAGAGTGCTGGAAGTTCTCCAGGTGCGATTCTGAGAGGGGTTCTGGCCTGAAACCACTGTTGAAAGTCATATAAGGCGGAGCAAAGTGAGAGGTTATGAAGGCATAGAAAAGTGCTCAAGGGTCCAGGAAAGTTGAGAAAGAGATTCCAAAAGAGTCAGAAGTCCTGAGAGTGAGGAGGGAGATGGGAAGTCTGAGAAGGTGGCTTCTGATTGACAGGAAGGTCAATAACTATTTGCAAAAAGTTGGGCACACCTAGAAAACAAAGAGGGACGTAGAGGGTTAGGTAGAGAGAAGACTTGGAAACCAAGAACTTAAGACTCTGCAACTTCTCCTTGGCTATAAACTAATATAAAAATACCTTACAGGTATACTGTGCTTCTTTATGTTTCAAAGTTCTTTAACATCAATTATTTCATTTGTCCTCACAGCATACCTTTGAGGGAGAGAGGCTGAAGAGTTATTAGTCTCATTTTACAGATGAGGAAACTGAGAATCAGAGAGGGTAATTAAGTAACTTGCCCAAGGTAATATACAGTAGATTTGTGGCTTCCACCACCATGCCTTTTCTAAAGAAACACATTGCTTATTATTTTAAGTTGACCAGGCTCTTTACAATTCGCGAATCATTTATTACAAGGCTTGATTCCTCTCATGGATTCAAGAACATAAAGAAACAAGCCCCATCCCATTTCATAGTGATTCGTACTTCTTATTCTTACATTTTCTTTATATAAGTTAAATATAATTAGGGGTTTTCATCTTAGACACTATGGAGTGTTTTAAAAGCCACTTCTTATGTTTAAAGAAACATAGGGTAAGCTGTATTGCAGATCAAATAAATTTCTAGGGTATTTTGAAGACCATGTGAAGCCATTTTACGGGTTATTTCTTACACGTTTAAATTTGAACTAAAATGTGTTTTGTAAAATCTCATCTAATGCTGACTAGCAAACCTGAAATTGGGAAGAAAGTAAAAGCTGTAATGAGACAGAGTTTGTGGAAAGGAGGAAAATGCTGGAATTTATGGAAGATTTTAAATCAGTAGTACTAAATGTTCTTCAAAATACCATTGGGATCATCTGAAGTCCGATTTCTTTTACTTATCTTCTGATTATTTACAAACATGGAGTTACTAGTCAATCACCCTGTATTTATATATTTTGTAGCTACCCTTCCTCTTTGGCAATGACACTATTAGCAATGAACTTGATTAATGTGAGAGGCTGAGGCTGAAAATCTGGATAAAAATAGTCCCTCCCACATTAGGCATGAATACATAAAGATTATTCTTCTCTGGGCTGTTGTATTTGCTTTTAGCAACACCTAGAATTGCTTCTGATTATTTCTCTTAGAATCACAGTCCTTTCCTAATTGTCCCTCTTGACAATTAGGTTCCATCCAATCTTCCCTCCAAGCTTTGGATGGGCCACGGCCACAGTGTACCCTAGGAAGAGGAACGTCTGGTCTCACATATCCAATCCTCCTTGGCATATGTTGCGGTGTAACAGCAGTGCACGAAAACTGGCCCAAGTTAGAAACAAGAGGAGGGAGAAAGGAGAGGCAGAAGAGTTAAAGGCCCTTGTGGCTCTCTAGGCTGTGTTGTGGAAATAACACATCAGTACTCTGGTTAACCAAAAAGTTATTTTCATTTTAACTGCGAAATGTACATGCAATTTCAACTGGTAGCCCAAGGAGACCTGCCTCCTGAGAGGAGTTATAGAGAAAATATATATGGTTAGTCAATGCAACCCTAGCCAGGAATGCAACAAGGAAGGAGTTAAGAGAGCACAGGCCCGGGAGTCAGAAGACCTGGGTTCTAATACTAGCTCCACCACTTGTCTGCTGTGTGGGCAAGTCACTTCACTTCTCTGTGCCTCACTTTGCTCCACTTAAAATGGAGATGAAGACTGTGAGCCCCATGTGGGATGTGGACTGTGTCAAACCTGATAAACTTATATCTATCGCAGTACTTAGTACAGTTCCTGGCAAATAGTAAAGAGCTTAATAAATATCATTTAAAAAAAAATCAGTACACATTTCCATAAGGTAGGGAGTAGGAAGATCATTACACCTTTCCAGGTAAGGCAGGGGGTCTTGAACGTCAGCATCAGAGGGTCTCCACTAGCGAAGGATTTTGAATTGAAGAGGTGGATTTACAGAGTTAATAAATCTAAGATGGAGTCCAGCCACCATTCAGATTGAAGATGGTGGATCTTTTGCTTCCACGACAAAGCCTCTCCTCCTTGTGGGTAGGGAACGTTTCTACCAACTCTTGTAGTGTACATTCCCAAGGGCTTAGTACAGTGCTCTCAGCAAAGTGAGCACTCAATAAATATCATTGATTGTTGGTTGTAGTGGGGGTTGATGTTGGTATGAACAAGTTCATCAGCATCTCATACACAGAAAGATTAAACACAAACCATAAATCTTTGTTTTGCAAACTTTGCCTCCCTTTCCTCTCACCTTTCAATAACTACCAGAGATGTTGGCCTCTTTTTTGTTTCTCAAGAAGTTCTCTCTCCACCCTCTCGACGTTTAAACTGTCGCCACAACCACTGAGTTCCTGCTCAGGACAGAATGCTCTAAACATGAGATAGGGAATTAGGAGGGTAAGAAGCCACTAAAGAAGACTCTTGTCAGATGCTAAAGGAGTGTGTGGGAGAAAAGAGGGAGATGAGTTCATTAATTATAGGCTCAGGCAGATTTGTGTAGGGCCTGAAAAGCAAATGCAAATGATTTAAATATATTAAATGGGGACTTAGGAAAGAAGTACACAAGGAAGTTGGTTTTAAAGTGGCATTTTCTCAGCTTAGATATGGAAGAGACTAAAGGAGGAAGATTAGTGAATAGAGGGGGACAACAAACAACAATAACAACTGATTGTGGTAATTGTTATGCGTCTACTATGGGCTTAGCACTGTACTACGTCTAGAGAATTCAACTAAATCATATTTACTGAGTGCTTACTGTGTGGAAAGCACTATACTAAGCACTTGGGAGAGTACGATGTAACAATAAATAGACACATTCCCCACCCATAACTAGCTTACAGTCTAGAGGGGAAGACAGACATTAATGTGAATGAATAAATAAATATATCACAGATAAATTACAGCTATGTGCATAAGCGCATAAGGGGCTGGGAGTGGGGATGAATAAAGGGAGCAAGTCAGGGTGACACAGAAGGGAGTGGGAGAAGAGGAGAGGAGGGCTTAGTTGGAAAAGGCCTCTTGTAGATGTGCCTTCAATAAGGCTTTGAAGCAGGGGAGTGTAATTGTCTGTCAGATATGTGGAGGGAGGGCATTCCAGGACAGAGGCAGGATGTGGGCAAGAGATCAACGGCGAGATGAATGAAACAAGATAATCACATCTGACAACAGCCCAAGTCTCACATGGAGATCACCTTTTAAGTAGGAGAGAGACCCGATATTTGATTCCCATTTTCCTGATGAGGAAACTGAGACACCACAAAGTTAAGAGGCATACTCAACGTCACCCAGCAGACAAGTTTCAGAGCTGGGATTAGAATACAGGTACTCTAACTCCCAGGCCCGTGCTTTTTCCACTAGATGACACTGCTTTTGAAACATCATAAGGGAGCCAGGGTTAGGGTTTTGACTGCTGGGAAGGTTAGATAGGGAAAGGAAACACAGATTTGAAAATATTGAGAAGGAAAAATCTTACTAACTTGTATCATCAACAAGGATTAGTCTTTTCACCTATTGACAGAAATAATTGAAGCAAAGTAATCTAAAATGCCATAAAAGAAGAAGAAATCTATTTCACTCTACTGGCAGCTTATCTGAATTCTGGCTGTAGCTAGGAAGATGGTTCATTAAGAAATTTCCTGTCAAAACTGAACAGTGAAAAACCTACAGTTGTGTTAGCAACGACTTTGCTTCAAAACACTTTTTGCCAATAGAACCGACAATGTTGTGTAAGTAATACTAAAATTAGAAGAACAAAAAGTCAAAACTGTAAGACATATGTAAAGCCTGGCTCACAGATTTAAAATGCAATGTAGACACATTGCACTTGGAGGTCCAAATTTTAAAATCTGTCATAAAATTGGCAGTCTGGAACTTAAAAGTATAATATAAACATCCTGAAATTCTCTGGGATTTCCCTCAGCCCTCTTTTGCCTAAACAGTTGGAGAACATAAGAACGGAAGCAGAACACATCCACTCAGAAGGTCTTCTAAATCTCAACTGCGTAAAATCAGGATTCTTTCTTTACAAATAGATTGTATTAATTATAGCACAATTTACATTCCTAGCCCTTACTGCCTATAAATTTCATTCCAGTGGTACGCAGTATCACCTCTACATTCTGATTTCTCTTCTCATGCCATCTACAGTACATACACTTATCACCTTTTGATTCAAAGTCTTTCTTTCTCTCTCTGAATATTGTTATCACCCTTTTTCCTGTAACCAGTTTTAATCTCTAGTGCCTTATTGGCTGTCTCCAGAGAAAATGGTTTTTCACGCTGTTACTTTTTATTTTTCGTTGTTGCCTGGAAACATTGGATCATACTCTCTCCTCTGTTTTCCCCTCATTTTCAGAATGAGCAAATTGCTTACTTTTGATTCTTGTTCTTCTCAGTGTTCCTATTCTCTTCACCTTGTCTATAATTTCTTTTCCAGAAGTGTCCTCCCACAGAGAAACTGGGAGCCTCTTGCAGGACAGGTACTGTGTCTGAATTTGCTTATTTTATATTCAATCTTGCGCTTAGTTAAGTGCTCGGCATAACAGGTGTTCAATAAATACTGTTACTATTACTACAGAGCTGGACAGGACCTCAAAAATCAACTCCTAGGAAAAGCTGGACTAAATCTTAAGCCAACCCAGAAAATGAGTGTATGGAGTTGGGCTGAACCCACAAGATATTTATTTAAGCTCTTGACTGGTGACCTGCATTTTTTTTAATGGTATGTTAAATGCTTACTATGTGCCAGGCACTGTACAAAGCACTAGGGTATTTACAAGATAACCAGGTTGGACACAGTCCATGTCCCACATGGGGCTCAGTCTTAATCCCCATTTTACAGAAGAGGTAACAGACACAGAGAAGTTAAGCGATTTGCCCAAGGCCTCCCAGCAGACAAGTGGCAGAGCCGGGACAAGAACGCAGGTCCTCTAACTCCCAGGGCTCTGTTCTATCCATTAGGCCACACTGTTTGTCTAGGAATTCCAATTTAATACACATGGAGAGAGGTAACAGACACAGAGAAGTTAAGCAACTTGTCCAAGGTCACGTAGCAGACAAGTGGCAGAGCCAGGATAAGAACTCAGGTCCTCTGACTCCCAGCCCTGTGTTCGTTCCATAAAGCCATGGAGGGAGGGAAAGAGAGAGAGAGGAGAGAAAGAGATAGAAAGAAAGATAGCTATATGGTAAGCTTTGCATTTTTAGCCTTTTTGTAGGGGCAGGGGGAGATGGGAGTTATCTCTGCCCTGTCCCCCAGTGATGTCACAGAAAACATCTCCAATTCCCTCGCTGTACAAGCACCCCCAAATGGCCCTACTTCTGGGGAAGTCGTCTGGACTTTCCACTTCTTCCTCTGAAACCAAATCACAGTGCTTCATCTCCTAAATCAGAAAATCTTACTCATGTCTGTTACCTAAATCCCACTTCTCTTTACTCTGCCCAAAGAGGAAACGGATGAGAGGCTGATCGTGACACGGCTGGTCATCTCATACATTAGAAGTCCCTCTTTAGCTTACTCTTCTCTAGCCTTAAAAAACCCCAACATCCACAGTTCCTTTCTTCTTTCCTTATAAAGCCTATTTTCCACCTTTATGGTCATTTTGTTGTCACTGGGGATACTCAGTTCTCCTCTAAAATGGGGCTCCATTCCCGACAAAGGCTGGGTTAAGGAAAACCTTAAATTCATATGGCTTGGGTGTCCTTACGTATATGGACACAACCATTGTTTCTGACATTACTGCACTTTCTGTCTAGGAAGACGTGTTGTTGGATGCATGTATCCTAATCCTAATAAAAATGTGCACTGATAACACGTTATATAAGAAGGAGCATGCCTGGTGGATACAGCACAGGCCTGGGGGTCCAATGGACCTGGATTCTAATCCTGACCCTACCACTTGTCTGCTGTGGGACCTTGGCAAGTCACTTAACTTTTTGGTATGTCAATTACCTCATCTGTAAAATGGAGATTAAGACTGTGAACCCCATGTGGAACAGGGATTGTATCCAACCTAATGAGCTCATATCTACTCCAACACAGTACAATGCCTGGCACATAGTGAGGCTTAACAAATACCAGAAAAAATAATGTATAACCATTTCAAAGTCATCATTTTTCTCATAAACTGCAGGTGCTCAATCTGAACGCATTTGTTCTGTAATGGGCACAATTTTGAAGAACCAAGGGCCTCATAATTTTCCTCAAGTCCAGGAATTGTCCCTACTTTGTTCTTTTTACATGCTCTCTGAATTGATCCACACATGTATGCTGTCCAATTATGCGAAACCTTAATAAGCAAGGTAGAAAACAGCTTCTCACCTCATCACTAATAATTTTTTAAATATTAACTTATAATTATTAATTTATTATGCACAAACAAAAACAATTCAATAATCGTGGACATGGATTGCCAGCCACACTTCAAGGTTGGATTCTGCATCACAGTGATTTTGCTGTTACTTGGTTAATTATACTATTTATTGAGTGCTTGCTCAGTTCCAAGCACTGTGCTGAGCAAGATGAGATCTGAAACAGATTCTGTCTGCAAGGAGGCTCGCAGTCTAAGAGGGAGGGAGTTCAGCGATTTTAGCCCCATTTTATAGAAGATGAAACTGAGGTTCAGAGAGCTTAAGTGAATTGATCAAGATCACACAGCCATGCTGTGACTCTCCCTCATTATCCTCAGCCCCAAACATAGGTGCAGATCTGAGATTAAGGCCAGAATCTCCTGACTCCAGAACCAGTGATCTTTAGTAATTATGGTACTTGTTAAACACTTACTATGTGCCAAGCACTGTTCATTCATTCAATCGTATTTATTGAGCACTTACTGTGTGCAGAGCACTGTACTAAGCACTTGAGAAGTTCAAGTTGGCAACATATAAAGACGGCCCCTACCCAAAAACGGGCTCACAGTCTAGAAGGGGGAGACAGACAACAATCTAAGCACTGGGGTAGATACAAGGTAATCAGGTTGTCCCACGTGGGGCTCACAGTCTTAATCCCCATTTTCCAGATGGGGTAACTGAGGCCCAGAGAAGAAGTGATTTACCCCAGGTCACACAGCCGACAATTGGAGGAGCTGGGATTAGAATCCAAGTCCTTCTGACTCCTAGGCCCGTGCTCTATCCACTAAGCCACGCTTCTTCTCACACTGTTGCGCTTTCCACTGGGCAACATTACCACCCTTCACTCTAGGAGAAGCAGCGTGGCTCAGTGGAAAAGAGCACAGGCTTTGGAGTCAGAGGTCATGGGTTCAAATCCCAACTCCACCAATTGTCAGCTGTGTGACTTTGAGCTAGTCACTTAACTTCTCTGTGCCTCAGTTACCTCATCTGTAAAATGGGCATTAAGACTATGAGCCCCATGAGGGACAACCTGATCACCTTGTATCCTCCCCAGTGCTTAGAACAGTGCTTGGTACATAGTAAGCACTTAACAAATGCCATTATTATTATTATGTAAATGTTCAGAGGAAAATACTCCTATTTTTAGCCAAGGGTATATTCCATGCTCAATCAATAAAGCATTTAATCTGTACTAAGACTGCAGTGATAATTTATAGATGAAATGAATGAGACTAGCCTTTATCCAATCAATCATATTTATTAATAATGATAATAATGATGGCATTTGTTAAGCACTTACTATGTGCAAGGCACTGTACAAAGCTCTGGGGTGGATATAAGCAAATCAAGTTAGACACAGTCCCTGTCCCACATGGGGCTCACAGTCTCAATCCCCATTTTACAGATGAGGTAACCGAGGCCCAGAGAAGTGAAGTGACTTGTCCAAGATCACACAACAGACAAGTGGCAGAGCTGGGATTAGGACACATGACCTTCTGACTCCCAGGACCATTCTCTATCCACTTCGCCATGCTGCTTTGAGTGTTTACTGTGTGTAGAGCACTGTACTAAACACTTGGAAGAGTACAGTATCCTCAAAGAGTTTTCAGTCTGAGAAGACAAATTGGTAGGAAAACATAACTATCCCCAGTTCTCCTATAGCGCAAAGTTTGTATTTTCACAAAACCTTGCATTTCATTACATTCCTGCTGTTGTTCTCAAAGCCACACACATGCTCAAGAGGAGTTTCTTCTGACACCACAGAATGTTGAGCCCAAACAGGCTCACACTTTCAGAAAATTGTCCCCTAATTCCCTTAGCAGTGTTCTAGCCCAAATGCATAATGAAAGCATGCATTATGGCAGAATAGAGTGTAGTTAAAGATTTAAATGAGAAGCAGTGTGGTTCAGTGGAAAGAGCACAGGCCTGGGATTCAGAGGATCTGGATTCTAATCCCAGCTCCACCACTTCAGTTGGTCAGTCACTCAGTCGTATTTTTGAGCGTTTACAGTATGCAGACCACTGTACTAAGCGCTTGGGTGAGTACAATATAACAAAATAATAGATACTATCTTTGCCCACAACAAGCTAACAGTCTAGAGGGAGAGACAGATAGCAATATAAATAAATAAAATTACAGATATTTACAAAAGTGCTACGGGGCTGGGGGGGGGGTGAATAAAGGGCACAAGTCAAGGCGACATAGAAGGGCATGGGAGAAGAGGAGAGAAAGGCTTAGTCAGGGAAGGCCTCTTTGAGGAGATGTGCCTTCAATAAGACTTTGATGGGGGGGTGGCGGGGAGGAGTCATTGTCGGGTATGAAGAGGGAGGGAGTTCCAGGCTAGAGGCAGGAGGTGGGTGAGAGGTTGGCGGCAAGATAGATGAAGTCGAGGTACAGTGAGAAGGTGAGTATTGGAGGATCAAAGTATTGGAGTACTGGAGGATCAACAGGCTGGTTGTAGTAGGAGATCAGTGAGGAGAGGTAGGAAGGGGCAAGGTGACTGAATGATTTAAAGCTGATGGTAAAGAGTTTCTGTTTGATGCAATGTGGATGGGAAACCACTGGAAGTTGTTGAGGAGTGGGGAAACACTGACTGAATGTTTTTGTAGAAAAATGATCCGGGTAGCTGAGTGAAGTATGGACTGGGGCGAGGAGAGATGGGAGTCAGGGAAATCAGCAAGGAGGCTGATACAGTCATCAAGGTGGGATAGAGTAAGTGCTTGGATTAACGTGGTAGCAGTTTGGGTGTACAGGAAAGGGCAGCTTTTTATGATGTTGTGAAGGTTGAACTGATAGGATTTAGTGATGGATTGAATATGTGGGCTGAATGGGAGAGAGGAGTCAAGGACAATGCCAAGGCTTGTGAGACAGGAAGGATGGTGATACCATCTACAGTAATGGGAAAGTCAGGAGAAGGACAGGGTTTGGGTGGGAAGATAAGGAGTTCTGTTTCTGACTTGCTAAGTTTGACGTAATGGAAGAACATCCAGTATAGGTGTCTTGAAGGCAGGAGGAAATGCGAGACTACAGAGAGGGAGACCAGGCCTTGAGATGTAGAATTGGGAATTATCTGCATAGAGGTGGTAATTGAAGCCATGTGAGCAAATGAGTTCTCCAAGGGAGTGGGTGTGGATGGAGATTTAAAGGGGACCCAGAAATGAATCTTGAGGGACCCCCCACAGTTAGGCGGTGGAAAGCAGAGGAGGAGCCACTGAAAGAGACTGAGAATTTGAAGCCAGAGAGATAAGAGGAGAAGCAGAAGAGAACAGTGCCAGTGAAGCAGAGGTTGGGAAATGTTCCCAGGAGAAGGGGATGGTTGACAATGTCGAAGGCAGCTGAGAAGTTCAGGAGGATTAGAATGAGGTAGAGTCCTTTGGCAAGAAGGAGAGTATATGTGACCTTCGTGAGAGCAGTTTCTGTGAAGCTAAGGGGACAGACACCAGATTGGAGGGGGTCAAGGAGAGAACTGGAGAACTTGAAACAAACTGCCTCATGACCTTGGGCTAGTCACTTCACTTTTCTGTGCCTCAGTTACCTCATCTGTAAAATGGGGATTAAAGCTGTGGATTCCTTGTGGGATGAGGCCTGTGCCCAACCTGATTATCTTGTATCTACCCCAGTGCTTAGTTCAGTGCCTGACACATACATAGTAAGTGCTTAACAAGTACCTTTAAAAAAATTATATACGAACAAGTAAAACAAAATGAACAAAAAATGAGTAATGACTGGGACTCTCAGGCAAACCTCCATCATCACTTACCCGCCTTGACCCCTCCACCAGAACCGTAGGCCCAATGAATGTTTTAAATCATTTTTCTCAAATTGCTACTAACTTTATCTTCATTTGTAGGACTTTTGAAAGTGGTCTTCTTTTCCAGGTGCTGACTGCTGAGCAGAACTGGGACCCTCAGGAGAGGGGCAGATCAGTCAGGGAAGCTGACAGGTTGGCGGGTACCAGATTGGAAATTATTCAGCTCCCGGGAAAATTACAGGCTGGGATTGACTTTCTTAGAGCTTCCAAAGTCAATGGTGAGTCTACACAAATTCAAAAGGAAAGCTGAGAAATTATCTGATGAACAAAAATATATCGCTTGGATAATTCAGCCCCCAAAGCTCTGTTCCTTCTTAAAGGTAGGTGTTTTATCCTGAATTTTATCTTTAGAATTGCCTTGAATCACCGGTCAGTTTTTTTTTCATTGATGAATCAGTCAACCAGCAGTTTCTACTGAACACCTTCTTCTGTTAATTGAGCACTTCTTAAAGTTGGGTGGGGAGGGGGGAGTGCGTGGCCTAGTAGAAAGAGTGTGGGAGTCAGGAGATTTGTGCCTCAGTCCCAGTTTCACCACTGGCCTGTTGTGGGGCCTTGGGCAAGTCATTCAACCTCTCCGGGTCTCAGTTCCTCTACCAAGGCGAGTCACTCTATCTCAATTCCTCTTCTTTAAAATGGGGATGAAATAGATTGTATGCCCTGAATGGAACAAGGACTTTTTCTGATTTCATAACCTCAAATCTATTCCAGTGCTAAGCAGAGTAAGCATTTAATAAATGCCATAATTATCACTGTTATTAGTATTGTTATAAGTTCCAGTTCTTATAACAGTGCTCCAATGCCTAGAACAGTGCTTGACATATAGTAGGTGCTTAACAAATACAATAATAATAATAACCTGAAAGGTTATATTATAGTTCAAATAAAAATGGTAATAATAAAGATATTAGTTAAGCACTTAATATGCGCCAAGCACTGTACTGAACACTACGGTAGATATAAGTCAATCAGGTCTGGCCCAGTGTTTGCCCGACATGGGGCTCCCAGTTTAAGTAGGAAGACAACTGGTACTGAATCCGCATTTTACAGATGACAAAACTGAGGCACAGAGATATTAATTGACTTGCCCAAGGTCACATAGCAGGTAGGCTGCAGAGACAGGATTAGAACCCGGGTCCTCTGACTTTCAGGTCTGTGCTTTTTCCACTAGGCCCTGCCCTTAAAGAGCTTATAATCAAGCAGGAGAAGCAGAAACAACAGAAATAATAGGTAGGAGGAAGAAGATAATGGAGAGATGCATATTTGGTTGAATAAATGTTTAAATGGCACATTACATAAATTGATATGTACAGAAGGGTTATGGGTGATTGTGAGTGCATAATCAGTGGTTTTTGCCGTGTGCAGACCAATCAATCGTATTTATTGAGTGCTTGTGTGCAGAGCACTGTACTAAGCGCTTGGGAAGTACAAGTTGGCAACAATAGAGACAGTCCCTACCCAACAGTGGGCTCACAGTCTAAAAGGGGGAGACAGAGAACAAAACCAAACATACTAACAAAATAAAATAATTGCTAAGGTGCTTGACAGAGTACAACAGACTTGGTAGACATATTCCCTGCCCAAAGTGAGTTTACAGTCTAGAAGGCATAAGTGCTGAGGTGGTACTGGGAAGGTAATAATAATGATGGCATTTGTTAAGCGCTTACTATGTGCAAAACACTGTTCTAAGCGCTGGGTTGACCTAGGGAGAGAAAAAAAATGAATCAAATAAAGCCTCCTCGAGAAGCAGCATGGCCTAGTGGAAAGAGCCTGAGAGTCAGAGGACCTGGGTTCTAATCCTGGCTCTGCCACTTGTCTGCTGTGTGGCAAGGGGGCATTTCTCTGTGGCTCACTTACCTCATCTATAAAATGAGGACTGATACTATGAGCCCAGGTGGGACAGGGTCTGGGTCCAACCTGATTAGCTTGTATCTACCCCAGTTCTTAGAACAGTGCCTGGCACATAGTAAGTGCTTAACAAATTCCATTAAAAAATGCTGAAGAGGGAGGAGAGCAGTTGTCTGACAAATTTGAGGGAGAGGGGGATTTCCAGGGAGGAGAATCTCTCCTCTGTAGTCTTGCAGAAGTCTGTAGTCTTGCATCTCCTTCTGCCTTCTGGACACCCCTACTTGGATGTCTCACTGACACCTCAAACTAAATAAACCGTGACCAAAACTGAACTTATCTTGATAACACGAGCACCATCCTCTCTGTCTCACATGCCAGCAAATTTAGTATGATTCTCTATTCATCTCTTTCAACACGCATACTCTCCATCCAAACTGCTAATATGCTTGCCCAAGTACTTGGCAACTCCTGCCTTGACTCTTCACGGGTCTTGCCTCCAGCTTCTCTCCTCTCCAGCCCATGCTCCACTCTGCCTCCGGGATCATTTTTCCAAAAGTGGCACAGTTCCCCACTCCTTAAAAACCTCCAGCATGTTCCCATTCGCCTTGATACTGTTGTCCACCCTAGCCGCGTACTCCAGAAGAAGCGGCATTGACTGCATTTTCCCTAAAGGCTTGGCATAACCGACTCCACCGTATGCAGGGCTCAACGGCAGGGTATGTGAGGAATAGGCGCCGGCCTCACAGAAGATTCTGTAATCGAGGAGGTCTGACACTGATCAAAATGGCTACACCCTGTCTAAAACGACCCCATCCTGTGTGGACGATGTCTCCTGCTAACATCTCCTCACAACAGGGTGCCAAAGTTTCGCACGCGCTCGGAAATCCTTTGTGTAGCTCCGATGGGGAACCAAATAAAAGGGAAGAATTGGCTGGAATCGGGGCTGTTCGTCACTCGTACCTCTCAGGAGGTGAACGGGCGAGCAGTCCGCTTTCCTACCTCTACTGCTCTATCATCTCATGTCTCTGAGTCATTTTTCCTATCTGCGTCACCACCTTGGGTTCTTTTTTTTTTGATGGCATTTATTTAAGCGCTTACTATGTGCAAAGCCCTGTTCTAAGCACTGGGGGGGATACAAGGTGATCAGGTTGTCCCACGTGGGGCTCACAGTCTTAATCCCCATTTTACAGATGAGGTAACTGAGGCCCAGAGAAGTTAAGTGACTTGCCCAAAGTCACACAGCTGACAAGTGGCAGAGCCGGGATTTGAACTCCTGACCTCTAACTCCAAAGCCCGTACTCTTTCTACTGAGCCACGCTACTTCTCTTAACCCTCTTAACCAGGGTTCTTGAACCCTGCAGCTGATTTACACCAGTTAACTTATTTTCCCCCCTACTTGTCGATAACAATATCAAGGCGAGGCTTCTCGGTGGCTACTTTAAAGCCCCTTTAAGCACTTACTATATGGCAGGCACTGCACTAAGCACTGGGGTAGATACAAGCTAATAAAATCGGACACAGTCCCTGTCCCACGTGGGACTCAGTCTTAATCCCCATTTTACAGATGAGGTAACTGAGGCACAGAAAAGTTAAGTGACTTACCCGAGGTCCTGCAGCAGACACATGGCGGAGCTGGGATTAGAACCCAGCTCTTTCTAACTCCTAGGCCTGTGTTCTATCCAATAGGCAACACTGCTTCTATCTCTCTCCTTTAATTAGTGCTCTCCCTCCTACCTGTTGTCACTCTTCTCCCACTACATCCCAGCTCTCATACTTCACTCCTGTCAGTCAATTTTATTTATTGAGCATTTACTGTGTGCAGAGCACTTTACTAAGAGCTTGGGAAAATACAGTATAATAATAAGACATATTCCCTGCCCACAACAAGCTGACAGTCTAGAGGGGGAGACAAACTGTCGAAAGCCCCCGGCCTGTGCCAACCAGGACCATCCTGGACCGGGGGAGCCTCAGTCACACATAGTAGAGTCAGACGACATCACCAACCACCAAGGTTACAGTGGAAAGTTTTTTTACTTAGTTTTACCAGCATGCAAGGGAGTGACACATATACACACCTACTCACTCCACCAAGGGGCCAGTACCAGTCTGCTGGTCAAGGGAAGCCCATTCCACCCATGCTTCTTCTTTCTGCTTCCAAGTGCTGCTCTCCTACCTTGTTTCTCTCCACGTGATTCTCTGGTCCAGGTGCTTCTTCCTGGATGCTTGCCTTTCTTCTACAGCCTTCTACTCCAGCTGCTTGATTGGTACAGGCTGGTTACCAGGTAGAACAGGGAGAGACGGCCTCGCATCCCTCCATGCTCCACCCCCACAGGCCAGCAAACACCTGTCTCAGGTAAAGCCCATTAGTGCCTTCTGTGGGCAGGGATTGTTTCTCTGAATCTCCTGATTCTGTGCTCATGCTGTTTCCATTAGACAACCTTACTTATCTGGGTATTTTGAGAGGGAAAAGGAGGCGGATAACGAAGCAGCCTTAACCCAAAAGAAGCTGAAATCCTGGACATCATCTTCTTCTTTTATCTTGTTTCGGGGATTACAAGATCCCTCTTTGTCTCTGGATTCCAGGGAATGTGGGACCTGAGAGCCTTGGGCTTTACATCCAACCCAAAGAGCTGTCCTTTATTAATAATAATAATAATAATAATGGTACTAGTTAAGCTCTTACAATGTGCCAAACACTGTTCTAATCTCTGGGGTAGGTACAAATTAATTAGGTTGGACAAAATCTCTGTCCCACATTGGACTCAAACTTTTATTCCCATTTTACAGATGAGGTAACTGAGGCCCAGAGAAGTTAAGTGACTTGCCCAAGGTCACACAGCAAACATGTGGCAGAGCCAGAATTAGAATCTAGGTCCTTCTGAATCCCAGGCCTGTATTCTATCCACTAGGTCATGCTGCTTCTAGTCCTTTTCAGTGCCCCTTTGCCTGGGAAGGGGGTATCGGGCTCTCTCATCCTCTTTTTGGGAGGGGGCCTCAGAGAAAGTGAACAGAGGTTGAGAGACAGCAGGTGGGTTGGGGACTAAAGGAGAGATGGTCTGGTAGTGGCACACAAAGAAAATCATAGAAAAATACAGACGTTTTGAGTTCTTTCCCATAAAAATTCCCACTCTTGCCCTTGGCCTTTGTGCCTGCTTGACCTTATTGGATAAGTCATTTAATCTTCTTTTCCTCTAGGTTTCTCATCTGCAATTATCAGTACAACCTGATCATTTGCTCTGGCTTCCCACTAGATTATTGTTTAGGAGACGGAAAACTATTCTTTAATCTTCATTTTGTTTGGCTATCATGATTCAGTCATTAGTAGAAAAGCATAGGATTATTTCAGTAGGTCATAGTGAATATCAGTCAATCAATACTGAGCAGCTACTGTGCACAGAGCAATGAACTATGTGCTTCGAGAGTTAGTAGTATGGTCTCTGCCCTCAAAGAATTTTGTGACCTAGTGGATAGAGCCTGGGAGTCAGAAGGACCTGGGTTCTAATCTTGGCCAGGCAAGTCATTTGGGCAAGTCACTTCACTTCTCTGTACCTCAGTTACCTCATCTGTAAAATGGGGATTAAGGCTGTGAGCCCCAAGTGGGACAAGGACTGTGTCCAACCTGATTAGCTTGTATCTACCCTAGCTCTTAGAACGGTGCTTGACATATCATAAGCACTTAACAAAGCGCTTGACATATCATAAGCGCTTAACAAATACAATCATTATTATTATTATAGTCTAGCCGGGGAGATGGACACTAAAATAAATGCAGATAGGAGGAATTAAGGAGAGTATAAAGGTGTGAACAAGTGCTACGATGGGGGAAGGTGAGCACTCAAGTGCTTGAGCAGAATGAAATATGCCTATTTAATAATTGGGGTATTTATTAAGCACTTACTACGTGCCAAGCCCTGAACTAAGGGCTGGGGTAGATACAAGATAATCAGATCCCACATGATATTCCCAGTCTAAGTAGCAGGGAGAACAAGTATTAAATCCCTGTTTTGCAGATGAGAGAACTGAGGCACAGAGAATTCAGTGACTTGACCAAGGTCACACAGCAAGTGAGTGGCAAAGTCAGGATTAGAACCCAAGTCCTCTGATTTCCAGGCTGATTCTCTTTCCACTAGGCCATGCTGTTTCTATATGCCACAAGAAGCCAAACCGTGGCTCTCGAATCATTCACTTAGTACAGTGCTCTGCACACAGTAAGCGCTCAATAAATACGATTGAATGAATTTGCAGTGCTTCAAACACTGAAACAAGGTTCTGAAGCAGTTCCCTGAGATGTGCTGTGGCTCTCTTAGCAAGTGGTTCCAGGCTGGATTTTCCCCTCTCATCACCATCATAAGAAACTCTCTAAGCTTGGCTTGCCCCATATATACACAAGCTATTATCGATTGATTAATCAGTCATATTTATTGAGCACCTACTGAACACAGAGCACTGTACTAAGCCTACAGGAGAGTACAACATAGAGTTAGTAGACACATTTCCCGACCACAATGAGCCTGGACTCTAGAGGGGGAGATAGGCATTCACAGTAATAATTATGGATACGTAGATAAGTGCCGTGGGACTGAGGGAAGGGTGAATAAAGGGAGCAAATCCAAGTGCAAGGGTGACCCAGAAGAAAGTGGGAGCAGAGGAAATGAGGTCTTAGGGTAGGCCTCTTGGAGGAGTTGTGCCTTCAATAGGGCTTTAAAGTAGGGTAGAGTGACTATCTGTCAGATATGAAGAGGGAGTGCATTCCAGGCCAGAGGCAGGATGTGGGCAAGAGGTCAGCGGCGAGATAGACAAGATCAAGGAGTGAAGTGTGCAGGCTGGATTGTAGTAGAAGAGCAATGACGTAAGGTAGGAGGAGGCAAGGTGATTTAGTGCTTTAAAGCCTATGGTAAGGAGTTTCTGTTTGATGTGGAGGTGGATGGGCAACCACTGGAGGTTCTTGAGGAGTTGGGAAATATGGGCTGAATGTTTCAGTAGAAAAGTGACCCAGGCAGGAGAGTGAAGTATGGACTGAAGTGGGGAGAGATATGAGGCAGGGATGTCAGCAAGAAGGAGGCTGATTCAGTAATCAAGGCAGAACAGAATAAGTACTTGGATTAACATGGTAACAGTTTTAACTCCAGTTCTGACCACACCAACCTTTATAAAATGGATAAGGTGTTGTTTGAGTACTTAGAAGCTGTGCGTTGGGGCAGCAATAGCTAGGAGAGGTAGTGACCCAGGAAGAGAAAGCATGCCTCTTCCTCAAACACCTGCGTCTTGTGTTGTTCTTGAATCCCTGCATCAGCCAGTTTCAGTAAGTTTGCCTGTTCTACCGACGTACTCTATGAGTCAAAGCTTGCCCTAGTGTCCTTTAAGAAACTGAAGATGGAACTTGCAAAAATATCTGGGGACCGTGAACTCTTTGAAGATTTTAGGAGCCAAACTGAAAAACAGAAAAGCAAATTTAGGCCGACCGAAGTGATCTTCCTCCCAGTGGCGATTGTTTTTGTAAAAACTTCTCAGATCTGATATGAGGGTCACAGGTTTATTAGTGGTGGAAGATAATAAGACAAAAGAAGTAGCTATGACCAATAAAAGCAATGCAAATTTAACTAAAGCTTTAGATCTGACAGTGAGAGGGAGCAAAAAATAGCTTTAATCCCCTATCGGGGTTATTAATTTAAACAGCCTGGATTTTCTTTGGCAACAACTTCTTGGTGTCAATATCTTCGCATGCTTATTAATTTCAAAGTTCCAGCCTACTAGTAAAGTTCAGCCTGGTTTTGTTATTTTGTATTATTTTCGTCTACAATTAGTGCTATGAATTCATATTTATGTAGGAATATGTTTGAGGGTACTTAAATGTAGCAAAGTACTTATTTTACACAGAGACTTAAAATATGTATTATTAAAATAGGCTATATTCATCTGACATAATTAATAACTTCAGCATTTGTTCAAACAATCCTGCATTATGTTTTAGGTTTGGTAAATGTCCTCGTCCACCCATGGACTAAAAATAAATTTTATTATTAAAACTACATTTCCCTCAAGAGGCCTTCTGCAACTAAACCTTCATTTCCTCCACTCCCTTTCTCTTCTGCATCACCCTTGCACTTGGATTTGTACCCTTTATTCACCCCATCCTCAGCTCCAAAGCACTTATGTCCCTATCTGTAATTTATTGTAATATCTGACTCCTCCTCTAGGCAGGGAATATTTCTATCAACTCTGGTATATTGTATTCTCCTTAGTAAAATGCTCTGCACATAGTAAGCACTCAATAAATACAATTGATTGATCGATTGACTATTTAGCATCACTGATTGTTTCACACACTTTCTATTTACAGAAAGTTCCAGACTCTTTCCATATGTATTTTCTCAATTTGGTCCACAAACAATTCAGACAGGGCTAAAAAAAATGGAATTATCGAATTATATTCCGTCGGATAAATAATGATAAATTTAGAAACGTGGAGAACAGAACATTTGAATTTTTAAAAGAATTTAAAAACATAAATTAGAAACATGGTAATTTAATATACTAATGAACCTTTTCATTTTTCTTTTGTTCTGAAAACCAAGACAACAATTAAATGAATAATGAAGGAAGCATTATATAATGATCTATCAAACCATCCTTGGTAAGACCTGGCCAAACCACTCCCATTTTTTTAGAGTTGCAGTCTGTCTGCTGTGGGAAAGGAGGCTGTTCCAATCCAGAGGAACAGTGTGAACGCAGAAGAGTTGAGCAAGAGTTACAGATATCAGGTTGGCTTCAGAGGAACCAAGACAGCCAGTTGAGTCACAGTAGGTGAAGAGAGCAGAGAGGTAAAGTGGGGTCAGGAGGTGAAAAGCCTTGAGGCTGATGGTGAGGAGCTTTGTTTGATCCTGCGGGTGACCTAGTGGAAAGGGCACGTGCCTGGAAGCCAGAGGATCTGGGTTCTAATCTCAACCCTGCCATTTGCCTGCTGTGTGACCTTGGTTTTCTCATCTATAAAATGAGGATTAAATGCCTGTCCTCCCTCCTCCCTGGACTGCGAGCCTCATGTGGGACAGGGACTGCATCTGACCTGATTACGTTCTATTAGTCCCAGCACTTACTATAGTTCCAGGTCCATTTTAAGTGATTCACAAGTACCACAATTATTAATATTAAGGGAAGTCATCTGAGGGTTTTGAGGATTGAGCTGTGGATTGAGCAGTGCTTCCAGGCGATGATCTGTGCAGCAGGACGTAGTATAAATTAGAGGGGGGAGAGGTGGGAGGCCAGCAAGGAAACTGATAATAATAATAATTATGGTATTTGTGTCCTACTGGATATCTTGTCTCTATCTCAGTGCTTAGTACAGTGCTTGGCACATAGTAAGCACTTTACAAATACCACAGTGGAAACAAAGCTTATTCAGTGCTTAATTTGCAATGGAAGCGGGACTTCTGAGCAGAAGCACGATGTTTTGAGGTCAGGCGTGTAGCATGAAACTGCAGGCCCAGTGGTGACAGGGCTGAGAACTGGCAAAAACCACAGCATAAATGAAACACTTTTTTGACTGAACAATTGGTATGATTCCAAAAAGACAAGACCCACAAAAAAGCTAAAGTTAGAAAGAAAATACAGTGAGTATGAGACATAAAAAGTAACAGTGTTTTTTCTTATTGATACTAGGTAAAAAGAGGAGAATCAATCAATTGTATTTTATTGTACTAAGTGCTGGGGAGAGTACAAAATAAACAGAGTTGGTAGATATGTTACCTATCTACAAGGGGTTTACAGTCTAGCGTCCTGGTAAAAATATCACCTGACTTCTTCCATTCCAACCTAGACTTGAAGGTAAAACGGATATCAGATAATAATAATAATGATATTTGTTAAGCGCTTATTATTTGCCAAGCACTATTCTTAGCATTGGGTAGATACAAGGTAATCAGGTTGTCCATATGGGGCTCATAGTCTTAATCTCCATTTTACAGATGAGGTAACTGAGGCACAGAGAAGTTAAGTGACTTGCCCAAAGTTCAAAGCCCAGAGTCACACAGATAACTGACTGAAGTTGAGACTTTGAACTCTTTTTATTAAAAAAAATCAAATGTTGACTGTAGAAAATCCCATTAGCAATGGAAAGTTGGAAAAGCCAAGCTAGAAATCAGAAAGAAATTGCTCGAGACCTTTAAAAAGTGGATGGATGCATCAGTGGTATTTAGTGAGTGTTTACTGTGTGCAGCGCACTGTAGCAAGTTTTGACGACATACACCAAAATATATTTCTAAAAGTTCTGTCATTGGTAAGTTCTTGGGGTTTTTTGGTGGGAGAGGGTTTGCTTTCAGGGTATTTTTCAGCACTTATTGTGTGTCCAGCATCATTCTAAGAACTGGGGTAGATACAAATTAATGAGACTGGATACAATCCCTGTCCTACATGGGTCTTACAGTCTGAGTAGGAAGGAGAACAGGAATTGAATCCCCATTTTGCAGTTCAGAAAATGGAGGTGCAGAAAAGTTAAAGTGACTTGCCCAAGATCACACAGCTGGCAAGTGGTGGAGGCAGGATTAGAACCCAGGTCTTGTTTCCCAAGCCAGGCTCTTTCCAATAGGGTATGCTGCTTCCCATGTGTAAGTTTTTAAAAACTGGTCTATTTCCATTTTATAAGGAAGAAGAAGCCATACTCTGACTTTGCCCCTTCAAGTTTCACCTTCTGCATTATGAAGATGTATCCACTCAATGACAGCGAAGTAGCCATACCCTGGTATAACTTCGGTATTCATAGCATATTGTGATTTCCACCACACTGAGTCAGCATTCTAGTGATTTCCCATATTTACTCCCGACAGCTGTTTATTCCTCTCAATGTAATTTCAGAGATAAATGTCTAGAGGGGATTTGCTGCCCTAGATCTAACGGAAAACACATTTAAGATATTCTCTGGCATTTACATCGTAATAGAATCTACCACTTGATAATCTCATCATAAAACGATTTCAGTTTTAAGCACTAACTTAAAAGGAATGGCATTTTGAAATAAAATGAACTATAAAATGACAAATGCAGAAATTTGTCAGGGAAAGATAGGATGAATGCCTCATTTTTTTTCCCACCTTTTCCCTAGTCCTCAGAGGAGGAAGAAATTTAAGAGGAAATCTAATTCAGCCAAGATAATATGCATTGATTCACAGGTTCAGTCAGTAAAAGCAAGCCTGGTTAAAAACATTTAGAGCAATGAATATGTGCTATTTCAACTTTCATTCAATTCTTTGCTTGGTATTTATGGGCATCTCTGTTTATGCGGGGGTCGGAGGGAAACTTTATATTAGGTCTGTACATGGTGAATTGCATGTATTGGCAAAATGAGACAAAAAAAGATCACAGCCCATCTCCTGAACTTCTTAATCTTTGCCGTCATATTTTCCAGCCAACACGCTGTTGGCATGGCAATGAAATACTTCACAATTTAGCACAGTTCTTGTCAGATAATTCTTTTGTGCTTATGGAAAGAAAACAAGACAGCCAGTCCATGCTAGTGCTTGCTATGCACCTGAATCTGTGACCTCTGGACAGTTGATATTCACGCCACCCATAACCCTTTGCACAGTTGATACACCACCCCTAACCTCACAGCACTTATATGCATATCTTTAAATTGTATATTATAAATTACTTATTTATTTCTATTAATGTCTGTCTCCCCTTCAAGACTGTAAGTTTGGCTAATTCTGTTGCTTTGTTCTCTCCCAAGCACTTAGTACAGTGCTCTACACATAGTAAGCACTCAATAAATACCATTGGTTGATTGATAGAACCCAGGCCCATGCTCTTTCCACTAGGCCAGGCTGCTTCCCTATAATATGGACGTATTTTGTATATTCTATTTCTCTCCCTATTTCTAATTTATAAAAACGTCTGTCTCCCCTGCTTGACCCTAAGCTTCTTGAGGGCAGAGATTGCCTCCTCTAACTCTTTAGATTCACCCAAATGTTTAGTAGAGTGCTCCGCACATAGCAAAGCTCAATAAATGCTATTGATTGATTGATTGATAGCCTTGGCAACAACAGAGACAGTCATGGCCGGTCACTGCTTAGCTGTAGTCGGGCACATTCTAACCCCTTCCATGGCAGCGGGTCTCCCCTCCAGCTGTGGCTGTGGTCAAGAGGATTGGAGTGGAAAACGCAGTTCCAGGCCCAGGTGGGACAAGGTTAGAGAGACAGCAGGCTCTGGAATGAACTAAGAACTTTTCACCAGGGGTAGAAAAACCCAGGGCCAGATGGTCAGCAAGTAAGGATTTTACCTGGGCACTAGAACTCATCTAGAGAGGTCTGCATTTGAGGATAATAAAAATAATGCAAATGGTGGCATTTGTTAAAGTGCTTACTATGTGCCAAGCACTGTATTAAGCACTGGGGTGGATATAAGAGAATCATGTTGGACACAGTCCTTGTCATTCATTCATTCATTCAATCAGTCCCTATCCCACATGGGGCTCACAGTCTTCGTCACCATTTTACAGATGTGGTAACTGAGGCACAGAGAAGTGAAGTGACTTGCCCAAGCCCACACAGCAGACAAGTGGTGGAGCTGGGATTAGAACCCACTCAGTAAATAAATTTCCTCCCACTTCATTCATTCATTCATTCAATCATATTTATTAAACACTTACTGTGTGCAGAGCACTGTAATAAGTGCTTGGGAAAGTACAATACGACAATAAACAGTGATAGTCCCTGTCCCTCATGGGACTCACAGGCTTAATCTCCATTCTACAGATGACAGAACTGAGGCCTAGAGAAGTGAAGTTACTTGTCCAAGGGCACACAGCAGACAAGGGGCAGAGCTGGGATTAGAACTCAAGACCTTCTGACTCCCAGGTTTGAGCTCTAGCCACTAAGCCACGCTGATGAACACTGGGAACAGCTTGTCAGAAAGCTAGTCAGTTTTCCTGAACTGGGGATAGTGGTCACCTCAGTTAAACTCAATGCAGGTTTGTGAACCTTCAACTTGAACATATACTGGATTTTGAACACTAGTGGCAGCACAATAGTAGGAAAAGCCTGGGGCGTTGGCTCAACTTGGTTTAAGTTCAGGTTCATTTTAAGATTCTGAAACACAAAGCGGAGCTCGGGAGGTGTTAATCTCCTTGAAACATTACCGAAGAAAGGTTTTCTCAAACGCCCTTCAAACCCAAGAGGCAGAGTTCACAGCAGCTTTAATTATAACACACTGAATAAATACAATAAACTACTCATAGTTGTGAGATTTAAATCAGCATCTATTTTTTTCCAGCCAAATCAGGGGCTTGAGACTAAAGATACTCTATTATGAGAAGGTTTTTATTACTGAGTCCTCAAAACATTCAAGGGCTTTTATCTCATTAAATCATATGGCTCTTGAAGGGATATCTATTGTCTGAGAAAACCCCTGGGACTCTTTATCAAAATTTATTCAGACCCACTGAGCACAAATTTGCATGCTGTAGGCACAAAATGTCTAGACTACTTGAAAATTATTTCTCTGAAATGTGTTACGAATACCATATTGGATTCCTTCGGTTGCAGAACCCTAGAAAGGTGACAGAAATGACATGCTCTCATGGTGACGAAATTCTTTTCAGGGCTCATTAGCAAAATGGGTGGTAGGGCAAGGGGAAAACTTTTCATTTTGGTAGAAGAATGGGCAAAGAGTGAGGGTGACAGTTCTAGGAGGCAATATGAGCCCGTTGGGTAGGGATTGTCTTTGTTGCCGAATTGTACTTTCCAAGCGCTTAGTACAGTGCTGTGCACACAGTAAGTACTCAATAAATATGATTGAATGAATGAATGATTGTACAAATCTGCTGTGAGGATACTGCAGAAAACCCCAACTTCTACACAATGTCCTGTAGCTCCCAAGCTCTATCTACTGGACTCCCAGTCTAATTTGGAAGAAGAACAGGTATTGCATCTTCAGTGTTCAGATAATAATAATAATAACAATAATGGCATTTATTAAGCGCTTACTATGTGCAAAGCACTGTTCTAAGCGCTGGGGAGGTTACAAGGTGATCAGGTTGTCCCACAGGGTGCTCACAGTCTTAATCCCCATTTTACAAATGAGGGAACTGAGGCCCAGAGAAGTGAAGTGACTTGCCCAAAGTCACACACCTGACAATTGGCGGAGCCGGGATTTGAACCCCTGACCTCTGACTCCAAAGCCCAGGCTCTTTCCACTGAGCCACGCTGCTTCTCTATATGTTGCCAATTGGTACTTCCCAAGTGCTTAGTACAGTGCTCTGCACACAGTAAGCGCTCAGTAAATATAATTGAATGAATGAATGAATGAATGAATGAATGAATGAATGACAGGGACTGTGTCCAACCCAAGTTGCTTGTATCCACCTCAGGGCTTAGTACAGTGCCTGGCACATAGTAAGCATTTAACAAAAACCATTATAATAATAATTATTATTTTTAGGAACTGCCCCATCCCCTTCCCCACCAGGCTCACCCTGACTTTCTCCCCAGGGTAGCTCCACCACTGATGCCTCGGCTGCCTTCCAAATCACTCCAACTGACCTCCCTGCCTCCTGCTGACCTCCCTGCCTCCTGTCTCTCCTCACTGCAGTCCATACTTCACTCTGCTGCTCAGATCACTTTTCTACAAAATGTTCAGGTCATGTTTCCCCTCTTCTCAAGAACTTTCAGTGGTTGCCCATCCACTTCCGCATCAAACAGAAACACTTTACCTTTGGCTTTAAAGCAGTCAATCACCTTGCCCCCTCCTACCTCATCTCACTATTTTCTTACTACAACCCATCCCACACACTTCACTCCTTTAGTGCTAACCTACTCATTATACTTCAATCTCATCTATCTCACCACCGACCTCTCGCCCAAATCCTGGCTCTGGCCTGAAATGCCTCCGTTTCCATAGCCGACACACTTCTCTGGGCCTCAGTTCCTTCATCTGTGAAGGGGGTGAAGACTGTGAGCCCCCTGTGGGACAACCTGATCACCTTGTAACCTCCCCAGCGCTTAGAACAGTGCTTTGCACATAGTAAGTGCTTAATAAATGCCTTTAAAAAAATTACTCTCCACACCTTCAAAGCCTTATTGAAGGCACATCTCCTCCAAGAAGCCTTCCCTGACTAAGCCTTTATTTCCTTTCCTTTCACTCACTTCTGCATCATTCTTGCACTTGGATTTGCTCCCTTTATTCACCCCACCCTCAGCCCCACAACACCTATGTAAGTCTCTGTAATTTATTTATAGAGAAGCAGCGTGGCTCAATGGAAAAAGCATGGGCTTTAGAGTCAGAGATCATGGGTTCAAATCCCGGCTCCGCTGCTTGTCAGCTGTGTGACTTTGGGCAAGTCACTTAACTTCTCTGGGCCTCAGTTACCTCATCTGTAAAATCGGGATGAAGACTGTGAGCCCCATGTGGGACAACCTGATCACCTTGTAACCTCCCCAGCGCTTAGAACAGTGTTTTGCACATAGTAAGTTCTTAATAAATGCCATTATTATTATTTATCTTAATGTCTGTCTCCCCTTCTAGACTGTAAGCTCACTGTGGGCAGAGAATGTGTCTGCTACGTTGTTTTATCGTACTCTCCCAAATGCTTAGAATAGTGCTCTGCACACTGTAAGCGCTCAATAAATATGATTGATGATATAAGCGCTCAATAAATGCGATTGATGATAAATACTATTGATTGACTGATCGATCGAGTGGTCAGAAAGAACTTTCTCAGCCCTAATGTGGAGAGTTGGCCATTTTAGCCCTAATCGAAATCTCCTGTATCTTGGTGGAGCCCCTGAAATGGGTCACATCACCCCTCTCCATCCCCATTAGAAGCCAAGTAAAAAAGGCTTTGGCCGCCACACTTTGGTGCCCAAGGGCAGGGAGCTGAACCAGAGAGCTGAGGATTTTGTTTCATCTGTCAGGACAAGAGTCAATCAGGTAGTATATATTAGGGTTTGAGCAGCCAGGCCTTTTCATCTGCCTTTTTAAGACAACTCAACCGAGTTGGGTGAAAAACTGGATTCCAGAGGGCAAATTTTAATGAGCATTAAATCATCTAGGAAGAGCTAGAGCATCGAGACATGATCTGGAAGCCACTTGGACACTTTTCTCCCCTCAGCAGAACTGTCCATTTGGCCTCATATTCCCAAGGGGAAATCGGAGGAGGGAACTCTTCTGCAGCTGTCCAATAGCCCAACTTCCTTATAAAAGGAAAAGAGGAGAGTTTATTTTGAAGAAAACACTTTTACTAAACTCATACATTAACTAGATGCCTCTGAAGCTAATATAATACTTGTTTTATCTTGAGGAGTAGCTGAAATGCCTCACACTAAGCCCCAACTATTCCTGGCATTCAACCATTTTACATGAGTCTTACAGAATTCAATTTTCTTGATAATGTTCAGTTTTCCTTTTAGAATTTCTTAAGCCTTCCATCAGATTCAATTTTTCCCTAAACCCTGTAAAACATTTCGTGCTCAAAGTATTTAGCCTCCTTGGCTTGCTCTAGGTGTATGTCTGAGAGTCAAAATGTAAAATTCATGGAGAAGATCATTTAGGATTTCATGCCTAAATATCTTAATAGGTATTTATACAATATGACTTCTTCCCAATTTGCAAGCTAATAAAAATAGACTTATTCCAAATGTGAACAGGAGTGTGAACATACACACAAACACTTTAAAGAAAAACAGTGAAAACAAATGGACATTCAGAGCTATGTGGATCAGCTTAATGGCCACTTTCTTAAAAGTAGTTAAATCTTTGTTCCAAAATATTTTTGATAAATCTTGAACCCAGAAGTGTCATAAAAGCTTATATTTAGACCACTACTATTTTCTCATTTTAATCAGTATGCGTCAATAAATTCTTTCATTATGCTCTGCCTTAGGAACAATCATGTGCGTATTGTGTTGCCATGGTAATAGTTTCTATAGTTAGTTCCTTACTGTAGTTTGAAATTCTTCTTTCTTAAGTCAATTTATGTAAATTAATCCCACTTTAATCAGTGTGTTTTTGATTTATTAGCCATCAATCATAAGCACATGTTCAGTTTTAAAGACAAAGATCACAAACAGAAGCAGCATGGCTCAGTGGAAACAGCTTGGGCTTTGGAGTCAGAGGTCATGGGTTCAAACCCTGGCTCCACCAATTGTCAGCTGTGCGATTTTGGGCAAATCACTTAACTTCTCTGTGCCTCAGTTACCTCATCTGTAAAATGGGGATTAAGACTGTAAGCCCCCCTGTGGGACAACCTGATCACCTTGTAACCTCCCCATCGCTTAGAACAGTGCTTTGTACATAGTAAGCGCTTAATAAAATGTCATCATTTCACCAACTATAAATGTAGTTTTTCATCATTTCAAATACATATTAGGCAAGTATATCATGTTAACAAGGATACTGTTTTGTCATTTCTCATTTATTATGAATTTGTTATTGTTCAATGTTATTTCTATGGTAACTAGTTCAAAGTTGACCTTAAATGTGTGTGGATAAATACTATTTCCTAATAAAATGACTGTAATGTATTTTAACATTAAATACAATATCTAAACTCAAATCACTGGTTTAGAACATTTTTGAACTTTACCATTTCATAGGATAATGAGCTGAAATCCAATCCTGCACCCTAGGATTAACTGGGCATTATTTGAAGCATTTTTATTTTTTTCCCAAGTACATAGAGAATACAATAAATCACCTTAAACATAAGGAATCACTTATCCATGCAATATTAACGCTCTAGCATTTTGAAGATATTTCTATTTATTCCTAATTCTGCTTGCAATTGTAACTTTTAATATGACCTTGGGAGAGAGATTCAAATATTGGATTAAATTTAGGTAGCTGGAAAATGGGATTATTTGTTCATGTCACTAATCTATTAAACTAATCTTGCCTAAAATAACTATATTAATACAAAATATTTTCATGAATTAATTTGTCATGTGGATTTCATATACTTTCATATTCATTCATTCAATCATATTTATTGAGCGCTTACTGTGTTCTTTCATATAATTTCCATTTAACATGATGAATGGACCTGAATCCAAAAAGTATTTAGTAAACTACTATGTAGATTTGGGTTAATAAACTGCTTTCAGATATTTCAAGCATTACTATGTAAAATAATGCACAATCAATCAATCATATTTATTGAGCACTTCCTGCGTGCAGAGCCATGTATTGAGTGCTTGGGAGAGTAATATTGATGGTAATAATGATGATGGTGCTTGTAAAGCGCTTACTATGAGCCACGCACTGTACTAAGTGCTGGGGTGGATACAAGCAAATAGAGTTCAACACAGTTCCCAACCCATGTTGGGCTCCCAGACTCAATCCCCATTTTTACAGATGAGGCACAGAGAAGTGAAGTGTCTTGCCCAAGGTCACACAGCAGACAAGTGGTGGAGCTGGGATGAGAACCCATGACCTTCTGACTCCGAGGCCCGTTCTCTAGTGACTAAGATGATAGAGTGGGTAGACATGTTCCCTGCCCACAACGGGCCTACAGTCTAGAGGGGAAGACAGGCATTAATGTAATGGCAAAGATAACGACCATCTAGATGATGAATCCTCAGATTTGTAAATCGTGCTCTTTTCATGTGAGCAATTCTCGTGGAAGGTCAATAATAAAAAAGGATCACAAGTGAGCAAGCTACAGAATTTCTAAGATACAGGTGAAAAAATGGGTAAAAGTCAAATATATACCAAAAAATCTTAACAAATGTAACTACAGTAAACCCTGGTATAGGCAAACATCTGTCTTCAGGACTAGATAGGGAGCTATTTTTAAGTGCATTAAATGAACTACCCCTATTTGAAGCACCAAGTCAATGAAAAGACCATTGTAAAAATGGGAGAAGCAGCATGGCCTGGGAGTTAGAAAGATCTGGGTTCTAATCCCAGCTTTGCCACTTGTCTGCTGTGTGACCTTGGGAGAGTCACTTCACTCCACTGGGCCTCAGTTACCTCCTCTGTAAAATGGGGATTAAGACTGTGAGTCCTGTGTGGGGCTATTTGCTATTATCTACCCCACTGCTTAGTACACTGCCTAGCAAATAGTAAGCACTTAACCAATACTATAAAAAAAACTAAGATATATAAATTGGTAACAAAATGGGAGTATGTTAGACAACACAACAAATTTCATCGTCATCATCATCATCAATCTTATTTATTGAGCGCTTACTATGTGCAAAGCACTGTACTAAGCACTTGGAGAATACAATGCAACAAAATTAGCGGACATGTTCCCTGCTCATATTCTGCTTTCCCTCCTCTCTCCCTCCTTCCTCTATCACCTCTCTCCCTTCTCCCTCCCTCTATCTCTCACTCTCCCTTCTTCCTCCCACTATCTGCCTTCCAACCAGCCCAAACGCCTCAATGAGGGACTGTAACTACAACTTATTGAAAATGTAGCAATTCTAATTATTGAAAGCACTGGCGTGGCAAAAGTACTTGTGGCAAAGAAGAAAGGAGAAATTACTAGCAACCACTTCAAAATTAAGCAGGAACTTAATTTGGGGAAAAGGTTGGTGAAGAATTAAAGTGTTTTGGAAAGTCGAGTTTCTGAGTATGACTAGACCATATAGAAAAAGTCTCTTCGGTTTCATACATAGGTAACCAGTGCTGTTTTTTCTCTCTCTCAGTGAAAAAGGTTCCAGAAGTCTCAAGCTGTCTTCCAAGCCAAGCAAGAGGGGAGGGTTGTTTTTCAGTGCTTAGAACAGTGCTTGGCATATTCATTCATTCAGTCGCATTTATTGAGCGCTTACTGTGTGCAGAACACTGTACTAAGTGCTTGGGAAGTACAAATCGGCAACATATAGAGACCGTCCCTACCCAACAATGGGCTCACAGTCTAAAAACAATGGGCTCACGGTCTAGAAATAGTAAGCACTTAACAAATACCGTTGTTATTGTTATTATTATTATTATGAAATGTGTTAAGTGCTTTCTATGTGCCGGGCACTGTACTAAGCACTGGGAGAGATAAGAGCTAATCAGACTGTAAGCTCACTGTGGGCAGGGAATGTGTCTGTTTATTGTTATGTTGTCCTCTCCCAAGCGCTGAGCACATGGTAAGTGCTCAATAAATATGACTGACTGAATGAATGAAAGGTTGGACATAGTCCATGTCCCAAATGGGACTCGAAGTATTAATCCCCATTTAATAGATGAGGTAATTGAGGCACAGAGAAGTGAAGCAACTTGCCCAAGGTCATCCAGCAGACAAGTGGTTAAACCGGGATTAGAACCCAGGTCCTTCTGAATTCCAGGCCTGTGATCTATCCACTAGGCCACACTGCTTCTCAAGGGGAAAAGAGAAGGAAGATAGAAATGAGAAAGGTGGTGTTGGGATTTGATGCTTATCTATATGGCGGATTATTCTGTGTGGGTGGAGAGATTAACTAGCAAGCGTGTGGTCTGGATCAGAAAATAAGAAGATTTAATTTTCAAAGTCCCAGAGTGCTTTACATTTTTTCATCTTTCCTTTCACGTCTGTCGCTATTTTTTTCCTCTCCTCCTCCCTATCCCCCAAGCCCTACCTCCTTCTCCTCCCCACAGCCCCTGTATATATGTTTGTACAGATTTATCACTCTATTTATTTTACTTGTACATATTTATTATTCTATTTATTTTGTTAATGATGTGCATTTAGCTTTAATTATGTGTTCTGATGACTTGACACCTGTCTACATGTTTTGTTTTGTTGTCTCCCCCTCCTAGACTGTGAGCCCGTTGTTGGGTAGGGAACGTCTCTGTATGTTGCCAACTTGTACTTCCCAAGCGCTTAGTACAGTGCTCTGCACACAGTAAGTGCTCAATAAATACAATTGAATGAATGAATCCCCACAGCCAAGGACGATGTCTAACTTATTGTATTGTTTCCCAGTGGCTAACACAGTGCTCTGCACACCATAAATATTATTTCTACTACTCCAACATAAAAGAAATCCAGCCCTCTGGTTGGCATTCTCAAAAAAAATTTCCTGCTCTCATAAGGCTCCTATCCAGCAAGCAGTGGAAGAATTCACTGCTTCTGCTTCCTGAAAGGGCAGTGAATTCAAACCCAGGAAGGGATCCATTCATTCATTCAATCGTATTTATTGCATACTTACTGTGTGCAGAGCACTGTACTAAGTGCTTGGGAGAGTACAATGCAAAAATAAACACATTCCCTGCCCACAATGAGTTTACAGTCTACAGTACAATCTTGCCCCCTCCTACCTCACCTCGCTTCTCTCCTTCTCCATCCCAGCCCACACACTTCTCTCCTCTGGTGCTAACCTTCTCACTGGGCCTCCATCTCTCCTGCCTTGCCACTGACCCCTAGCCCACATCCTGCCTCTGGCCTGGAATGACCTCCCTCCTCAAATCTGACAGACATTTACTCTCCTCACCTTCAAAGCCTTATTGAAGGCCCATCTCCTCCAAGAGACCTTCCCAGACTAAACCCATCCTTAACTCATCTCCCACTCCTTTCCGTGCCACCTTGACTCTCTCCCTTTCCTCTTCTCCCCCACCCAGCCCCACAGCCCTTATGTACATACCTGTCATTCATTCATTCAATCGTATTTATTGAGAGCTTACTGTGTGCAGAGCACTGTACAAAGCACTTGTCATTTTACTTATTTGTATTGACGTCTACCCTGCTGGCCTCAGACTGTAAGCTGGTTGTGAGCAGGGAACCTCAGTGTTTATTGTTGTATTGTACTTTCCCAAGCACTTAGTACAGTGCTCTGCATACAGTGAGTGCTCAATAAGTATGATTGAATAAATGAACAGAGGGATGGAGAGCACTGTTGTGTGTGACTCCCTCCCAGCCCACAGATAAACCAAAAAGTCACTCTTTCTTGGGGCAACAGGAAGCCCGACCCCAGAGAAGCTTACAGACCTTAGACTTAAGATTAGACAGCAGGAGAGCAGCAATCAATCAGTGGTACTTTTTTGAGCACTTACAGTGTATGGAACACTGTACTGAGCACTTGAGAAAGTGCAGTTCGACAGAGTTGGTGGACACATTCCCTGTCTGACCCCAATGAGCTCGCAAGCAGGCAAGCCTCCTCTCTTGTCCCTCCAATTGGTTTATTCATTCATTCATTCAGTCAGTCATGTTTATTGAGTGCTTACTGTGTGCAGAGCACTGTACTAAGTGCTTGGGAAGCACAATTTGGCAACATATAGAGACGGTCCCTACCCAACAAAGGGCTCACAGTCTAGAAGGGGAAGACAGACAACAAAACAAAACATGTTGACAGGTGTCAAGTTGTCAGAACACATAGAATTAAAGCTAAATGCACATCATTAACAAAATAAATAGAATATGTACAAGTAAAATAAATAGAGTAATAAATCTGTACAAACATATATACAGGTGCTGTGGGGAGGGGAAGGAGGTAGGGTGGGGGGATGGGGAGGAGGAGAGGGAAAAGGGGGCTCAGTCTGGGAAGGCCTCTTGGAGGAGGGGAGCTTTCAGTAGGGCTTTGAAGGGAGGAAGAGAGCTAGCTTGGTGGATGTGTGGAGGGAGGTCATTCCAGGTCAGGGGGAGGATGCGGGCCGGGGGTCGACGGTGGGACAGGAGAGAACAAGGCAAAGTGAGGGGGTTAGCGGCAGAGGAGCAGAGGGTGTGGGCTGGTCTGTAGAAGGAGAGAAGGGAGGCAAGGTAGGAGCGGGTGAGGTGATGGACAGCCTTGAAGCCAAGAGTGTGGAGTAGGAGCCATTGGATTTGGCAAGCAGGAAGTCATTGGTGACCTTTGAGAGGGCAGTTTTGGTGGAGTGTAGGGGACAGAAGCCAGACTGGAGGGGGTCAAGGAGAGAATTGGCATTGAGGAATTTGAAGCAGCGGGTGTAGATGACTCATTCTAGGAGTTTGGAAAGGAGTGGTAGGATAGGGCGATAACTAGTTTAGCCCAGGAAAGGCAGGGTTTCAGGGGAAAGGGGTGACACCTGCACCATCCCTCCTGGTTAACATGGAGATGAGAAGCAGCGTGGCAGCCTAGTGGATACAGCATGGGGCTGGGAATTGAAAGGATTGGGGTTCTAGTCCACACTCTGCCACTTGTCCGCTGTGTGACCTTCGGCAAGTCACTTCATTTCTCTGTACCTGTTCCCTGATTTGTAAAATAGGGATTAAGACTGTGAGCCCCATTTGGGACAGGGCCTTTGTCCAGCCTGATTAGCTTGTATCTACCCCAGCGCTTAATACAGTGCCTGGCACATAGTAAGTACTTTACAAATACCACTTTAAAAAAAAAAGAAGAGAACCCAGTAAAGTCCAGAGCCTGGGGCAATTGCCCAGAACTGGTCTAGGGAAAGAGTGATCTAGATATTTGCCATTATTTAAAAAAAATCAGGCTGTACATATGAATGCCTTTGAATGTTTGAGAAATTAGTGGTCAAAGGCATGTTAGGATAAAACAGCTTTTTCTCTTTCCCTCAGAAAAACTAAGTAATTATTCCTCTAATAATGGTCATTCATTCATTCAATTGCATTTATTGAGTGCTTACTGTGTGCAAAGCACTGTACTAAGAGGTTGGGAGAGTACAATAGAACAATAAACAGATACATTCCCTGCCCACAGTGAGTTTAAGGGTCTAGGGGATGAGCTTTCAGACTAGAGGAAGAACAGGAAGAACAGATGAACCTTAATTCTAAGACTGCAGGACAGAGACCGTGGCTAGAGGAATTGATTCTAGTACTACTGGCTTGCGTAGTGCCCCAGTCTCACTCTCCTATCCCTGCCAGTCACGTTCCACTAGAGCATGGAGTGCCACAGTGGTATTTGTTAAGCGCTTACTATGTGCCGGGCACTGTACTATGCACTGGGGCGAATACAAGCAGATTGGGTTGGACACAGTCCATCACATTACAAGGTGATCAGGTTGTCCCACGGGGGGCTCACAGTCTTAATCCCATTTTGCAGATGAGGTAACTGAGGCACAGAGAAATGAAGTGCCTGGCCCAAGGTCACACAGCAGACAAGTGGAGGAGGGGAGATTAGAACCCATGATCTTCTGACTCACAGGCCTGTGCTCTGACCACTACTCCATGCTGCTTCATAAGCAGGGTCGCAACAAACTGCAAAGGGCATGTGTTGTCTTCACCTACATTAGCAAGCTCCCAGGACTAGAATACAGGTCTACTGATTCCCAGAGCTGTTCTCTACCTCCTGGACTAACCAGTCAATCAACTAATGATATTTATTGAACACTTACTGTGTGCAGAGCAATGTATAAGTACTTGGGAAAGTACAATACACCAGAGTGGGTGGACACAATCCCGCCCACAGTGAGTTTATAATCTACAGGGGTGACAGACACTAAAATAAATTACAGATAGGAAAAATTGTAGAGTATAAGAACAGGTACATGGATGTCATGGGGCTGAGGTGACTATCAAATTGATCAATCGTATTTATTGAATGCTTAGTGTTTGCACAGCATTGTACCAAGCTCCTGGAAGAGTACAATATAAAAGAGTTGGTAAACACTCTCCCTGGCAACAGAAAACTTACAGTCTAGAGTCAAAGTGCTTAGGGCGATGCAGAGGGGAGGACTGGGAGGGAAAATGAGGACTAAGTCAGGAAAGGCCTTTTGAACGAGATCCATCAATCAATCAATGGTATTTATTAAGTGCTTACTGTGTGCAGAGCACTGTTCTAAATGGCTTGGGAAAGTATAATACAACAGAATTATCATACATATCCCCTGCCCATGATGAGCTTAAAGTCTAGAGGAGAAGACAGATATCAAGATGAATATATTAGTCATTTATAACATAGAATTTAAAGATATGTACGTAAGTGCTGTGGGGTTGGAGGTGGGGCGAATACCAAATGTCCAAAGGTCACAGACCAAGGGAAGATTTTACTAGGGCTTTGAAGATACTGAGAGTGATGGGCCATCAGATATGAAGCGGGAGGGAGTTCCAGGTCAGAGGATGGACATGGGCAGGGGGTCGGTGGTGAAATAGAGGAGATCATCATCATCATCATCATCAATCGTATTTATTGAGCGCTTACTGTGTGCAGAGCACTGTACTAAGCGCTTGGGAAGTACAAATTGGCAACATATAGAGACAGTCCCTGCCCAACAGTGGGCTCACAGTCTAAAAGGGGGAGACAGAGAACAAAACCAAACATACTAACAAAATAAAATAAATAGAATAGATATGTACAAGTAAAATAAATAAATAAATAGAGTAATAAATATGTACAAACATATATACATATATACAGGTGCTGTGGGGAAGGGAAGGAGGTAAGATGGTAAGATCAAAGTTTAGAGAGTAGGTAGGTGTTAGAGAAGCATAGTGTGACAACTTGGTACAGTAGATCAGCAAGGAGAGAGTTAATTGAGCACCTTAAAGCCAATGGTAAGGCCCAACAGCAGGGCTGATCATTAAGAATAAGCCTACTTGAGAGTCAAACAAACACAAAATGCCTGAGATGGATATTTTGGCATGGTTAATTACTTCTATCTTTTCTTTAAGCTACTGTTACCCATTAAACTAGTCCGTCCACTGTGGATCTGGGAAAGGCAGTGAACGTGGAAACGGATGCCAGGGAGTTCGAAAGCTTTCACTGCTGCAGTTCCCAGAAATATGGGTGCTAAAGAGAGCTACACTGCATCCTTCCAGACGATTATCTGCTAATCCCCTTCCTACTCAAAGAACAGCTGGGAACTGAAATGATTTGTTTAAATAAATATCATCCACATGCTTGCTGTTTAAACCACAGTGATGAGGGGGAAAATTTGATTGAGCTACGCTACTCTTTTGTTTGTGAGATCCAGTGAAGGAAACAGGTAAAAGTTGTGGCTGGAAACTAAATTATCCCCCAAAAATAAAGTGTTTGGAGAAAGTCAGAAAAGATGGTGTTGTCTTTGTCTTTGTTATTAATTATGCTTTTGTCTTTCTTTGGACTTTCTTGGATTTTTTTTTTTTAAACTTTATTTTTTTCCAATATTGTTTTCCTTGAGGTGCATGATGAAAGAAAATAACAAATGAACAATCCTTCTAAGAAATCCAAATAGATTTAGTTTATTTAACAAAAAGAATCCTTCATAACATTTATAATTATAATCAAATCTTGTAGTTGCACTTTAAGGGACTAATGGAAATATGTCCAGAAGTGACTACAATTCTGGCTGAGAAAAGAAAGTATTACATTTAAACCAATTTTGATTTTAATAACTATATCATAGTACCATCTAGTGGCCAAATAGCACCTCCCTCGGCTCTAACGCAACCATTTTTCAAGTGATCTTAGATAAATACTATGTTATTCAGGCTAATACTTCAACTAAAGGGAGTGAGAGATTACAAAACAAAATTATCATTAATAATAATAATGATGGCATTTATTAAGCACTTACTATGTGCAAACCACTGTTCTAAGCGCTGGGGTGGTTTCAAGGTGATCAGATTGTCCCACGGGGGGCTCACAGTCTTAATCCCCATTTTACAGATGAGGTAAGTGAGGCACAGAGAAGTTAAGTGACTTGCCCAAACTCACACAACTGACAGTTGGCAGAGCCGGGGTTTGAATCCATGACCTCTGGCTCCAAAGCTCGTGCTCTTTCCACTGAGCCACACTGCTTCTCAGCCAGGCTGCTTCTCATTAAATTAAGGATAGTTAAGCCACAGAAAATATAGTTTCAACAGTATATAAGATCTGAATCATCACAATAATGGCACAAGTTCTTGTGATTTTCTTTAGACTGTAAGTTCGTTGTGGGCAGGGAATGTGTCTGTTATAGTGTACGCTCCCAAGTGCTTAATACAGGGCTCTGCACACGATAAGCATGACTGATTGATTGCCAACATTTTAGGAAGAACACCACCCAGTCAGATGGACATATTCACAAGCTCTCACGAAGAAGTACAATGAAAATTTTCCTGTCATTACCACCTGCCACCCAGATAAGACATAGTCAGCCCTACCAGGATTGGAATTTTTCGTTTTGTTCTCTGGCTAGAACACTAGGAAGGAATCAGGGAATGTTCAACAGAGTGAATCTGTTTGGAGGTGACGATAAGCAGTCTCAGGAGAAACAGTGTCCATCATGCAAGTGCCACAGTGTAAGTTTTCAATTCAAAATTTTGCAAGAACGTGATCCCTATTGCAAGAGCTGGGTGGATTTTTTTTTTTTAATCACTTCCCTTCCCCTTAGAGCCTCACTCTCAGTTGGTGCTCGCCTCACTTTCATTTCATTTCTGGGCTGCAAGCTCCTTTTGGGCAGGGAATGTGTTGTTGTTGGACTGTACTCTCCCAAATGCTTAGTACAATGCTTTGCATACAGTAAGCGCTCAGTAAATACAATTAAATGAATTCATTAATTTCTGTCCTCATCGTGGCTCTCCCACCTGCACCCTGCCAGTCTGATGGAATCCACCACAATCCCAGGCCCCCAACCACCACATCAGTTCCATGCCTGTGAGCCCATTTTGGGTAGGGATTGTCTCTATTTGTTGCCAAATTGTACTTTCCAGGCGCTTAATACAGTGTTCTGAACACAGTAAGCGCTCAATAAATATGATTGAATGAATGAATGAATACCTGAAACCTGAAACCACCCATCAGCTTTTTAGTCCTTATTTTCACCACCTCCTGGTTCCCCCGAAGTCCCATCCCCACCTCCACGTGAAAGGAGAAAGAGTCCCTGTAGAGTGGAGGCTGGGAAGGAACCAGCCGGAACCACCCGGATCCCAATCTTGTCCCAGCCCAGTTAATAAAAATAATAATAACAGTTGTGGTATTTTATTAAGCACTTATTATGTCCAGGCACTGTACTTAAGCACTGGGGTGCATACAGGCAAATTATGTTGGACACAGTTCCTGTCCCATGTGGAGCTCACAGTCTTAATCACATTTTACAGATGAGGGAACTGAAGCTCAGAGAAGCTAAGTGGCATAGCTGGGATTAGAACCCATGACCTTCTGACTCCCAAGCCCCTGCTCTATCCACTCTGCCATGCTGCTTCCATCCCTATCAGGCTGGATGATAGTTAGCCGGGATACAAATCCTGACTCTGCCATATGTCTGCTCTGTGACCTTGGGCAAATCACTTCACTTCTCTGTGCCTCAGTTACCTCATCTGTAAAATAAGGATTAAGACTGGGAATCCCAGGTGAGACAGGGACTGTGTCCAAACTGATTTGCTTGTATCCACCGCTGCACTTAGCATATAGAAAGTGCTTAACAAATACCACAATCATTATTATTATTATAGAGAAGCAGCATGGCTCAGTGGAAAGAGTGAGGGCTTGGGAGTCAGAGGTCACGGGTTCAAATCCCTGCTCCGCCACTTATCAGCTGTGTGACTTTGAGCAAGTCACTTCACTTCTCTGTGCCTCAGTTACCTCATCTGGAAAATGGGGATTAAGACTGTGAGCCCCAAGTGGGACAACCTGATTACCTTGTATTTCCCCCAGTGCTTAGAACAGTGCTCTGCACATAGTAAGCGCTTAACAAATACCAAAATTATCATTGTTATTATTATTATTATTATTATTATTATTATTATTATTATGGGCCTAGAAGTCAGTACATACACATAGTAAGTGCTTAACAAATATCATTATTATTATTATTATTGTTATTACTGATGATAATAATAATAATAATAATTGTGGTGTTTGTTAAGTGCTTACTGTGGGCCAAGTGTTGGAGAAGGAGTAAAAAGGGTTAAGAGGAACAAAGAGTTAACACACAGGGATTGTGGAGAAGGAGGAGTGAAAGATTTATGGGCAAAACAAGATAAGGGAGCTAGGCTGGGATGGGAAACAAAGGTATGTGTGGAGATGGAGAGATAGAATAAAGTGGAAATATAAAGGTAGTACATGTCTAATGTTGGCATTTATTAAGTGGTTATTATGTGCAAAGCACTGTTCTAAGCGATGGGGAGGTTACAAGGTGACCGGGTTGTCCCACAGGGGGCTCACAGTCTTAATCCCCATTTTACAGATGAGATAACTGAGGCCCAGAGAAGTTAAGTGACTTGCCCAAAGTCACACAGCTGACAATTGGCAGAGCCGGGATTTGAACCCATGACCTCTGACTCCAAAGCCCGGGCTCTTTCCACTGAGCCACGCTGCTTCTCTGTGCCTACTGAGGAGTAATATTCTAATCAGGTTGGACACAGGCCACATCCAACATAGAGTTCGCAGTCTTAATCCCCATTTTACACAAGAGGGAACTGAAGCACAGAGAAGTGATGTGACTTGCCCAAGGTCACATAGCTGACAACTGGCAGAGCTGGGATTAGAACCCATGTAAATAATAACGAAAATAATAATACTGCAGGATTACTAAGTGCTAACTACATGTCAAGGACTGTGAGCCCACTGTTGGGTAGGGACTGTCTCTATATGTTGCCAATTTGTACTTCCCAAGCACTTACTACAGTGCTCTGCACATAGTAAGCGCTCAATAAATACGATTGATGATGATGATGATGATGACTGTACGAAGCACTGAAGCGGGTCAGTCGATCGTATTTACTAAGCACTTACTGAGTGCAGAACACTGTACTAAGCACTTGGAAGAGTACTCTATAACAGAGTAGGTAGACACATTCCCTGAGTACAATGAATTTACAGAATAGAGGACTGTTTGGAGTAGTGGATAGAGCATGGGCCTGGGAGGAAGAAGGTCATGGGTTCTAATCCTGGCTCCACAGCTTGCCTGCTGTGTGATCTTGGGCAAGTCGCCTCACTTCTCTGTGCCTCAGTTACCTCATCTGTCAAATGGGGATTGAGACTGTGAGCCCCACGTGGACAGGGACTGTGTCGAACTCAATTCCTTGTATCGACCCCAGCACTTAGTACAGTGCCTGGCACATAGTAAGTGCTTAACAAATACCATCATTATTATTATTGCAAGTTAATCAGATAAGACACAGTCCCGGCCCCATATGGGACTCCACAGTCTAAGAGGGAGGGAGAACACGTGCAGAATCCCTATATTATAGGTGAGGAGACTGAAGCACAGAGAAGTTAAGCCCGAGGTCATACAGCAGTCAAGTCATGAAGCCTGCATTAGAATAATAATAATAATAGTATTTGTTAAGCGCTTACTATGTGCCAAGCACTGTTCTAAGCAGTGGCGTAGATACAAGGTAATCAGGTTGTCCCACGTGGGGCTGACAGTCTTAAGAGAAGCAGCATGGCTCAGTGGAAACAGCATGGGCTTTGGAGTCAGGGGTCAAGGGTTCAAATCCCAGCTCTGCCAGTTGTCAGCTGTGTGACTTTGAGCGAGTCACTTAACTTCTCTGTGCCTCAGTTACCTCATCTGTAAAATGGGGATTGACTGTGAGCCCTCTGTGGGACAACCTGATCACTCTGTAGCCTCCCCAGTGCATAGAACAGTGCTTTGCACGTAGTAAGCGCTTAATAAATGCCATCATCATTATTATTAATCCCCATTTTACAGATGAGGTAACTGAGGCACAGCGAAGTTACCCCACGACCTCTGACTCCCAAGACTGTGCTCTTGCCACTAAGCCATGCTGCTTCTCTGGTCCTCTAGTCCTCTGATTTCCAAGCCTATGATCTTTCCCCTAGGCCATGCTGCTGCTCTGCTTTATTAACCCTGTCTCTCAAAATCATGTTGGTGGCACCTCTCCCCCTGTATTCTTTAAAGACTCTATTTTGCAAAACTGTCCTGTACTTTGGCCCAAACTTGGTGTGAGACCAGGGATGGGATCAGCCAATACCTTGTTATAAGCAATCAATCAATGGTATTTATTGAGCATTGTACCAAGCACTTGGAAGAGTACAACAGACTCTAGCCTGTTGTTGGGTAGGTACCTTCTCTATATGTTGCCAACTTGTATTTCCCAAGCGCTTAGTACAGTACTGTGCATACAGTAAGTGCTCAATAAATATGACTGAATGAATGAATAAATAGAAACAATCTCTGTCCTTAGTGAACTTAAAATTGTTTAGTGTGCCTCTAGGAAATTTCAGGGCAAACAAATAAGCGGATGCGAACAAATCAACCGATTTTCACTTCTTATTTTTCTCACAGTTTTCTGTTTAGTGGTGGGTAGGCAAGTGATACCTTTTGGCCTGAATAATAAAATATGCTTGCTTCCAACAGGCATAAAAGACTAGCATGAAACAATCCCCCTCCAAAATCTGAGGTGCCACATGTATTCTAAGTCAGCCACTGAATGGACCAGTAGAGATACACCAAGAGCCATTTTTTTCCCCCTATGGTCCTCATCTACTACATATTTTTTTTCCCCTAGCTGATGATACCCTGAAGAAAAGAGTCTCTTTCCCATTCTCTTGTCCTCCCACATTTCTTTGGGAGTTAAGTGTTTCTCAGAGAGCAGAAGATCAATCAGATGGGGCTTCTTTGACTCAGGGTGGCCCAGCATTAAACTACCTGATAGGTGTAGAAACCCACACTCCCTTGGGGCAAAGTGTTCTGGAAATAAACAAGATAGAAACATGTTATTTTTCAGCTTCTTCGATCCCTCTGGGAAGACCTCATCTTTGTTGGCCGCCACAAAGGAGGAGTCATTCTGTGTACTAATACCTGTTCAGTACAGTAGCTGTGTAGGTTTTTCCTATGGCCAATATTTGAATCAGGGGGTTAGCATAGGATCTGGCTGCCCAGGATTAAGGCTGCCCAGATTATTTTTCTAAAAAACATTCAGTCTACATTTCCCCACTCCCCAAGAAACTCCAGTGGTTGCCCATTCACCTTGATCTCATCTACCTTGCCGCCAGCTCCTCATCCACATCCTGCTTCTGGCCTGGAATTCCCTCCCCCTTCACATACGACTTACTATCATTCTCTCTACCTTCAAATCCTTATTAAAACTCAAATAACAGTAATTGTCATGGTATTTGTTAAGCACATACTATGTGCCAGGAACTGTACTTAGCTCTGGAGTTGGATACAAAGCAAATCAGGTTGGACACAATCCCTGTCCCACATGGGGCTCACCGTCTCAATCCCCATTTGAAGATGAAGTAACTGAGGCCCAGAGTAGTGAAGTGACTTGTCCTAGGTTACACAGCAAAGTGGCAGAGCAGGGATTAGAACCCACGTTCTTCTAAGTCCCAGGCCAATGCTCTATCCACTATGCCAGGCTGCTTCTCTACTATGCCCTGCTACTTATCTCCTCCAAAAAGCCTCCCCCAACTAAGCCTTCATTTCTTCTATTCCCTCTCCCATCTGCATCCCCTTCTAGACTGTGAGCCTGTTGTTGGGTAGGGACCGTCTCTATATGTTACCAACTAGTACTTCCCAAGCGCTTAGTACAGTGCTCTGCACACTGTAAGTGCTCAATAAATACGATTGAATGAATGAATCAACCTTGTACTTGGATTTGAACAATGTATTCACCCCACCCTCAGCCCCACGGCACTTGTATACATATCCATAATTTATTTAAATGTCTGTCTTCCCACTCAAGACTGTAAGCTCTTTGTGGGCAGGGAACGTGTCAACCAACACTGTTATATTGCACTTTCCCAAGCGCTTATTTCAGTGCTTGGCACACGGTAAGAGCTCAAAAAATATCATTCATTGATTACATATGATTAATTGGATTTACAAATGGACTTTCTCAGAATGATCCCAAATAAAGAAATGCTTCCATTATGCCTTTCACTTGCCTGCCACTGTTGTGTGTTTTGTCATCCAATTTACATTTTCCATTTAGTGCACTTTTTTTCAAATATTTGAAGCGATTTTCTCTGCCCATCTATATGTATTTGGCCAGTGAAATATCTACAACTGACCTTAGACATCTAGTATCCATGGTAGCCGCATTCCTAGTCTCATGAACAGTTTTTTGTTTGTTTCTTTCAGATTGGCTCTTTGGTACGCACTGGCTACTGTTGCCTTGGTGTTTCATGCTATGTGAATTTTGCAAGTTATGAGTGGGTGGAAGATTGATTTTGTTTAACTGCCTTGAAGGTTATCACTTTTGCTAAAACTTGCCTTCTATATCATGTTTTCTCTTCTTCAACATCTCCTTTCTGAAAGTTGGAAGAACAACTGCCTGCCACCGCCAACTTTGTACACTGTGATTTCCACCCCCACCAAAGAATGAAGGAGAATGAATAAGCATAAATAATAATAATAAAAATGGCATTTATTAAGCACTTACTATGTGCCAAGCACTGTTCTGAGCACTGGGGAGGTTGCAAGGTGATCAGGTTGTCCCACGGGGGGGCTCACATTAATCCCCATTTTACAGATGAGGGAACTGAGGCCCAGAAAAGTTAAGTGACTTGCCCAAAGTCACACAGCTGACAATTGGTGGAGCCGGGATTTGAACCCATGACCTCTGACTCCAAAGCCCGTACTCTTGCCACTGAGCCATGCTACTTCTTAAGAGTCTTACCATTAAAGTCTTACCATAAAGAGTGTTACCATTTGTCTGTTCAACAATATCATACTCACATTATGGGATAGAAATGATTACTTACCATTTTTCATGAGGGTGTTGCAAGATGTCATTTTGTAGAATAATAATAATAATAATGTTGATATTTGTTAAGCACTTGGTCACAGAGCTGACAAGTGTTAGAGCCAGAGTTAGAACCCACAACCTTTGGCTCCCAAGCCCGTGCTCTTTCTACTAAGCCATGCTGCTTCTCATATGAATCATATATTTATTCTAAAGCTTCATTGACACTGAATGAGCTTCATCTTCTGGCTCTGTCTACAAAAGTAAGCTCTCCTTTGGTGGGATCATTTTTCCCTGGAAAAATACACTTTAATCCCGAGTCTGCAGTGATATAACACTCACCGCCTTCCCATCAATATTCTCCTTTCCTCTAGACTGAAAGCTGGTTGTGGGCAGGGAATGTGTTTACCAGCTCTGTTAAATTGTACTCTCCCAAGAGCTTAGTACTGTGGTCTGCACACAGAGGGCTCAATAAATGCCATTGATTGATTGATGGCTATAGCAGATATAGTTTAGAACTGTGGATTTCCCAAACTCTACTATTATTCATTCATTTCATTCAATCATATTTATTGTCTCTGTTGCCGACTTGTACTTCCCAAGTGCTTAGTACAGTGCTCTGCACACAGTAAGCACTCAATAAATACGATTGAATGAAATGAATGAATAATAGTAGAGTTTGGGAAATCCACGGTCCTTACCCAACAATGGGCTCACAGTCTTGAAGCGGGAGACAGACCCCAATCAGCTTCTGGATCTGCTTCTATGCTTTACCCAGCTAGGGCCCACTTTACCTCACCGATTTTTGAATCATCTCTGCCTTGTCTCCCCTTCACAGTGTGGCTAATCTAAAGTTATCTGTATACCAGGCAGTGTTTTCAGCTCAACAGCAACATCTTGTCCTCAAAAGCAGATTTCTGCAATTTAATGCCCTTACTTCCCACCTACCACAGGCTAGAAAAACGATCTCGCTATCAGCAGGAGAGTTTTAATAGAATCAAGTGTTCTACACTAGATTTCAAGGTCTACCTTAGCCCCCAAAGGAACAGTCTTCAAAAAGTTTCTCAAGAATACAAACTAAAAAATGAATTCAAAAATTTCCTGAGTTTGACCAACTGCATGGAAAACAATTTTGTGATTTAGTTCTCTGATTTACACACATAACTCAGACTTGTAATCTTTCCTCATCACAGTAAGAAGGTGCTTGTGAGTTAACACAACAATCTAAATCTGTACTTTCTCAGTGAACTGCCTGGTGTCAGTGTGAGGTTTAAAGGCACATTTACATTACCAAGTAAATTGAAAATGGAAAATTATATGTTAATCAATCAGTGGCATTTTTGGAGCCCTTACTGTGTGCAGAGCACTGTACTAAGCACTTGAGAGAATGCAATATAACAGAATTAGTAGGCATATTGACTGTCCACAAGGAGCTTATTGTTTAGAGAGGGACACAGACGTGAATATTTATTTATGTTATGTTGATTAATTCATTTATACATAAGCTAAACATATTGGAAAGTTCAAATTTATACTATTTTACACCATGATTACTTCATTGTGGCAAGAAATTAAACACCTAAGCCATAAATCAGTGAAAATGATGACTTGTATAAAGGTTGTAAACACTACTTTTCACACATTCAGGATTGTATCTTTTATTCTCCCTATTTAGTGCAATATTTTTTTCTTTTGGGAGCCCTTCACTTTTAATATCCTTCCAAGAAAGAACAAGAATTCCTAAGCTAAGTGAGAAACACTGTTTGCCAATCCCCTGCCAGGTAAGAGAAGAAAAAAAAAAGTTCTTGACTGGTAAATAATCTAAATCTGGCAGTTAAGACAGACAATTGAAAAATGTAAATTTATCTGAGTCAGGGCACCAAAACGTACAGATTTTTAGCATCTGATTTCATTGGGCTTGTTTTAGTATAGCCATTCTCCAGGCTTTATACTTGACAGTCTAGTTCCAACTCTGAACTGGATGCTTTCAAATCCATTTTTAAAAATTTCAGTGCCCAGCTTCCTTCCAGCATTCCTCCTGCTTCTGAATTCCACGGCTTGGATGCTTTAACACAAGACTTCATGCTGGCCTGAGAAAGCAACACAAAAGCTCGGGAACAAAAGAAGATTTTAGGAGCTCCAGAAAAATTCCTCACTATTGGCTTCATAACCGCTCCATCACCTTGCCCCCTCCTACCTCGCCTCCCTTCTCTCCTTCCACAGCCCAGCCCGCACACTCTGCTCCTCTGCCACTCACCGTCTCACTGGGTCTCGTTCTCACCTGTCCCACCATTGACCCCTGGCCCACGTCCTACCTCTGGCCTGGAATGCCCTCCCTCCACACATCCGCCAAACTAGCTCTCTTCCTCCCTTCAAAGCCCTACTGAGAGCTCACCTCCTCCAGGAGGCCTTCCAAGACTAAGCCCCCCCTTTCCTCTGCTCCTCCTCCCCTCCCCATCGCCCCCCTCCCTCCCTCTGCCATACCCCCTTCCCCTCCCCACAGCACTTGTGTATATTTGTACATATTTATTACTGTATTTTACTAATGATGTGTATATACCTATAATTCTATTTATCTGTTCTGATGGTATTGACACCTGTCTACTTGTTTTGTTTTATGGTCTGTCTCCTCCTTCTAGACTGTGAGCCCATTATTGGGTAGGGGTCATCTCTGTTGCCGAATTGTACTTTCCAAGCACTTAGTACAGTGCTCTGCACACAGTAAGCACTCAATAAATATGATCGAAGGAATGAATGAATGAAACAGTCTAGGATCACATCATTCTAGGATCAACAAAATGCAGCAGTGTGGTCTAGTGGATAGAGCGTGGGCCCACGAGTCAGAAGGACCTGGGTTCTAGTCCCAGCTCTGCCACATATCTGCTGGGTGACCTTGGGCAAGTCACTTAGCTTTTATGTATCTCAGTTACCTCATCTGTAAAATGGGGATTAAGATTGTGAGCCCCATGTGGGACAGGGACTGTATCAGCTGGATTACCCTGTATCTACCCCAGCGCTTAGAACAGTGGCTGGCATATAGTAAGTGCTTAACAAATACCATTAAAAAAAAATGGCAGCTACGACACTATCACATTATCCGGGGTTCATACGCATCTCCTTGTCCGCTATTTAGAAGGGAGGAGGGCGCCAGTGGCCAACCTAGCTTCATTTTTGAAACAAAAGATTACCTTTTAATTCTCAGAAGTAGTATTAGTAGTGTGCAGACTTAAAACTCAATTGTTTCCCAAACACTGTGTTTCGAGGACAAATGTTTTAAGTCAGAACCCATTTTCCCTTGTGAACAATATTATAAATGAGGGATCAGAACCAAGGCCAGTTACCTTATTTTACATCAAAATTACACAGACATCTCCTCATTTATTGTCAGTCATATTTATTGAGCACTTACTGTTTGCAAAGCACTGTATTAAGCACTTGGGAAAATACAATATAACAATAAACAGACACATTCCCTGACCACAGCGACCTTACAGTCAAGAGTTGGGGAGACAGACATCAATACAAATAAATTACAGATATGTACAAAGTGCTGTGGCACTGGGATGGGGGAAGAACAAAGGGAGAAAGTCAGGGTGAAGCAAAATTGTGTGGGAGAAGAGGAAATGGGGGTGCTTAGTCAGGAGGAAATGTGCCTTCAATAAAGCTTTGAAGAGGGGGAGAGTCATTGTCGGATTATAGGAGGGAGGGCATTCCAGACCAGAGGCAGGACGTGGGCTAGGGGTAGGTGGTGAGATAGGCAAGACTGAGGCAGAGTGAGAAGGTTAGCATTAGAGGAACAAAGTGAGCAGGCTGAGTTGTAGGAGGAGAAGACTTCCACCATTTCCCCTCTTCCCTACTGCCCAACACTGCTTTTTTGAATGTATTTGTTTCCTAGGCATACTGTATGCTTGATTCCCAGTCAGGTTGGCCCCCTTCCAGTACTGCAGCTCTTCCCACCAGCCCCTGTCAGGACCACCAGAGGACCGGGCCTGGGTTTGGGAGGAAGTCTGGGAGAGGACCATCGCGGAGTTCCCTTTCTTGGATCCCACTCCGGTCAGACCTGATCCCCGGGGCTATGGAAGTTCTGGAGGCTGCAAGCAGGGATGGTGGGGAGGGTGACAACCTTTCTATACATTCATTTGTTCATTCAATCCTATTTACTTAGCACTTACCGTGTGCAGAGCACTGTACTAAGCGCTTGGGAAAGTACAATATAACAACAGACAGACACATTCCCTGTCCTCAACGAGCTTACAGTCAAGAGTCTAGGTCTTTCCTCCACCCTAACCAGTCAGGCTTGGATGGAGAGAAGGGAAGGGCTACCTGATAGTCAAGTAGACTCCTGAGCAGGGATCTAACTGGACTGGTTAGAGATCTATAATTCTATTTATTTACACTGATGTAATTGATGCCTGTCCACTTGCTTTGTTTTGTTTTGTTGTCTGTATCCCTCTTCTAGACTGTGAGCCTGCTGGGCAGGGATTGTCTCTATTTCTTGCTGCCTTGCACTTCCCAAGCGCTTAGTACAGTGCTCTGCACACAGTAAGCACTCAATAAATACATTTGAATGAATGAATGAATGAATGAATCAAAGCATCCATCTTACCTCCAGTAAAGTGCTGCACTCTAGGTGACAAATAATAATAATAATAATAATAATAATAATAGGGTTTGTTAAGCACTTACTAGAGAAGAAGCAGTATGGCCTAATGGAAAGAGCCTGGGCCTGAGAGTCAGAGGTCATGTGTTCCAATCCCAGCTCTGCCAACATGTCTGCTGTGTGACCTTGGACAAGTCACTTGACTTCTCTGTGCCTCAGTTCCCTAATCTGTAAAATGGGGATCAAGATTGTGAGCCCCATTATGGTCAAGGACTGTGTCCAACCTGATTAGCAGGGGCAAGGACTGTGTCCAACCTGATTAGCTTCTATCTACCCCAGTGCTTAGCACAGTGCTTGGCACATAGTAAGTGCTTAACAAATACCACAATTACTATTATGTGCCAAGCACTGTGCTAAACACTGGGGTAGATAAAAGGTAATCAGATTGGACACACCCCCGTGCCACATAGGGCTCACAGTCTTGATCCCCATTTTACAGATGAGGGAACTGAGGCCCAGAGAAGTGAAGTGACTTGCCCAAGGTCACACAGAAGACAAGCGGCAGAGCGGGAACTAGAACCCAGGACCTTCTGACTTCCAGGCCTGTGCTCTTCCTTCCTCTCCCCCTCGTCCCCCTCTCCATCCCCCCATCTTACCTCCTTCCCTTCCCCACAGCACCTGCATATATGTATATATGTTTGTACATATTTATTACTCTATTTATTTTACTTGTACATATCTATTCCATTTATTTTATTTTGTTAGTATGTTTGGTTTTGTTCTCTGTCTCCCCCTTTTAGACTGTGAGCCCACTGTTGGGTAGGGACTGTCTCTATATGTTGCCAACTTGTACTTCCCAAGCACTTAGTACAGTGCTCTGCACAGAGTAAGCGCTCAATAAATACGATTGATGATGATGATGATGATGAGACACTGCTCTCACATTTAAACAAAGCGATAATATTGACAACTTTAATTCTTACTTGTTAAACAGATGATTCAACCGGTCATCTGTCGAAAGACTTCCCTCTTCTTCATTGGTCTCAAGGAAACTGTTGAATTTGAATTCAGTTCTGGTCCTCATTTTCATCTCCACAGATGATAGATCCTGCAATCTTCTCTGCATTTGATCTGCATTACAACAAGGACAAGTATAACATACCCGTTGTGCACTACGTACAATATTATTATTTCTTCTTGAGCCAATTCACTCATCTGAGCTAGTTATGTCTTTACTCCTAACACCCCTCTTTTTGAGTACACAATCTCAGGAACTGAATAGCTGTAGGCAGGGTGGAGCAATCATTCAGCCAATCACATTTATTGAGCGCCTACCATGTGCAGAGCATCGTACTAAGCACTTGAGAGAGTAAAATATAACAATAACAGACACATCCCCTGCCCACAGTGAGCTTAAATTGCTCCAGCTTTATTACAACTCCACATATAACCCGTTAGACCCATTCCTTGCCCACAACAAGCTTAAAGTCTAAAAAGGAAGACAGACATTAACATAAATAAATAAATTATAAATATGGAACAAACTGTTTACCAAGAGCTCGGGACCCAGCTCAAGGTTTACTAATGCACGGTGGTGGGTTTTGTTTCCTCTCTGCAAGCATTAAATAGTTGACATGCCAAAAATCACTCAAACGATTTTTCCAAACCCTTACATTAACACCTAACTTCAAACTCTTAACTAGAAGACCCGGGAGCAGGCCATGAGGTACAAACTAATGATATGAAAGAAAGCAAAAAGCTGCTCTCCAAGGTCTGGAAAGGTGATTCAGAAAAATAAAAGAGACCATCAGATGAACGGTTGGAAGAAACAAGTAGGCTAAGGGGAACAATCAATCAATCAATTAATCAGTGGCACTTATTGAGCACCTACTATATGCAGAATACTGTAGTAAGCACTTGGGAGAGGACAATATAACAGAGCTGGTAGTTGTGGTATTTGTTAAGTGCTTATTTAGTGTCAAGGACTGTTCTAAGCACTTAAGTGCTTATTTAGTGTCAAGGACTGTTCTAAGCACTGCAAGGTAATCAAGTTGGACACGGTTCCTGTTCCTGTCCCGTATGAGGCTCACAGTCTTAATCCCCATTTTACACCTGAGGTAACTGAGTCACAGAGAAGCAAAGTGACTTGCCCAAGGCCTCACAACAGACACAAGGTGGAGTCGAGATTAGAATCCAGGTCTTCTGACTCCCAGGACCGTGTTCTTTTCACTAGACCATGCTGCTTCCCAGTTGGTAGACACATTCCCTGCCCACAAGGAGCTTACAATCTAGAGGAATATTGAGGAAACAGGAAGGACAAGAAGAGGAAAGAAAGAAGACAAATCAATCAATTGTATTTTTTGAGTGCTTATTTGTGCAGAGCTCTGTACTACGTGTTTGGGAGAGTACAATATTATCCAACCTTGCCTGCACTGACACTGTCCTCTCCTGGTTCTCTTCCTGGCTCCCTAGTTACTCATTTTAAGTCTCTTTTGTGGCTCCTCCTCTACCTCCCACCCCCAAACTGTGGAAGTCCCTCAAGGTTCAGTTCTGGGTTCCCTTCTATTTTCCATCTACACTAACTCCCCTGGAGAGCTCATTCATTCCCCTGGCTTCAACTACCACCTCTATGTGGATGTTTCCCAAATCTATATCTGCAGCCACGATCTCTCTCCTTCTCTGCAGTCTCCCATTTCCTCCTGCCTTCAAGACATCTCCATTTGGATGTCCCACCGACACCTCAAACTTATAATTTCCAAAATGGAACTCCTTATTTTCCCACCCAAACTCTGTCCTCCCCCTGATTTTCCCATCACTGCAGACAGCCCCGCCATCCTTCCTGTCTCACAAGCCCATAATCTTGGTGTTATCCTTGACTCCTCTCTCTCATTCAACCTACATATTCAATCTTGTCACTAAATCCTGTTGGCTTAACTTTCACAGCATCGCTAAAATCCTCCCTTTCCTCTCCATCCAAACTGCTACCACGTTAATCCAACCTTGATTACTGTATCAGCCTCCTTGCTGGCCTTCCTGCCTCCTGCCTCTCCCCTCTCCAGTCCATACTTCGCTCTGCTGCCGGGATCACTCTTCTACAAAAATGTTCAGGCCATGTTTCCTCTCTCCTCAAGAACCTCCAGTGGTTGCCCATCCACTCCTGCATCAATCAGAAACTCCTTACCGTTGGCTTTAAAGCACTCAATCACCTTGCCCCCTCCTACCTCACCTCACTACTCTCCTACTACAACCTAACCAGCACTTCACTCCTCTAATGCCAACCTACTCACTGAACCTCGATCTCACCTATCTCCCCTCCAACCTCTTGCCCACGTTCTGCCTCTGACCTGAAACGCCCTCCATCTTCACATCTGACAGATAATTACTCTCCCTACCTTCAAAGCTTTACTGAAGTGACATCTCCTCCAGGTCTTCCCAACTAAGCCTTCATTTCCTCTTCCGTTCCCTTCTGCATCTCCCTTACACTTGGATTTGTTCCATTTATTCACCTCTCCCTGAGCCCCACAGCACTTATATAAATATCCATAATTTATTTATTTCTATTAATATCTGCCTCCCCCTCTAGACTGTAGGCTAGTTGCAGGCAAGGAATGTATCTACCGACTCTGTTAAATTGTTATATCATACTCTCCCAAATGCTTAGCAAAGTGCTCTGCACATAGTAAGCACTCAGTAAATATGATTGATTGACTGATTGATTACAATATAATAGTGTTTGTAGACATGTTCCCTGGCCACAGTGAGATCAAAGTGAGGAACAGAAGAGTTTTTGTTCAAGGTGCAGAGGCACTATGTGTGCAAGGTATAGAGAAGAGGATGATCAAGGTAACCAAAGTATTGAGAGATAAAAGAGAGGAGCCTGACTTTTAAAATAATCTCTTCAAGATGCAGGGGTAACAATAGTAATACTTGTGGTATTTGTTAAGCACTTACAATGTGACGAGCACCGTGTTAAACACCGGGGTGGGGCTCCTACTCTCAATCCCCATTTTACAGATGAGGGAACTGAAGCTCAGAGAAGTGAAGTGATTTGCCCAAGGTCACACAGCAGACAAATGGGGGAGTGGGGATTAGAACCCATGACCTTCTGACTCTCAGGCCCGTGCTGCTGTATCCAATACTCTATGATGCTTCTCTGTTTGGTTTCTGTATCTTTTGCCAGGCAGGGCACCAACTGGCTCAGGAGATGGTGGAGAAATGGGAATGGAGGTCAGGGTGTTGATCCAGCGTTTACCTCAGGAGCACCTGCCAAGAATGAGGAATACCCAGCCAACCACTCAAACTGGTTTCTAAACTGTAACCAGGGGATGTGCCACCAGGGCTAGGCCATGCCAGCTTGAGGTAGTTTTAGGTGTCTCTGTTCCAAGCTGCTAATGGACGATATATCTTTTTTTGGAATCGTATTTGTTATTATTATAATTATTGTAACAATAAAAATGATGATGGTATTTGTTAAGCACTTACTATGTGCCAGGCGCTGTACTAAGTGCTGGGGTGGATACCAGCAAATCAGGTTGGACACCGAGTAAGCGCTCAATAAATACAATTGATTAATTGATTCAAAGCCTTGTTAAAATCCTATCTCCTCCAAGAGGCCTTCCCTGACTAAGCCCTCATTTCTCTTACTCTTCCTCCCTCTGCATCAACTATGCATTTGATCTGTACCCTTTAAAGCACTTGATATTCACTCCACAACACATACATATCCTAATTTATTTTAATATCTGTCTCATCCTTTAGACTGCAAGCTCAATGTGGGCAGGGAACGTGTCTACCAACTCTTGTTATATTGTACTCTCCCAAGTGCTTAGTACAGAGCTCTGCACACAGAAAGTGCTCAATCAATACTACTGACTGATTGATTAATTGAGCAGGGAATGAGTCTATCAGCTCTATTGTATTTTACTTGCCCAAATGCTTAGTGCTCTGCACATACCAAACACTCAGTGAATAGCATTGGTTGATGGATTGACTGACTGATTGATACAACCAGTTCTCCAATAATGTTACAAGTTATATTTTCATAGAACCCCGCACTAAGTAAAACACATTCCTTGGCCAAGCCACACAACTGTTTACACACGACCATTTCTTTCAACCTACTGTATAGATCAAGCGATTCCTGTGTGCAGAACACTGTACTAAGCACTTGGGAGAGTGCATTAAAACAATAAAACAGAGCTAGTGGACACATTCCCTGCCCACAATGAGCTTACAGTTTAGAGTCAACATTGCCTTATGTCCTATCCAGAAAGACATGCTTTCTGGAAATAATGCCCTAATACCCCAGTGATTTTTTTTATGGTATTTGTTAAGCACTTACTGTGTGCCAGACACTGTTCTAAGCAGTGGGGTAGATACAAGATAATCAGGTTGGATATGGTCCATGTCCCACATGGGAATCACATCTTAATCCCCGTTTTACAGGTGATGCAACTGAGGCACAAAGAAGTGAAGTAACACAAGGTCATATCATCATCATCAATCGTATTTATTGAGCACTTACTATGTGCAGAGCACTGTACTAAGCGCTTGGGAAGTACAAATTGGCAACATATAGAGACAGTCCCTACCCAACAGTGGGCTCACAGTCTAAAAGACTGTGGCAGACAAGTGGTGGAGTGGGAATTAGAACCCAGATCCTTCCAACTCCCAGGCCTGTGCTCTATCCAGTAGACCATGTTCTATCCCAAATAAACTGTATAAAGTTGTATTGTGGGAAAATTAGCCATCTCAAGAGCAGGGCTCTTGAAGTCAATCAGTCGATCAGTCTTATTTATTCATTCATTGTCATATTTATTGAGCACTTACTGTGTGCAGAGCACTGTACTAAGCGCTTGGGAAGTACAAGTTGGCAACATATAGAGACAGTCCCTACCCAACAACGGGCTCACAGTCTAGAAGGGGGAGACAGACAACAAAACAAAACATATTAACAAAATAAATAGAATAGTAAATATGTACCAGTAAAATAAATAGAGTAATAAATCTGTACAAACATATATACAGGTGCTGAGGGGAGGGGAAGGAGGTAGGGCTGGGGGGATGGGAAGGGGGAGAGGAAAAAGGGGGCTCAGTCTGGGAAGGCCTCCTGGAGGAGGTGGGCTTTCAGTAGGGTTTTGAAGGGAGGAAGAAAGCTAGCTTGGTGGATGTGCGGAGGGAGGGCATTCCAGGCCAGGGGGAGGACGTTGGCCGGGGGCTGATGGCGGGACAGGTGAGAACGAGGCACAGTGAGGAGGTTAGTGGCAGAGGAGCAGAGGGTGTGGGATGGGCTGTAGAAGGAGAGAAGGGAGGTGAGGTAGGAGGGGGTGAGGTGATGGACAGACTTGAAGCCGAGAGTGAGGAGTTTTTGCCTGATGCGTAGGTTGACTGGTAGCCACTGGAGATTTTTGAGAAGGGGAGTAACATGCCCAGAGCGTTTCTGCACAAAGATGATCCAGGCAGCAGTGTGAAGTATAGACTGAAGTGGGGAGAGACAGGAGGATGGGAGATCAGAGAGGAGGCTGATGCAGTAATCCAGTCGGGATAGGATGAGAGATTGAACGAGCAGGGTAGCCGTTTGGAGGGAGAGGAAAGGGCGAATCTTGGCGATGTTGCGGAGGTGAGACTGGCAGGCTTTGGTGATGGATTGGATGTGAGGGGTGAACGAGAGAGCAGAGTCGAAGATGACACTAAGCGCTGTCCACATGTTTTGTTTTGTTGTCTGTCTCCCCCTTCTAGACTTTGAGCCCGTTGTTGGGTAGGGACCGTCTCTATATGTTGCAAACTTGTACTTCCCAAGCACTTAGTCCAGTGCTCTGCACACAGTAAGCACTCAATAAATATGATTGAATGAATGAATGAATGAAGTGCCAGGCCAGTGCAGAAGGGAGTGGGAGAGGAGGAAAAGAGATCTTAGTAGGGAAAGGCCTCTTGGAGGAGATGTGCTTTTAAAAAGGCTTTGAAAGTCAGGAGAGGAACGTCTGACGCATATAAAGAGGGAGGGTGTTCCAGGCCTAAGGCAGATGTGGGAGAAGGGTCAGCAATGAGATGGATGAGATCTAGATACTGTGAGTAGGTGGGCATTGGAGGAGTGAAGTGAGTGTGCTTAGTTGTAGAAGAATCAGAGAGTTAAGGTAGGAGGGGGCAGGCTGGATGAGTGCTTTAAAGCTGATGGAAAGAGGTTTCTGTTTGATGAGGAGGTGGATGGGCAATCCCTGGAGGTTCTTGAGGAGTGGAGGAAACATGGACTGAACATACATCATAATTCACCATGGTAAAGAATAAGAATTTTAAGCATTTCCAAAAGAAACAAATTTGAATTACATATTTTAAAAATCCCCATAACTCATCAAGAAGCATCATCGCCCAGTGGATAGGGCCTGGGAATCAGAAGGCCCTGAGTTCTAATCCCTGTGCTGCTACTTGTCAGTTGTGTGACCTTAGGCAAGTCATTTCACTGCTCTGTGCATCAGTTACCACATCTGTAAAATGGGGATTAAGACGGGGAGCCCCATGAAGGACATGGACTGTCCAACCTGATTTCCTTGTATCTACCCCAGCGCTTAAACAGTGCCATTATTGTCATGACATTATTTATTCTACATTTTGTTTCTGGAAACTGCCAGAAGTATGACAAATCAGTGGCACATAAATCTAAAGAAATCCGGGAAGTAGCATGGTCTAGTGGATAGAGCATGGGCCTAGGAGTCAGAAGGTCATGGGTTCTAATTCCTTCTCTCCCTCAAGTCTGCTGCATGAACGTCACTTCCCTTCTTGGTGCCTCAGTTACCTCATCTGTAAAATGGGGATTGAGACTGTGAGCTGCACTTGAGACAGGGACTGTGCCCAACCTAGACTGTGAGCCCGCTGTTGGGTAGGGACCATCTCTATATGTTGCCAACTTGTACTTCCCAAGCGCTTAGTACAGTGCTCTGCTCACAGTAAGCACTCAATAAATACGATTGAATGAATAAATGAATGAATTATTATTATAACTATCCAAGAAATTTGGATTAAAGGCCTAATCTCTGTGACATAATAATAATGGTATTTATTAAGTGCTCACTATGTGCCAAGCACTGGTCTAAGCACTGGGGTAGATATAAGATAAACAGGTTGTCCCACGTGGGGCTCACAGTCTTAATCCCCATTTTACAGATGAGGTAAATGAGGCACAGAGAAGTTGTGCCTTGCAAGTGGTGAGGGGCTCCTACTAGTCACAGCCTTCCACCCCCAACTAAGAAGATACATAAAGATTTATGCAAAATATAGTGGTCAATTGGAAAAATAATTCAAGGTCATTAAATGGGCCTCAGTTATGCCTAAAGCAATAAATACTTTTAAGATCTATAATTTTCCATTTGAATGCAACCTTCCCAGAGAAAAAGCAGGCTAGATTTAAATCTGTTCACAGTAAGTGCTCAATAAATACAATTGAATGAATGAAATCAGTGTGATTTAATAAATTAGGAAATGTCTTCAGATCAATCAATCAAGGGTATTTATTGAACACTTATGTGTAGTCCACTGTAATAGTAATAATAATGATGATGGTATTTGTTAAGAGCTTACTATGTGCCAAACACTGCTCTAAGTGCTGGGGTAGATACAAGGTAATCAGGTTTTCCCATGTGGGTCTCACAGTCTTAATCCCCATTTTACAGCTGAGGTAACTGAGACACAGAGAAGTTTAGCAGCTTGCCCAAGGCCACACAGCACGCAAGTGGTGGAGCAGGGATTAGAACCCATGTTCTCTGACTCCCAAGCCCATGGTCTTTCCACTAAGCCATGCTGCTTAGTACAGTATAAGTGAGTTCGTAGACATACTCCCTTGTCACGAAGAGCTTACATTCTAGAGAAGGAAATAATGAATAAAATTTTCTCGATCTATTTACAGTTACCCACGCATGTACGCCTATATCTCCTGGCCACATTTCAAGGAGTTTCATTTTTGTAAGTCAAAGGGGTGTGTATTTTTTGTAATCTCTTTTTAAAACATTAAATATTAAAATGCTTGTAAGAATTTGACTTGAAGGAATATTAGCTTTTACTGTGAAAAAGTCTTACATAAGTTTTCCTAAGCATTATAATGACATCATTATACCATTATGTTGCCAACTTGTACTTCCCAAGCGCTTAGTACAGTGCTCTGCACACAGTAAGTGCTCAATAAATATGATTGATGATGATTATACCTAATTAGGTCCTTTATTTATTATTTCATATTTAAATAAATCACTGTGGAAACAATGTACAAATATTGCATATATTCAGAAAAAGTACATATGTAATAATGCATAAAAGGGAAAATTGGCCAAAATATTCTCTCCTCCACCATATAGCCTGATTGTGATATTTTAGGATGAAAATTTGGGCAGTTAAGAAAACCAAAAAAATGTCCATAATCTATTAGAATTTTATTGTCAGTGCTTCTAAAGGCATTAAAAAATAGAGGTGAAAATTCAAATGTTGCACTACTAAATGGACATCCATTTCCCAGATGACAAGGTGACATTTACAAATATAATTCAATTTACCATCAAAATTTTTAAATGATCGGGTGATGTATTGCTTGACTACAGTGTGGCTCAGTGGATAGAGCACAGGCTTGGGAGCCAGAGGTCATGGGTTCTAATCCTGGCTCCACCACTTGTCAGCTGTGTGACTTTGGGCATGTCACTTAACTTTTCTGTGCCTCAGTTACCTCTGTGCCTCAGTTACCTGTAAAATGGGGATTAAGACTGAGTCCCACGTGGGACAACCTGATCATCTTCCAGCACTTAGAACAGTGCTTTGCACATAGTAAGTGCTTAACAAATGCCATCATCATTATTATTATCATTATTTTACACTATATAACTTCCACTAGTCTCTTTGTCATTAACCTTACTATTATCATTAAACCTCATTTTACCAAACATTTAATAATAAATGAAAGACTCTTTCTAAAGCTACTGCCATTTCAGAGCGAACTCTGATCTTACCTTGGTAATCAAGGAAAAAGCACGTGAGCAGGTGAGGGGAGACTTCCTCCAAAATGGAGTAGAAAACACAGAAAGCATCTGGGCCTTTAAAGTGGAGTTTATATAAGAAACATTCCACTCTCCTCCTATAACCCTCCAGAGATATGATGTCTTTGTATTCCTCCCAGGAAAATACTCTGTCATAAACCAAGTAGGGCAGCACTTTGTTCACATCTAATTCCTCCAGTATTTTCTCTCTGTGGCTGTTCACTGTTTCGGGAAACCATCTGACCTTATTAGCATCCCCTTTTTTGGTAAGTTTCTCATAATTATAAAACCAAGACTTGGCTCTTCTTCCAAACATCTTGGTGTTTAAGTGGCCAATGCGAAGTTTCTCTTCTGCCTCCAAGGTTCCACCTTCAGTAATAAATATGGATATAATATGTGCTGCTCCAGTAGAAATGCACACTGCCATTTGTAATTATTTTAAATCTGCTGGAAGAAAGAAGGCCTTTATCTAAATCATAAAGGACACTAGCTTACTGCCAGCAACCTCTGCCTAAGAGGATTACTATAGACTAATTAGCCCTTCCTAATGTACCTCTGAACAATAAAAAGGAACCTGGGACTGCTTAGCTGTTGTTACTTCTTAATTCTGCAATCTGGCTGCAAAAGATTCCCTTTGCAATAAAGATCTTAAATCAGGAAGGCCCCACTCCTTTTCTGCTCAAAATTTCCGCTAAATGACGCACATCACAAAATGAGGGGTCTACTTGGATACGGAGGGGCGTCGTGACAGAGATCTCTCCAAGGGTATTCCGCTAATACTTTCATTCATTCATTCATTCAATCATATTTATTGAGCGCTTACTGTGTGCAGAGCACTGTACTAAGCGCTTGGGAAGTACAAGTTGGCAACAATACTTGTTCAGGGTCATTTGATTCGCAAAAGATGATTAGGTGCAGAGTATGAACAAAACGAATGAATGACAAGAGAACGTCAAAATGAATTTACTAATTGGGTCATGTTGTTTAATATAGCACATTCTGTTTAAGGAAACTTGTTGACAAAATGCACTGCCACTTCTTTTGAAATTTCTTAAAATGTTTACATGTAGACCTTCGTTTAAGGCACTGAATGTACAAACAAGCCTTGTTTCCTCTTAATGAAGCAGGATTAAGAGAAGATTACAGTGTAAGTGTAGGTATTTTGCCACTGTTAATCAATCACTGAGGATCATACTTATATAACGTTACTACTTAAAGTACAGATGACTGCAGTTCATTGCTGTTCACCGGGATATTTGGTAGCTCCAAGCTTTCTGCTTCTATAATAATAATAGTAATAATAATAATAATAATAATAATAATAGTGGCATTTGTTAAGCACTTACTATGTGCAAAGCACTGTTCTAAGAGCAGGGGAGGTTACAAGGTGATCAGGTTGTCCCACGGGGGGCTCACAGTTTTAATCCCCATTTTACATATGAGGTAACTGAGGCACAGAGAAGTTAAGTGACTTGCCCAAAGTCACACAGCTGACAGTTGGTGGAGCCAGGATTTGAACCCATGACCTCTGACTCCAAAGCCTGTGCTCTTACCACTGAGCCATGAGATGATAACTTATTCTGTGGCACCAGTCTACAGATTACCATTTTTTTCTATTTACTTTTTACTGTTTTACTTCACCTGCTAACGTGTATTACTGACACTGTGCTGGTAACCTGTCCTTTTCAATTTCCAGAGGAGATACTCCTTGCATATGTTGACACAAGACAAAACCAAAGGCAGGTTCAGAAAATTTTATACCATCTCCTTGGGTCTTAAAAATTCTAATGGTCGCTAACTCATTTCTAGTTACTGCTACAGAGATTTGTTATTCCTTATTGCAGATGAGCATACAACAGCTGAAACACATTAAGTGGAGTTACCAAATCCCACTAACTTTATAATTAATAAAGAGACTGGAGAAAACTAGTCAAATGTAGTCCAACAAAAACCATTTAAAATCGGAATAAATAGAAGGTATAGTCAGATGCATACAAGAATGTAAGCTCATTGAAAGAAGGGAAAGTGGAGAAGCAGTGTGGCTCAAAAGAAAGAGCACGGGCTTGGGAATCAGAGGTCATGGGTTCTAATCCTGGCTCTGCCACTTGTCAGCTGTGTGACTTTGGGCAAGTCACTTAACTTCTCTGTGACTCAGTTCCTTCATCTGTATAATGGGGATTAAGACTGTGAGCCCCATGTGGGACACTCTGAGTATCTTGCATCCCCCCGGTGCTTAGAACAGTGTTTGGCACATAGCAAGCGCTTAACAAATGCAATCATTATTATTATTATTATTACTAACTCTGTTGTATTCTCCCAAGAGAGTGCTCAGCACATAGTAAGCACTCAAAAAATACCATTGATTGATTGCTTTTGCCTAAAAATAAAAGAGTTAAGGAATCTTGAGATCACTGAGAAAAAAATAAGCAGGGGAATATGAGCATCCAGTGAATAAAAGTGGTATTTTTCACCAACCAGGAGATTTTGAGACTGGAAAGACATGTTTAAAATTGTCCTGAATGGAATTTTAGGGTGTTTGTTCTCCATAGCCAGTCAATTAACACTTTCTACCCAAGAAAGGTAGGCTGGCATGGTGTCAAGGTGATTGAGAACCTTAAAGATTCAGGAGTCTTATGGTTTTTTTTCTTCCTACTACAAGACTTCCCAAGCTTTGTACTTTCCCAAGCGCTTAGTACAGTGCTCTGCACACAGTAACCGCTCAATAAATACAATTGAATGAATGAAAGAGGAAATAACTCGCTCTTTTGTCTCCCTGCTGCCTTCGCAGTCTTCTGATTCTTTGAGGATGATTCTTTGAAGATTAGATTCTTTGAGGATGAAATATGATGTGAAAAGAGCTTTAAATTTCTCATAGCTCTTTATGGACTAGGGAACGTGTCTGCTAATTCTGCTGTATCGTCCTCTCCCGAGCTCTTAGTACAGTGCTCTGAACATAGTAAGCGTTCAATAAATACCATTGACTGACAGATGAAGAAATGAGACAATAAATGCATACTATTATTATGGATAGTTAAAGACTTCTCAAGTTTGAAACCCTTTTAAACACTGCCATCTTATGGTAGTTATCGATCTCAATCATCAACAGATAATTCTCAATCATGGAGAGAAGTAGCAGTAATAGTGTTTATAATAATATAATAGTAACAAGATGGCATTTATTAAGTGCTTACTATGTGCCAAGCACTGTTCTAAGCTTTGGGGAGATTACAAGGTGATCAGGTTGTTCCTCGGGGGGCTCACAGTCTTAATCCCCATTTTACAAATGAGGTACTTGAGGCCCAGAGAAGTGAAGTGACTTGCCCAAAGTCACACAGCTGACAATTGGCGGAGCTGGGATTTGAACTCATGACCTCTGACTCCAAAGCCCGTGCTCTGGAGCTTACTTAGTGCAGGGCACTGTACTAAGCATTGGGAAAGAATACACAGGTGAGAATTAGACCCCATTAACAGAATTGTTCCAAATTTCCATCTTTGCAAGTTGGAAAAGAATAAGCCTGTATTTCAAAGCTGTCTAAACAGGGATTGTCTCTCTTCATTGCTGTGTTGTACTTTCCCAAGCACTTACTACAGTGTAAGCGCTCAATAAATACGATTGAAAGAATGAATAAATCAACCTATAATATTCATTTTTTGTTTCTATATTTCTTTTCATTTATGTTAGCACTGCTTTCATTATTTCTATTTTTTTCCCCTCTCCCAAAAGTCCCAATTCTGAGTTTTTAAAATTAATCTTTATTTTCTCTAAACTACTTCTAGGGCAAAAAAAGTAATTATATAACATTAGCATTATTAAGGTCATATCTCCAAGAGGCTTTCCCCAACTAAGCCTTCTTTTCCCCAGCTTGCTCTCTCTTCTGTGTCACCTATGTCCTTGGATCCATGTCCTTAGGATATGTGATACTCACCCCACCCACAATCCAACGGCACTTATATACATATCTTTAAGTTATATATTATAAATTACTTATTCTTATTAATGTCTGGCTCTCCCTCTACCCAGCACTTAGAACAGTGCTTGGCACATAATAAGCACTTAACAAATGCTATTATTATTATTATTATTATTATTAGACTGTAAACTCGTTATGTGCAGGGAACATATCTGCTAATTCTGCCGTATTGTACTCTCTCAAGTGCTTAGTACAGTGCTCTGCACATAGTAAGTGCTAAATAAATACCACTGATTGACTGATTGGTAACATCTGCCACTCTAAGTATCTTTCTAGACTGAAAGTTCATTATGGGCAGGGAACATGTCTACTAATTCTATTGTACTGTACTCTCCCAAGTTGTTTTTTTATGATATTTGTTAAGCGCTTACTATGGAGAAGCAGCGTGGCTTAGCAGAAAGAGCACAAGCTTGGGAATCAGAGGTCATGGGTTCAAATCCCATCTCTGCCACTTGTCTGCTGTGTGACTTTGGGCAAGCCACTTAACTTCTCTGAGCCTCAGTTACCTCATCTGTAAAATGGGGATTTAGACTGTGAGCCCGACGTGGGACAACCTGATTACCTTGTATCTATCCCAGTGCTTAGAACAGTGCCTGGCACATAGTAAGGGCTTAACAAATACCATTATTATTATCATTATCACTATTATTATTATTATAAAGTGCCAGGAACTGTACTAATAGGTGGGGTAGATACAAGGTTATCAGGTGAGACATAAGCCCTGTCCCAGGTGGGGCTCATAGTTTTAATCCCCATTTTAAAGATGACATAATTGAGGCAGGCATAGAGAAGTTAAGTGACTTACCCAAGGCCACATAGCAGACAAGTAGAGGAACCAGAATTAGAACCCAGTTCCTTCTGATTTCCAGGCCTGTGCTCTATCCACTCTGGTATGCTGCTTCTCTGCTGCTCTGCACATAATAAGCCCTCAGTAGATATGATTGATCAATTGATTCACAGATCCTTTAGTTCATAGTCAGAGATCTCAGGCTTATAGAAAAATGACCAGCCTCAAATATACAGATGAATGAATCTATTATTTCTCCAGAACAATTTAAAATTTCATTCCTCAGTAGGTTTTTGTTCCATTGCCTTGTAACCAAAAATATTTTGTGGACCATATAGTTCATTGGCCGGGACCACCCTGTGTGTTGGGGCCAGGATAGTGAGCCCACTGTTGGGTAGGGACCGTCTCTATATGTTGCCAACTTGTACTTCCCAAGCGCTTAGTACAGTGCTCTGCACACAGTAAGCGCTCAATAAATATGATTGAATGAATGAATTGGCCTTCCCAGACTGAGCCCCCTTTTTCCTCTCCTCCTTCCCATCACCCCCCCACCCTATCTTCTTCCCCTCCCCACAGCACTTGTGTATATTTGTACAGATTTATTACTCTATTTATTTTACTTGTACATATTTACTATTCTATTTATTTTATTAATTACATGCATATAGCCATAATTCTATTTGTTCTGATTATTTTGACACCTGTCTACATGTTTTGTTTTGTGTCTGTCTCCCCCTTCTAGACTGTGAGCCCATTGTTAGGTAGGGACCGTCTCTATATGTTGCTGACTTGTACTTCCCAAGCGCTTAGTACAGTGCTCTGCACACAGTAAGCACTCAATAAATATGATTGAATGAATGAATAGACCTTCCCAGACTGGGCTCCCTTTTTCCTCTCCTCCTCCCCATCACCCCCGCAGCCCTATCTTCTTCCCCTCCCCACAGCACTTGTATATATTTGTACAGATTTATTACTCTATTTATTTTACTTGTACATATTTACTATTCTATTTATTTTATTAATTACATGCATATAGCCATATTTCTATTTGTTCTGACGATTTTGACACCTGTCTACATGTTTTGTTTTGTTGTCTGTCTCCCCCTTCTAGACTGTGAGCCCATTGTTGGGTAGGGACCGTCTCTATATGTTGCTGACTTGTACTTCCCAAGAGCTTAGTACAGTGCTCTGCACATAGTAAGCACTCAATAAATATGACTGACTGAATGAATGAATGAATAGCTCACTCCCTACAGAGCCCAAGAGGTTGCAGGAAGGAGAAGCAACAGTATGGCCTAGTGGAGAGAGCACCGGTCTGAGAGTCAGAATGACCAGGGTTCTAACTGCAGTTCTGCCACTTGTCTGCTGTGTGACCTTGGACAAATCACCTCACTTCTCTGTGCCTCAGTTTCCTCAACTGCAAAATGGTGATCCCTGTTTTCCCTCCTACTTAGACTGTGAGCTCCGTGGGGGACAGGGACTGAGTACAACCTAATTAATGTGTATCTACCCCAGAGCTTAGAACCATGTTTGACACATTGTAGGCTTTTAACAATTACCATAAAAATAAAAGAATGAGGAATGAAAATTTCGCCCTATCCCTGGACCTAGGCTGTGCGCTCTACTGACTCCTCTCACTTGTGCAAGGTAGCAGCTCTGCATTGTTCAGATAGATGGGAGTTGGAAACCATGGTTGGACCTACCAGAGGACTGGTGTTGCTTACAGGCAATGATACTCTAATGATGTTTTAGAATGCTCTAGACAACAAGGGATTATTTGGGTGACACAAAGGCAAAGTGTAATTTGAGAAAGATTTCTGTCTTTTAAAATGTTGAAAAGAGTTTTGCAGTAGTAGTAGTAGTAGTAGTAGTAGTAGTAGTAGTAGTAGTAGTAGTAGTAGTAGTAATAATAATAATAATAATAGAAAGCAGCATGGCCTAGTGGATAGCACAAGGGCCCGGAAATCAGAAGGTCCTGAGTTTTAATTTACCCTCTACCACTTCTCTGCTGTGTAACCTTGAGAAGTAAGTCATTCATTCATTCATTCATTCATTGAATCGTATTTATTGGGTGCTTACTGTGTGCAGAGCACTGTACTAAAACCTTGGGAAAGTACAGTACAACAATAAACAGACCCAATCCCTGCTCACAGTGATCTTATAATCTAGTGGGGGGAGGGTGGAGAGACATCAATATAAATAAATAAATAATAGATATGTATGTAGGTGCTGAGGGCTGGAAGCGGGGGGAAGAATCAAGGGAGCAAGTAAGGGCAACACAGTGGGGAGTGGGAGGAGAGGAAAGGAGGGGAATATGGAGTGCATATTTTCTAATTTACCTTCAGTAGTAAAATCTCTTTGGCTGGTGTTATCTGTCTGAAGAGTTGGAAGACAACTTGTCCTCTTAACAAAGCCTTATAGTTTAAAAAGGAAGGCCTCATTAATCTTCAGCGTAAAATTTTTCAAATGCCTATAAAAGTCAGGAAGAATAATGGCTGATATTACAGGAAATGTACCGTAAGCATGTATCTGTGCATTTACCCATTAGTTACTCTCTGCATCAGAGAATAGAGAGAAACAGTGGCAAAGGACAGGGAAATAGACATACAGCTAAATGCAACCAGTTAAATAAAATCAGGAAAAATAAAAGATCCTAAACAACTATACAAAGGGGTCATAATGCATCAATATGAACTCTTGCTCTTAAATTTTTCAATACAGCATGCAAACAACATCTTAAGTAATAAGAGATTAGCATATGACCCAAATGCCTTTGCACAAGAGTTGAAGCCACCTCATGTTTTGCTTTGTTGTCTGTCTCCCCCTTCTATACTGTGAGCCCGTTGTTGGGTAGGGACCGTCTCTATATGTTGCCGACTTGTACTTCCCAAGCACTTAGTACAGTGCTCTGCACACAGTAAACACTCAATAAATATGACTGAATGAACGAATACAATACAGCAACAAACAGACGCATGCCCTGCCCAAAATGAGCTCACAGTCTTGAGGGGGAGACAAACATTAATATACATACATATATAAATACACTGCAGATATATTCATAAAGTGTTGTGGGGATGGGAGCGATTGAAGGGAGAAAAGGTGACAGAAGGGAGAGGGAGAAGAGGAGAGGAGGGCTTAGTCAGGTAAGGCTTCTTGGAGGAAATGTAGCCTCAATAAGGCTTTGAAGTCGGGGAGACCAATTATCTGTCTAATACTATTACAACTACTACTAGTACTAATGGTATTTATTAAGCACTATGTGCTAACCACTGTACTAAATGCTGGAGGTTGGATGCAGTCTCTGTCCCACAAGAGGCTCATGGTCTAAGTCTATCCATTCGCTATCAACTCTCTGTCACGCTGCTGCTGCCCAGCACAGGAGAGTTTTGACTTGTAGCAGATTGCCTTCCACTCGCGAGCCACTGCCCAAGCTAGGAATGGAAATGTCTCTGCTTGACTCTCCCTCCTATAGTCGAGACTAGTAGAGAACTGGAAACTCTCCAGGTGCAACCCTGAGAGGGGGAAGCACTTATGTACATATCCAAAATTTATTTTGTCCGTCTTGCTATCTAGACTGTAAACTCCTGTGCAGGAAATTTATCTACAAAGTCCATTGTATTGTACTCCGCCACATGTTTGGTACAGTGATCTGCACACTGAGTGCTCAATAAACACCGTTGATTCATTGACTGATAGTCTCCTCCCCGAGAGTATAAGCTACTTAGGGGTGGGGATCATATGAATTTACTCTTTTGTACTCACCCAAGTGCTTTGTTCAATGTTCAGCACAAATGAGAAGCAGTGTGGCCTGCTGGAAGGGAGCACAGGTCTGGGATTCAGAGGACCTCGATCTCTAATCTTCGTTCCACCACTTGCTTGCTGTGTGTTCTTGGACAAGTCATTTAAGCGCTTAGTACAGTGCTCTGCACACAGTAAGCACTCAATAAATACGATTGATTGATTGATTGATTGATTGATTTAACTTCTCTGTGCCTCAGTTCCCTCATCAGTAAAATGGAAATTCAGTGCTAGACTGTGAGCCCCCTGTGGGACAGGAACTAAATCTGACATGATTTCTTGTATCAGTTCCAGTGTTTAGTCTAGTGCTTTTAAATGCTGAACAAATACCACAGTTATTAACCAATTGTATTTATTGAGCACTTATTGTGTGTAGAGCACTGTACTGAGCTCTTGGGAGAGTAGAGTATAACAATATAATATTGTTATATAACATTCCCTGCCACAGCAAGTTTACAGTCTAGCGGGGGAGACAGACATTATTATTATTGCTATTATTATATTATAATTTATATTATACATACATATACAATGTATAATATATTATTATGTGTATAGTAATGTAATAATAGGATATATATTATAATATAATTATAATAATAATAACTGTGGTATCTGTTAAGCGCTTACTAAGTGCCAGGCACTGTACTAAGCACTGGGGTGGATACCAACAAATCAGGTTGGACATAGTCCCTGATCCGCGTGGGACTCACAGCCTCAATCCCCATTTTACAGATGAGGTAACTGAGGCACAGAGAAGTGAAGTGACTTGCCCAAGGTCACACAGCAGACAAGTGGCAGAGAGGGGATTAGAGCCCATGACCTTCTGATATAGCAGTAATCCTTCCATTCCCCACAGCACCTGTATATATGTATATATGTTTGTACGTATTTATTACTCTATTTATTTATTTTACTTGTACATATCTATTCTATTTATTTTATTTTGTTAATACGTTTTGTTTTGTTCTCTGTCTCCCCCTTCTAGACTGTGAGCCCACTGTTGGGTAGGGACCGTCTCTATATGTTGCCAACTTGGACTTCCCAAGCGCTTAGTACAGTGCTCTGCACACAGTAAGCACTCAATAAATACAATTGATTGATTGATTGATTGACAGTAATAGTATTAGTTTGTCCTCAATAAATGCCTTTAATATGTAAATAAATACCTGCCACCAGGTCAGGACAAGACCCAGGCCACCCGTGTTCCCCCCAACAGTGGAGCAAGAGGGGATGGGGTTGTGGGGAGAAGTCAAGCAGAGAGTTTCCCCCCATCCTGGGGGAGTAGATGCAGAGGGGAATTACCTACTCTGTGCCTCAGTTACCTCATCTGTAAAATGGGGATTAAGACTGTGAGCCCCACGTGGGACAACCTGATTACCTTGTATCTACCCCAGCACTTAGAACAGTGCTTGACACATAGGAAGCACCTAACAAATACCATAATTATTATTATTAATAATTGGGGTGGACCAAGGGGGAATTATACCCACCTTGGGGCATCAGGGAAGCAGCAGGGCCTAGTGGATAGAAGCACAGGCCTAGGAGTCAAAAGGGTGTGAGTTCTAATCCCTGCTCTGCCAATTGTCTGTGGAGTGACATTGGGCGAGTGACTTCACTTCTCTCTGACTCAGTTATCTCATCTGTAAAACGGGGACTAAGACTGTGAGCCCATGTGGGATGGGGACTGCGTCCAACCCGATGATCTTGTGTCTATCCTGGTGCTTAGAACGGTGCTTGACACATAGTAAGCATTGGGAGCTGGTTGTAGTCAAGGAATAATAATAATAATAATGATAGCATTTATCAAGTGCTTACTATGTGCAAAGCACTGTTCTAAGCGTAGGAGAGGTTACAAGTGATCAGGTTGTCCCACCGGGGGGCTCACAGTCTTAATCCCCATTTTACAGATGAGGTCACTGAGGCCCAGAGAAGTTAAGCGACTTGCCCAATGTCACACAGCTGGCAATTGGCGGAGTTGGGATTTGAACCCATGACCTCCGACTCCAAAGCCCGGGCTCTTTCCACTGAGCCACGCTGCTTCCCCAATGTCACCGTTTACTGTTGTACTGCACTTTCCCAAGAGCTTAGTACAGTGCTCCGCACATAGTGAGAGCTCAATAAAGACGATTGAATGAATGAGGGGATAGGATCATTATCCCCGGGAGCCCTTGCGGTGGGCCTTGTCATTTGGGGACTGGGCGGGAAGTGCTGAGAGCTCGCCTCCTCCAGGAGGCCTTCCCAGACTGAGCCCCCTCCTTTCTCTCCCCCTCCTCCCCCTCCCCATCCCCCCGCCTTACCTCCTTCCCCTCCCCACAGCACCTGTATATATGTTTGTACGTATTTATTACTCTATTTATTTATTGTATTTGTACATATTTATTCTATTTATTTTATTTTGTTAATATGTTTTGTTTTGTTGTCTGTCTCCCCCTTCTAGACAGTGAGCCCGCTGTTGGGTAGGGACCGTCATCTATGTGTTGCCAACTTGTACTTCCCAAGCGCTTAGTACAGTGCTCTGCACACAGTAAGCGCTCAATAAATACGATTGAATGAATGAATGAAGAGGGGACTACGGGCAGGGCTGGGGGTCTTGGGGGTGGTGACCATGTGGTCGGGGTCTATGGGTGCAGGACTTTGGGGGCCTGGCCACTGAGGACGTGTGGCCTCATGGGCGGGGTCTGTGGGAGCATGGCCGTTCATTCATTCATTCAATCGTATTTATTGAGCGCTCACTGTGTGCAGAGCACTGGACTACGCGCTTGGGAGGTACAAGTTGGCAACATATAGAGACGGTCGCCACCCAACAGCGGGCTCACATGGGGGAGAAGCAGCGTGGCTCAATGGAAAGAGCCCGGGCTTGGGGGTCATGGGTTCAAATGCCAGCTCTGCCAACTGTCAGCTGTGTGACTTTGGGCACGTCACATCACTTCTCTGCGCCTCAGTGACCTCATCTGTAAAATGGGGATGAAAACTGTGAGCCTCCCGTGGGACAACCTGATCACCTTGGAGCCTACCCAGCGCTTTGTACATAGTAAGCGCTTAACAAATACCATCATTACTATTATTAGCAGGGCCTTGGGGGCGGGGCCTGTGGGAGCCTGTGGAAGAGAAGCAGGGTGGCTCAGTGGAAAGAGCCCGGGCTTGGGAGTCAGAGGTCATGAGTTCAAATACCAGCTCGGCCAACTGTCAGCTGTGTGACTTTGAGCACGTCACTTCACTCCTCCACGCCTCAGTGACCTCATCTGTAAAATGGGGATGAAAACGGTGAGCCTCCCGTGGGACAACCTGATCACCTTGGAACCTCCCCAGGGCTTTGCACATGGAAAGCTCTTAACAATTACCATCATTATTATTACGGGCGGGGCCTGTGGGAGAGAAGTAGCGTGCTCAGTGGAAAGAGCCCGGGCTTGCGAGTCAGAGGTCATGGGTTCAAATACCAGCTCGGCCAACTGTCAGCTGTGTGACCTTGGGCACGTCACTTCACTGCGCCTCAGTGACCTCATCTGTAAAATGGGGATGAAAATTGTGAGCCTCCCGTGGGACAACCTGATCACGTTGGAGCCTCCCCAGCGCTTAGAATGGTGCTTTGCACGTAGTAAGCGCTTACCCCGGGCCTGGAATGCCCTCCCTTTGCCCATCCGCCAAGCTATCTCTCTTCCTCCCTTCAAGGCCCTACTGAGAGCTCGCCTCCTCCAGGAGGCCTTCCCAGACTGAGCCCCTTCTTTCCTCTCCCCCTCGTCCCCCTCTCCATCCCGCTCATCTTACCTCCTTCCCTTCCCCACAGCACCTGTATATATGTTTGTACATATTTATCACTCTATTGATTTATTTATTCTACTTGTACATATCTATTCTATTTATTTTATTTTGTCAGTATGGTTTTGTTCTCTGTTCCCCCCTTCTAGACTGTGAGCCCACTGTTGGGTAGGGACTGTCTCTCTATGTTGCCAGCTTGTACTTCCCAAACGCTTAGTACAGTGCTCTGCACACAGTAAGCGCTCAATAAATACGACATTGATTGACTGATTATCAAACACCATCATTATTATTTTCAGCAGGGCCTTGGGGGCGGGGTCAGCGGGGTCGGGCCCGGCCCCGTTGCCCGGGGAACGGGGCGGGGGGGGGGGGTCATCCCGTTGCCCGGGCAACCGGCCCCTCCCCGTGTCCGGGCTGGGCCTGGTGCGGCCGGCGGAGGTGGGCCGGTCCCGGTCCCGGCCCCGGCCCCGGTCCCGATCCCCATCCCGGTCCCGATGGCGTCGGAGCGGGTGTCCCGCCGCCTGTGCCGGCAGGAGCAGGAGCTGCTCTGGCTCACCAACCAAATCGGCCGCCTCAAGGACCAGCTGCACCGGCCAACGCCGCCGCCACCGGACGGCCCCGGCCCCGGCCCCGGCCCCGACCAGGCCCTGGCCGAGGCCGAGTCCCTGTCCCTGTCCGGGCTTTGGGGCCCGGGGCCCCGGCCGGAGCTGGAGCGGCTGCGGGCCGAGAACGAGGAGCTCCGCTCCCGGCTCCGACACCTACGGCGAAGCCTGGCGGCCCAGCGGGGACCGGCCCCGGCCCCGGCCCCGGCCCCGGCCCCGGCCCGGCCCCAGCCCCTGCTCCCTCCTCGGACCCCCGCCGGCGGAGGCGGCCCCCAGGTAACCACAACTGCCGGCGCCGGCGGCGGGACCGGACCACACCAGGCCCCTCACAGGCCCACCCCACCGCCCCAACCTCACCCTTTCTCCCCCCATCCTTTCCCCCATCTGTTACCCCCATCCCTTCGCCCCCTCCCTCCTCCCATGCCTTCCCCCATCCCTGCGCCCCCTCCCTCCTCCCATGCCTTCCCCCATCCCTTCCCCCATCTGTTACCCCCATATCTTCCTCCACCTCATTTCCCCATCCCTTCCCCCAACTGTTACCCCCATATCTTCCTCCACCTCATTTCCCCATCCCTTCCCCCAACAGTTACTCCATCCCCCCAACCCTTTCCCCCATCCGTTACCCCCATCCCTTCCCATCCCTTCCGTGGACTGATTGCCTTCTCCCTTAACTTCTCTGTGCCTCAGTTACCTCTTCTGTAAAATGGGGATTAAGACTGAGAGCCCCCCCGTGGGACAATCTGATCACCTTGTAACCTCCCCAGCGCGTAGAACAGTGCTTTGCACATTGTAAGCCCTTAATAAATACCATTATCATTATTATTGTTCCCCCATCCCTTCTCCCATTCCTCATTCCTTCCCCCATTCCTTCCCCCATTCCCCATTCCTGGGTTTTGGAGTCAGAGGTCATGGATTCAAATCCCGACTCTGCCAACTGTCAGCTGTGTGACTTTGGGCAAGTCACTTCACTTCTCTGTGCCTCAGTTACCTCATCTGTATAATGGGGGTTAAAACTGTAAGCCCCCCCGTGGGACAACCTGATCACCTAGTCACCTCCCCAGCGCTTAGAACAGTGCTTTGCACATAGTAAGCGCTTAAACGAATACCATTATTATTATTATTATTATAATTTTCCCCATTCCTTCCCCCCATGCCTTTCCCCCATCTCTTCCCCTTTCCCCTTCCCCCTGTCCTCCTCTTCCCCTTCTCCCCATCCCCTTCTCCCCCACACATCCCTCTCCCCTTTCCCCTGTTCTTCTCTCACTCCTGTCTCCCCCTTCTCCCCTGCCCTTGTCCTGGGCAGGAGTTGTTCCCCGAAGTGGAGGCGGGCCGGCCAGCGGACCAACGGGGCAATAATAATCATCACCACAACGGTATTTGTGGTACAGTGGGGGCCCGTTGTTGGGCAGGGCCCAGCTCTAGCTGGTGCCCAATTGGCCTTTCCAAGCGCTCAGTCCAGCGCCCTGCACACAGTCAGCGCCCCGTCCATACAATTGAATGAATTGGTTCCCCGCTTACTCCGGGCCACCCACTCTTCTAACCACTGGCCTCCATCCATCCAAGAGAGTCAGGTTGGACGCAGCCCCCGTCCCACGTGGGGCTCCCAGTCCTCATCCCTATTTTACAGGTGAGGTCGCCGAGGCACAGAGAAGTGAAGGGACTCGACCGAGGTCGCACGGCAGACAAGGGGCAGAGTTCGGATTAGAACTCAGGACCTTCCGACTCCCAGACTTGGGCTCTAGCCACTAGGCCAGCGCCCTGGCTCTGCGAGGCTGCAGCAGGGGACAGGGGGGGATGCACCAATCAATCAATCAATCGTATTTATTGAGCGCTTACTGTGTGCAGAGCACTGTACTAAGCGCTTGGGAAGTACAAGTTGCCAACATATAGAGACAGTCCCTATCCAACAGTGGGCTCACCAGCTGGATGAACTTGTGACCTCCCCCTCCCCGAGCAAATAGCCAATTTAAAGTATTTATTGAGTGCTACCATGTGCAGAGCACTGCACAAAGAGCTTGGGAGAGTACGATGTAACAGTATAACAGAGACATTCCCTGCCCACGACAAGTTTGCAGTCTAGAGGGGGAGGCACGTATCAATACCGGACCCTGAGGAAAGGGACTTGGTCAGAATGAATTGGGTTTGGGAATAAGAGCTTAGTACAGTGCTCTGCACACAGTAAGCACTCAGTAAATACACTTGAATGATCCGAAATTGATTGGCCCGCAACCAATTTGCTAGGACTTGGGACCTAACTCTCCGAAGCACTTAATACAAGCGTGCCTAAAGCATTAACCTTGGAGTCAGAAAGCCATGGGTTCTAATTCCGGCTCCGCCACTTGGCTGCTGTTTGACCTTGGGCAAGCCACTTCACTTCTCTGGGCCTCGGTTACCTCATCTGTAAAATGGGGATTAAGACTGTGAGCCCTAAATGAGACAAGAACTGTGTCAAATCATTTATCTTGTATCTACCCAGCACTTAGAGCAGCGTCTGGCATGTAGTAAGCACTTAACAAATACCATGATTATTATTATTATTGTTATTATCATTACAGTGATCTACACGCAGTACAGTGATCTATACAGAGAAGTAGCGTGGCTCAGTGGAAAGAACCCGGGCTTTGGAGTCAGGGGTCATGGGTTTGAATCCCGGCTCTGCCAATTGTCAGCTGTGTGACTTTGGGCAAGTCACTTAACTTCTCTGGGCCTCAGTTACCTCATCTGTAAAATGGGGATTAAGACTGTGAGCTCCCCGTGGGACAACCTGATCTCCTTGTAACTTCCCCAGTGCTTAGAACAGTGTTTTGCACATAGTAAGCGCTTAATAAATGCCATCATTATTATTATTATTACATACTCAATAAATACCATCAATTTGTTAACCACTTTGTGCCTATTACTGGGATAGATACTACATGATCAGATCACACTCTGTATCCCAAGTAGGGCTTCCAGTCCAAGGGTGAAGGAACTTAATCCCCATTTTACAGATGAGAAAGCAGCGTACTGAGAAGCCAAGTGGCCTGCTCAAGGTACAGATGAGGTAACTGAGGCAGAGGGAAGCTACATGACTTGCCTGAGGTCACACAGCAGACAAATTACAGAGTGGGGATTAGAACCCAGGTCCTTCTGACTCCGAGGCCCATACTCTATCCACTAGGCCATTCTGCTTCTCACGGGTTGCACAGCAGACAAATGAAAAAGCCTAGATTCAAAGTCAGGTCTCCTAACTTCCAGAATGTAAACTCACTGTGGGCAAGGAACGTGTCTACCAATTCTATTGTATTTTAGTCCCCCAAACACACAGTAAGCACTCAGTAAATACCACTGTTGGATCCACTGTGCTCTTTCAGTGAGGCCATGTTGCTTCTTTAGGGAGGACCTTTATTCATTGTCGTATTTATTGAGCACTTACTGTGTGCAGAGTACTGTACCAAGCGCTTGGGAAGTACAAGTCAGCAACATATAGAGACGGTCCCTACCCAACAATGGGCTTATGCTTCAGCTCTCCAATTGAAAATGGAAATTATTTGGGCCAGCTCTGTAATAATAATAATAATAACGATGGTATTTGTTAAGCGCTTACTATGTGCAAAGCACTGTTCCAAGCGCTGGGGAGGTTACAGGGTGATCAGGTTGTCCCATGGGGGGCTCACAGTCTTAATCCCCATTTTATAGATGAGGTAACTGAGGCACAGAGAAGTTAAGTGACTTGCCCAAAGTCACACAACTGACAGTTGGTGGAGCTGGGATTTGAACCCATGATCTCTAACTCCCAAGCTTGTGTTCATTCCACTGAGCCACACTGCTTCTTCTGTAGACCTCACCATGTGTTGGATCCCACCATTTAATCTAGGAGAGATGTAGTGCCTAGGCATCTAACTTGGAATAGAGGGGAATGCATCAGCTGTGGAGAAGGAAAGATTGTAAGTTCAAGTTTGGAGAAGGAAAGATTGAAAGTTCAAGTTCTGCAACTAAAACTATCCAAAGCAAACGCAGCTTCTGTGTGTCCAGTAATATAATTGGTGGGTGGGGGGCTGGAGGGTGGTATATCATAGCAGCTAGAAAGACTTAATTGCAGGATGAGGCTGACCATAAGTGTCCATCTGAAGTTGAGAGAATTAGCTGTTTTGGCTCATTGGTCTGGGGAAATAAGTTATTTCCCTTGTGAAAGACACATTAAAGACACTGAGTCAAAATGTCTTACAGCTATGTAATGGACCCTGGTTTGTCGAAGACAGGCTGAAACTTTACGAAACACTGAAGAGAGAACATGACTCCTTGCTTGCCCATAGAGCTGCAAACCAGAGTAAATTGATCCAAATAACGCTGACCGATGGGAAAGTAATTGAAGGAGAGTCTTGGAAAACAACATCCTATCAAGTGGCTGCTGGAATTAGGTAAGCAGAGTTTTTTGCCGAGAACGCTGGTATAAAATCATTTTCTAAAAATGCCGAGAAGATGAGTGAGTGAAGACTAAGAACTTGTTTTCCTTTTTTCACTCACTTTAAATCTCTTATAATTGTATGGTTGTTGAGGGTTTTTTTTCTGTGCGCCACTAGAGCGGCTATGCATTTCTGTAAAATTCAAAGTCCTTGTTGACCTCAGCACTAAACATCTCCAGGTATTCTAGACCATTTTTTTGTTGTTGCTTTTTGCCAGGATCTGAAAGGAAAAAGGAAGCAGAGTCCCTGGAATTCCAAGACTTTGACCATTCATTCATTCATTGTTGGATTTATTGAACGCTTACTGTGTGCAAAGCACTGTATTAAGTGCTTGGGAGACTACAGTGCAACAATAAACAGACACATTCCCTGCACACAACGATTCCTCAACCCCCTTGGGCCCACAGAGGTGGCATGGAAAGCAAAGGGTGCAGGGGAACACCTAGGCCAGGAGTGGCAAATGTGAAGGTCCCTGAAGCTCCAGTGGCATGTGAACTTATGCTAACAGTGCAGGGATAAACTCCTAGATTTTCCCCTTTTTTTGCCTGTTTTCTTGGTTGCAGAGGAGAAATATAGGTCCCTTAACCTGCTGGAATGCGTTAGGAGTTTCCTGTTTATTTTCGTGTCTGGTGCAGCAAAGAGATCCAAAGTGCCACATCACCACACCAAATGTGGTCTAATATTCTTCCCTGTCCATACCACACCTGGGGCTGCAAGCCCAGTGTCCCTGCTCCCCAAATGGCAGGACCAGGGTGTTGGAGGGTGCCTGGCTCGCAGAGAACACCCGTGAATAAAGATTCACTCTCAAAATGTCCAGTGAAACCCTAATGAAATGATCAGAGTGTGGCAGGGGCTGAAAACATGAAGCACCACTAACCATTTCTGACTGAAAACTTAACAGTATTTAAATATAGAGTGCTCTTATCTTGTTGTTACAATTCAGTGGCCCAATGTAGATAAGTTAAATTCGGTTACTTTTCTCTGTAGTCCAGCACTGGCCGATAACACAGTAATAGCCAAAGTGAATGGTGAATTGTGGGATTTAGATCGACCGTTGGAAGGAGATTCTACCCTAGAACTACTTACGTTTGAAAATGAGGAAGCCCAGGCTGTGAGTACTTTTTTAAACTTTGAATTTTTCACTGGGTTTCCAAATTTTATTATTTAAGAATCATTGTACAGAAATGTGGACAGATGTGTAATTTTGACTTTTTTAGGAGATATCTTGAACATAATAAAATGATTGGAAGCATCTAGCTAATTTTGCCATGGATAGCTTTGGCTTTCATTTATGGCTTTCATTTTCCCATAGATTCATATATAGTCCTTCTATTAAAATTTTGTTGTTTTGGAATGGAATTTTAACAGAGAAAAATATTCGGGGGTTGTTTTTTCTTTGATCATTTACGATTTTTTCTTCACTCCAGGTCTCTGGGTATTAAAAAGACCTATTGGAGAACAAATGACAAGGTTGATGGTTTTAATTGAATCCTTACTATACTAAGCACTGTACTAAGTGTTTAGGAGAGTTCAATAAAGTAGACACATTCCCTACTCCCCTCAAGGAGTTTACAATCTAGTGAAATGAGATGGGAGAAAATAAAATGATTGCTTTGTGCATGTTGGGGTTATCTCAGTAGATACTAACTCGACTTAGTACAGTGCTTTCTCCAATAAATACTATCGATAAAGCAGATAATCAGCGTGCTAACTAAATATAAAATTCTTATTTTGAGTGATAAAATAAAAACCATTTTACCAAGAACTTTAAAGTGTGCTAAATGAGAGTTCCCTGGACAATCTGGGTGATGGCTTCATAAATTAAAAGGCTAATGGAAATCCTTCATTTTTTTACAGATTCAAAACACAAACAGGCACCCTTCAGTTTACATGAAAACTTGTTACAGAGTGACTGTCAACGTAACATCAGAATATCAGTGATGGAAAAAGAACAATCTAGACTCAAATAATGATTTGTATTAAATGGCGTAGTATCATTTCACTTTGCAACCCTTGTTCTATTGTAAACTACTTGAGAGCAGGAAGAGTCTAGACTGTGAGCCCGTTGTTGGGTAGGGACCGTCTCTAAGCGCTTAGTACAGGGCACTGCACACAGTAAGTGTTCAATAAATACAATTGAATGAATGCAGGAATGTTTACTAATTCTCTTATATTCTCCCAAGGGTTTTGTGCAATGCTTTGCACTGAATACATTTGGATTGGTTCTATAATAGGAAAAACTGATGGTGATGCCTAGAGTTAGACATTTAACCCCTGAAAGGCATTTTTAAAAATCAATTAATTCCAGATTTGAGTACCTACTGTGTGCAAAGCACTATTTTAAGTAATGGTAAGAGATGCCAGGGTGGTCATTTAGGTGTCGCCCCTGTCCTCAGGAGACTCAAGTCAGAGAACAAGGGCAAAAGGAGAGCTGTTTAAAGACACAAATGGAAAGACAGAAATGCTGAAGAGCCAAGCGGAGGCTGCCTGGTTGCTGCTTCAGCTTCTAATTCGCTTTAGCAGATCTGGCAGTCTTCAGTAGTAGGAGCAATTCGTATTTATTGAGTGCTTATTGGTGCAAAGTGCTATACTAAGTGCTTGGGAAAAATACACATGTGGATTTTTTTTTTAAAAGCAGTATTTGTTAAGTGCTTACTATGTGTCAAACCCTGTAATAATATAATAATAATAATAATAATGTTGGTATTTGTTAAGCACTTACTATGTGCCAAACACTGTTCTAAGTGCTGGGGTAGATACAAGGTCTTCAGGTTGTCCCATGTGGGGCTCACAGTCTTCATCCTCATTTTACAGATGAGGGAACTGAGGCACAGAGAAGTGAAGTAACTTTCCCAAGGTCACACAGCTGACAAGTGGCAGAGCTGGGGTTAGAACCCACGACCTCTGACTCCCAAGCCAGGGTGCTTTCTACTAAGCCACGCTGGGGTAAATAATCAGGTCCCACATGGGGCTCACTGTCTAAGGAGGAGGAAGCACAAGTATTGAATCCCCATTTGGTGGAGGAGAGAACAGAGGCCCAGAGAAGTTAAGAAGTTAAGACCCGGAGAGAAGCAGCGTGGCTCAGTGGAAAGAGCATGGGCTTGGGAGTCAGAGGTCATGGGTTCAAATCCCGGCTCCACCGCTTGTCAGCTGTGTGACTCTGGGCAAGTCACTTAACTTCTCTGTGCCTGTTACCTCATCTGTAAAATGGGGATTAAGACTGTGAGCCCCACGTGGGACAACCTGATCAACTTGTATCCTCCCCAGCGCTTAGAACAGTGCTTTGCACATAGTAAGCACTTAACAAATGACATTATTATTATTACTTGCCCAAGACCACACAGCAGACACATGGCAGAACCGGGCTTAGAACCCAAGTCTTCTGACTCATGCCCTTTCCTCTAGGCCTTTTAGTCTCTGCCTAGCAACCTTTATCTTATTATCATTCAACCTCTTGATCAGGTGGTCATTTCCTGTCATTTTCTGATCTCAAGACCATCTTGAATAATCCGAATTTCTTTTTTACATTGTTTACAGGTGTATTGGCATTCAAGTGCTCATATTCTTGGAGAGGCTCTGGAAAGTTATTATGGGGGCTGCTTGTGTTACGGCCCACCCATTGAGAATGGATTTTATTATGACATGTTCCTTGAAGACCGGTAATATTTTTCATTCATTCCTGAGAGCTTTTCTTCGTCTTTTAATGCTGGAAGTGATGGTGCGTTAGCTCAGTTGTAGCAAAACATTTGCATATCAAAATATTTTATCCGATTACAAGAAGACCCAGCCTTCCATTTCAGTATTTGGGTTTGAGGTGCATTTGTCAGTAATGGTCACTGATAGGTCACTGAATATGCTGACCATTCAGCCTAGTCTTGAGTGTTTATAGGTTGGACCTGAGGCATTTTTTAAAAATATAAAAATGGCTTTGGAGTTAGGACTGAACTGGATAAGATGATCAGTCTGCCTTGTATGACTTCCCATTCTCTTGCCTACTTCAGATGCTTACATTTCCATATCACTGCTGGACTGTGTCTAGATAATGCTTGGTACAATCAGTCAATTGGTGGTATTTACTGAGCACTTACTGAGTGTGAAGCTCTGTACTGAGTGCTTGGGAGAGTACAAAAGAAGCAAAATGCAAGTTTCCTGTCCTCAAGGAGCTCACCAGCTAGGAGATAGATGCAAACATTTTCCGTATGGGCCTCTGTGATCACGGAAAACTTTAACCTGACACTTCTCCCTCTCCTGTCCATTTACGAGAGAGAGAGAGAGAGAGAGAGAGAGAGAGAATTTTGAAATGATGTCCTGAAGTTCTGATTTTCAACACAGATCAATCAATCAATCAATCAATCAATCATATTTATTGAGCGCTTACTATGTGCAGAGCACTGTACTAAGCGCTTGGGAAGTACAAATTGGCATCACATAGAGACAGTCCCTACCCAACAGTGGGCTCACAGTCTAAAAGGGGGAGACAGAGAACAGAACCAAACATACCAACAAAATAAAATAAGTAGGATAGAAATGTACAGGTAAAATAAATAAATAAATAAATAAATAGAGTAATAAATATGTACAACCATATATACATATATACAGGTGCTGTGGGGAAGGGAAGGAGGTAAGACGGGGGGATGGAGAGGGGGACAAGGGGGAGAGGAAAGAAGGGGCTCAGTCTGGGAAGGCCTCCTGGAGGAGGTGAGCTCTCAGCAGGGCCTTGAAGGGAGGAAGAGAGCTAGCTTGGCGGATGGGCAGAGGGAGGGCATTCCAGGCCCGGGGGATGACGTGGGCCGGGGGTCGATGGCGGGACAGGCGAGAGCGAGGTACAGTGAGGAGATTAGCGGTGGAGGAGCGGAGGGTGCGGGCTGGGCAGTAGAAGGAGAGAAGGGAGGTGAGGTAGGAGGGGGCGAGGTGATGGAGAGCCTTGAAGCCCAGGGTGAGGAGTTTCTGCCTGATGTGCAGATTGATCGGTAGCCATTGGAGGTTTTTGAGGAGGGGAGTAATATGTCCAGAGCGTTTCTGGACAAAGATAATCCGGGCAGCAGCATGAAGTATGGATTGAAGTGGAGAGAGACACGAGGATGGGAGATCAGAGAGAAGGCTAGTGCAGTAGTCCAGACGGGATAGGATGAGAGCTTGAATGAGCAGGGTAGCGGTTTGGATGGAGAGGAAAGGGCGGATCTTGGCAATGTTGCGGAGCTGAGACCGGCAGGTTTTGGTGACGGCTTGGATGTGAGGGGTGAATGAGAGAGCAGAGTCGAGGATGACACCAAGGTTGTGGGCTTGTGAGACGGGAAGGATGGTAGTGCCGTCAACAGAGATGGGAAAGTCAGGGAGAGGACAAGGTTTGGGAGGGAAGACAAGGAGCTCAGTCTTCGACATGTTGAGCTTTAGGTGGCGGGTGGACATCCAGATGGAGATGTCCTGAAGGCAGGAGGAGATGCGAGCCTGGAGGGAGGGGGAGAGAGCAGGGGCAGAGATGTAGATCTGGGTGTCATCAGCGTAGAGATGATAGTTGAAGCCGCGGGAGCGAATGAGGTCACCAAGGGAGTGAGTGTAGATTGAGAACAGAAGGGGACCAAGCACTGAACCTTGGGGAACCCCCACAGTAAGAGGATGGGAGGGGGAGGAGGAGCCTGCAAAAGAGACTGAGAAAGAATGACCGGAGAGATAAGAGGAGAACCAGGAGAGGACGGAGTCTGTGAAGCCAAGGTCAGATAACGTGTTGAGGAGAAGGGGGTGGTCCACAGTGTCAAAGGCAGCTGAGAGGTCGAGGAGGATTAGGACAGAGTATGAGCCGTTGGATTTGGCAAGCAGGAGGTCATTGGTGACCTTTGAGAGGGCAGTTTCCGTGGAATGAAGGGGACGGAAGCCAGACTGGAGGGGGTCGAGGAGCGAGTTGTTGTTGAGGAATTCTAGGCAGCGCGTGTAGACAACTCGTTCAAGGAGTTTGGAAAGGAATGGTAGGAGGGATATGGGACGATAACTAGAAGGTGAGGTGGGGTCAAGAGAGGGTTTTTTTAGGATGGGAGAGACATGGGCATGTTTGAAGGCAGAGGGGAAGGAACCAGTGGAGAGTGAGCGGTTGAAGATGGAAGTTAAGGAGGGGAGAAGGGATGGAGCGAGAGATTTCATAAGATGAGAGGGAATGGGGTCAGAAGCACAGGTGGCCGGAGTAGCACTTGAGAGGAGGGAGGAGAGTTCCTCTGAGGATACCGCTGGGAAGGATGGGAGAGTAGCAGATAGTGTTGAGAGCCGGGGGGTTGGAGAAAGGGGGGAAGAGACTTTGGGGAGGTCGGACCTGATGGATTTAATTTTGTTAATGAAGTAGGAGGCCAGATCGTTGGGGGTGAGGGAAGGAGGAGGGGGAGGAACCGGGGGCCTGAGAAGGGAGTTGAATGTACGGAAGAGCTGGCGGGGGTGATGGGCATGGGTGTCAATAAGGGAGGAGAAATAGTTTTGTCTGGCAGAAGAGAGGGCTGAGTTAAGGCAGGAAAGGATAAACTTGAAGTGAACGAGGTTGGCATGGTGTTTAGACTTTCGCCAGCAGCGTTCGGCAGCTTGAGCATAAGAGCGAAGGAGGCGGACAGTGGCAGTGATCCAGGGCTGTGGGTTAGTGGTGCGAGAGCGGCGAAGGGAAAGGGGAGCGAGCGAGTCTAGCTGAGTAGAAAGGGTAGAGTTGAGAGCAGTAATCTGATCATCAAGACTGGGTAGAGAGGAGGGGGCGGCGAGGTGGGGTGTGAAATGTTCCATCTATTTTTATACTCATTCCTCCAGGCCCACAATGCAGAAAGGAAGACTGGATTCAGGAGTAGTTTTCTGATTTTGTTTTGCTAAGGATGATTGAGTTTCAGACTAGCAGATTCTTAAAAGTTAACATTCAGGATGCTGGGTCAAGAGGAAAGAGAAGAACATTCAGAATTATAGGTGGGGAAAATAAGTGAAAATAGCCTAATCCAATTCCCAGTAATTTGGAGGAGTCAATAAGTATAATCTTTTCTTTTGTATATATTCATTCATTCATTCAATCATATTTATTGAGTGCTTACTGTTTGCAGAGCATTGTAATAAGCGATTGGGAAGTACAAGTTGGCAACATATATGCTAAGGACCTTCATTTTTTATTAATATTGTAAAGCACATAGTCCATTATTTTTACTCAAATATTAACAAATACTGCATTAATTTGTTCAAGTAGAAAAACATTGAGTTATCCTTAAATGAATCATTCAATCCCCTCTACACTGTAAGCTCACTATGAGCGGGGAATGTGTCTGCTTATTATTTTGTATTCTCCCAAGCTCCTAGTACAGTGCTGTGCACACATTAAGTGCTCAGTCAATTGTATTGATTACGTGCTTGGGAGAGTACAATGTAACAATATAGCAGACACATTATGGACCCAATACAATATGGCAGCAGCAACAGTGGTTCTGGAAACTTCTGAGCTTGTTCTCGCTGGGCTTGTCTGGCGAGTCACGAGCTCAGGGAGCCAACAAAACATGGAGAGAGAGCAACTGCTGCTGTTGTTACTTCTGCTAGCTCCCGAGAAGTTACGTGTCTTAATTGTGGTATTTAAGTGCTTACTATGTGCCAGGAACTGTACTAAGCACTGGGAGGAATACAGGCAAATCAGATTGGACCCAGTCCCTGTCCCACATTGGGCTCACGGCCTTAATCCCCATTTTACAGATGAGGTAACAGCCCCAGAGAAGTGAAGTGACTTGACCAAAGTCACACGGCAGGCAAGTGGTAAAGTCAAGATTAGAACCCATGACCTTCTGACTCGCAGGCCCGTGCTCTGTCCACTACACCACGTGCCCTGTGGGCAGACCCAAGCCTTGGGGAACTGGGGGTGAACACATCAGCTCCATTGACCACTGCTCCACCACTCCCTTGACTCTGGTTCCCCGGAGCAGTCCTTTCTGGATGGGAGGGGAGTCTGGCTGTGAAAGGGGAGGCACCTTCGGGGTTAAAGTTTTAGCCCACCCTAAGGGTAAGTAAAATTCAACTGCAGTTTGAAAAATAATGATGTGGATTTTTTTTAACTTATTCTGCCATTATTTTCATGTGGTTAATAAAAGTCATTATCATGTTTCTGTTTAGAGGAGTATCCAGTACAGAATTCCCAAGTCTGGAGAACACGTGCAAAGCTATCATAAAAGAGAAACAACCTTTCGAAAGATTAGAAATCAGCAAGGAAATCCTCCTGGATATGTTTAAGGTAACTTACTAAAGCTATAAGAAACTACTGAAATGTGTTCATTTGGATATTTTAAAGTATTTCAAGTAGCCTAGCCTTCTTGGAAATAGCCAGTTGCTGTCATACCTGATACTTAACTCCCCATAGTTCGTATTCATGAGGAGCTCATGTTTTTGAGCCAGTTGGGTAAACAGAGATAAAACTTTGTCATTTTTTTTTTGGTTGTGGACTTGTATATCTGATGTGCATAGAAGCCCCGTTCCTTTTTTAGCATTTTTAGTATTGTTACATGTTCACTTTTCTCGTAAATGAGGCTCCATTATAATAGAAAATTCTATTTAAATAGAAACATGAACTCCATAACAATAATAATAATGATAGTGTTTAAGTGCTTACTATGTGTCCAGCACTGTTCTAACCACTGGGGTAGATGCAAGCTAGTCAGGTTGGGCACAGTCCTGTCCCACATGGGGCTCACAGTCTTAATCCCCAATTTACAGATGAGGGAACTGAGGCCCAGAGTAGTGAAATGAGTTGCCCAAGGTCACACAGCAGATAAGTGGCAGAGCTGGGATTAGAACCCAGGTCCTTCTGACTCCCAGGCATGGGCTCTGTCCACTAAGCCCTGCTGATTTGCTTGGAACTCCATTTTCCAAGCACTGTACTACAAGTGAAGTAACTTTTTCCTTAGAGGGTAGGTTGTGTCCTGGTTTTCTGTTTGGATTTGGAAATGCTAAGCTTGTTAAAGAGACTTTAGGGAAACCATAATATAAGTGTAAGGAATTTCTCATTTTTAATTCATTGGGGTGGTAATAGCACAGCCAAACCTACTTAGCCAAACATTTTATTGCATAAATGTTAGCTTTAAACATTTTTTGTCATATGGGTAGGATCTTACCATCAGTAGTAACATCTCCTCTGAAAATAAGTGTGTATAAATGAAAAGTAGAGGTACATAAAAATAATTGTGGTATTTACTTGCTTACTATGTGCTAAGCGGTACAGTATAATCAGATTAGAAAACGTCTTGTTCATTCACTCAGTCGTATTTATTGAGCGCTTACTGTGTGCAGAGCACTGTACTAAGTGCTTGGGAAGTACAAGTTGGCAACACATAGAGATGGTCCCTACCCAACAGCGGGCTCACAGTCTAAGTGAGAGGGAGAACCAGAATTTATTTCATCCCCATTTTACAGAGGAGAAACCTGGTGCATGGAGAAGTTAAATGACTTGCCCAAGGTCACACAGCAGGCTAGTGATAAAGGTACATAATGTAAAACTACCACTCTACTCATAGATTTGTACTGATTAATTGACTGAGAATCATCTTTTGTTGGTGACTGTGGTCACTTACTAGGGAACTTTGTCTTCTGATCTGAGGGTCATACCAATGGAAATCCATGAGGAGCAGCACGGCCTAGTGGAAAGAGCATGGGACTGGGGGTCAGAAGGACCTGGGTTCTAATCCTGACCCTGCCACTTTGCTGTGTGAATTTGGGCAAGACACTTCATTGCTCTGTGTTTGTTGCCTCCTCTGTAAAATGGGGATTAAGACCATGAGCTCCATGGGGGATATGGACTGTGTCCAACCTGATTATGTTGTGTCTACCCTAGCACTTAGTACAATGCCAGACACATAGTCAGCGCCTAATAAATACCATAAAAAATGCCTTGTATTGCTCAAAATTTCTCTGCCTCTCACTTTTAAGCTAATTCTTTTACTTTTATGTATAGGATTTTGACTTAAAATCTTATGTGTTGCTGTATATGTTTTTCTTTGTAGTATAATAAATTTAAATGTCGCATTCTGAATGAGAAGGTTGACACCCCAACTACCACAGTATACAGGTAATAATAATGATGGTGTTTAAGCGCTTACTATGTGCCAAGCACTGGGTAAAAGATGTTACTATCAGTATAGTATTAGTAATAGACATGTAGCACATTCTTACCCCAAACGGAATAGCTCGATCGCTAGTTCTTTAAAACCGGTGTGGACATAATGCTAGACTGAGGCAATGGGGAGCCTTGAAGACTTCGATTGAGGCAGAAGAGCACTTCAAAGAGGTTTTTGAGGTCCATTGTGGTGACCACGAGTCCCGGAACCCCTTAACCCTTTACACAATAATTTACCAGATGTACCATAACTGCCATTTTAAGCTCCCAGAGGCAATGAACGAAAGAGACTGCTGTCCAATGCCTCATAGAGTCACAGTCCCTACAAAATATTGCTCACTCTTCCACCAATTCCGGTGGAAAAGGTTTGGGAACTGCCAGCTATACGACGATAACCAAGGACTGAAAAAGTATCATCACTTAATGGAACCTACTGAGCACCACCTCTAATTATCAGAGTGTCTCAGGAAATCTTATTTTCTATGTGGTGATTTGGCCACTTTCATCCAGGGGGCTTTCATCTGTTTCACAGTCACCTCAAAAGGAATTTCCTCAGGTGGAGCCAGAGGTAGCAACAGGGAAGAAGAGCTCTTCTGCCTTCTCGTGCTCCGACACCTCCTCTTGAAGAAGGAGAGGCAGCCTGTGTACCCAACCCATTCAAGGCCTTTCGATAGGGGGGAGAGAACTGATGCAGTGGGATTCAGAGAAGCCTTTTTTTAGGATAGGGAAGAGGAGGAAGAAAGAAAGAAAAAGAAAGAAAGAAAGAAAGAAAGAAAGAAAGAAAGAAAGAAAGAGAAAGAAAGAAAGAAAGAAAGAAAGAAAGAAAGAAAGAAAGAAAGAAAGAAAGAAAGAAAGAAAGAAAGAAAGAAAGAAAGAAAGAAAGAAAGAAAGAAAGAAAAAGGAGCCCTCAGAGGAACCGTGTTCGAAGTTGGTGGTCAGGGAGGAAGAAAGAACGGGTGCCAGTGTTTCTAGAAGGTGAGAGCAGGTAGAAGGAATTAATAGATTTCAAAAGCAGTCAGGAGAGACGGTTAAGAGGATCAGAGAGTGGATGTAGGGGAGGGAAAAAGATTGGGGAGGTGAAGGAGGGATTTTAGGGCGCTCACCCCTGTTGGTTTTGGTTTTGTCGACAAAACGTTGAAGTTCCTTCCTGATGCTCCCTCTTTCGAGCCCGTTGTGTTATCTCTTGGCCTAGAACCCACTTGCATAGGGTTACATGATTCTAAGGGTGACAAAAAAAAAAGGTTGTAGAATACAGTAGCAAGGTGGAGAGAGCAGGGAAAAGACAATATGAATCGAGCTGATTATGGTCTTCTGTGAGTCTTTTCCACAAATAATACCCAGTGCTGTTGCTAATGTAATATTTCAGGGCATAGGATTTAGTTAAGTCAACTGAAATGGACTTAATTTTTTTCCTTTATTTTTAGATTTGTTGCTATATTTTACTTGGATTACACTAATGTGGGTTTTTTTCATGCTTTGCAATATTTTCTTGGTCCTTGTAATATGAAACTTATTTTATATAACTACACTGAATTGCCAAAATAAAAACAACTTTGCCCCAGTCTTTCTTGATTGTTTCATTGTAGGTGTGGTCCATTAATTGATCTTTGCAGAGGTCCACATGTAAGACACACTGGAAAAATCAAAACCTTGAAAATTGTAAAAGTAAGCCTTCCCACTTGTAATATTAGCAGAATCTTTTGATTTCTTAATTCAGTTTTTGCATGTGCTTCTGAGGAATCGCATATTTCAAATGGGGACAGCCATTAACATTTGCTGGGACTTTTATAAAGGGTTATCCACCTATGAGCAGCCTTTGCTTGAGGGCTTTCCCTTATCTTTCCAAAGTCTTATAAAAATACATTTATCCTGATGAGTAAACCAGTTTCTCTTAGTTTTGACATGATGAGAGACAGGTGTTGTGCCTTCTACTGTGATTTAATTACTCCCCCCACCCCCTTCAGAGCCTTATTGAAGGCACATCTCCTTCAGGAGGCCCTCCCTGACTGAACCCTCATTTCCTCTTCTCTCACTCCCTTCTGGGTTGCCCTGACTTGCTCCCTTTGTTCTTCTCCCCTCCCAGCCCCACAGCACGTATGTATATGTCTGTAATTAATTTATTTATATTAATGTCTGTCGCACCTTCCCCCCCCCCCGCCACCCCGAGACTTTAAGCTCATTGTGGGCAAGGAATGTGTCTGTTTATTGTTTTATCGTACTCTCCCAAATGCTTAGTACAGTGCTCTGCACACAGTAAGCGCTCAATAAATACAAATGAATGAGTGAATTAATGAATTTAATGCTCCTTGTCCGAACCAAGTTAGAAAACCCAGCTGGACACTTTAAAAATGTCCCTGAAACTCAGCTGGGCACTTTAAACATGTCCCTGAAACTCATTTTAGGGTAATTTTTATCAGCAAGTGCAATTGGAAAAAACAAAATAATTTAATCAGCCATTATGCTAGCTTTATTTCTTGATGGGGAAAAACAAGTTTTCTTCAGTGATGTACAAGATCATTTTGCTCTCCTCTTGTCTATTAGAATTCTTCAACATACTGGGAGGGGAAGGCCAACATGGAGACGTTGCAGAGAGTCTATGGAATATCCTTCCCTGATAATAAGATGATGAAAACCTGGGAAAAGTTCCAGGAAGAAGCCAAAAACCGAGATCACCGGAAAATCGGAAAGGTAGGCATAGGATACGTTACTAAAAAACTAAGTTTCAGAGCTTATAAGGCTCAAATATCTCTTTCCTTTGCAAACAAGCTATTTGTTTAATCTTCATACTCTAGCATCTCTCTTTTTTCCAGGCACCGCGGGTTTCCCAAGCAGTCCTCTTCTTACTAATAATAAATAATAATAATGGCATTTATTAAGTGCTTACTATGTGCAAAGCACTGTTCTAAGCACTGGACCCAGCTACTTTTTGTTACATATTATTCGTTCAGGTGATTTTTAAAAGTTGTACAATTCTCCATGAAAACCTGTGAGCAAAGAGAGTACAGTTCATTTTTTTGGGAATGTGGGAGTTAATAATAATAATAATGATAATGATGGTATTTGTTAAGTGCTTACTATGTGCCAAGCACTGTTCTAAGCACTGGGGTAGATGCAAGGTGATCAGGTTGTCCCACATGGGGCTCACAGGCTTCACCCCCATTTTACAGATGAGGAAACTGAGGCACAGAGAAGTGAAGTGACTTACCTATAGTCACACAGCTGATAAGTGGTGGAGGCAGGATTAGAACCCATGATGTCCGACTCCCAAGCCCGTGCTCTTTCCACTAAGCCATGCTGCTTCATGAACCCCGTGTTAAAGAAAAGTTGTGTTCTGATTCTCACAACATGTCTGTTGCCACACATAAGCATACAACCAGTCATTCCACTACTACATCATGGTATATCCAGACTGACACACACTAGTAGAAGAATGTTCCCTACTTCCACTGCCCCAGTCCATCTAAGCCATTTAGTAAAGGCAGGCGTTCATACTGAATTGACTGTAAAAAAACATTTATTAAAAGATAAAAGCAAATTTTTCTGCAATCCAGTTTCCTTCAGAAAGTCTTTCTGTAGCCAGCTAGTTGTGGTGACGAGCCCTACCATCTTAAATAACTCTGGCATAGTTGGCTATCTTACCACAAGAGTTCCACATCATAGCTCCCGACTAGGAAAACAGGAAAAATAAAAGCAGAAGACAAAAAGCAGAAAAAAAAATTTAAACTAATATTAAAAAATTGGTGTTTGTATCCGTATTGTATTGTGTATTCTTAGGTGCCGTGGTATGGAATGTTATTAACAACCACAACTGGCTCGTGCATGTGGTATAGCTATTAGTATTTATTGAGTGCTTACTGTGCGCAGAGCACTGTGCTAAACACTTGGGATAATATAACATAACAGATTTGGTAGACATGTTCCCTGCACACAAGGAGCTTCTGCTTCAGAATTAGTAGTCCCCAATTTCAGTTCTGAATGGATTATCACTTTGTTTTAATGTAGGAACAAGAACTTTTCTTCTTCCATGATCTGAGTCCAGGAAGCTGTTTTTTCCTTCCTAGAGGTGCCTTTCTTTATAATACACTCATGGACTTTATAAGAGTAAGTGAATTTTTGAAAAATTTCTGTTAAATATTTTCAATTATTTAAGAAACAGAATTTTGCTGTTGTAAAAATGTTCATGCTTTTGCTGGTAAAATGCTTTCTTTTCCCCATTAACCGCAGTAAATGAAAGGTGCAAAATAAATTATATCCATTAATTTCTTCTTGTGCACATTAGTGACTCCAAGACTAAATTTTTCAACATGGATTCTGCTGATTTTTTTTCTTAATAAGTAGATGAAAAACTTCTGATTACTTTTAATTTGGCTAAAGATATTTCTGTTTTGGGTTCATTAAGATAGAATCATTAGCAACAAAAATTAGTCTCGTGATGAAATCTTAACTGGTAAGATCAAAATTCCCACGGAAAGAGAAGGAAAAGGGTTTATTGAGTAACCACCATCTGAATCAAAGGAGGAACAATGATGGCAGCTCCATTTCTTTTGCCAGTTGGGGTTGGAGTTCCCATAGGTGTCCTGGGGAGCTGGGGTCTTCGAGTGAGTTGGGGGGCTGAGGTCTTCACAGCATGAGCAGGAGATGAACGTGGGTTTGAGAGCTTGGTAGCAGTAATTGGAGTTTGTTCAGATCAGATGATAATAATAACAATAGTATTTGTTAAGCATTTACTCTGTGCCAAGCACTGTACTCAACCCTGGGGTGGATACAAGCAAATTGGGGTCAACACAGTCCCTGTCCCAGGTGGGCTCCCAGTCTGAATCTCCATTTTACAGATGAGGTCACTGAGGCCCAGAGAAGCAAAGTGACTTGCCCAAGTTCGCACAGCAGATGTGTGGTGGAGCCGGGATTAGAACCCAGGAGCTTTTGACTCTCAGGCCCGTGGTGTATCCACTATGCCGTGCTGCTTCTCTCAACAAAAGCATTAACAGCAAAAGGATTAACAGATAGGATTATAAATAATAAAACCTATTTAGTATCTTCATTTTGCATTTACCTTAATTTGGGGTAAATTTCACCTTGAAACACATCTTTAATGGTATTTAAGTGCTCGTTTTGTGCCAAGCACTGGACTAAACACATGTGTTTTGCAGGAGGAATACCATAAACGTAACTTTACTGAAGTGGTATCGCCTAATGTCTACAACAGTAAGCTGTGGGAGACATCAGGTCACTGGCGGCACTATAGTGAAAGCATGTTTTCCTTTGATGTTGAAAAGGAGACTTTTGCACTAAAACCGATGAACTGTCCAGGACACTGGTGAGTATTTGTTTCTAATTTTTAAGTATTAAAAATTTGTTTCTACTTTTTGCAGTTTTTATCTTAGCAAAATGATATTTTGTTACTATGGGGTAGATGTAGCTGAGAAGCAGTATGGCCTAGTGGCAAGAGCCTGGGCTTGGGAGTTAGAGGACGTGGGTTCTAATCCCGACTCCGCCACTTGTCTGCCGTGTGACCTTGGGCAAATTGCTTCACTTCTCTGTACCTCAGTTACCTCATCTGTAAAATGGGGATTAAGACTGTGAGCCCCATATGGAACAACCTGATTAGTTTGTATCTACCCCTGCGCTTGGAACAGTGCCTGGCACATAGTAAGTCCTTAAAAAATACTGTTATTATTATTATTATAGATGTATAAACAGTCGTTTCTCCTATAACACAGGAGTTAATTTCCTGACAAATCCCACAGTTAGAAGAGCAGTCTGGGCTAAGCGGAAAGAGCCCAGGCTGGAGAGTCAGAGGATGTGAGTTCTAATCCCAGCTCTGCCACTCGCCTGCTGAGTGACCTTGAGCAAGTCACTTAAATTCTCAGTGCCTGAGTTTCCTCAAATTGCCCCTAAGGTGATTCTTGAATATTTATAATAATGATGATGGTGGTATTTTTTAAGCACTTATGGTGTGTCAAGCGCTGTTCTTAGTGCTGGAGTAGATCCTAGCAAATCGGGTTGGATACGGCCCCTATCATCATCATCATCAATCGTATTTATTGAGCGCTTACTGTGTGCAGAGCACTGTACTAAGCGCTTGGGAAGTACAAGTTGGCAACATATAGAGACAGTCCCTACCCAACAGTGGGCTCCCTATTTGACATGGGGCTCACAATCTTAATCCCCATTTTATAGATGAGGTAACCGAGGCCCAGAGAAGGTAGGTGACTTGCCCGAGGTCACACAGGAGGCACGTGGCGGAGCCTGGATTAGAACCCAGATCATTCCAGTTCCCGAGTCTTATTCTGTATCCACTAGATCACGCTGCTTCCCAAGCACTATACTATGCACTGTTGTAGGTGCAAGATACCCCCTTCTAGACTGTAAGCCCGTTGTTAGGTAGGGACTGTCTCTATATGTTGCTGACTCGTACTTCCCAAGAGCTTAGTACAGTGCTCTGCACACAGTAAGCACTCAATAAATACAATTGAATGAATGAATAATTGGGTAGCCACCCAGGGCTCACAGTCGAAGCAGGAGGGAGAACAGGCATTGAATCCTCATTTTACAGATGAAGAACCACAGAGAAAATCCCGGCTCTGCCAATTGTCAGCTGTGTGACTTTGGGCAAGTCACTTAACTTCTCTGTGCCTGTTACCTCATCTGTAAAATGGGGATTAAGACTGGGAGCCCCACGAGGGACAACCTGATCACCTTGTAACCTCCCCAATGCTTAGAACAGTGCTTTGCACATAGTAAGCGTTTAATAAATACCATTATTATTATTATTATGTGAAGAGGTTTGTCCAAGGTCTCCCAGAAGGCAAATGGTAGAGTCAGGATTGGAACCCAGATCCTCTGATTCCTTGGCCAATGTCTTCCCACCAGCTCACACTAGTTCTGGAGCACCTGTCCCAGGGGTCATCATGGTTCAGGGTCCAGACTTGATCCGCTCTAACCGCTGTATGGAACTTTCCCCTCTTTTGGAGTATAAATGTGGCTAGTCAATCATATTTATTGAGCATTTAAAAACAGTAATAATGATGGTATTTGTTAAGCACTTACTATGTGCCAAGCAGTATTCTAAGTGCTGGGGTAGATACAAGGTAATCAGGTTGTCCCATGTGGGGCTCACAGTCTTAATCCCCATTTTACAGATGGGTTAACTGAGGCCCAGAGAAGTTAAGCGACTTGCCCAAAGTCACGCAGCTGACAAGTGGCAGAGCCGGGATTAGAACCCACAGCTTCTGACTCCCAAGCCCATGCTCTTTCCACTAAGCCAGGCTGCGTACTGTGTGCAGAGCACTATACTAAGCTCTTGGAAGAGTACATTGCAACAGTGTAACAGATACATTCCCTGCCCACAACGAGCTTACAGTCTGGAGGGGCTAAATTCCCGGAATCAGCTATTGGGTAAATAATAGAGCCAGTCACTTTGTGAGGCAGGGGCATCTTGCTGAAGTACTAAGAATTTGAAGCAAAAGGAGCTCTTCCCCAATCCAGGCATTCAAAGAGAGTAAAGGAGAAGTGACATGTGGCCACAATCCAAAAGAGGACTCTGCCCGAGTCCTTCAAAGAGTTATAGCACTCTGATTATCTTTGCAAACAAGTATTAATTTAACCAGTGATACTGTAGAAAAGATTGCAAAAATGGAACTCAAATTGAACATTTATTAACATTTATAGCAGAAAGCCCCAAAATAGATCACCAACCCCCACTTCTCTGGTATAATAAGGTGATAAACCTGTGTGGAACCTGTTTTTAAGAACTGGAAGGAACTTACCTCACTCAACCAATGTAGGGAGAGGCGAGAGAAAGATTTTTCTTTCCTCACCCCTCCAAAAGAACTCTTGTGGTTTAGGTCTTTTTAAGACCACCCCTTACTGTTGCAAAAGGTAGTGAATCTGATCCTCTGCTTCCTGGAAAATATAATTTCTCCTTTCCTTCTCTATAATCCCTTTGCCAACTTCCAGTAGGATGTTTTCTTATTAGCTGTATTAAAAGCACATCTCTAAGAAGCCTTCCCCAACTAAGCCCTCCTTTCCTCTTCTCCCATTCCCTTCATTGTCACCCTTGCACTAGGATTTGTACCCTTTATTCACCCCTCCCTCAGCCCCAAAGCACTTATATGCATATCTGTAATTTAATGTATTTAATGTTGGCCTCCCCCTCTAGACTGTAAGCTCATTATGGGCAGGGAACATTTCTACCAATTCTGTTGTACTCTCCCAAATGCTTAGTACAGAGCTCTGCTCATATAGGAAGCAGTGTAGCCTAGTGAACAGTGTGTGGCACATAGTAAGCGCTTAACAAATGCCATTTTTATTATTATTCCTAGTGAATAGAGCACTAGCCTGGGAGTCTGAAGGACCTGGGTTCTAATCCCTTCTCTGCCACTTGTCTGCAGTGTAACCTTGGTCAAGTCCCTTAACTTCTCTATGCCTCAGTTACCTCATTTGTAAAATGGAGATTCAACACCTGTTCTTCATCCTACTTACAATGTGAGCTCCATGTGTGCCCTGGTCATCATGTCTACCCTTGCACTAGGAACAGTGTTTGGCAGATAGTAGCACTTAACAAATACCAAAATTAGTAGTAGTAGTATCCTCTCATTCCAGTCAAGTAACTAACAAAATTGTTTCAGTTGTCTTTTTTTTAATCTTAAAAGTCTCCAAGGCTAGAACTTCTGCAACCTCCCATGATAGCTCATTCCAAGGTTTCATGACTGTGATAATCAATAAGCTCTTTTCTTATTTCAACCCAAAACTCACTTCTTTAATCAAAATTTGTTCTAAATACTTCCACTCAGGATCCTTTATGCAGAAGCAGCAAATTTTCTGGCCAGAGGTATGTCACAGCTAGTGGTCAGAGGACTCCAGAATAAAAAGAGTGCCTTAATGGCAAGACTTAGAACATCAGACATATTGCTAGGTCATGTTTCCTACCCTTGAGCCCTCCACAGGGTTAGAAATAGGACCCAGTTGTTCCCGGAATACCTGTAGTTTCAAAATCTGGATAGGAGGGGAATGAATATGTTCCATTGCTGGACATATACATTTCTACTTTAACTACTGGCCAGAACCCTTTTCCTTCCCAGTCGGATTTAGAAAACCTTTTAAAAGTCAAAAGTAGTAAGTAGCAGGAGCCACTGACTGTAAACTCTTTGATTAGACTGTAAGCTCCTGGAAGGCGGGGACTGTCTCATTTCTATTGCATGTTCTGATAATGATGATCACGATGGTATTTGTTCAACGCTTACCATGAGCCAAGCTCTGTTTTAGTCGCTGGGGAAGAAACAAGGTTATCAGGTTGGATGCAGTCCCTGTCCCATGTGGGGCTCACAGCCTTAATCCCCATTTTATAGATGAGGCAACTGAGGCACAGGGGAAGTGAAGTGACTTGCTCAAGGTCACACAGCAGACAAGTGACAGAAATGGGATTAGAACCCAGGACCTTCTGATTCCCAGGCCTGTGCTCTGTCCATTAGGTCATTCATTAGGCTCTGTGCACAGAGGTGCAATCATCATCATCAACATTATGGTATTTGTTAAGTGCTTACTATGTGCCAAGCACTATTCTAAGCACTGGGATAGAAGGTGAGGGCACAGTGGATGGGGACAGACTTCCTCAGTGCTTCTGCTGATAGTGATGGCTATCTAAGGATCACAGTCTAAGAAGATTTTTTAAGTTAAGTGGTCTCTTTGTGGAAAAGTCAAATATCTCTTCTAGTTTGATGTTTGCTCATCGCCCACGATCCTGGAGAGAAATGCCTATTAGGCTAGCTGATTTTGGGGTTCTTCACCGAAACGAGCTGTCAGGAACTTTAAGTGGCTTGACTCGAGTGAGGCGTTTCCAACAAGATGATGCTCACATCTTTTGTATGATGGAGCAGGTAAGCGAAGATATCCCATTCGATTAATGTAAACCTAAGGTGAAAGGATCTTTGCTACTCTTTTGAACTGAGAAAATTTCAAAAGGAACCCAGAAGGAAAGAAATCAATATGTAATTCAAAACATGAAGTGGATACACCAACACATAGAAGGCTTTTGGCTAAAATCACCCTTTCCCCTCCATCAAAACTGCTATTATCCTGATCCTATCCCACCTATCCCATCAACCTCCTTGCTGATGTACCTGCTTTCTGTCTCTCTCCACTTCAGTCCTTATTTTACAATACTTTCTGGATCATTTTTCCAAAAAAAACCATTCACTCCATCTTTCCCCGCTTCACAAAAGCCTTCAGTGGTTGCCCATCCACCTCCGCATCAACAAAAACTCCGTACCATTAAAGCACTCAATAACCTTACCCCTTCCTATCTTACCTAACTGATTTTCTTGTACAACCCAGCCTGCTGTCTTTTCTCCTCTAACTCCAATCTATTCACTGTACTTCAATTTCACCATGTATCCCTTACCTATGTCCTCCCTCTGTCCTGGATCTTCCTCCACCTTCATATCTGACAGACTTTCATTCTCCCCACCTTCAAAGCTTAACTAAAATCACTCTCCTCCAAAAGGTCTTCCTCGGCTAAACCCTCATTTCCCCAACTCCCTCTCCCTTTGTGTCACCCTCGCACTAGGATTTGTACCCTTTAAGCACTTGTGTTCATATTCATAATTTATTTTAGCGTCCGTCTCCCTCTCTAGACTGTCAGCTCCTTGTGGGCAGGGAACATGTCATACTTGCCCAAGCACATAGGTCAATGCACTGCACAAAGTAAGTTTTCAATAGATACAACTGATTGATTGGGGCCTTTTGTTGTTTTCCTGACATCTGGAATTCCAAATTGCTTTCTTAGAATTAAATATTAGTTCAAGTGAATAACTAACAAACATAAACAAATCACTTAGCATTTCTAGTTTGGAGAATGCAGTTCCCTTACAAATTCTCTCTCAGATGTAGCTTCTGTAAAATGAGATTTATTTTAAATAAATCCTAAGTGTTGTTCAGTAGGTCTCCCTAATGGTTTCTTTGCAATGAACTAGCCAATAAGAACCTATACCCTGAGAATTTACCTGATAGATGAACTGATACTAATACCTCCATGACAAACAACCAAAATAGAAAACAGTTTTGCTTCCTCTTTTTCTTTTGTGGGAAAATTTTCTGTTGTTGGGTAAAATGAAACTTATAAAACTTTCACTCATTTTTCTTCTAAACATTGTTTTCCTTTATTAAATTTCAGATTGAAGAGGAAATGAAAGGCTGTTTACAGTTTTTGCAGTCAGTTTATTCAGTGTTTGGATTTTCTTTTCAACTAAATCTTTCTACAAGACCTGAAAACTTTCTGGGAGAGATTGAGACATGGGATCAAGCTGAAAAGGTAATGACATAAAGTGTGTCTTAATTCTCCATCCCACAGAAGAGAAAACACTTAGCGATAATAGCTTATAAACTGCAGTGTTTTGCCGTGTATGTTTTCCTTTTCCATCTGAAATAATTCTTTTATTATTCATCACTGTTGAGTGAATACATCTGCCTTGATTGTGGGTCACATTGTGTAGTTACTGTATTCAGGACACTCTCCAGGATAGTCATAGGACCCTGACCAACCCTCTTTCTGCAAGGGTCAATGCATATAATAACAATAATCATTATTATGGTACTTGTTAAGCACTCTATGGTGTTTCTAGTGATAATATATGGATCCAAAAGCTGGACAGTGGGAAAAAAACAGGATAGAAAGAACATCGATTCTTTTGAAATATGGTGTTGGAGAAGGTTTTTGCGAATACCATGGACTGCCCAAAAAACCAACAAATGGATTTTAGGGCAAATTAAACCAAAGTGGTCATTGGATGGCCAAATAACTCGTCTTAGATTAGCATATTTTGGACACATAATCAGGAGGACTAATTCCTGGAGAAGACACTAATACTAGGAAAAGACCAGGGAAAACATGGAAAAGGCAGATTAGCAGCTAGGTGAATAGATACCATAACAACGGTAACAGAAGAACCATTAGAAAGGTCGCGGATTATGACAGAGAAAAGGACGTTCTGGAGAAAGTCTATCCATGAAGCTGCTATGAATCAGAAATGACTCAACGACACTTAATAATAGTAACAATATTTGTTAAGCGCTTACTATATGCCAAGTACTATTCTAAGCACTGGGGTAGATACAAGTTAGGCAGGTTGGACATAGTCCCTGTCCCACATGGAACTCACACTCTTAAGCCCCATTTTATAGATGGGGTAACTGAGGCCCAGAGAAGTGAAGGGATTTGTCAGTTTTTCAAAGTGATTTCAAGTGAAGTGGAGAAGCAGCGTGGCTTAGTGGAAAGAGCATGAGCTTGGGAGTCAGAGGTCGTGGGTTATCAGCTGTGTGACTTTGGGCAAGTCACTTAACTTTTCTGTGCCTCTGTTACCTCATTTTTAAAAAGGGGATTAAGACTCTGAGCCCCACATGGGACAACCTGATTACCTTGTATCGTCCCCAGTGTTTAGAAAAGTGCTTGGCAAATAGTAAGCACTTAACAAATACCATCATTATTAGGATTATTATCATTATTTGTCCAGGATCACACAGCAGACGTGGGGGAGCTGGGATTAGAACCCATGTCCTTCTGACTCCCAGCCCTGTGCTCTTTATCACATTGCATGTGTGAGACTCGGGGAGAGAAGTGCCTTGAACCCTCGTTCTGATTTATTTTTGCCACTGCTGTTTATTGCAGGGCAACCTGCCATTCCCAGGAACTCATAACAAGAAAGGGAGGAAGGCAGAGGTGTGCTTTCTGGATCCAGGTGTACCCTTAGAGAAGACAGTGTGGCCTAGTGGATAGAACATAGGCCTGGGAGTTGGAAGGACCTGGGTTCTAATTTTGGCTCTGCCACTTGTCTGCTGTGTTACCTCAGGCAAGTCACTTCACTTCTCTGGGCCTCAGTTCCATCATCTGTAAAATGGGGATTATGACTGCAAACCCCAGATGGGACAGGGACTGTGTCCAACCTGATTAGCTTGTATCTACCCCAGTGCTTAGAACAGTGCTTGACACATAGTAAACGCTTAACAAATATCATCATTGTTATTATTATAAATATTCAGGAATCAACTTATTTAGAGGTCATATTCAAAAAGCCTGTTTTTCAACAATAAATTGTTGACATTTTTCAAGCACTTATTACATGCCAAGCAGATACAAGATGATCAGATCAGACACAGTCTACGTGGGAGGGAGAACAGATTTTGGAATCCCCACTGTACAGATGGGGAAACTGAGGTATGAGAAGTTAAGTGACTTGCCTAAGGTCATGCAGCAAATCAGAGGTGAAGCCGGGATTAGAATCCAGCTCCTCTGATTCCCAGGCCCGTGCTCTTGCCACTAGGCCATGCTGCTTCCCAAAAACCCAGTACACTTTGAATGTATAGTTATTTTATTGTATAGCCTGTTTTCTTTCTGTACATTAGTTATTTTCCTTATCACATTTGAAATGATATATTGTGTGTGAAAAAGGATTTTAATCTGCAACTCAAAGGGAGTTTTAAATATTCTGCTTGTATTTTTTATTTAGCAATTGCAGAATAGTTTGAAGGAATTTGGAGAACCATGGAAGTTGAATCCAGGAGATGGAGCATTTTATGGGCCTAAGGTAAACGCAACAAGTATTTCTAATCCAGTGCATATTATCAATCAATCCTATTCACTGAGCACTTACTGAGGGCAGAGCATTATACTAAGAACTTGTACAATATAACAGTTGGTAGACATGTTCCCTGCCTACAATAAGGTTGCAATCTAGCAGTGGAGACAGACATTAATATAAATTTAAATTATGGCTATACACATAAATGCTGTGGGGCTTAGGTTGGGGTAAATAAGGGGTACAAGTCCAAGTGCAATGAAGATGGGAGAGGGAGTAGGGGAAATGTGATCTTAGTCAAGGACAGCCTCTTGGAGGAGATATGACTTTAATAAGGATTTGAAGTTGGGGAGAGTTGGATATGAAGAGGGGAGGGAGTTCCAGGCCAGAGGCAGGACGTGGATGAGAGATTGGTGGCAAGATAGGTGAGATCGAGGCACAGTGAGTAGGTTGGTGTTAGAGGAGCCAAGTAAACATGCTGGGATGTCGTAAGAAATGAGTAAGGTGAGTAGGAGAGGGCAAGTTGATTTAATGCTGTAAAACCAATGGTAAGGAGTTTCTGTGGATTACTAGGATGGATAGCAAATCCTTGTATCTAACTAAGAATCATTTTCTTTACAGATTGACATAAAAATTAAAGATGCCATTGGCAGGTACCATCAGTGTGCCACTATTCAACTAGACTTCCAACTACCAATCAGATTTAACCTAACATATGTTAGGTAAGTATTCGAATTTTCAGTGTTAATATTTGTCACTTTATCAAAATCTGCAGTCTCAAAAAGAAATCAGGCCACTTGGATATTATGCAGTCATCTCAAATGAACATATCAAAAAAGGGACTCATTCATAATTATTATGCTCATCCTTTCACACCCTCCTTCCGAACTTCCCAGCTTTTTGCACCATCATCATTCTGTTTCCCTTGGTTCATAACTGTGGATCACCTTTAACTCCTCTTTCCTTTAACCCCAAACCCTTTTGATATTCAGATTCTAGTTTCTACACTAACTTCACTTGGCTCCAGTAACTTCAGTTGCTTCCCAAACTATCCTCCTTACTACCTCCCTGATTACTTAATATTTGAGAGTTTATCCTCTTGAAGAGAAAGCCCTAAAGCAGCACCAGGGCTCAGAATAGGGCCCTAAGTGGAAGGGAACTATCTGGGAAGGTCCTCGATCATGGTGAGTAGAAGAGAAGAAACATTCCCAGCCCTCTCTATGCTGGTTATCCATAGTGTTAGATAGCTAAAAATACAGAATGCTAAAAATAAACAAAAATATACCCACTGTCATACCTTTTATGAAGCAGTCCATAGTTTTAGAAGTTTGGGTTGCTGTTTGGTAAAACATTTGTCTTGTCATATGCCGTCCTGTCGTTTCCAACCCATAACAAAACCACGGACTCATCTCTACCAGAACTCCCTGCTCTCCATCTGTAATCATTCTGGTAGTGTATCTATAGAGGGTTTTTTGTAAAAATCTGGAATTGGTTTACCTTTGCCGCCTTCCACGCAGTAAACTCTAGTCTCCACCCTCGACTGTCTCCTATGCTGCCCAGCACAGGTGAGTTTTGACTAGTAGCAGATTGCCTTCCACTCGCTAACCACTTCCCAAGCTAGGAATGGAATGGGTAGGCCTCTGCTCGACTCTCCCTCCGGTAGCCAAGACTGGTAGAGGACTGCAAACTTTCCAGGTGCGACCCTGAGAGGGGTTGGTAAAATATAAAACTGAAAAACTTTTCTTTTAAGTTTAATTCAGCTACAGGACTCACTTGTGTTTTCTGAAGTATTTCCACTGCTCTGGGGAAAAAAAAGAACCAGAAGACCAAAATCATTAAGTTGAAAAGAAAGTGATTTTAATTGTGTGAATTTTCATTTACAGCAAGGAGAGCGACGATAAGAAGAGACCAGTGATCATTCACCGAGCTATTCTAGGATCAGTTGAAAGAATGATAGCCATCCTTTCAGAAAACTACGGAGGAAAATGGTATGTGTCATCAGTGCCAGGTCTCCTGGGGTCGGGGGAGGGAACATGTAATTGTTCCCTCAACTTTTAAAATAGACTTTCAGCCTCACTCATCCCAGAACTCTAATAAGATATGAGAGTCGTCCAACTGTCATTGAAAAGACCCAAAATAATGGCTTTTCTCTTTGAAACTTATCGCCTCAGTCCTTACCGCCTTTCAAACCCTGACACTCAAAATGTTGGCCCCAAGGTAAGCAGTGTGGAAAAACAACACAGTGTAGCTTGTTTTGTGAGATTCTGGGTATATGCAAGTGAATATTAAGAAATAGTAATGAGGGAAGTTAAATGACTACAGTTTTATGATATCTTCCAAAATCAGAACCATCAAGGTTTGGAAATGAAGAATTTTGTCTTCTGAATGTTATTCTTCTCTTGCTCTTCCGGGCAGTAGTGAGGAAGGAGTGGATGAAATCCAATAGCAGTGCAGCAGCTGAGGCAGGGAATTTTTTGAGAAAATTGGAGACCCCAGACTAAAGAAAATTGGCCTGGAGCTGCACAACAAACCTAACAGAAAGCATCAAGCTAATCTTAATAGGAATCTCACTAGACAGATAAGATTCATGTTTTTGGAACGACAGACCCACTCAACCCAGGACAAAGCGATTTGGCTTTTCGCATCCCTCATCCCTGTTCATCTATTCCGCTGATTCTCTGGGGAGACCACCAGAAAGTGTCCCAAACTGAGCCAGACCAATGGTGGAATGAGGGAACTAGCATTAAGCAGCCAACACTCCTAAACAGCACCTGTCAAGGAAGTGGATTTTGGGACCAGACACACACAAGAATGTCTTTCTTCTTCTTTATGATATTTGTTGAGCACTTACTCTGTGCCAGGCACTGCACTAAATCCTGGGGTTCCGATACAAGCTATTCGGGTTGGACTCAGTCCCTGTCCCACATGGGGCCCGCAGTCTTAATCCCCTTTTTTCCGATGAAGTAATTGAGGCACAGAGAAGTGAAATAACTTGCCCAAAGTCACCCAGCAGACAAATATCATTTGAAAGGAACAGAGTAGCCCTTTCTGCACTACCGCACTTTAATGTTTTAAAGCTCTTTAATGATTCCAGTATTCTCTTGGGTAAATGATATTAACTAATCACCTCTGGAACAGTTTAAGTTTTGGGATTGAATGGGTATCTGTAAAGCGTATTTATAGAATAATCCAAAATTTCCTCTTCACCTAGTGATGAAAAGCAGCATGGCTTAGTGAATAAAGCACAAGACTGGAAGTCAGAAGGACCTAGGTTCTAATCTCAGCTCTGCCACTTGTCTGCTATGTGACCTTGGACAAGTCACTTCACTTCTCTGTGCCTCAGTTACCTCATCTGTAAAGCGGGGATTAAGACTGTGTGGGACAGAGAATATGTCCAACCCAATTATCTGCATCTACTCCAGTGTTTAGTCGTCATTCAGTCCATCATATTTATTGAGCACTTACTTTGTGCAGAGCACTGTACTAAACGGTTGGGAGAGTACAATGTCACAATAAACAGACACATTCCCTGCCTATAATGAACTAGTACCTGGCACATTGTAACCACTTAACATACCTTTAAAAGAAATAAATAAAGTAACAGAAGTTAGAGAGAATCAGCGTGACTCAGTGGAAAGAGCCCGGGCTTGGGAGTCAGAGGTCATGGGTTCTAATCCCGGCTCTGCCACTTGTCAGCTGAGTGATTTTGGGCAAGTCACTTAACTTCTCTGGGCCTCAGTTCCCTCATCTGGAAAATGGGGATTAAGACTGGGAGCCCCAAGTGGGACAACCTGACCTCCTTATATCCTCCCCAATGCTTAGAACAGTGCTTTGCACATAGTAAACGCTTAACAAATACCATCATTATTATTATTAGAGGGAACATAAGAACTCGGTTTACCTTCTAGGCTACTTTTTTCACTTATTCTCATGAGTTAGGCTTTTTTTCATGTTCTAGTGAGATAATATTATGCATAATTAATGCTGGAGGTTAAACTATTTAAAATATCCTAAGTGGACATGTTTACTTCAGAATTGAAATAGGAAAGAAACAGAAATCCATAGTGGTCTTTTTTTCTTTAATCTTTGTAGGCCTTTTTGGCTGTCTCCTCGACAAGTAATGGTCATCCCTGTGGGGCCAACTTGTGAAGAGTACGCTCAACAGGTAAGATCAAAAACATCTTTTGTAGAGCAAGCATAGGGACTGTGACTAATTTTGTGTTTTTCACAGGAACATTTTTGAATAAATTCTGCATAGTTATAGCTTTTTGATTCTTTTACTCATTAGTTGGAATACAATTTTACCTGAGTCTGTTATTTTAAAACTGGTATTTGTTTAGCGCTTTATATGTGCCAGCCACTGTACTAAACGCTGGGGTAGATACGGGCTAATAATAACTATGGTATTTGTTAAACACTTACTATATGCCAAGCACTGTGGTAGATACAAGGTAATCAGGTTGTCCCACGTGGGGCTCTGTCTCAATCCCCATTTTACAGATGAGGTAACTGAGACACAGAGATGTTAACTGACTTACCCAAAGTCACACAGCAGACAAGTGGCGGAGCCAGGATTAGAACCCACGACCTCTGACTACAAAACCAATGCTGTTGCCACTAGGCCATGCTACTTCTAATCAGGTTGGACAACATGGGGCTCACAGTCTTAGTCCTCATTTTGTGGGTGAGGCAACTGACTTTGATCAAATATAACAATTCACATACATTATTTACTGGGCTTGATCCCTGCTAAAGTGTCTCAAGGAATTGTACTTTAAAAAAATAACCTATTGTTATTTTGTATGTAGCATTTTCATACCTCCCTATTATAGGAAATGCATTAATTCAAGTGTTTTTTTTTCTAGATCTGCAGTGAATTTTTCGAAGCAGGATTTATGGCTGATGTCGATTTGGATCAGAGCAGCACACTGAATAAGAAAATACGAAATGCACAGTTGGCTCAATATAATTTTATTTTAGGTAAGTTAAGTATCCTAACTGTGTCCCTTTTTGTTTTTGTTTGGTGTAAGTTGCTTAACCATTTTGGGAAGACTGATAAGGGAATGTGGAAGGGCAGCCACCCCAACTCAAAATGGATTGGGCCTCCTTGGCAGGCCCATGAATCTTAGCAGTTTTGAATATTATTATTATTACCACTGCCATTAATAATAATGATAATAAGAATAAGAATGATGATAATATTTAAGTGCTTACTTGTTGTCTGTCTTTGTTGCTGAATTGTACTTTCCAAGCATTTAGTACAGTGCTCTGCACACGGTAAGCGCTCAATAAATATGATTGAATGAATGTGCCAAGCACTGTACTGTTCTGTATCCCACTGTGATGGGATAGATATAAGATAATCAGGTCCCCGCATGGGGCTCACAGCCTAAGTAGTAGGAAGAACAGGTATCGAACCTTCATTTTGCAGATGAGGGAACTGAGGCACAGAGAAATTAAGTGACTTGTATAAGGTAACACAGCAGGTAAATGGTGGAGCAAGGATTTGAACCCAGGTCCACCCAGGCCCTTCCTGTGCTGATAGAGTCAGGTCAAAGATATTTGGTCTCTACAAGGTCTCAGGGAAGCAAGGCAGTCTCTAGACTGTAAGCTTTTTAATAATAATTAATAATAATGATGGCATTTATTAAGCACTTACTATGTGCAAAGCACTGTTCTAAGTGCTGGGGAGATTACAAGGTGATCAGGTTGTCCCATGGGGGGCTCACAGTCTTAATCCCCAATTTACAGATGAGGTAACTGAGGCCCAGAGAAGTGAAGTGACTTGCCCAAAGTCACACAGCTGACAAGTGGCAGAGCCGGAATTCAAACCCATGACCTCTGACTCCAAAGCCCGGGCTCTTTCCACCAAGCCACGCTGCTTCTCTGTTATTATGTAATTATTATTATTATTATTATGGTATTTGTTAAGCACTTACTATGTTCCAAGCACTCTGATAAGCAGTGGGGTAGATACAAGGTAATTAGGTTGTCCCACATGAGGGTCACAGACAGGGAATGTGTCTGCTATATTAATAACAACAATAATGGTATTTGTTAAGTGCTTACTATGTGCCAGGAACCGTTCTAAGAGCTGCAGTAGGTACAAGATAATCGGGTTGGACACAGTCCCTGTCCTACACAGGGCTCACAGTCTTAATCCCCATTTTACAGATGAGGGAACTGAGGCTCAGAGAAATGAAGTGACTTGCCCAAGGTCACACAGCAGACAAGTGGCAGAGCTGGGTTTAGAACTCAAGACCTTCAAGACTCTCAGGCCCATGTTCTATCCACTAGGCAATGCTGCTTACTTCCTGAGTGCTTAGTACAGTGCTCTGCACACAGTAAGCGCTCAGTGAATAATAATAATAATAATGTTGGCATTTGTTAAGCGCTTACTATGTGCAAAGCACTGTTCTAAGCGCTGGGGGGGATACAGTGTGATCAAGTTGTCCCACGTGGGGCTCACAGTCTTAATCCCCATTTTAGATGAGGTAACTAAGGCTCAGAGAAGTTAAGTGACTTGCCCAAGGTCACACAGCAGACTTGTGGTGGAGCCGGGATTCGAACCCATGACCTCTGACTCCAAAGCCCGTGCTCTTTCCACTGAGCCACGACTGGTGGCCTCACTTATGGTAGGATCAGTCACTGCAAGAGGCTGCGCGATGGCCGGCTTCCAGGTTAATCTCCAAACCTGGTTTATGCCCTCCCCTACCATCCTCCAACCCCCAAGAGTGCTTCCTCGTGCAAGGGTGTCATGCAGCATCCTTGCACTGTGCGTTATCTTTGGCAACAGTAATGTCCACACACAAACAAACCTAAATTTCTACAAGCAAATAGGGCATCATCATCATCATCAATCGTATTTATTGAGCGCTTACTGTGTGCAGAGCACTGTACTAAGTCTTCGCAGGGAAAAAGGACATAACATTGATGTGCGTAGCAAGAATGAGCTTGCTAACCCTTTTGAGGATCCAGAGCCTTCTGATTGAAAAATGAATGCAAATGTTCGTATCTTTTTCCTGAACTTTTCTTAGAAGAGAAAGAAGCAGCAGAAGAGAAAGAGAAGCAGCGTGGCTCGGTGGGAAAGAGCCCGGGCTTTGGAGTCAGAGGTCATGGGTTCAAATCCCGGCTCCGCCACTTGTCAGCTGTGTGACTTTGGGCAGGTCACTTAAGTTCTCTGGGCCTCAGTTCCCTCATCTGTAAAATGGGGATTAAGACTGTGAGCCCCCCGTGGGACAACCTGATCACCTTGTATCTCCCCAGCGCTTAGAACAGTGCTTTGCACATAAGCGCTTAACAAATACCATTATTATTATTATTATTATTATTAAGAGACTTTATATTAGCCAGACTGTGACCTTAGAACCCGCCTCGTTCTTTTTCCCTAAAAGGTGCTAATAGTGGGTGAGGCCCAAGCCATGAGAAAGTGTATTCTGCAACTAATATCTTTAGTTAGAAGGGTGCTCTTGTGTTTCTATTTTGTCCCCACAACATCCCTGTGATATTGGGATCATTCTCATTTACTAGGAGAGAAATTGAGGCCCAGAGAGATGGAGACTTGCTTGAGTCTTACCGAGGCCGATGGCTGAGCCCAGACTAGAAACAAGTGTTCTAACTCTTTTCATTAGACTAGGCCACTTCTCTAAACCTTCTTCCAAGTTTGCCTGTGGAAGCTCATCGTGGGCAGGGAATGTGTCCATTTATTGTTCTATTGTACTCTTCCAAGCCCTTAGTACAGTGCTTTGCACACAGTAAGCGCTCAGTAAATACGTTTGAATGAATGATCTGTGACATCACCACTTTTTCACCCGTTATGCCCGTGCCCAAATTCTCTGGAGGTCACTCAGGCCTCCATCAGGAGTCCAGGCAGCATTGGAGTCACAAAGAAGGGATGGACAGGGCCCATAACAATAATAATAATAATGGTATTAAGTGCTTACTATGTGCCAGGCACTGTACTAAGCGCTGGGGTAGATACAAGCAAATCAGGTTGGGCATAGTCCCTGTCCCACATAGGGCTCACAGTCTCAATCCCCATTTTACAGATGAGGTAACTGAGACACAGAGAAGTGACTTGCCCAAGGTCATACAGCAGACAAGTGGCAGAACCAGGATTAGGATCCATGACCTTCTGACTCCAAGGGCCATGCTGTAGCCACTAGGCCAAGTTGCATTGTCACAAGCCCTGAGGGATGAGTGCCAGCCACATACTAGGGGAGGCACCAAGGTGTAGTGGCAGGGTACCAGTCTATAAGATGGAGGACCTCGATTTGTGTCCATTTTCTACCTCACCACCAAAAGTCTAACCATATATTCCCAATTCAGTCTTTTTGGACAGACATATGTATTATATTATCTTGTTTTACTGAATTGAAAATGGACTGGGAATACTGCAGCCTTTTTAGAACAGATGGGATCCAAGCAGATGCTTTTCTTTGGTTTTGGTTTTTTGGTTTTTGCTTGTGTAATTCACCTATTGTGGACTTGATTATGCTATTTTCCTCTTAATCCAATCGTATTTATTGAGCGCCTACTGTCAGTCAGCAGTCAACCGTATTTATTGAGCGTGTACTGTGTGCAGAGCACTGTACTAAATTCATTCATTCAATCGTATTTATTGAGTGCTTGCTGTGTGCAGAGCACTGTACTAAGCGCTTGGGAAGTACCAGTTGGCAACATATAGAGACGGTCCCTACCCAACAGCGGGCTCACAGTCTAGAAGGGGGAGACAGACAACAAAACAAAACATATTAACAAAATAAAATAAATAGAATAAATATGTACAAGTAAAATAAATAGATTAATAAATATGTACAAACATATACATATATACAGGTGCTGTGGGGAGGGGAAGGAGGTAAGGCGGGGGCATGGGGAGGGGAAGGAGTGGGGAGAGGAAGGAGGGGGCTCAGTCTGGGAAGGCCTCCTGGAGGAGGTGAGCTCTCAGTAGGGCTTCGAAGGGAGGAAGAGAGCTAGCTTGGCAGATGTGCAGAGGGAGGGCATTCCAGGCCAGGGGGAGGACGTGGGCCGGGGGTCCACAGTGGGATGGGCGAGAACAAGGCACGGTGAGGAGGTTAGCGGCAGAGGAGCGGAGGGTGCGGGCTGGGCTGGAGAAGGAGAGAAGGGAGGTGAGGTAGGAGGGGGCGAGGGGATGGACAGCCTTGAAGCCAAGGGTGAGGAGTTTTTGCCTGATGCCTAGGTTGATTGGTAGCCACTGGAGAGTTTTGAGGAGGTGAGTAACATTCCCAGAGCATTTCTGTACAAAGACGATCCGGGCAGCGGCGTGAAGTATGGATCGAAGTGGGGAGAGACAGGAGGATGGGAGATCAGAGAGGAGGCTGGTGCAGTAATCCAGTCAGGATAGGATGAGAGATTGAACTCGTGAGAGTATACTATAACAATAAACAGACACATCCCTGTCCACCACAAGTTTACAGTCTAGAGGGGGAATAATTATGGTACTTGTTAAGTGCTTACTTTGTGTCCAAGCACTGTTCTAAGTGCTAGGGTAAATACAAGATAATCAGGTTGGACACAGTCCCTGTCCCACATGGGGCTTACGCTCTTCATCCCCATTTTATGGATGAGGTAACTGAGGCCCAGGGAAGTGAAGTGACTTGTCCAAGGTCACACAGTAGACATGTGGCGAAGCAGGGATTTGAACCCAGGTCATTCTGACTTCCGGGCCTGTGCTCTGTCTACTAAGCCATGCTGCTTACTGTGTGCAGAGCACTGTACTAGGTGCTTGGGAGAATGCAGTATAATAGAGTTGGTAGACATATTCCCTGCCTGCTTTGAGCTTACAATCGAGAGGCGGAGCTTACAGTTTATTGAGTGTAGTAGTATTGTATTGGTATATTGAGTGCACAAAGAGAATCTGACTTCATATTGGGCACTGTGAGGTGTGAGTTGTTGTTGCCAACTTGTACTTCCCAAGCGCTTAGTACAGTGCTCTGCACACAGTAAGCACTCAATAAATACGATTGATTGATTAATTGAAAAGCTCTGTATACCTGCTGTTCTCTGTTAAAAGAACTTGGAAACAATAGTTTAAATGTAATGTATAGATTCCTGATATTTATAATCTTTTAAAAGAAAGGTAAATTTACTGAGGAGATATTTCTATATGGAGTTGATTTTTCTTTTGGTCTAATTAGTTTATTCTAACAGGCAGTGCTCCTTTCCCCCCCCTGGTTTTCTTATGCAGTGGTTGGAGAAAAGGAGAAAGGAAATAATGCCGTAAACGTGCGAACGAGAGACAATAAAATTCACGGAGAGATTTCAGTAAATTCTGCCATTGAGAAATTGAAGAAGTTAAAGAAATCTCGAATGCTAAATGCAGAGGAAGAATTTTGAAGTTTGTGCTCTGTCAGCAACGTCACATTTTCTGAGACTTGAAGATGCAGGTCTTTCCTTAGCTTGCTAAAGCATTAAACCTTACTGTCAGAGCCATGGAATCACCGAAGACAGAGGAAACGTGGGTAAGAGAAATATGTCAGAATGTGAATGCCCCTTACAGTGAAACTTTGAAGTAGCTGAGGCACGTGTTTAGGGGTAGTAATAAATACTATTAAAATAATAGTATGTATTAAATGCTTGCGGTGTGCAGAGCACTGTACTTAAGTGCTGGAAGTGAATACACAGGTGAGAATTAGAAACAGTCCTTGTCCCTCGGGGTGTAATTGAAGGAACTCTTCACGGTAATGTTAATCTTTGGCCATCGTAGTGCATTGGTTTAAGAATGTTTCTTTTAATCCGAAAGAGGGAAGTCCTAGGAAATATAGTGTGTTTGATGCTGTGCTATGAATTGTGATTTTGAATGGAAGATATTTAAATGATTGAATAAAAAAGTCTGCTTAATTTTTTGCATATGAAAACCTTAATGTTTCTGTTCTTTTGTCCTTAACGTAATCCACAAGGCAAAAACCATTGACAGTAGATATTCCTTCCTCCCTGCCTCATCAAGAAGTACAAAAAAGAAAAACATAAACACTTTAATTGCCTTCACCACTCGGTAGTATAGAGAAGCAGCTTGGCGTAGTGGAAAGAGCCCGGGCTAGGGATTCAGAGATTATGGGCTCTAATCCCGACTCCTTCCACTTATCAGCTCTGTGACTTTGGGCAAGTCACTTAACTTGTTTGTGCCTCAGTTACCTCATATATAAAATGGGGATTAAGACTGTGAGCCCCACGTGGGACAACCTGATTACCATGTATCTACCCCAGTGCTTAGAACAGTGCTGGGCACATAGTAAGTGCTTAAGAAATACCATCATTATTATCATCAGCACTTATCCAGCACCCATTTCCTGCAATGCACTGTACAGTTGGGAAGCATAAAATGAATCAGTGAAATGTTTCTTGCCCAAGGCATTTACATTTAGAGGCAAATGAACAATGTGTTGAAACTTTCTGTTGTCCACCTTCTCCGTGCTCAGAGACAATGCCTTCCTAGGGACAATAAGGAATTTTCCCCCATTCTCTTAACCATTTTACCCTTCCCTCTCCAGTGGTTTTACTGACTGTGAGCCCGCTGTTGGGTAGGTACCATCTCTATATATTGCCAACTTGTACTTCCCAGGCGCTTAGTACAGTGCTCTGCACACAGTAATTGCTCAATAAATACGATTGAATGAATGAACTGAATGCTTATTGCGTGCAGAGCATTGTACTAAGCACTCGGGAGAGGGCAATAGCATTAACCAGATGCAAATCCTTCCATCAACAGGCTTACAGTCCCTCAGAGAAGACCCGACACTGAAATGAATTACAAGTAGGGGAAAGCAGCTGCAAAGCTGAGTACACCCCCTTTCCTCCCTTTTTCTTCATTTTTCCCTTCGATGTTGAGGTGGGGGTTTTTTTGCCTAATTGATTCAAAATAGAAAATGCCTCTTGTTTTCCTAAGCAGTGGATGGAGGAAAGGAAATATTTGGCATTGTCCCTCCGTGCTTCACCTAAGGCGACGGTGAAGGAAACAGGCCGCGAAACGTCGTGGGGTTGAGGGGAACGCTTTGGGCCGCGCGCGCATGCGCAGTGGGCTGGGGAGACGGGGCCACGAGGGGGCGTGGCTTCATCCCTTCCCACGGGGACGTGACCGCAGGGGCTTCCGATTGGTCGATGAGTTGGGGGGCGTGGTCTGTGGGCGTGGCTTCAGGATATTCCAGTGGGGGCGTGCCCTCCTGCGGCTCCCGATTGGGCGCGGCGTTGGGGGCGTGGCCTCTGAAGCTCCTGTTGTGGGCGTGGTCTTGGAGCGTGGCTTCAGGGGCTCCCGATTGGGAGTGGCCTCGTGGTTTCAAGAGCTCCCGCTGGGGGGCGTGGTCTTGGGGGCGCGGTTTCAAGGGCTCCCGTGGGGGCGTGGCCTTGTGAGGCTCCCAATGGGGGCGTGGCTTCAGGGGCTCCCCATGGGGGAGACAACAAAACAAAGCGTATTAACAAAATAAAATAAATAGAATAAATATGTACAAGTAAACTAAATAAACAAATGGAGTAATAAATATGTACAAGCAGTCAGAGGTCATGGGTTCAAACCCCGGCTCCGCCAATTGTCAGCTGTGTGACTTTGGGCAAGTCACTTCACTTCTCTGGGCCTCAGTTCCCTCGTCTGTAAAATGGGGATTAAGACTGTGAGCCCCCTGTGGGACAACCTGATCACCTTGTCACTTCCCCAGCGTTTAGAACAGTGCTTTGCACATAGTAAGCGCTTAATAAATGCCATCATCATCATCATCCCCTTCCTTCCTCTTCCCCTCGTCCCCCCTCCATCCCCCCATTTTACCTCCTTCCCTTCCCCACAGCACCTGTATATATGCATATATGTTTGTACATATTTATTACTCTATTTTACTTGTACATATCTATTCTATTTATTTTATTTTGTTAGTATGTTTGGTTTTGTTCTCTGTCTCCCCCTTTTAGACTGTGAACCCACTGTTGGGTAGGGACTGTCTCTATATGTTGCCAACTTGTACTTCCCAAGCGCCTAGTACAGTGCTCTGCACACAGTAAGTGCTCAATAAATACGATTGATGATGATGATGATATATCCATATAAGCGCTTGGGAAGTCCAAGTTGGCACTCGTACAAGTCTTCTCACTGGAAGGGAGAGGGCAATAACTGTAGGCTACTCAGGTATCCAACGGCTCCCGTTCCAGGTGGGAATTGTCCAGGCGTTTAGATTTAGATGGATCCCAGACTGAGCCCCCTTTTTCCTCTCCTCCTTCCCCTCCCCACAGCACTTGTATCTATATTTGTACAGATTTATTACTCTATTTTACTTGTACATATTTACTATTCCATTAATTTTGTTAATCAATCAATCGTATTTATTGAGCACTTACTGTGTGCAGAGCACTGTACTAAGCGCTTGGGAAGTACAAGTTGGCAACATATAGAGACAGTCCCTACCCAGCAGTGGGCTCACAGTCTAAAAGGGGGAGACAGAGAACAAAACCAAACATACTAACAAAATAAAATAGAATAGATATGTACAAGTAAAATAAATAAATAGAGTAATAAATATGTACAAACATATATACATATATACAGGTGCTGTGGGGAAGGGAAAGAGGTAAGATGGGGAGATGAGAGGGGGATGAGGGGGAGAGGAAGGAAGGGGTTCAGTCTGGGAAGGCCTCCTGGAGGAGGCCGATCCAGTTGGGAATTGTCCAGGCATTTAGATTTAGATGGATCTCAGACTGAGCCCCCTTTTTCCTCTCCTCCTTCCCCTCCCCACAGCACTTGTAACCTCCCCAGCGCTTAGAGCAGTGCTTTGTACATAGTAAAAGCTTAATAAATGCTATTATTATTATTATTATTATTACTTCTCTGTGCCTCAGTTCCCTCATATGTAAAATGCAGATTAAGACCGTGAGCCCCCCCGTGGGACAACCTGATCACCTTGTAACCTCCCCAGCGCTTAGAACAGTGCTTTGCACATAGTAAAAGCTTAATAAATGCTATCATTATTATTATTATTACTTCACTTCTCTGGGCCTCAGTTCCCTCATCTGTAAAATGGAGATTAAGACCGTGAGCACCCCACCGTGGGGGGCTTGATCACTTGATCACCTTGTAACCTCCCCAGTGCTTAGAACAGTGCTTGGCATGTAGTAAGCACTTAATAAATGCCATTATTATTATTATTAATATAGTAAGCGCTCAATAAATGCCGTTATTATCATTATTATTATTATTATCACTTCAGTTCTCTGTGCCTTAGTTCCCTCATCTGTAAAATGGAGATTAAGACCGTGAGCCCCCTGCTGTGGGACAACCTGATCACCTTGTAACCTCCCCAGCGCTTAGAATAGTGCTTTGCACATAGTGAGCACTTAATAAATGCCATTATTATTATTATCATTATTATAGTTATAGTAAGCGCTTAATAAATGCCGTTATTATTATTATTACTTCACTTCTCTGGGCCTCAGTTCCCTCATCTGTAAAATGGAGATTAATACCGTGATACCCCCCCTCCCCCCGTGAGACAACCTGATCACCTTGTAACCTCCCCAGCGCTTAGAACAGTGCTTGGCACATAGTAAGCGCTTAATAAATGCTATTATTATTCTTACTATTACTTCAGTTCACTGTGCCTCAGTTCCCTCAGCTGTAAAATGGAGATTAAGACCGTGAGCTCCCCCCCAGCCCGTGGGACAACCTGATCACCTTGTAACCTCCCCAGCGCTTAGAACAGTGCTTGGCACATAGTGAGCACTTAATAAATGCCATTATTATTATTATTAATATAGTAAGTGCTCAATAAATGCCGTTATTATCAATTATTTTTATTATTACTTCAGGTTTCTGTGCCTCAGTTCCCTCATCTGTAAAATGGAGATTAATAAATGCCATTATTATTATTATTATAGTAAGCCATTATTATTATTATTGTTATTATATTATTGTTATTACTTCACTTCTCTGTGCCTCAGTTCCCTCATCGGTAAAATGGAGATTAAGGCCGTGAGCCCCCCGCCGTGGGACAACCTGATCACCTTGTAACCTCCCCAGCGCTTAGAACAGTGCTTGGCACATAGTGAGCACTTAATGAATGCCATTATTATTATTATTATAGTAAGCGCTTAATAAATGCTATTATTATTATTATTATTATTATTATTATTATTATTACTTCACTTCTCTGTGCCTCAGTTCCCTCATCGGTAAAATGGAGATTAAGGCCGTGAGCCCCCCGCCGTGGGACAACCTGATCACCTTGTAACCTCCCCAGCGCTTACAACAGTGCTTGGCACATAGTGAGCGCTTAATACATGCCATTATTATTATTATTATTATAGTAAGCGCTTGATAAACGCTATTATTATTATTATTATTATTATCATTATCATTATTACTTCACTTCTCTGTGCCTCAGTTCCCTCATCTGTAAAGTGGAGATGAAGACCGTGAGCCCCCACCGTGGGACAACCTGATCACCTTGTAACCTCCCCAGCGCTTAGAACAGGGCTTGGCACATAGTGAGCACTTAATAAATGCCATTATTATTATTATTATAGTAAGCGCTTGATAAATGCTATCATTATTATTATTATTATCATTAACATTATTACTTCACTTCTCTGGGCCTCAGTTCCCTCATCTGTAAAGTGGAGATGAAGACCGTGAGCCCCCACCGTGGGACAACCTGATCACCTTGTAACCTCCCCAGCGCTTAGAACAGGGCTTGGCACATAGTGAGCGCTTAATAAATGCCATTATTATTATTATAGTAAGCGCTTAATAAATGCTATTATTATGATGATTATTATGATTATCATTATCATTATTACTTCACTTCTCTGTGCCTCAGTTCCCTCATCTGTAAAGTGGAGATGAAGACCGTGAGCCCCCACCGTGGGACAACCTGATCACCTTGTAACCTCCCCAGCGCTTAGAACAGTGCTTGGCACATAGTGAGCGCTTAATAAATGCCATCATTATTATTATTATTATTATAGTAAGCGCTTGATAAACTCTATTATTATTATCATTATCATTATTACTTCACTTCTCTGTGCCTCAGTTCCCTCATCTGTAAAGTGGAGATGAAGACCATGAGCCCCCACCGTGGGACAACCTGATCACCTTGTAACCTCCCCAAGCACTTAGAACAGTGCTTGGCACCTAGTGAGCGCTTAATAAATGCCATTATTATTATTATTATAGTAAGCGCTTAATAAATGCTATTATTATTATTATTATTATCATCATCATTATTACTTCACTTCTCTGGGCCTCAGTTCCCTCATTTGTAAAGTGGACATGAAGACCGTGAGCCCCCACCGTGGCACAACCTGATCACCTCGTAACCTCCCCAGCGCTTAGAACAGTGCTTGGCACATAGTGAGCGCTTAATAAATGCCATTATTATTATTATTATAGTAAGCTCTTGATAAATGCTATTATTATTATTATTATCATTATTATCATTATTGTCATTATTATCATTATTATCATTACTTCACTTCTCTGGGCCTCAGTTCCCTCATCTGTAAAGTGGAGATGAAGACCGTGAGCCCCCACCGTGGGACAACCTGATCACCTTGTAACCTCCCCAGCGCTTAGAACAGGGCTTGGCACATAGTGAGCGCTTAATAAATGCCATTATTATTATTATTATAGTAAGCTTTTAATAAATGCTATTATGATGATGATTATTATGATTATCATTATCATTATTACTTCACTTCTCTGTGCCTCAGTTCCCTCATTTGTAAAGTGGAGATGAAGACCGTGAGCCCCCACCGTGGCACAACCTGATCACCTTGTAACCTCCCCAGCGCTTAGAACAGGGCTTGGCGCATAGTAAGCGCTTAATAAATGCCATTATTATGATTATGATTATAATCAGGCGCTGGGGTCCCCTGAGGGGGCCCGCGCGCGTGCGCGGCTGCCGGTGAGGGGCGGACCGGAAGTGCCGCGTGCGGGGAAGATGGCGGCGGCGGGCGGGCAGGTCGTCGGTCTGAGGCGGCTGGTCGGCGTCGCCCTGTTCCTGTGGCAGCTGTCCGGACCGTCGGGCGGCGGTGAGGAGCCGGGCTGCTTTCCGGGGACACGAAGGCCGAGCCCCAACGGGGAGAAAGGAGGACCCCGACATTAATTTCAGTGACCCCACATTTCAGGCCACTGAGGTGTAGCCTCAGGGGGAAAAGCCCGGGCTTCGGTGTCAGAGGTCGTGGGTTCGAATCCCGCCTCCGCCGCTTAATCATGAGGCCCTGGGGGGTTGCAAGTTGATCAGGTCGCCCCAAGGGGGGGGTTTCACAGTCTTCATCCCCATTTTACAGATGAGGGAACTGAGGCCCAGAGAAGTGAAGTGACTTGCCCACAGTCACACAGCTGACAAGTGGAGGAGCCGGGGTTTGAACCCGTGACCTCTGACTCCGAAGCCCGGGCTCTTTCCACTGAGCCACGCTGCTTACTATGTGCGCAGCACCTTTCTAAGCGCTGGGGAGGTTATGAGGTGATCGGGTTGTCCCACGGAAGGCTCACAGTCTTCATCCCCATTTTACAGATGAGGGAACTGAGGCCCAGAGAAGTGAAAGCCCTACTTCCCTTCAAAGCCCTCCTCAGAGCTCACCTCCTCCAGGAGGCCTTCCCAGATTGAGCCCCCTCCTTCCTCTCCCCCTCCTGCCCCTCCCCATCCCCCCACCTTACCTTATGTTTGTACGTATTTATTACTCTATTTTACTTGTACATATCCATTCTATTTATTTTATCTTGTTAATATGTTTTGTTTTGTTGTCTGTCTCCCCCTTCTGAATTGTGAGCCCACTGTTGGCTAGGGACCATCTCTGTATGTTGCCAGCTTGTATTTCCCAAGCGCTTAGTACAGTGCTCTGCATACAGTAAGTGCTCAATAAATGCAAAGTGCTCTGCATACAGTAAGCGCTCAATAAATACGATTGAATGAAGTGACTCACTGACAATTGGCAGAGCAGGGATTCGAACCCATGACCTCTGACTCCAAAGCCCGGGCTTTTTCCACTGAGCCACGCTGCTTGTCAGCTGGGTGACTTTGGGCAAGTCACTTCATTCATTCATTCATTCATTCATTCAATTATATTCATTGAGCGCTTACTGTGTGCAGAGCAGTGTACCAAGCGCTTGGGAAGTACCAGTTGGCAACATATAGAGACGGTCCCTACCCGATAGTGGGCTCACAGTCGAGAAGGGGAAGACAGAGAACAAAAATAAATTAACAAAATAAAATAAATAGAATGAATATGTACAAATAAAATTAATAGAGTAATAAATACATACAAACATATGTACATATATACAGGTGCTGTGGGGAGGGGAAAGAGGTAAGGCGGGGGAATGGGGAGGGAGAGAGGAAGGAGGGGGCTCAGTCTGGGAAGGCCTCCTGGAGGAGGTGAGCTCGCAGTAGGGCTTTGAAGGGAGGAAGAGAGCTAGCTTGGCAGATGTGCGGAGGGAAGGCATCCAGGCCAGGGGGAGGACGTGGGCCGGGGATCGATGGCGGGACAGGCGAGAACGAGGTACGGTGAGGAGATTAGCGGCAGAGGAGCGGAGGGTACGAGCTGGGCTGGAGAAGGAGAGAAGGGAGGTGAGGTAGGAGGGGGCGAGGGGATGGACAGCCTTGAAGCCGAGGGTGAGGAGTTTCTGCCTGATGCGTAGGTTGACTGGTAGCCACTGGAGATTTTTGAGGAGGGGAGTAACATGCCCAGAGCGTTTCTGGACAAAGACAATCCGGGCAGCGGCATGAAGTATGGATCGAAGTGGGGAGAGACAGGACGATGGGAGATTGGAGAGGAGGCTGATACAGTAATCCAGACGGGATAGGATGAGAGCTTGAACGAGCAGGGTAGCGGTTTGGATAGAGAGGAAAGGGCGGATCTTGGCAATGTTGCGGAGCTGAGACCGGCAGGTTTTGGTGACGGCTTGGATGTGAGGGGTGAATGAGGGAGCGGAGTCGAGGATGACACCAAGGTTGCGGGCTTGTGAGACGGGAAGGATGGTAGTGCTGTCAACAGTGATGAGAAAGTCAGGGAGAGGGCAGGGTTTGGGAGGGAAGACAAGGAGTTCAGTCTTGGACATGTTGAGTTTTAGGTGGCGGGCAGACATCCAGATGGAGATGTCCTGATGGCAGGAGGAGATGCGAGCCTGGAGGGAGGGGGAGAGAGCAGGGGCAGAGATGTAGATTTGGGTGTCATCAGCATAGAGATGATAGTTGAAGCCGTGAGAGCGGATGAGGTCACCAAGGGAGTGAGTGTAGATTGAGAACAGAAGGGGGCCAAGAACTGACCCTTGAGGAACACCTACAGTAAGGGGATGGGAGGGGGAGGAGGAGCTCGCAAAAGAGACTGAGAATGAACGACCGGAGAGATAAGAGGAGAACCACGAGAGGACTGAGTCTGTGAAGCCGAGGTCAGATAGCGTGTTAGGAGAAGGGGGTGGTCCACAGTGTCGAAGGCAGCTGAGAGGTCAAGGAGGATGAGGATAGAGTTTGAGCCTTTGGATTTGGCAAGCAGGAGGTCATTGGTGACCTTTGAGAGGGCAGTTTCCGTGGAATGTTGGGGATGGAAGCCAGATTGGAGAGGGTCGAGGAGAGAGTTGGCGTTGAGGAATTCTAGGCAGCGCGTGTAGATGACTCGTTCAAGGAGTTTGGAAAGGAGCCTCAGTTCCCTCATCTGGAAAATGGGGATGAAAACTGGGAGCCCCCCGTGGGACAACCTGATCACCTTGTAACCTCCCCAGCGCTTAGAACGGTGCTTGGCACATGGTAAGCGCTTAATAAATGCCGTCATTACTATTCGGAGTCAGAGGTCATGGGTTCATTCATTCATTCAGTTGTATTTATTGAGCTCTTACTGGGTGCAGAGCGCTTGGGAAGTACAAGTTGGCAACATATAGAGACGGGCCCTACCCAACAACGGGCTCAGTCTAGAAGACTCCCGCCTCCGCTACATACCCCCTGTGGAACAGCCTAATCACCTTGTATCCCCCCAGCGCTTAGAACAGTGCTTTGCACATAGTAAGTGCTTATAAATACCACCATTTTTATTGTTATTATTATTATTATTGATTGTCGTATTTATTGAGTGCGTACTGTGTGCAGAGCACTGGACTAAGCACTTGGGAAGTCCAAGTCGGCAACAGATAGAGACGGGCCCTGCCCCAAAACGAGCTCACAGTCTAGAAGGGGGAGACAGACAACAAGCGCTTAGTACAGTGCTCTGCACACAGTAAGCACTCAATAAATACTATTGATTGTTTGAATTGAAAAAGACAAAACATGTAGACAAGTGTCAAAGCTGTCAGAATAATAGAATTTCCTACTCATTAACAAAATAGAGTAGGAAATTTGTACAAGTAAAATAAGGTAATAAATCTGTACAAAAATATACAAGTGCTGTGGGGAGGGGAAGGAGGTAAGGCGGGGGGATGGGGAGGAGGAGAGGAAAAAGGGGGCTCAGTCTGGGAAGGCCTCCTGGAGGAGGTGAGCTCTCAGTAGGGCTTTTGAAGGGAGGAAGAGAGCTAGCTTGGCAGATGTGTGGAGGGAGGGCATTCTTGTCAGCCATGTGACTTTGGGCAAGTCACTTCACTTCTCTGGGCCTCTGTTCCCTCATCTGGAAAATGGAGATGAAGACTGGGAGCCCCTCGTGGGACAACCTGATCACCTTGTAACCTCCCCAGCACTTAGAACAGTGCTTCATACATAGTAAGTGCTTAATAAATGCCATCATTATTATTATTACAAATTTCACTGCTAAAAATTGTTTGTTTCTCACATTGCTGAAAAGAAATAAAGTATTCTTCCCAGGTCACCACTCAGTAGATATAATAATAATAATAACGGTATTTGTTAAGCACTTGCTTAGAATAGTGCTTCACACATAGCATTGGGGGGATACAAGGTGATTAGGTTGTCCCATGTGGGGCTCACAGTCTAAATCGCCGTTTTACAGATGAGGTAGCTGAGGCACAGAGAAGTTAAGTGACTTGCCCAAAGTCACACAGCTGACAAGTGGCGGAGTAGGGATTAGAACCCATGACCTCTGACTCCCAAGCCCGGGCTGTTTCCACTGAGCCATGCTGCTTATTTAATTATTAATTTGATAAATGGTCATTTGATTATGTCTGTTTTCCTTTGATCACTTCAATGTTCTGAGAATATAAGCCTCTCCCATGCTCTCCTCTCACAGAAAGTTCAGTCACTCCACCTTACGTGATGAAGTGTCCAAGCAACGGTTTGTGCAGCCGACTGCCAGCAGAATGTATCGAGTGCAGAACAAACTTCTCCTGTGTCTACGGGAAGCCAGTCACTTTTGACTGCACAGTAAAACCTCAAGTTGTCTGTGTCGTAAGTATTGAAACTTCTCAGGAGTAATAAGTGTTGGAAAATCCTTTCCTGAACGATCAGTGCTGTGTAATTGTTAAATCTGGCCATCAGAGGAAAATCTTCAGAAGCACTTGGTGAAAATGGCAGATAATTTCTAATTGTAAGGTCTTCAGTTAGGCTGCTAACTGTTCAATGCACATGTTGTTTTCCTGAACAAAGTGATCGGGATTTTATAGCACAGTGGATCTACTGGAAGTGCAATTTCTCTTTAATACCCCCTCACCTCCCCCTCAACCCCCGCAACAAGAGGCTCAGATGCCAGCCTAGTTCCAATCTCTTTAGTTATGAATTCTGAGGATGGGTCTCCCTATGCCCTTAATGCTGACCAGTAATTCCGTGTTTGTGGAGGCCAAAAATGAATACACAAGTGGAGAAATATTCCATTTATTTGGAAGTTAAAATGCCCCCACCACTGGCAGAGCATGATTTCACTCCCCAATTTGGATAGAGGGCAGTGGCAGAATTGCGGAATTTTCTCCCGAAAATACTGGGTGCAGTGCAGTGTTGGTAGAAAGAACTGTGTGCATGTGTGCCCTGGAAAAATATGTTTATATGTTATAAATTTTTTATAACATTATTATTATTACATTATTACATTATTATTTATATATTAAATAATATATAATTTATATGTTATAAATTATTTATGTTAATGCCTGTATCTTCACCTAGGCTGCAAATTCAGTATAGGCAGGGAACAAGTCTACTAATTCTGTTGTACTCTTTCAAACATTTAGAGCAGTGCTCTGCACACAGTAAGCACTCAGTAAATGCCATTGTTGATATTATGATACTGAAACACAAATTTTCCTTAACATTATTTCTGCAAGAGTGCAACCTTTGTGTTTTGAGAGACCCAAGTGCACAAAAGTCAAATAAATTTTCTGTTTCCGTTTTCCTCCCTTTCTATGAAGATAAATCAATAAAAATTCTCATTGATATCATCATCCAGGGGCATTCACTTATATTTGACTAGGCCTGGGCCAGTCCAGTGGATTAAAGGAAATACTGGATTACATTCTGTACCAAACAGCTACTATTACTTTAAAGCGGGACCCCTTCTCAAATAGGAAAAAATAGAAGTTCTGTTCCCGGAGGTCATTGGTTTGGTGATGACAGAGATGGTGACTACCACGGAGAACAGTGGATGAGCCCTGGTCCTGTACTCGTAATCATGAAAGGTTCAGGGCTCTTCTCTGTCAATCAGAATAGCCAAAGCAGTGGTTGAAACAAATAGATCTCAAATTTCTCAGTATTTTTTGTTAGTTTGGGTTGGGTAAATTTCCATCAAACTCTCCCCCAAGATACTGTCCTGGAGTCTAATCCCATTACATTTTTTCCACTTTTTAAAATGCACCTGTTTGTCAAGCGACATTAGAAGTGGACCCAAAGTATCTCAACATAACAGATTTCTAGCTGTCCAAAAAGGTCGAACCTAACAAATCAAACTTCCTAATTAATAGAACTAAATCTCTGTCAAGAAAGCCAGGTGCCAGTGTCCAACTCTTCAAGGCTCTCTACCAGCTCTCCCCATCTTACCTAATATCTCTATCCACCCATTACTCCCCAGTTCATGTTTTTCATTCCTCCCAAGCGAGCTTCCAAGCTGTGCCTCACTCTCATCTATACCGGTTCCATTTCCTCACTCACACTGCTCCCTTCATCTGGCTCACCTCCTTCCCCGAATAATAATTATTATTATTATTATTCCCCGAATCCGTTAATAATAATAATAACGGCATTTATTAAGTGCTTACTATGTGCAAAGCACTGTTCTAAGCGCTGGGAAGGTTACAAGGTGATCAGGTTGTCCCACGGGGGGCTCACAGTCTTAATCCCCATTTTACAGATGTGGTAACAGGCACAGAGAAGTTAAGTGACTTGCCCAAAGTCACACAGCTGACAAGTGGTGGAGTCAGGATTTGAACCCATGACCTCTGACTCCAAAGATCGCACTCTTTCCGCTGAGCCACGCTGCTTCTCCTAAGCTACAGCTCATCTGTAGTCAAAGAAGCAGTGCAGCGAGGCCTAGTGGAAAGAGCACAGGCCTGGGCATCAGAGGACCTAGGTTCTAATTCTACCTCCACCACTTTTCTGTTGTGCGACTTTGGGCGAGACACTTAGCTTTTCTGTGTTCCAGTTCCCTCATCTGTAAAATGGGAATTAGGACTGTAAGCCTCCTATGGGACATGGACCGTGTCCAACCGGATTATGTAGTATCTACCCCAGCACTTAGTACAGTGCACGACATAGTAAGGACTTAATAAATAACCATTTTAAAAAAAAGTATTTGTAAAATCCCACTTCTTCCAATCAATCTTCCCCCATTAATTCCTCAAATCCCAAGTATTTTCAATCCACTCCCGCCAGCCGCCTATAGCACGTATATATTGATACCTACTCTCAGTACTTGGGTATCTATGTTTATTTTAGTTGTTCATTCAATTTTTTCTTCTCATATGTAAAATGTTTTTATATTTGGCTCCTCCAAACCATAGGCAGGGTACATGCCACTTCATCATCATCAGTCGTATTTATTGAGCGCTTACTGTGTGCAGAGCACTGTACTAAGCGCTTACCGTTACTCTTTCCCAAGTGCTTAGCATAGAGCATTACTTCCAGTGGACGCTCAGTAGCTACCCTTACTACTGTTTTCCATTCTGCAACTATTCTCCGGTTGAGCTGATCTTAAACCACTGTGGTCTACGGTACTAGCATTTATTTAGATCCGGGACAGCAAGGGGTGGATGGGGTGTGTGCTTGTTGCATCAGATGAGCCTTTAAAATATTGCTGATATGTTGACAGTGCTGACAGGTTCTTGTAGTTTAATGAATTACTTGGTTTTTGGGGTTTTTTTGACATATAGGATCAAGATTACAAATTGCAAGAAAACTTTACCATCAACATGACTTGCAGCTTTTGCTGGCAGCTTCCGGAAACAGATTACGAGTGTTCCAATTCTACAAACTGTATGACAGTCTCCTGTCCCCGACAACGCTACAGTGCCAACTGTACTGTTCGTGATCACATCCACTGCCTGGGTAAGTCAGGTTTCAAACAGGAAAACTCCCCAGTAAGATGACTTTCCACCACATTCTTTAGGTGGGTTCTTTATCTGAATTTTGGGAATTAAACCTATTCAGGCATACCCTGGGTTACAGCACCCCACAGTACCTAAAATCCAGAGCTTCATCCCACACTATTTCCAACTTGTACTTCCCAAGCACTTAGTACAGTGCTGTGCACACAGTAAGCGCTCAATAAATACAGTTGAATGAATGAATGAATTGAATATTTATGGATTTATCCCAGGATCCATCCAGGCACAGCTGATTAATGAATTTCCTCTGTGCCCCTCATTCAGCCTCCTCCTATTTAGAGGTTTGCTTTCCCCACCAAGGATATTTTCTTTTTTTAATCTGGGGAACCCTCAGTGCCCTGCTCAAGGCTCGTGTTCCAGCTTCCAGCCAGAGTAGGGCAGGACTGTTATAGGAACCCTGATTTTGCCCATCCAGCCAGACACTTCCATCAGCTGTATTTGGGTTCTGACCTGTCTCCTGGCCCCAATCAATCAATCAATCAACTGTATTCATTGAGCGCTTACTGTGTGCAGAGCACTATACTAAGCGCTTGGGAAGTACAAGTTGGCAACATATAGAGACAGTCCCTACCCAACAGTGGGCTCACAGTCTAGAAGGGGGAGACAGAGAACAAAACCAAACATACTAACAAAATAAAATAAATAGAACAGATATGTACAAGTAAAATAAATAAATAAATAGAGTAATAAATATGTACAAACATATATACATATATACAGGTGCTGTGGGAGTGGCAGGGAGTCAGTCAGTCGTATTTATTGAGTGCTTATTGGGAAGCAGCATGGCTTAGTGGACAGAGCATGGGCTTGGGAGTCAGAAGGACCTGGGTTCTAATCCCGGCTCCACCACTTGTCTCCTGTGTGACCTTGGGCAAGTCACTTCATTTCTCTGGGCCTCAGTTACCTCATCTGTAAAGTGGGGATTAAGGCTGGGAGCCCCACGTGGGATAGAGTCTGTGTCCAACCTAATTAGCTTGTATCTACCCCAGCACTTAGAACAGTGTATAGCACATAGTAAGCGCTTAATAATAATTATTATTATTGCAATTATGTGCAGAACACTGTACTAAGGGCTTGGGGGAGTACAGTATAACAGTATAGCAGACACATTCCCTGCCCACAGTGAGCTTACAGTGCAGAGAGAGCTGGTTCGTTTTTACCGAGCTGTGTCTTCCCCGCACCCCCTGCTCCAACCCCTCGTGCTCTCTTCCGCACCCACATGTGCCTCTGGGCTGAAACCTCGCCAGTCTCTGCGGTGACAGGAGCAGCAGTTCTACTGGGGAGAGAGCAGACAGGCAGCAGGGTCAGAGGCAGGTGCAGGGAAAGTCAGAGCAAACAGGGAGCAACTGGAGGTGACATGGCAGAGTCAAAATAAGCAGGCTCCCTGCCATCTTGCAAACCAGGTGGGGCCAGGACTCCAGGCACCTGTGGCCATTAGGATCCTTGAGTAGAGCCCGGTGACATTTTTCTGCCCTGCTCCTCTGCCAGCAGCAGTGGTGACACACAGCTTGTGCGGCGGGCTGTGCCAATCCCTGGTTTACCGCCTCCCGCCAAAATATACCGTGTAGGGTGAAGGAGACAATGTCTGGGGGACATGATGGGGATCCTGAGAATAGTAGACGGAGCCGAGTGGCAGGAAGTACTGTACGTTTTATTTACCTATAAGGGCTGATGCTAGACTAGAACGTAACAAAGTGCATGTAAGTCTATAGGAGAACAAAGCCCACGGTATGACCAATCACAATTCGGCCACACTGTCGAGAATTTAGTTCCAGATGTATCTTGTGGTATACCTGAACTGTCCTTTAACAATCAGGGATCATTAGCCTTATGTTTTATGTAGGTGATATGCTGCTCCAAGTTGTGATGTGAGCCTAAAAATATAGGCTCATTTAGTGCATCAGTTACTTAAGAGTCCTTTTATTGCTGTGGAACTCCAGATTAGCCAGTCTTGCACCTCTCGAGCTTGTGGGCGTACTTTTATGGACTTTGAACACCTAATGATGATTGTGGAACTTCCTAAATTTCGTTAATTTAAATCTTAATCTAAAATGTTCGGGTTGCTATTTCACTTTATGGGCCAGAATGTTGTTTAACTTAAATGGAAACAAACAATGGTTTATTCTTTCTTAAGGTAAGCGTACTTTTCCCAAAATGCTGTACTGCAACTGGACTGGAGGTTACAAATGGTCTACAGCTCTGGCTCTCAGGTAAGTACTTAATAAATCATGGAACTTGAAAGCTACAAATTACCCTTCAGATTTCTCTGAGGGCCGGTTGGAATTTCCTAAACATACTGAACTATGATCAGGGTAGAAGTGTAAGGTACTAACTGAAGCTTCCTGGCCAACGTATATTTTTTTCATTGCACCATGTGAGAAACAGCACTCCCATAGCAGGAGCAGGCCCGGGTTTTTTTTTCCGGTTTTTATTGTGGCCACACATCCATTTCAAAGTGTCCAGCTTATTACATTGAAAATGTGACACATCCGTAATGAAAGACATTTGCATCACAACTTTCGTAGAGAAGAGCAGGTAAATGATAAAAATGTAAGCTTTAAGTGTAGTATTTATGGGTGAATAAAATTGGAAAACTGAGAATAAGTTTTTCAGCCCACAGATTTTCATTTTTGGAGCTCAGCAGATACTGACAGAGTTGAACTTTAGAAATGCTCTGGTTATTTTATAGTCATGAATCTTCCTGCATAATCTAATTGCTTCTCTAATATGTGCTTTTCATTAGAAAACTGAGGGGTATGTTGCCTTTTTACTTTAGGAATGCAACAGAAGCATATAATTCAGCCATTTAAGAGCCTTAGGAGCATAGTAGGTTTATACCCTATTTCTAAAAGGTTTTGACATATTTTTTAAATTCCATGCTGATGTCTCCTTTCTCTTTACTGATTAAGTAACTTATAGGCGAGTCATTTTGATTTTATTCTATATTAAAATTAATAATTTCTTTGGATACTTGAGGGGCCTGCCCATAAAGTTCCACTCATTCAGCCTACGTGTTCAAAAGCTGCTGTCAGTATCAGTAGGCGTTCAAGTAGTGTTTCCCCCAGGGGTCAGTTGGGAGTCTGACCAATGTTAACAGTAACCGTTTTGTTGTTTTGTCCTCTTAGCATTACCCTAGGTGGATTCGGAGCGGATCGTTTTTATCTGGGCCAGTGGCGGGAAGGCCTGGGCAAACTCTTCAGCTTTGGTGGTCTGGGGATATGGACTCTCATAGATGTTCTCCTAATTGGGGTTGGTTATGTAGGACCTGCAGATGGTTCCCTCTACATTTAGACAAGGTCGATCGGTTACGGTAAGAAGGCCTTAATTAGCAACTGGCCTCTACTCTTTGTTCTACACATCTGTGTTTTTAATGTACAGTATCTGTACTTTGCTTGCCTTAATTAAGGTAAAATAAATAAGCGAATCATTGATCCATGTTTTTTTTTTTTTATTTGCCTTCATATGAACGAGTTCTTAGTTTTTTCTATGGAAAAGTTTTTTGGGTTTTTTTTTAAGTTGCACAGTTTGAAAACCAGAGGAACAAATTGTGTGAAGTTCCATTCACTTTTGGATCGGTGTTTTGTGTTCTGTGGGGCTTTTATGCACGTCATGTCCTACACTTAATCTGGAAGCTAGCATAGCACTTGTGTGTATATATATTTCATAGACTGTGTTTCTTCGTCTAGCTGTAATTTATTTTACTGTCTCTCCGGCAAGATTTGTGAGTTTCTCAATTATGCTTGTAAAAATGCCAAAAGTTTTAGTTCCGAACTTAAGATAAACAAAATTACTTAAACCACCTAGACAGTTATTTCCATCATAGACTATTTGCCTTGACCTTTATCTCAATCTCAGATTAAAAAGTAAGCTACTTTTATAGTATTGTAATTAAAATCAGTCTAAAAAAAAAAAAAACCTGTGAACGTCCTTCAGTCAAAGCCCAGTACCTCAGCTATTGCTCCAATGTCATCCAGCGACACATAGCTTAAGGCTGATGAAAAATTTGGTCTTGCAAAGTGCAGTTGATAATATCAAAAGAGTTACTGGCGTGACGAGCATAACACTTGGAAGGCTGGAACGGTGACTCTGGAAAGAAAGGGGAGTCACCCTAAAGACAGAGATTGACATCTCCCCATGCTGCTGTCACCACCTCACCCTGTGGCAGAGCAGCGAGGCCTGGATGCCACGCAGAGGGAATATAAAAAAGCTCGACCAGTTTTATCTGCGTTGTCTGAGGCGGCAAGCTGGCAAAAATGGCAAGATCTCATCCCGAGCTCTGAGGTCCAGCACCGTTGTGGAATCTCCGGCACCGAGGCGATGACGATCAGAGCTCAGCTGCGGTGATGTGGACATCTGATCGAAACGGTGGGCTCGGCTCGGAAGCGTGCTCAAAAGGCGGCCAGAGGGGAAAGACGTACAGTGACATACTGAATATGCTCTGTTGACCCTAGAGCTTTGGAAATTGGAGCTCGAGGAGGGTTCTTCAGCACCGGATCTGCCATTATGGCTATTCAGTCCTCTGACAACAAACGTTTTACTGCTGCAAAGGAGAAATGCACTCAGTGGAAAGTGGCTTCAAGTGCTGCAGAACACCCGGTGTCTCCCGTCTCGCCCTCTGCGTGTACCTCCAAACTCCCTGGAAGTATTGGGAGTAAGACTTGACTGTCGTCTTTAAGTATGAAATTCCAGCAATTAAATTGATGTCACTAATTTTCACAAATGTATTGTTAAAACTAACAATAAATCTCCAATGACTATAAAGAATGTTTCACAACCGCTCACAGTATGCTTTTATTCTTCACAGAATGATTATTATCACCTGGGTAACCAGGATAAGGTCAGTATTTACCCAAAATTCATAGAGCTGGGGTAGGTGGGTATTCTGGATAACTGAGGTTTTTCTATTTTTATTGAACTATATTTGTTAACATCTTAAAAGAAGATGACATTAAAATTAAAGCACTGAAAAATATGTGGCACTTGATTTTAATTGGTGAAGAGCGGTGATTAAATAAAACACTCTGCCCATAGGTTTCAGTCTTCCAATTCATCTTGCTGTTATTATTGCTTTTGTTTAGGGGTTTGTTTGTAGAAAGCAACATACTAAGTACTTAATAATTATGGTATTTATTTGTTCAGTGCTTACTATTTGCCAGACACTGTACTAAGCATTGGGGTAGATACAAGCAAATCAGGTTGGGTACAGTCCCTGTTCCGCACGGAGCTCAAATGAAGCTCAAAATCCCAGGGGGAGGAGGGAGAGGACAGAGTGAAAGAGAGGGAAAACATAAACTGGGAAAGAACACCACTTTGAATAGACTGTCAGTTTGCTGTAGGCAGGGAACGTGTCTACCAAATCTGTTGTGTTATACTTTCCCAAGTGCATCACACCCGGTAAGCGCTCAATTTATATCATCGATTGATTTGAATAGGAAAGTACTTTTTCCTCAAACTGCCTTTCATCATAGGGAAGCTGTATGGCCTGGTGATTAGAGCATGGGTCTGGGAATCAGAAGGAGCTGGGTTCTAAATCCTGGTCTCACCTGATTGCTGTTAGCCCACTGTTGGGTAGGGACCGTCTCTATATGTTGCCAACTTGTACTTCCCAAGCGCTTAGTACATTGCTCCGCACACAGTAAACACTCAATAAATACAATTGAAGGAATAAATGCTCTTTGACCTTGGACAAGTCACATGTCTTCTTTGGACCTCAGTTTCCTTCGTTAGTAAAATGGGGATTAAGACTGAGCCCTATGTGGGACAGGGACTGTGTCCAAACTGATTAGATTGTATTTACCCCAGTGCTTAGGACAGTGTTTGACACATAGTAAGTGCTTAACAAACCCCATCACAGTTATTACTTGCCTCATATTTTTGTGAGGGAGTATGATTATTCCCATTTTGCAGATGAGGAAACTGAGGCCCAGAGAGGTTGCGTGGCTTGTGCCATGTCATAGAGCAGGCCAGAGGCAGAGCTGGGGCAAGAATGCAGATCTCAGCATGGTTTAGTAGAAAGAGCATGGACTTGGGAGTCAGAGGTCGTGGGTTCTAATTCCATCTCTGCCACTTAATAATGATGGCATTTATTAAGCGCTTACTATGTGCAAAGCACTGTTCTAAGCGCTGGGGAAGTTACAAGGTGATCAGGTTGTCCCACGAGGGGCTCACAGTCTTAATCCCCATTTTACAGATGAGGGAAGTGAGGCATGGGGAAGTTAAGTGACTTACCAAGTCACACAGCTGACAAGTGGCGGAGCCGGGGTTTGAACCCATGACCTCTGACTCCAAAGCCCATACTCTTTCCACTGAACCACGCTGCTTCTCTAAAGCAGTAAAATGGGGATTACCAGTTTACCAGCTATGTGACCCTGGGCAAGTCACTTCACTTCCCTGGGCCTCAGTTCCCTCATCTGTAAAATGGGGATGAAGACCGTGAACCCCACGTGGGACAATCTCATTACCTTGTTTCTACCCCAGTGCTTAGAACGATGCTTGGCACATTGTAAGAGCTTAACAAATACTATCATTATTATCTCTTCATTACCTGGCCTTTGCTTGTTCCGCTAAGCCATGCTGCCTTTCTCAAGAATCATAACACTATGATAATAGTGATAGCATAACACTGCTCTAAGTGCTAGGGTAGATATGGGGTTATCAGGCTGGGGAATCTGGAGCCCTTTCATTTTTACCATTATCAAGCAGCAGTAATCATCAGTAATCATTACCCCAAGCAGTTCCCGCTGGGCATAGAGCCTGTTACACCAGCCTAGAGTCAAGGAACAGGCCTAGATCCTTCACAGGTGTTTTCAGTCTTCCTTGATGACCTAATCTCTGCCTCAGGTGCTTCTAATTGGGGATGAAAGACGGTGCCCCTTTAAGACTCCAGGGACTTCTGGGCTTCTCTCCCAGACTCATATAGCTCCTGATCTAGATCTCATCTAGTCTACAGGTGGACAAGTCGTGGAGTTTAGCTTACTCCTGGTCTTTGGTAAGTAGGGGGCATGGCCTCTCCTAGCTACTTTTCCTTTCAGTGGGGCTGAGATGGCTGCTCCTTTTCGTTTTGGTGCTTCCATTAATGGGGATGATGTGTGGTTAATAAGGTTGGGTGGAAAGATTCAGGTAAGGAATGGGGAGGGAGCTGAGAAGGATGTTGATAAAAGTTCTTGAAGTGATTTTACTGCCCCTGTTAATGGGTTGTGGGTGTCGCCCATGATGGATGGGTGAGCGGTGTCTAGAGTATTTGGTGTCTGGGACCCTGGAAATGATCAATCAATTGCATTTGTTGAGTTCTTATATGCAGATCACTGTGTTAAGTGCTTAGGAGAATACAGTACAACAGAATTAGCAGATGTGGTCACTATCCATAATGAGGTGTGTATCTATTGTGGGTCCTTGGAGAAGGGGGGCTAAGGAGACTGGAGGTGGATATTACTATGCTAATAGTTCTGATGTTGATTGTGTTTCTGTTGACCTGAAGGTTGGGAAAGACCTTAGGATTGGATGGCTTTGGTCAAAAGCAACATCAATCTTGGCTTGGGGGAAAACTACTGGACTGGAAGCTGGAGGCCCCCACCAAGGAAATCATTCATTCAATCGTATTTATTGAGGGCTTACTGTGTGCAGAGCACTGTATTAAGCGCTAGGGAAGTACAAGTTGGCAACATACAGAGACGGTCCCTACCCAACAGTGGGCTCACAGTCTAGAAGGGGGAGATAGAGAACAAAATATATTAATAAAATAAATAGAATAAATATGTACAAATAAAATAGAGTAATAAATATCTACAAACATATATACAGGTGCTGTGGGGAGGGGAAGGAGGTAAGGCAGTGGGGGGTGAGGAGGGGGAGAGGAAGGAGGGGGTGGATTAACCCTTTTTTAAAAAAATACTCAAGTGCTTACTTTGTGCCAAGCTTACAGTCTTAATCCTCATTCTACAGATGAGGGAATGGAGGCACAGTGAAATGACTGACCCAAGGTCACACAGCAGACAAGCAGCAGAGTGGGATTAGAACCTGGATCCTTCTGATTCCCAGCCCCCTGATCTCTCCACTAGGCCATGCTGCTCTAAGGTGTAAAAATGATCTTCAAAGTGACAGGAAAACTAAGGATTCCCTGAAAAGGCTTCTAAAAGGGAAAAGAGCCTTAAAAGTAACAGTATGGTTTTAGGGTTGATAAAATTATTAAATTCAAGAGTTATTTGCTCACTCTGGCTATTTTTCCAAATTTGGAACATAGTCCCAGTGTGGGCTGAGTGACCTCTCAAGTGATGAGGAGTCCCGTGGGAGAGGGGCAACTAGAACCCAGGTCTCTAAACAGGGTTATAGTCCCCTCCTACCTCACCTCACTATTCTCCTACTACAACTCAGCCCACAGACTTCACTCTAATGCTAACCTTTTCACAGTACCTGGATCTCGTCTATCTCTCTGCCAACCCCTTGCCCACATCCTCATATCCAACCGACAATGAGTCTCTTTCTCTTGCCCCCTGCCAACACCCCCTTCAAAGCCTTATTAAAAGAACATATCCTCCAAGAGACCTTGGCTGAATAAGCCCTCCTGTCATCTTCACTCCCTTCTGTCACTCTGACTTGCTCTCCTTCCCCTCCCCCCCTTCCAGCCCCACAGCACTATGTACATATCTAACTTATTTATAATTCTGTCTTCCCCTTTAGACTGTAAGTTTGTCGTGAGCGGGGCATGTCTGTTGTACTGTATCAAGTTCTTAGAAAAGTGTTCTGCACACAGGAATCACTTAAATACTGACTGGAGGGAAACAAACAAGAGCCCCTAGATTCTACTGATGCCATCCTCTTTCCTTTTCCTCCAATCTCTGTTTGTGGTGCACAGGCCGTGAAAATTTGAGGGGTTTAATGGCTTCTCTAGTTCTTTGGATGTTCTTGTTTGGTTTTTGGTTTTTTTTATGAGTTCAACCTTATTCAACCTCTCTCTCATGGCCTTGTTTGAGCATGCAACAAGGGCCCTGGAAGCTGACACTCAAAAACATTTTAAAGAAAAAATCCTCCAACTCACCAGGTTGTAGATGTTATCAAGGGTCCTTCACACGTTCAGCTGGGAGTGGTAAAAGATGTTGGCTTTTTTTAAGTACAAGAGATTATTCACTAGTCTGTAAAGAACCTAGAATCTTCACTGGTAACAAACCTGAGAGCATTCTGAATTCATAATATCCACTTAGGCATAGAGTGAGGGGGGGGAAAAAATGGAATTAGGGAGGCAGCATGGCCTGGTGGAGTGGGGAAGGGGCATTCATTAATTCATTCAGTTGTATTTACTGAGCACTTACTGTGTGCAGAGCACTGTACTACTAAGCACTTGAAGTATGTCAGCAACATATAGAGAAGCAGCGTGGCTCAGTGGAAAGAGCACGGGCTTTGGAGTCAGGGGTCATGGGTTCAAATCCTGCTGCCAATTGTCAGCTTTGTGACTTTGGGCAAGTCACTTAACTTCTCTGTGCCTCAGTTCCCTCATCTGTAAAATGGGGTTGAAGAGTGTAAGCCCCCAGTGGGACAACCTGATCTTGTAAACTCCCCAGCGTTTAGAGCAGTGCTTTGTACATAGTAAATGCTTAATAAATGCCATTATTATTATATAGAGACAGTCCCTACCCAACAACGGGCTCAGAGTCTAGAAGGGAGAGACAGACAAGAAAACATGAAGATAGGTGTCAAAACCATTAGAATAAATATATTAGGATGGATTAGGAATAAGGAATGCCAAATTCTAATAATGATGATGATATTTAAGTGCTTACTATGTGCTAAGAACTGTTCTAAGTGCTGGGCTAGATACAAGGTAATCGGGTTAGACACAGTCCCTGTCCCTCATGGGGCTCAGTTTCAATCCCCATTATACAGATACAGGAACCGAGGCCCAGAGAAGTGAAGTGACTTGCCCAAGGTCACACAGCAGATAAGTGGCAGAGCCAGGATTAGAATCCCAGATCTCTGTACTCACCTAATTTGTGTGACTCTGAGCAAATCCCTTAATCTCTCCATACCTCAGTTTCCCAACCTGAAAAATGGGGGACAACAATGACAGTAGACTGAGTTCACAGGGGGGCAGTCTCATTTCTCTTCCCCCCCCCCCCCTTTTCCTCCCCCACCCCACCTTGACTCTGCACTCTGAGTCACCTTGGCCTGTGTCTCAGAGAATGAGGGCCTGCCTTCTGCCGTGCTGTGCCCCCCAACAAGGCCATGAAGTGGGGGGAGCGTTGACTTCATGCCTTGCCTCCTCTCAGTCTTCATGGCCTGACATGACTTTGAGTCCAGTAGTGTGAAGAGGTTCCTGCTAACTCATCCCTCCCCTTTCTTCCCCACCAACCTGAATCCTGGAAGTTTTAACCTTTTATCCTCTCCTCCCACCTGCTCTTCAGCTTCTGGTCCTACAAAGCAGGTTAGAAGAAGAGTTCTACTGCCTGCCCGCCTCAATTTTGACAGACAATTACTCTTTCTGCCCCCCCCCCCCCCCCAACACCCCTTCAAAGCCTTATTGAAAGCTCATCTCCTCTAAGAGGCCTTCCCAGACAAGCCCCTGATCCTTTCCTTATCTCCCACTCCCTTCTTTGTCACCATGACTTGCTCCCTTTCCTCTCCTTCACCCCAGCCCCAGAGCACTTATGCATATATCTGTAGTTTTGTTTATTTGTATTGCTGTCTGTCTCCGCTCCCCTCTAGACTGTGAGCTCATTGTGAGCAGAGAATGTCACTGTGTATTGTTACATTGTACTTTCCCGAGTGCTTAGTACAGTGCTCTGCACACAGTAAGTGCTTAATAAATACACCTGAATGAATAAATGAACAAATGCTGCAGGGAGTCGTGGATTGTGATAGGCGTTAGGATTAATCACAGCAAGCTTCTTGGAATAGGTGGGGTTTGGGGCTGCAAATGTGGGGAAGGTGAGTGTCTGGCAGGCTTATTATTTATGATTAAGCAATTACTCTAGACTGTAAGCTCATTATGGGCAGGGAGCGTATCTGCTAATTCTCCCAAGTTCAGGGCTCTGCACATAGTGTTCAATAAATACCATTGATGGCTTTATGTCTGTTTTTGGGGTAGATACAAGTTAATTTAGACACAGGCTGTTCCAAATGAAAGTATTGCCTTGGGCACAGACTTACAGGTATGAGGACTACGAGGTGGGAGAGAGAAGCTGCCTAGTAAGGACAGGACGGGTGGAGAGAGGTTGAGTGGGAGATGAGGGCTGGGAAGGCCCAGACTCTGAGTTGGGGTTAATCTGAACTGAAACTGACCCTCAAGACAAACTGTCCTTCCTCTCCTGGACGCTGTTCCCCTGCATGGGGACAATGAGGCAAACCTCAGAGAAGCACTATGGCCTAGTAGATAGAGCATGGGCCTGGGAGTTATAAGGATCTGGGCTCTAAATCCTGGATCTGCCACGTCTCTGCTGTGTGACCTTGGGTAAGTCACCTAACTCTTCTCTGGACCTCAGTTACCTCCTCTGTAAAATGGAAATTAAGATTGTAAACCCCATGTGGGACAGGGACTGTATCCAACCCCATTTGCCTGCATCCACCCAAGCACTTAGAGCAGTGCTTGGCATATTAGTAAGGGCTTTAAGTATTATTATTATTATAATTCACTCTTCCCCATTTACACAGATAGTCTGGACAGATCCACTCCCTGCTGGTCAACTGGGCTGAGCTGGCCCTGGATTGGAGGATAGGGAGGAGGGGGCTCATTTGATTGTATTTATTAAGCACTTACTGTGTGCAAAACACTGTACTAAGCGCTTGGGAAAAGCACAATACAACAATAAACAATGACATTCCCTGCCCACAGTGGAATAAATAACTGTCTGTGTGACTAAATCCACAGACATCTAATGGTTTGGAGTTTCTGGGAGCTGGGGAGGGTGGATGCACCCAGTTGGCCGGCGGGGGACGGGGGGAGACGTGCAACGAACAGACCGAATGGACTAGTGAGTCACCACACTGTGGTTTGCACATTTGGAAACTGTCACATCGGGTAACACCTTTCCGCTTCTGCAGCTGTTAACCTTCCATTCCAGAAAGCATTTGTTGGTCTTCCACAAACCCTGCTGCTCTCCCTCTCATTCCCACAGAGATGCTGCAGGGACTTAAAAAGAAAAAAATGAAATATATTATGGAGAGAGAAAGAGAGGCTGACACCCCAGAGGCAGAGCGCACAGGCATTCATATCTGAAGATGACCCTGCTGACACTGAGATCCCAAAACTCCCTGGTCCTGAGATCACTGACTTGGATTAAATAAAGCATTTGCCAAGTCACAGTTTCTGCATACGGTCATCAAATGTTATCTCATTGTGGACATATTATTTGTAAGTCCCCTGAGCAAGCACTTATCACCTTTAGGAAGTTATTTCTTATTTGCCTTTGGGTTTTGATCTATCAAATTCCTAAAACTGAACCACTATTTACACCATTTGGTATTTATTAATTCTTTACACTCAGTTTAAAAGTAACTTTGTTTTGGAGCGATTGACTTATTTTTACTTACACCCTTGGAATAAGGGCTACAAGTAAACGTTAAGTATGAAGTACCTCCCATGCAAAGCAGGAGCTCCAGTGACTGTACCAAAAGACCCTTATGATGACACCCCTAAATGACCCCTGAATTATTGCACATTGGAACATATAATCAATGTCTATTCTGTCAGGGCCTTAGGGACTATTCCTTTTCCTCATTTTGTAACATTTCCCTTCCCCATCACAGGTGCGAGAAATAAAACCATTTTAACGGCCTGTCACTCAAATCCTAGTTTCACAACAAATTGGTGCATTTTGTGCTGTGGCATGTTAATCGGGAGAAATCCTTCAAGATGATCTGATAAATGAGCACTTCCTGATCAGCTGGCTTCAGAGTTTAAATTACAAGGTCACCCCATCAACAGGGGTGGGGCCGAGGACAAGGAAGGCAGGACTTTGGGTGACGCTGGGGCAGAAGGGACGGTAGGTGTGTAGTATTCATTCAGCTGTATTTATTGAGTGCTTATTGTGGACAGAGCACTGTATGAAGCACTTGGGAAAGTACAATACAACAATAAACAGTGACATTCCCCACTCAGTCTAGAGAGGGGGAGACAGGCATCAATACAAATAAATAAAATTATAGATATGTACAGATGTACGACGGAGCTGGCGGAGGGAGAACAGAGATAAATAAAAATACAGATGTATACATAAGTGCTTTGAGGTGGGGAGAGCAAAAGCAACAAGTTAGGGTGTCAAGCAGGGAGTGGGAGATGAGGAAAAGTGGGGCTTAGTCTGGGAAGGCCAGTCTGGAGGAGGTGTACCTTCATAAGGCTTTGAAGCGAGGGAGAGTGACTGTCTGTTGGATTAGAGGGAGAGTGTTCCAGGCCGGGATTGGCGGTGAGACAGTGTATAACCTTGGCGTTATCCTCCATTCATTTCTCTCATTCAACCCACATATTCAATCTGTCACCAAATCCTGTCGGTTCAACTTTCACAACATTGTTAAAGTCCCTCCTTTCCTCCTCATCTGAGCTGCTACCATGTTAATCCAAGCACTTACCCTATCCTGACTTATTACTGCATCAACCTCCTTGCTGATCTCCCTGCCTCCTGTCTCTCTTTACTTCACTCTGCTGCCTGGATCATTTTTCCTATGGAAACATTCAGTTTATGTTTCTCCACTGCTCAAGGCCTATCCACCTCCAAATCAAACAGAAACTCCTTACTGTTGGTTTTAAAGAACTCCATCACCTTACTCCCTCCTACCTTACCTCCCTGCTTTCCTAGTACTACAACCCAACCTGCACGATTTGCTCCTCAATGGCAACTGACTCACTGTACCTCAATCTCATGTATCTCACTGGCAAGCCTTTGCCTGTGTCCTGCAAAACCCTCCGTCCTCACGCCTGACAGACAATCCTCATTTAAAGCACTGTTCCTCCTCCAGGCCTTCCCCAATTAAGCCCTCATTTTCTCTTGTCCCACTCCCTTCTACATCACCCTTGCACTTGGATTTGCCCCTTTTATTCTTGCCTGCCTCAGCCCTATAGCACTTATATACATATCTGTAACTTATTTCCATTAATGCTCATCTCTATATTATAAGCTCACTGTGAGCAGGGAACATCATCATCATCAATCATCAATTGTATTTATTGAGCGCTTACTGTGTGCAGAGCACTGTACTAAGCACTTGGGAAGTACAAGTTGGGAACATATAGAGACAGTCCCTACCCAACAGTGGGCTCACAGTCTAAAAGGGGGAGACAAAGAACAAAACCAAACATACTAACAAAATAAAATAAATAGAATAGATATGTACAAGTAAAATAAATAGAGTAACAAATATGTACAAACATATATACAGGTGCAGTGGGGAAGGGAAGGAGGTAAGATGGGGGTGATGGAGAGGGGGACAAGGGGGAGAGGAAGGAAGGGGCTCAGTCTGGGAAGGCCTCCTGGAGTAGGTGAGCTCTCAGTAGGGCCTTGAAGGGAGGAAGAGAGCTAGCTTGGCGGATGGGCAGAGGGAGGGCATTCCAGGCCCGGGGGATGACGTGGGCCGGGGGTCGATGGCGGGACAGGCGAGAACAAGGCACGGTGAGGAGATTAGCAGCGGAGGAGCGGAGGGTGCGGGCTGGGCTGGAGAAGGAGAGAAGGGAGGTGAGGTAGGAGGGGGCGAGGGGATGGACAGCCTTGAAGCCCAGGGTGAGGAGTTTCTGCCTGATGTGCAGATTGATTAGTAGCCACTGGAGATTTTTGAGGAGGGGAGTAACATGCCCAGAGCTTTTCTGGACAAAGACAATCCGGGCAGCAGCATGAAGTATGGATTGAAGTGGGGAGAGACATGAGGATGGGAGATCAGAGAGAAGGCTGATGCAGTAGTCCAGACGTGATAGGATGAGAGCTTGAATGAGCAGGGTAGCGGTTTGGATGGAGAGGAAAGGGCAGATCTTGGCAATGTTGCAGAGCTGAGACCGCCAGGTTTTGGTGATGGCTTGGATGTGAGGGGTGAATGAGAGAGCGGAGTCGAGGATGACACCAAGGTTGCGGGCTTGTGAGACGGGAAGGATGGTAGTGCCGTCCACAGAGATGGGAAAGTCAGGGAGAGGGCAGGGTTTGGGAGGGAAGACAAGGAGTTCAGTCTTCGACATGTTGAGTTTTAGGTGGCGGGCAGACATCCAAATGGAGATGTCCTGAAGGCAGGAGGAGATGCGAGCCTGGAGGGAGGGGGAGAGAGCAGGGGCATAGAGGTAGATCTGGGTGTCATCAGCGTAGAGATGATAGTTGAAGCCATGGGAGCGAATGAGGTCGCCAAGGGAGTGAGTGTAGATCGAGAACAGAAGGGGACCAAGCACTGAACCTGGGGGAACCCCCACAGTAAGGGGATGGGAGGGGGAGGAGGAGCCTGCAAAAGAGACGAGAATGAACGACCGGAGAGATAAGAGGAGAACCAGGAGAGGACGGAGTCTGTGAAGCCAAGTTCGGATAGCGTGTTGAGGAGAAGGGGGTGGTCCACAGTGTTGAAGGCAGCTGAGAGGTCGAGGAGGATGAGGATAGAGTATGAGCCGTGGGATTTGGCAAGCAGGAGGTCACTGGTGACCTTTGAGAGGGCAGTTTCTGTGGAATGTAGGGGACGGAAGCCAGACTGGAGGGGGTCGAGGAGAGAGTAGGTGTTGAGGAATTCGAGGCAGCGTGTGTAGACAACTCATTCAAGGAGTTTGGAAAGGAATGGTAGGAGGAATATGGGGCAATAACTAGAAGGTGAGGTGGGGTCGAGAGGTTTTTTTAGGATGGGAGAGACATGGGCACGTTTGAAGGCAGAGGGGAAGGAACCAGTGGAGAGTGAGCGGTTGAAAATGGAAGTTAAGGAGGGGAGAAGGGATGGAGCGAGAGATTTCATGAGATGAGAGGGAATAGGGTCAGAAGCACAGGTGGCCGGAGTAGCACTTGAGAGCAGGGAGGAGAGCTCCCCTGAGGATACTGCTGGGAAGGATGGGAGAGTAGCAGAGAGTGTTGAGAGCCGGGGGGTTGGAGAAGGGCGGGGAGTGACTTTGGGGAGGTCGGACCTGATGGATTTAATTTTGTTAATGAAGTAGGAGGCCAGATCGTTGGGGGTGAGGGAAGGAGGAGGGGGAGGAACCGGGGGCCTGAGAAGGGAGTTGAATGTACGGAAGAGCTGGTGGGGATGATGGGCATGGGTGTCAATAAGGGAGGAGAAATAGTTTTGTCTGGCAGAGGAGAGGGCTGAGTTAAGGCAGGAAAGGATAAACTTGAATCGTATTTATTGAGCACTTACTGTGTGCAGAGCACTGTACCAAGTGCTTGGGAAGTACAAGTTCTCTTCTAAGTGCTTAGTACACAGTTCTGCACACGGTATGCGCTCAATGAAATGCCACTGCAACTTATAACAGCTAATACTCCTGGCATCAAATCAAATGGGTTTCAAGAAGAGGCAAAGACAGCCCTTAAAATGGGCCGATTTCTCTCCCCACCCAAATGACCAAATCAGTGGTATTTACTGAGCACGTCTTATGTGCCAGGCACTGTCCTAAGCACTTGGGAAAGTATAATGCAATAGAATTTGTAGGCACAATCCCTGCCCACAAGGAGCTTACAGTCTACAGGGAAGACAAACATTAAAATACATTTAGATAGGGGAAATAGAATATAAGGATATATACATAGTGCTGTGGGTCTGGGATGAGTATCAAAGTGATTAAGGGTACAAATAGATTGGGTGCTGGGGGGGCATGGGGGAAGACAGACCCTGGAGCTCTCTAGAAAATTACCAGAATGCAGAGTAGCATTTCTGGAATGCGAGTGATTCTCCAACTCTTCGCATGCCAAGAGCAGAAGTAGCTGCTCTTCCCAGTTCTCCCAATAGTCTCTCAACCAAGCTGGACTTGGAGAAAAGTGTCCTTTTCCAAGAAATGGTGTCATTTGGGTGCTTTCGCTTTCCTTTGCAGGACAGGCTGGGTTCCCAGAAACAGCATGGCCTAGTGGGAAAAGCACAAGCCTGGGAGGCAGAGGGCCTGATTTCTTATCCAAGCTCTGCCACTTGCCTGCTGTGTGACCCTAGGCAACTCACTTAACTTCTCTGTGCTGCAGTTACTTCAACTGTAAAATGAGGTTAAAGTACCAGTTCTGCCTCCTACTTAGGCTGCGAGCCCTGTGTGGGACAGAGACTGTCTCTGATATGTTTATATTGTATCAAACTCAGTGCTTAGTACAGTGTCTCCACACATAGTAAGCACTTAACAAAGAGGATAATTATTCCAGCCAGAGGAGCTCTCTTGACCCTTGGCTCAAGCTTTGCCCAGAAATCTGAGTTGCTGACCTGGACCTGGGGGGATTGGGATAATAATAATAATAATGGTATTTAATTGCTTACTATGTGCAAAACACTGCTCTAAGCACTGGAGCACTGTTCTAAGCGTTGGGTTATATTGTACTCTCCCAAGCACTTAGTGCTGTGCACACAGTAGGCGTCAATTTTGCTATGTGACCTTGGGCAAGTCACTTCACTTTTCTGTGCCTGTTACCTCATCTGTAAAATGGGGATTCATTCATTCAATTGTATTTATTGAGCGCTTACTGTGTGCAGAGCACTGTACTAAGCACTTGGGAAGCACAAGTTGGCAACATATAGAGACGGTCCCTACCCAACAACGGGCTCACAGTCTAGAAGGGGGAGACAGACAACAAAACAAAACATGTGGTCAGGTGTCAAGTCATCAGAATAAATAGAGGTAAAGCTAGATGCACATCGTTGACAAAATAAATAGAATAGTAAATATGTACAACTAAAATAGAATAATAAATCTGTAAAAACATATATACAGGTGCTGTGGAGAGGGGAAGGAGGTGGGGAGGGGGAGAGGAAAAAGGGGGCTCAGTCTGGGAAGGTCTCCTGGAGGAGGTGAGCTCTCAGTAGGGCTTTGAAGGGCGGAAGAGAGCTAGCTTGGCGGATGTGCGGAGGGAGGGCATTCCAGGCCAGGGGGAGGACGTTGGCCGGGGGCTGATGGCGGGACAGGTGAGAACGAGGCACAGTGAGGAGGTTAGTGGCAGAGAAGAGGTGGGTGTGGGCTAGGCTGTAGAAGAAAAGAAGGGAAGTGAGGTAAGAGGGGGCAAGGTGATGGACAGCCTTGAAGCCGAGAGTGAGGAGTTTTTGCCTGATGCGTAGGCTGACTGGTAGGCACTGGAGATTTTTGAGGAGGGGAGTAACATGCCCAGAGCGTTTCTGCACAAAGACGATCCGGACAGCAGTGTGAAGTATAAGACTGTGGGCCCGATGAGGGGCAGGGGCTGTGTCCATCTTGATTTGCTTGTATTCCCCCACGGCACTTAGTACAGTGCCTGGCACATAGTAAGCATTTAACAAATAACACAATTACTATTAGTAATAATAAATATGATTGACTGATTGAGAGTAGAAGGTTGGGGGATTCCATGAGCAGGGTGAATGGGGCAGCTGTTGAGACCCACTGACACTGGACAGGGCAGAGCCTGAAAAATTTGGTGGAACTCATTCATGAGAAGCAGCGTGGCTCAGTGGAAAGAGCACAGGCTTCGGAGTCAGTGGTCATGGGTTCAAATCCCGGCTCCACCACTGGTCAGCTGTGTGACATTGGGCAAGTCACTTAACTTCTCTGTGCCTCAGTTACCTCGTCTGTAAAATGGGGATTGACTGTGAGCCCCCCGTGGGATAACCTGATCACCTTATAGCCTCCCCAGCGCTTAGAACAGTGCTTTGCACATAGTAAGCGCTTAATAAATGCTATTATTACTATTATTACTATTATTATTATTATTATTGGGAACAGCAGACCAGGAAGAGACTTGATTGTATATCTGAATTAGATTTCACACTCTTTTGACCTTGTTCTAAAAAACATGTTATTGCTAAGGAGCTGGTACAATTCCAACTGCTTTTTATGGTCTTCCTTTAATACATGGAACCACCTTCCTTTGCTAAAAATTCTCCCGATTTCATTACCACTTTCAGCTGTGTTGTGTTTCTCTCTGATTAAAATATTTGGTGACTTCTCAATGGGATTTAATTTGGGGAACTTCCCAGTTCTCCAGTTTTCAGTCAGTGCATTCTATAGTTAGACAATCCAGTCTTAGACTCCTAGATGGCAGCAAACCTTCAGTAACCAGAGGTCTACGCCAGCCTCCAGAAAGTAATCATAGGTACAAGATGACTTGGAAAGTTTGCAGAAGCAGTCGATACTGGGTCACTTGCGGGGAGTCAGGGGTGTTGGATAGTCCATGCTGGGTCTTCCTCCCTTCAAAGCCCTACTGAGAGCTCACCTCCTCCAGGAGGCCTTCCCAGACTGAGCCCCCTTTTTCCTCTCCTCCTACCTCCTTCCCCTCCCCACAGCACTTCTATATAGTTGTACAGATTTATTACTCTATTTTACTTGTACGTATGTACTATTTATTTTGTTTGTGATGTGCATATAGCTATAATTCTATTTGTTCTGATGATTTTGACACCTGTCTACACGTTTTGTTGTCTGTCTCCCCCCTTCTAGACTGTGAGCCCGTTGTTGGGTAGGGATCATCTCTATATGTTACCGACTTGTACTTCCCAAGTGCTTAGTACAGTGCTCTGAACACAGTAAGTGCTCAATAAATACTATTGAATGAATGAATGGGGGAGAGTCAGGGATGGAGAGGGGAGAATTAGGGATGTTGGATGCTCTGTGCTGGGACTTTAGGACAGAGTCACAGATGGAGAGGGGAGAATTAAGGGAATTGGATGATCCATGTTGGATGGGAGAGGGGAGAATTAAGGGAATTGGATGATCCATGTTGGATCAGTGAGGAAGAGTCAGGGATGCGGGATGGTTTATTCTGGCACATAGTAAGCATGTTGGAGGAGAATCAGGGATGTTGGAGGGTTTATGCTGGGTCCCTGAGAGAGAATCCGGGGTGTTTGGTCCATACTGGGTCACTGGGGGAGAGTCAGGGTCGGAAAGGGGAGGGTCAGGGGTGTTGGACCACCCCTGATGTGTCTCTGGAGATATGTCACAGATGGAGAGGGTACTCTATTTTACTTGTAATAATAATAATAATGGCATTTATTAAGCGCTTACTATGTGCAAAGCACTGTACATATTTACTATTCTATTTTGTTCATGATGTGTATATAGCTATAATTCTATTCTGAAGATTTTGACATCTGTCTACATGTTTTGTTGTCTGTCTCCCCCTTCTAGACTGTGAGTCCATCATTGGGTAGGGACCGTCTCTACATGTTGCCGACTTGTACTTCCCAAGCGCTTAGTACAGTGCTCTGCACACAGTACACGTTCAGTAAATATGATAGAATGAATGAATTAGGGATGTCAGGTGGTTCATCCCAACCACGATGCTGAGTGTCCAGGAGGGCAACCTGGCCCCGCCAAGCATCTCATAGGAGGGAGCACATTGGACTGGATAGCCCATGAGGTGGACTCCTCCATGAGGTCTTCCCAGACTGAGCCCCTTCCTTCCTCTCCCCCTCGTCCCCCTCTCCATCCCCCCATCTTACCTCCTTCCCTTCCCCACAGCACCTGTATATATGTATATATGTTTGTACATATTTATTTCTCTATTTATTTATTTTACTTGTACATATCTATTCCATTTATTTTATTTTCTTGGTATGTTTGGTTTTGCTCTCTGCCTCCCCCTTTCAGACTGTGAGCCCACTATTGGGTAGGGACTGTCTCTATATGTTGCCAACTTGTACTTCCCAAGAGCTTAGTACAGTGCTCTGCACACAGTAAGTGCTCAATAAATATGATTGATGATGATGATGACTCTAGGGGGCTTGTCCACTATCCTTTCTGTTCTCTTGATTTGTGTCTGTAGGTTCTGTGTTGGAGCGGCAGTAGCCTCTCATAATAATAATAATAATGATGGCATTTATTAAGCGCTTACTATGTGCAAAGCACTGTTCTAAGCGCTGGGGGAGGTTACAAGGTGATAAGGTTGTCCCACGGGGGGCTCACAGTCTTAATCCCTATTTTACAGAGGAGGTAACTGAGGCACAGAGAAGTTAAGTGACTTGCCCACAGTCACACAGCTGACAATTGCCGGAGCTGGGATTTGAACCCATGACCTCTGACTCCAAAGCCCATGCTCTTTCCACTGAGCCACGCTGCTTCTCTCATGAGCCGGTCTGGCTCCTATCAGACTTGCCCTAAGCGATGAGGCCACTGCCTTGGAGTCTCTGTGCCACCAACAGACTTGGGTGTCCACATCTGAGCTCTGTGGGCAGAGCAAGGTGCCACCCCTTGGCAAAACAATGGTGTTGGCACTCCATCTCTTCTCTCCCTCCGACCTTATCTCGCTGATCACCCTAGACCAAAAGGGAGGGTGTCTATCAACTCCTATGCTGTACTCTCCCTGGTGCTTAGTATATAGTGCTCTGCACACAGCTGAGAAGCAGTGTGGCTTAGTGGGTACAGACTGGGCCTAGAAGTCAGAAGGACCTGGGTTCTAATTCTAGCTCCACCACTTGCCTGCTGTGTCACCTTGGGTGAGTCACTTGGCTTCTCTGGGCGTCGGTTACCTCACCTGGAAAATGGGGATTAAGATTGTGAGCCCCAAGTAGGACAGGCACCGTGCCCAGCCTGATTACTTTGTATCTACCCCAGCATTTAGAACAGGGCTTGGACCATAGTAAATGCTTAATAAATACCATTAGTATTATTATTATTATTACAGCGTGTGCTCAATAAAACGATTGATTGTCGGGGCTCAGGGTAGGCTTCGCCTTGCCCAGATCATGAATGGGTCTCCTCCACTTGCCCCACTTGCCCCTTCTATGACTGACCCCAAGTGCAATCCTACACATTGAGTCAGGAAAAGCAGGGGAACGCAGACCCCTTCCTGCGCCGTTGCCCAGCAGATCTCTTGGCTTAAACCTGCCATGGCTTCTAATCCCAGCTCTGCCTTTTGTCTGCTGTGTGACCTTGAATAAATCACTTCACTTCTCTGGGCCTCAATTACCTCATCTGTAAACTGATGACTGTGAGCCTCATGTGGGACAGGAACTTCCCACATGAAGTGGGAAGTTCCCACATCCTACATGAACTTCTTCCTCCCTTCAAAGCCCTCCTGAGAGCTCACCTCCTCCAGGAGGCCTTCCCAGACTGAGCCCCCTCCTTCCTCTTCCCCTCCTACCCCTCCCCCCCGCCTTACTTCCTTCCCCTCTCCACAGCACCTGTATATATGTTTGTATGTATTTATTACTCTATTTTATTTGTACATATTCTATTTTATTTTGCTAATATGTTTTGTTTTGTTCTCTGTCTCCCCCTTCTAGACTGTGAGCCCACTGTTGCGTAGGGACCGTCTCTGTATGATGCCAACTTGTACTTCCCAAGCACTTAGTACAGTGCTCTGCACACAGTAAGCGCTCAAAAGATATGATTGAATGAATGAATGAACTGTGTCCGATCTGATTTGCTTATATCCATCCCAGCACTTAATTCAGTGCTTGAATCATAGTAAGCGCTTAACAAATACCACAATTGTTGATTTTATTATTATTATTCTAGGGAGCGGCAACGGACTGGGGGAAGACAGACAGACCCCCTCCCCACCTTGGATAGGAGATTCATTCATCCATTCAATCGTATTTATTGAGCGCTTACTGTGTGCAGAGCACTGTACTAAGTGCTTGGGAAGTACAAGTTGGCAACATATAGAGTCGGTCCCTACCCAACAGTGGGTTCACAGCTGTGGGGACTGAACACAGTGGCTTAGTGGAAAGAGTATACACTTTGGGAGTCAGAGGTCTTGGGTTCTAATCCTGGCTCTGCCATTTATCTGCTGCATGTCCCTGGGAAAGTCACTTCACTTCTCTGTGCCTCAATTACCTCATCTGTAAAATGAGGATGAAGACTGCGAGCCCTGTATGGGACAGGGACTGTGTCTGACCCGATTATCTTGTATATATCCCGGTACTTAGTATAGGGTCTGGCACATAGGCTCAATGGAAAGAGAACGGGCTTTGGAGTCAGAGGTCACGGGTTCAAATCCCAGCTCTGCCACTTGTCAGCTGTGTGACTTTGGGCAAGTCACTTAACTTCTCTGTGCCTCAGTTCCCTCATCTGTAAAATGGGGATTAAGACTGTGAGCCCCACATGGGACAACCTGATCACCCAGTATCTCCCCAGTGCTTAGAACAGTGTTTTGCACATAGTAAGCACTTAACCAATACCATTATTATTATTATTATTAACAAATACCAATCAATCAGTCAACTGGGAGCACAGAGATGAGCCCTTAATTTGCTGTGGTCAGGGATCTTGGTCACTCCCATGCCCACCCCTGCCCCAGTATGGTTTCGTGGGCAAAAGAGACAGTGGAAGGAGGAACTATAGCCACCCTGCCAGGGTGGTTGAGATGGCAGCAGGACCCAGGGTGGAAGGAAGGGCTGCAGGGAGGAGCAGCAAGACCAGGACTTCAAGTGGGAGATTTTGGCCTAGTCTTGGTGTGACCCCAACTCTGGGCCAGATCCCCACTGGCTCTGGGGAGAATCACTCCAGTGGTGTTGTAGGGGGAAAGAGATCATGGCCCCTTCTGGGTAGGAAGCCTGGAGTGTCCCCCCCTCTTCCATCCCATCATCTGTCACACCACATGCCCGAAGTAATGTGCTGTCATGGGTGTTACAGCATGAGCTTTTTTTTCCCTTTATTTTAAGCTTCAGTTCTCGGTAGAGTCCAGGGCAGCAAGACAGTTGTTCCTGGCCCAGAGGTGGGAGGAGGCCTACAAAAATAATTTATAGGTTGTGAAACCTAAAGGAACAAGGATCAGTAGGAAGCTGTAGGAACCCATTAGGACATAGCAACTGAACAAATAATAGAATGTTTTGATAAATCATATTAATGTTAAATTAATATCTTGTGTGTATGTGTGCACTAGAGACAAGGATAGCATTGAATAACTTTAGTTTATGGCTGGGTGCAGGTACAACACGACTGAGGAATTGTGAATTAATCAGGGAAGACTTCCTGGAAGAGGAGGGATTTTAGTAGTAATAAAAATACTATTTATTAAGCACTTAGGAGCACTGTAGTAAATACTGGGAAGGACTACAGAGGTGGAGTTAGACACAGTCTCTGGTCACCAGAAAAGAAGCATGGCCTAGTGGATGGAGCACAGGCCTGGAAGTCAGAAGGTCAAGTGTTCTAATCCTGACTCTCCCATTTGTCTCTGTGTAACCTTGGGCAAGTCACTTCACTTCTCTGTGCCTCAGTTTCCTCATCTGTAAAAATGGGGATTAAGACTGAGTATCATTCATTCATTGTCGTATTTAGTGCTTACTGTGTGCAGAGCACTGTACTAAGCGCTTGGGAAGTCCAAGTTGGCAACATTATAGAGACGGTCCCTACCCAACAGCGGGCTCACAGTCTAGAAGGGGGAGACAGACAACAAGACATAACATATTAACAAAATAAAATAAATATGTACAAATAAAATAGAGCAATAAATACGTACAAACATATATACATATATACAGGTGCTGTGGGGAGGGGAAGGAGGTAAGGCTGGGGGGATGGGGAGGAGGGGGAGAGGAAGGAGGGGGCTCAGTCTGGGAAGGCCTGCTGGAGGAGGTGAGCTCTCAGTAGGGCTTTGAAGGGAGGAAGAGGACTGTGTCCAACCCAATTATCTTGTATCTGCCCCAGTGCTTAGAACAGTGACTGGCATGTAGTAAGTGATTAACCATTACCATAATTATTATTACTCTCAAAGGGCTCCCAATTTAAATAGGTGGGTTTTTAAGGGTAGGAAGAGTTGTGATCTGGTGAATTTGTGGGGGAGTCCCCCCACAAAAGAGAGGTGAGGCAGGAAAGTGGGGGACAAGGTTTGGTTCATCAGGGAGCTTGGGAAGAGCCAAGAGAGTGAGCTGGGGAATAGCAGGTGAAGAGTAGAGAGGTAAGATGGGGAGACCTAAAGAGAGCCTGGAGAGCCATGGGTTGGGGGAGAGGGCTAGCCCCCTCCCTCCTGAGCTTGACCCTCCTGAGCCCTGAGAGAACAGGCAGGCAGCTCCAGCTCCTGGGCTCGGACCAAAGTACTCTTCCTCTGCAGGCCCCCAAGAGGGGAATCCGACCCCCACGAGGGTGGAGAGCTAGCTAGCTAGCCAAGCTAGCTCTCTTCCTCCCTTCAAGGCCCTACTGAGAGCTCACCTCCTCCAGGAGGCCTTCCCAGACTGAGCCCCTTCCTTCCTGTCCCCCTCTCCATCCCCCCATCTTACCTCCTTCCCTTCCCCACAGCACCTGTATATATGTATATATGTTTGTACATATTTATTACTCTACTTTACTTGTACATATCTATTCTATTTATTTTATTTTGTTAGTATGTTTGGTTTTGTTGTCTGTCTCCCCCTTCTAGACTGTGAGCCCACTGTTGGGTAGGGACTGTCTCTATATGTTGCCAACTTGTACTTCCCAAGAGCTTAGTACAGTGCTCTGCACACAGTAAGCGCTCAATAAATACGATTAATTGATTGATTGGAGAGCCAGGCCAGCCCTTCATCTTCCTCCCTCTCCCTGTAATTCGCGACAGGACCAGCAGGGGGCACTGGCGCTCTGCTGGAGAGGCCGAGACAGACAGACACACACACACACACACACACACACACACACACACTCTCTCTCTCTCTCTCTCACTTTCTGTCTTACTGTCTGTCTTTCTGTGTCTGTCTAATATTCATTCATTCAATCGTATTTATTGAGCGCTTACTCTGTGCAGAGCCCTGTACTAAGCGCTTGGGAAGTACAAGTTGGCAAAATAATAATGATGGCACTTAAGCGCTTACTATACTCATTCATTCAATCGTATTTATTGAGCACTTACTGTGTGCAGAGCACTGTACTAAGCGCTTACTATGTGCCAAGCACTGTTCTAAGCGCTGGGGGAGGTTACAAGGTGATCAGGTTGGCCCACGGGGGGCTCCCAGTCTTAATCCCCATTTTCCAGATGGGGAAACTGAGCTCCAGAGAAGTTGTGACTTGCCCAAAGTCACACAGCTGACAATTGGCGGAGCCGGCATTTGAACCCTGTCTGTCTCTTTCTGTCTGTCTCTTTGCACATCTCACTTGCTCTCATACACATACCCACTTCCTCTCTCCTGGCCCTCTCTTCTGCCCACCCTCCACCACCTCTGGCTTGGGAGGTTGTGGTCTCCTTAGCCTCAGCAGGGCCAGTCCAGGAGCCCCTGCCAGTTGGCTCAAGGGCTGTCTGGCTCTTGGGGTCAGAGATCGAGCTGGAGAAGGAAACGGGTTTTCACTGTCCTAGGGCTCCAGTCTCCAGCAGACGTCTGTGATCCATGGATTCTGGAGGAGACAAGGACCCCTCTTCATACCTCCACCTGAGCACATCTCCCCCTTCTCTGCCCCCTGCCCACACACACATCCCCCAAATCTAGCCCTCTTCCCTGATCTCAGGGTTTGCTGGACTGAGACAAGCAGGCACAGACCCAAGAACTGTTTGCTTTAAGGCGGCCCACACACCCCTGGCTGCTCCCACCTCCCAGAACAAGAGTCCAGCTCTCTGCAGCTTGGCTTAGTGGATAGAGCCCAGGCTTGGGAGTCAGAGGACATGGGTTTCAAACCTGGCTCTGCCATTTGCGTCGCTCAGTGGAAAGAGCCCAGGCTTTGGAGTCAGAGGTCATGGGTTCAAACCCCAGCTCCGCCAATTGTCAGCTGTGTGACTTTGGGCAAGTCACTTAACTTCTCTGGGCCTCAGTTACCTCATCTGTAAAATGGGGATGAAGACTGTGAGCCCCCCCGGGACAATCTGATCACCTTGTAACCTCCCCAGTGCTTAGAACCGTGCTTTGCACATAGTAAGCACTTAATAAATGCCATTATCATTATTATTATTATTATTATTATTGTATCTACCCCAGTGTTTAGAACAGTGCTTGGCACATAGTAAGAACTTAAATATCATCATAATAATAATAGTTATTATTACGACTATTATTCCTCTCCACACTAGAGCTGTTTCCAGCATCACTCCTCTGCCCATCTGGTCCCTGCCACCCCAGGGGCCTGCTCCTGCCCCGTGTCTTCCTCCTCTTCCCTCCTCCTTCTCTCTCCCCATCGTCGTCTTCCTGCCTCCTACCCACCCTCTCCCTGCCCCTTCCTTCTCTGAGCAGGATTTTCCCTGCTATTTAACCAGACTTAGTTGACGTCTCCCTTTCTTGCTAAGAGACAGGGCTCTGAACAGGGCTGTAATTCACCCTCTGCTGACTCCAGACCTGGCACAGTGGGGCAATGGACATGAGGGCAGGGACAGGCTGGGTGCTCCCTTCCCCCATAGTATTAATAATTGTGGTATTTAAGCCCTTACTATATGCCAAACACTGTTCTAAGTGCTGGGGTAGATATGAGGTACTCAGGTCAGACCCAATCCCTGTCCTACATGGGACTCACAGTCTTAATCCCCATTTTACAGATAAGGAACTGAGGCGTAGAGAAGTTAAGTGACTTGCCCAAGGTCACAGAGTAGACACGTGGGGGAGACGGGTTTAGAACCCAGGTCCTTCTGACACCCAAGGGTTCCCTCTGAGGTGAGGGGCAGAGAATCAGTCAATCAGTGGTATTTACTGAGTGCTTACTGTGTGCAGAAGAATGTACTAAGCACTTGGGGAAGTACAATACGATGGAGTTGGTAGATATGATACCTGCCCTCAAGGAGTTGATAGTGTATGGGGGAAGCAGACATTAAAATAAATTACAAATAGGGGAAATCACGGGGCGTAAGGATGTGTGCACAATAATAATTACAGTATTGGTTAAGCACTTACTATGTGCCAAGCACCGTTCTAAGAGCTGGGGTAGAGACGGGGTAATCAGGTTACCCCGCATGAGGCTTGCAGTATTAATCCCCATTTTACGAATGAGGTAACTGAGGCACAGAGAAGTTAAGTGACTTGCCCAAGGTCACACAGCAGACAAGTGGCAGAGCTGGGATTAGAACCCGTGTCCTCTGACTCTCAAGCCCGTGCTCTTTCCATTAATTAAGCCACGCTGCTTCTCTTGTGCGCATAAATGCTGTGAGGGTATCAAAGAGAAGGAATGTGTCCTAGTGGAAAGATTATGTGCCTGGGAGTCAGAGGTTGGGGATTCTAATCCCAGCTCTGCCACTCGCCTACTATGACTTTAATTTCTCTGTGCCTCATTTACCTTATCGGTAAAATGGGGATTAAAACTGTGAGCCCCACATTTCAGCTTGATTATCCTGTATCTACCCTAACAATTGGTACAGAGTGTGGCACATAGTAAGTGCTTAACAATACCATTTGGGGAAAAAAAAAAAAGGCCATGGCCTCCATAGATTCTATGGTGCTGGGATCGGAGGGCAGGTATGGTTTTAAGAACATAGGTGACACAGAAGAGAAGGAGAGCAGGATGGAGAGATGAGAGGTTAATCAAGGAAGGCTTCCTGGAGGAAATAATAATAATGGCATTTATTAAGCACTTACTATGTGCAAAGCACTGTTCTAAGCACTGGGGAGGTTACAAGGTGATCAGGTTGTCCCTTGTGGGGCTCAGTCTTAATCTCCATTTTACAGATGAGGTAACTGAGGCCCAGAGAAGTTAAGTGACTTGCCCAAAGTCACACAGCTGACAGTTGGCGGAGCCAGGGTTTGAACCCATGACCTCTGACTCCAAAACCCGTGCTCTTTCCACTGTGCCACACTGCTTCTTAGTAAGGCTTTGGGGATTGGGAGAGTGGTGGTCTGTCAGTTATGAAGAAGGAGGTAGTTCCTGGCAGGAAGGATGAGGTCAGTCAGTTAATCAAATTCATTGAGTGCTCACTGTGTGAGTGATACTAAGCTCTTGGGAGAGTACAATACAACAGTAAATAGGCACATTCCCTGCCCACAGAGAGCTTAGAGTCTGAGCAATGGGTTGTGATGAGAAAGATGAGATTGAAGCCTAGTGAGAAGGTTGGCATTAGAGGAGCCAAAGAAGGTGAGGAGAAAGGCAGAACCCACTCCCCAGGCCATCAAACCTCTGGCCTGGGCTTGTGTTCAGGAGAACCAGAGCGGTGTTGTGGGAGATGAACCCCGGGGCCGACAGGGCCACCCAAATGTGGCTTAGAGGAGCCAGGCAACCCACACGCTCCCGCACGTGTGTTCTGGGAGGTCAGGGCTCATACCGCTGTGGCTGCAGAGAATAATAACGATGGTATCTGTTGAGCGCTTACTATCCTGAACCGTACTAAGCACTGGGGTCAATAGAAGCAAATCTAGCTGGGCACAGTTTTGTCCCACGTGGGGCTCCCAGCCTGAATCCCATTTTACAGATGAGATAACTGAGGCCCAGAGAAATGAAGTGACTTGACCAAGGTCACACAGCAGATAAGTGGTAGAGCCGGAATTAGAACCCACGACCTTCTGACTCCCAGGCTCATACTCTCTCCACTAGGTCGGGCTCGGGGTGGCCCAGCAAAGATGCAGTTTCCCTCAGGATAGCTGTGCCCGCCCGGGCTTCATCGTCATCCCCCAGATTGGCTCCAGCGCCTGAAAACCCCACTGAGAAGAGCCCATTTATTGCCATGGAAACCAGCCCGGGTGCAGGAACGCTGACCGGCAGCTTCAAAATGTTCAGAGGATCATTGGCCTATTACTGACCAATTAGGCCATTTGCTCTGCCCTCTCTGGCCCCCGCAGACTCTATAGATGGGCTATGATTTGCTGTGCACACACATACACACCACACACACTAGTTTAGTGGGTGTTTATGGGCATGAATCTAGATGGATTACGTCCATTACTTTGGGGTCATTGAGGCAGGTCTTTGTGTGTGTGCTTGCATGCATATGTACACACCTACGCCTGGGAGAGAGTGGGTGTGTACACCTGAGTGTGGGAGAGGGTGAGGGTATTTTCATCTGTGTTGTGAGGGGATGTGCTAAGCACTGGAGTAGACATAGTACAGTCAGGCTGGTCACAGTCCCTATCATCTGTTTGGCTGTCCATAATAATAATAATTAATAATAATGATACTGGTTTTTAAGTGCTTACTATGTGCCAAGCATTTATTCATTCATTCAATCATATTTATTGAGTGCTTACTGTGTGCAGAGCACTGTACTAGCGCTTGGGAAGTACAACCTGTCTACATGTTTTGTTTTGTTGTCTGTCTCCCGCTTCTAGACTGTGAGCCCATTGTTGGGTAGAGACCGTTTCTGTATGTTGCCAACTTGTACTTCCCAAGCACTTAGTACAGTGCTCTGCACACAGTAAGCACTCAATAAATACGATTGAATGAATGAATGAAAGTTGGCAACATATAGAGACGGTCCCTACCCAACAACAGGCTCACAGTCTAGAAGACGGGCACACAGTCTGAGGTAGGTACAAGATAACTAGGCCAGGCTGTCTGTGTCATGTGTGTCACTGCCTATAATGATGATAATAATAATAGAGTGTGGGATTTGTTAGGTGCCAAGCCCTGTGCTAAGCACTGGGGCAGGTAGAAGGTAATCAGACTGGGCACAGTTCCTGTAGTACATGTGACTGCATGTTCAGTGTGTTGGTGATGCTGACTGATGCCCAGCCCAGGGCAGGGTGCTTTGCTGAAATGTTCAATCCCTGCCCCAAGTGGCAGGTGGACCCAGGAAGGGAGAAGAGGCAGGGGAGAAGCAGTGTGACCTAGTGGAAAGAGCACAGTCCTGGGAGTCAGAGGACCTGGGTTCCAATACTGGCTCTACCATTCATTCATTCAATCATATTTATTGAGCACTTACTGTGTGCAGAGCACTGTACTAAGCACTTAGGAAGTACAAGTTGGCACCACTTGCCTGCTGTGTGACCTCGGGCAAGCCACTTCACTCAGTGGAAAGAGCACAGGCCTGGAAGAAAGAAGGATGTGTGTTCCAAACATGGTTCTGCCACTTGTCTGCTGTGTGACCCTGAGGAAGTCATTTCACTTCTCTGGAAAATGGGAATTAAGACTGTGAGCCCTATGTGGGACAGGGACTTTGTCCAACATGATTATCTTGTATCCATCCTAGTACTTAGAACAGTGCCTGGCGCATAGTAAGCACTTACCAAATACCACAATTATTATTATTATTATTATTATTATTCTTTGTGCCTTGGTTTTCTCATCCATAAAAATGGGGCTACAATACCTCTTCTCCCTCATACTTAGACTGTGTACCCCAGGCGGGGCAGGGACCATGTCCAATCTGAGTATCTTATATCTACCCTAGTGCTTAGTACAGTGCTTGGTACCTAGTACGTACCCCACAATGTTGATTATGATTGAGAGGACTGGTTAACAGATCTCCTTTGCCTTAATGTCTGAGGGGGAACCCTGGCTCTACCTTGCCCCTCCCCACAGATGCTGAATGAAACAGGAAGCTTGGGGAGAAAACTTTCTTCTTCAACTGCTGTCAGGTCTTTCTCCAGCCCTACCCATAGCTCTTCTGATTTTGGGAGCCCTCAGTGACACCCCCAACCCTTATGCTCTAATGGGTGGCTAGAACAGAGCACCTCAGGGGGTAATCAGAGAGAGGGGGGTTTGGGGAGGAATTCCCACCCTCCTCTAAAATTGACAACTGCCAATTGTCTCTGAATTAAACAGAAATATTAGACCCCTGGCCTAGAAAACTATAATAATCTTTTAGGTAGTATTTGTTATGAATTTACTGTGTGCCAAGCTCTGGGGTAGATACACACTAATCAAGTTGGACAAGTTGGGGTGTGCAGCGAGTCTGGTGAGGGCAGGCTGGCCAATGTGGGCACGAGAGACAGATGCTGCCTGGAGCTTCTGACAATTCTGTCTTCCCCCACTGCCCAGCCATCCTCTCCCACTAGGACTTTGAGACTGCCTGGGGGCCAGGAGGAGGAGTCCCTGAAATGGTCAGCCTGTCCTCCCAAGGAGAAGGGCTGAATAGTTTGATTCCCTGGGAGTGGGGCATTGGCAGCGCGGAAGTTAGGACTTCCTATGAGTTGGGGCTGGAAGGCCAGCCCTCTCTTTTCCATCCCCCTTCCCTTGCCCCCCACCAACCTCCCCCAAACCCCAGCCCAGGGAGGACCACAACCCCTACAAGGGATGTCAGCATTCACTGGAGCCTCCTGTCTCCCTGGGGCTGCTCAGGCCCTGCCTCTGAGGGTGGGAGGGCGGGAGGCCCGACTGGGGCCATCCGCTGCAGTCAGGTGATTTTTTCCTTTCACCCAAGCTGGTTGGGAGAAGGGGTGGGAGGGGGAGAGGGCGGGACCCCGTGTGCCAGACTGGCTATGGGACTTCCGCCCTCTTGGCTCCAAGTGGAAAGCTTAATAGTGTGGTCCTCGTCGGGAGACTTATGTGGGAGGCAGTTCGCAGCCAAGTTCCTTGCGTCTGGAGTCGGCATTGTCCTCGGAGTGGAGAACCGACTCCACTAGACTACTTGGCCTTGGGGCTGGAGTCTGGAGGCTGTGGACAAAGGGAGGAGTCTTGGCCAAAAAGACGAGATGGGAGTGGAGGAAAGCAGGGAGTGGGGATGGGAAGGAGAAAGAGACCAAGGAGGGAGAGAGGAGTTCATGTCGGACAGGGACTGTGCCTGATCTGATGGTATTAGCTTTACCTCAGCAATTAGCAAGGGACTTGACACATAATAAGCACTTAATAAACACCACAGTTACTGGCAGAATTGACTGCCGACACCTTGGTAGCAAGGTTCATTTGCATCCCAACCTGCAGCACCTATTGCCCGCCCACTCAAATCACTTAAAAGATGTCCCCTGTCAATAGACTGCAGTTAGTGGTGTCCAAGGGAAGGCGTGTGGCCTCGTGGAAAGAGCACAGACTTGGGAGTCACAAGGACCTGGGATCTAATCCCCGCCCGGCCACTTGTCTGCTGTGTGACCTTGGGCAAGTCACTTAGCTTCTCTGTGTCTGTTACCTCATCTGTAAAATGGGGTTGAAGACTGATTCCCATGTGGGACAGAGATGTCCAACCTAATTATCTGGTATCTACTCCAGCGCTTAGTACAGTGCCTGACCCGAGCAAGCGATTATTATATTTATTATTATTATTATGTGACCTCGGGCAAATCATTTAATTCCTCTGCCTCGTTTTCCTCATCTTTAAAATGGGATGTCATACTTGTTCTTCCTCCTCCTTAGACTGTAAAATGGGGATTAAAATTGTGATTCCTTTATGGGACAGGGACTGTGCCCTGTTTATGATCTTGTATCTTAATGCTTAGTATAGTCCTTTTAGTTTGGTTTGGTTTTTTCATAGCTTTTGTTAAGCACTTACTAAGTACTGTACTAATCGCTGTGGTAGATACAAGCTAATCAGGTTGGACACAGTCCCTGTCTCATTTGGGACTCACAGTCTTAATTCCCATGTTACAAATTAGGTAACGGAGGCCCAGAGAAGTGAAGTGTCTTGCCCAAGGTCAGACAGCAGACAAGTGGCAGAGCCGGGATCAGAACCCAGGTCCTTCTGACTCCCGGGCCTGTGCTCTACCCTTTTAGGCCATGCTGCTTCTCACTAGGTACATATTGACAAATACCATTACTCCAAGAAAAGGAGCCATTTGCTCAACTGCCCTGTCAATAGTTGTTTTCCCTCAGTTTGGCCGATCCCTATGTGCCACAGCAGAGGAAATCTGCTGATGTGGGCCTTTCCCAATTCCTCCCCAGCTCCAGAGTTGTCCCTCTCAGTCAATCATGTTGCATGTATTGAGCGCTCACTGTGTGCAGAGCACTGTGCTAAGCACTTGGGAGAGTACAAAATAACATTATGAGACACATAACCTGCCCACAGCAAGCTTACTGCCTAGAAGGAGACAGACAGGAATATAAATAAATAAAATAGAGATAGGTACTGAAGTGCTGTGGGACTAGGAGGGGGATGAATAAAGGGATTAAGTCAGGGTGAAGCAGAATGGAGTGGGAGGAGAGGAGGGCTTAGGGAAGGCTTCTTGAAGGAGATGTGCCTTCAATAAGGCTTTGAAAGTGGGGAGAGTAATCCCTCTCTGCCCATGGAACAGCCTCCTGCTCCCATTCCCCAAAGTCAATCAATCAATCAATCAATCGCATTTATTGAGCGCTTACTATGTGCAGAGCACTGTACTAAGCGCTTGGGAAGTACAAATTGGCATCACATAGAGACAGTCCAAAGCTCCAGTCTCCAGAGGAACAGCAGAGGATGATGGGGGGCTGGCAGCAATGGAGAATGCTGGAAAGCTGGCAGCAGCAGCAGCACTTGCTGTATGCCTTGGAAGACCCTCATTTGTGGGCCCAGAAGCTTCCTCCCATACTCCACTACAAATTGAAACATTTAAAGCGACTCAGGGTGGCTTACTCCAAGCCCTATAACCGGAAAATCACAAAGCCCCCACGGCGCCCTTACCCACGCAGGGCACATCCAATCTTCTCTCCAGAGTCAGAATATCTGGGGAAACAAAACTGGAGGAGGTGCAGGCCTCAGAGGGCTCTTGCTGGGGGACAATCTAAGAGTCATGGAACATTCCCTGAATTTGACATGGAAGGAAAGTGTGCAAGGAGCTGGGCCTAATTAGCAGTGATTAAGAGAACAGTGCACTTGTCAGGATCAGGAAGCAATAAATAAAATATTAGGGAGAGGAGGAGGAGGCTATGAGAGCAAAGCTGAGCCATGCAGTGGCATTTGGAGAAGAAGGCACGGTGGGAAGCCTTCAGGAAAGGAGTTGCTGTCAGAACCTCCGGCTGTGTACGTCGCGTTTCCCCTCCAGCTCTCAGAGATGCACCGCCTCTTAGGCTTCTGGGAATTGAACCCTTCCTTTGCACAGCATTTTGCTGCTTTATTTTATTAGTGATTGGAGCAGGATTTTAGCCTAGATGCCACTGACAGAGGAGAAATGTCTCCCCATTTGGATGGTAATTGCATTTTGCCTCTTTTTCCATTCATTAGACCAGGTCCTGCATGGGGATTTCTAAGGGGCTGCCTGGGGGAACAGGACACCCTTCCCATACATACATACATACATACATACATACATACATATACACACACACTCTCTCCCTCTCTCCCTCTCTCCCTCTCTCCCTCTCTCCCTCTCTCCCTCTCTCCCTCTTCCAGTGAAGGGGTAGGGGCAGTTGCAGCAGGGACTAGCCTGACTGTTTTCCCACCATGAATCTCTCAAATAAAAGCAAGACGAAACGAATGAATAAACCCAGGGCCTTAAATTCATCTTTAGGAAGCAGTGCCCAGGGCAGAGACTGCCTTTTTTTTCCTTGCAATAACTGATGAAGAAGAGGAGGAGGCTGATGATGATGGTGTGTCCCATCCAGAACGAGGGATGCGCTTCAGTCCTGAATCATAGGGATGGGACGGAGGACCAGGGGAAGAATTGATAATAGTAATGGAAGTTGTGGGGAGCACAGCTTGGTTTCAGAGTTCCCTCTCAGCCAACTCACCTCCTAGATCTCCAGGATTGACTGGCAGTCAATTACCTTGCCCCCTCCTTCCTCACCTTGCTGTTGTACTACTACTACTAATAATAATAATGACGGCATTTATTAAGTGCTTACTATGTGCAAAGCACTGTTCTAAGCGCTGGGGAGGTTACAAGGTGATCAGGTTGTTCCATGTGAGGCTCACAGTCTTAATCCCCATTTTACAGATGAGGTAACTGAGGCCCAGAGAAGTTAAGTGACTTGCCCAAAGTCACACAGCTGACAAGTGATGGAGCTGGGATTTGAACCTATGACCTCTGACTCCAAAGCCTGTGCTCTTTCCACTGAGCCACACTGCTTCCATACTACATCCCAGCCCTCCCACTTGGTTCCTCTAATGCCAACCTTCTCATTGTACCTCGATCTCATCTATCTAGCCGCCGACCTCTCACTCATGTCCTACCTCTGGCCTGGAACTCCCTCCCTCCTCATATGAGACAGACAATGAGTCTCCCCGGCTTCAAAGCCTTATTGAAGGCACATCTTCTCCAAGAGGCCTTCCCTGACTAAGCCCTCATTTCCTCTTCTCCCACTCCCTTCTGTGTATTCAAGATTTGCTCCCTTTATTCATTCAAAGTCCCAGCCCCACAGCACTTATGCACTTGTCTGTAATTTATTTCTATTAATTTGGGTCTCTCCCTCTAGACTGCAAACTCGCTGTGGGCAAGGAATGTGTCTATTGTTGAACTATACTCTCCCAAGCACTTAGTACAGTGCTCCACACACAGTAATCACTCAAAGATGATTGAGTGAATGAATGAACAGCCGAGCCACCCTTCTCAGTGTGCCTTGCTCTCGATGCTTCCGTCCCCTCACTCCCATTCGGACCGCGGCCCCTCCTGAAATTCCCACCAGCTTTTCCCTGACCAATTCCCAGCACCTTGAGTTGGATAAACCCAGCAGCCATTTCTAACCCCGAGGTACTTCTTTTTAGATCTCTGCACTTCTGTAGGTAACTTATTCATTTGTACCTTCAGTGATTTATAATAATTACTTTATTTGTAAATAGTTTTCAGCCTTTCTTTCCTCTAGAGAGTATTCATCTTGTGGGTAGGGAATGGGCCCACCATAGTGCTTAGTACAGGGCATTGCACCAGTGGGTGCTCCATAAGTAGAGAAGCAGCATGGCCTAGCGGTTAGAGCACAGGCCTAGAAGTCAGGAACTGAGTTCTAATCTCCCCTCCATCACTTGTCCGCTGCATGAATTTGGGCTAGTCACTTTACTCCTCTGTGCCTTGTATGATTATTGTTATATTGTAATAATAATAATTGTGGTATTTAAGTGCTTACTATGTGGCAGACATTCTACTAAGTGCTGGGGTGGATACAAGGAAATTAGGTTGGACACAGTCCCTGTTCTGCATGGGGCTCACAGTCTTAATCCTCACTTTACAGATGAAGCAACTGAGGCACAGGGAAGTGAAGTGGCTTGCCCAAGGTCATGCAGCAGACAAGTGGTGCCTGGCATATAGTAAGAGTCTAACAATACTATTATATTGTACTCTCCCAAGTGTTCAGTGCTTTGCACACAGTAAGCACTCTACAAATATGATTGAATGACTGAATAATTATAATTAAAATAATTATGGTACTTTTAAAATGCTTACTATGTGCCAAGCACTGCACTAAAGTCGTGGGTAGATACAAGTTAATCAGGTTGGACAAAGTCCCTGTCCCACACGGGGCTCACACCCTTAATCCTCATTTTACAGGTGAGGTAACTGAGGCCCCCAAAAGTGAAGTGGCTTGCCCAAGATTACACAGCCGACAAGTGGCAGAGCCGGAATTAGAACCCAGGACCTTCTGAATCCCAGGCCCGTGCTCTAGCCACTAAGCCAGGCTGCTTGCGAAGGACACACTGACAATCAAAGTAACTAAATTACCATTGCAAGTGCTGCATTTAGCACCATGGCCCTGCAAGCGGTTGCCTTGATAGCCGCTGCTACCTTCATCACCAACCTTAGCTACCCATTTCTCAGAATTCCTGCTGGGCCCGTCCACCTTTTGGCAAGCCCGAGGTGGGTCTTCAGTCAAAAACCTCCACGGTGGCAACTTGGCCCCGGTAGACTCCTAGCAAAACCAGATCTAGGACTCAGAACTCCTGAGCCCCAGAGCCGTGCTCTCACCAGACCTGCAGCGGGGAGAGCACGACTATTATTAATGACATTACAATATGTCACACTCTGTTCTAGGCGCTGGGTAGAATACAGTGAAGATTAACAGGCATGACGCTTTATGAAGTCTTGCCTATCTGCCTGGAATTTCATCACCCCTAAGAGCTTAGCGTCTGCGGCAAACCTGGAGATTTCACTGCCCGTTCCCTCATCCTGATCATTTATGAAAACATTAAACAAAATTGGCCCTGGCATCCATCCCTGAGGGATGTGCTGTTTGTGCTACTCCACCCGGAAAAGTGGCTGTTTATCCCTTCTCCGTGGTTCCTACCCTATCTCCAGTTTTCTTTCCAAGACAGATCACTAATTATAGTAGCAGTCATAATAGTATTTAAGCGCTTACTGTGTGCAGAGCACTGTACTGAGTACTGGGAGAGAATACACAGGTGGGTTCCCTATCCCCTGTGGGGGGCTCACAATCTATTGTGTGACCTTGAGCAAGTCACTTAACTTCTCTGTGCATCAATTACCTCATCTGTAAAATGGAGAGCTCCATGTGGGACAGGGGCTTTGTCCAACCCGATTTACTTGTATCTACCTCAGCCCTTATAGTACAGTGTCTGGCACATTTAACAAATTCCACAATTATCTAAAAATAAAAAGGGAAGAGGGGACTGGCAACAGATACATAAGAGAAGAGATACATATACAAAGATACATAGAGAAGCAGCCTTGCTTAGTGGAAAGAGCATGGGCTTGGGAGTCAGAGGTCATGGGTTCTAATCCCTGCTCTGCCACTTATCAGCTGTGTGACTTTGGGCAAGTCACTTCACTTCTCTGTGCTTCAGTTATCTGTAAATTGGGGATTAAGACTGCGAGCCCCAAGTGGGGCATCCTGATAATCTTGTTTCTACCCCAGCACTTAGAACAGGGCTTGGTACATAGTAAGGGCTTAACAAGTACCATTATTATTATTATTATTATAAGGAGAGATTAAACAAAATGCTGAGAACCTCCTTCGAATCTCCCAATTCTTTTTTCATTTTAAGTATCTGTGGTAGAACCTGGTCATGTGTCTTTAGAAAGTCTAAATATATGATGTTCATTGGTTCCCTCTATCCACGATTGTATTGTTTCCTTCAAAAGCCTCCAGCAGATCAGTGAGTCCCTGTTGTCCTTAATGGAAACCATATTGCTTTCCACCTAACAGGTGGAATTTAATCTCTCCTAAACTTGTAGATTCTACCAAAATGCTAGCTAGGAAAGTGAGACTCACCAGTCTGTAATTCACAAGATCGCCACTGAAATCCTTCTCAGAGTTGGCAGTGACAATATCGTTCTTCGATGCGCTGCCGCCGCCGCCATTTGTAATAATAAGTTACATAGTCACCAGGAGCACTGTGATTTTCTCGCCAAATTCCTTCAGAGCTCTCTAGTGGTGCCATCTGCTCCTGGGAATTTGTTTACATCTAGGTTTTCTGTTTGCTGCTAGGGGTGGCTAGTCACAGTGGCTAGGGGACAACTGGCTACTGTGGACCAGGAGGGCCAGCCAGGCCCAGCTGAGAAGGCTGGGATTTCTGTAGTCCAAAGCCACTGCCTGGGCATGGGGAGAGACACAAGGGCAGTAGCAGCCCACCCAAACTGGGAATTTGAGTGGAAGGATTGGGGGCAGCCTGGGCCAGCACTGGAGGGAAGACCCTGGTGGGGTTGCTGAAAGGGTCCAAACTGTTGGGGGTACCCCTGGGACAGTGGGAGACAATTTCTTTCCTCTGGCTTGGGATGCTTCTTTTCCAACTGACAGGGAAAACGTTGTTTCCACTTGCTTTGCTGCCACTCTGATCCCTGTCTCCATCTACCAAAGTCACCCAGGCCCTTCAACCCCTCTCAGCCCAGACCCTCCACTCGCTCTCCCCACCAACAGCACCAGGGAAACAGAGAAAGGGTGTTTCTAAGCCAAAGCCAAGGACAGGAGAGTGAGGGCCGGGGGCGCAGGGAGGGGAGAGTGGTGAGCAGCGGGCACCCCACCCCACTCCAATTCCCCAGGGGCACCGTGCCATGTCATGGAAGCGGGACAGAACTCAATATTCCTCCTGGCAGAGGCCTGGGTAATGAGGGCACAGACAGCCGTTGCTGCGCTCATTAGCCATTCTGCTGCCAATTAAGTTAGCGGCTAATTGCTCATTAACAAGCCCCTACCTGCTGAGGCAGCTGGGCTTCCCCAGAATCCCCAATCCCCAAAGCTGAGCGGTGGTGGAAGGGAGAAGGGAGGATGAGCTGTGAAGCAGGTAAACAGGGAGCGCTGTGCTGGGAGCTGGGCCAGGCCGCCCTCCAGGGACCGCGGCTCCGCTCCTGGCGCCGCTCGCCAACAGAGCCAGGGCCCGCCGCTCAATTAGCCCAGCTGTCAGAGGCTCCCAGGCCAGCCTTGGGGGGTTGGGGGGTGGTGAGAAGATGGGGAGAGGGAGATGTGGTGGCGGGGAGGGGACGTAGGGTGGGGAGATGGAGGATGGGGAAGAGGGGGGTAGAGGAGGCAGAAGCATTGGAGGTAGGAAGGGGGTGAGGGAGAATAAGAGGGAGATGGAGTCGGGGGGTAGGAGAGGAGGGCCTTGGGGAGGAAAGAGAAGATGGAGGACAGGACAGAGTGGAAGAGGAGTTTGGGGACACAGGAGAATTGTGAGGGAAGGAGCATGGCCTAATGGATAAAACTCAGGCCTGGAAGTCAGAAGGACCTGAGTTCTAATCCTGATGCCGCCACTTCTCCGCTGTGTTTGACCACGGGCAAGTCACTTTGCTTCTCTGTGCCTCAGTGACCTCATCTGTAAAATGGGGATTAAGACTGTGAGCTCCATGTGGGACATGGACTGTGTCCAACCTCTCTCCACCTCTAGACTGTGAGCTCGTTGTGGGCAGAGAATGTCACTCTTTATTGTTGTATTGTACTTTCCCAAGTGCTTAGTACAGAGCTCTGCACACAGTAAGTGCTTAATAAATATGATTGAATGAATGAATTAGCTTGTATCTACCCCAGTGCTTAGAACAATGCCTGGCACATAGTAAGCACTTAACAAGTACCACTGGAAGAAGGGGAGGGGGAGGCTCTGGGAAGGTAATGGGGAGTCCTGTTTGGGACAGGATCTGTGTCCAACCTGATCAGCTTTTATCTATCCCAGCACTTAGAATAGTGCTTGACACATAGTAAGGGCTTAACAAATACCATAATAATAATAATAATAACTAGGTGGGAGCTGGAGGGTAAGAGGACGATGGATGGAGGTGGCAGATGGGTGGAGGCTAGAGCCAGAGGCTTGGGGTCTTTGGGCTTAGTTATCCAGAGGTTCTGTCAGTACCCATATGGGGTCCTAGGCTGGGGGAAAAGTTGGAGTTGGCTTTGGAATTAGGACCTGTCACTGTTGACACCCCATCCTCCCTGTCCTACGAGCTCACAACTTATATTCTTTCACTGATTCATTCAATTGCATTTATTGAGTGCTACTGTGTGTAGAGCACTGTACTAAGCACTTGGCAGAGTACAATACAATAAAGGGACACATTCCTTATTACTCTATTATTTGTACATATTTATTACTCTATTTTATTAATGATGTGTATATAGCTATAATTCTATTTCTTCTGATAGTATTGACACCTGTCTACTTGTTGTCTGTCTCCCCCTGCTAGACTGTGAGCCCATTTTTGGGTAGGGACCATCTCTATATGTTGCCAATTTGTACTTCCCAAGTGCTCAGTACAGTGCTCTGCATACAGTAAGCGCTCAATAAATTTGATTGAATGAATGAATGAATTCCCTGCCCACAACAAGATTACCTTGGCGGTGCCTTTGACTCCTCACTGTGTCTGCCTCCTAAATTCAAAGAGCTGCCTTTTGTGTCCAAAGAAGATGCCACGGACTCTACCACCCCCACTCTGGGAGAGTCCAGCCCTCCTCACAGGTCCTTTCCTGGCCCTCCCCTTTGGCTCCCAGAGATTAGGGGGAGGTGTCAGGTGTGATCTTCCCAGTTTTTGTCCCTCTCCTAATTAGGGTCGCTTACCCAGTGTCTCTGCCCAAGTCACCCACTTTCTTCAGCCCCTACCCTAGGCACACCCCAGACTGTCCATTCATTCATTCCTTCTTTCCTCTCCCCCTCGTCCCCCTCTCCATCCCCCCGTCTTACCTCCTTCCCTTCCCCACAGCACCTGTATATATGTATATATGGTTGTACATATTTATTACTCTATTTATTTATTTATTTATTTATTTTACTTGTACATTTCTATCCTACTTATTTTATTTTGTTGGTATGTTTGGTTCTGTTCTCTGTCTCCCCCTTTTAGACTGTGAGCCCACTGTTGGGTAGGGACTGTCTCTATGTGATGCCAATTTGTACTTCCCAAGCGCTTAGTAGAGTGCTCTGCACATAGTAAGCGCTCAATAAATACGATTGATTGATTGATTCATTCATTCATATTTATTGAGCACATACTGTGTGCAGGCCACTGTACTAAGTCCTTGGGAAAGTACAACACTAAACAGACACATTCCTTGCCCACAATGAGCTTACAGTCTACAGACTGTGCCCAACTAGTTCTGATCTCCCCTCCTCCACCCTCCGGTGTGCTCTTACTTACCTCTACCCCAAGCTGGGGCATCTGTCTTAATCCGCATTTTACAGATGAGGTAATTGAAGCCCAGAAAAGTGAAGAGACCTGTCTAAGGTCACACAGCAGACAGGTGGTGTGACTTGTACTAACCGCCTGGTACAGTGCTCTGCACATAGTAAGTCCTCAATAAATAGTTAATTGATTGGCCACCCAGTACAATACCAGTATGCAGTGGACATCCTCCAGTTCTATTAATGATGATCCTTGGCTTCTTTCACAGCCCCACTATTCCACCGGGATGAGCTGTTCACTTCCTCCTCCGGGAGCAGTCAGGGTTGAGCTGAGGGTCTAGGAGGGATGCCAGGACATTTTAAAGGAAGCCAAAATCTCTCCCTGCACTGGGCATTCATTAAGCATGGCTCAGTGGAAAGAGCGTGGGCTTTGGAGTTAAAGGTCATGGGTTCAAATCCCTGCTCCGCCAATTAGCTGTATGGCTTTGGGCAACTCACTTCACTTCTCTGGGCCTCAGTTACCTCATCTGGAAAATGGGGATTAAGACTGAGAGCCCCACGTGGGATAGCTTGATCACCTTGTAACTTCCCCAGTGCTTAGAATAGTGCTTTGCACGTAGTACTTAATAAATGCCATCATCATTATTATTATTCATTCATTCATTCAATCATATTTATTGAGTGCTTACTGTATGCAGAGCACCGTACTAAGAGCTTGGAAAGTACAAGTCGGCAACATATAGAGACGGTCCTTACCCTGGCTTAGTGTCACATCCAGCCAGCAGTGACTGTTTGAGAGTTAACAGTGTCACTGACTCCATCATCAGATCTTAAGTTTGAGACCCTCAAAGTCAAATGGCAATGGTGCCCCTCGCCATCCCCTTCTTACCCCCCTGCCATCCCCTTCCCACCCTACCTTGATTCTGCACGACTGTAGGCTGGCAGGCCACGTCCATTCGAACTGGGCCCCCTGACTGACCAGCACGATTGGTTTCTATGCTGAGGTTCTGAGATGAGGTGGGTGGGGCAGACCTTCACCTTCCCACAGTTCCCAGTTCTGGCCTGGTGGATCTCTTCCTGCCCTGGCCTGCGGGCTCTGGGCCTGGTTCCTGAGTGCAAGACAGCTGGACCTGCTTCCTCTCCTTTCTCCTCCAGAGTCTTCCCAGGCAGCTGCCCATTTCTGATGCTGAGGGGGTCTCAGACCAGATGCTGTCTGTTCCTGCCCCTGTAGCAGTGGGGCTTGGAAGGGATCCCCAGGCCACCACCCCCATCACCCCTTCACCCACTCCAGGGTTGGAGGGGAGTGGTTTTTGTTTTGTTTCAGTGGTATTTAAGTGTTTACTATGTGCCAGGCATTGTACTGAGCACTGGGATAGATACAAAGTAGGACATAGTCAATGTCAAGCATGAGGCTCACAGCTTTAATCCCCATTTTACAGATGAGGTAACTGGGGCACAGAGAACTTAAGCGATTTGCCCAAGATCACACAGCAGACAAGGAGCAGAGCTGGGATTAGAACCCAGGTCCTCTGGCTCCCAGGCCTGTGCTCTTTCCACTGAGCCATGCTGTTGAGGGGTTGTCTGGGTGGAGAGTAGGGGAGATGACTTTCATTTAGAACTTCCACAAAAGTTGGCTATGTGAACAAGATGACACCCACCGGAAAGGGAAGATGAAAAGCAGCTGAAAATATTTTGACCCATTTTCCGATGAGGCTGGGAGTGGGGGCCGGCAGCCTCCGCAGTGCTGGGAGCAAGGGAATAGCCTCTCTCCCGTTCCAGCTCTGGTTCCGGCCCCCGCTCCAGTTCCAGCCCTGGCTCCAATTTCAGCCCTCGCCCCGTCCCCGGTTCCGGCTCCGGCTCCTGCCCCGGCTCCAGGGCAGGGCTTCTCCCCCGGGGCGGCCCGGCCTGGCCTGCGCAGCTTGTTTTCTCTGCTAATGGGAAGCACATGGGCAGGCTGAGCCCGGCGGGCGGCAGCTGCTCAGAATGATTCATGAGGGACACAACAGGCACCGCACACACTGGCAGCTCCCTGGGCACGGCTCAGCTCCCGCCTTCGCAGAGGCGCAGAGCATTCCAGTGCTGTCTTTCCCTTCCACCCCCCACAACCACCGACCCCCCACCAGGCTGGGAGAAGGAGGGAGTGGCAGAAGAGGGGAAGCTCCTTGCATGGGGAGAAGCTGAGGGGACTGGGCTTTGTGCCTCCCTAGGGGCAAGAAAGAGGAGGAGGGCAGGAAATGGGGTGGGCGGAACACTTTCTGTGGAAGCCAGAAGACCTTTCACCAGACTTCACCGGGGTCCCTGGTATCCACCCCACTGCCTGGCTCCGCACACATCAGGATCAGAGTGGCCTTTGGTCCCAGAGGAGTAAGAAGAGAACTTGGGTGCAAGGACCGGATTGTTGTGGAAGGGAGAGGGGGCACAGAGGGCAGGCTGGCTGGTACAAGGGGGTTAATGTTCATTCAGGAAGGATTTGGAGCTGGAGTGGGAGCATAAGACACCGTCCTTCCAAACTAGGAGGTGTGCCATGGGGTTCCCTGATTCCCTATGGGGTCTTTGTGTCCAGGATCCCTTTGCTCCATTTCATTGCTCAGCTGCACCTAGAGATGTCTGCGGATGCCTGTGGTAGCTCATAAGCTCCTGCCAGGCTGAGGTTGGCTCCCTCTCGCTTCCTCCATTCAGCCCCAAGCACTCTGGGTCATCTGGAATAGTGCTCTGCACACAGTCAGTGCTCAATAAATATGAATGAATGAACCTGGCACTGCTGCTCACAGTGCCATTCATTCAATCATATTTATTGAGCGCATACCATGTGCAGAGCACTGTATTAAGTGCTTGGGAAGTACAAGTTGGCAACATATAGAGGCGGTCCCTACAGAACAATGGGCTCAACCCGACGTAGGGCAGGGGAATAGCACTCTTGGTCACAATCTACCTGACTTGCTGTGACCCTTATGCCTAGTTCTCCCCTGGTATCCTCTAGACTGTATGCTTATTATGGGCAGGGAACGTATATGCTAATTCTGTTGTATTGTACTCAACCTATCGCTTAGTACAGGGCTCTGCACAAAGTGAGTGCTCAGTAAATATGATTGACTGATCCAAAGGGGGAGAATCACAGACCCTCTCAGCAGATCAGAACCTTTGGTGTGGGATCAGAATGGAGTTCCTTGTTGCCCTGCTCCTCCTCCTTGTCTCAGGATGGTTGTCTGAATGCCTCTCCTCCCTCTCCATCAAATATTCTTTCTCCTCTCTCCTGTTCTTTCCCACCCCCTGGAAAGATCTATCTTCCTTCTCAGTTTCCACTTCGCCTACACAGCTCTTGTAACCCTGCACTCTAGGGCTTCTGATGCCCAGGAGCCCTCTGACAGAATGGTTATGGGGCAGAGGCTGCAGCAGAAGGGATTCTGGATAGACTCCTTGAAGGACTCCCCTGACCAGCTGTGTTTGGCCTCCAGCAGGGGAATCCAGCCGACAGTTGACACAGCTGGATCTGGAGAGATTTGTTTGCCATCCATGTGTGAGGGAGGTACAGGCTTCAGAGACATTTACCATCCTAAACAGACAGCCAGCTCCCATATTCACACACTCTCCATTCTGATTGCCTGCTCACCAGCAAAAATTACAACCACCCCTCCCAAAGTGGCAGGCAGGTCCCTCACCCCATCCTTCTCACATACCTGGCATTTGTACCCAGCCTGCCCTGTGTCAAACCCATTTAATCTGCTGGGCTCAAGGACCCAGGCAATTCACACCCTGTATCCCCACTTACTGAAGACAGGCCTGGACCCATCTCCAAGGGCCTGGGGCCTAGTAATAATTGTGGTCTTTGTTAAGCATTTCCTATGTGCCAAGCTCTGAAATAAGTGTTGGAGGAGATACAAGATCACCAGGTCGGACACAGTCCCCGTCCCAAGTGGGCTCATGGTCCAAGGAGGAGGGAGAACAGGTACTGAATCCCGATTTTACAGATGAAGGAACTGAGGCGTAGAAAAGTTTATGTGACTTGTCCAAGGTCACACAGCTGGCAAGTGGCAGAGGTGCCATTAGAATCCAGGTCTTCTGATTCCCAGGCCCAGACTCTATCCACTAGCCCACGCTGCCTGACGGGAAGGGCCCTAAAGAATCTCCCAGATTTTTTCAGGACACCAACATCTCCAGGAGGAATTCTGCTCCTAATTGCTCCCTGGACTTCCTTCACCCCACTCCAGACTGCCTCTTCTGACCTTCCCGAGGGGTCCACTAGGATTGGCCAGGGTGAAGCTCCTCAAAGTCCTTTTCTTCCTCTTCCATCTGGACAAAGGTTATCCCCCCCCCCTTTTTTTAATGGTACTATATTCTCCCAAGTACTTAGTACAGTAAGCATTCAATAAATACCATTGATTGTTGATAAATTATTTGTTAAGCGCTTGCCATGTGTCAAGCACTGTTCTAAGTGCTGGGGTAGATATGAGTTACCCACTTCACACTTTCACCCCAAATCCTCAGTCCAGTAGTGGGTTATGGAAGGGAAATGTGGCATTCTCTTCACTGGAGATCTTTGGTTCTCTCATTCACTTGTTTCCGGGATTTAGGTCAGTCTTGCCCAGAGTCAGGATACTGCTCTAGATGGTCCCAGGGTCTCAAATAATCAGCATGGCCTAGGGGAAAGAGCATGGGCCTGGTCCCAGCTCCGTTACTTACCCATTGTGTGACCTTAATCATATCACTTAACTTCTCTGTGCCTCAGTTTCCTCATCTGCAAAATGGAGAATATCTGTTTCCCTCCTATTTAAACTGTGAGCCCCATGTGAGACCTGATTATCTTGTATCTACCCCAGCATGTAGAACAGTGCTTGACACACAAGTGCTTAATAAACACCACTATTATTATTATTATTATTATTATATAATTAGGAGGGATTTGCCAGGCCTGTGAGAGACTCTGGCCTGGATGCTGAGAAGCTGAACTGGCTGGTTATCTGCAAGGTATCCAAGGGATGGATTTATGGAGCATTCTTTATCACATGAAGCCTTGACAAAGTTCAGCTACCTGGATTTTCTGGGGTTCTGATGGGAGAGAGAGGGAGAAAGACAGGGAAGCCTGGGGTCTCTGATACCCTGTCTACAGACAGACCCCCCCCCCCCAAAACCAACTGCCTACAGACATAACCCGAGACCCCCCATCCACAGACTGACCCCAGACTCCCTAGGTCCAGAGAGACCCAGGACCGCGCTCCCAACCTCCTGCCATCCAGATAAACCCCAGGCTTCCCCATCTAATGACAGACCCCAGACCCTCCTGGCTTTGGGGGGAGGCTGCAAGGGGGGAACTAGAGGTGTCTGCAACCTGGAGGGGTGCAGTCCTCGTCCCCCCCCCCCGCCCTCATCAGAGTCCTTCGGAGCCATCCACGCTCTACGGAGGCCTGGCGCACAAGCATTTAGTACAGTGCTTGGCACATAGTAAGCGCTCAATAAATAGGATTGAATGAAGTGGCTCAGTGGAAAGAGCACGGACTTTGGAGTCTGAAGTCATGGGTTCAAATGTCAGCTGTGTGCCTTTGGGCAAGTCACTTCACTGCTCTGTGCCTCACTTACCTCATCTGTCAAATGGGGATGAAGGCTGTGAGCCCCCCGTGGGACAACCTGATCCCCTTGTAACCTCCCCAGCGCTTAGAACAGTGCTTGGCACATAGTAAGCGCTTAACAAATGTCATCATTGTTATTATAAGTGTGACGCCGAGTAACCCCTAAGGAGGTAGTGGTAATGTGGAGGGAGAGGGCTGGGCTCCGCCCTCGGCTCCTGCCCCTGCCCCCTGGCCGGGAAGCGGCAGGGCGGAGCGGCGGGGAGGCGGAGGGGACCCAGGATCCCAGGATCCCGGGCTGCGGCAGTCCGGGGGGCGGATGTTGGATTCTCCAGCGAGATGCAGCCGGGGGCCAGAAATCTCGGCCAAACCAGACGAGTAGAGCAAGAGGGGCCGGGGAGGGACCCCCGGGGCCTTCCCGGCTTTGCTCAGGAGCCAGGCCGCCCCCCCAGCCCCCGCCTCAATCCCCCATCCCCCCGGCCGGCCGGCGCCGGCTGCTCCCCGGGAGGCGGAGGGGGCGCTCCGGGAGGGCTGCGGGGAGGAGGGGGCGGGCAGCCCGGACCCAGATGTCAGGAAGGAGCGGGGACAGATGTGCGGCGGGGGACCCCGGCTGGGCCGCGCTCTGCCTCCAGGCCCCCCCGGGACCCCCCGGGACGGGCCGGGACCGCACCGGGCGCTCAGCCCGCTGGGCACGAGGCTGCGAAGGCGGGCACACCGCGAGGGACCGGGGGGGCTCGGGGCCGCCCCCTTCTTCCCCCTCTGCTTCTCCTGCCCTCGCCTCTCTTCTGTCTCCTCTCCTTCGCTACCCCCCTCCCCTCCTCCTCTTTCCCCCCACCACCTTTCCTCTTTACCTCCCTCCCCTCCCCCATTGTCCCCTCCCTTTCTCATTTCTCCCCTCCATCCCTCCCCCATTCTCCCTTCCCTCTCCCCTTTCCTCTCCTTTCTCTTCACTCCCCCGTTGTCCCCTTTCCCTCCCTCCCTTCCATCCTTCCCCCATTCTCCCTTCCCTCCCTCTCCTCTTTCTCCCGTCCCTCCCCTTTCTCTCCACCTCCCTTCATCCTTCCTCCTCCCCCATTGTCCCTTCCCTCTTCTCCTTCCTCCCCTCCATCCTTCCCCCATTCTCCCTTCCCTCTCCTCCCCTCCCTTTCTCTCCATTCCCCTTCATCCTTCCCCCTCCCCCACTGTCCCCTCCCTCTCCCCCTTCCTCCCCTCCATCCTTCCCCATTCTTCCTTCCCTCTCCCGTTTCCTTCCCTCCCTCCCCCTTCCTCGCCTCCCTCCCCTTTCTCTTAACTCCTCTCCATCCTTCCCCCTCCCCCATTCTCCCTTCCCTCTCCCGTTTCCTCCCCTCCCTCCCCCTTTTTCTCTTAACTCCCCTCCATCCTTCCCTCTCCCCCTCCCACCCCTTCTTCTTTACTCCCCTCCATCCTTCCCCCTCCCCCTTCCTCCCAGCCCGACCCCCTCCCCTCCCGGGATCCCGCAGCTGCCTGCGCCCGGGCCCAATTTTTTTCCCCCCGATGGGACAAATATCTCGAAGGGGAGGGGGCAAGCCGAGACCATGAAATTAATTCCTTTCACTTGTGACCGGCTCCGAATTGGGACCCCGACGTTCATGCAGGAGGGAAAGGGCAGCCCCATTAATCCTCGTTTCCCGATAATTGCTTTCTCCTCCCGCCGGCCGGCCCTCCCTCCAGGAGCGGGCGAGGGGGCGGGGCGGCCCGGGTCCTCGCTTTTGCTCTGCCAGTGCGACGTGCCCTCCGGGGACCCGCGGGACCGGGCTCTCCGCAAGCTTCCCGCAGGGGTCAGCCAGCCGGACAGGCCAGGGGGTGTCCGCCTGTCTGTGGGCGGGGGGCTGTCGGCCCAACGAGCCCCTTCTCCACCAACCACCCCTCCCGGGGTGGAACGGGAAGGAGGATTTATGTTGCTGAATCCCCTCGGGGTTTTGTAGTAAAATCTCCTGACCCCTCTGGGTCTGTGAGCTGGTCCCTGGAGGAGAATTGGAGAGAGAGACTGGGGGTGGTTGAAACTCTCCGCAGAGCAGTGAGGGGCTGGAGAGCCCAGGTCCGTGCCCCGTTTCCATCACTGTCCAACCCCTGTCCTCTACTCAAACTCTCCACCAGGCCCAGGCCTCGCTCCTGCCTCAGAGCAAAGTGGGGTGATGACGTTCAGCAACCTGCCAGGGTGCAGGCTGGGCACAGTGTGTCTTGCTTTTTGAGGCTGTTCTACATGTGTTTGTGTGTGTGTGTGTTGAGGTGGGGGCATTCATGAGTGTGTGCCCATGATAAGCAGCGTGGCTCAGTGGAAAGAGCACGGGCTTTGGAGTCAGGGGTCAGAGGTTCAAGTCCCAGCTCCACCAATTGTCGGCTGTGTGACTTTGGGCAAGTCACTTAAGTTACCTGTGCTTGTTATCTCATCTGTAAAATGGGGATTAAGACTGTGAGCCCCCTATGGGACAACCTGATCACCTTGTAACTTCCCCAGCGCTTAGAACAGTGCTTTGCACATAGTAAGTGCTTAATAAATGCCATTATTATTACTACTCAGTTTGGGTGATGTGTGCATGCATTTGTGCAAAGACTATTTTATTTCCTGGGGCCGGCCGCCAGCTTCCCTGACAGGTCCTGCAGAAACCCCTCGGGGATGTGACTCACCTCACCCCCCCCCCATCCGGGTCGTCTCATAAACCCGGGCCGTGGACATCGCCGGGCCCGCCGGCCAGACCCCCGGGGCCTCTGGATGCTGAAGCTGGCGGGAAAGGCTCAGAAAGCCAGCTAATGAGCTTTTTAATTAGCTACTATCGCAGGCAAGGCTTGAAACCAAATAAATAAGTGAATTAAAGATTTAAAAGGCTGCACGCGATCAATGCGGGGGTCAGCGCTTAAAATATTCAGAAGGCCGAGGCGGCGCCCTGCTCCTGCGATCCCTTGGCCCTTGAGGGGCAGGGGGAGTCCAGGAAGCACAAGGCTGTGACTTGAGGGAGGGGGACGCACTGGGGAGGATGGATTAGCTGTCCCCTCAAGGGAGCTTCATCTTCCACTTTTGTTCGGCCCTTTGGGATCTGAAATCCACCGGCTGAGAGTTGCCATCCGCGAAGGGCATAAATGAGGGCTGGGCCGATGGGCTGTCTGTGGGTGCAAGCCCTGGCAGGCGTCGGAGGACATTCTGCCCCTAGGAGGGGCAAACAGCTCTCTGGGGAGGGAGCGAAGCCGGGAGTTTGGTCCGATAGATCCCACTTCAGTCCTCCATTCCAGAGCTCGCCCGTCCCGCATCTGGGGCAAGAGGGAGGTAGGGAGGGTGTCTGACCCCATAAGTCAGTGAAGGAAACTGTGGGGGCACAGAGCAGTGGAGAGAGGTCTGCCCCTCACGAGTCAGTGCAGGAGAGCCCGGGGGCACAGGAATGTGAGGGGGGAGGTCCTGACCCCCATGAGACAGCGCAGGAGGGTGTGGGGGGCACAGGGTGGTTGACACGTGGTTTGCCCCCCATGAGTCAGTGCAGAAGGGCAATGGGGTGCAGTGTGGTGGAGAGGGGGTGCATACCCCCCATGAGTCAGTGCATTAGGGCAGGGAGGTGGAGGGTGGTAATAATAATAATAATAATGGAATTTATTAAGCGCTTACTATGTATAAAGCATTGTTCTAAGCGATGAGAGAGGCGATTTGCCCCCACATCACTGCAGGAAGTCACAGGAGTGCAAGGTGGCAGAGATGTCTTCCCCCCCATGAGCTAATGCAGGAAGGCACGGGGACGCAACATGGTGGGGGCGGGGGCGTTTCCCCCCCCCCCCCCATGAGTCAGTGCAGAGGGGCAGGGGAGGACGAGGGTCCTCCCAAATCCCCCAGCCCAGGGCGGATTCGTCTCCTCCTCAGTCCTGCCTCTACCCCTTAATTCTGTTCCCCGACCAGCCCCCCACCCAAGGTCAAGATGCAGGCCAGAACTGGACCTTGGACCCCTGGCAGCAGCTGAGATCTCCAGTCCCACACAGTGGCTGCGGGGCCCGGAGATCCCTCCCCATCATCCTCAGAGTCTCTGCTCTGCCCTGAGAGGGAGTAAAGGGCTGGCTGTGCTGGAAGAAGCCCCGCCCCTAGAGGGTCGGGCCAGGTCAGGGGCCGGACCCCGCAGGTGGCTGAACCTCCAGGGTCACAGTGTTCACTCCCACTCCCGTGGCCAACACTCCTAGAATTTGAACCCAGGCCCTGGGGTGAGATGGCCAAAGACCCGATGTGCCATCTGACCCCACCTTAGGTGGTCAGGAAACAGGGAGGGCAGGAGGCAGGGTTTGCCAAGGGGTCCCCCAGACTTATTGGCCCAGACCACAAATTCAAAGGTCTAATGGAAAATATGAATCGATCTTCCCTCCCTCTCTTCTCCCCTCCTCCCCTCTTCTCTCCCTCTATCTTTCCCTCCTCCTCCCTTTCCCCTCCCTCCCCCGCTGCCTGCCCCCAGCCTTGAGAGCGACCCACAAGCGGCTGCTGTCTCGGCTCTGATGGATTTGCTGTCCCCTCTCCCTGGCACAAGGTGACAGATTTCTCCGTCGGATGAAGCCAAAACCAATAGCCATCCATCACGTTGCGGCCCGGGAGGTTGAGGGCGGAGAGAGGAGACAGGGAGTGAGGCAGGCAGCCCCTCCCGCATGGCCGGCAGCTCCCCAGGAATAGGGGGAGGAGGAGAGGGAAAAGGAAGGAGGGAGGGGAGGAGGGAGGAGGTGAGCAACTACCGCTCCTAAAAGGACTCAGGCACTGGAGAAGAGGAAAGGATCAGACCAGGTGGGGAAGTGCCAGCTTCTAAGTCTGTGCTTGGCTTGAAGTGAAGAAAGAGCCCCTGCATAAGCTTCTGTGTCCTGGAGTCCCCATTTCTAGACTGTGAGCCTGCAGTTGGGTAGGGACCGTCTCTATCTGTTGCCAATTTGTACTTCCCAAGTGCTTAGTACAGTGCTCTGCACACAGTAAGCGCTCAGTAAATGTGATTGAATGAGTGAGTGAATGAATGAATCTCTGGGCCCGTTACTCTCCAAGGCCAGGCAGCCCTGTGCTGCTATGCCAGCCACAAACGGCCTGTTTTCAGGTTCCATAATAATGAATAATTATGGTATTTGTTATGCACTTACTGTGTGCCAGGCACTGTTCTAAGCACTGGGGTAGATACAAGTAAATCAGGTTGGACACAGTCCCTGTCCCACCTAGAGCTCACAGCGCCAATCCCCATTTTACAGATGATTTAAGTGAGGCTCAGATAAGTGTAGTGACTTGCCCAAGGTTACCCAGAAGTCACTTGGCAGAGGCAGGTTTAGAACCCAGGTCCTTCTGACTCCCAGGCCTGTGCTCTTATTCACCTGAAGGTGTTGGCCTGGTCCTGCAGGCCAGGAACATCCTTCCAAACAGCTCCGGTAATGTGGAGTGAGAGCGGCTGACTTCAATAGTATTGACTGTGGTATTTATTAAGAGTTTACTATGTGCCAGGCACTGTTCTAAGCACTGGCATGGCTACAAGCCAATTGGGTTGGACACAGTCCCTGTCCCCCGTGGGACTCACAGTCTTAATCTCCATTTTACAAATGAGGGAACTGAGGTTCAGAGACATGAAGGTCACACAGCAGACAATCAATCAATCAATCAATCATATTTATTGAGCGCTTACTGTGTGCAGAGCACTGTACTAAGCACTTGGGAAGTACAAGTTGGCAACATATAGAGACAGTCCCTACCCAGCAGTGGGCTCACAGTCTAAAAGGGGGAGACGGAGAACAAAACCAAACATACTAACAAAATAAAATAAATAGAATAGATATGTACAAGTAAAATAAATAGAGTAATAAATATGTACAAACATATATACATATATACAGGTGCTGTGGGGAAGGGAAGGAGGTAAGATGAGGGGGATAGAAAGGGGGACAAGGGGGAGAGGAAGGAAGAGGCTCAGTCTGGGAAGGCCTCCTGGAGGAGGTGAGCTCTCAGTAGGGTCTTGAAGGGAGGAAGAGAGCTTGCTTGGCGGATGGGCAGAGGGAGGGCATTCCAGGCCCGGGGGATGACGTGGGCCGGGGGTCGATGGCGGGACAGGCGAGAACAAGGCACGGTGAGGAGATTAGTGGCAGAGGAGCGGAGGGTGTGGGGTGGGCTGTAGAAGGAGAGAAAGGAGGTAAGGTAGGAGGGGGCAAGGTGATGGACAGCCTTATAGCTGAGGGTGAGGAGTTTCTGCCTGATGCGCAGATTGACTGGTAGCTACTGGAGACAAGTGGTGGAGTCAGACTTAGAACCCAGGTCCTCCGACTCCCAGGCCTATGCTCTGTCCAGTAGGCCGTGCTGCTTTTCTAGAGGGAGGTCTCCGCCTCCCTCTTCCCTGCTCCCATCCAGGATTTAAACTGATCACGATGCACTACGCTAAGCATTTGGGAAAGTGCAGCACTAGTTCAACACACGTTCCCTGTCCACAAAGAATCAAAGCTAAGAAGCATTGCCTTGTGTGAAGGACATAGCCCTGGGATTCAGAGGACCTTGTTTGGGTATACAACACAGGTGTGAACTGCCCAAACTACATCTGATGGGATTTTGGCCCTCTAGGCAGGGACTCCTCTCTGGTCTTCATTCTCTTAGTTGAAGATGTGAATTTATGGCATGGTTACAAGATACATCTTCTGACTGGTTCCTGCCCACATGAGCTGAGTCGCCTAATTGGTTCTTACCAAGAGAATATGAAATTTTATTAAAATGTTTTTGGACAGGGAGAGAATGTTTCCGAAAAATCAAAATCAGTATCCTTCCTCCTCCCCAGCCCCACTGCCCCTCCTTTGGGAGGGGTTTAGAGCCATGCAGGAATTTACCAATCGCTTGAAAGCACTGGATCACCTTGCCCCCTACCTTGCCTCGCTGATTTCCTACTATAATCCAGAATTTTCACTTCACTCCTTTAATGCCAACCTATTCACTCTACCTCGATCTCTTCTATCTCTCCGCCGACCCCTCATCCACATCCTGCCTCTATCCTGGAAGTCCCTCCTCCTTCATATCCAACAAACCAACAATCTCTCCATCTCTACCAATATATTTATTTATATTAATGTCTGTCTCCCCCTCTAGACTGTAAGCTCATTGTTGCCAGGGAACATGTCTACCAATTCTGTTATAGTGTACTCTCCCATGTGCTTAGTACAGTGCTCTGCACAAAGTAAGTGCTTAATAAATACGATTGATCAACTGATTGATTGATGAGGCCTACCCTGCCTAAGCCTTCAGTTACCCTCCTCCTTCCTCTGCATTGCCCTTGCAATTGGATTTCTGCCCTTTATTCACCCCACCCTCAACCCCACTTACGTAGATATTCATAGTATAGGTTAATGTCTGTCTCCCCCTCTAGACTGTAAGCTCCTTGTGGGCACGGAACACAGTTATAGTGTACAACAGTTATACTGTACAACCAACAGTTATATTGCACAAGCTCTTATTATCGTGTTCTGCACGCAGTAACTGCTCAATAAATTTGATTGACTGAAGGAGACAAAGAGGAGGTTGAGAGAGTCCCAGAAGGGGTAGAAGGCAGGCTCCCCAGATGTCCCATGGGAGCTGGGGCTGCTCACTGTTGCCCAGGCCCCTCAGAGTGCAGAGCCACAGAAGGGGATCGACAGGAGGTGGAGGAAGGGCCTGGAAGAGCTAGAAGCCAGGCTCACCAGCACCTGGGAATTAGTGTTTTTATTGATTTTGAAATAAAAGGAATGTCTGGTGCCACCTCTTCCAGCCAGTCAAATCCACAGACTGGAGATTTAGGGCAGCAGTGACGACCAGTCTCCGACTCCATCCCTCAGCCCCAAGATGTTCTTGGCAGTGGCCGTGCCAGCGGGAGGGCAGGAGCAGCAGCTCCCCGAGACAGGCCCATACTGGGGTTACCCCCTGCCCCTGCCACGGAGGTGAGCTCCAGGTTCACCCACACATGCTTCGGTTTCAGAGGAAACCACCCTACCTCCCACAATGAGCCCGAGTTCCTTCCTCCCCTACTTCATGAAAAGTCCCGACTTCTCCCCCAGCTTGCCAGGTTGGGCGATGTAGTAATTCAATCTATGAGACAGATCACCCCGCAGACGTTGAAGAATGCCTCCTGGGATGCCGTCTCAAAGGATTTCCCCTGAATAGTGTGTCATAGCGAGAAATGCACCGCCGGTCGTGAAACCCCTGGGTTCTCATCCTGGCTCCACCACTTGCCTGCTGCGTGACCTTAGACAAGTCACTTAACTTCTCTATGCCTCAGTTTCCTCATCAATAAAATGGGAATAAGATAATTGAGCCCCATATGGGATAGGGACTGTGGCTGATTTGATTATCTTGTAGCAACCCCACTGCTTGGAACATAGTATAGGCTTCACAATACTACAATAATTATCACTCTCTGAGCAGTCAGCTGCTCAAGAACACTGTTTTCCAGCTGGCCCTGGGCCTGTCATCTATTTGTCCTCCAGGCTGGTGTCAGTGCCCTTATCTTTGGACACCCCTTACCCCCCCCCCCACCACCACCTTTTCTGGTGGCAAAGAAAGCCAGAAGTCAGGGGACTCTGGAGCTGGGTCCATTGGCACCTGTAATCCCCCTCCTGCATTGCCCTTGCACGTGGATTTGTGCACTTTATTCACCCCACCCTCAACCCCACTTATGAAGATATTCATAATTTATGTTAATGTCTACCTCCCCCTCTAGATTGTAAAGCTCCCTGTGGGCAGGGAATATGTGTCACTGGGTCTGCTCCCTCAGACAGCGCTCTGCCCTCTGAACGAACTGTTTGGAGCTTGTTGTGGGCAGGGAATGTGTCTGTTTATTGTTGTACTCTCCCAAGCACTTTGTACAGTGCTCTGCATAAGTAAGTGCTCAATAAGATTGAATGAATGAATGAATGAGCTTCGACTCCAAACCAACTGCCCAAGGCTGGATCAAGAGGCACAGTAGGTGTCCCTCCCCCACTTCACCTCACCTGCTTAATAATAATAATAATGATGGCATTTGTTAAGTGCTTACTATGTGCGAAGCACTGTTCTAAGCACTGCGGGGATACAAGGTGATCAGGTTGTCCCACGTGGGGCTCACAGTTTTAATCTCCATTTTACAGATGAGGGAACTGAGGCTCAGAGAAGTTAAGTAACTTGCCCAAGGTCACACAGCAAGCAAGTGGTGGAACCGGGATTAGAACCCATGACTTCTGACTCCCAAGCCCAAGCTCTTTCCACTGAGCTACGCTGCACATATCATATAAAAAAAGATAGGAAGAAACAATAAAGAATAAAGATATGTGTACAAGAACAGTGGGAGAATGGGAAAAGTAACCGAAAAGCTTGTGTCAATCAGTCAGTGGTATTTACTATGTTTTTACTGGGTACAAAGGAGCAGCGTGGCTCAGTGAAAGAGCCCGGGCTTTGGAGTCAGAGGTCATGGGTTCAAATCCCAGCTCTGCCAATTGTCAGCTGTGTGACTTAGGCAAGTCACTTAACTTCTCTATGCCTCAGTTACCTCATCTGTATAATGGGGATTAAGTCTATGAGCCCCACGTGGGACAACCTAATCACTTTGTATCCCCCCAGCACTTAGAACCATGCTTTGCACATAGTAAGTGCTTAATAAATGCCATCATCATCATCATCATCATTACAGAGCTCTGTATTAAGCATGTGGGAGAGTACAATACATTGAGTTGGTAGATATGATCCCTTCACAAAGTCACAGCACCTTGATGGGATGGTGCAGAAGTGCTGAAGTGGTAGCAGAGGAAAATAGGGTAGAAAGATGAGAGATTAATTAGGGATGGCCTTCTTGGAGGAGATGTGATTTTAGAAGGGCCTCAAAGAGCGGAAGAACAGTGGTCTGCTGAACGTAAAGGGGGAGGGAGTTCCAAGCAGAAGGGTGGGTGTCATCAATAACAGTGATATAAGGACAACTCCACCAAAAGGCTCTTCATGGAAATTCACAGAACCTTTAGAGCTGCTGGACATCTCAAAATAAAGACACTGGGCATAAAGGCGTCCAATGCCATATCAGTACCAGAAAGGGCAGACCAGGGCAAACTGAACAAATGACCACCCTGGTTAGACACTCTCATCTGTAATTCTATTTATATTGATGCCTGTTGACTTGTTTTGATGTATATATATATCTGTAATTCTATTTATATTGATGCTTGTTTACTTTCCAAGCGCTCTGCACACAGTAAGCGCTCAATAAACACAGTTGAATGAATGAATGAATCCAGGATCCAGTCCCTGCTTATCAGCCAATGGATAGAATTTTTTGAGCTCCCACTGTGTGCAGAAGCCCTGCTTTTGGACCAGGAGAAAGAGTGTGGCTTTGCCAAACAGGACAAGCAGCATGGCCTAGAGCGTGGCCTCGAGGAAGGAACATGAGCCTGGGAGTCAGACGACCTGGGTTCTAATCCCTACTCTGCCATTTGTCTGCTGTGTGACCTTGGGCAAGTCACTTGACTTCTCTGTGCCTCGGTTACCTCGTATGTAAAATAGGGATTAAGACTGTGAGTCCTTTGTGCGACCAGGCCTGTGTCCAACCCGATTAGAGAAACAGCGTGGTTCATTGGAAAGAGCGCGGACTTGGGAGTCAGAGGTCATGAGTTTGAATTCCGGCTCTGCCACTTGTCAGCTGTGTGACCTTGGGCAAGCCACTTAACTTCTCTGTGCCTCATTTACCTCAGCTGTAAAATGGGGCTTAAGACTGTGAGCCCCACATCGGACAACCTGATCACCTTGTATCCCCCACCCCCCAGCACTTAGAACAGTGCATTGCACATAGTAAGCATTTAACAAATACCTTCATTCTTCTTATTATTATTATTGTATCTACCCCAGCAGTCAGTACAGTAGCTGGTACATAGTAAGCTCTTAAACAAATATCATTAAAAAAAAAGGAGACCTGGGTTCTAGTTCTGGTTCTGCTTCCTGGGGCTATGCTATCTGTGCTGAAGATTTCTGATTGAAGAGCCACCTACCATGTTACACCGCAGCGTGGACAAGCCCAGCAGGAATCCCAAAAAGTCACTGGCTAATATGAGTCGTAAAGATCACGGCGGCTCCCAAGGCCACTGACTGCCTGCTAGATCATGGAACCACCACCCAGATTCAGCACCACTCCACTGTTGCTATGCCCAGTAATGGGCCCGGAATGTCAAATACCTTTGCATGCGCTGACACTGCCCTGCCTAAATAATAATAATAATGGTATTTGTTAAGTGCTAACTATATGTAAACCCTGTTCTAAGCACTGGGGTGGGTACAAGTTAATCAGGTTGGACACAGTCCCTGTCCCACGTGGGGCTTGAAGTCTTAATCTCCATTTTGCAGATGAGGTAACTAAGGCACAGAGAAGTGAAGTGACTGCCCAAGATCACACAGCAGATACGTGGTAGAGCCAGGATTAGAACCCAGGTCCTTCTGACTCCGAGGCCTGTTCTCTGTCCACTAGGCCATGCTGCTTCCCATTGCTTACTTAGTCACTTGTGATACTCCATGCCCCAAGAGGAACTCAATTGACAGAGATGAGCGACTGGGAGGGGCAAACCCCTAGTGCTCTAATTAATCCCTTCATGTAAGTCCTCAGTCGCAGAGTTCAAGGTCTGAAGTTCGTTCATTGTTCCAGATAGGAAACACCATCATCATCAGTGTGAGCAGAGCACTGTAGTAAGCATTAGGGAGAGCACAGTTGAGTAAGAGACAAGGTCCCTGCCCCACTTTCAAGCAGCTTACCATCTAACAGAATGGACACATGGATGGACAGCAGACTTATTATCATGGGAGTCAGCGTAAAAATAATAATTATTATTATGGCACTTGTTAAGCACTTACTATGTGCCAAGCACTGTTCTAAGCACTAGTGTAGATACAAGATAATCAAGTTGGACCCAAGTTGGGGCTCGCAGTCTTAATCCACATTTTACAGATGAGAGAACTGAGGCTCAGAGAAGTGAAGTGATTTGCCCAAGGTCACACAGCAGACCTGTGGAAGAGTCAGGATTGGAACCCAGGTCCTTTTAACTCCCCAGCCCATGCTCTATCCACTAACCATGCTGCTTCTCTGGTCTAAAGGAAAGAGCCCAGCCCCGGCAGTCAGGGCATCTGGGTTCTAATACTGGCACTGCCACTTATCTGCTGTGTGACCTTAGCACATCTGTGCCTCAGTTTCCTCATCTGTAAAATGGGGATGGAATATTTGTTCTCCCTCCCTCTTAGACTGTGAACCTCAAGTAGGTCAGGGACTTTCCAACCTGATTATCTTGTATCTACTCCAGTGCTTATTTAGTTCAGTGCTTAGCACATAGCACCTAAAAAATTCTACAGTTGATATCATCAGTGTTTACTGAGTGCCTACTGGGTTGACAACTATGAAGGGAGCAGTATCCTTTGGTTTGGAGATGACACTGCCAAAAGTGAGAGGGTATCCATGAGCGTTTCTTTGAGTGAATTCCCCCGCACACTTGCCCACTTTGTCTGTTTCACTTTAATCCTGCCCCTTTTCTGGCCACTTGCTGCTTGGGTGAGCCTTGCTGGGACATCAGTGGTTCAGAGAGGCAAGGTGTGTCATTCACCCCAGGACAATTCAGCCCAGTATAGCAGGTTTCCCCTTACTCACCTCCAACTCCCAATTGCGACCTTTTGACCCGGGCAACATTCATCACTGCCAGAGGTTTCACAGCTGAAAGCAGAGATTTGGCATGCATGTCCCCTTGTGTGCTTGTGTATGTGTGCACGTGTATATGTGTGGGCATGCAAGAAAGAGAGAGAAGTGGGGCCGAGAGTGACACACACCCCCACACAGACAAAGGGAGAGAGAGATTTTGCCCCCAGAAGGCTTGGGAGATTTAGCCCGGGGCCTGCAACTTGCTACAATTGGGTAGTTAGCTGCCTCTGTGGCCATTTGGTCCTGAGCCTGCAGGTAGTGAGGCAGCTTCTTTGCTGGAGCCGTTTGCTAGACTGAAGACAGATCAATAGGAACATGAGTGATCACATCATTGGATCAGACCACAGTCCAGCCAGCTCGAGACTCTGTTTCTGCCATTCATTCAGTTCATTCAGTCATACTTGTCAAGCACCTACTGTGTACTAAACACTGCACTAAGCGCTTGGAAGAGTACAATATAACAATAAACAGACACAGTCCTTGCCCACAATGAGCTCACAGACCAGAGGGACTACAAGACACTCAGAGGAAGGGAGAGCTGATTGCCCTCCTGGACCCTCATCCTCATGGTTAGGGATGGAACAGCCAACAGTCCTGACTCTCCCTCAGTGACCCAGAGTGGACCACCTAACATCCCTGGCCCTCCCTTCTCCACCTCTGACTCTCCCTCCATGACCCAACTAGGACCAGCTAACACAAATCCTACTCCCTCCCTTTTAGACTGTGAGCCCTATGTGGGACAGGGACTGTGTCCTACCTGATTACATCTTTAACTACCCTAGCACTTAGACCAGTGTCTGGCACAGAGTTAAGAGCTTAACAAGTCTTGCCTTATGCAGTTGTCTCTGACCCATAGCGACTCCATTGATACATCTCTCCCAGAACACCTCATCTCCATCTGCAATTGTTTCGGTAGTGTATCCATAGAGTTTTCTTGGTAAAAATGCAGCCTCCTTCCGCGCATCAACTTGAGTGTCCACCCTCGACTCTTTCCCATGTCGCTGCTACTCAGCACAGGGAATTTTTGACTTGTAGTAGCCTTCCACTCGCTAGCCACTGCACAATCCAAAAGTGGAATGGGTATGCCTCTGCTTGACTCTCCCTCCCATAGCCAAGACTGGTAGAGTACTAGAAACTCTCCAGGTGCATTGCTGAGAGCGGAGCTTATTAAGCACTACTATAATTATTATTACAAAGATGCCAACTTCTTTCCCCAATTAATTTCTCTTCTGTCTAGCTTCACCCTCAGCACTGTCTGAGTTGATTGGGAAGAGAGGACATGAGCAAGAGGTCAGTGGCTGGAGAGATGAGAATGCGACACAGTGGTTAGTTTTTCTTGATGGCCTAGTGGATAGAGCTCAGGCCTGGGAGTCAGAAGCACTTGGGTTCTAATTCCGGCTCTGCCACTTCTCTGCTGTGTGACCTTGGGCAAATCACTTCACTTCTCTGGGCCTCAGTTATCTCATCTGTAAAATGGGGAGTATGCGTGTGAGCCCCCTGTGGGCAGAGACTGTGCCCAATCTGATTAGCTTGTACCTATCCCAGTGCTTAGAACAGTGCTTGACACATAGTGCTTAAAGATATTATGATGATTATGATGAATGAATCATGTGATCTGGGATGCAATGGGAGAAGAGAGTGAATAAGTAGGAGGGAGAGAGCCTTAAAGCCAGTGACCAGGAGTTTCTGCTTGATGTGGAAAGTAATGGGTAACCGCTGGAAGATTTTGAGGAGCAGGAAGGCATATACAGAATGAAGCTTTAGGAAATTGATATTAATCATAGTGATGATAGTAATAATAAAAATAATAATAATAAAATGATCTGGGAGCAGAGTGAAGTATGAACTGGAGAGGGGAGAGGATGAAGGCAGGCAAGTCAGTGAGGAGGTTGATGCAATTGTCAAGCCAAGATAGATCAACTGCCAGGACCAGTGGAGTGACAGTTGGGATGGAGAGGAAGGGGTGGAGTGTGGATACATGGAGGAAGAAATGATAGGAATTGGCCACAGACTGAATATGGGGGTTGAAAGGGAGGGAGAAGTCAAGGATAATACCGAGGTCGTGGGCTTGAGAGACAGCGGGGAGGATGGTGGTGGTGTCAGCTGTGCTGGGAATTGAGGGGTGGGTCTGGCCGTAGAAGGGAAGAAAAGTCTGCTTCAGGCTCAGACCCAGGACTAGGCAGCAGATGGGCAGCGGGTAGGGGAAGGCCTCCTCCCTCTGTTTGTTCTTTTTCTCCTGACCTCCAGACCTTCAACAGGCTTAGAGAGTGGGGTTCCACGCACTCAATGTGCCGGACAGCTAATGCTACAAATCCAGTTCTTGCTTTGCCACTCTTTCATTGCCTGCAACAAGCAGTGCCAGCACTGTACCTCGGTACTGACCTCCAGAGTAGTAGCAATAGTAATAATAATAATAATGATGATGGTATTTGTAAAGCACTGTACTAAACCCTGGGGGAGACACAAGACAATCAGGCCAGGTACAGTCCTTGCCCCATTTGGGGCTCACAAAGGAGGGAGAACAGGCATTTAATCCCCATTATCCAGATGAAGAAACTGAAGCACAGAGAATTTAATTGACTTGTTCTAAGTCATCCAGCAGACAAGTGGCAGAACTGGAATTAGAACCCAGATCTTTCGATTCTCAAATCTGTGTTCTTTCCACAAAGCCATTCTGCTTCCCAGTAAAGCAGCGTGGCTCAGTGGAAAGAGCACGGGCTTGGGAGTCAGAGGTCATGGGTTCTAATCCCAGCTCCGCCACTTGTCAGATATGTGACTTTGGGCAAGTCACTTGGCTTCTCTGTGCCTCAGTTACCTCATCTGTAAAATGGGGATGAAGACTGTGAGCCCCACGTTGGACAACCTGATCACCTTGTATCCCCCCCAGTGCTTAGAATGGTGCTTTGCACATAGTAAGCGCTTAACAAATACCATCATTGTTATTATTATTAATGACAAACTGGATGCAGGGGATGAGAGGGCAGCATGCATTCACTTATCCTTCCACTGGCTGACCCAGAAATAGGGGCTTTTGGGGAAGTGTAGCATGGCATTGTGGATAGAGCATGGGCTTGGGAGTCAGAAGGTCATGAGTTCTAATGCCGACTTTGCCACTTGTCTGCTGTGTGACCTTGGGCAAGTCCTTTCACTTCTCTGTGCCTCTGTGACCTCATTCATTCATTCAATCATATTGAGCGCTTACAGTGTGCAAAACACTCTGTAAAATGGGGATTGAGACTGCAAAGCCCCACATGGGACAGGGACTGTGTCCAACTCGATTTGCTTGAATTCACCCCAGCATTTAATAAAGTGCCTGGCACAGAGTAAGTACATAACAAATACCATCATCATTATTATTTTTTATCATTATTATTATTATTCCCCACTCCTGGTTTCCTGGCTGGCATGGTGGGTGTCCAGTGTGGGTTTTTAACAGCTTCTCCTAATACCTTTACTCTCCACAAGGATCACTTCCATACTGTCCCCCACTTACCGGGACATTGCAGTACAGGAAGAAGTCATCGCCCAGAAATATGATGGCTCTCATAGCCTGGGGACTGACTGGGCGAAGTGTGCGGCCTGTTGAAGGACGGTGTGTAGAAGTGGGCTCTGGATACCCCCGGTTGAGGGATCTTTCCTCACTGGAGTGGTAGTTGTCCAACATGGGGACAAGGGAGAAGGGTTGCAATCAGATAGTGACTGGGATCAGGCCTTCTGGTCTACCCAGAGATGAGAGGGACTGCCTGGGGATACTGAGCTGCCCCTGAACAGCCCCCACCCCCCCCGACCTGCTTATGTCTTGCTCTGATGCTCTTACTGTTTTCTGGCCCCTGCTTCTTCAATTGTGTGGAGGATAATTGCGTGCATCTTTTGTGACTGTTGTTCCTTTTTATTTGTTTGTTTTCTTGTATTTTTTTTCTGCTTTTCCACTGGAAGAAAAACACCCCACCAACCTTAACTAAGCCCATCTGAGTATCGTACTCAACAATGGCTTGCCAGCAGATGAGGATACAGCAGTGTCTGCTGCTGTAGAGGTCTCAGAGATGCTTTTTCTTGCAACCAGAGACTACAGCTGTTCACCCACTCAGGCGTTCAGCCAACTCCCATTGTGTGCCTCTGGGCTCAGGGGCCACTGGGTGGGAGAGTGTGGGTGGCTCAGCACAAACCATCACCACTACTGCAAAAAACAACTTAAGCATAAGTCCCTCCAAGGTAGAATACACCTTTCACCCCTTAATGACTGGTGTCTGAGCAGTGTTCTCCCAAATGATGAGGCCAGAAAAGGGGCACAGCTGTACCTTTGTGGACTTGGGGTACAAGTGTACAAGAGACTTTCTCACTAAAACACTCCCATTCATGGATTCCGTCTCACCGTGGATGGTGCCCTCGCCAAACTCAAGGATGAGTCTCCTCCCTGGTCCTCAAAATCCTTGAAAGGATGCCCATCTTCATCCATATAAAGCAGAAACTCCCGACTATCGATTTTGAGGTTCTCCACCTGCACTCTTTCAGTCAGTCAATTGTATTTATTGACCACTTATTGGTGCAGAGCACTGTACTAAGTGCTTGGGAGGGTACAAAATGACAGTATAAAAGACACATTCCCTGCCCACTATGAGCTTCCATTTTATGTCCTTTGAGGTTCTCCTACCAACACTCTTCCCATTTTGTGTCGGCTCTTTTCTCCCTCTGATTACCAGATTGTGCCCTTTGCTCCTTGGTGTCATGGCAGGAACACAATGGACAGGGATGAGAGAGTGTGAATGACGCCATGTGGCCTAATGGAAAGGGTTTGGGGCTGGGAGTTTGAAGATCCCGGAGTTCTAGTTCCTCTGGGCTGCTGTGTGAACTTGGGCAATTTTCATAACCTCTCTGAGTCTCAGCTTCCTCACCTGAAGCATGGGGAGAAAATACCTCTTTTGAGCTGCACCCGATTTGATTATCTTGTATCAACCCCAGCCCTTAGGAGAGTGCTTGGCACAGAGTAAGCACTTAATAAGTACTGTTATTATTTTCATTATTATTCCTGCACAAGCCACTAGCACTATAATCAATTCCTCTTAGCAGATTCTCGGTCCTGAGGGGTTGTACGGGATGAGGTTCATTAGGTAGGGCGTTCCTTGCCAATGCGGAGCCTTCTCAGGCTGGGGGAAGCAGTCCCTTTTCCTGAGAGATACCAGCTCTCATTCATGTTTGCAGTCTCAAGGACTCAGCTGATGCCCTTTGAGGTTCCTCAACACATGAGCCATCTAGCCTTAATTTTATAAGGACTGCTCCTGCTAGACACTGGCTACTAGAAACTGGTCTAAAATGGTGGTTACCTGGACAGCCTGGCAAATACTGCTGAGATCTGAGTTAATACTGCCATTTCTGGGCTAACACTGCTGCTACTGGACAGCTACTGGGCTAACACAGCTACCCAGCTGTGGCTACCTAGGCACACACTGTCACAACCTGGGCACACACACCTGGCTCTCTAGACTAACACCACCACTCGTGAGCTAATCTGGTGGCTACCTGTGCTGGAGGTGGGACTGGGCCTTCTTCCTTGCTTCCTTCAGGGAAAGGCTCCAGTGAAGAGACCTTGCGGTTTTCTCGACTGTCCTTCAGCAGTCTGGCTTCCTTCTGTGCTCAGGAGAGCTTTTTTTCATCCTGAAGACAATGCCACTGGCAGTGAAATTCACCTGAAGGTTCCCCAGGTAGTAGAGAAGCCAACCTAGAGTCCAGACTACAGTAGACATGCACAAAGACAGTAAGTCCCTTGCTGTGCTGATGTGTGGAGAAGGCACTGTTACCTGACATTTTGCTCCATAACCTTGCATTGTCCCTCATCTTCAGGTGCTTCTCCAGACTCCAGAAAATGAGTACCTGGTGGGAGAGGAGGAGGAGTGAAGGAGGGAGGGGAGGAGGAGGAGGAGGAAGGGGCAAAGGAGAAAAGAAGGAGGAGGTGGAGGCAGAGGTGAAGGAGGAAGAAGAGGAGGAGAGGAGGAAGGAGTGAAGAAGAAGGAGGAGGCAGAGAGAAAAAGAATGTGGTGAAGGAGGCAGAGGTAAAGGAGGAGTGTAGAGGAGAAAGGAGGAGGAGGAAAGGGGAGGAGGAGAGGGAGGAAGAGGGAGGAGGAGAAAAAAGGAGGAAGAAGAAAAGAAGGAGGTGGTGAAGGAGGCAGAGGTAAAGGAGAAACGAGAGAAGAAGAAGGAGAAAGGAGGAGGAAAATAGGAGGAGGAGGAAGAGATGAAGGAGAACAGGCTCATGGAACCAGTTGAACCTGCACAGCAATGCTGGGAACTCAGTAGACAGTTCGAGGGCTTGCTCGCTCCACCTTCAGGAGGGAAATGCCTTGGTCTCTATAAACCTGGATCTTCTCTGCTCCAGAGCCCTGTCCTCAAGCTCCCGCATGGAAGAGAGAGCGTCTCCCGGCAACAGCAGCCGAACAGGTCCAGGAAACATTGTCCAAGGAGAGTGACAGGGACTACAGGGACCCCAACTCCCAACCTGTCATCAGTCTGGTCGACCACAGGACCTTCCCATCAGACTGTAGGCTCCTTGAGAGCAGGAGATGGGTGTATTGTCCCAGAGTATAGTATGCGCCTTAGCACTGAACATTTATGTACATAACTGTAATTTACTTTTTTATATTAATGTCTGTCTCCCCCTCTAGACTAAACACTCACTGTGGGCAGGGAACGTGCCTACCAACTCTGTCGTAATGTACTCTCAAGCAGCGTGATCTAGTGGTTAAGTCATGGGCCTGGGAGTCAGAAGGACCTGGGTTCTAATCCCGGATCTGCCACTTATTTGTTTTGTGACCTTAGGCAAGCCACTTCACTTCTTCTGTGCCTCAGTTACCGCATCTGTAAAATGGGGAATAAGACTGTGAGCCCTCTGTGGGACATGGGCTGTGTCCAACTGATTATCTTGAATCTACCTCTGTGCTTAGAACGGTGCCGGGAACATAGTAAGTGCTTAACATATACCATTAAAAAACGCACTCAGTACGGTGCTCTACCCACAGTAATCACTCAGTAAATATGCCTGTTAGATTAAATGCAGTGTCTAGTGCCCAGTAGGAGCCCAGTCCTCCCATTGGTTGATTGATCTCTAGGGAGAGCCCCCCACCCCCCCAACCGTGAGCTCTGGAGTCGGGAGAAGAAGGAGTTAAACCTGCCTGGAACACAGATGAAGAGGCGGGAGGGAGAGAGGCTGGGAGAGGGAAAGAGGAGAGCCAGAGGAGAGAAGCCAACCCAGAACTGTCGCCCCAGCTTGTCTCCCTGATTAGCTTAGCTGGGTCAAGGCCCCAGTGGAGAGTTGGGGAGGGGGGTTGAGGAGCGGGGTGGGGGGAGGGAGGAGGGCCGCGGGCTCCCTTCCTGCTCTAGAGAACTTCCGTCAGCTGGAGCTGATGCCAATTCCTTCATCGCCGCTGCCGCCGCCGCCACCACCAACTCCGGCCCGGACACAATGCCGCCTTGTTCCGGGTATCGCTTCATCATTCTGTCAGGACCATCAGTGACGCTCCTCAGTCCCTGGGCGGGAGTCAGGGAGCAGAGGAAAAGGGACGTTTAGGTTTCCTTATTCCTCATCGCTGATAATGATCCTAATAATTGTAGTGCTCGTAAAGCATTTACTATGGGCCAAACCCTGTACTAAGTGCTGGCGTAGATGCAAGACAACCAGGTCGGACACAGTCCGTACCCCAGATGGAACTTACAGTCGAAATAGGAGGGAGGACAGTTATTTAATTCCCTTTTTATTATTATTAATAGTGGTATTGCTTGAGCGCTATGTGCCAAATGCTGTGCTAAGCACTTGGGTAGATAAAAGATAAACAGGTCAGACACAGGTCAGTCTCCGCCCCACATGAGGCTCCCAGTCCAAAGAAAAGAGAGAGCATGTGTTGAATTCCCATTTTGCAGATGAGGAAACTGAATCACAGAGAAGTTAAAGTTCACACAACGAGCAACTACCAGAGCTGGGATTAGAACACAGGTCCTTTGACTCCCAGGCCTGTGTTCTCTCCACTAGGTTACACTGCTTCTCAATCGCTCTCTGTGTGAAGGTGAGACACCGTAATGACTTACTTTTCACTATTAGGAATTTGGGAAAAAGGAGAGTCCCCATTATCTGCACTGGTGGGTAAAATGGGCTGATGATAGAAACAGTGGATAATCCACCCCCTCGGGCTCTGTCACACTCACTATATCAGTAAGAAGTCAAGGGGAACAGAGTCATGGTGAGGCTAATGTCACCCTCTGCTGCTCCACTGCTACCCTCACTGCGTCTGGTACCACCAACTCCTTGCAGAGAGTTGTCCTCTGTGCCTCTAGTGTGTAGAGAGCCAGTACTCTCCCAAGAGTTTAGGACAGTGCTCTGCACGCAGTAGGTACTCAATAAATATCTTTGATTGATCGATTGACACTGGGATTCTCCTGAATGCAGATCTCAGTACTGGGCATCGACTCCACGCAGAATGATGTACTGTACTGGGTGCCTACGACAGGCAGATGGCTGAACTGGGCACTTATTGCCCAGGAAACTCTGAACTAGGTACTTGTTCTTTACAGAGCACAGCAACGGGCCCACACTCCGTCCACGGAAAGCAGCGTGGCCTATGGATAGAGCTCGGGCCTAGAAGAACCTGGGTTCTAATCCTGGCTCTGCCGCTTGTCTGCTCTGTGATCTTGGGCAAGTCATTTAACATCTCTGGACTTGAGGTATCTCATCTGTAAATGGGGATTAAGGCTGTGGGACAGGGACTGTGTCCAACCTGATTAACTTGTAACCTATCCCAGCACTTAGAATAGTGCTTGACACACAGTGTTTAACAAATATTATTATTATTATCCAGAATGCTATTCTGAGGGCTGTCCAGGCAGAGCTCTAAACTGGGTGCTTACTGTATGCAGAGAACTGTACTAGGCACTTGGGGAATACCCCAAAGGAGTAAAAGAAAGGATCTCTTCTCAACTGTCTAAAAAGACTTCTAGACTGTGAACCTGCTGTTGGGTAGGGACCGTCTCTATATGTTGCCAACTTGTACTTCCCAAGCGCTTAGTACAGTGCTCTGCACACAGTAAGTGCTCAATAAATATGATTGAATGAGTGAATGAATCTCTTTTCTAAAGGAGATTATGATCAATGCATAGGCCTAAAGTGATGAACATACTCTAATTAATAATGACATTTGTTAAGCACTTACTATGTGCAAAGCACTGTTCTAAGAGCTGGGGGGAATACAGTGTGATCAAGTTGTCCCACGTGGGGCTTTCAGTCTTAATCCCCATTTTTACAGATGAGGTAACTGAGGCTCAGAGAAGTTAAGTGACTTGCCCAAGGTCACACAGCAGGCATGTGGCAGAGCTGGGATTCAAACCCATGACCTCTGACTCCAAAGCCCGTGCTCTTTCCCCTGAGCCATGCTGCTTCTCTAATTAGAAGTGAAAGGACAGATATAAGCAGCAGCATGGGCCTGAGAGTCAGAGGACCTGGGTTCTAATCCCACCTCTGCCACTTGCTTGTTGTGTGACCTTGAGGAAGTCTTTTAATTTCTCAGGCCTCAATTTCTTCATCTATAAAATGGGGATTTGATACCTGTTCTCTCTGGCCCTTAGATGTGGGACAGGGACTTTATCTCATCTGCATATACTATATATCCCCCAACACTTAGTACAGGGCTGGGCATATCATAAGTGCTTAACAAATAGCAAAACAATTATTATTATGAAGAAGCTGGGTGTTCAGGAGGGCCTGAAGAATGGGCAGGCTGGAGGATGGAAGAGCACAGAGGAGCTGCAGAAGTGATGCAGCCAGGAGGTGATAAGGATTTGAACCCAGAAGTGGCCCCCAGAAAGTTGGAGGGAAAGGAGCAGGGAATGGCAAGGAGAGAAGCAGGAAGAGGATTGTACAGATCCAAAAAAGATAGGAAAAGCCCTGCTGGGGCAGTGAGGGCTCTCTGAGGGGACTGGGATGATGATGGGAGGGAGGGAGGTAGAAAGGGGGTGGGAAAGAGAGGACTGAGAGGGGTTGCAAAGGAGGACTCTAAGCTGCTGTGGTCCCAGCAATCAGTCACTGGTATTTATTGAGTGCTTACTGTGTGCAGAGCACAGTCCTAAATGCATGAGAGAACAATGCAACAGAGTTGATAGGCATATTCCCTGCCCACAATAATAATAACAATAATTATGGTATTTGTTTAGTGCTTACTATGTGCCAGGCACTTTACTAAACGCTAGGGTGGGTACAAGCAAATTGGGTTGGACACAGTCCCTGTCCCACATGGGGCTCACATTCTCAATTCTCATTTTAAAGATGAGCTAACTGAGGCTCGGAGGAGTGAAGTGACTTGCCCAAGGTCCCACAGAAGACAAGTGGTGGAGCCAGGATTAGAACCCTTGATCTTGTGACTCCCAGGGCCATGCTCTATCCACTACACCATGTTGCTTCTTAATATGCCTTGCACAATGAGCTTACAGTCTAGCATTTGCCTCATTGCCAGGATTTTCTCTGTTGCTTCACTTGTTCCACTTATTTGGAAAAGAGAGAGAGAGTGTACACATGTGTGTCTTTCTGTCTGAATATGTGTTTGGGTTGCCTGGATGTGCCTGTGGGTGTGTTCCTGGGTGGGGAGGAAGACCTGTGGTATGCATGTGTATGCTGTGTGCTTGCGTGTGTCTGCGAGTGTTGGGGAATTATGAGGGGGGGCACACAGTCAGCTGGAGAAGGGCCACCAGGATGGTCAAAGTTTGGAGAAGCAAACTGTGTTCCTCACAATCAACCAGTGGGATCACTGGAAAGATCTACCACTTGTCTGCTGTGGGATCTTGGGCAAATCATTTATCTTCTCTATGCCTCAGTTACCTCATCTGTAAATTGGGGAATGAGACTATGAGCTCCATGTGGGACCAGGATTGTGTCCTACCTAATGATCTTGTATCTACCCCAGCGCTTAGTGCAGTGCCTGGCATATAGTAAGCACTTAACAAATACCATAAAATACATTTTTAAAAAATGTAAATAGATCACAGGATTCCATCTGGGGAAATGCCAGCTGATAGGGGACAAGATTGAACTTTTCAAACTCATAAAGGATGAGGGCAGAGCAGACACAGAATTGTTTTTTGCCAAATCCCAGGACCCCCCCACCCCAGAAAAGGGGCACCCGCCAGAGCCGGAGGATATCGGTTCCAGGCACAAGGTGAAGCTTCTTCCTCCCAGTGGGAAGTAAACAGCCAGAACTCATTCCCTTCAGAAGTTGTACAGCCCAAACCAACGGCAGGGTCCGTCAGTCAGTCAGTCAGTCAATCAATCAATCAATCATATTTATTGAGCGCTTACTGTGTGCAGAAAATTGTACGAAGCTCTTGGGAGAGCACAGTATAACAATAAACAAACACATTCCCTTCCCACTAGAGTTTACAGTCTAGAAGGGGATACAGACACTAATATAAATAAATAAATTACAAATATATATGTAATAATAATAATGGTATTTGTTAAGTGCTTACTATGTGCCAAGCACTATTCTAAGCACTAGGGTAGATACAAGTTAATCAGGTTGTCCCCAGAGGGGCTCACAGTCTTAGTCCTCATTTTACAGATGAGGTAACTGAAGCACAGAAAAGTGAAGTGACTTGCCCAGAGTCACAGAGCAGACAAGTGGCGGAGATGGGGTTAGAACCCACATCCTCTGACTCCCAAGACCATGCTCTTTCAATCAATCAATCAATCAATCGTATTTATTGAGCGCTTACTATGTGCAGAGCACTGTACTAAGCGCTTGGGAAGTACAAATTGGCAACACAAAGAGACAGACCCTACCCAACAGTGGGCTCACAGTCTAAAAGACTTTCCATTAAGTCATGCTGCTTCCCTACATAATGGCTGTGGGGCTGGGAAGGGGGGATGAATAAAGGGAGCAGGTCAAGGTGACACAGAAGGGAGTGGGAGAAGAAGAAATGAGGGCTTAGTCAGGGAAGACCTCATGGAGGAGATGTGCCTTCAGTAAGGCTTTGAAAGGAGGGAGAGTAATTGTCTGTTGGATATGAGAAGGGAGGGCATTCCAGGCCAGACAGAGGATGTGGGTGAGATAGACGAGAACAGTGCTTAGTACAGGGCTCTGCACACACTAAGCGCTCAATAAATACGATTGAATGAATGAACGAGGTACAGTGAAAAGGGTGGCATTAGAGGAGCAAAGTCAAGCAAAGGGTCCAGTCAGCAGGGGTGGGAACTCTTCACAAGACAGTGTCCTGGGGGGGCCAGCAGAATGTCCTCTGGTCGGAAGTGGACAGGGCTCAAAGGGAGACTCCATCCGGGAGAGCGAGTGTCACTTTGTCCATGAAATTCCAGCCAGGCACAGTTTCTGGCTCCTAGACAATTGGGGAAGTGGTGCTCAGACCCTGATGGTTGCCTGGGTTGGGAGTGGGAGCTGGGGGAGCCCTATCCCAGCCCCAGCAAGCTTTTAAGAGCAGCATGTGGGGCAGGACAATGCTGAAAGAGACAGAGATTCTAAGTTAGACAGGGAATGAGATGGGGAGGGAAAAGAGGGGTAAAGACCAAGATGGGGGAGGAGGGAGAAAGAGAGAGAGATAGGGCCGAGAAAGGCAAGACAGAGAGGAATGAAAGGGGATAGGAGGGAAGGGGCAGAGAGAGGCAGGAAAAAGGGAGACAGGAACAAAAGGGAACTGAGAGAGAGACAGAGAAAGAGATAGGGAGGATGAGAGAGCAGGGGAGTCCCTTCATACCCAGATACACACAAACATTTTTACACACACACAGACACAGACAGAAGTGCTCATATACTTACACAGACAGGCATGCACACACACAAACGTAAGTGTACATTCACGCATTCATCTATCAGCCCCGGCCTTCAGGCTCTCCTCCGTCCAGTCTAGAGTGACTGTGGTATTTGTCAAGTTCTTACTATGTGCCAGGCACTGTACTAAGCGCTGTGGGAAATACAAGCAAATCAGGTTAGACCCAATCCCTGTTCCTTCAATCATTCAATCGTATTTATTGAGCGCTTACTTTCTGAAAAGCACAATACTAAGTGCTTGGGAGAGTACAGTATAACAATAAACAGACACATTCCTGCCCACAACGAGCTCACAGTCTAGAGGGGGAGACAAACATTAATATAAATAAATATATAAATAAATAAATAAGCAGACCCTGTCCCACATAGGGCTCAAAGTCTTAATTCCCATTTTACAGATGAAGTAACTGAGGCAGAGAAGTGAAGTGACTTGCCCAAGGTCACACAGTAGAAAAGCAGTGGAGTGAGAATTAGAACCCATGACCTTCTGACTCCCAGGCCTGTGCTCTATCCATTAGGCCATCCTGTCTATGCTTCGTACTGCTGCCCTGATCATTTTTCTACGACTCAAATAATAACAATAATAATGATGGTATTTGTTAAGCCCTTAGTATGTTCCAAGCACTGTTCTATCTCCTTGGCATTAAGCAGAAAATCCTGATCATTGGCTTTAAAGCACTCAGCTCTCTCTCCTTCCTACTTGCCCATTCTCTTCTCTTACAACACTCCAGCTTACACTCCTCACTCCTTCCAAGCTAAACTACTCACTGGGCCTTGTTCTGCTCTGTCCCACTATTTACCTCTTGCTCACACTCTTTCACGCCTTGGAATTCCCTTCCCCTTCAAATCAGCCTAAAGCTCTCTCTATCTTTAAAGCCCTCCTGAAATCACGTCTCCTAAGAGGAGCAGGGTTGCCTAATGGAAAGAGCATGGACTTGGGAGTCTAATCCTGCTCCGTCACATGGCTGCTGTGTGACCTTGGGCAAGACACTTAATTTCTCTAGGCCTCAGTTACCTCAACTGTAAAATGGGAATTCAATACCTGTCCTCCCTCCTACTTGATTGACTGTGAGTCCTGAGTGGCACAGGGACTGTGTCTGATCTGATTATCTTTTCTCTTCCCCAGGGTTTAGAACAGCGTTTGGCACATGGTATGTGCTTAACAAATACTATTATTATGATTATCTCGTCCAAGAAGCCTTCCTTGATTTATTTCTAAACTCTCTTCTTTGTAATCTTCCCAAATGCCACTTCAGCACTTCTGCACCATCTGAGCACTATGTTCCCACAGTCTCCTTTAGCACTTTTTTAAAAAGGTATTTGTTAAGCACTGAGAGGCCCTGTACTAAGTGCCGGGGTAGATACAAACTAATCAAATTAGACACAGTCCATATCCCACATGGGGCTCACAATCAATAATCGTTTTACAGATGAGGTAACAGGCACAGAGAAGTGACTTGTCCAAGGTCATACAGTGGACAATTGATGGAGTCAGGATTAGAACTCAGGTCCTTCTGACTCCTAGGCCTATGCCCTATCCACTAGATCATAGTTCATTTATGAGATTATAGTACATATTCTATTGCTTAAGCATTAAACACATGCACGCAGGCTTAGTAGAGTGCTCTGTACACAGTAAGCAATTAATAAATAATATTTCTATCATTACTACTATAAACCCTTTTCCTTCCTTCTATCCGTAAATTAGATTAGTGTCATCTTCCCCACTGGATTGTAAGCTCCTTGAGGGCAGGAATCATGCCTACTAATCCAATTACAGTGCCCTGCACCATTAGGTGCTCGGTAAATACTACTGATTCATTCATTCATTCTTTCATTCAATGGTACTTACTGAGCACCTGTTATGGGCAAAGCACAGGGGGAGAACATAGTAAAGGACTAAATAAGAGTCAGTCTAAAGATGAAACCAAGAACAAATAAAATAGAGAATGGGCCTGGGAGTCAGAAGGACCTGGGTTCTAATTCCAACTCTTCCACTTGTCTGCTGCATGACCTTAGGCAAGTCACTTAACTTCTTCGTGCCTCAGTTACTTCATCTGTAAAATGAGGATTAATAATAATTATTGTGGTATATGTTAAGCACTTACTATGTGCCAGGCACTATACTAAGCAAATCAGGTTAGGCACAGTCCCTGTCCCATGTTGGGCTCATGGTCTCACTCCCCATTTTACAGATGAGGTGACTGAAACATAAAGAAGTGAATTGCCCAAGGTAATAATAATAATAATGATAATGATAGCATTTATTAAGCACTTACTATGTGCAAAGCACTCTTCTAAGCGCTAGGGAGGTTACAAGGTGATCAGGTTGTCCCACAGTCTCACAGTCTTCATCCCCATTTTACAGACGAGGTAACTGAGGCCCAGAGAAGTGAAGTGACTTGCCCAAAGTCACACAGCTGACAAGTGGTGGAGCCGGGATTTGATACAACAGACAAGTGGTGGAGCCAGGATTAGAACCCATGATTAGATTAGACTCCCAGATTAGATTAGATTAGGATTAGACTCCCAGCCCTCTGCCCTATCCACTACACCATGCAAGACTGTGAGCCCTATGAGGGACATGGACTGTGTCCAACCTGATTACCTTGTATCTACCCCAGGACTTAGAACAGTGTCTGACATAATAGTAAGACCTTAACAAAAAAGACTCACACACACACACAAAAAGGACAATGACAAACTCACCCAGCTCTAGAAGATTATAGTTGAAGGAGCTGTTTTCAGGCTTCTCACTGCTTTCTCACTATATTTTACTCTCCCAAGCACTTACTACGGTGCTCTGCACACAGTAAGTGCTCAGTAAACACAATTGTTGTCTGATGGAAGAGTACAATTAAGGATAAGTAAAATTTGGACCCTGTGTGCATGTGGAGGTCGCGCTGCTGCCACTACCCCTTCAATCTCTCTCCGCCTGGCCTGAGCAAGGATGTTACCCCTTGGATAGTGTGAGGGGGACAGAGCCATGGGTTCTGGGCAATGTATACCTCAACAATCGATTGGCACAGAAGGACAGGGAGAAGGAGGAGGCAAAGGAGGAGGAGGTGGAGGAGGAGGAGGAGGAAGAAGAGGAGCAGGAGGAAGTGGAGGAAGAGGATAAGGAGGTAGAGGAGGCAGAGGAAGAGGAGAAAGAAGAAAACTAAGAGGAGAAGAAGTAAGAAGAGCAAGAAAAGGAGGAGAAAGAGGAGACAGAGGTAGAGAAGAAGGAAGAGGAGGAAGAAAGGAAGGAGGAGGAGGAGGATGAAGGGGAGAAAAAGGAGGAGGAAGATGAGGAAAAGGAGGAGGAAAATGAGGATGAAGAAGAGGAAAATGAGGATGAAGAGGAGGAAAAGAAGGAGGAGGAGGAAGATGAAGAGAAAAAGGAGGAGGAAAATGAGAAGGAAGAGAAGGAAGAGATATGGAATTTATTTTGTGCCTACCAGATGCACCACACTGTACTATAGTACTCTGCATACGGTAAGCATTCAATAAATTTTTTTGATTGTTTGACTGGAAAATACAATAGAAGCGGAAGCTTGTTGCCTGCACACTAACCAGGGAGACAGACAGACAAAACATTTACAAATAGTGGGAGCAGTAAGAAGAGCAAGGATCAGCTAGGGAGTAGAGCAAATATGCCAGGATGAAAAATCACAATAGAGAACTGAATATAAAGGAGAAAAAGAAGGAACCATCTTTATTTTCACTCCATCACTTCAAACTGGCCGACGACGCTCATTCCCAACACTCCCTGCCTAGAGCTATTGATGTTGCCAACTTCAACAAGGGTGTAAGATTTTATTCTTCAGTTTTACACTCACATCCACTCATCATAAACTTGAGGTACTGTAGTCACTAATCTTAAAAGAATTAAGCTAGACACGGATGTGTTTTAGAATTTAGAGAGCTAGAACACGGTCTTAAGAAGTTTTCTGAGTCCAGGGACTTTCCTTTTCTTGGAAATCAACATTTGAATGTGTTTTGTTCAGAGAGGGCCAAAGCCATACACTGCTGCCGCTTCAGTCTCTCCTGACACCCAGATGTTGCTGAAGTGCACCATGCTCTTACTTTTAAGAAGCATGGCTTAGTGGATAGAACACAGGCCTGGGAGTCGGAAGGACCTGGATTCTAATCCTGGCTCCACTACTCATCTGCTGTGTGAACTTGGGCAAGTCACTTCACTTCTCTGTGCTTCAGTTACCTCATCTGTCAAATGGGAATTAAGACTTTGAGCTCCATGTGGGACAAGGACTGCGTCCAACCTGGTTAGCTTGTATCGATCCCAGTGCTTAGTACAGTGCCTGGCACATAGTAAGCCTTATTCATTCATTCACTCGTATTTATTGAGTGCTTACTGTGTGCAGAGCACTGTACTAAGCGCTTATCAAATACCATTATTATTATATGCACATGCATACAGATGTACATATGCTCACACACATTCATACACACACACAAACGCATTCAGGCATACAGAGGATGATAGAGTCTTCCATCAGGAATGGTGAATGATTTGGGGGCCGAGAATCTACGTGAAGAAATTGAATATGGTGACAATGGTTTGCCCAATTGCACTCCACAGTCAGTCAATCATATTTACTGAGTTCTTACTGCATAAAGAACACTGTACTAAGTGCTTGGGAGAGTACAATACACAGATACAGTCCCTGCTTACAACGAGCTTACAGTCTAGAGATCAGGCAGACTAGACCAGACCAGGACACTGTCTGGTCCTTGACATTTGTTCCCACTGGAGCAAGATCTGAAACACAGGCCACTACAGCAGCTTCTGCCTCCTCCGCCCCCCCTCTGCCAGGGTTCAGACCTTCCCTAGAGAGTCCTACCTCAAGCCTGCCATGGGTGGGGTAGAACTCCAAAAAGGGTGATCATCCACCAGGAATAGGACGCCTGGTGGGACTGTACTAGTGAGAAAGTTAACGGGCATTTTGGCAAAGTACAATACAAGAGAGATGGTAGACAGGTTCCCTGCCCATAACAAGCTCACATTCTACAGGATTATATGTTCACTAAATAGGCTTCCTTAAAAAAAGACAGAGCAACTTAAAATTCACGTGAGCTGATTTGAAGATTGTCCAAGTAGAAGCCACAGGATGTGAAAAATCTTGTCAACTGCCCTCCCTAAGGCTTTACGTTTCATCAGAATGGGGTTTGGCTTTGGGTACGTTGAGTTCTGCTCTGACTAGGAACTTTAACAGCACTGAGTCAGGAGGTCATGGGTTCTAATTCCGGCTCCACCACTTGTCTGCTCTGTGACCTTGGGCAAGTCACTTCACTTCTCCGGGCCTCAGTTAGCTTATCTGTAAAATGGGAATTGAGAATGTGAGCCCCATTTGGGACAGGAACCGTGTCCAACCCGATTTGCTTCTATTCACCCCAGCACTTAGTATGGTTCCTGGTTCATAGTAAGCACTTAAGAAATACTACAATTATTATTAGTAGTAACAATAATAATAATAAAAGCTTATTAGAAGACTCAAGAAGGGAGAGTTAGGGACATTGGATGGTCCATTCTATGACACCGAGGGAGAGTCAGGGATAGAGAGAGGAAAGTCATGGATGTGGGATGTCTCGTACTAGTTCAATGGAGGGAGAGTGAGGGATGGAGAGGGGAGAATCATGGATGTCATGAGAAGCAGTGTTGCCTAATGGGTAGAGCACGGGCCTGACAGTCAAAAGGATCTGGGTTCTAATCCTGGCTCTACCCCTTGTCTTCTGGATGAGCTTGGGCAAGTCACTTTACTTATCTGGGCCTCAGTTATCTCATCTGTAAAATGGGGATTAGTACTGTGAGCATCATATGGGACAGGGACTGTGTCCAACCTGCTTAGTTTGTATCTACCCCAGTGCTGAGAATAGTGCCTGGCAATTAGTAAACACTTAACAAATACCATTAAAAAATGTTGGCTTATCAATCAATTGTATTTATTGAGCGCTTACTGTGTGCAGAGCACTGTACTAAGTGCTTGGGTAGTACAAGTTGGCAACATATAGAGACAGTCCCTACCCAACAGTGGGCTCACAGTCTAGAAGGGGGAGACAGAGAACAAAACCAAACATATTAACAAAATAAAATAAATAGAATAGGTATGTACAAGTAAAATAAATAAATAGAGTAATAAATATGTACAAACATATATACATATATACAGGTGCTGTGGGGAAGGGAAGGAGGTAAGATGGGGGGATGGAGGGGGGGCGGAGGGGAGAGGAAGGAGGGGGCTCAGTCTGGGAAGGCCTCCTGGAGGAGGTGAGCTCTCAGTAGGGCCTTAAAGGGAGGAAGAGAGCTAGCTTGGCGGATGTTGGGAGGGAGGGCATTCCAGGCCAGGGGGATGACGTGGGCCGGGGGTCGACAGCAGGACAGGCGAGAACGAGGTACGGTGAGGAGATTAGCGGCAGAGGAGCGGAGGGTGCGGACTGGGCTGTAGAAGGAGAGAAGGGAGGTGAGGTAGGAGGGGGCGAGGTGATGGACAGCCTTGAAGCCGAGGGTGAGGAGTTTCTGCCTGATGCGCAGATTGATTGGTAGCCACTGGAGATTTTTGAGGAGGGGAGTAACATGCCCAGAGCATTTCTGGACAAAGACAATTCAGGCAGCGGCATGAAGTATGGATTGAAGTGTGAAGAGACACGAGGATGGGAGATCAGAGAGGAGGCTGATGCAGTAGTCCAGATGGGATAGGATGAGAGCTTGAACGAGCAGGGTAGCAGTTTGGATGGAAAGGAAAGGGCAGATCTTGGCAATGTTGCGGAGCTGAGACTGGCAGGTTTTGGTGATGGCTTGGATGTGAGTGGTGAATGAGAGAGCAGAGTCGAGGATGACACCAAGATTGCAAGCTTGTGAGACGGGAACGATGGTAGTGCCGTCAACAGTAATGGGAAAGTCAGGGAGAGGGCAGGGTTTGGGAGGGAAGACAAGGAGTTCAGTCTTGGACATGTTGAGTTTTAGGTGGCAGGCAGACATCCAGATGGAGATGTCCTGAAGGCAGGAGGAGATGCGAGCCTCGAGGGAGGGGGAGAGAGCAGGGGCAGAGATGTAGATTTGGGTGTCATCAGCTTATCCATACTGGTTCACTGGAGGGAGAGTCAGGGGTAGAAAGGGGGGAGTCAGATGGGTTGGATGGTCCATGCTGGGTCATTGGAGGGGAGTCAGGATAAGAAAGGAGAGTCAAGGTGTTGGATCATCAATCTCTGACCATGAAGGTGGGTGTACAGGAGGTCAATTATCACACTGTTCCTCCAAGCATCCCGATGCCCCCATTGGGACACAGTTCTGGACTGAATGGCCTGTGGGTCTGACCCAGGATTGCCTTGGGCAAGAACTTGTGTTTTTCAGTGTTTTAAGGTGCTAGTTGACTGAATGTGTTTGTAAAGTAAACCCACATAGTGCCCTTTTCTGGGTAAAATCCAGTCACTTTCCCCTGTTCATGCTGTTTTCTCTGCACCAAGTTAGGAGACCTGCAATTTTAAATCCATCTCCTCCCAGGCTTGCAGCTGACAGTACCAGGATCTCTGTGAACTATATTCTCCTCTTCCAGCTGTTCCCTGTCCATATCCTCTTCCTCCTCCCCCTACCCCCTTGTATCCTCTAGCCCCTCGCCTACTGTCCCCATATCCTCCTCTTATGCTCCTCCCAATCCGCACCCTCCTCCTTTGCTCTTTCTAGTCCACGTCCTCCAGAACAAGACCTACCAATCTATATCCTCTCCCTCACTTCAAAGCCTTATTGAAGGCACATCTCCTCCAAGAGGCCTATCCAAACTAAGTTCCCCTTTTCCTCATTTCCCACTCCCTTCTGCATTGTCCTGACTTGCTCCCTTTGCTCTTCTTGGGGCAGGCACAGGGTAGGCCAGAAAAAAGCTGGGGCAGGAAAGGGCAGAGCAGGACTGTGGCTGGGGCTGGGGAAGGACAGGGAAGGGCAGAGCAGAACATGTTATGGGCAAGGAATTTGTCCGTTCATTGTTGTATTGTACCCTCACAGGAACTGATTACAGTGCTCTGCATGTAGTAAGTCCTCAATAAATATGATCAAATGAATGAACAGGATTGGGGGTGGGGCAGGACAGGGAAGGGCAGAGCAGAACATGTTGTGGGTAGGGAATATGTCTGTTTATTGCTGTATTGTACTCTCCCAAGAGCTTACTACAGTGCTCTGCACACAGTAAGTGCTCAATAAATACAATTAAATGAAAGAGTGAATGAATAAACGGGGCACGGACTGTGGCAGGACAGGGAAGAGCAGGGCAGAACATGCTGTGGGTAGGGAATATATCTGTTTATTGCTGTATTGTACTCTCCCAAGAGCTTAGTACAGTGCTCTGCACACAGTAAGTGCTCAATAAATACAATTGAATGAAAGAGTGAATGAATGAACAGGGCACAGACTGTGGCAGGACAGGGAAGAGCAGGGCAGAACATGTTGTGGACAGGGAATTTGACTGTTTATTGTTGTATAAGAACAACTGGGCCCAGTTGTTATGCCATTATTATTATTATTATTATTGTACTCTCCCAAGAGCTAAGTACAGTGCTCTGGGCTCAGTAAGTGCTCAATAAATATGATTGAATGAAAGAATGAATGAATGAACAGGGCTGGGGCTGGGGCAGGGAAGGGCAAGCCAGTGTAGAACATGACTTCTCGTTGTTAGGTAGCGACCATATCTATGTTGCCAATTTGTTCTTCCCAAGCACTTAGTACAGTGCTCTGCAAATACGATTGATTGAATGAATGAATAGATCAGGGATTGAGTTCCTGGACCCCCGGTCACTACATCTGGTTGCAGCCAGGAAGAAGAATGTCCATCTGCCCATCCATGGTTTCCCCTGCTGCCCTCCAGTCCAGCCCAGGACTTGGCCTTCCATGCTGCACTGCAGAGGGGCAAATCTCAGCCTCCCTGAGGGCTGCCCCTTTGCTGGGCTGGGGGGCTGCAGAGCGCTGTGCAGGGGCAGTGATGCACGAGGGTACATACATAGAGGCTGGTCCATCACCTGCTCATGCTCGTTTTTCACCTTGAACTGCATTTCAGGGGACGATTACTCATCTGATGCTGAAGTTCAGGGAAATGGGGGCCGGGGCAAATGGCCCCGCCAGGAACGGAAAAGCCGCACGAGAGCTAGAAATGACGCAGCTCAGAGACGCCCGAGAACCTAGTGGGGCGGAGCAGAGCTGAGAGCTGGGGGAGGGGGCTATTTTGAGTTTCCCTCTCAAGATGGGTGAGGGGGACTCCTGGCTCCTGAGTTGCTGGAATCAGCTGCAGCCATGTCTGTCCCTCTCTGAGAGGTCTGTGTGCGGGGGCCTGGGCTGCTAAAGGACTTGAGGGGCTGGGGGACCCCAAGGTGGGGTGCTCCAGTGGGGGGGGGGGGGGGGCAGTGTCAGTCTTATCTGAGCCCTGCCAGGGGGAGGCAGCAACCTATTTGCCCCAAGCTGGGGCAGTAGTCGGGGGGAAACCATCCCAGACAGCAGCACAGGGGATGGTGAGGCGGGGGGGAGACAGGTCATTCTCAGAATGAGGGGCAAGCATTTTTTTCCTCTCCTGCTTTCTGGGGTTCAACACTTTTGAAGGCCCTAAAATGCAAATAAACCACAAAGGAAAAACGTCATAGTGCAAACTGTTACCAGATGGTGAAGGCCGGGGCGTGGGACGTGGAGGGAGCGTCTCTGATCAGCACTCGCCTGTCACAGAGAGACCGAGAAGTGAGACAACCATCAAAAGCAACTCGCATTTTGCTGGGGGTTCTGGTGGCCTCCTCACCAGCTGAGCAGGTCCCTCTTCCCCGACCCTCCCCGAAGCGGATGGCGACAAGTGGTGGGCTCTGGCTCATGCTCATTTCTGGCAGCGGGTGGTGGGGACCGACAGGATGGGCCCTGGCTTTTCCCACAGAATTGCTCCGGTCTTCTTCTCTGGGCCTCCTTTCGGTGTGAGCGCTGTGGCCCAGCCAGCTGGCCTCCTCTGCCGGGCACGTGCCCAGAAGAGTTTATCGTAGGGAGAGTGGGGTAACCTAGGCCTTTTGGCCCCAGGACAAAAATCCCAGATTCCTTAGGTCATGGGGGAGGGATCACCCAAGGAGTTGAGCCCAGACAATCAATCAATGGTATTTATTGAGCCCTTACTGTGTACTGAGCACTGTATTAAACACTTGGGGCAGTACAATAGAGCATGCCCCTGGGAGTCAGAAGATCATGGGTTCTAATCCTGACTCCACCAATTGTCTGCTGTGTGACCTTAGGCAAGTCACTTCACTCTGCCTCAGTTACCTCATCTGTAAAATTCATTCATTCAATTGTATTTATTGAGTGCTTACTGTGTGCAGAGCACTCTACTAAGTGCTTGGAAAGTACAATTCGGCAACAGATAGAGACAAGCCCTACTCAACAACAGGCTCATGGGGATTGAGACTGTGAGCCCCACCTGGGACAGGGACTGAGTCCAACCCGCTGATCTTGTATCTACCCCAGAGTTTACTACAGTGCCTGGCAGATAGTAATTATTATCATTTTCATTATTGTTATTCAGAGAACAGGCAAACAGAGGTGATAGATACGTGATGGAGAGAGGAAGGAGGGGTCCCTAACCTCAAAGAACAGGAGAACCAAGCTCACATGTGTGTTGAGGTGGGTGTTGGGGGACAGCAGTCGGTAGAGAGTCTTGAAGTCGATCATGAGGAGTTTTCTCTTTTGATATGGAAGGAAATGGGAAGCCGATGGAGGGCTTTGATCTATCAATCAAACAACGGTATTTACTGAACACTTACTGAGAAGTGGCCTACAACAAGCTGATATGTTCTGAGTGGTGCTTCAAGAAGATGATGCATGCAGCAGTGTGTACTTGAGGGGGGATCAGGGCCGGAGGCAGGAAGACCAGTGGCTGATACAGTAGTCCAACCACGAGAAGGCGAAAGCCTAGACCAGTGTGATAGACCATGAGAGTTGAAAGACAATTAGAAGTTGAGGATGACAAAAAGATCGAGGGTTCTGAGTCAGGGAGGGTGGCGATGTGATCAGCTGAAGTGGAAAACTGGGAGCTAGAGGGGATTTGGAGGGAGGGCGAGGAGGTAAATTCTCAGACAGGATAGGTTTGAGGTGCCAGCTGGACATCGAAGTAGGAATGTCTAGGTGTGACATCCAAGCAGAGATGTCCTGGAGGCAAGAGGAGGTGAGGGCTTATAGTTTAGATAAGCGGTTTGGCCTGGAGAGGTAGATTTGGGAGTCATCCACGTGGTGCCATGTTGCAGCCCTGTGAGGGTTTCTAATGTTATGCCACGCATTTGCTACATGAATTGGCTTGCACCGCTTTTGTTTCTTCCTCTTGATAGTGTGGTTATTTTCCCCATTTCATCTGTTGTGTGTCGGGCTGGTCATTCCTCAATTTTGGCCACCTCTAGACTGTAACCTCGCTATGGAGAAGCAGCGTGGCTCAGTGGAAAGAGCATGGGCTTTGGAGTCAGAGGTCATGGGTTCAAGTCCTGGCTCCACCAATTGTCAGCTGTGTGACTTTGGGCAAGTCACTTAACTTCTCTGTGCCTCAGTTATCTCATCTGTAAAATGGGGATTAAGACTGTGAGCCACCCGTGGGACAACCTGATCACTTTGTAACCTCCCCAGCACTTAGAACAGTGCTTTGCGCATAGTAAGCGCTTAATAAATGCCATTATTATTATTATTATTATTATTATTATTATTATTATTATTATTATTATTAGCAGGGAACACACCTGCTAATTCTATTATATTGTACTCTTCCCAAGCACTTAGTAAAGATCTCTGCACATAAATAAATATTCATTCATTCATTCAATCATATTTATTGAGCACTTACTGTGTGTAGAGCACTGTACTAAGTGCTTGGGAAGTACAAATTGGCAACATATAGAGACAGTACCTACCCAACAATGGGCTCACATTAGAGAAGAGGGAGACAGACAACAAGGCAAAACAAGTAGACAGGTGTCAATACCATCTGAATAAAAAGAATTATAGCTATATACACATCATTAATAAAATTAATAAAGTAATAAATATGTACAAATATACACAAGTGCTGTGGGGAGGGGAAGGGGGTAGGGCAGAGGGAGGGAGGAGGGGCAATGGGGAGGAGAGGAGGAGGAGAGGAAAAGTGGGGGGCTCAGTCTGGAAAGGCCTCCTGGAGGAGTGAGTTCTCAGTAGGGCTTTGAAGGGAGGAATAGAGCTAGTTTGGCAGATGTGTGGAGGGAGGACATTTCAGGCCAGAGGTAGGACATGTGCCAGGTGTTGACAGCAGGACAGGCGAGAATGAGGAGGTTAGCGACAGAGGAACAGAGTGTGTGGGCTGGGCTGTAGAAAGAGAGAAGGGAGGTGAGGTAGGAGGGGGCGAGGTGATGGAGAGCCTTGAAGCCAAGAGTCAGGAGTTTTTGCTTGATTTGAAGGTTGATAGGCAACCACTGGAGATTTTTGAGGAGAGGAGTGACATGCCCAGAGTGTTTCTGTACAAAGATAATCAGGGCAGAGACAGAAGGATGGGAGATCAGAAAGGAGGCTGATGCAGTAATCCAGTCAGGATAGGATAAGAGATTGAACCAGCAAAGTATCTGTTTAGATGGAGAGGAAAGGGCGGATCTTGGCGATGTTGTGGAGGTGAGACCGGCAGGTTTTGGTGACAGATTGGATGTGTGGGATGAATAAGAGAATGGAGTCAAGGATGACACTAAGGTTGTGGGCTTGTGAGACAGGAAGGATGGTAGTGCCATCTACAATGACAGGAAAGTCAGGGAGAGGACAGGGTTTGGGAGGAAAGATAAGGAGCTCAGTCTTGGACATGTTGAGTTTTAGATGGTGGGCAGACATCCAGATGGAGGTGTCCTGAAGGCAGCAGGAGATACGAACTTGGAGGGAGGAAGAGAGAACAGGGGAGGAGATGTAGGTTTGGCGTAGAGATGATAGTTGAAGCCAGGGGCGCGAATGAACTCACCAAGGGAGTGAGTATAGATGAAGAACAGAAGAGGTCCAAGAAGTGACCCTTGAGGAACCCCTACAGTAAGGGGATGGGAGGGGGAGGAGGAGCCATCAAAAGACTGAGAATGAACAGCCGGAGAGATAAGAGGAGAACCAGGAGAGGACGGAGTCTGTGAAGCCAAGGTTGGATAGCATGTTGAGGAGCAGGGGGTGGTCCACAGTGTCGAAGGCAGCAGAGAGGCAAAGGAGGATTAGGATAGAGTAGGAGCCATTTGATTTGGCAAGAAGGAGGTCATTGGTGACCTTTGAGAGGGCAGTTTCGGTGGAGTGTAGGGGACAGAAGCCATATTGGAAGGGGTCTAGGAGAGAGTTGGCATTGAGGAATTTGAGGCAGCGAGTGTAGACGACTCATTCTAGGAGTCTGGACAGGAAGAGTAGGAGAGAAATAGGGTGATAGCTAGAAGGGGCAGTGGGGTCAAGAGAGGTTTTTCTTTAGGACGGGGGAGACGTGGGCATGTTTGAAGGCAGAGGGGAAAGAACCAGTGGAGAGTGAGCAGTTGAAGATGGAAGTTAAGGAGGGAGGATGGAAGGGGTGAGAGTTTTCACAAGATGAGAGGGAATGGGGTCTGAAGTACAAGTGGATGGGGTGGCACTTGAGAGGAGGGAGGAGATCTCATTTGAAGATACTGCTGGGAAGGATGGGAGAGTAGTAGAGAAGGTTGAGAGCTGGGAGATGGAGAAGGAGGAGGGGTGACTTTGAGGAGCTCAGACCTGATGGTGTTAATTTTACTAATGAAGTAGGTGGCCAGATCACTGGGGGTGAGGGATAGAGGAGGGGGAGGAACAGAGGGCCTGAGGAGGGAGTTAAATGTCCGGAACAGCTGACGGGGGTGATGGGCATGGGTGTCAATAAGGGAAGAAAAATAGTTTTGCCTGGCAGAGGAGAGGGCAGAGTTAAGGCAGGAAAGGATAAGTTTAAAGTGAACAAGGTTGGCTTGGTCTTTAGACTTTCGCCAGCAGTGTTCAGCAGCTCGAGCATGAGAGCGAAGGAAGCCGACAGTGGCAGTGTCATAAGGAAATACTCAATGAATACCACTGATTGATTGAGATGCAAGTTGAAGCCATAATAATTACTAACAATTGTGGTATTTATTAAGTGCTTACTATATGTCAAGCACCGAACTGAGAGTTGGGGTAGATACAAGCTGATTTAGTCAGGCTCAGTCTGTGTCCTACATGGGGCTCACAGTTTAAGCAGGAGGAAGAATAGATATTGAATCCCCATTTTACAGGTGAGGAAACTGAACCATGGAGAAGTGAAGTGACTTTCCCAAGGTCACATAGCAGGCCTTAGAGTAGCAGCATGGCCTAATGGAAAGACCACGGGCCTGAGAGTCAGAGGACCTGGGTTCTAATCCCGACTCTGCCACTCTAGAGCTGTGTGACCTTCAGCAAGTCTCTTCACTTCTCTGTGCCTCAGTTAATTCATCTGTAAAATGGAGACAGGAGCCCTATATGAGACATGGACTGTGTCCAACCTGATTAGCTTGTATCTACCCCATGCTTAGTATAGTGCCTGGCACATAGTAAGCACTTATCAAATATCATTTATAAAAAAACGGTGGCAGAGCCAGGATTAGAATCCATGCTCTTTCCAATAGGGCAGCCATGTGAACAGATGGGCTCTCTGAGGAAGTGAGTATAAGGAAGAAGAGTAAGGGTCCCAGAACGGGGCCTGGAGGGATACCTACACTTAAGGGCTGAGGGTTGGAAGAGGAGCCAGTGACCGGAGAGGAAAGAGGAGAACAAAATTATTTCTGTGTCAGCAAAAACAGGGCCCGGTAATGTTTCTGGGAGATGGGAGTGGTCCATGAGGTCTAAGGCAGCTAAGAGGACTTAGGTAAGACTAGGCGCTAAGGAGTCATTGGTGACCCTCAGGAACTGGAGTTTTGGTGGAGTGAAGGGGTGGAAAATCTTTTTGTTGGGAGTTAAGAAGAGAGCTGGTGAAGAAAAAGGCAGGGTTGGCAGCGGCCACATGTGATACGATCTGGAAATTTGTTCAGAGATGGGAGCAGGGGGATGGGGCAAAGCAGGAAGTGAGACTGCTGTGTGACCTTGGAAAAGTCACCCAACTTCCCAGTGCCTCAGTTTCCTCATTTGGAAAAGGGGATTCAATACCTGTACATACTGTCCCCAAGCTTAGTACAGTGCTCTGCCCACATTAAGTGCTTGAGAAAAACTATTACTACTACTACTCCCTTTCACACTGTGAGCCCCATATGGGACAGGAAGCAGAGGTATGTGATCCTTATTTAAATCTACCCCCTCCACCTGTGGCTCCAACCCCATCCCTTCGCACCTTAACAAAACAGTTGTCCCCAACCCTTCTTCCCTCTTCGACTGCCGCACATAATAAGTGCTCAATAAATATGATTGAATGAATGAATGAAGTAACCTGGCCTAGTGAAAAGAGCATCGGCCTGGGCGTCAGAGGACCTAGATTCTTATCCTGGCTCCGCCACCTGCCTGTTATGTGACCTTAGGTTAGTCACTTCACTCCTCTGAGCCTCAGCTCCCCTTCAGTTCCCTCATCTGCAAAGTGGGGATTCAATACCTGTTCTCCCTTCTACCTTAAACTGTAAGCCCCATGTGGGACCTGATAATCTTGTATCTACCCCAGCGCTTAGTTCAGTGCTTGGCACATAGTAAGCACTTAACAAATGCCAAAATTATTATTAATTATTAAGGGACTCTGGGGTTTGATTGGCCATTTTTTAGCATAGTGGAAACTTCTTAGACTGTGAGTCCCTTGAGGGGCAGGGTCCATGAATAATTTTTTTTGATGGCATTTATCAAGTGCTTACTATGTGTAAAGCACTGTTTTAAGCACTGGGGAAGTTACAAGGTGATCAGGTTGTCCCAAAGGGGGCTCACCGTCTTAATCCCCACTTTACAGATGAGGTAACTGAAGCACAGAGAAGTTAAGTGACTTGCTCAAAGTCACACAGCTGACAATTGGTGGAGCTGGGATTTGAACCCATGACCTCTGACTCCAAAGCCCGTTCTCTTTCCACTGAGCCACGCTGTTCTCTGCATATAATTCCCACCTTTTAGACTGTGAGCCCACTGTTGGGTAGGGACTGTCTCTATATGTTGCCAACTTGTACTTCCCAAGCGCTTAGTACAGTGCTCTGCACACCGTAAGCGCTCAATAAATATGATTGATTGATTGATTGATTCCCACCTGCATACTCTTTTCCAGTGCTTAGCACAGTGCTTTATACACAGTAAGTGCTTAATAAATACTACTACTACTACTTGAGTAAATTTCAAGGCAGTAGGGAAAGAGCCTTCAGAGAGTGAGAGGTTGAAGAAAGTAGTGAAGGAGCACTAAAAGGTGAGAGAGGACCGGTGCATGGATGCAGGAGGAAAGGGAGGCTAGAGAGAGCCCGAAGGAGACCTCCCCTTGAGAAACAGTTGGGAAGCAGGAGTAATGAGGAGGGGGAGGAGGAGGTTCACACTGGGAAGTTCCTGACAACTAGTTTCAATTTTACTGATAAAGTAGACGGCAAGGTCAGCAGAGGTTAGGGATTGAGGCAACAGAAGCCCTGGCACCATCAGGAAGGAATTAAAGGTTTGGAAGCGTTGGTAGGGCTGTGGGCATGGAATTCAATGAGGGAGGACTAGGAGAGCCGTTGCATGGAAGAGAGTCTAGTTAGAGCAAGACAATGTGAAGTCGGCCCAATGCCTCTAGGCTGTATGTTCCTTGTGGGCTGGGGATGTGTTTACTAACTCTCTTGTAGTGTAGTCACCCAAGTGCTTAGTACAATGCTCTGCACACAGTAAATGTTCAATAAATACACCAACTTTATTGATCGGGGGAAATCCAGTGTCATGAAGGAATGGGGTTTGGGAGGAATAAGGGAGCTGACCTGGTGGAGGAGATTATCAGTCAGTCAATCAGTGGTATTTATTGAGTGCTTACTGTGTGCGGAGCACTGTACTAAGCGCTTGGGAGTGGTCAATAGAACAATACAATAGACACATTCTCTGCCCACAGCGAGCTTAGCATCTAGAGGGGGAGACTGTGTAGAATAGGAGCCCACAGCTTCAACCTCGAGGGGGCGAGGCCGCAGAGCGGGGACCAAGGCTGCAGCTGCTGCTGTCCCCCCCATCCTGGACCTGTCTCCCCACCCATTATCATTATTATTATTACTGTTGTTGTTATCATTGTATTTGTTAAGGTCTAGTTACGTGCTAGGCACCATTCTAAGCACTAAAGTTAAATCAGTTCAGATACATGTGGGGCTCAATCAATCAATCAATCAATCAATCGTATTTATTGAGCGCTTACTATGTGCAGAGCACTGTACTAAGTGCTTGGGAAGTACAAATTGGCAACACATAGAGACAGACGCTACCCAACAGTGGGCTCACAGTCTAAAAGGGGGAGACAGAGAACAGAACCAAACATACCAACAAAATAAAGTAAATAGGATAGAAATGTACAAGTAAAATAAATAAATAAATAAATAAATAGAGTAATAAATATGTACAAACATATATACATATATACAGGTGCTGTGGGGAAGGGAAGGAGGTAAGACGGGGGGATAGAGAGGGGGACGAGGGGGAGAGGAAAGAAGGGGCTCAGTCTGGGAAGGCCTCCTGGAGGAGGTGAGCTCTCAGCAGGGCCTTGAAGGGAGGAAGAGAGCTAGCTTGGCGGATGGGCAGAGGGAGGGCATTCCAGGCCCGGGGGATGACGTGGGCCGGGGGTCGATGGCGGGACAGGCGAGAACGAGGTACAGTGAGGAGATTAGCGGTGGAGGAGCGGAGGGTGCGGGCTGGGCAGTAGAAGGAGAGAAGGGAGGTGAGGTAGGAGGGGGCGAGGTGATGGAGAGCCTTGAAGCCCAGGGTGAGGAGTTTCTGCCTGATGCGCAGATTGATCGGTAGCCATTGGAGGTTTTTGAGGAGGGGAGTAATATGCCCAGAGCGTTTCTGGACAAAGATAATCCGGGCAGCAGCATGAAGTATGGATTGAAGTGGAGAGAGACACGAGGATGGGAGATCAGAGAGAAGGCTAGTGCAGTAGTCCAGACGGGATAGGATGAGAGCTTGAATGAGCAGGGTAGCAGTTTGGATGGAGAGGAAAGGGCGGATCTTGGCAATGTTGCGGAGCTGAGACCGGCAGGTTTTGGTGACGGCTTGGATGTGAGGGGTGAATGAGAGAGCGGAGTCGAGGATGACACCAAGGTTGCGGGCTTGTGAGACAGGAAGGATGGTAGTGCCGTCAACAGAGATGGGAAAGTCAGGGAGAGGACAAGGTTTGGGAGGGAAGACAAGCTCACTATCTTACATGTATCTGAATTGAACATTTAAGTAGGAGAGAGAACCAGTATTTGCTGTCCATTTTACAGTTGAGGAAACTGAGGCCTAGGGAAGTTAAGTGACTTGCCCAAGGTCACACAGCAAGCAAGTGGAGGATGAGGATTAGAACCCAGGCCCTATGATTCCCAGGCCTGGGCTCTTTCCATTAGGCAACACTGCTTCTCAGTGGGGTTGTTGAGGAGGGTTACTTTTGCATCAGTGGAAAGGAGGGTTGGCAGGAAGACCAGGCGGGACACAGTAGTCTGCAATAGTGGGTTCAGAGTGCAGAGATCACAGTCGGGGATGAGACTGGAGCTCACAGGAGGGGAGGTCAGTAGGTTGTGGTCAGCCAGTGGTAAGTGGGAATAGGTGGGGTTAGAGATAGATCAATGTTTTGAGATGACCAGTGCTAGCGTATGGCCAGGCTGGTGGGCTTTTTTTTTTTTTGCTTTTTTTAAATGATATTTGTTAAGCAATTACAATGTGCCAGGCGCTGTACTAAGCACCGGGGTAGACGCAAGCTAATCTGGTTGGACATAGTCCATGTCCCATAATGGGGCTCACAGTCTTAATCCCCATTTTACAGATGAGGTAACAGGCCCAGTGAAGTGATTTTCCCAAGGTACCCCAGCAGACAAGTGACGGAGGCAGGATTAGAACCCAGGTCCTTCCGACTCCAGGGCCCAAGCTCCATCCACTAGGCTAAGTTGCTTCTCCAACTGCTGTGTGGCTGAGCTGTGTAGGTAAGAGGAAGACAACTAGTGGAGTGCCTGGAAGCTATCCATCTAATCGTCAATCCATAGCGCTTTACCGATTTTGACCAATGATTAATAATTATGTGCACGTCTTTGTGTGTGTGTGCCTTGGAGCACATTCAGAACACAAGGGAGAAGGAAAGGAAGAAGCAGAGGGAGGGGAAGGGAGAGGGGGCAGAGGACTGACTTATCTTCAAAGATGATGCCACAGGCTGCGTGATTTTTATCAGAATGCGTAGCTAAAAAGATACTCACTGAAAATCCTTTCCTCCCCGTGCATAGGTACAAAGGGACCTTTGCCGCATAGACTCACAAATAAAGGTGGCTATGTGCAAACACTGGGCCAGGCATGCGAGTACACATATACACATACTTGAACTAGACCCTCTGTGAGAAGCAGCTTGGCCTAGTGCATAGAGCACAGACCTGGGAGTTAGAAGGACCTGGGTTCTAATCTTAACTCTGCCACTTTTCTGTTGTGTGACCTTAGGCGAGTTACTTCACTCTGCCTCAGCGGCCTCATCTGTAAAATGGGGCATGGACTGTGTCCAATTTGATTTGCTTGAATCCACCCTAGAGATTAGTACAGTGCCTGGCACATAGCAAGCACTTAACAAATATCATCATTACTATTTACACATAGTGCTTAACAAATACTACCATTATTACCCAAAAGGATCAGTGCCTTAGACGGGATAGCAGGACACCTGGGTTCTAGCCTGATCTCTGTGATGGTCCTCCCCCCAAGCTTCCTGCTCCGGGCTTCTTAGAGCTCTCTGCGGAGGCGAAGTTTCGCAGATTGTGTTTGTTGGCAGTCCAGGCTTCCCTGGACTGTGGCTGGGCGCTGGATGCCCTCGTCAGAGGCCTGGGTGCCTACAGTCTTAGGAGTCAGGGCTGTCGAGAAGAGGCAGCGGTGGCTGGGAAAGGGAACCGCAGCTGGGACTCATGGACTGAGGGGTTGGGGGAGAACAGCACTAGGAGGGGGTAATTGTGGTATTCAATTGTGGTAATTGTTAAGCGCTTCCTGTGTGCCAGACATTGTACTAAGAAGCAGTGTGGCTTAACTTCTCCGTGCCTCAGTTCCCTCATCTGTAAAATGGGGATTAAGACTGTGAGCCCCCATGTGGGACAACCTGATTACCTTGTATCTACTCCAGTGCTTAGAATAGTGCTTGGCACATCGTAAGTGCTTAACAAATGCCATCATCATTATTATTATTATTATTACTAAGTGCTGAAGTAGATACAAGGTAAACAGGTTGGACACAGTCTCTGTCCCACATCAGGCTTGCAGTCTTCATCCCCATTTTTTACAGATGAGGGAACTGAGGCACAGAGAAGTAAAATGACTCACCTAAGGTCACACAGCAGACAGGTGGCATAGTCAGGATTAGAACCCAGTTCCTTCTGACTCCCAGGCCCGTGTTCTATCCACTAGGCCATGCTTTAGGGGGTGAGGAGGAGGGATGGCGGGCCTGGAAGTCCCTTGAGGGAATGGACTGGTGCATTTTCGCAAGTGCAGTGTTCTGCTCCACGGTTAGGTTCTCAGGAACACCATTTATTGATTGACTGACCGGTTGGTTGATCGATGGGGCCTAAGGACAGGACCAGAACAGTGTTTTCTTGACATTGCTGGCAAGCCCCCTTCCCATTTGGCCCCAACACCTTTCCATTGCTTAGTGAAATGGCAAGCATCAGCCCCTGTCCTGAGCCCTGCCCCTGGGCCTGGTCTCCACTTAAATCCATACTTCACTCTGCTGCCCGGATTATAATAATAATGATGGCATTTATTAAGCACTTAACTATGTGCAAAGCACCGTTCTAAGCGCTGGGGGGATACAAGGGGATCAGGTTGTCCCACGTGGGGCTCACAGTCTTCATCCTCATTTTCCAGATGAGGGAACTGAGGGCCAGAGAAGTGAAGTGACTTGCCCAAAGTCACCCAGCTGACAAGTGGCAGAGCCGGGATTTGAACCCATGACCTCTGACTCCAAAGCCCATGCTCTTTTCCACTGAGCCACGCTGCTTCTCCGGATTATCTTTCTACTGAAACATTCAGGGCATATCACCCCCTTCCTCAAAAATCTCCAGTGGTCACCTATCCTCCTCCATCTCAAACAAAAACTCCTCATTATTGGCTTTAAAGCTCTCATCACCATGCCCCCTCCTAATTCACCTCCCTTCTCTCCTTCTCCATTCCAGCCCAAACACTCGACTGCTCTGCCGCTAACCTTCTCACTGTGCCTCCATCTCGCCTGCCCCACTGTCGACCCCTGGCTCACATCCTACCTCTGGCCTGGAACCCCCTCCCTCCTCAAATCCACCAAACACTCTTCTCTCCTTCAAGGCCCTACTGAAGGCACACCTCCTCCAAAAAGCCTTCCCAGACTAAACCCTCTTTTCTCAGCACCCCCTCCCTTTCACATCACCACTTGCTCCCTTTGCTCTTTCCCCCTCCTCGTCCCACAGCACTTATGTATACATGTATACTTCTATAATTCTATGTATATATATTGTGCCTGTTTAACTTGTATTGATGTCTGTCTCCCCCATTCTAGACTGTGAGCCCGTTATGGGCAGGGTCTGTCTCTCTTTATTGTTGCATTGTACTTTCCAAGCGCTTAGTACAGTGCTGTGTGCACAGTAAGCGCTCAATAAATATGACTGAACGAATGACTGTTTAATAATAATAATAGTGGTATTCAGCTTAATAATAATAATAATAGTGGTATTCAGCACTTATTATGGGCCAAGTGAACGAATGACTGTTTAATATAAATAATAATAATAATAGTGGCATTTGTTAAGTGATTACTATGGGCCAAGCACTGTTCTAAGTGCTGGGGTAGATAGAGAAGCAGTGTGGCTCAGTGGAAAGAGCCCGGGTTTAGGAGTCAGAGTTCAAGGGTTCAAATCCCGGCTTCGCCACTTGTCAGCTGTGTGACTTTGGACAAGTCTCTTAACTTCTCTGTGCCTCAGTTCCCCCATCTGTAAAATGGGGATTAAGACTGTGAGCCCCATAGGACAACCTGATCACCTTGTATCCTCCCCAGTGCTTAGAACAGTGCTTGGCACATCGTAAGCGCATCATTATTATTACAAGGTAATCAGGTTGTCCCACATGGGAGCTCACAGTCTTCATCCCCATTTTCCAGAGGAGGGAACTGGGGCCCAGAGAAGTGAAGTGACTTGCCCAAGGAAACGGGATTCGAACCCACGACCTCTGACTCCCAAGCCCGGGCTCTTTCCACTAAGCCACGCTGCTTCATCTGTCCAATGGGGATGAAGACTGTGAGCGCCCCGTGGGACAACCTGATCACCTTGCATAATAATAATAATGATGGCATTCGTTAAGCGCTTACTATGCGCAAAGCACTGTTCTAAGCGCTGGGGAGGATACAAGGTGATCAGATTGTCCCGTGCGGGGCTCACAGTCTTAATCCCCATTTTACAGATGAGGTCACTGAGGCACAGAGCAGTTAAGTGACTTGCCCATGGTCACACAGCTGACAATTGGCAGAGCTGGGATTGGAACCCATGACCTCTGACTCCAAAGCCCGGGCTCTTTCCACTGAGCCACGCTGCTTCCCCCTCCAGCGCTTCGCACATAGTAAGCGCTTAACAAATGCCATCGTTATCATTGCATGGTCCTGGTCCCCAGCCCCCACTGTAGCCTCCCCAGCCCTAAGGCTTTCCCGCCTGTTTCCCCACCGCCCCCTCCCCGCCCCCCTCCGGGTTGGCTCGACCCCCGCCTGCATCTCAGCCCCGCGGGGCCCGCGCCGGTGGCTCGAGGGTTAACCGTTTGTGGGTGGCGTTTGGGGTTTTCTAAGCGGAGATTGTGGGTCTGGGGTGGAACAAGAGCGGCTCTGTCCCGGCCTGGGCCCGGGTTCCCCTCCCCCGGGGGGCTGCGGGGAGGGGGAAGGGCCGCCCCCCGGCCCCCGGCCCTGGGAGGATGGGAGCGCGGATGGGAGCGCCGGTGGGGGGCCGGGGGCCCGGGGGGCGGGGGGCGGCCCCCGCACGGAGCTAGATAAGGCGATTAGGCGCAGCCCGGGGGCTCCTGGCGAGCGGCCTGCCCGGGCCTGGAGTCGCCGAGTCTGGGGATCAGCCCTAATGCGCCGTGACCTCACCGGCCTGGCACTTCGCGGGGGAGGACCGCACCCGGGGGCCGGGGGGCCGCGGGGGTCAGAGGGGGACGGGGGGGGACGGAGGCCCTCGGGGTGGGATGGGGGGAGGACAGCTCCGGGGTCAGGGGGGCTGGAGTCCCTGGAAGCTGAAGGCTCCGGGGTCAAGGGGGGCTGGGGTTCCTGGGGGTGGAGAGCTGCGGGGTCAGAGGGGCCTGGAGGTCCCTGGGAGACAGCTTCGGGGTCAAGGGGGGGCTGGGGTCCCTGGAAGCTGAAGGCTCCGGGGTCAAGGGGGCCTGGGGATCCCAGGGGGGAGGACAACTCCGGGATCAGGGGGCCTGCGGTTTCTGGGGGTGGACAGCTCCGGGGTCAGGGGGGCCTGGGGTCCCTGGGGCCGGACAGCTCCGGGGTCAAGGGGGCTGGAGTCCCTGGAAGCTGAAGGCTCCGGAGTCAGGGGGGCTGGGGGCCCTGGGGGTGGAGAGCTCCGAGGTTTGGGGGCCTAGGGTCCCTGGGGGACAGCTTCGGGATCAGGGGGGCTGGGGTCTCTGGAAGCTGAAGGCTCCGGGGTCAGAGGGTCTGGGGTCCCTGGGGGTGGACAGCTCCGGGGTCAGGGCGGCTGGGGTCTCTGGAAGCTGAAGTCTCCGGGGTCAGGTCTGGGGTCCCTGGGGGTGGACAGCTCCGGAGTCGGGGGGCTGGGGTCCCTGGAAGCTGAAGGCTCCGGGGTCAGGGGGTCCTAGGGGTCCCTGGGGATGGAGAGCTCCGGAGTCGGGGGGCTGGGGTCCCTGGAAGCTGAAGTCTCCGGGGTCAGGGGGTTCTAGGGGTCCCTGGGGATGGAGAGCTCCGGGGTCAGGGGGGGCCTGGGGGTCCCTGGAGGTCGACCAGCTCCGGGATCAGGGGGGTCCGAGGTGAGGGAGGCGAAGGGAGGCGGGCCGGGCAGCGCGGGGAGGGGAGCGCGTGGGTCAGGCTGGGGAGGGGCTTTGCAGACGCACTCGGCCGGTAAACAGCGCGTTAGATAAGGGGCTTTTCCAGGAAGCCCCGGCTCCCCAGCGCCGGGCAGATGAAAGGCGAGCGGGATCGATCGGCCCAAGCCAAGCCCACCCGCCAGCCCGCGGAGACCCTCGCCGGTGGGCTCCGTCTGGGGCTGGGCGGGGGGCACCCAGGGGGAGCGCGACTGCCGGGGCATGGAACTATTTAATAGCGAGAATAGCTACGGTGTTTGTTAGGCGCTTACTAGCCGTCAGTGGCATTTATTGAGCGCTTACTGGGTGCAGAGCACTGTACTGAGCGCTGGGGAGAGGCCAACAACCGATCCCTGCCCACGAGGATCTGGGCTAAGCGTTGGGGTAGAGATAGGATAATCAGACCGGATATAATCCCTTGTCCATCACATGGCTCCCACTCTAAGGGGTAGGAGAACAAGTCTGTAAACCCCAACTTGCCGATGAGGAAACTGAGATATTGGAAAGTTAATAATAATAATAATATCTGATAAGTGCTTACTATGTGCCAAGCACTGTTCTAAGCACTGGGGTGATGATGATGATGGCATTTATTAAGCACTTACTATGCACGAAGCACTGTTCTAAGCACTGGGGAGGTTACAAGGTGATCAGGTTGTCCCATGGGGGGCTCACAGTCTTAATCCCCATTTTACAGATCAGGTAACTGAGGCCCAGAGAAGTTAAGTGACTTGCCCAAAGTCACACAGCTGACAACTGGTGGAGCTGGGATTTGAAGCCATGACCTCTGACTCCAAAGCCCGGGCTCTTTCCACTGAGCCACTCTGCCCCTCATTATGGTATTTGTTAAGTGCTTACTATGTGTCAAGCACTGTTCTAAGCGCTGGGGGGACATACAGGGTAACCAGGTTGTCCCATGTAGGGCTCACAGACTTCATCCCCATTTTACAGATGAGGTAACTGAGGTATAGAGAAGTGAAGTGACTTGCCCAAAGTCACACAGCTGACAATTGGCAGAGCTGGGATTTGAACCCATGACCTCTGACTCCAAAGCCCGGGCTCTTTCCGCTGAGCCACTCTGCTTCTCATTATTGGTATTTGTTAAGTGCTTACTATGTGCCAAGCACTGTTCTAAGCACTGGGGGGACATACAGGGTAACCAGGTTGTCCCATGTAGGGCTCACAGACTTCATCCCCATTTTACAGATGAGGTAACTGAGGTATAGAGAAGAGAAGTGACTTGCCCAAAGTCACACAGCTGATAAGTGGCAGAGCTGGGATTAGAATCTATGACTCCCAAGCCCGGGCTCTTGCCACTAAGCCACGCTGCTTCTCTACCTTAAGCGATTTATCCAAGGGCGTACAATGGGAAAATGGTGGAACTGGGATTAGGTGGGATGGAAGATGGGAGGGAGCGCTAGGCCCAGGGGATGTGGGGAGTGGTGTCCCCTTTCCGATAGCCAATTAAGGGCCAGAAGGATTGTCCAGGGTGGACTGGACTCTGCACCTGCCAGCAGGAAAGGGAGCTCTGAATCTCTTTGGAAATGGATTTGGGTGATTTAAGTGGCTGAGTCAGGGGGTCGGGAGTGTCCTCTAAATCCAGACCCTTCTCAGGAAGTGGTCCTTGCCCCGGCTCACATAGAGGGAATGGTCACCATCAGGAACAGGGCTGACAGGAAAGGGCTGAGGAAAAGAAGAACCCTGGGCCCCAGGAGATGTGACCTTTGAGCCAGACAAGGGGTGCACTGTTGAGGGACAGTTGGGAAGGCATTGGGATTGTGGTGTGTTGTACGTGTGTGCATGTGTGTGTGTGTGTTCACCAAAAGTTTTATGAATGCAACACTGTTTTGATGAACTGGTTTTACAATGACGTTTGCCATAAAGAAACATTTCTGTGTCTGTCTGATCTGGCTTCTCCAATGCCTCTTCTCTGGTTCAGTTTTAGACTTCCTCAATCCCACTGGGTTGAAGAATGTGCCTTCCAGGGCTCATTTCGAAGTTGTTTTTTATGTTATTATGCTGGGGTTTTTTTTTCCTAGAGGGATTTGCTAGTCTGTAAAATGATAGAATTTGGCTACTTGTAGGGGCCACTTACCTCCAGCCTTGGTAGCCACAATAATTTTTTACTGTTGTACTTGTTAAGTGCTTAATATGTGCCAGGCACTCTACTAAGTTCTGGGGTAGATACAAGATGATCAAGTTGGACACATTTCCTGTCCCACATAGGGCTCACAGTCTAAGTCGGAAGGAGTAGGATTTAACCCCCACTTTTCAGATGAGTCAACTGAGGCACAGAGACGTTAAAGTCCTACAGCCCACAAATGGCAGAGCAGGGATTCTCACCCAGGTCCTCTGACTCGCAAACCCGTGGCTTTTCCACTAGGCTAGCAGTGTAGACTGCTTCTCCCAAGTTCTGGATAGAATGATTGGCACTCCCCTCATAGGAAACAATGGAAGCCCAGAGAGGATAAGGCTGTCCCATAGGTCCCATCGGAGGCATAGCTGAAGTTCATTCATTCATTCATTCATTCAATTGTGTTTATTGAGCACTTACTGTATGCAGCACACCTTACTAAGCACTTGGGAGAGTACAATACAACAATAAACGGACACATCACCTGCCCACAAGGAGCTTAAAATCTAGAAGAGATAGACATCATTACAAATAAATAAATTACAAATAGGTACATACGTGCTGTGGGTCTGAGACTGGTGGGGAGAACCAAGGGAGCAAGTCAGGGTGATGTGGAAGGGACTGGGAGAAGAGGAAAGGAGAGGCTTAGACTGGGAAGGCCTCTTGGAGGAGATGTGCCTTCAATAAGGCTTTGAAGGGAGGGGAGAGTAATTATCTGTCAGATTTGGGGAGGGAGGGCACTCCTTGCCAGAGGCAGGATGTGGGTTGAGGGTCAGTGGCAAGATGGCAAGATGGAGGCACAGTGAGAAGGTGAGCATTTGAGAAGAAAAGTGTGTGGGCTGGGTTAAAGAAGGAGAGAAGTGAGGTAAGGTAGGAGGTGGCAAGGTGATGGAATGCTTTAAAACCACTGGTGAGGAGTTTTTGTTTGATGTGGAGGTGGATGGACAACCACTGGAGTTTTATGAGGAGCGGAATGATGTGTCTTGAATGTTATTGTCAAAAAATCATCCTGGCAGCAGAGTGAACTATGGACTGGAGTGGGGAGAGACAGGAGTCTGGGAGGTCAGCAAGGAGGCTGATGCAGTCAGTCATCCAGGCAGGATAGGATGAGCGATTGTATTAACGTGGTAGCAGTTTGGATGGAGAGGAAAGGAAAGGAAGTCCTACTCTAATGTTGCTTTCTGGTTGGAACCTAGAACAATTGGGTTCATTCATTCATTCATTCATTCAATCGTATTTATTGAGCGCTTACTGTGTGCAGAGCACTGTACTAAGTGCTTGGGAAGTACAAGTTGGCAACATATAGAGACGGTCCCTACCCAGCAACGGGCTCACAGTCTAGAAGGGGGAGACAGACAACAAAACAAAACATGTGGACAGTTGTCAAGTCATCAGAATAAATAGAAATAAAGCTAGATGCACATCATTGGCAAATGATTCCACTGCCCCCTCCACTTATAGTATCTCCATTGTACTCTGCCAAGCCCTGCCATCTGATTGTATTTTACCTGCCCCGGCATTTAGTACAGTATTATTATTATTATTATTATTATTGTTGTTATTATTACAGTCGGCAGAGTGGCAAGGCATAAGGTAGGTACTCAATCATTTGTATTTACTAAGCACCTACTGTGTGCAGTGCACTGTACTGAGTTCTTGGGAAAGTACAATAGAGTTATAAACAATCCTCCAGATTGTAAGATGTTTGAGGACAGGGATCATGTCAATCAATGCTATTTATAGAATGCTTACTGTGGGCAGAGCTGAAGCAGTGTGGCTCAGTGGAAAGAGCACGGGCTTGGGAGTCAGAGGTCATGGGTTCTAATCCCGGATCTGCCATTTGTCAGCTGTGTGACCTTAGGCAAGTCACTTAACTACTCTGTGACTCAATTACCTCATCTGTAAAATGGGGATTAAGGCTGTGAGCCCCACGTGGGACAACCTGATTACCTTGTATCCCCCCCCCCCCCCCAGTGCTTAGAACAGTGCTTGGCACATAGTAAGTGCTAAACAAATACCATCATCATTATTATTATTATGAGGGACAAGGACTATGTCCAAACTAATTAGCTTGTGTCTACCCCAGCACTTAATACAGTGCCTGGCACATGGCAAGCGCTTAACAAACGCCATTAAAAAAAAGCACTTGGGAGAGTACAATGCAACAGAATTAATAGAAATGCTCCCTGCCCATAAGGACCTTACAGCCCAAAGGGAGAGGCAGACATTAAAACAAATTACAAATATGTCTATAAGTGCTGGGGCACTGAGGGCGGGTGAACATCAGATGCTTCAGAGGTACAGATTCAAATGCAGGGATGATGCAGAAGGGACAGGGAGTAGGGAAAATGAAGGCTTGGTAAGGGAAAGCCTCTTGGAGGAGATGTAATTTTACAAGATTTTGAAGGTGGGGCGAGTGGTGTTCTGTCTTATGTGAAGGGGGAGGGAGTTACAGGCCAGAAAGAAGATATGGGGAAGGAGTGGTGAGATGTTATGTTGTACTCACCAAGCACTTAATACAGTGCTCTGCACACAGTAAGCACTCAGTAAATACCATTAATTGATTGATTAGTTGAGTGCTTACTGTAGCAGTTTGGATAAAGAGGAAAGTGAATTTTAGCAATGTTGTGAAGGTAGAGCAGACAGGATTTGGTGACAGATAGAATATGTGGGTTAAATGAAAGAATGAGTTGAGGATAAGGCCAGTGTTATGGGCTTGTGAGACTGGGAGGACAGTGGGGTTATCCTCGGTGATGGGAAAAAGAAGGGGACAATAGGGTTTGGATGGAAAGATGAGGAGTTCTGTTTTGAACATGTTAAGCTTGAAGTGTTGGTGGGACATCCAAGTAGGGATGTCCTGAAGGCAGGAGGAAATGCAAGACCTCAGAGGATTGGGATGGAGTTGTAGATTAGGGAATCATCCACATAGAGATGATAGCTGAAATCTTGGGAATGAGTGAGTTCTCCAATGTGTTGCCCCATTCATTCAATACAATTGTATTTATTGAGCGCTTACTGTATGCAGAGCACCCCAGAAGGCTGAAGCAGAAGATACAAACTGCTGGTATCGGCCACCGGGATAATAATAATTAGCATACCTGTCAAGTGCTTACTATGTGCCAAGCACTGTTCTGCGCTCTGGGATAGATGAAAGTTAATCAGGTTGGACACAGTCCCTGTCCCACATGGGGCTCACAGTCATAATCCCCATTTTACAGATGAGAGAACTGAGGTACAGACAAGTGAAGTGACTCACCCAAGGTCACACAGCAGAAATGTGGCAGAGCCAGCTGCAGTGCTTACTGCAGTGTCCAATGCTTAGTACAGTGCTTGGCACATAGTAAGCATTCAACGAATACCATTAGTATTATTATTATTATTATTACTGTTATTATTATTTAGAACACAGGACGTCCTGACTCCCAGGCCCGCTAAGCCACGCCGTGGGCACGGTGGCCCCAGGGCAACAGAATGCGGGTTCTCAGGGCCCAAAGTGACTGCCCCCCCATACCAACTGCCAACTGTATTCATAACTCAACTTGTACTTCCCAAGCGCTTAGTACAGTGCTCTGCACACAGTAAGCGCTCAATAAATATGATTGAATGAATGAATAACTCAAATGGCTTTCATAGCTTTGACCTTCAGCTTCCCAGGTGCCCCAGGCCAGCTGTAGAGCAGGGGGGAGAAGGAGAGGCTGACATTGGCTTGGTAAACAGTTTGCAGGCTGACATATTCCTGATCTCCGCTCTTCTGCCCTTTTTTCCTAAATCATACTATTTCATGTTCCTGCAGTCCTTTCATCTCTAGGCTCTTTGTAAACTATCAACCCCCCTAGAGAAAGACAGCATCTGGGGGAGGGGAGCTGGCTGAGGAGCCGGGAATTGGGAGGGGAGGGGAGAAAAATGTTGGATCAAGGCCTCAAGGGTGGACTCCTGACCATTGACTTGCAGGCTCTCTCCCAGATCTCCCCATTTCTCTCTGCCCCCAATCAATCAATCAATGGTATTTATTTATTTATAATTTTATTTTATTTATTCAGTTCTCACTATGTGGGAGACACTGTACTTAAAGCACTGAGGGTAGATACAAGATAATCGGGTTGGACACAGTCCATGTCCCACATGGAGTTCATAGTTTTAATCTCCATTTTACAGGTGAGGTTATAATAATAATAATGGTACTTGTTAAGCGCTTACTATAATAATAATAATGGTATTTGTTAAGCGCTTACTATGTGTAAAACACTGTTCAAAGTGCTGGGGAGGTTACAAGGTGATCAGGTTGTCCCACGGAGGGCTCACAGTCTTAATCCCCATTTTACAGATGAGGTAACTGAGGCACAGAGAATCAATCAATCGTGTTTATTGAGCGCTTACTGTGTGCAGAGCACTGTACTAAGCGCTTGGGAAGTACAAGTTGGCAACATATAGAGACAGTCCCTACCCAACAGTGGGCTCACAGTCTAGAAGGGGGAGACAGAGAACAAAACCAAACATACTAACAAAATAAAATAAATAGAATAGATATGTACAAGTAAAATAAATAGAGTAATAAATATGTACAAACATATATACATATATACAGGTGCTGTGGGGAAGGGAAGGAGGTAAGATGGGGGGATTGGAGAGGGGGACGAGGGGGAGAGGAAGGAAGGGGGTCAGTCTGGGAAGGCCTCCTGGAGGAGGTGAGCTCTCAGTAGGGCCTTGAAGGGAGGAAGAGAGCTAGCTTGGCGGATGGGCAGAGGGAGGGCATTCCAGGCCAGGGGGATGACGTGGGCCGGGGGTCGATGGCGGGACAGGTGAGAACGAGGCACGGTGAGGAGATTAGCGGCAGAGGAGCGGGGGGTGCGGGCTGGGCTGTAGAAGGAGAGAAGGGAGGCGAGGTAGGAGGGGGCGAGGTGATGGACAGCCTTGAAGCCGACTTGCCCAAAGTCACACAGCTGACAATTGGCGGAGCTGGGTTTTGAACCCATGCACTCTGACTCCAAGGCCCAGGCTCTTTCCAATGATCCACGCTGCTTCTCTGCTACTTCCCTGCTACTATGTGCCAAGCAGTGTTCTAAGTGCTGAACACTGGCACAGAGAAGTGAAGTGACTTGCCCAAGGTCACACAAAAGACAAGTGGTGTAGTCAGAGTTAGAATCTAAGTCCTCTGACTCCCACACATGCTCTTTACAATAGACCAAGCGTGGTTCAGTGGAAAGAGCACGGGCTTTGGAGTCAGAGGTCATGGGTTCGAATCCCAGATCTGCCACGTCTGCTGTGTGACCTTGGGCAAGTCAACTTCTCTGAGCCTCAGTTACCTCATCTGTAAAATGGGGATTGAGACTGTAAGCCCCACATGGGACAACCTGATCACCTTGTATCCTCCCCAGAAACTGAGAACAGTACCTTGCACAAAGTAAGCGCTTAACAAATGCTATCATTATTATTATTATTCTCTAATTTACTGAGCTCTTCATCTGGGCAGAGCACTCTTCTAAGTGCTTGGGAAAATACAGTAACAGTTGGTAGACATGATCCCTGCCCACAAGGAGCTTGAAATCAACAGGGAGAGACAAACATTAAAACAAATTACAGATAAGTGACACAGTAGAGTATAAGGAGATAGACATATGTGCCATGAGGGTGAGGTGAGTTTCCCCCATTTCTCCCTCTCTCCATTCTTGGCTCGTCTTGAGCCAACCTGGCTAGACTCCACTCTCATTTTACCTGCCTCCAACCCCTAGTTCACATTGTCCCCAGGTCTTCAAATTCCCCATCCCCACCCCAAATCTGCCAGACCTCAGCCCTCCCCACCTTCAAAACCTTCCTTAAAAAAAAAAATCCCACCTCCTCCAAGCAGCCTTCCCTGATTACTTTCATTCATTCAATCATGTTTATTGAGCGCTTACTGAGTGCAGAGCACTGTACTAAGTGCTTGGAAAGTACAAGTTGGCAACATATAGAGACGGTCCCTACCCAGCTCACTTTCTAGAAGTGGGAGACAGACAACAAAACAAAATATGTGGACTGGTGTCAGGTCAACAGAATAAATAGAAATAAAGCTAGATGCACATCACTAACAAAATAAATAGAATAGTAAATATGTACAAATAAAATAAATAGAGTAATAAATGTGTACAAACATATATACAAGTGCTGTGGGGAGGGGAAGGAGGTAGGGTGGGGGGATGGGGAGGAGGAGAGGAAAAAGGAGGCTCAGTCTGGGAAGAGCTCTCAGTAGGGCTTTGAAGGGAGGATTTTCTCACCCCCTTACACCCATGCCTACTCCCTCATGCCCATCTCTATGTATCTCTTGGGCGGGGACTGGTGGTGGTAGCAGTTGCTCTCCACTTGGGGTTGGCCTCCACCTCCTGGACCCTAGTTCCTGGCCCAAACTCCCCAGTTCCTGGCCCCTTAATCCCAGTCTCCTAGTCTCTTGCCCCCAGTCCTAGCCTCAGACTCCAACTCTAAACCCTTGGTCCCTGGCCCCCACCTTCTAGCCCCTCATCCCAGCTCCAAGCCCCTGGCCCCCACCTACTGGTTCTGGCCCCTAGCTCTTGGGCCCCACCCCCAGCTTCTAGTCCCGGCCCACACCACCTGGTCCCTGGCCCCTTACTCCTTATTCCTGGCCTCCTATTCCTGGCCCTTACTACTCCCGCTGCTGTTCATTCATTCATTCATTGTCAGTCATATTTATTGAGCGCTTACTGCGTGCAGAGCACTGTACTAAGCGCTTGGGAAGTCCAAGTTGGCAACATATAGAGACGGTCCCTACCCAACAGCGGGCTCACAGTCTAGAAGGGGGAGACTGACAACCAAACAAAACATATTAACAAAATAAAATAAATAGAATAGTAAATATGTACAAGTAAAATAAATAGAGTAATAAATCTGTACAAGCATATATACACCTCCCATGATGCTACTGTTCAGCCTAGCACATTCCTGCCTGCCTCTGAGAGTGTCTGTGCCTCTCACCAGAAGGTGTGTGCATGGTGGGGGTGTACCTGTGAGATTATGTATGGTTCTCTGTGTGCATGTGTATGTTTATCTGACAAAGGTTATGTGGGCTCTTTATATGTTTGTCCAGCTCTGTTTGTGAGTGTACGTGAGTGTTTGTGTGTTTATGCTACAGAGCTTCCTATTGCTGAGAATGGTGTTTACAAAACAGTACAGCGGGAGAAGCAGCGTGGCTCAGTGGAAAGAGCCCGGGCTTTGGAGTCAGAGGTCACGGGTTCAAATCCCCGCTCTACCAATTGTCAGCTGTGTGACTTTGGGCAAGTCACTTAACTTCTCTGTGCTTCAGTTACCTCATCTGAAAAACAGAGATTAAGACTGTGAGCCCCCCGTGGGACAACCTGATCACCTTGTAACCTCCCAGCACTTAGAACAGTGCTTTGCACATAGTAAGCACTTAATAAATGCCATCATTATTATTATTATAAAAAGGGGTGTCTATCCCATGGGGTTACCACTGAAGTCTTCAGCGCCGCCCTCCCCCGCAACCCACTGCCTGGTCAGCGGAGCTTCCTCTGGAGCCTTCAGAGCCCCAACAGGCCTGGCTGGCCAGCAGGTTCTCTCTGGAGCCTTCCGATCCCCTCCAACCTGGCCAACAGAGCTCCCCAACCCTGGCCGGCACAGTGGAGCCAACTTTGGGGCCTTCAGAGTCCCTTCAATCCAGCTAATAGAGCTCCCTGCACTGGCCTGGCTGGTGGAGTTCCCTCTAGAGCCTTCAGAGCCCCCAGGCCCGGCCAGAGGAGTTCCCTCTGGAGTCTTCATCACTCCCCTCTCCCCACAGTGGACTGTCCTGCAAAGTTCCCTCTGGAGTCTTCAGACCCCTCCAAACTGTTCAGCAGAGCTCTCTCTGGAGCTTTCAGAGTCCCTCTGACTGGGCCAAAAGAACTCAAACTGGAGCCTTTAGAACCCTCCCTGGCCTGACCAACCAACAGAGCTTCCACTTGAGTCTTCAGAGCCTGCCCCAGGCCTAGCCAACAAACTCAATCTGGAACCTTCTGAGCCACCGAGCCTGGCCAGTGGAGGTCCATCTGAAGTCTTCAGAGCCCCTCCAGCCTGGGCAGCACCATTGCTGGGCAGGTCTGAACAGTGGAGCAGGGAAGCTCAGGTCCACCTGCCAATGGGCTGTAGTCAAGGCCAGGGCTGCCGGCTGAGTGGAATAAATAAATAAATAAATAAATAAATAATGATAGTATTTGTTAAGCACTTACTATGTGCAAAGCACTGCTCTAAGCACTGGGGGGCATATGAGGTGATCAGGTTGTCCCGCGTGGGGCTCACTGTCTTAATCCCCATTTTACAGATGAGGTAACTGAGGCCCAGAGAAGTTAAGTGACTTGCCCAAAGTCACACAGCTGAGAAGTGGCAGAGCCAGGATTAGAACCCATGACCTCTGGCTCCCAAGCCCGGGCTCTTTAAGGCCACAATACTCTGGTCCCTCAGAAACAGAACTGTGAGGGCAGGGGGAGTTGAGGGGGAGCCAAGGGGAAGCCAGGAATGCCAAGGAGTCCCAGCAAGTGGGCCAAAGAAGCGTGAGCGGGCTGACTGCGGCAGGGTTGGAGCTGGGGGGCCCGCAGGGAGAACGGTCAATGAGCCAAATAAATTGGCCACAATAGCCTGGTGGAAAGAGCACAGGGCAAGAAGTCAGAGGACCTGGGTTCTAAAACAAATTCCACCACTTGCCTCTTGTGTGACCTTGGGTAAATCACTTCACCTCCCTGTGCTTCAGTTTCTGCATTTGTAAAATGGGGATTAAGACTGTGAGCCCCATGTGGGACAGAGACTGTGTCCAACCTGATTATCTGGTATCTACTCTGGCACTTAAAACAGTGCCTGACACATAGTAAGCATTTAACAAATACACTATTATTATTATTGTTACTAACAATAATTATCAGAGCCACAGGATAGAAAAATCTCAAGAATAGTTTTGGGCAGAATCGGCAAAGGTTAACTTAGTGATTAACCCCTTTTATCCTACTCTGGTCAGACACCTTTTGATCAGCCAGAGAGAAGAATCCAAGGCTGGCTGGAGGGCAGAAGAAGTCATACTGAGAATGGCAAACAGCAGTGGCTGTTGTTGTGAGAGTAGATCTGGGTGGCTGTGCTCCTGAGGCTGGAAGAGAGGGCTGGACAGGGCAGGGTAGGACTCGAAACTGATACCCTGGATTCCACCTCCACTAGAACATTCTTTTAAGGTGTGAATGGAGCAGAAACAACCATGGGTGAACAGCTTAGTGGAGTTCCAGCTCCTCTGTTCCCTAAGAAACTGGCCAAGAGGGGCCCCTGTGCATTTGACGGCATTCACGATAGCACTGGAATTCCTGTTTCTTCTTCGGCTGCTCCTTCTCTATTTCCACCTCAGCCCCTGCCTCTTTTCCTTCTCTTTTCCCCTTGCCCGGCCCCTGCCTTCCCTTGGCCACTTCCCCAGGCCCCGACTCCACCACTCCACATCTCCATTGCTCCCCCAGCCCCTGCCTACCCTCCACCACACCCTCAGCCCCAGCCTCCTCTTTTTTTAAATGATATTTATTAAGCACTTACTGTGTGTCGAACACTGGTTTAGGTACAAGTTAATTAGGTTGGACACAGTCCCTGTCCCATGCGGAGCTCACTGTTTTCCTCTCCACCTCTCCCCCTGCCCTCTATCCCCCGTTCCCCCAGACCTTGCTCTACCCCTACCCCACCCTTGCAAACAAGTTGGGACAGGCCCCCAGCCTGATGCCCTTCTCACCCCACCTTCATGGATTGGAGAGAAGGTGCCTCCTTGGGCTCATGTTTGAGATTCCAGTGTTTCTATCCCTTAGGAAGCCCTACCAGGCCTCCTTGCTGCCTGTCAGTGGCCTTGCCCTGCACCTGTCCGTTGGCATCCTAGCCATCTGCTTCTGTGCCAGGAGCCTCCAGCCTAGGGACCAGAACTAGCCTCCTCAATCTTCACAGAACCCCTAGAGCTAGGATGGCCTCCAGTAGTAGCTCTGAAGAACACGGGATACCTTTCTCTCAGGCAGATAAAGGACAGCAAACTGAAAATGAACAGTCCAGTCTCAAACTGGACAAATGGCCACCCACACTAGAAATCTAATCAGTTTCTCTACATTGACTCTTCCCCACCATTACCACCTCCTCCAGGGGACAGTATGAGGAGATCCTCTCCCCCTTTCCCACCCCCACCCCCCCACACTCACTCACTCTGCTAGACCATAAGCTTCTTGAGGGCAGGAACCATGTCTACTACTGCACTCTTCCAAATGCTTATAACAGGGCTCTGAATACAATACAGGACTCAGAAAATACTACTGATTGATTGACTGATTGACATCATGGCTGTCAGACTCCCTACTGCCTATATGATCCCCAGGATGAGAGGACACACAGATCTGATTTTCTTTCCTGCTGCGCTGGGCTGGGAGAGAGAAAGACAGGAGAGACCATCTTGCCTGACAGAGAGCAGGCAATTGTCAGTCAAACTCCAGCCCCATGCTCAGGGCCCCCCCAATTCCTTAAAGGGATAGAATTGCAGGTCAAGGACAGCCAGCCCCCTTGCCTTGATGGGTGAGCAGAATGGCTCAGTGGAAGGAGCTCAGGCTTTGGAGTCAGAGGTCATGGGTTTGAATCCCGACTCTGTCAATTGTCAGCTGTGTGACTTTGGGCATGTCACTTAACTTCTCTGTGCCTCAGTTACCTCATCTGCAAAATAGGGATTAAGACTGTGAGCCCCGCCTGGGACAACCTGATCACCTTGTAACCTCCCCAGCGCTTAGAACAGTGCTTTGCACATAGTAAGCGCTTAACAAATACCATCATTATTATTATTAATATTATGGGTAGGGGGGTAGAGATGGGAGAGGGCAAGGCAGCCGGAGTAGACCGACCAGCTGGCCAGAATGCTTTCTGTTTACTAACTGCCCAGGTTAACTAGCCAGCCCCTTTCTCTGGTCTCTGTCACCCCTATCTCTCTTTAGCTTCTCCCTTGCCGGGCATCCTAACTCTCCTGACAGTGGGGCAGCTTGGGTGTGGCCCCAGACCAGATTTTGGACTCCCAAATTAAGGCCACCTCCTAGCCAGGATAATAATTATTATTAATAATAATTATGATATTTGTTAAGTGCTTACTATGTGCTGTGCACTGTTCTAAGCGCTGGTGCAGATACAAGATAATCGGGTTGGACACAGTCCCTGTCCCACATGTCCCACATCTTCATCCCCGTTTTACAGGTGAGGGAACTGAGGCCCAGAGAAGTGATGTGACATCCAAGGTCACACAGCAGACAAGTGGTTCTACAGTTAGTTCTGGAGTGCGGCCCCCAGGCCAGATTCTGACCCCCCTACCTATGGCCACCCTCTCCCTGGGAAGGAGCTTTTCCTTGTAGGGATTTGCCACGGTCAGTTAGCCCTGTTGGCTCTGGTCCCTCAGTGGGATGCCAGCTAGAATGATAAGGGGGTGATCAATCAATTAACCAATCCTTTAGTTCGAAATACATTTGCACACACAGGTCCAAGGAGGCAGAGGTGTGAGAGGGGCTGGTCTGTAGGAGCAGGAAGCAGGGTTGGAGGTGGGGAGGGGGCTTCTGTGGGGGAAGAGGGCAGGGGTCTGTGGGACAGAGGTAGTGGTCTGAGGGAGCAGAAGGCAGGTATCAATCTTCAGGGAAAAAGGGCATGGGTCTCTGGGGGCAGAGAGTGGAGATCGGGGGTCTATGGGGGCAGAGGGCAGGGATGTGACCAGGGGAGAGCTGAGAGCAGGAGACCAGACAGGCAACTCAACCCAGAATGAAGAAGTCGCCACGAACTCTGGCGTCCAAAGCTGCTGCCACCGGGGGATGGTCTCGAGGCCGAGGCATTAGCTGCAATGCTGTGACTTTGTGATGCGGCAAAGTTGGGACGTTGTGAGGCTGCAAAGCCACGGGCCAGACGGAAAAGCAGGGAATCCTGGAAGTGGGCATTTGTGTCCATAAAACTAACGAGATCGCCAAAGAAACCATAGTAAGGAAACGGAGCTGCCGGAACCCTGCGCCGCACTGTCTGATTGAATAATTAATGCCGAGTTAATTGAGGCTTTTACTGGCCTGAAACCTGCCAGTCTAGCTTTGCGCGACCCCGAGAATGGGCCCTCTCTCAGCTCTCTCAGACAAGGGCAAGGGGAGGGGGAGAGGGAAGAGGGAAGGGGGTCAGTGGGTGGGAACAACCCTGCAACCCCTCCCCAACCACCCAGTTCCCGGTCTGTCCCCCCACCCCAGCCCCCTGCACTGTTGAACCCCTCCCCTCCCCACCCCGACCCCGTCCGCCGGGCCGGAGGAAGGGAAATATGGGATCTAGAAACAAGCTCAGAGTTGGATGTGGCGTGGAGCGAGTGGTCAGTTACTAGAGACGCCCCCAACCCCAGGGTCTCATAGGCAGGGAGCGGTGCTGGGAGCAGCCTGGCAGAGAGTACTATGTGTCCAGGCCCGACAGGTGGGGCCAGGGACAAGGCACAGGGAGGAATTTAGAGTTTTGTTTCTTTAGAAAAAAAGCCAGGCCTGGAGCTGGAGTTGGAGGGTTTGACCTCTGTTCTTCCCTGAGATAAGGGAGGAACCGCTCCGCCTAGGCCGGTGAAATTCCTCCAGACAGGCTCCTCTCCGTGGGATTGCACCCAACCCTGCTGAAAGTCTTTATGGCCACTTTCTCGGGCATTCTGTTTCCCACTGGACCAAAGAGGGGGAATAACAATACTAATACTAATAGTGATATTTGTTAAGCACTTACTATGTGCCAGGCACTGTACTAAGCCCTGGGGTGAATACAAGCAAATCGGGTTGGACGCAATCCCTGTCCCATGTGGGGCTCACAGTCTCAATCCCTATTGTACAGATGAGGGAACTCAGGACCGGAGAAGTGAAGTGACTTGCCCAAGGTCACACAGCAGACAAGTGGCGGTGCTGGGATTAGAACCCACCACCTTCTGTCTCCCAGAGCTGTGCTCTATCTACTACATGCTGCTCTACAAGCAGCATGGCTCAGTGGAAAGAGTATGGGCTTTGGAGTCAGAGGTCACGGGTTAAAATCCCTGCTCCGCCAATTGTCAGCTGTGTGACTTTGGGCAAGTCACTTAACTTCTCTTTGCCTCAGTTCCCTCATCTGTAAAATGGGGGTTAAGACTGTGAGCCCCCCGTGGGACAACCTGATCACCTTATATCACCCCCAGCGCTTAGAACAGTGCTTTGCATATAGTAAGCGCTAACAAATGCCATCATTATTATTACACCACACTGCTTCCCATAAGTCGGGGGGAGTGGTGGCACCTGCACTGGCTCGTAGAGAGATCCCTGGCAAATCCACTACCTGGATTAAAATGGGGTCAAGGGCTTGGGGAGACAGAGTAAGGGGCTCTTTGGCACCCCCTCTTTGTCTTCCCCTGAACCCCCTGCTCTTCTCCCCACCCCCACATACACATACCTACCTTCTAGCTAGGACTTTAGATTTCAGTTCCTTTTGTCCAAGCCACAAGGCTGGCTAGATTCCCCACTTCCTTCTATCCTCAGGCCCTTTCTGAGGGACGACAGCCAAGAGAGTTTGAAGAGGGGGTTCCTTGGGACCCAGAGGTGTGAGCCTAAAGGGCCTGTGAGGGTGCTGATCGGGGCTATGGGGCAAAGATTCTAGCAGGTGTCACATAGGGCAAGGCCACTCATAGAGGCCATAAGGATGGGCACACTAACAGAGGCTGGAGGTGGGGGGCGGGGGTATATGGATCCAGCCATAGGAAATGAAACTTTTTTTATGGTATTTGTTAAGTACTTACAATGTGCCAGGCAATTTTACCAAGAACTGGGGTAGAAACAAGCTAATCAGTTGGACATAGTCTATGGCCCACATGGGGCTCTCAATATTAATTCCCATTTTACAGATGAGGGAACTGAGGCACAGAGATGTTAAGCGACTTGCCCAAAGGCACAAAGCAGACAATCAGACTATGGGTGGGAGGGAAGAATGCAGTTGAGACAGCTGGAAATAGGATATGCAGCAGAACTAGGAAGCGCACAAATAATAATAATAATAATAATAATAATAATAATGGCATTTATTAAGTGCTTACTATGTGCAAAGCACTGTTCTAAGTGCCAGGGAGGTTACAAAGTGATCAGGTTGTCCCACGGGGGGCTCACAGTCTTCATCCCCATTTTATAGATGAGGTAACTGAGGCACAGAGAATTGAAGTGACTTGCCCAAAGTCACACAGCTGACAGTTGCCAGAGCCAGGATTTGAACCCATGACCCAGAGCCCATGACCCAAAGCCAGTGCTCTTTTCACTGAGCCACGCACAAATGTCCTAACACAGACAGACTGACTTACAGACAGACACCCTCCCCAACACACTCCAAAGGAGAAAGGAGGACAGATTCTGAAGAAGAGAAACAAAGAAAGAGCCAGGGGTGGGGAGGGACAGGTTGAATTCAGAGCAGAGTTGTGGGATCACAGGACTGAGTACTTTCCTACTGCCCGGGCCCTCCAGGCCCCGAGGACCATTCACCAGATATGAGAGACCCCTGGCCCACCATTTATTGAAGGCAAGAGTGTAGCCGGTTAATTAATCTTAACCATAATAATATCACTGTGATCCTTAGCATTTACTCTGTGCCAAACCACAGGGCTAGGCTCTGGGCAAGATACAAGATAATTAGGTCAGACACAGACCCTCTCCCATCCAGGGAAGCTTCACATCTTCTCAAGTGGGCACCTGCAACACTGTCAGTCAGTCAGTCTTATTTATTGAGCACTTATTGTGTGCAGAGCACTGTACTAAGCACTTGGGAAAATACAATATAGCAATATAACAGACATATTCCCTGCCCACAACAAGCTTACAGTGTAGAGGGGGAGACAGACATTAAAATAAATAAATAAATTACAGATTTGTACATAAGTGCTGTGGGGCTGGGAGGGAGGATGAATAAAGGGAGCAAGTCAGGGTGACGCAGAAGGGAGGGGAAGAAAAAGAAAAGAGGGTTTAGTCAGGGAAGGCCTCTTGCAGATGTGCCTTCGATAAGACTTTGAAGTGGGGAAGAGATGCTGTGTAGGGCATATCTACATTGTCTACATATCTACATTGTCAGATATGAGGAAGGAAGGCATTCCAGGCCACAAGCAGGATGAAGGAGAGAGGTCGGTGGTGAGGTAGTCGAGATTGAGGTTGGCATTAGAGGAGCAAAGTGTGCGGGCTGGGTTGTAGTAAGAGAACAATGAGGTGAGGTAGGAGGAGGCAAGATAATTGAGTGCTTTAAAGCCAATGGTGAGGAGTTTCTGTTCGATGTGAAGGTGGATGGGCAACCGCTGGAAGTTCTAGAGGAGTCTCTCTGCTCCGTCAACCTTGTCTTCCAGGGGACCCCCCAGCCAAACCCCGGCCCTTAGCTCTACTCCTGGGTATGCAAAGGGCACAAGGGAAGGTGCATCTGGGTAGGCATAGAACGGGGGTAGGCATCTGAGGAAGAGCATGGACCTGCATTCCAATCCCAGTTTACCACATGCCTAATGTGTGACCTTGGATAAATCACTTAACTTCTCTGTGTCTCAGTTGCCTCATCTGTAAAATGGGGATTCAGTGTTCTTCCTCCTACTTAGACTGTGAGCTTTGTGGTGAGACAGGGACTATGTCTGACCTAATTATCCTGTATCTTCCCCAGCACTTAGAACAGTCTTGACGCAAAGTAAGCATTTAGTTACCATTAGTATTATTATTACCTGCGAAAGGGCCTGGGTAGGTGTCTGTGCACATGTGTGAGTGGAGATATGCTTTCGGGCAGATTTACACTTTCTCTGATGAGGGGCAGGGGGTGAGGGTGGGATGATGTGGCTGCCAGGCTCAGCTTGTGGGAATCCCCACTCCAAGCAGAGATTTCCCCTCTCAAATCTAAGGGTGGGGATGGAAGGGAGGCCCCTCAGAGCCCTCTGCCATACCGATTGTAGTGATGGCTACTGACGCTCTGCTCCAGCCTGGCCACAGCCACAGCTAGGTGTGCATTTGTTCTGAATTTCAAGGAATGATTTTCCTATGTTTGCCAAGGGAAGCAGCATGGCCTAGTGGATAGAGCACAAGCCTGGGAGTCAGAAGGACCTGGGTTCTAATCCTGACTCCGCCACTTGCCTACTGTGTGGTCTTGGGCAACTCACTTCACTTCTCTGTGCCTCAGTTATCTCATCTGTAAAGTGAAGGTTAAAACCATGAGCCCCATGTGGGACAACCTGCTTAGTTTGTATCTACCCCAGCGTTTAGAACAGTGCTTGACACATAGTAAGCGCTTATCAACTACCATTATTATTATTATTATTATTATCATTAAGGGGGAGGGGGAGTGCTTGAGCATATGTTTGTGTGGGTGTGTACCTCAGTGTGTATTTGCAGAGGTGTATGGGTGCAAATCTGAGTTTATGTGCCTTTGTGTGTGTGTGTGTGTGTGTGTGTGTGTGTGTGTGTGTGTGTGTTTGCATGCAGATTTAGTGTTTGTAAATAGTCAATTTCCAGAGCACCCTGGACAGGACACGTTAATGCTGAGCTTTGATTCAGGCCCAATTCCTTTTAGGTGGTTCATTCATTCATTCATTCATTCAATCGTATTTATTGAGCGCTCACTGTGTGCAAAGTACTATGTTAAGTGCTTGGGAAGTACAAGTGGGCAACATATAAAGATTGTCCCTACCCAATAACGGGCTCACAGTCTAGAAGACGGTCTCAAGTCAAGGACTGACTAGACCCTCATTTCCCCTTATCCTACTCCCTTCTGGATTCATTCATTCATTCAATCGTATTTATTGAGCGCTTACTGTGTGCAGAGCACTGTACTTGGCGCTTGGGAAGTACAAGTTGGTAACATATAGGGATGGTCCCTACCCAGTAGTGGGCTCACAGTCTAGAAGGGGGAGACAGAGAACAAAACAACACATATTAACAAAATAAAATAAATAGAATAGTAAATATGTACAAGTAAAATAAATAGAGTAATAAATCTGTACAAACATATTTACAGGTGCTGTGGGGAGGGGAAGGAGGTAGGGCAGGGGGGATAGGGGAGGAGGGGGAGAGGGAGGAGGGGGCTCAGTCTGGGGCCCTTCTGGATCTCCCTTGAACTCAGATTTGCACCCTGTATTCACCCTTCCCTCAGTCCCACAGCACTAGATAAGGCTCACAGTCTTAATCCAGTCTTAATCCAGAGAAGCAGCATGGCTCAGTGGAAAGAGCCCGGGCCTGGAAGTCAGAGGTAGTGGGTTCTAATCCCTGCTCTGCCACTTATCAGCTGTGTGACTGTGTGACTTTGGGCAGGTCACTTAACTTCTCTGTGCCTCAGTTACCTAATCTGTAAAATGGGGATTGAGACTGTAAGCCCCTCACTTTGGACAACCTGATTACCTTGTATCTCCCCCAGCGCTTAGAACAGTGCTTTGCACATAGTAAGCACTTACCAAATACCATTTTTTTATCCCCATTTTACAGATGAGGTTACTGAGCCACAGATACATTAAATGTCTTGCCCCAGATGACACGGCAGACAAGTGGCAGAGCCAGGATTAGAACACAAGTCCTTTCTCCCAGGCTTGTTGTGGTTTTTTTTCCACTAGACCACACTGTTTCCCTGTGCAGTTAACTTCTCTGTGCCTCAATTACCTCATCTATAAAATGGAGATTAAATCCTACTCCCTCCTACTTGGATTGTGAGCTCCATGTAGGGCAGGGACTGTGTCCAACCTGACTAACTTTTATCTACCCCAAAGCTTAGTACAGTGCCTGGAACATAGTAAGTGCTTAACAAGTATCATAATTATTATTGGAGTGTAGGAGGGGGCATTTGATGAATCATCCCACCCCCAACACAAACACTCTTCTGCAAATCCCCTCAAATATATCAAACTTGACTCCAAAGGTCGCCCATTCCTCTCCACATCAAGCAGAAACTCCCAACAATTGACTTTATAATGATGATAATAATAATAATAATGGCATTTATTAAGTGCTTACTATGTGCAAAGCACTGTTCTAAGCGCTGACTTTATGGCACTCCATCATCTCTCTCCCTCCTCCTGACATGCTGCTTTCTCCTACTACACCCCAGCTTTTGCACTCTCCACTCCTCAGAAACTCACCTCACTGTCTGTCACAACCTTTTCTCAATCAATCAATGGTATTTATTGAGGGCTTATTCTGTGCAAAGCGCTGTACTAAGTTCTTGAGAGTGTACAAAGAGATAGTAGACGTGATCCCTGCCCTTAGGAAATTTCCAGTCTCGCATAAGAGGGTGGAGACAGACACTAAAATACATTATTTATCACTATAATTCTATTTATTTTTATTACTGATGTTTATATACCTATAATTCTGTTTATTTAGAAGCAGCGTGGCTCGGTGGAAAGAGCACAGGTTTTGGAGTCAGAGGTCTTGGGTTCAAGTCCCGGCTCCACCAATTGTCAGCTGCCTGACTTTGGGCAAGTCATTTAACTTCTCTGTGTCTCAGTTACCTCATCTGTAAAATGGGTATTAAGACTGTGAGCCCCCTGTGGAACAACCTGATCACCTTGTAACTTCCCCAGTGCTTAGAACAGTGCTTTGCACGTAGTAAGCACTTAATAAATGTCACTGTTATTCTTATTATAATGACGCTACTGATGCCTGTTTACTTGTTTTGATGTCTGTCTCCCCCCTTCTAGACTGTGAGACCGTTGTGGGCACGGATTGTCTCTCTTTGTTGCTGAATTGTACTTCCCGAGCACTTAGTACAGTGCTCTGCACACAGTAAGTGCTCAATAAATGATGATGATGATGATGGCATTTATTAAGCGCTTACTATGTGCAAAGCATATGATTGAATGAATGAATTACAGGTAGAAAGAAACAAAAGAGTTTTAAGATAGTCATATAAGTGTTAAGGGGTTGGGTGGAGTTGGACTATGCAAGTGCTTGGGTGATGTGGAAATAATGAAGTGGCAGTAGGGGATAAATGTGGGGAGTGGGCAAATAAGAGATTAATCAGAGAAGAACTCCTGGAGGAGATGATAGAACACTACACTCAGTAGGCATTCAGCACAGTGCTGGGCACCCAATAGACACCCATTAAATCATTTGGCACACAGTAGACCTCAGTAATAATAATAATAATAATAATAATGGCATTTATTAAGCACTTACTATGTGCAACGCACTGTTCTAAGCGCTGGGGAGGCTACAAGGTGATCAGGTTGTCCCACAGGGGGCTTACAGTCTTAATCCCCATTTTACAGATGAGGTAACAGAGGCACAGAAAAGTTAAGTGACTTGCCCAAAGTCACACAGCTAACAATTGGCGGAGCTGGGATTTGAACCCATGACCTCTGATTCAAAAGCCCATGCTCTTTCCACTGACCCACGCTGCTCCAGTAGATTGTAAATTCATTGTGCGCAGGGAACTTGTCTACCAACTCTGTTATATTGTACTCTCCCAAGCACTTAGTACAATAGCCAGCACACAGTAAGTGCTCAATAAATACAACTGATTAATTGACACAGTGCTATGCACATGGTAGGCACTAAATAGACATAATTGATGAATTGATTGAGCTTCATTTTCTTTGGAAATGCTTCTTAGGTTTAAGTCATCATTTCCCATGTAAGGAGGCTCTGCCTGCTGTTCAACCATGCCCATTTCAGAGAGTAGAGCAGCTGGCTTCTGGGGGCCTGTTTTCTTCCCAAAAACACGACGGGACTGGGCCAGCTGGGCCCGGCCAACCGTCCGCTTCCTTCTGACTCAGCAGCTTTCAGAGACTCGGTGTTCACTGTCTGAAAACTGATGTGTCTGTCTGCCACTTCAGCCTCACAGCTCACACTTGGCACTGCCACCCACAGGGGATCAGGGTCTCTGCTCCTGAGCTCAGAGCCCCATGCCACTCAGGCTCTAACATCCTCAGGAGACTGGGATCTCTGCTCCTGAACCCAGAGCCCTGTGCCACTCAGCTCTGCCACCCGCACAAGACCAGGGTTCCTGCTTCGAAGTTGGAACAAGTTTCCACCCATCTCTACCACCTATAGGGAAACCAAGTTCCCTGCTCCTGAGCCTAAAGCCCTGTGCCGCTCTGCTCTGCCATGCTCAGGTGACTAGGAGCTCTGCTCCTGAGCCCAGAACCCTGAGCCACTTAGGCTCTGCCACCCACATGGGACTGAGGTCTTTGCTCCTGAGCCCATAGCCCTGTGCCACTCAGCCGTACCACCCACAGAGGGCTGAGGTCTCTGCTCCTGAAACTCCTCTGCTCTTTTAAACTGTGAGCCCACTGTTGGGTAGGGACTGTCTCTATATGTTGCCAATTTGTACTTCCGAAGCACTTAGTACAGTGCTCTGCACATAGTAAGCGCTCAATAAATATGATTGATGATGATGAACCCAGAATCCTGTGGCACTCAGACAGAGCTGTCTGACTCTGAGCCCCCCTGGCTGGAGGAGGTTGCCTGACTCCACTCTGGGAAGCAGACTGGCTTGTCTCAGAAGATGGGAAATTTGCTTCTCTTTTTTACCAAGAATCATCGATTGCACAAAGCCCTATAGTAAACTGGTAAACACCTAAATCCCCACCCAGCTGAGCTGTGAGTCTGAGCAGGAAAGGAAGCAGGAGCCGAAGGAAGGCAGTGAGCGGGTGAGACCCCGAGGGCATCTGTTCCAGCCTCCTGCCCTGGGGCAGGCAAGCAGCTAATCAATCCAGGACAGATGAGTTCAGTTCCATCCCCCAAGATGTCCAGTGATGGAGACTTGCATTTAGATGTACACCCTTTGGGCACTTGGCATTCACCCCACCTCAGCCTCCCAGCCCTTATGTGTATATCCATAATTTATTTAGTTACACTAATGCCTGTCTCCCCTTCTAGACCATAAGCTTGTTGTGTGCAGGGAATATGTCTACCAATTCTGTTGCAATGTACTCTCCAAAGCACTTAGTACAGTGCTCTGCACACCGTAAGCATTCAATAAATGCCATTGGTTGATTGATTGATTAGCTGATGGAGACTGACCCGTTGTTCCAGGGTTCATCCCCCTGATGGTCAGGAAGCTTTTCCTTATGTCTAACCGCACTCCCTCCTGCTACATTTTAAGCCCTTTTGCTCTTTCCCAGTCCTCTGAGGACACAGAGAGCAGCTGGCCATTGACCTCCCCCTAGAAACCCTCCAGAAGCTTGGACAGTGACTCAGTCCCTCAACACCTTCACATCTGTGGGCCAGGAGCCCCTCCCCATTCAGCTCTCCCTCATTTTCACCCAGAACTAGTTTTCTGTCCTTCTGGCCATTCTGTCTCTCTTCTCTCTATATCCTCTTGGGGGTCTCGTCATCACAGGTTAAAATAAGCACAGTTACGTTGTACTCTCCCAAGTGCTTAGTACAGTTCTCTGCACAAAGTAAACGCTCAATAAATACAAGTGATTACCTGATTATTGATAGAGCCAAGACAGCCCTGTCTTTCCTTGGGGACACTCCCCTGGGTGAAGGAGTGATAACCGGTCCGGTTGACCCTTGCCCTTCCTTCCCGCAGTCAGGGGTCAGTGCTACACTGCCCCGGGTCCTGCACCGATGACCATGCATCACCTCATCGCCACAGCCCCCAACAATCAATCAATCAACCAGCCAACAGTTCTGGACCGGATCTCTTCCCCCGATGACAAGGACAGACCCCATTCCTCTGTGTCCTCATCCCCTCCTCAGTGGAGCTTGGGGTCTGATAGATGGGATGGCAGAGCCTGGGGACACAGGCTGCAATGCAGGAATTAAGCTGAGGAGAAACCCGTGACCAGCCAAGCCACGCTTCCAGAAGATGGGGATAGCCAGGCCCCAGAAGTAGCTGGAAAGTGCTCCAAGAGGAAAGTTGCTTGAGGCTGTAATAATAATGATAACAATTATAATAACTGTGGTATTTGTTAAGTGTTTACCATGTGCCACATGCTATACTAAGTACTGGAGTAGATACAAGATAATCAGGTTGGACACAGTCCCTATCTCACATGGGGCTCACGGTCTAGGTAGAAGTGCAAATAAGTCTTGAATCCCCAACTTACAGATGAGGAAATTGAGGCAGAGAGAAGTTAAATGTTATGCCCAAGGGTCCTGGCCAGCAGGGCAATCAATCAATCAATCGTATTTATTGAGTGCTTATGTGCACTAAGCAGTTGGAAGAGTGTGCAATATAACAGAGTTGGTAGACAACAGTGCTCTGCACATAGTAAGCTCTCAAATACTAATGATGATGATGATTCCCTGCCCACAACAAGGTTACAGATTAGAGGAGGAGACAGACATTAATACAAATAGATAAATTACAGATAAATAGGTAAATTCTGTGAGACTGAGGGTGGGGTGAATAAAGGGAGCAAATCCAAGTGCAAGAGTAATGCAGAAGGGAGTGGGAGAAGAGGAAAGGAGGGCAGCATCCGGGAAGGCCTCTTGGAGGAAATGTGCTTTTGATAAGGCTTTGAAGGTGAGAAGAGTGATTGTCAGATAAGAAGGGAGGAGTTCCAGGTCAGAGGCAGGAGGTGGGTAAGGGGTCAGTGGTGAGATAGGTGAGATAGGTGAGATAAGTAAGTTGGCATTAGAGGAATGAAATGTGTGAGCTGCACTGTAGTAAGAAATCCGAGAGGTAAGGTAGGAGGGGGAGAGGTGATTGAGTGTTTTAAAGCCGATGTTACAGTGTCACCGTACAGTGCTCTGCACACAGTAAGTGCTCAATAAGTATGATTGAATGAATGAATGAATGTGGAGGTGGGTGTATGGGCAACCACTGGAGGTTCTTGAGGACTGGGGAAACATGAGATGAACCACTTTTTAGGAAAATGATCCATTCAGCATAGTGAAGTATGGACTGGAGTGGGGAGAGAGAGGAGGCAGGGAGGTCAGCAAAGGCAGGGTGACTAGGCCTGGTGCTGCCCTTAGGAGAGGCAGGAGGGAGGTGGACAGAGTCCTTGAGGGGGCTGCAGAACCTTTGGAATCCTGGCAGAAGACGGACTGTAAGCTCATCCACTAGTCTGTAAGCTTTTTGAGGGCAGGGAATGTGTCTGCTGTATTGTTCTCTTCTAAGCACTTAGTACACTGCTCTGCTCATCGTAAACAGCAAATATGATTGACTGACTGACCAGAAGGCTAGGTCAAAGAAACAGGTGCCATGTTGGCCGCTGGCTGCTGATGGGAAGAGGGGCAATAGCTTTGGGGGCAAGCTCTTGGTACTCGGCTTCTCCAAGAGAAGATGGGGACTGTTTGCCAGCTGAGACTATGGTCTTATTCATTCAATTGTATTTCTTGAGTGCTTATCGTGTGCAAAGCACTGCACTATATATAGATATATATATATATGCTTATTCATGTATAAATATATTTATAGTCTGGTAGACTTGCTGGGAAGGAGTTCCAGGCTGGGAAACAGTGGGAATGAGGGGTAGGGGATGAGAGAGTTGAAAATGAGAAAGTTAGACAGGAATCTGGGGAAGAGCCAAGAATGAAAGCTAGGGAGTAACAAGTGAAGAGAGCTGCAGTGGAAGATGGAGAGTGATGATGGAGTGCCTTGAAGGCAGTGATGAGGAGCTGCTTCTTGATAAGGAGGGAGAAGGGCAACCACTGGAGTTTGCACATCGGTGTATGTGTGGAGGGGAGTTTGTGGGGAGGTCAGGACATGGAAGGGAAGTTGTGTTGGTGAGTGTGAGGGTGTATGCATGCCTATGTGTGTGGGTGGATCTGTGTATCTGTGGAAATGCCTCAGTAATATCCAGTCTCCAGGATGCATTGTCTCTGAGACTCCACAACTTGAGCAACATGACAGCACTGACATGACCCAGTGGACCCAGCACTGGCCATACTCATTGAGTTCTGGTCAGGCAGCATTGGCCAGAACCAGTGGGCCCTGTGGAACTGGTCAAACCCAGTGGGCCTTGGACAGGTAGCACTGACCAGAAACACTGGGCCCTGGACAGGCAGCACTATAAGCTTGCTGTGGGCAGGGAATGTGTTTGTTATACCGTTATATTGTATTCTCCCAAGCTCTTAGTATGATGCTCTATACCATAGACATTCCCTTCAGCATCTCATCCAGTGGCGAGGTCTTTGCCAAGTACCAGCTGGACAAGGACAGCATGGTTCTCGTTAAGAAGCCTAGCCTGCACCCTCCACTCCTCTGCCACTAGCCTCCTCACTGTACCTTGTTCTTGCCTGTCCCGCCGTCGACCCCCAGCCCACGTCCTCCCCCTGGCCTGGAATGCCCTCCCTCCGCACATCCGCCAAGCTAGCTCTCTTCCTCCCTTCAAAGTCCTACTGAGAGCTCACCTCCTCCAGGAGGCCTTTCCAGACTAAGCCCCCTTTTTCCTCTCCTCCTCCCCACCCCCCTACCCTACCTCCTTCCCCTCCCAACAGTGCCTGTATATATGTTTGTACAGCTTTATTACTCTATTTATTTTACTTGTACATATTTACTGTTCTATTTTTGTTATTTTGTTAATGATGTGCATCTAGCTTTATTTCTATTTATTCTGATGACTTGACACCTGTCCACATGTTTTGTTTTGTTGTCTGTCTCCCCCTTCTAGACTGTGAGCCCATTGTTGGGTAGGGACCGTCTCCGTATGTTGCCATCTTGTACTTCCCAAGCGCTTAGTACAGTGCTCTACACACAGTAAGTGCTCAATAAATGTGATTGAATGAATGAATGCTCTGCACACAATAAGCGCTCAATAAATACAATTGACTGACTGACCCAGCAGGCCCTGGACAGAATACGCAAGCCAGATGCAATGGACCCTGGACAGGCAGCACATGCCAGATCCAGCAGGCCCTGGACAGACAGCACAGGCCAGGCCCAGCAGGCTCCAGTGTTGGGGGTAGCCCTGGCCAGACCCTCAGACCTGTGGATCCCTGACCTGTCCTTTTTGGCCTCCTGAAAATGGACGCCAAGCTGCTCCAGAAGACGGGCCTGGCAGGATCAAGTACCCCATTTCCCAAGTTCAAGCCAGTGGGAGGGTTTGGAGCATGTAGAAAACCCTGGAGAATGGGGTGCTTAGCTAAGTGCGTGATGGACCATTAACCATGGAATTGCAACCAGTGAAGCTACAACACACAAAATAATTTGTTCGTGAGGTTAAAAACCACTGAGGTATCTATCTTCCTGGGCAGAGCCGTAGGTGACAGCCTTCCCAACCTTCCGATTGGCCAGCCACACTGCCCCAGGTCGGGGGGCTCTGGTCTACCACGTCTGCTTTATCTGCAAAGTGGGGAGGATCAGGGGAACAAGGGGAAAGGGTAGGGACAAAAAGGACAGAGCTGCGGACTTCTCAGTATATCACTAGCATCTTGTCCTGCAGTCACCTACATCTCAGCGCTAATGCTAGGGTCATAGCAGCTTCAGGGCACCAGCGATACTCTGTGACCTTTGCCCTCTGTGGGTCCTGAAAGGCCCCTCTGCTTTCCAGGAGTGATGGATTGATTGTTTGATGACACCCAGGGGAAGCTCGTCCAGTGAGTCAGGGATGAATCAAGGTCATCTTGAGCGCTGACCCCAAGGGGCGCAGGCAGATTAGAGTCCCTGTAACCAGGATTATCTGGGAGTTTCTATGGCTGAACTCAACCTGGTCCTCAGAGCTGAGAGCTGACAGCAGTGCCCACAAGAAGCTGAGGGTTGGGGCGGCCAGGTAGTACCCCTTCAGAGCCAGCACCATCAGACCTCATGGCAGTACTGTGCCAGAGTAGGGAGCCGTGCCCACCTCCCCATCTGCCACTTCTGCTCTTTCCCCTTGCAGAATGCCAGGGGTTTGGCTGGGCCACTGTCACTGGTTACAGAGTGAGCTTGGCCCTGGGCCACCCCAAAACAGGACCCTGGAATTACCACCGGAGGGGTCTGCTTGAGCCCAACCCTGCATTCTACTCCCACTCTATGCTGGCCAGTCTTGAGCTGGCCATGCCACTTGGGACTGTTGCTTGCTTGCCCTTGGGCTAGGGGGCCAGTGAGGAAGCCTAAGTCCCCCAAAGCCAGAAAGCTGGGTAGCCAGAATTCCGCCACAGTTCCAGGATTGTGACCCCTCCACCTCACCCACAAACAAGGACTACCCATCTCAGCAGCCCAGGAAGAGATGCCATCTGGAGATCCCTCATCCATGCATGCCCTCACTCTCTTTCCTTCCCCACCAAAATGAGGTTGAGCCAAGGAGGCTGGATGGGGTTGGATGCTCCACAAGCCAGTCCTGGGCTCAGGGTTTACAGTGAAGCTAAGGGTCTCAGGTGTGTGTGTGTGTGGGGGGGGGGGGGGTTGCCATGTCCCCCCAACACACAAAGCTGCACTTTGTCAACACCAATATGTCTGACACAAATTCACCTGAAATCTCCTGGAAGTGAAATATCTCTACGTGCAAGGAGGCAGAGGAGCAAAGCAGAAGCATAAATAATTTGGGAGTGCAGAGGAGTCGGGGCAGGGATGGGGGAAGAAGAGCCATTTAAGGTCTTATAGCATAGCTCAGTGAAAAAAGCAGAGGACCTGGGTTCTAATCCCAGCTCTGCCTCTTGTCTGCTGTGACCTTGGGCAAGTCACATAACTTCTCTGTGTCTGTTACCTCATCTCTAAAATGGGTATTAAATCCTACTCATTTCTACCTAGACTGTGAGCCCCAGGTGGGACAGGGACTGTGTCCAACCTGATAACCGTGTATCTACCCCAGTGCTTAGAACGGTGCTTGGTACATAGCAAATACCATAATTAATATTCATTCATTCATTCATTCAATCATATTTATTGAGCACTTCCTGTGTGCAGAGCACTGTACTAAGTGCTTGGGAAGTACAAGTCGGCAACATATAGAGACAGTCCCTACCCAACAACGGGCTCACAGTCTAGAAGGGGGAGACAGACAACAAAACGTGGACAGGTGTGAAGTCACAACAAATATAATTAAAGCTAGATGCACATCATTAACAAAATAAATAGAATAGTAAATATGTACAAGTAAAATAAATAGACTAATAAATCTGTACAAACATATATAATTATTATTATGGGCAAGGGGAGGAAAGAAGGAGTTGGGGACCAGGTGCTCCAGACTGGAAATAAGTGCAATGAAAATAACATACCACACAAAAATTGTGTGGTACCAAAGTAATTGTTTTTCTGCTAACCTCCCTCTGACTGTATGACAGTTACTGAAGGCTCTCCCTATGCCTGTATAATGGTTACTACAGGCTCTCCCTCCACCTGTATGATGGATACTGCAGGCTTTTCTTCACCTGTATGATGGCAACTCCAGGCTCTCCCTTTGCCTGTACAAGGGTTACTGCATAACAGTTGCTGCAGGCTGTGGCTCACCTACATGACAGTTACTCCAGTCTCTCCCTCCATCTGTATGAAGGTTACTGCAGGCTCTCCCTATGCCTGGATGACACTAGGCTCTCTCTCCATTTATGTGTCATTTGCCACCGGCTCTCCCTCTCCCTGCTGTGAGCTCCCTCCACTAAGCCACGCTGCTTCACCTCGCTCCTACTACAACAAAGCCCACACACTTTGCTCTGCCAATGCTAACCTTCTCACTGTACTTCGATCTCATCTATCTTGCTACCGATCTCTTGCCCACGTCCTGCCTCTGGTCTGGAACGCCTTCCCTCATCATATCCGACAGACATGGACTCTCCCCGCCTTCAAAGCCTTATTGAAGGCACATCTCCTCCAAGAGGCCTTCCCTAAGACCTCCTTTCCTCTTCTCCCATTCCCTTCTGTTTCCCCCGGCTTGCTCCCTTTATTCATCCCCCCACCCCCCAGCCCCACAGCTCTTATGTACATATCTGTTATTTATTTATATTAATGTCTGTCTCCCCCTCTAGACTGTAAGCTCATTGTGGGCAGGGAATGGGTCCGTTTATTGTTACATTGGACTTTTCCAAGAGCTTAGTACAGCGTTCTGCACACAGAAGGCACTCAATAAATATGATTGACCAGTAGTATTCATTCAATTGTATTTATTGAGCACTTACTATGTGCAGAGCACTGTACTAAGCGCTGTACTAAGCTACTAGTAGTAGGAGTAGTAGATGTAGTAATGGTGGTAGATATAGTAATGGTATGGTGTAGTAGAGATGCAGCACGGTGTCGTAGCTAGACACTGAGGCACAGAGAAGTAAAGTGACTTGCCTGAGGTCACACAGCAGACAAGTAGTGGAGCTGGGATTAAAGCCCATGGCCTTCTAACTCCCAGACACGTGCTCTAGCTACTACACCATGCTGCAGCTCTACTACACCATACCATTACTATATTTACCACGATTACTACATCTACTACTACTACTACCAGTCAATCAATCATATTTATTGAGTGCTTTCTGTGTGCAGAACACTGTACTAAGCTCTTGGAAGAGTCCAGTGTAACAATAAACAGACCCATTCCCTGCTCATATTAGATAATCGGGTTGGACACACTTCATGTCCCACGTGGGGTTCACAGCCTTAATCCCCATTTTACAGATGAGGTAACTGAGGCACAGAGAAGTGAAGTGACTTGCCCTAGATCCACAGCAGACAAGTGGCAGAGCTGGGATTAGAACTCACATCCTCTGATTCCCAAGTCTATGCTTTCCCCTAGGTCACCCTGCTTCTCTGTCAGTTGCGTTCTCATGTTATCTTGCCTTTATTCATTCATTCATTCAATCGTATTTATTGAGCACTTACTGTGTGCAGAGCACTGTACTAAGCACTTGGGAAGTACAAGTTGGAAACATACAGAGACGGTCCCTACCCAACAACAGGCTCACAGTCTAGAAGGGGGAGACAGACAACAAAACATGTGGACAGGTGTCAAGTCATCAGAATAAATAGAAATAAAGCTAGATACACATCATTAACAAAATAAATAGAATAGTCAATATGTACAAGTAAAATAAATAGAGTAATAAATCTGTACAAACATATATAGGTGCTGTGGGGAGGGGAAGGAGGTATGGCAGGGGGGATGGGGAGGAGGAGAGGAAAAAGGGGGCTCAGTCTGGGCCTGCTGAAGGAGTTGAGCTCTCAGTAGGGCTTTGAAGGGAGGAAGAGAGCTTTTCAATCTTTTCTCTCATGTCTGCTGCCAAACTGCCAACCCCTTTCTTAGATGACCCTGAGGGCCAGAGACCAACTCTTCCTTAACCTTTATTAATACCCTTTATTAGTACACACATTATGGTGTTTTGGACAGTGATTTGTACTCAATAAATCCCAATGAATGAATGAACGAAGACCTGCTTTCTGCCCACAAGGAGCACACACTCTAACAGGAAGACAGAAATATTCACAAGGCTTAGAATCAGATTAAATGGAAGAGATGCTAAACTCCTTGGGGGTTGGGATTGTATTTTCTAATTCTTTGTTACTTTTGTGATTCTGTACACAGCAGGTGCTCAAAAAATGCTATTAAGTGAATAAATAACTGTTTCCCCCTCTAGACTGTGAGCTCATTGTGGGCAGGGCATGTGTTTGATCCCGGCTCTGCCACTTGTCTGCTGTGTGACCTTGGGCAAGCCACTTAACTGCTCTGTGCCTCAATTACCTCATCTGTTAAATGGGGATTAAGACTGTGAATCCCACGTGGGACAACCCGATTACCTTGTATAGTAATAATGATGGCATTTGTAAAGCACTTACTATGTGTGAAGCACTGTTCCAAGCGCTGGGGGGGATACACGGTGATCAGGCTGTCTCACGTGGGGCTCACAGTCTTAATCCCCATTTTACAGATGAGGTAACTGAGGCACAGGGAAGTGAAGTGACTTGCCCAGAGTCACACAGCTGACAAGTGGTGGAGCCAGGATTAGAACCCACTTGTACTTCCCAAGCACTCAGTACAGTGCTCTGCACACAGTAAGCGCTCAATAAATATGATTGATTGAATGAATGAATGAATGAATGACCTCTGGCTCCCAAGCCCGTGCTCTTTCCACTGAGTCACGCTGCTTCTCTACGCAACCCAGCACTCAACAGTGCTTGGCACATAGAAGTGTTTAACAAATACCATAATTATTATTGCTATATTGTACTCCCCCAAGTGCTTAGTACAGTGCTTTGCACACAGTAAGCACTCAATAAATATGATTAATAATAATAAATCTACATAGATACAGAAATGCTGATGATGGGCATAAAGAAATTAAAATAATTTCCAAAGTGCAAGAGGGACTCACTGGCATTCCAGCAGGTGGGTTTTAAGCAGCGTGGCTCAGTGGAAAGAGCCCAGGCTTTGGAGTCAGAGGTCAGGGGTTCAAATTCCGGCTCTGCCAACTGTCAGCTGTGTGACTTTGGGCAAGTCACTTAACTTCTCTGGGTCTCAGTTACCTCATCTGTAAAATGGGGATTAAGACTGTGAGCCCCTTGTGGGACAACCTGATTACTGTGTATCCCCCCAGGGCTTAGAACAGTGCTTTGCACATAGTAAGCGCTTAATAAATGCCATTATTATTATTTTAAACCTGCAGGTTCAATCCCAGCCCCAGCCCAGCTCCCAGTTGCAGGCTCAACCCCTAACAAGCCCCTGGCCTTAACACAGTGAAAGGGCAGGGCCTCTGCTCACCCGCCAGCCTCACCGTTTCCCCTCCACCGCCCAGCCTGTCAGAGATGAACAGAGGGTTGAAAGGGGGAATGGGGTGCAGGGGTGGGGGTTTCCAGGAATGGGAAGAAGGGGAGGGTTCCAGGAAAACCGTAAACCACAATGCCACTCGTCGGCCGGTATGCAGACCTCAGAGGTTCACTCATTCATTCAGTCGTATTTATTGAACGCCTACTGTGTGCAGAGCACTGTACCAAGCGCTTGGAAAGTACAGTTCAGCAACAGAGACAATCTCTACCCAACAACGGGCTCACAGTCTTTAAGTAGGGAGACAGACAACAAAACAAGTATACAGGCAACAATAGCAACAATATAAATAAATAGGATTATAGAAAAGTGACCGGCCCGGCCCTGTCATTCATTCATTCAACCGTATTTCTTTCATTCACGCATTCAGTCGTATTTATTGAGCGCCTACTGTGTGCAGAGGACTGTACTAAGCGCTTGGAAAGTCCAATTCGGCAACAGAGACAATCCCTACCCAACAATGGGTCACAGTCTAGAAGGAGGGGAGACAGCCAACAAAACAAGTAGACAGGCATCGATTGCACCGATGTAAATCAGTAGAATTATAGATCTCTAACCGGTCCGGTTAGAGATGCAGGTGACCCACCCCCCCACACCCCCCGCACCCCCCGCCCCGGTCCGGGGAGAGGCCTCACCCGCCGGCACTGTGGAATAATAATGATGGCATTTGTTAAGCGCTTACTATGTGCAAAGCACTGTGGAATGCTGCCCGGGGGCTTGGCTCAAACAGCAGGGCATAGCTCCCTGCCCCCCAATCCCCGCACTCCCACCCCTCCGGATTCCCGTTTTATTGCGGTTTTCTGGGTCTTTTCATTCATTCATTCACTCATTCAATCGTATTTATTGAGCGCTTACTGTGTGTACAGCACTGTACTAAGCGCTTGGAAAGTACAGTTCGGCAACAGAGACAATCCCTACCCAACAAAGGGCTCACAGTCTAGAAGGGGGAGACAGACAACAGAACAAAACAATAACATCAATAATATCAAAATAGATCAATAGAATTAGACACATCATTAATAAAATAAACAGAATGATAAGTCTGTATTTCACAGATACAATCCGCCAACCCAGGGGAGTTATAATAATAATATAATGGCATTTGTTAAGCACTTACTATGTGCAAAGCACTGTTCTAAGCTTATGTGGATGGGGCGGGCGGGGAAGGGAGGGAGGTTCAGCTGGGCGGCAGGGCAGTCCCCCACCCAAAATCCTACTCGCCCACCCAATAATAATAATAATTATAGCATTTGTTAAGCGCTTACTATGTGCAAAGCACTGTTCTAAGCGCTGGGGGGTTACAAGGTGATCAGGTTGTCCCACGTGGGGCTCACAGTCTTAATCCCCATTTTACAGATGAGGGAACAGGGAAGTGAAGTGGCTTGCCCAAAGTCACACAGCTGACAAGTGGCGGGGTCGGCATTTGAACCCTTGACCTCTTGACTCCAAAGCCCGTGCTCTTTCCACTGAGCCACAATGCTTCTCCAGCCCCGACCCCAACCCAGACCGGAATCCGACCGCCCCCCACCGCCCAATCCAATCGCCTCTCCCAAGTACGACCACCCACCCAATCCAGCCCCCCAGCCCCGAATCCGACTCCTCCCACCTAATCCAGCTCCCCAACCCGACCCCCAAACCCAATCCAGCCCCTGCTCCCTTGGTCAGAGTCCCCCCATTCAACCCCTCCCGCCCCTAGGCCGACCCCCCCACCCAATTCAATCCCCCCCTCCTCCTCCGTCTAAAGTGATTCCCAGTCGGTGGTCGAGTGGGGGGGAGAGGGCTCAGTGGAAAGAGCCCGGGCTTTGGAGTCAGAGGTCATGGATTCAAACCCCGGCTCTGCCAATTGTCAGCTGTGTGACTCTGGGCAAGTCACTTAACTTCTCTGTGCCTCAGTTACCTCATCTGTAAAATGGGGATGAAGACCGTGAGCCCCCCGAGGGACAACCTGATCACCTTGTAACCTCCCCAGCGCTTAGAACAGTGTTTTGCACATAGTAAGCGCTTAACAAACGCCATCATTATTATTATGCAAGGTAATCGGGTTGTCCCATGTGGGGCTCACGGTCTTAATCCCCATTTAACAGATGTGGTAATTGAGGCACAGAGCAGTTAAGTGGCTTGCCCACGGTCACACAGCAGATAGTAAGTGCTTAATAAATGCCATCATTATTATAAGTGCTTAGTACAGTGCTCTGCACACTGTAAGCACTCAATCTCTTCCTCCCTTCAAAGCCCTATTGAGCTCACCTCCTCCAGAAGGCCTTCTCAGACTGAGCCCCCTCCTTCCTCTCCCCCTCCTCCCCATCCCCCCGCCTTACCTCCTTCCCCTCCCCACAGCACCTGTATATATGTTTGTACATATTTAGTACTCTATTTTACTTGTACATATTTATTCTATTTATTTTATTTGATTTATATGTTTTGTTTTGTTGTGTGTCTCCCCCTTCTAGACTGTGAGCCCGCTGTTGGGTAGGGACCGGCCCTGTTGCAAAGTTGTACTTCCCAAGCGCTTAGTACAGTGCTCTGCACACAGTAAGCACTCAATAAATACGATTGAATGAATGAATAAATACGATTGAATGAATTAATGAAACCCCCCAGGACGGAAGGCAAAGGGCTATTTTCCGTCCAAAGGGCTGGACTTGGGGCTCAGACAAGGCTCAGATCGCAGGGGCGGGGGGGGGGGGGGTCTCCATCACAGGAAACGACCGTCCGGGCCTGGGCCCTCCTGGGCGGCCGGAGGAGGGGGGTCGTGGGGGTCGTGGGGAGAGAGGACAGAGGGTTGGCGTTGCCCTTTTAAGGCGGGCCAGGCTCCGGTCCTGGCCCGGGCCCCGGTGGCTGCGGGGGCGGAGGGCAGGGACCCCCGGCCCCTAAGAGCCGCAGCCCCCCGGGGGACATCGCGGCCGGGGCGGCCGTGCTAATTGAAACGTGTCGGCGGCTCATTGACGTCTCCGCCCCGGTTCCCGGGCAATCGCCAACCGCACGGGCTGATTGCAGGTTACAGGCCCCGGGGGTGCGGGGAGACGAGGAAAGGGGGGCTGCGGTAGGGGGCTTAACCCTCTCCTCGCTGCAGCTCAGCCTGCTTGCAGAGACAGTCTCCAGGCCTGCTGTGCTGGTGGATTTCTCCGCTCCTCGGGCCTCTTTCCCTCCCACAGGAGTGCACCGGCTCTTTCTCCTCCCACTCCCTCTCTCTGAGTGTGTGTAAGCGATTGGGTCTTTGAAAGGCACACACTCGCTCCCACATAACCAGGCACACAGGCCCAGCCTTGTGTGCTTACCCACAGAGACCTATCTTATACAGAGATGCACACCGCACGCATTCATAGACCCAGTCCGTAGACACACACTCACACAGAGGCCTATCCTACCCAGACTCAGCCAGGCACAGCCCTTTCAGACACCCAGCCCCTTAGACACAAATCCACAGTCCCTAGATACCCATGCACAGAGACCCAGACGCGTAAACACCATCAAGCCCAGCCCCTTGGCTACATACAGCTCCATAGCTACACACACAGAGAGATCCGGACACGTCAATGCAATTGCACACAGCACCTTGGCTACACATAGCAACATAACTACACACGCACAAAGGCACACAAAGCCCCACGGCTCCATAAACACACAACCCCAAAGCTACCACACACACAGCCCCACAGATAATTCCTACAATCATACATACACACATGCTAAAGCCCCTTCGTGTTTGGGGGCTGAGGGAGGGGAGGGGGGCCTTTGGGGAAGAGTCCTCTTCTCCAACCCGCTCCGCACACCAGCCCATGCGTGTGGGATCCGCTGCGTGTCCTGGCTGCATGGGTATCCGAGGGCAGGAAGGTGGTGATCACTCTGAGCCCTGCTCCGGCCTTCCCGATCCTCGGAGGGATCAGGGTTCAGGATGGGGCGACTGGGAGCCAGGGTGCTCAGCAATCAGGCAAACAGTACGGGACCAGCCCCAGCCAGATGGAGAGCTGGGGCTGGGGGCCACCTTGTCCCCATTGCTTAGCACCAGGGTGCTGACACAGGCGGAGACCATCGGCCTCCCAGACTAGCCTCTACTTTCATTCATACATTCAATTGTATTTATTGAGCTCTTACAGTGTGCAGAGCACTATACATGGTGTATAGTGGATAGAGCGCAGGCCTGCAAATTAGAAAATCATGAGTTCTAATCCCGGCTCCACTTGTCTGCTGTGTGATCTGGGGCAAGTCATTTCACTTCTCTGTGCCTCAGTTACCTCACCTATAAAATGGGGATTGAAACTGAGAACCCCATATGGGATAGGGACTGTGTCCAATCCGGTTTGCTTGTATCCACCCCAGTGCTTAGTACAGTGCCTGGCACATAGTAAGCGCTTAGCAAATACCATAATTACTATTACTAAACAGATGCATCCCCTGACCACTATGAGTTTACAGTTAAGAGGGCTTGCGGCCATTCGGAGCCCTGCGAGTGAAGGCTTGGGGGGGGGGGGGGCGGAGAGGGGTAGCGGTCCAGCACTGGGGCAGTGGGAAGGGAGGAAAGGAAAGTGCTCGTTGAGCACTGCCGCAGCTCATTAGCTACTGCACAGCTGGTGTGGGTGGTGGCAGCGAGGGCAGCTGGGTAGATCTGTGTGCAGGGTGGGCACTGGGCGGGCAGCCAGCTACCAGGGGCAGGGCAGGACAATTTCCCGTGACCAGACCAAAGCCCCAACTGCCTGCACCTCAGAAAGAGCTCCTAAGGTGAGGGGTTTTTTGCGCCTGGCACAGCCCTGAGCCTACCCTTTCTGGAGCCCGGCTCCTCGGGATGCCCCGCCAAAACTGCCCCCTCGCCCTGGGCTTCTTCTCAGAGTAGCGGTGGAGGTCCCTCTAGGCTGTGAGCTCACTGTGTACAGGGATCGTCTCTCATTATTGCTGTACTTTCCAAGCACTTAGTACATTGAATGAATAACTAATATGCCCCCCTCAAACCAGGGACAGCAGCAAACATTTGGGGCAAGGAGGGCCAAGCAGACCCTAGAGGAAAAATTCCCCGGAACTGGCAAGTTTGCCCTCTAGCTCTTCCCTCCAGATCTATATCCTTCCCAGGAAGAAGAACAGGCCTGGCTGGAAATACCCCCGGCTTCCCCCTCCCGCCCCCCCCCCCCCCCCCCCGCCAGGCCAAAAAAACGGAGGCCGGGGAGTGTGGCCAGGTGTGGCCGTCTGACTCTGAGCTGGAGTGTAGACATGATTTGGACCAGGAGCGCTACCAGCTGGCCTCCACCTCATTTTATAAAATGCAGGACTGGAGGCGGGAATGGCAGGCAGGGGCCGACAGACAGATGGATAGACTGATGGATCGGAGACCCAGAACTCGGGGTGTGGGGCGGAGGCGATGGCAATGCACTTGGGCTTTAAACTGCATTGAAAATGTAATGCCAGGACTCAATAGATACAGGGGTTGATGGATTGAAGATTCGATTGGAGAATCCTAGGGCGATGAAGTCCTCATCTCCTGCGCCCCTGGTGATGCCTTGTACGATCCCCGCCGTGTTCTCTCTGCTTCGGTCTAGTCGTTTGGGCCACCCCAACCCCTTCCATCGTCTGGCCTGGGCCCCCTGGGCATCTTGCACTGGACAGAGCGGCTGCATCTGAGGTTCCCTAATCTCTACTGAGCTGGCCAGCCCCTCCATAGCCCAGTGCTATCTCTGCCGGGCTGCTCGCTCCCAGCCCTGTCTTTGTCAGGCTGCCTGCCCCCTCCTTGCCAGCCCCTGGCCCTGTCTTTGCTAGGCAGCCCACCCCTGACCCTGTCTATGTCAGGCTTCCCACCCCCAGGCCCTTTCCCTAACCTGCTGCCCTCAACTGGCCCTGTCTCTACCAGGCTGCCCACCCCCTCCTTGCCCATCCCCACCCGTGCCTGGCCTTGTCTTTGACAGACAGCCCACCCCCAACCCTGCCTATGCCCTCCCCCGGGCCTGTTTTCTGACCTGCTGCCCTCCACCAGCCCTGTCTCTGCCAGGCTGCCCGCCCCCAGCCCTATCTGAATGAAGGAATAACCTCCCCATCCTTCTATGCCTGCCTCCTCTTTGCCCCAGGCCTGAGCCCACACAGCCCTGCCAGGGCTAGCTCCTGTCCCAAGTGGCAAGTACTGATGGATGACTATTGCAGGGAGTCCTAGTCCTAATCCTAAGGGACTGGGAACTGGCTTGGTTATGGGGCTAGGAGCCAGGTTTTATTGGTAAGAACCCAGAGAAGCCCCTGCCACCACTGAGCCTGTCCTGCCTGGATGTGGGGTCTCTGATCCAAGCCCCAGCTCTACCTCTGCCTGGTCTCTGGGTGATCCCCACACCCTAGCCTCATGGGAACACTAGTTCAGGGCCCTCCAGCTGCACTTCCAGGGAGCAGAGCCCCAGAAGAGAGGCTTGTGTCTGCCAGGAGGGAGATGACAGGAACAAAGACCGGACAAGACACAGATGGACAGGTAGGCGGACTCTGGGGCCTGAAGCCTGAGGGGGCTGAACTCAGCTCTTCTGAGTATTTCCAAGCATTTTTCCCCATATCGCTTCTCAACATATTCCCAGTATTTCCTTGCCTTTCCTAGCTTTCTCCAGGAGTGTTTTTTTCAGCATTTCCCAGCGTTTCCAGCCCTGCATGGTTCAACACCCCCAGAAGATTTCTGTGCCGTGAGGGGTCAGGATGAGGGAGCGAGCATTCCCGGCCGGCTCCACTGTGAATGAGCAGAAAATCCACCCGCATCAGGCTGCCTCCTCACTTCCTCCCCAGACCCAGCCCCATCTCCTCTCTACACTCATCCCATACCCATCCCCCACCACACTCATCTTGTCTCCTTTACCCCAACATGATCATTTTGTCCTGTCCCCCACACACTCATCCCTCCCATTATCCCCACCACACTCATCTCGAGCCATGCCACATTTATCTTATCACCATCCCCTAACACGCTCATCTCATCCCCTTCCCCATCCCTGCCCACACTCAGCCTTCCCTCTCCCACTCCCTCATCCCCTCACACTCATCCCTCCCTTGCCCCTTCCCTCACCTCCCCGAAACTCATCCTTCCCTCATCCCACCACCACACTCATCCCTTGCCACACCCTTAACCCTCTTATCCCTTCCCTCATCCTTCCACACTCATCCCTCCCTCATCCACCACCACACTCATCCCCTACTACACTCATCCTTCCCTTACCTCCACCCTCATCCTCCAACACTCACCCTTCCTTCATCCCCTCCCTCATCTCTACCATGCTTATCCTTCCCTCACCCCCTCCCTTATCCCCTCCAAAACCTCATCCCTCCCTCGTCCCACCACCACGCTCATCCCTGTCCCTCATCCCTCCCTCACCCCCTCCCTCATCCTCCCAACACTCATCCCTCCTTTGCCCCCCTCCCTTATCCCCACCACACTTATCGCTCCCTTACTCCTCTCCCTCAGTTCCACCACGCTCATCCCTCCCTCACCCCCCTCATCCCCCAAAATCTCATCCCTCCCTCATCCCACCACCAGAGTCATCCCTCCCTCCCCCTCACTCATCCCCCCAACACTCATCCCTCCCTTGCTCCCCTCCACCATCCCCCACAAGCAAATCGCTCCCTCCCCTACCCCCCACCACATTCATCCTTCCCTCACCAACCCCCTCTCATCCGATCCCCCGGTCCCCCAGCCCCTCTGCCCCTCCGCAGCTGATAGTGCCCCTGTGTGCAGCCTCGCACTCGGTGTGTGGCGGGGGGCGGCTCATTGATGGAGGCTTGTCACTCGGAGCGCTGACAGGGAGCGCAGCGCCGCCGAGACGCTCTCATCAGAAATGTATTCCAGCCTTGTCTCCATGGGCACACACCTGCCAGGGCGGGGGAGGGGGCAGAGCCGCTCGCGTAATTAAAGTGGGATCACAGCCTTCGCTGTTTCTCTCCTGCAGCATAAAATCAGGCTCGGGCGCAGGGCTGGCTCCTGGCGATCTTGCCGTGGCAGCATGAAAAATGAAGGGGAAAGCGATAAGAAACTAATAATTTATGTTCCAGGCACAGACTCCCACCAGTGGAGGGAGAAATTTGTGCCAATAACTCCTCCTAACTCAGAGCGGCACGCAATCTTTTATTGCACAAATTATTAACGACCAGAAAATAAATGGCTCTGTAATCAGATCGGGGCTTCTCCTCCCTCCTTTGCCTTGTGTAAATTCTGGACTTCTCTCCCGGAGCCAGGGAAAGTGACTCCTTCCTGGCGGACGCCCAGCACAACCACCACTGCAGCTGGGAACGGGGTGAGAGTGCAGGCCCTCAGGGCTGGCTGGCCGGCTGGCTGGCTGGCCAGGGTCGCCCACCTCTCCGGGGACGTAGGCTGGCAGAAGCTCCGGGCCCAGCCTCGGCCTCCTCAGGGGTTAGGGATTCCGTGTGGCCGACCCAGGTGACACCATGGCCCAGCACTCTTGTTGCCCTCACCTCTTGGCTCTCTGCACTGGCGCTAACTCCTTAGGGGGAGGGGGCACCTATCTAGAGAAGCAGTATGGCATAGTGGATATAGCATGGGCCTGGCAATCAGAAGGTCATGGGTTCTAAATCCGGCTCCACCGCTTGTCTGCTGGGTGACCTTGGGCACTACCTCACAGAGACCTCCACTTTCTCAACCCAATCCATCTTTCTGAGCGCCTCACACCCCACCTCACCTCCCTTTCCTCTCTACCCAATCTTGACGATCAGATTACTGCTCTCAATTCTACCCTCCCTACTCAGCTCGACTCCCTCGTTCCCCTTTCCCTTCACCGCTCTCGCAACACTAACCCACAGCCCTGGATCACTGCCACTGTCCGCCTCCTTCAGTCTTATGCTCGAGCTGCTGAATGCTGCTGGCAAAACTCTAAACACCAAGCCAACCTCGTTCACTTCAAGTTTATCTTTTCCTGCCTTAACTCTGCCCTCTCCCCTGCCACACAAAACTATTTCTCCTCCCTTATTGACACCCATACCCATCATCCCTGTCAGCTCTTCCATACATTTAAGTCCCTTCTCAGGCCCCCTGTTCCTCCCACTCCTCCTTCCCTCACCCCCAGTGATCTGGCCTCCTACTTCATTAGTAAAATTAACTCCATCAGGTCTGAGCTCCTCAAAGTCACTCCTCCCACTTCTTCAACCCCCCTGCTCTCAACCCTCTCCGCTATTCTCCCATCCTTCCCAGCAGTATCCTCAGAGGAGCTCTCCTCCCTCCTCCCAAGTGCTACTCCAGCAACCTGTGCTTCTGACCCCATTCCCTCTCATCTTATGAAATCTCTCGCCCCGTCCCTCCTCCCCTCCTTAACTTCCTTCTTCAACCACTCACTCTCCACTGGTTCCTTCCCCTCTGCCTTCAAACATGCCCACGTCTCCCCCATCCTAAAAAAACCCTCTCTTGACCCCACCTCCCCTTCTAGTTATCACCCTATCTCCCTCCTACCATTCCTTTCCAAACTCCTCTAACGAGTCGTCTACACCCGCTGCCTCAAATTCCTCAACGCCAACTCTCTCCTCAACCCCCTCCAATCTGGCTTCCGTCCCCTACATTCCCCCGAAACTGCCCTCTCAAAGGTCACCAATGTCCTCCTGCTAGCCAAATCCAACAGCTCCTACTCTATCCTAATCCTCCTTGACCTCTAAGCTGCCTTTGACACTGTGGACCACCCCCTTCTCCTCAACACACTATCCAACCATGGCTTCACAGATTCTGTCCTCTCCTGGTTCTTCTCTTATCTCTCCGGCCGTTCATTCTCAGTCTCTTTTGCAGGCTCCTCCTCCCTCTCCCATCCCCTTACTGTAGGGGTTCCTCAAGGGTCAGTTCTTGGTCCCCTTCTGTTCTCTATCTACACTCACTCCCTTGGTGAACTCATTGGCTCCCACGGCTTCAAATATCTCCTCTAAGCTGATGACACCCAAATCTACATCTCTGCCCCTGCTCTCTCTCCCTCCCTTCAGGCTCGTGTCTCCTCCTGCCTTCAAGACATCTCCATGACTGAACTCCTTATCTTCCCTCCGAAACCTTGCCCTCTCCATGACTTTCCCATCACTGTTGATGGCACTACCATCCTTCCCGTCTCACAAGCCCGCAACCTGGGTATCATCCTTGACTCTGCTCTCTTGTTCACCCCTCAGATCCAATCCGTCACCAAAAACTGCCAGTCTCACCTCCACAACATCGCCAAGATCCGCCCTTTCCTCTCCATCCAAATCACTACCCTGCTGGTTCAATCTCTCATCCTATCCCGACTGGATTACTGCATCAGCCTCCTCTCTGATCTTCCATCCTCCTGTCTCTCCCCACTTCAATCTATACTTCACGCTGCTGCCCAGATCATCTTTGTGCAGAAACGCTCTGGGCATGTTACTCCACTCCTCAAAAGTTTCCAGTGGCTACCAATCAACCTACGCATCAGGCAAAACTCCTCACCCTCGGCTTCAAGGCTCTCCATCACCTCGCCCCCTCCTACCTCACCTCCCTTCTCTCCTTCTCCAGCCCAGCCCGCACCCTCCGCTCCTCTGCTGCTAACCTCCTCACCGTGCCTTGTTCTCGCCTGTCCCGCTGTCGACCCCTGGCCCACGTCCTCCCACTGGCCTGGAATGCCCTCCCTCCGCACATCTTCCAAGCTAGCTCTCTTCCTCCCTTCAAAACCCTACTGAGAGCTCACCTCCTCCAGGAGGCCTTCCCAGACTGAGCCCCCTCCTTCCTCTCCCCCTCCCCATCCCCGGCCCTAACTCCTTCACCTCCCCACAGCACCTGTATATATGTTTGTACAGATTTATTACTCTATTTTACTTGTACATATTTACATATTCTATTTTATTTTGTTAATATGTTTTGTTTTGTTGTCTGTCTCCCCCTTCTAGATGGTGGGCCCGCTGTTGGGTAGGGACCGTCTCTATATGTTGCCAACTTGTACTTCCCAAGCGCTTAATACAGTGCTCTGCACACAGTAAGCGCTCAATGAATACGATTGAATGAATGAATGAATGAATGAATGAATGAAGTCATTTCACTTTTCTGGGTCTCAGCTACCTCTTCTGTAAAATGGGGATTGAGACTGTGAGCCCCACATGGGACAGAGACTGTGTCCAACCCAATTTGTTTTTATCCATCCCATCGCTTAGTACAGTGCCTGGCACATAGTAAGCGCTTAACAAATACAATGATGATGATGATGATGGTGATCATCATCGTCATCATCTTCATCATCATCATCATTACTATCTTTGGGGGAGAAATCATCCCCAGGGAGAGGGTATCTCCAGGAGAGAGGGCATCTCCTGGGGGGAAAGGGCATCTATGGAGGAGGGGCATCCCCAGGGGAGATGACATTCCCAGGGAACAGGGCATCCCCAGGGGAGAGGGCTTTCCTGGGGGAGAGGGTACCCAAAGGGAAGAATCAGTCAGTCAAACTGTGAGCCCACTGTTGGGTAGGGACCGTCTCTATATGTTGCCAACTTGTACTTCCCAAGCACTTAGTACAATGCTCTGCACACAGTAAGTGCTCAATAAATACGATTGAATGAATAAATGAAATCCTATTTATTGAGCACTTACTCTTTGCTGAGCATTGTACTAAGCACTTGGAAGAGTAGAGAAGCAGCTTGGCATTGTAGGTAGAGCATGGGCCTGGGAATCTACAAATCAGGTTCTAATCCTGGCTCCGCCACTTGTCTGCTCTGTGACTTTGCACAAGTCATTTAACTTCTCTGTGCTTTAGTTACCTCATCTGTAAAATGGGGCATGAGACTGTGAGCCCCATGTGGGATAGGGACTGTGTCCAACCCAATGTGCTTGTATCCACTCCAGCACTTAGTACAGTGACTGACACATAGTAAGTGATTAACAAATACCATTATTATTGTTATAATCATTATTATTAAAAAACAACAATAAACAGACACATTCCCCGCCCACAATAAGCTGGGCATCTCCAGTGAAAAGGGCATCCCCAGGGGAGAGGGCACTCCCAGTGGAGAGGGTCTTCCTGGGCAGCATCCCCTAGGAAGAGGGGCAAGGGCTTGGGGCAGGGCAGCCAGCTGACCCTCTTCACAAGGATGATACACATTCCCTCTCATTTTATGAAATATCTCACCCCTTCCCTCCTCCCCTCCTTAACTTTCATCTTCAACCACTCACTCTCCACTGGTTTCTTCCCCTCTGCCTTCAAACATGCCCACATCTCCCTCTTCCTAAAAAAACCCTCTCTTGACCCCTCCTCCCCTTCTAGTTATCGCCCTATCTCCCTCCTACCATTCCTTTCCAAACTCCTAGAATGAGTCGTCTACACGCGCTGCCTCGAATTCCTCAACACCAACTCTCTCCCTGACCCTCTCCAATCTGGCTTCCATCCCCTACACTCCACCGAAACTGCCCTCTCAAAGGTCACCAATGACCTCCTGCTTGCCAAATCCAACGGCTTCTACTGTATCCCAATCCGCCTCGACCTCTCAGCTGCCTTTGACACTGTGGACCACCCCCTTCTCCTCAACATGCTATCCAACCTTGGCTTCACAGACTCTGTCCTCTCCTGGTTCTCCTCTTATCTCTCCAGCCATTCATTCTCAGTCTCCTCTGTGGGCTCCTCCTCCCTCTCCCATCCCCTTACTGTAGGGGTTCCTCAAGGGTCAGTTCTTGGTCCCCTTCTGTTCTCTAGCTACACTCACTCCCTTGGTGAACTCATTGGCTCCTACGGCTTCAACTATCATCTCTATGCTGTTGACACCCAAATCTACATCTCTGCCCCTGTTCTCTCTCCCTCCCTTAGACGGCACTACCATCCTCCCGTCTCACAAGCCCGCAAACTTGGTGTCATTCTCGGCTCCGCTCTCTTGTTCAACCCTCACATCCAGTCCGTCACCAAAACCTGCCGGTCTCACCTCCACAACACCGCCAAGATCCTCCCTCTCCTCTCCATCCAAACCTCTACCTTGCTGGTTCAGTCTCTCATCTTATCCCGACTGTATTACTGCATCAGCCTCCTCTCTGATCTCCCATCCTCCTGTCTCTTCCCATTTCAGTGTATACTTCACGCAGCTGCCCGGATCATCTCTGTGCAGAAATGCTCTGGGCATGTCACTCCCCTCCTCAAAAATCTCCAGTGGTTGCCTGTAAACCTACGCATCAAGCAAAAACTCCTCACTCTCGGCTTCAAGGCTCTCTATCACCTCGCCCCCTCCTACCTCACCACCCTTCTCTCCTTCTACAGCCCAGCCCACACCGTCCGCTCCTCTGCCGCTAACCTCCTCACTGTACCTCGTTCTCGCCTATCCCGCCATCGACCCCCGGCCCACATCCTCCCCCTGGCCTGAAATGCCCTCCCTCCGCACATCTGCCAAGCTAGCTCTCTTTCTCCCTTCAAAGCCCTACTGAGAGCTCACCTCCTCCAAGAGGCCTTCCCAGACTGAGCCCCCTTTTTCCTCTCCTCCTCTCCAATTCCCCCAGCCCTACCTTCTTCCCCTCTCCACAGCACCTGTATATATGTTTGTACAGATTTATTACTCTATTTAGTTTACTTGTACATATTTACTATTCTATTTATTTTGTTAATGATGTGCATTTAGCTTTAATTCTATTTGTTCTGATGACTTGACACCTGTCCACATGTTTTGTTTTGTTGTCTGTGAGCCCGTTGTTGGGTAGGGACCATCTCTGTATGTTGCCAGCTTGTACTTCCCAAGCGCTTAGTACAGTGCTCTGCACACAGTAAGCACTCAATAAATATCATTGAATGAATGAATGAATGAATACCCAAATTTGTGAGGCGTTCCATATTTTTCCCTTGGTTCTTCCCCTCTCCCAGCTTCACAGCACTTATGTGCAAATCTGTATTTGTATTGATGTCCATTTCCCCCGCTCTAGATTGTAAGCTCATTGTGGGCAGGGAATGTGTCTGTTTATTGTAGTATCATATTCTCCCAAGTGGTTAGTACAGTGCTGTGCCCACAGTTAGTGCTCAATAAATGTTACTGAATGAATGAATGACACACTCCCCTCCCGCCCCCACCCTCCCTTCAGCCTAACCCCTTGGAGCCAGAAAGCATTACAGGAGGAGCCCAGATGGTCAGATGGTGGCCATCCTCCTCTGGCTTCTGTCTTAAGGATGTAGGCCCTGCCCAGCCCCAGTGCCTGAGGGGCTCCCAGAAGCTCCCTGAGGGGCTTCTCTCCACCCATGGGAAGGGGCCACCCAGGGCCACTGTGAGAACAGTGTAAGCCCCAGGCAGTCGGACAGGCTCTTCCTGGACTTGTGCTACCCTCTCACACTGTCACTGACATCAGCCCAGGCCCTCAGGCCCCAGCCTGCCAGGCCTGGCCACCCTCGGGGCTCAAACAGACAAAACTCTCCCAGCTGTCTAAGTCCTCACGGAAGGTCCGGTCCATCGGAGTCCCAGACCAAGGGCTGAGCCAGAGAGTCAGTGAACACGGCCAGCTTCCTTTCTGCCACGGCCTTAGAGAAGGTTTCAGCTTGCTGAAAAATAGGTCTCTTGCTTTACATAGCCAATTGAGGGGGTGGGTATGAGAATGATGGGGGGGAAGCATTTGTTGGGGGTGTGGTGCATGTGTGTGTGTGTGTTTGTGTTGTGTGTGAGATGTGGGTGTTTTGGAGAGGGTGAATGTATTTGTGGGTGTCTGCTTATGGTGGGGGCTTTGGGGAGGTGTATGTGGTAGTTTGTGATGTGAGGGTGAGTGAGTTTGTATGAGGATGTGTGTTGGGGGAGGGTATCGGAGGGAGCGTGTGTGTTGGTGTGAGATATGGATGTGTATGTTATGTGGTTGGGAGTGAATGGCTGTGCGTTATGTGGAGGATAGGTGTGCTGTGGGTGTGAGGAGGTGAATGGCTGGCTTATGTGGAGGGTGTGTATGTATGATGTGGGTGTGAGGGGGGTGAGTGGCTGTGTGTTATATGTGTGCAGGATGGGTATGTAATGATAATAATGATGGTGGTGGTATTTGTTAAGCGCTTACTATGTGTCAAACACTCTTCTAAGTGCTGGGGTGGATACAAGCAAATCAGGTTGGACACAGTCCCTGTCCTACATGGGGCTCACAGTCTTTATCCCCATTTTACAAGAGAAGTGAAGTGGCTTGCCCAAGGTCACATAGCAGACAAGTAGTGGAGCCGGGGTTAGAACCCAGGTCCTTCCAACTCCCAGGCCCGGGCTCTCTCCACTACGCCATGCTGCTTCTTATGATGTGGGTATGAGGTGGGTGAGTGGCTCTGTGGTGTGTGTGTGTGTGTGTTGGCGGGGGGGTTGGGGGCCATGTACAACGTGGGTATGAGCGTGTAAAGTGGTTGTGTGTCGTGCTTAGGGGAGGGTATGTGCAATGGGAGAAGCAGTGTGGCTCAGTGGAACGAGCACGGGCTTTGGAGTCAGAGGTCATGGGTTCAAATTCCGGCTCCGCCAATTGTCAGCTGTGTGCCTTTGGCCAAGTCACTTCACTTATCTGTGCCTCAGTTACCTCATCTGTAAAATGGGGATTAAGACTGTGAGCCCCCCATGGGACAACCTGATCACCTTGTAACCTCCCCAGTGCTTAGAACAGTGCTTTCCACATAGTAAGCACTTAATAAAGCGCCTGCCCGTCTCACCTCCACAACATCGCCAAGATCCACCCTTTCCTCTCCATCCAAACCGCTACCCTGCTGGTTCAATCTCTCATCCTATCCCGACTGGATTATTGCATCAGCTTCCTCTCTGATCTCCCATCCTCCTGTCTCTCCCCACTTCAATCTATACTTCACGCTGCTGCCCGGATCATCTTTGTGCAGAAATGCTCTGGGCATGTTACTCCACTCCTCAAAAATCTCCAGTGGCTACCAATCAACCTACGCATCAGGCAAAAACTCCTCACCCTCGGCTTCAAGGCTGTCCATCACCTCGCCCCCTCCTACCTCACCTCCCTTCTCTCCTTCTCCAGCCCAGCCCGCACCCTCCACTCCTCTGCTGCTAACCTCCTCACTGTGCCTCGTTCTCGCCTGTCCCACCATCGACCCCCGGCCCACATCCTCCCCCGGCTTGGAATGCCTTCCCTCCGCACATCCGCCAAGCTAGCTCTCTTCCTCCCTTCAAAGCCCTACTGAGAGCTCACCTCCTCCAGGAGGCCTTCCCAGACTGAGCCCTCTTCTTCCTCTCCCCCTCCCCATCCCCCCTGCCCTACCTCCTTCCCCTCCCCACAGCACCTGTATATATGTATAGATGTTTGTACGTATTTATTACTCTATTCATTTTACTTGTACATATTTATTCTATTTATTTTATTTGGTTAATATGTTTTGTTTGGTTGTCTGTCTCCCCCTTCTAGACTGTGAGCCCGCTGTTGGGTAGGGACCGTCTCTATATGTTGCCAACTTGGACTTCCCAAGCGCTTAGTACAGTACTCTGCACACAGTAAGTGCTCAAGACTGTGAGCCCATTGTTGGGTAGGGACCCTCTCTATATGTTGCCAACTTGTACTTCCCAAGCGCTTAGTACAGTGCTCTGCACACAGTAAGTTCTCAATAAATACGATTGAATGAATGAATGAATAAATACGATTGAATGAATGAATAAATGCCATCATTATTATCATTATTATTATTAATGTGGATGTGAGCAGGTGAGTGATTGTATTGTGTGCTGGGGTGAGTGGCTGCATATTTTATGTGGGGTAAAGGGTGAATGACTATGTATTGTATGTGGGGTGAGTGTGTATTTTGTGCGGGGATGACTGTGTGTGAGAAGGGGGTGAATGGCTTTGTGTTGTGTTTGGGGGAGAGTATGTGCAATGCGGGTGTGTGGGGGTAAGTGGTTGTATGGGGGTGAGTGGGTGTGTGTATGTGTGGGTGTGGGTGTGTACGGGGTGAGTGGCTGTTGAGTGTGTGTGTGTGTGTGTGTGTGTGTGTGTGTGTGTGTGTAGGGGGTGAGTGACTGTGTGTTGGTTTGTGGGTGTGGGGGTGTACAGCTGCCCACCATCTGACAGTGAGATCTCGTCCTCTTGCATGACCGTGACTGAAAAGGCCAGTGCCGGACCACAGTTCCTCCTGCCTCACTTGCAAGAGAAGCTAGCCCCTCACTGACCGAAGGAGGGGTGGTGCCCACAGCCCACTGCCCACAGCCTACAACCCATTGCCCCAGAAATGCTGGCACCAGGCAGCACACAGAAAAGCCCAGCCTCATCACTTGTGCCACTGAGCTGCAGTCCAACCGAGTCCAGCTGATCCTATAGACTGTACCCAGGGCCCCCTCCCTAACCTCCATCGGCTCCAAAGCCTTGGTTCCCTTTCCCTGTTCTCCAGGAGCTGGGGCGGTGGGAAATTGGGCCCTGAAGATAAAAACACTGGAAAGAAAAACACTGGGGGCCAAATCCATAATAATCATTATCCTAATTGTGGTCTTGGTTAAACACTTGTAGTATACCAAGCACTGAACTAAGCACTGGGGTAGATACAAAATATACAAACCAAAATAGCCCCTGTCCCACATGGGGTCACAGTCTGCATAGGAAGGAGAACAGGTATTGAATCCTAATTCTGCAGATGAGGAAACCGAGGCACCAAGAAGTTAGGTGACTTGCCCAAGGTCACACAGCAGGAAAACAGTGGGGCCGGGTTGAGAACACAGGTCCCCTGGTTCCCAGCCTGGGCTCTTTCCACTAGGCCACGCTGCTTCACTTCTGTACCAGATGGGGGAACAGACCAGCTGGAAAGCATATTGTTACGGTTGTATAAAACCAGACGATCACCACTCTAAAGAGTGTGTCCCACATTGAGCCTGTCTCTGTTTTTGCGCTGCCTGTTGGTATCCAGAACTTGGTGAAGTCCCTGCTCAAAGAGAGTAGCTCTTCCCCTCAGAGCTCCCAACGGTCTGGTCTGTCCACTGCAGTGACCTCCCACATTTGTGGAGCATTCTGTATTTAATGTCTATGTAGTGCATTTACACAGCCCCGACTCCCTTACCATCTTTGCCCAAGCCAGTGGGGGAGGAAAAGAAGGAGAATTTGTGGATGGAAGGTAATTAGAGGGCCTGGGCGTCAGAAGGTTCTAACCCCGGCTCTGTCACTTGTCTGCTGTGTGACCTTGGGAAAGTCACTTAACTTCTCTGTGCCTCAATGACCTCATCTGTAAAATGGGGGATTGAGACTGTGAGCTCCACATGGGACACAGACTGTGTCCAATCTGATTTGATTGTTTCCACCCCAGCACTTAGTAAAGACCCTGGCACATAATGAGCACTTAACAAATAACACAATTATTATTAGTACCCCAGATGAGATCCAGGAAGGGGAAATGATTGTAGTCTTTTAGACTGTAAATTCATTGTGGGCAGTGAATGTGTATACCAACTCTGTTTTAGGTGAGAAGCAGTGTGGTCCAGTGGATAGAGCACATGGGTTCTAATGCCAGTTCCTCCACTTGTCTGCTGTGTGACCTTGGGCAAGTCACTTCACTTCTCCATTCAGTCAATCATATTTATTGAGTGCTTACTGTGTGCAGAGCATTGTTCTAAATACCTGGGAAAGTACAATACAGCAAGAGACAATCCCTGCCCACAATGACCTCACGGGCTCTATGCCTCAGTTACCTCATCTATAAAATGGGGATTAAGACTGCGTCCAACCCGATTTACTTGTCTCTACCCCAGTGCTTAGTACAGTGCCAGGCACATAATAAGTGCTTAACAAAAACCAGTATTATTATTGTTATGTTGTTGTTGTTGTTGTTGTTGTACTCTCCCAAGTGCTTAGTACAGTGCTCTGCAAACAGTAAGCCCTCAATAAATACCGTTGATTGGCTGACTGAAATGACGGCCTTAGATTGTAAGCCTCCAGAGGGACAGGGACCATGTCTAATTATCGAACGTGTATTCTTTCCCAATGCTTAATACAGAGCTCTGCCCACAGTAGGAGCTTAATAAATGAGATAATTACCTTAGGTCCTCACTGAGATTCAAAGTGGTAACTAGAGCCAGTGTCCTGGGCAAGGTGGGCATAGGGGTATCAGTGCCACAGGCATTAGGGGATGGAGTTGTTGATGCTGAGGGCAGTGGTGGTTGACAGGGCTATTGATGCCACAGACATTGTGAGTCTGTGGACATTGTAGAAATGAGGAACTGGAGGTGTTGGTGCCATAGCCATTGACGGGTTGGAGGCATCAGTGTCTCATTTCCTTCTGCTCTCTGAACATCTCCTCCAGGAGGCCTTCCCAGACTGAGCCCCCTTTTTTCCTCTCCTCCTCCCCATCCCCCCCGCCCTACCTCCTTCCCCTCCCCACTACATCTGTATACATGTTTGTACAGATTTTTTACTCTATTTATTCTACTTGTACATATTTACTGTTCTATTTAATTTGTTAATGATGTGCTTCTAGCTTTATTTCTATTTATTCTGATGACCTGACACCTGTCCATATGTTTTGTTTTATTGTCTGTCTCACCCTTCTAGACTGTGAGTCCGTTGATGGTTAGGGACCATCTCTATATGTTGCCAACTTGTACTTCCCAAGTGTTTAGTACAGTGCTCTGTACACAGTAAGCGCTCAATAAATATGATTGATTGAATGAATGAATGAATCTCTACTTAGATGTCCTACTGACACCTCAAATTTAACATGTCCAAAACAGAACTTCTCGTCTTCCCATCCAAATCCTATCTTCTCCATGCCTTTCCCATCACCATAGACAGTATACACTACCGTTCTCCTTATTTCCCAAGCCCGTAACCTTGGCACTATCTTTGACTCCTGCCTCCCTTCTCTCCCCATTCCAGTCTGTATTTCACTCTTCTAACCGGGTTGTTTTTCTAAAAAAAAATTCAGTCCACATTTCCCCACTCCTCAAGAACCTCCAGTGGCTGCCCATCCATCTCCTTATCAAACAGAAACTCCTTACCATCAGCTTTAAGGCACTCGATCAGCTTGCCCCCAGGTACCTTACTTTTGCTGATTTCCTACTACTTACCCTCCTGCTTGCTTCACTCCTCCAGTGTCAATCTATATTTCGATTCCGTCTATCTCACCACGGACCCTTTGCCCACATCCTCCCTCTGGCCTGGAGCTCCCTCCTCCCTCATATATGACAGACTCCCCACCTTCAAAGCCTTATTAAAATCACATCTATTCTATGAGGTTTTTCCCGACTGGGCCTTCAATTCACCTACTTCCTCTTCCTTCTGTATCACCTGTGTATGTGAATCTGCATCCTTTAAGCACTTATTCACCTCATGCTCAGCCCCATAGCAGCTAGGTATATATCAAGCACTTAGTACAGTGCTCTGCACACAGTAAGCGTTCAATAAATATAATTGAATGAATGAATACAAAATTCATCTCCCCCTCTCGACTGTAAGCTCCTGGTAGGCCAGGAATGTGTCTACCAATGCCCTTGTATTATCATTCATTCATTCAATCATATTTACTGAGCACTTACTGTGTGCAGAGCACTGTACTAAGTGCTTGGGAAGTCCAAGTTGGCAACATATAGAGATGGTCCCTACCCAACAATGGGCTCACAGTCTAGAAGGGAGGAATGAATGACATGTCAGTGCCACAGATGCTGTAGAGGTGGAGTTATCCATGCTGCAGGCATTGTGGGGATGAAGTTGTCAGTGCCATAGGCATTATGGGAGTGGAGGTGTCAGTGCCGTAGGCAGTGTGGGGGTGGAGGTGTCAGTGCCGTAGGCAGTGTAGGGGTGGAGGTGTCAGTGACATGGGAAATGTGGGCATGGAGGTGTCAGTAATGCTCTGAGAAGCAGCTTGGCTCAGTGGAAAGAGCACGGGCTTTGGAGTCAGAGGTCATGGGTTCAAATCCCAACTCCGCCAATTGTCAGCTGTGTGACTTTGGGCAAGTCACTTAAATTCTCTGTGCCTCAGTTACCTCATCTGTAAAATGGAGATTAATACTGTGAGCCCCACGTGGGACAACCTGATGACCTTGTAACCTCCCCAGTGCTTAGAACAGTGCTTTGCACATAGTAAGCACTTAATAAATGCCATTGTTATTATTATCTCTCCCTCCCTTCAAAGCCCTACTGAGAGCTCACCTCCTCCAGGAGGCCTTCCCAGACTGAGCCCCCTCCTTCCTCTCCCTCTCCCCATTCCCCCTGCCATACCTCCTTCCCCTCCCCACAGCACCTGTATATATGTTTGTACAGATTTATTACTCTATTTATTTTACTTGTACATATTTACTATTCTATTTATTTTATTTTGTTAATATGTTTTGTTTTGTTGTCTGTCTCCCCCTTCTAGACTGTGAGCCCGTTGATAGGTAGGGACCATCCCTATATGTTGCCAACTTGTACTTCCCAAGAGCTTAGCACAGTGCTCTGTACACAGTAAGTGCTCAATAAATAAAATAAAAAAATAAAATAAATGATGGCATTTTATTTAGCGCTTACTATGTGCAAAGCACTGTTCTAAGCGCTGGGAGGTTACAAGGTGATCAGGTTGCCCCACGGGGGGCTCACAGTCTTCATCCCCATTTTACAGATGAGGTAACTGAGGCACAGAAAAGTTAAATGACTTGCCTAAAGTCACACAGCTGACAACTGGTGAAACTGAGATTTGAATCCCTGTCCTCTGACTCCAAAGCCCGTGCTCTTTCCACTGAGCCACGCTGCTTCATACGATTATAAATACGATTGAATGAATGAATGAATGCTATAGACATTGTTGGTGTGAAATTGTCGGTGACACAGGAATTGTGGGGATGGAGATGTTAGTGCCGTAAGTGTTGTGGGTGTGGCGGTGCCACAAGAAATATGAATATGAGGTATTAGTGCCATAGGCATTATGGGCATGAAAGTGTTAGTGCTATAGGCATTTTGGGTAGGTATCTGTGCCATAGGCATCGTGGGTGAGGAGATAGCTGTGCCACAGAAAATGTGGACATGGAGGCGTTGGTGCTGTGGACAGAGTGGGCATGGAGGTGTTAGTAGCTAAGATGTGCTTAGAAAGTGGCATTTGGAGGACCACTCCAGCTTCCCTCCTAACCTCAGTGCTCCTTGGAGCCATGGTCACCTCCAGGATCCTGGCAGCAGCCTGGAGTCCCCCTCCCCTGGACTAAAGGTGGAAGGGGCCAGGACTGAAACACTTTCCTGCAGAATTCAGTGGATGAAACAGGCCTCATTAGGACTGAGCAGGGGGTGTCTTTCATCCCTTTCTCTCTCTCTCTCTCTCTTCCTTTCATTCTCTCTCTCTCTCCATCTATCTATCCATCTCCCCCCTCCTGAGCCCAGTCTGGCCTCTCCCCTCTTTTTACTTCACCACATTTTCTGGGTCAACTGCAATTAAAACAGCTTCAATTGTTAGTTCCTGCTCTCTGTCTGATTCTCTTTTCTCCACCTCTGGGTCTGTCTCTGCCTCGCTATGTCTCTGCTTCTGTCATTGTCTCTGTTTCTGCTTCTGTCCTTGCCTACCTCTGTTTCTCTGCCATATTCCCATCTCCCTCTGTCTCTGTGGGTTGGCTGCTGTCTGCCCCTCTGTCTCTGATGGTTTCACCTGGAAGGAGGAAGAAGGGGGAGCTTTTCCCCATTCTCTTCAGGGCCCCTCCACAGACGAACGGGGTGGGCAGTTCTGGGCCGTGGGGTTTTACTGAGCTGCTTCACTGCAGAGACTCCCTGCCACAGCAGCCTCCCACCCCCAGCCCTACAGCTCTCTCATGAACATACTTTTAATCTCATTGACCCCTCGTTACACTGCAGCCCATAAATCCAGATTGGGAGATCTTATGTCCTGTCATAAATTGGACTGGCAGACTTCCGATCCACAGAATGAAACTGTCTCCTGCAGGGGGGATTTTTTTATTGGACCCTGCAGCACCGGCAGCGGGGGCTGAGGCCTCGCCGCTCTCTTGAAGGAGCCCTCGGACAGGGAGATCCTGGCTGGGAGGCCTCCATGCCCACTGTGGGGTTGACCCATGCCCACTCTGGGCAGGGCAGGCGGCAGGGCGACAGCCTTGGGCCTACCTGCCCAAATTTCTCTGGGTATGCATAGCCCCCTTTGGAATAACCTGATCACCTTGTAACCTCCCTAGCGCTTAGAACAGTGCTTTGCACATAGTAAGCGCTTGATACATGCCATTATTATTATTATTATTATAGGAATCCATGTCCACATAGCACTGCTGCAGCCTTTTCTTTGCTTTTTTATTTTTTAGTGCTATTGTTAAGTGGTTACTATGTGCCAGGTACTGTACTAAGCCCTGGGGTAGACCCACTCTAATCAGGTTGATCGCAGTCTTTGTCCCACATGGGGCTCACAGCCTTAATTCTCATTTTACAGATGAAGTAACTGAGGCACAGAGCAGTTAAGTGACTTGCCCAAGGTCAGCCAGCAGGAAAGGCCATGCTACTTCTCAAAGTCTTGCAAAAAAGGGGAAGCAGCATGGTGTAGTGGCTAGAGCGCAGGCCTGGGAATCAGAAGATCATGGGTTCTAATCCTGGCTCTGCCACTTGTCTGCTTGGGACCTTGGGCAAGTCACTTCACTTCTCCAGGCCTCAATTACCTCATCTGTAAAATGAGGATCAAGACTGTGAGTCCCACATGGGACAGGGACTGTGTCTAACTCAAATTGCTTGTATCCACCCCAGAGCTTAGTACAGTGCCTGGCATATAGTAAGCACTTAACAAATAACATAATTATTATTTAAATTTGTAGGCCTGTGAGATGCTCTTTGGCCTGCCTACACACCCTGGGTTACATGGAGCTGTTTCTGCAGCAGGACTGGACCGGGAACAGGAGATAATAATAATAATAATAATAATAATAATAATGATAATGGCATTTATTAAGTGCTTACTATGTGCAAAGCACTGTTCTAAGCACTGGGGAGGTTACAAGGTGGTCAGGTTGTCCCACAGGGGGCTCACAATCTTAATCCCCTTTTACAGATGAGGGAACTGAGGCCCAGAGAAGTTAAGTGACTTGCCCAAAGTCACACAGCTGACAATTGGAGGAGCAGGGATTTGAACCCATGACCTCTGACTCCAAAGCCCGGGCTCTTTCCACTGAGCCACGCTGCTTCCCAACATGAAACAGGAATGAAACAGGAGATGAAACAGGAATGGGAAATGGAGCAGGAGAAGGAGCTAGAACTGAAGCAGAAACTGAGGCTGGAGTGGGAGATAGAGCTGGAAAAGGAGCAGGAGCTGCAGCAGGAACTGTAGCTAGAGTGGGCAAGGGAACGGCAACAGGTACGGGAGTTGGAGTAGGAGCTAGAGCAGGAATGAGGGACAAAGCTGGAGAAGGAGCAGGAGAGAGTTTGAGAAGGAGCAGGAACTGAAGTGGGAACTACAGATGGAGTAGGAGAGGAAACTCGAATGGGAGATAGAGTTGGAGAAGGAGCAATGTGATCTAATGGAACCAATACAGGCTGGGGAGTCAGAGGACCTGGATTCTAATCCCAGTTCCACTACTTGCCTGTTGTGTGATCTTGGGAAGTCATTTCAATTCTCTGTGCCTCTGTTTCCTCATCTGTAAAATGGGGATTCAGGTAGTCAGTCACTCATATTTACTGATCACTTATGGTGTACAGAGCACTGTACTAAGCACATGGGAGAGTACAATAATATAACAGACACATTTCCTGTCCATAAATACCTGTTCTCCCCACTTAGACCTTGAGTCCCACGTGGGACAGGGACTGTGTAGGCCTGATTATATAATATCTACCCTAGCACTTAGTACAGTGCTTGGCCCTGAGTAAGTGACAAATATCACAATTATTAAGGAATTGGAACTAAAACAGAAGCTGGATATGGAGCTACAGTTGGAGCTAGGCAGGAGCTAGAGCAGGGGCTGGAGAAGAAAAAGGAGCAGGAGTTGCAGAAGGAGCTAGAGTTAGAGCATGAACTAGAATCGGAACGGTTAAAGGTGCGCAGGGCGGTGGTTGGGGGGCTGCTGGAGGCAGTTCAGGGTAAGGAAAAGAGAAAGAGCAGTTTCCATTTTTGTTAGCATCACTGACCACAGCCCAATTCATAACACATCTGCTCTGGTCTTGTGGTCAGCAAGAAGAGTCTGGGAGCCAGGACTCTCAGCTTCACACCAGGGCTGAAACCCAGGCAGGCAGACAGACAGACAGATAAACAGGAAGAAAGACAGGCAGACAGACACACAGGTAGGCAGGTAGACAGATATACAGGCAGATAGGCAGGCAGGCAGATGGACACAAAGGCAGACAGGCAGAAAGACACACAGGCAGGCAGGCAGACAGAGAAATAGGCAGTTGGGTTATGAGCAGGGAACATATCTGCTAATTCTGCTGTATTCTACTCCCCCAAGCATTTAGTACAGTAATTTGTGCATAGTAAATGCTCAGTAAATACAATTGATTGATGCAGGCAGAAAGACAGACACACAGGCAGGCAGACAGGCAGGCCAGCAGACAGAGTCGTGGGGACCAGAATTGTCAGTCCCACCCAGGGGTTGAATCGGGCCCAGGTTTGGTATTCAGTGAACCAGAGATAAAAACCTTTTTGATCCCTTTCTCCTGGGCTACAGGCTGAAACAGGCAATATTAACATGGTGATTTCCACAGCAGGACCAACAGAGAACAAACTACATTACTGTTTAGAAACAGTCATAGCATGGGGAGCAACGGCAGTAGCAGAAGTAGTAATGGTATTTATGGAGGACTGACTTTGTGCAGTGCACTCTACTATACACTTGGGAAAATATAGCAGGACCACAAAGAGCATACATTCTAATTTATTTCAGTGTATTTCTTCCCCTACTATACTGTAAGCTCTTTGAGGGCAGAGGTCACATCTATTAGCTCTTTTGTATTGTACTCATTTAGTTCAGTGCTCTGCACAGAGTAGGGGCTGAATAAGTACCATTGATTGATTGATTTGATATGAAAACTAAATGACAGTGAGGAGACAAGAATGACACCAAGATTATGATCTTCTGGGAAAGGGAAGGGGGTGGCATTGTCAATGGAGATGGGAAAGTTGGGAAGAGGAGAAAATTCAGAGGGAAGATGGAAAAGCAGCATGGCTAGTGGAAAGAGCGCAGGCCTGGGAGTCAAAGGACCTGGGTTGTAATACTGACTCCGCCACTTGTCTGCTTTGGCACTTTGGCAAGTCATTTAACTTCTCTGTGCCTCAGTTACCTCATCTGCAAAATAGGGATGAAGACTGTGAGCCCTATATGGGACAGGGGTTGTATCCAGAGGGTAGATTATTTTGAATCTACCCCGGTGCTTAGTACAATACCTGGCACATAGTAAGTACTTAATAAATACCATTAAAAAAAGATGGTAGGTTCAGTTTGTACATTCTGAGTTTAAGGTGCTGGTGAGCCATCCAAGTATAGATGCCCTGGAGGCAGGAGGAGATGTGGGATTGGATAGTGGAGGAGAGGTCAGAGCTAGAGAAATAGACTTGGGAGCCTCCTTCAAAAAGATGGTAGCTAAATCCATGTGAGAGGATGAGTTTTCCAAGAGCAAGAGGAATAGGATACCCAGGATAGAGCTGGCTGGGCACCCACAGTTAGGGAATGGCAGGCAGGAGAGGAGCCAGCAAACAAAACAGAGAGGCAGGAGGAGAACGAGGAGAATACCGAGTTGGCAAAACCAAGATCTTTTAGCACTCTAAGGAGAAAGGGGTAGTCCACAATATCCAGAGTAGAGCTCAATGGACTTGGCTAGGAGGAGGTCATTGGTGACTTCAGAGAGTTAGGTCTTGATGGAGTGAGCAAGATAAAAGCCTGACTGTAGTGGGTCAAGAAGGGACCTGGGAATGGGAGAGGAAGTGAAGCCAGCAAATGCATACAAGCCTTTCAAGGAGTTTGGATAGGAATTGGAGGAGAAAGATTCAGCAAATGCTGGAAGGGGTTGTGGGATTGAGAGGTTTCTTTCCATTTGGGCAAAGATCATGTCTTCCCTTATTGTACTTTTAGTCAGAAGGACCTGGGTTTCCCAGCTCTGCCACTTGTCTGCTACATGACCTTGGGTAAGTCATTTACCTTCTCTGTGCCTGAGTTGCTTCAACTGTAAAATGGGGTTTAAGATTGTGAGCCCCTTATGGGATGTGGACTGTGTCCAACCTGATTAACTTGTATCAATCCCAGGGCTTAGTACAATGCCTGGTGCATAGTAAGTGTTTAACAAATACAATAAAAAATACTCTGTACCAGAGTAGGTACTCAGTAAATGCCATTAACTGGCTGATTGGTTGTGGGAGAGACTTGAAGGTTTTTGAAGGCAGAGGAGAAAGAGCTATCTGAGAGAGAGGTTGAAAATAGCAGTAGGGGAGGGAAGGAGAATAAGAGCGAAAGTTTTTAAAATGAGAAGAGGGGATGGGGGTCCAAGGCACAGATAGAGGAAGTTGAGTTGGAGAACAGGTGGGAGACAGCCTCACATCCTCTTGGGAGGCAGAAGGAAAGAAGAAGCAGTATGAGGAGGAGGAGAGGAGCAGAGAGAAAGTAATGGGAAGACCTTGGGAAATTAATGCCTGAAGGTTTTTATTTTCCTAACAAAATAGTTGGCGAGGTCATTTATTGTTATGTTGTACTCTCCCAAGCGCTTAGTACAGTGCTCGGCACACAGTAAGCATTCAAGAAATACAATTGAATGAACGAATGAATTAGGGCTTAGGGAGGGAGGTGGCATGGGCACTGGGGGCTTCAAGCATGAGGTAAAGGTTTGAAATCGTTGTTGGGGGTGGTGGGTGATGGAGGTAGTGAGTGAGGAGTGGGAAAATTGCCGAGCAGAAGACAGAGTTGAATTATCTCAGGAGAGAACGCATTTGAAGTAGCAGAAGCCGACTGGGTGCCTGTGTTTTCTCCAACTGTGTGAGTGGAGTGGAGGAGGAGAATCCTGGGGGTGCCCCAAGGCTGGAGATAAGTGGCACTGGAGGAGAAAGGGAGTTGAATTGGGTGGAACAGGCAGAGTTGAGGGGGTGGGCCTTAGCGCCAAGGGAAGGGGGAAGGGGAGGGAGTCTAGAAGGGGTGTGATAGCCCGGGACTGGTAATAGGGGTCCAGAGACCAGCAGTCCTGCCAGAGGTGAGGCAGAGTTCAAGAGTTGGGGGATTGGGGAGCAGTGAGGTGGGAGGTCAGGAATCAGTGGTCGGATTACAGTAGGTTGGAGTTGGTGTGGTTAGAGCTGGAGTGTGGACTAGAGATGATAAGATCCAGGGTGGGCAGAAAGGGGAACAAGTTATATTGTACTCTCCCAAGCGCTTAGTACAGTGCTTTGCACACAGTAAGCGCTCAGTGAATATGATTGAGAAGCAGCATGGCTCAGTGGAAAGATCCCGGGCTTGGGAGTCAGAGATCATGGGTTAAAATCCCCGCTCCTCCACATGTCTGCTGTGTGACCTTAGGCAAGTCACTTAACTTCTCTGAGCTTCAGTTACCTCATCTGTAAAATGGGGATTAAGACTGTGAGCCCCACGTGGGACAACCTGATCACCTTGTATCCCCCCCAGCACTTAGAACAGTGCTTCGCACATAGTAAGCGCTTTACAAATGCCATCATTATTATTATTATGATGATGATTGAATGAATGTGTGTCCATGGCTATGTTCGCCAAGGGCAGAAGCAAGATCCAGAAGGGCAATTTAAGAAACTGAATTTTCGCCACAGTCACACTCAAGAATGAAATTCACCATCAGCAATATCACCTTGGAATACTAAGGGAGGTACACATACACACCACACACACACATTTTCATTAACACTGAAACCCAGAGTCAGAGGAAGTGAATTTAGGAGGGGCACAATGAGGCAGGAGAGGCCCATTATTCACTGTGGGGCTAAGGCTGTAAAGGTTGCCATGGATCCAAGTTGAGGACCCAGCCCAACATCCAGGTTCCACGGGGGCCCAGTCAAATGGGAAGAAGCAGTCCAAATGAGCCAGTCAGCCAGTCGAGGATTGGACTGTCACTGCTCTCACTCCCAGCCCGGCGGATTCACCATCCGCAGTCAGTCCTGTGGAGTTGTCCAAGGGGCTGCCCTGCCCTGTATCTTCTTGAAATATGCCCCGGCTTCCCCAGTCTGCATTTCTGGGGCTCAGGGCTGGCTTGGCTTTGCTAATCTCTTCAGCACGCTCACTCTGAAGTCTCCGTGGGCCCGCAACACAAAGCTGGGTTAGCTCTCATATTAATACCTCCCAGCCGCCTTTCATCAATGCGGTTTCCATTTAATTGAGAAGGCAGGTGGTGCACTCTGCATATTGATGCACAACCAGCCTTCTGAGCCCCTAAATGGTGGTGGCAGTGGGGACGGTTGGGGGAAGAGAAAGCAAAATGGGGAGGAGAGAGGGGTGAAGGGAGGAGCCGCAAGAGAGAGGGGGAAAGACTCCTGCCCCGGAGACCAGGTTGCACTTTCCCCAAGCCGTCTCTGCCTGTCATTGCTCTTGGGATGTTTCACTGGAGACAAAATTGTGTCTTGGTGTTTTGCCAATGCATTTTTCTCCTTACGGTAACTCCCGAAATCCTTTTTCCAACCAGTGGATCTTGGATGGGATGCTCTCTGGAGCTCGGGGGGCTAGTTTTCTCGGTAAGAACCTGATCTTGAGTTCTAATAAGGAATAGACTGAAAGCACTACTGCCCTGACTGGCTAGGCCAGGGTGCTTGGAGAAGCCATGTGCTGGCTGCCATCCTGGACGCTCATTCATTAAATCACATTTATTGAGCGGTTACTGTGTGCAGAACACTGCAGAGCACTGTACTCTGCAATGTGCAGAGACACCCACCCTTGTGGTCAGGGAGGGAGCATCCAGCAACCTTAACCCTCATTCAATCTTTCAATAATATTTATAAGCATCTTCTGTAGGCAATGCACTGTACTAAACATTGGGAAAAAATACATGGATAAAAATCGGACACACTCCTTGGCTCCTAAGGGGATCACGTCAAGACTAAGGAGGGGAGAGGGGGTAGGCGACAGATTCATGAGGAAAATAAAACAATAAAAACATGAAAACATCATAAAAGATAAGGACAGCAATGAATACAACTCTCCCTTCTCCACCCTTTACTCTCCCTCACTGATAAACAACATTAAAAATCCATGACTCTCCCCACTCATTCCTGACTCTCCCTGCTCCATTCCTGACTCTTCCTCAGTGACCCAGCAGGGACCATCCAACACTCCTAAGTCTCCCCTCTCCAGCCCTTACTCTCCCCCAGTAACCCAGAATGGGTCTAAAGAGAACATGAGAGGTGTCTGGGTCTCCCTATAGCTCAGCTCCTGGAAAGAGCCAGGGGAGGAAACCATGCCCTGTCCTTTCCCTGGCCTCGTACCTTTCCATTCTCCCTCAGTTCTGCCTCCCTCAAGCTGGGCCAGTCCAGAGTCCAGCAGCTCAGGTGGCCCACACTGGGGTCAGGAGAACCTAAGAAATTCTAGCGGACAGGCAGCTTGGGAATTTGTCAGCCACCCCCAAGGCTCACACAGGGTGACTCATTTTACACAGTCCCATTTTTTCTTTACTAGTATTTGTTAAGTGGTTACCATGTGCCAGGCACTGTACTAAGTGCTGGGATAGATACAAATTAATCAGGTTGGACACAGTCCATGTCCCACATGGGGCTCACAGTCAAAAAATAGTAATAATAATTGTGGTATTTGTTAAGCATTTACTATGTGCCAGGCACTGTACTAAGCACTGGGGTAGATACAAGTTAATCAGGTTGGACACAGTCCATGTCCCACATGGGCTCACAGTCAAAAAATAATAATAATAATTGTGGTATTAAGGATTTACTATGTGCCAGGCACTGTACTAAGCACTGGGGTAGATACAAAGTAATTGGGTTGGACACAGTCCCTGTCCCACATGGGGCTCACAGTCTCAATCCCCATTGAACAGATGAGGTAACTGAGGTACAGAGAATTGATTCATTCATTCATTCAATCGTATTTATGGAGTGCATACTGTGTGCAGAGCACTGTACTAAGCACTTGGAAAGTACAATTCGGCATCAGATAGAGACAATCCTTACCCAACAATGGGCTCACAGTCTAGAAGGGCTTAGTACAGTGCTCTGCACACAGTAAGTGCTCAGTAAATACGATTGATTGATAGAAGGGGGAGACAGACAACAAAACAAAACAAGTAGACAGGCATCAATAGCATTAGAGAAGCATAAAGAAGTGAAATGATTTGCCCAAGGTCACCCAGCAGACAAGTGGAAGAGCCGGGATTAGAACCTTCTGGCTTCCAGGCCCTTACTCTATCCACTAGACCACGCTGTGGTACTTTGTTGGCCACCCCCACAGCACACACAGGGTGACTCATTTTACAGAGTCCCCATTTAAAACAATGACATTTTAAGTGGGGCCAGTGTGGTGGGCCATCCTGGGCCAGGGGGCTGAGGGGCCACTGACTCTGCGAGGGTTCAGATCTCCTTCTGCTGTGGGGCTGCTGCCTTGGCTGCTTGAAGAAGGTAGCAAGAAGGGCAAGGGAGAAGCAGCATGGTCAGGAAAAGCAGCATGGTGTTGTGGCTAGAGCCCGGCCCTGCGAGTCAGAAGGTCATGGGTTCTAATCCCAGCTCTACCACTTGCCTGCTGAGTAACCTTGGGCAAGTCACTTCACTTCTCTGTACCTCAGTTACCTCATCTGTAAAATGGGGATTAAGACTGAGAGCCCCAGGTAGGACAGCCCCAAATCCAATCCAATTTGCTTGTATCCACCCCAGCACTTAGAACAGTGCTCGGCACATAGTAAGCATTTAACAAATGCCATCATTATTATTGTTATTTATTATAATTTATCCCAGTATGGACAGACTCCAACAGTTCATCAGGGGCCCTGCCACACACATGTGCCTGCCTCTCACAAACACACACATACATACACGGAGGGGTAGGTCCTCCCAAATGTGCTCACTAGGACCAGGAGCAGAGTGATGAATGACCACACCAACCTTCACAGGCAACAGGACTCTCGACTTGCTCCCCCACCTCCTCCCCCTCGCTCTTGCTGCTCCCCCAGCCTGGAACTCTCTGCCCCAGATTAATTCATTCATTCATTCAATCACATTTATTGAGCTCTTACTGTGTACAGAGCACTGTGCTAAGCGCTTGGAAAGTACAATTCGGCAACAGAGACAGTCGCTACCCAACAATGGGCTCATAGGCTAGAATGGGGAGACAGACAACAAAACAAAACAAGTAGACGTGTGTCAATATCATCAAAATAGATAAATAGAATTATAGATATATACACATCATTAATAAAATAGAGTAATAAATATGTACAAATATAGAGCAGAGGAAGGGAGTGGGGGGAGTGGGATCTCCTTAAACCATAGCTCTCCCCTCTTCAAAGTCCTTCTTAAATCCTTGCCTCCTCCAGGAAGCCCTCAGGATGAATGTAAAACACTTCAGTAACGTCAACTCAACCCCAGCCTTAGGGGCAGGGACTTTCAGCTGGTTATAGGACTGCCACCAACTAAACACTCCAAGGGCATGTTGGAAGCTTCCTTTGTGGCACCTCTGTGGCGAGAGCCACATTACTAGTTAGATTTGCAGTTGGGCAGCTGGCACCACCCCCTCTGTTGCCCCATCACCACTTAATCAATCATATTTCCTGAGCTTTTACTGTGTGCAGAACACTGTACTAAGCACTTGAGAGAGTTCAACACAACAATATGACACATTCCCTGCCCATAACAAGCTTACAGACTAGAGGGAGAGACAGATATTAACATAAATAAATAAGTTACAGATGTGTACATAATAATAGTGACGGCATTTATTAAGCGATTACTATGTGCAAAGCATTGTTTTAAGCACTGGGGAGGTTACAAGGTGATCAGGCTGTCTCATGGGGGGCTCACAGTCTTCATCCCCATTTTACAGATGAGGTAACTGAGGCACAGAGAAGTTAAGTGACTGGCCCAAGGTCACACAGCGGACAAGTGGCAGAGCTGGGATTTGAACCTATGACCTCTGACGCCCAAGCCCGGGCTCTTTCCACTGAGCCACGCTGCTTCTCAAGTGCTGTGGGGCTGAGCGATGGGTGAAAGGAGGGAGCAAATCCAAGTGTAGCTTTTCTTGGACTGTGTGTGCATGCACAAACACACATGCACACACACACTGCCAGACAAACAAGTCTGACTTGCTCAGAGGCCCAGGGAGACTGGTAAACCCATAAAATGTCAACACCCCCAGCCTTTGTCTTCTGACCTCACACAGTGATCAAGCAGCTGGTGGCCCTAGGCCACCAATCTCTAGACCCCCTCCACATTCATTCATTCATTCAATCATATTTATTGAGCGCTTACTGTGTCCAGAGCACTGTACTAAGCGCTTAGGAAGTACAAGTTGGCAACATATAGAGACGGTCTCTACCCAACAGCGGGCTCACAGTCTAGAAGGATATCCCAGGCCATCCCTTCCTAACCTCCTCTTTGTTGTTGTACCAATTCACATCCTCAATCAATCAACCAACCTATCAATCAATCAACCTATCAATTGATGGTATTTATTGAGTGCATAATTCAATCGTATGTATTGAACGCTTACTGTGTGCAGAGCACTGTATTAATTGCTTGGAAGAATACAGCGGAGATGGTAGACACATTTCCTGCCCCAACAAAGAGCTTACAGTTCAAAGGGGGAGAAAGACATTAAAATAAATTACAGATAGACAATTTCTCTCCCCATCCTCAGACTTTTTGAAGGCACATCTCCTCCAAGAGGCCTTTCCTGATTAAGCTCTCATTTTGTCTTTTCCCACTCCCTCTGTGTCACCCTGATTTGCTCCCTTTGTTCACCATCCCAGCACCACAACACTTACGTACATATCCATAATTTACTTATATTAATGTCTGTCTCCCCCTCCAGACTGTAAGCTTGTTTAAGGCAGGGAATGTGTCTGTTATATTGCTGTGTTGTACTCAAGTGCTTAGTACAGTGCCCTGCACACAGTAAGCACTCAACAAATTTGATTGATTCATACAAAAGTGCTGTGGATCTGCGGGTGAGGTAAATATCAAGTGCCTTAAGGATACAGATCCAAGTACATAGGCAACACAGAAGAGAGGTGGAATAGGGGAAATGAGAGCTTAGTTAGAGAAGGCCTCTGGAGGAGATGTGATTTTAGTAAGGCTTTAAAGGTAGGAAGATCTGTGGTCTGTCTTACCTGAAGGAGGAGGGAGTTCCAGGTCAAAGGGAAGAGGTGGCCAAGGGGTCAGCAGTGAGATAATGAGATTGAGGTACAATGAATAGATTGGCTTTATAGGAGCAAAGTGTGTGGGCTGGGTTAAAGTGGGAAATCATCAAGGAAAGGTAGGAGGAGGAGAGCTGATTGAGGGTTTTAAAACCATTGATAAGAAATTTCTCTTTGATGCGGAGGTGGATGGGCAACCACTGGAGGTTCTTGAGGAGTGGAGAGATGTGGACTGAACAGTTGTTTTTAGAAAAATGATCCGGGCAGGAGAGTGAAGTAAAGACCAGAGCGGGGAAGAAATGGCAGCAGGGAGGTCAGTGAAGAGGCTGACTCAGTAAGCAAGGTGGGATATGGTAAGTGCTTGGATCAGCGTGGTAGCAATTTGGATGGAGAGGAAATCAGATGTTAAGTGTTATTGTTATTGCCCTCAACAGCACCCTCACTGCCGAATCCAACTCCTTCATACCGTCTCTGTCAGTCTTGTACCACCAACCCCCAGCCCTGGGTCACCGCTGCAGTTCACTTCCTCCACTACTGCGCCTGGGCCATGGAGCACTGCTGGTGGAAATCCAGGTACTCGGCTGCCTTCAGCTGCTTCAGATCATCTTTATTTGCTATGACTCTACCCTCTTTCGCTCAGCATCCACTCCCATCGGCCCCACAAATTATTCCAGATTTTAACTCCATTCTGAAGCTCCCCACCCCCCACCTCTCCTTTGTCTTGCCCCTGATGACCTTGCTTGATGATTTTGCTGACAAGATCAATACCAAAGTCTCTCCCCCACCTCCCCAATTCCCTTCCACCCCATGCCACAATTTCATTCTTCTCAAGAGATCTCCCGCCAGCTCAAAATCTACCCCTCTGTCTGTACCTCTGATCCCATCTCCTCTGATCTTCTAAAACCACTTTCACCACCCTTCATCCCTTTCTGACTGGGGTCTTCAAGTACACATCTCTCTGAGGGCTCCTTTCCCTCTACCTTCAAATGTGCACACATCTCCCCTTTCCTAAAAAAAAAAAAAGAAAAAGAAAAAATCTTTGTCTCCTACTGCTCTCCCTACCAGCTACCAGCAGTGCTTCATCCCCCTGCTCTCATTTCAGTCCCAACTCCTCAAATGGGTGGTGTACACCCACTGACTCCACTTCTCTTCTATTCCCCTTTTTGACCCTCTACAGTCTGGTTTCCACTCTCTTCACTCCAGGCTGCTCTTCCCAAAATCCCCCATGTCCTCCTTCTTGCCAACTTTAACAGATGCCACTCATTCGTTTCATTCAATCGTATTTATTGAGTTCTTACTTTGTACAGAACACTGTACTAAGCACTTGGAAGAGTACAGTATAACAATAAACAGATACATTCCCTGCCCACAAGGAGCTTACAGTCTAGAGGGGGAGACGGATGCTATTCTACTCTAATCCTCCTTGACCTCTTGGCTGTCTTTAACCCGTGGGCCACTTCTTTCTCCTGGAAACACTATCTAACCTTGTTTATTCTGACCCAGTTCTCTTCTGGTTCTCCTCTTACATCTCTGGCTGCTCCTTCTCAGGTTCTTTCTCCAGTTCTACCTCTGCCTCCCACTTCCTAACTATGGGTTTCCCTCAGGGCTCTGTTCCAGGATCACTCGTCTTCTCACTTAATACTCAAACCCTTGGAGAACTCATCTGCTTGCTTGGCCTCTATGCAGATGACTCCCAACTCAGATTTAGAAGGTCCTGAGGGACAGGGGACCTGTCAAATTCCACCTGTGTTATTCTCCCCAGTGCTTAATTCACTGCTCTGCACACAGTAAATATTTAATAAATACTATCATTACTACTTCTACCTCACTAGCCCCAGCCTCTCTCCTTCTGGGCAATCTCACATCTCCTGCCCCCAAGGATATCCTTATATCGTTCAATCGATCAATCATATTTATTGAGCACTACCTCTGTGTAGAGCACTGTACTAAGCACTTGGGAAAATACAATGTAACAGAGTTGGTAAATGCATTCCCCACCCACAAGGAGCTTACAGTCTATATAGATGGTGCACTGGCACCTCAATAATAATAATAATAATAGTAATAATAATAATAGTAATAATAGTAATAATGGCATTTATTAAGTGCTTACTATGTGCAAAGCACTGTTCTAAGTGCTGGAGAGGTTACAAAGTGATCAGGTTGTCCCACGGGGGGCTCACAGTCTTAATCCCCATTTTACAGATGAGGTAACTGAGGCATAGAGAAGTTAAGTGACTTTCCCAAAGTCACACAGCTGACAACTGGTGGAGCCGGGATTTGTACCCCTGACCTCTGACTCCACTGAGCCACGCTGCCTCAAGCTTAATATGGCAAAAAATGAACTCCCCATCTTCCCTCCCAAATCCTCTCCTCTACCTAACTTTTCCAATACATTTGAGAATGCATCAATATCTCAGTCATTAAAGTCCACAGTCTATCTGCACTTAGTACAGTGCTCCACATACAGTAAGCGCTCAATAAATTCCATTGATTGATTCTTGACTCTCCCTCTCTTTCAAACCCCATATTCAGCTGTTGCCAAATCATTTTGGATTTTCTTCTCCAAATTTGCCAGGATCCCCCACTTCCTCTCCATCTAAATGGCCACTATGCTGGTCCAGGTACTTGTCACACCTGGCTTCATACCATACCATATCATTATCATACCAGCCTCCTCACTAGTCTCCCTGCCTCCAGTCAATCAGTCTAGTGCAAGTGCTTAGTACAGTACTCTGCACACAGTAAGCACTCAATAAATACGATTGAATGAATTTATTAAGTGCTTATTTTATACTGAGCACTATGCTAAGTGTTTGGAAGAGTGCAATAGAGTTGAATTGATCCCTGTCTTCAAGAAGCTTACAATATAATAATAATGGGAGACAGACACTACAATTAATTACAGTCCATACTTCACCCTACTGCCTGGATCATTTCTCTAAAGCGTCATTCTGAACGTGTCTCCCCACTCCTGAAAAACCTCTCATTCTTCTCCAAGTCAAGCAGAAACTCCTGACCATTGATTGACCTTAGGATATTCAATCAGGTCTCTCCTTCCAGTTTATCAACCCTATTCTTCCATCACTCCATCTCACACTCTTCCTTCCCCTCAAGCTAATCTACTCACTGTGCCTCATTCTCTTCTCTCCAGCTCCTGACATTTTGCCCACACCCTCTTCCCTCCCAAGAACTATCTCCCCACACACCACTGAGAGCAGGTCTCTCCCCACCTTCAAATTACATCTCCTCCAGGAGGCATTTCCTGAGTAATTTCTAATCTTCCTTGCATATAGCCAACCCAACTACCACTTCAGCACTTTTGCACCACCTAAACCACTCATTTACTCAAAACCATCCCTAGCACTTTTGAACATATCTTTATGCTCTATTAAGTTCTCCTACCTGTAATTTATTTTTGTGCCTACCTTCCCGTTAGATGTAAAGACCTTAAGGGCAGGGATCATGTCTACTATCAATCAAAAAAGCAATCAGTCAGTGGTGTTTATTGAGCACTCATTGTGTGGAGAGCACTCTACTAAGTGCTTGTGAGAGTTCACAAGTATATATGTATACATGTATATATGTATATATGTTTGTATATATTTGTTACTCTATGTATTTTACTTGTACATATCTATTCTATTTATTTTATTTTGTTAGTATGTTTGGTTTTGTTCTCTGTCTCCCCCTTTTAGACTGTGAACCCACTGTTGGGTAGGGACTGTCTCTATATGTTGCCAACTTGTACTTCCCAAGCACTTAGTACAGTGCTCTGCACACAGTAAGCACTCAACAAATATGATTGATGATGATGATGATGATGATGATGAGAGTTCAAGAGAGTAAGTAGACCTGATCTCCACCCTCAAAGAGTTTATTATCTAGTGGGGATGCTTAGTACAGTGCTCTGCAAGTAGTAAGCTCTCAATAAAATGTCATTGTTATGATGAGGGGAAACAGACATTATGATAAATGACAGGTAGGGGAATAATAATAATGATGGTGTTTGTTAAGTGCTTACTATGTGCAAAGCACTGATCTAAGCACCAGGGGGATACAAGGTGATCAGGTTGTCCCACGTGGGGCTCACAGTCTTATAACCCATTGTACAGATGAGATAACTGAAGCACAGAGAAGTTAAGTGACTTGCCCAAAGTCACACAGCTGACAATTGGCGGAGCTGGGATTTGAACCTGTGACCTCTGATTCCAAAGCCCGGGCTCCTTCCACTGAGCCAGGCTGCTTCTCTGAGCCCGCTGCTTCTCTGCAGTAGGTACTCAATAACTGCTATTGATCACAGACAACTGCCCTGTTTCCTCCCCACAAGGGGCAAAAACTCCTAGGAAGGGGACAAAGAGGGAAAAAATTGGCAAAACGGACTCAAAGCTGCCTTTTCCGTTTCCCCACCCATCTGGCCCCAGCCTCAGTTGTGATTGGGCCATGGAACGAATTCTCCTGGAAGAGAGACTCCGATATGTGAAGCAACATGCTGAAGTGATAGTGGAGTCAAAAGTTGATGAGTTCTAATCCTGACTCTGCCACTTGTCTGCTGTGTGACCTTGGGCAAGTCATTTCACTTCTCTGAGCCTCAGTTCCCTCATCTGTAAAACAGGGATTGAGTCTGTGAGCCCCACATTGGATAAGACTGTGTCCAACCTGATTTCCTTGTATCCACCCCAGTGCTTAATACAGAGCCTGGCACATAGTAAGTGCTTAACAAATGCCACAATTAGGATTATCTTCGGTTGGTGGGGACGCTGATCTGGCCTCGGGGCAAACAGACTGCTCGGAAAAGAGGGGGGATTCAGGATGACTTCTGCTACAATAGGAGGGATCCAGATTAGACTGTGGTAAAGGCCGAACCCTGGAATGGCATAGTGGCTAGAGCCCAGGCCTGGGAGTCAGAAGGTCATGGGTTCTAGTCCTGGCTCCACCACTTGTCTGCTGTATGACCTTGGGCAAGTCACTTAACTTCTCCTTCCTCTCCCTCTCCTCCTGCTCTCCATCTCCCCTGCCTTACCTCCTTCCCTTCCCCACAGCACATGTATATATGTTTGTACGTATTTATTACTCGATTTATGTATTTATTTTACTTGTACATATTTATTCTACTTATTTTATTTTGTTAATATGTTTTGTTCTCTGTCTCCCCCTTCTAGACTGTGAGCCCACTGTTGGGTAGGGACTGTCTCTATATGTTGCCAACTTGTACTTCCCAAGCGCTTAGTCCAGTGTTCTGCACACAGTAAGCGCTCAATAAATACGATTGAATGAATGAATGAATTCTCTGTGTCTCAGTTACCTCATCTGGAAAATGGGGATTAAGACTGTAAGCCCCACATGGGACAACCTGATTACCTTGCATCTACCCCAGCACTTAGAACAGTGCTTTGCACATAAGCCCCCCGTGGGACAACCCAATCACCTTGTTAACCTCCCCAGCACTTAGAACAGTGCTTTGCACATAGTAAGTGCTTACTATTGTAAGCGCTTAACAAATACCATAATTACCATTATTATTATTATTATCATTGTTATCATTATTATTACATAAGGGAGGTGGGTTCTCCTGATCTGACAGTAGGTGTGGGGGGAGATTGCCACTACAGGAGATGGGCTAGGGGATCCCAGAAGGTGGGCCTGCCAGGCCAGGACATTAGACAGATCGAGGGGCTGCCCCGGGATGCACGGTGCCAGCTCTGCAGGGGACCCGGTGGTTCAATGCACGGGGGCGGGAAGCACAGAACTGTTGTTGCCTGATTTTCCCTCTGGCGTCTTTGAGGAGGGAAGGAGAGAGGGAAGGAAAGAGGCAGGAAGGGAGGGGACCAGGCGGGTCAGATCCGGAACGTGGGCTTGTCCGCTGGGCCAGTGGCAGGGCCCGGCGGGGGCCTGCCGCTTTTCCAGTCTAATAAGCTCGCGCCCTGGGGTTTGCTAAATGAGGCTCAGAAGCTCCCACTTCCAAAGTAATAAAGCTCAAAAAGGTTAAGGCGGCGGCTCTCCATCCTCGTCCTCGGCTTTGTTCTGCCGAAACCCAGCGCCTTCTCCATCTCCCCCTTCCTCCCCCTTCCACCCCCTCCTTCCCTCTCCCAACTCCCCCCTTCCCCCTAAAGAGGGATTGGGCCTGGGGCAGAGAGAGCCTCCCGCCAGCCTGTTTTCTAGCAGGCCCAAGTCATAATAATAAGAAGAATAATCACGATATTTGGTAAGCGCTTACTAGGTGCCAAGCACAGTTCTAAGTGCTGAGGTGGATACGTGGAAATCAGGTTGTCCCACGTGGGGCTCACAGTCTTAATTCCCATTTAACAGATGAGGCAAATGACTTGCTCAAGGCCACACAGCAGGCAAGTGGCGGAACTGGAATTAGAATCCACGTCCTGTGACTCCCAAGCTCGTGCTCTTGCCACTAGACCATGCAAATGGCCCTGCCAGGCATGGCAGAGTGGAGAACAGGCAAGGCCCGAGGCAGAGGAGAGCATTAATTGTGGCGATGCTTCCCTCCACATTTCAGTCGGTTTAATAATTATGGTATTTGTTAAGAACTTACTATGTGCCAGATACTGCTCTAAATGTCAGGGTTGATACAAGGTAATAGGGTTGGACACAGTCCCTGTTCCTCATCCTTTTTATACAGATGAGGAAACTGAGGCACAGAGAAGTGAAGTGACTTGCCTAAGGTCACACAGTGGGTTCTATTCCCAGCTCCACCACTTATCTGTTTTGTGATCTTGGGCAAGTCACTTCACTTATCTGGGCTTTCTGGACTGTAAACCCGATGTGGACAGGGATTGTCTCTCTTTATTGCTGAATTGTACTTTCCAAGCGCTTAGGACAGTGCTTTGCACACAGTAAGTGCTCAATAAATATGACTGACTGAATGAATGAATGAACAGCAGACAAGTAGCAGAACTAGGAAGCAGCGTGGCTCAATGGAAAGAGCATGGGCTTGGGAGTCAGGGGTCATGGGTTCAAATCCCGGCCCCACCAATTGTCAGCTGTGTTACCTTGGGCAAGTCACTTAACTTTTCTGTGCCTCAGTTACCTCATCTGTAAAATGGGGATGAAGACCGTGAGCCCCATGTGGGACAACCTGATCAGCTTGTATCCCCCTCCAGCGCTTAGAACAGTGCTTTGCTCATAGTAAGCGCTTAACAAATACCATTATTATTATTATTATTATTATTATTATTATTATTATTATTATTATTAACCCATGACCATCTGACTCCCAGGCCCATGCTCTAGCCACTAGGCCAAGCTGCTGAGAACACATCAGCCCGCCCCCCCCCAGCCCCCCAACTGAGAGCCAGAGTTTCCCTCCAGGAGGATTACTGAAACTATCAGTAATATATATTTATTGAGCCTCTACTGTGTGATAAGCACTGTACTAAACACCAAGAGAGAGTACAATAGAGTTGATAAACATGATCCCTGCCCTCAAGGAGTTTACAGTCTAGCAGGGGAGGCAAACCCTAAACATAATCCGCACATAGGAGGAAGAAGGAAAAAGGATATGCACATGAATTGGTGTTGCATGGGAAGATAGAACAAAAGCACCTATAAGATGTTGTGAATACACAAATATTCAAGTGGCAGTTGGGGGGAATCTAGCCTGGTGAGAAGTTAATTAGGGAAGACCTGCTGGACTCTTTGACCACTACCTGCCTTCTCACCCTCATGCCCTCCAATTTTTTCTCCCAAATCTCCCCTCTGGTTCCCAGGCCATTGTAGCCCCACTTGGACTCCCTACCAGTGCTTGGCACATAGTAAGTGCTTAACAAATACCTTAATTATTTTTATATGGCCAGCGTTTGTATCTGAGCAAGACTAGGGGAGATGGGGCCAGGTGGTCTGTCTTATCTTACTCTGTAGGGCTGGACTGTCTGTTTTCAGGAGTGGACTTTAAGGGGCAGGACAGGACTGTGGTCCCTGGGGTCTCAATGTGGATGTGACTGACCCCCTGATGCCAGCCCCAAGCCGGGCCCTCGGTTCAGCTTCCTGCTTAGAGCAGGAGCAAGACTGTCAGCCCAGATGTGGAGGAGGCTGACTCCTTACTTAGTGGGGCAGCAGGTCTGTCCTCACTCCTTGTAGGACTCGGGATCCCGACCTTTCCTCCGGGATATGGAAATGGGTGATTCCTTCCCCTGCTGCCCTGGGGTCATTACTGGTTGCAGTCTTCTAACCTCACTCTCCCAGGTTCCACATGCAATTTTCACTTGCTAACTCTCATTTCCCAACTCTGAAGAGACCCAAGTTGGCCCAGTGCTTGAATTTTTTTTTAAAAAAAGGTATCTGTTATGTGCTTATTAATACTGTACTAAGTGCTGGGGTCAATTCAGGATAATCAGGCTGGATACAGTCCCTGAATCAAAAAGGGCTCAGCCTATATTCCGATTTTACAGATGAAGGAACTGAGGCACAGAGAAGTGAAGTGACTTGCCCAAGGTCACACAGCAGACAAGTGGCAGAGGGAGGATTAGAACCCAGGTCCTCTGACTCCCAGGCCCATGCCCTTTCCATTAGGCCACGCTGCTTCTCTTTTGGTGGATTTCCACCAACAGCCCTCAATGGCAGGAACACAGGAGCAGAGGTGATAATAATTATGGTATTTGTTAAGTGCTTACTAGGTGCCAAGCATTGTTCTGAGCACTGAAAGAAGTGTGTCAGAAGTAGGATTTGAACTCACACTTCCATAAGGAAATCAGAAGACCCAACATCGGAAAGATAAAGCTTGAGTCGGGCGTCGTAGACTACTCAGCCATTGAGATTCAGGAGCAGGGATGTACTGTGGAGTGATTGGGGCTAGGGGTCCGTGAAATATTGACAGAGGGAAAGAGGAGTGCAGGTGTTGAGTTGGGGTAGACAAAAGGCAATCAGGTTGTCCCACGTGGGGCTTACCATTTTATAGTTGAGGTAACTGAGACACAGAGAAGTTAAATGACTTGCCCAAGGTCACAGAGCAGACAAGTGGTAGAGCCAGGATTAGAACCCATGCCCTCTGACTCCCATGCCCATGCTCTTGTCACTAGGCCATGACATGGTCCCTTTCCCACACAGGGCTCACAGTCTTTATCCCCAATTTACAGATGAGGGAACTGAGGCACAGGGAGCTGAAGTGACTTACCCAAGGTCACACAGCAGAAAAGTGATGGGGCTGGGATTAGAAACCATGACCTTCTGATTCCCAGGCCCATGCTCTATCCATTATATCGAATTGGCTGTTGTCAGACAGTGGAAGGAAGGGAGTCCTGGACTGGCTGGAGGGAGGGGGGGAGTGTATCAAGGAGAACTCCCTGGAGGAGGTGGTTAGGAGCTGAGCTGAGAGGAGGGCAGGAGGAGGTGGTGAGCAGGAGCAGAGGATTTTTTCGAGGGGCGGGATGGGGTACAGCTGAATGTCGGAGCCAGTGGAAAGGACGGCTGATATGAACTAGGCGGAAGGGTTTGGGAGGTGCAGCAGATGGGGAGCTGCCCGAGCTGGGGACAATATGGTTCGCTGCAGCCTGGAAATCCTTGCCTGCTTCCCAGTGGCAGAGAAATCGCCCTGCTCAGGCCGGGCTGAGGGCCACCCCCGTGGGGAAATGGTGTCGGCTGGGGGAGGGGGACAAGCCAGCATTCAATCATAATAAACCCAGCACGCCTTCGTGGGGACAGGTCAGCCACACGGCTGCGATTTATTTATTTTTTAAATTATAGAGATGGATGGCTGGAGGAATCTGCTTCAGAAACACCGTTCTGTGTCCTGAACAATGATTAAGTCTGGAATCCCGGGGAATCTGTCATTCCTGGCAGGTAACACCTGGTTTACGGGTTAATGGAGCAGGGTAAAGTCTAAAGTGGCCAGCGCTGGGAGCAGACCAGCCATGACCCTGTGTCCCAGAGGTCTGGGGTGGGGGGGGGGGGGGGGTGCCCAGCGGGAGGGCGACTGTTCCCCCAGAATGTGCTTCCTACTTCCAAGTGGATTCACTCCCATTATTGACTGGGCAACACCAGTGGAGCTGGAAAAGAGGGTGCTCCCTGATGTTTCCTAACAGGTCTTCCTCCGCATCTGCTCTGACGGCTGGATGGGTTCAACACTTTCCCCAATGTCCCCAGTGCAGACAAGCCAGCTTGGAAAAAGGGAGCAGGTCTCTGTTGGCCGCCCTGCCTCACTGGGGTCCAGGCCATGTGCCGTCCCCACCCAATGAACTTTTCCAGGGTGTGTTGTAAACCAGAAGGGGGTGGGGTCAGCAGGATCAGGGGTGGGGGGCTGGCAGTGACTCTCTGACTGAGGCTCAGTGCACCCCTTCTAAGGAGGTCAGGATTTGGAGCAGGTGAGAGAAGGAACCATGAGTTTGGGGAAAAAAATAATGAAGTAGTGAATCAATAATAATGGTACTTCTTAAGTGCTAACAGTGTGCCAAGCACAGTTCTAAGCACTGGGGTAGATACAAATTTATCAGGCCTGCACACAGTCCCTGTCCCGCATGGGGCTCACACTCCTATCCCCATTTTACAGATGAGGGAACTGAAGCCCAGAGAAGTGAAGTGACTTCATCATCATCATCATCAATCGTATTTATTGAGCGCTTACTATGTGCAGAGCACTGTACTAAGCGCTTGGGAAGTACAAATTGGCAACATATAGAGACAGTCCCTACCTAACAGTGGGCTCACAGTCTAAAAGGGGGAGACAGAGAACAAAACCAAACATACTAACAAAATAAAATAGAATAGATATGTACAAGTAAAATAAATAAATAAATAGAGGAATAAATATGTACAAACATATATACATACATACAGGTGCTGTGGGGAAGGGAAGGAGGTAAGATGGGGGGGATGGAGAGGGGGTCGAGGGGGAGAGGAAGGACTTGCCCAAGGTGGCATGTGGCAGAGCCAGAATTAGAACCCAGGTTCGTCTGACTCCCAGGCCCGTGCTCTATCCACTAAGCCATGCTCCTTCTATCTTTCATTCATTCATTCAATTGTATTTATTGAGCACCTACTGTGTGCAGAGCACTGTACTAAGCGCTTGAGAAGTACAAGTTGGCAACATATAGAGACGGTCCTTACCCAACAGTGTGCTCACAGTTTGCCAGTTATTGCCTCCTATCCCTCACCCCTACAATCAACCAATCGTATTTATTGAGCGCTTACTGTGTGTAGAGCACTGTACTAAGCGCTTGGGAATTACAAGTTGGCAACATATAGAGACAGTCTCTACCCAACAGTGGGCTCACAGTCTAGAGGGGACTGCACTACACTGCTCTGGGGACCCGAGGAGGTTAGGGTTGGAGTAGCCGCAAGAAGCCCGCCACACCCACCATGGCTCAGTGGAAAGAGCACGGGCTTTGGAGTCAGAGGTGAGGTCATGGGTTCATATCCCGGCTCCACCACTTGTCAGCTGTGTGACTTTGGGCAAGTCACTTAACTTCTCTGTGCCTCAGTTACCTCACCTGTAAAATGGGGATTAAGACTGTGAGCCCCACGGGGGACAACCTGATCACCTTGTAACCTCCACAGCACTTAGAACAGTGCTTTGCACATAGTAAGCACTTAATAAATGCCATTATTATTATTATTATCCCTCCTATCACCCCCATCTGCCCTCACCTCCCACCCTCTCTGCTTCCCTCTCACTGCCCCATTATTATCCAACAGCATCGACTGAGTGTGGTATTGCATTATAGTGCGCTGGAACCAATCAATCAATGGTATTTATTGAGCGCTTATTGTGTGCAGAGTGCTCCCTGCCACTGAAAGAGCCTGAGCTTGGGAGTCAGAGGTCATGGGTTCTAATTCCGGCTCCACCATTTGTCAGCTGTGTGACCTTGGGCAAGTCACTTAACTTCTCTGTGCCTCAGTGACCTCATCTATAAAATGGGGATTAAGACTGTGAGCCCCACGTGGGACAATCTGATTTCCTTGTATCTACCCCAGCACTTAGAACAGTGCTTGGCACATAGTAAGCGCTTAACAAATACCATCATCATCATCATCATCATTCATTCAATAGTATTTATTGAGCACTTACTGTGTGCACAGCACTGTACTAAGCGCTTGATGATCATCATCATCATTATCATTCAATCATATTTATTGAGCACTTACTCTGTGCAGAATACACTGCAATAACAGATACATTCCCTATCCTCAATGAACTTAAAGTCTGGGGGTGGGGCAGACATTGATATAAATAAATAAATAAAAAACATGCACATAAGCACTGTGGGGCTGAGAGGAGGACAGGGTGGTGTAAGGGTGGTGGTGGTGGATGGTGGTGAATAAAGGAAGAACAGGGTGGACAGGGTGGTGAATAAAGGAAGTAAGTCAGGGCAACACAGAAGGGAATGAGAAAAGTAGGACTGAGGGCTTAGGGAAGGCCTCTTGGAGGAGATGTACCTTCAATAAGGCTTTGAAGGTGGGGAGAGTAATTGTCTGTCAGATATGAAAAGGGAAGACATTCCAAGCCAGAGCCAGGAGGTGGACAAAGGGTCGGGGGTGAGATAAACGAGACTGAGATAAAGTGCGTAGGTTAGCATTAGGGGAGCGAAGTGTGCAGGCTGGATTGTAGTAGGAGAGTAGTGAGGGAGGCAAGGTGGTTGAGTGCTTTAAAGCCGATGGTAAGGAGTTTCTGTTTGATATGGAGAAGGATGGGCAACCACTGGAGGTTCTTAAGGAGTGGAGAAACATGGATTGAACCTTTTTGTAGAAAAATAATCTGGGCAGCAGAGTGAAGTATGGACTGGAGTGGGGAGAGACAGGACGCAGGGAGTGCAGCAAGGAGGCTATGCAATAATCAAGGTGAGATAGGATAAGTGCTTGGATTAACATGGTAGCAGTTTGGATAGAGAGGAAAGGGCAGATTTTTGCAATGTTGTGAAGGTTGAACAGACAGGATTTAGTGATAGATTGATTATGTGGGTTGAATGAGAGAAAGGAGTCAAGGAAAACAAGTTTTCCGGCTTGTGAAGCAGGAAGGATAGTGGTACTGTCTACAGTGTTGGGAAAGTCAGGGGGAAGACAAGGTTTGAGTGGGAAGATGAGTTCTGTTTGGGACATATTAAGTTTGAAGTGACAGCAGGACATCCGAGCAGAGATGTCTTGAAGGCAGGAGGAAATGTGAGACTGCAGAGAGGGAGAGGGATCTGGGCTGGAGATGTAGATTTGGGAATGATCTGCATAGAGGTGGAAGTCGAAAACCATGGGAACAATTGAGTTCTCCAAGGGAGTCAGTGTAGATGGAGAATTGAAGGGGACCTAGAACTGAACCTTAAGGGACACCCACGGTTAGTTGGTCAAAGGCAGAAGAGGAGTCCGTGAAAGAGACTGCGAATGAGTGGCCAGATTTTCCTTGTACATATTTACTATTCTATTTATTTTATTTTGTTAATATGTTTTGTTTTGTTGTCTGTCTCCCCCTTCTAGACTGTGAGCCCGCTGTTCGGTAGGGACTGTCTCTATATGTTGCCAACTTGTACTTCCCAAGTGCTTAGTACAGTGCTCTGCACACAGTAAGCGCTCAATAAATACGATTGAATGAATGAATGAATGAATGAACCAGGAGAGAGTAGTGTCAGTGAAGCTGAAGCTGAATAATGTTCCCAAGAGGGGGTGGTCGACAGTGTCGAAGGCAGCTATAGGGTTGAGGAGGACTAGGATTGAGTAGAGGCAGTTGGATTTGGCAAGAATGAGATCATTTGTGACCTTTGAGAAGGCGGTTTCTGTGGAGTGAAGGGGATGGAAGCCAGATTAGGGGGGTCGGGGCTGGGGAGGAGAGAATTTGAGGAGAGGAACTTGAGACAGCAGATGAGTGTGTTAGGGGATAGGGATGGGATGAGCATAGTGGGGGATGTTTGAGCAATGAGCATGGGTGTCAGTAAGGATGAAGAAATCATATTCCTGGCAGAGGAGAGGGCAGAGTTGAAGCACACAAGGATGAACTTGAGGTGGACAAGAATTGGGCCTGAAGTGGGCAAGAAGTGACTTGCCCAAGGTCACACAGTAGGCGGGAGGTAGAGCCAGGATTAAAACCTAGGTCCTCTGATTCTTAGGCCTGTGCTCTTTCCACAAAGCCACACTGCTTCTCTTTTACCATGTGCGGAGAGCTGTACTGACCACCTTCACATTCAAAGATGACATCTCTAACTGTGAAATACACCTGTGGGTGGGTGTGCAGCTGAAAATGCCAATACAGGACCCAGAGTCCTAACCTCATTGTGCAAAACATAAAGACAGACCCACGTACCTTCCTGCTCATTGCTTGCAGCGCCCGGCTCTGTTTTCACTTTTGCCTCCATGTTTCACGACCCTTAAGGAACTTCAACTCCAACGGGGCCATTTCTTTCCTTCCCTCCGGGTCATCCTAGCTATGAAACTTGTGCAAGACAAGGACTGTGTCCGACTGATCATCTTGTATCTACCCCAGTGCTTAGTACAATGCTCAGCACATAGTAAGCCCTAAATGCATTCATTCAATCATATTTATTGAGCACTTACTGTGTGCAGAGCACTGTACTAAATGCTTGGGAAGTACAAGTTGGCAACATATAGAGACTGTCCCTACCCAACAGCGAGCTCACAGTCTAGAAGGGGGAGACAGACAACAAAACAAAACATGTAGACAGGTGTCAAGTCATCAGAACAAATAGAATTAAAGCTGAATGCACATCATTAACAAAATAAATAGAATAGTAAATATGTACAAGTAAAATAGAGTGATAAATCTGTACAAACATATATACAGGTGCTGTGGAGAGGGGAAGGAGGTAGGGCAGGCAATGGGGAAGAGGAGAGGAAAAAGGAGGCTCAGTCTGGGAAGGCCTCTTGGAGGAGGTGAGCTCTCAGTAGGTCTTTGAAGGTTGGCGGATATGTGGAAGGAGGGCATTCCAGGCCAGGGGGAGGACGTGGGCCGAGGGTCGATGCCCTAAATGAATACTCATTATCATTACTATTATTTTTATTATCATTCACCCTTCAGAGGTGCCCTGGTAGCATAGCCAGGGTTATAGGATATGTTTAATTATGTATAGAAGTCCTTGGTTTTGTGGTGGTCCGCAAGGCCCTTCCGCTTTGGCACCCCACTGCATGTCCCTTGTGAACCTCAATTTGCCTTACACGTTGTAGTCATTTGTGTTGAACCAGTCTTGGTGACTTTGCTTGGCATTGCCCAGTGTCTGTTCAGCTGCCTGGAATTCAGCATCTCAGAGAATGCTTTCCCTCCCTCTTAGACTACAAGCCCTGTGTGGGACAGGCACTGGGCCTGATGAATAACTTGTGTCTATCCTAGCACTTAGCACATAGTAAATACCACCTTTTTAAAGTGAATTTCCTGAAGCACCAGGACCTTTATAGCTCCTTGAAAATGCATTAGAAACAGTTTAACCTAGTGGAAAGAGCATGGGCCTGAGAGTCAGAGGACCTGAGTTCTAATCCAGGCTCTGCTACTTGCCTGCTATGTGTCCTTGGACAAGTCACTTAACTTCTTTGTGCCTCAGTTTCCTCCTCTGTACAATAGGGATGAAGTATTTCTCCTTCTGATGTAGATTGTGAGCCCCATGTGAACATGGACTGTGTCCATACTGATTATCTTGTATCTGCCTCAGCACTTAGTATGTGCTGGATACATAGTAATTGACTAACAAATTATTATTACTATAACAAATACGTTCTCCAGGCCTGCTATGAGTCTATTGTGAGCAGAGAGCTGTACTGGAAGCTTTGGAACATATAAGTGATTAATAAAACCTCCTCCCCTTTCCTTACCTCCAACCCCCTGCCCTCTCACTTCTCTCCCTGCCTCCTACCCAGAGAAGGAAGTGTCTGAGGGGCTATCAGCGCCAGCTTCGTGAGAAGCAGCGTAGCCTAGTGGATAGAGAACAGGCCTGGGACTCAGAAGGACCTGGGTTCTAATCCCAGCTCTGCCACTTGTCTGCAGTGTGACCTTGGGCCAGTCACTTCACTTCTCCATGCCTCAGTGACCTCATCTGTAAAACAGGGATTAAGACTGTGAGACCCATGTGGGCACAGGGACTGTGTCCAACCGGCTTTGCTTGTACCTACTTGAGCACTTAGTACAGCGCCTGGCGCATAGTAAGCACTTAACAAATCCCATAATAATGTGTTGTTATTACTCTCTGGGCCTCTGCCCCGTTGGGGTCCACTCTTGTCCACCTCCCCCTCACCCCAGCCAGAGTCCCGGGATGATGTTTCTGCTCATCAGCAGTGCCTTGGTGTGGTCCGGACAGGCACCAGTCCAGGGATTCCTGGGAGGGGTGGAGAGGTGGGGACAGGGATCAAGCCAAGTGGAAGGCTGGCCAGAGCTGGGGCGGGGACCCGGGCAGGAACCGGATCCGGGGCTGTTTTGGGGTCAGAGCTGGGGCCTAGACATGGGCTCCGCTGGGGCTCGGCCCACCCGGGGTTGGAGCTAGGCTAGGCCTGGAGCCAGAGCTGAGCCTGGATGGGGGTTGAGCTGGGGCCTGGGCTATGTTGGGGTCAGGCTGGGGACCAGACATGGGCTGAGCTGGGCTAGGCCTGGGGCCAGAGCTGAGCTGGGGCTGGGGCCTAGACGTGGGGTGCTGAGCTGGGGTTGGGGCCAGGGCAGGGGCTAAGCTGGGGCTGGGGACAGGGGTGGCCTGGAGCCGGGGTTTGGGAAGGGGCTGGGGCCAAGGAACAGTGCTTTGCACATAGTGAGTGCTTAATAAATGCTGTCATTATTATTATTATGGGTTCAAATCCCGGCTTCACCAATTGTCAACTGTGTGACTTTGGGCGAGTCACTTCACTTCTCTGGGCCTCAGTTACCTCATCTGGAAAATGGGGATTAAAACTGTGAGCCCCACGTGGGACGACCTGATTACCTTGTAACCTCCCCAGTGCTTAGAACAGTGCTTTGCACATAGTAAGTGCTTAATAAATGCCATCATTATTATTATTATTATGGGTTCAAATCCCCGCTTTGCCAATTGCCAGCTGTGTGACTTTGGGCAAGTCACTTCACTTCTCTGGGCCTGAGTTCCCTCATCTGTAAAATGGGGATTAAGCTGTGAGCCCAACGTGGGATGACCTGATTACCTTGTAACCTCCCCAGCGCTTAGAACAGTGCTTTGCACATAGTAAGTGCTTAATAAATGCCATCATTATTATTATTATGGGTTCAAATCCTGGCTTCGCCAATTGTCAGCTGTGTGACTTTGGGCAAGTCACTTCACTTCTCTGGGCCTGAGTTCCCTCATCTGTAAAATGGGGATTAAGACTGTGAGCCCCACGTGGGATGACCTGATTACCTTGTAACCTCCCCAGCTCTTAGAACAGTGCTTTGCACATAGTAAGCGCTTAATAAATGCCATCAAAAAAAAAAAAAAAAAGGAGAGCGCCAGGGCTAGACTGGGACCGGGATAGGGGAAAGGCCTGGGGCTGGGGTCGGATCTGATTTGGGAATAGGCTGGAACCGGGGTCGGGGAAGGGGCTGGGGTTAGGGAAGGGGTCGGGGCTGAGCTGGGGTCAGGGGTGGGCCGGGGTCAGGAAAGGGGTCAGGGATGGGCCGGGGTCAGGGGTGGGCCGGGGTCAGGGAAGAGGTCGAGCTGAGCTGGGGCCAGAGGTCGGCCGGGATCAGGGAAAGGGTCAGGGGTGGGTCGGGGAAGGGGCCGGGCTGAGCTGGGGCCGGGGTCTGGCCAAGGCTCTGTTCCAGCCGCCGCCGTTTGCCTCGGGGCCTCGGGCGGGCCGGACCGGGCTCCGCTGGGAGTCGTCAGGTCTCCTCCGCCGGCCGGCCGGTCTCCTCTGCCCTGGGTTATTTACTACCTCTCTCTGTCTGTCTCTCTCTCTCTCTCTCTCTCTCTCTCTCTCTCTCTCTCGGCTCCGGGGCTCCGCCAGCCGCCAGCCTAGCGGGGGCCGCCCGGCACTGGGGGGTCCGCGACCAGCAACGCCGACACCGCCGGCCGGACGGACGGACGGCTGCTGCTAGGGAGCCCGGACAGCAGCCCCAGCCGTGCCAACTTCCAGAGGGGGCGCCGCCAACCGAGACAGCAGGACAAGGAGCCGGTCCTGACCTCTGCCCCCGGCCCTGCCCCTCTGTCTCCCCCCCATACTGCCACACTTTGTCCTCCCTCCCCATCTCTTCCTATCACCTCTTCTCCACTTCCACCCCCCACCTCCCTCAGCTTCCTCCCAGCCCAAGTAGAGTCCGGGCTGCTTTTGTGGCCCACGGTAAAATGTGAATGATGCCACCAAATTTCTGGCTTTCACCACGCCCCCCTTCCCTGGGAGGTGTCCATGCCCGACTGCCTCGGGCCTCCTGTCAGGGGCCCTGGGACTAGGAGACTAGGCTCAGCGGAGATCCATCTGCCAACTTCCTCCAGCACCACCCAGCAGCACCAAACTACTTCCCAGCATCAGGTGGGTGCCCAATCTCGCCGAATAGGCACCCCACTACAGGGGCTGGAGCAGGGGCTGCTGACCCTCACCGACCCTCCCTCTGGCCTAGCTGGGGGGAGCTGGGTAAGTCCGGCCAGACAGAGGGGCTGGCGACATTGATCAGGTGCCCCCCGGCCGGGCAAGGCCTAGCAGTGGTCCCAACGGCTGTTCAGCCCCAGGGTTTGGATCAGAACTAGCCTGGTCCTGAGAGCCCAGGGAGTCCATTCCCATTTGTCACAGTTCATTGGAATCCATCAGGCTCTGGCAGAGGCTCTGGAGACAGAGGCTCTGGAGATCCCATTTATGGCCCCAGCTTGTCCCCCAAGGCCCAGGGACACCTCAGATCCTGACCCAGAGCTGGCTGACCCTTGGAGCCATTTCAGACTCAGGAATCACCCCATCTCCTGCCCAGGCTCCACTCCCTCCTGCCTGCCCCTCCCAGCCCTGCACGCTGCCTGAACTGTGACCCCTGGCCCATGCCCAGTCCCTCCCCAGTTCCTCACCCCACCTGGCCTCAGCCCAATGCCTAGTCTAGTAGATAGCCCACATGGTGTCCCAAGGGCTGCCTAGTCCAGTAGACAGCCCACATGGTGTCCCAAGAGCTGTTGAGGTTCTCGAAAGCCTTGGGTTGATGGGAGCCAGCGGGCAGGGGGGCCTCAGAGCGGAAACACCTCCTCTTGGCTTGGGTTCCTGGGGTCACTTGAAAATTGTTCCATATTTGAAAATGGTGGTCGATGCCTGGGAGCGTCAGAAGACAAGGATAGGGAGAATAACAAATTTTAGAGCCGGAACAGTGGTCTTGGCATTGAACTGCATTCCTGCCTGCCTTCCAATGCCCAGCTCTGCCCTGCCTCACCCTGCACTGAGGAGGAGTTTATTTATCCACTTGTAGGTGCCCACTTCATGGGAGCAGTGGGGGGCAATGTCCCTCATGAGTTGGCCCCCACACTTAGCGGGCAGGAAGGTAGCCAAAGCCCAGTTCACCCCCCCCTTGGGAGGTGGAAAGAGGTCTGAAGTGAGCAAAGATGGTGGCTCTACTTCTCGCCCTCTTCCGAATGCCCAGCCCCCAGTGTGCCCAAGGACCTGTGTGGTTTATGTTGTCGCCGGACTGCAGGACAAGCAGAGCTGCTCTCGCCCCCTGCCCTGGGGAGAGTGGGAGTGAGCTGTCCCCTTCCCAAAGCTCCACAGGTCACCCACCTGCCACCACCATCAGCAAGCAGCAGTGGCGCCAACAGCATGACCTAGTGGATAGAGCACGGGCTTGGGAGTCAGGAGAACCTGGGTTCTACTCCCAGCTCTGCCACATGTCTGCTCTATGACATTGTGCAAGTCACTTCACTTCTCTGTGCCTCAGTTACCTCATCTGTAAAATGGGATTAAGACTGTGAGCCCCATGTGGGACCGGAACTATGTCCAACCTGATTAGCTTGTATCTACCCCAGCCTTAGTACAGTGCTTGACACATAGTAAGCACTTGAGATACTATTAGTAGTAGGCCAGCCAAACTGGATTGACCTAAGGAGGGTGGGGCACTGGGAATGGGGTAGGGGCACTAGAGTCCCTCGGGCCTGCCTAGAGGGTGTGTTGAGTGGGTTGACAAGACAGACGAGGAAGAGGAAGTGGGTGCTGCTGCCACTTTTCTGTTTCTGGCTGGGGCCATCCAATCACCTCGTTCCCCACGAGGTGGACCAATGGCCCCAGGGGCCAGAGGCATTTGGTGGTCCAGTAGCTGGCAGCGCAGCTTCTCAGCCAAGGTGGCCAGTAAAGTGGTCTTGCTCTTGTCATATCACAACTGAATGATTGTCTTGGCCCTCCCTGTTCTCCCTGCCTCCAGCTTCTCCCCACTTCAGTCCATGCTCCCCACTGCTGCCCAGATCATCTTCCTGAAACACACCTTGGCACACGTCTCCCCCTCCTCAAATGGCTGTCCATCTCCCTCCACATCAAGAAGAAACTCCTTACCAGTGGCTTCAAGGCTCACTGCCAACTTTCTCTGTATTATATATCTGTTCTCTCACCTACCAATCAACTAATCAATGGTATTTATTGAGCACTTACTATAGGAGAAGCAGCGTGGCTCAGTGGAAAGAGCCTGGGCTTTGGAGTCAAAGGTCGTGGGTTCAAATGCCAGCTCTGCCAATTGCCAGCTGTGTGGCTTTGGGCAAGTCACTTCACTTCTCTGTCCCTCAGTTCCTCATCTGGAAAATGGGGGATTAAGACTGTGAGCCCCCTGTGGGACAACTTGATCACCTTGTAACCTCCCCAGCGCTTAGAACAGTGCTTTGCACATAGTAAGCGCTTAATAAATGCCATCATTATTATTATTATTATTATAGGCAGAGCATTGTACTAAGCACTCGGGAATATAAAGTCCAACAGAGTTGGCAGACACGTTCCCTGCCCACAAAAAGCTTACAGTCAAGTGGGGACTACTTCCTAGCTCACTCTTTTTTTGCTGCTCCCAACCTCCCTGGGCAACTGTGCCTCACACTCAACTCTCCCACCTCTGACCCCTCGCTTATACTCTTCCCCCAACTTAAACTCCCTCCCGGCAAATCTCCCACACCTCTGCTCTCCCACTTCCAAAGCCTCCTGAAAGCCCACCTTCTCCAGGATGCCTCCCCTGATTATGTCCACCATTCCAAGTCACAGAAACCCAAGAGCCACCTCTAGCATTTAACTATTTATTTATACTCATGCTCTCAGCACTTTTGCTTATGGGTACACTTAATTGGAAAATTCAGTTCAGTTGTTTATCCTCTAGACTGTAAGCTTCTTATGGTCAGGGAACATTTCTTCCAACTCGGTTATATTGTACTCTCCCAAGAACTTAGTACAATGCTCAGCATGCAGTAAGCACTCAATAAATATGATTAATTGATAGGTTGATTTACTCTGATTTCTCTGTACATATCTTTATAGCCACCTCTCTCTTCAGAGCGCCAGCTTCTTGTGGCACAGAATGTGTCTTGGACTCCTGTTGTACTTGGGCAAGCACTTAGGACAGTGCTGCATTGATGCCATCATTTCCACTGTTCCTGCTGGACTCACTGGTCCAGCTCTGTCCCCGGGAGCCAGGGAGCCTGCTGCAAGTGAGAACCGGTTCATTCCTCAGTTTCCCATGTTCTAAGGGAGGGCGGTGACTACTCCCCTAGGACAGTGCAAGGGAGGCTGGGAGCAGCCTTCTCTGCGCTCCTCCATCTGTAAAGGCCTGGGGTCCCGGGATGCCCCATGACTCCCTACTGGGCCATCCTCCTCCCTGGGAGACCTCTCCCCCTCGCTGAGTGTCCCAGCTTCCTGGGGGAGGTGGGAGTTGGTGGACAGAGCTGCAATTCCACTCCTGCGCAAAGCTGGAATGTGCTGAAAACAATGAGGAGTCTGACGGTAAAGGTGGGGAAGCTGCAACCTGGCCAGCATTGCCAGGGAGAAATTCTGTCCTTAATGATGCCAGGACTTGGAGAGATTTCTTTTCTTTGAAGCACTCAGTCACCTTACCCTCTCCTACCTCACCTTTCTACTCCCCTCTTACAACCCATCCTGCACACTTCGCTCCTCTAATCCTAACCTTCTCACTGTACCTCGATCTTGTCTGTCTCACCACTGACCCCTCGCCTGTGGCCTGCCTCTGACCTGGAAAGCCTGTTTTAGGAGATACGTTTGCACTGGCAGGTATGTGCAAGAGTAGAACACTGTGGGCACTGGCAGGTGTGGGCAATGGGATCACACTGTATCCTTGCAGGTGTGTACAAGGGGATTGGTGTGTGCAATGGGAAGACACCATAATAATAATAATAATGGCATTTGTTAAGCGCTTACTATGTGCAGAGCACTGTTCTAAGCGCTGGAGAGGTTACAAGGTGATCAGATTGTCCCACGGGGGGCTCACAGTCTTAATCCCCATTTTATAGATGAGGTAACTGAGGCACAGAGCAGTTAAGTGACTTGCCCACACAGCTGACAACTGGTGGAACTGGGATTCGAACCCATGACCTCTGACTCCAAAGCCCATGCTTTTTCCACTGAGCCATGCTGCTTTTCTGTTCTCTTTTCTGTTCTCTTCTCTGGCAGCTGTTTGCCAAGGGAATACACTGGGTGCACCGGCAGGTGTGTGTAAGGGGGACACAGGTGTGTGCCCAGATGGTGCAAGGACAGTCAGAGAAGTAGACACAGCTGTGGCAGATACAAGCTAATCTGGTTGGACACAATCCCTGTCCCACATAGAGCTCATAGCTTTAATTCCCATTTTACAGATGAGGGAACTGAACCCCATAGAAGTGAAGTGACTTGCCCTTTCTCTTAGGTGCTCAGAAATCTTAATTCACTGGAGTCGTAGATACCTCTCAGGTCTGGATGGGCTCCTCCCAGTCTCCCAGGGATGGAGCTAGCTGCAGAAAGGTTCTGCCCAGGATGGATGTTTGCTGTCTACGTGGTTTCTGTGGGGTGCGTGGGTGCTGGCCAGGACCTTACCATAGGAGAGCACAAAAGCACCAACATCACACATCGGCAGACAAACCCCCTTTCAGGAGAGATCTCCAGTAGGCCCTTCCCGGGATCCGAACCCAAGGTGGCCCAAAGGAAACAGAGGGTAGAATAATAATAATAATGGTATTTGTTAAGCACTTACTATGTGCCAGGCATTGTTTTAAGCGCTGGGGTAGATACAAGATAATGGGGTTGGATACAGTCCCTGTCCCACATAGAGCTCATAGTTTTAATCTCCATTTTACAGATAATGGAACTGAGGCCCAGAGAAGTGAAGTGACTTGCCCTTTCACTTAGGTGCTCAGAAACCTGTGCACATAGTAAGCGCTTAACAAATACCATCATTATTATTATTATTCACTGGAGTCATAGGTGCCTCTCGAGTCTGGATGGGCTCCTCCCAGTTTCCCAGGCTTGCTGACTCCAGGTGATCCCAGGCTAAGGTGGGGAGGGTGGGGGAAGGCAGCAACCAGCACCTTGGGAGTTGGGTGCTGTGCTTCCCCCACCCCATCACCGGCCTGGCCTTGGGGACAGGCCACCTCTCCACAGTGGGGCACAATCTGGCCCTGACCACCCCATCACCTGCCCTCTGGAAAACGGCAGGGTGGGTGGGGTAGAGGGTTGGGGCAGCCTCAGAGACCCCTCCCACCCCCTCTGCAGTTCATTTCAGCATCTGCCTCCTCACTAGGTTATATGACCCTTGAGAGAAGCCACGTGGCTTAGTGGATAGAGAACTGGCCTGGGAGTCAGAAGGATCTGGGTTCTAATTCCACCCCTGTCACTTGTCTGCTGTGTGACCTTGGGCAAGTCACTTAACTTCTCTGTGCCTCAGTTACCTCATCTGTAAAGTGGGGATTAAGACTGTGAGTCCCATGTGCCCCCTCCTACCTCACCTCACTACTCTCCTACTACAACCCAGTTCGCACTCTTCGCTCCTCTGATGTCCACCTTCTCACTGTACCTCGATCCAGTTTATCTCACCACCAACCTCTCACCCACGTCCTACCTCTGTCCTAGAATGCCCTCCTTCCTCTTATCTGACAGACAGTGACTCTCCCCCATTTCAAAATCTTATTGAAGGCACATCTCCTCCAAGAGGCCTCCCTGACAAAGCCCTTCTTTCCCCTTGTCCCACTCCCTTCTTCACCCCACTGCCTTGCTCCCTTTATTCATCCCCACTCCCAGCCCCACAGCACTTATGCACACATCTGTAATTTACTTATTTATATTAATGTCTGTCTCCCCATCTAGACTGTAAGCTCACTGTGGGCAGGGAATGTGTCTGTTTTATTGTACTTTTCAAGGAGTTTAGTACAGTACTCTGCACACAGTAAGCACTCAGTACATGTCTGACTGACTGATATGGACTGTGTCCAACCTGATTAGCTCATATTTTTCCCAGCACTTAGTTCAGTGCCTGACACACAGTAAGTGCTTAACAAATACCAAAAAAAAAAAAGAGCAGGGATTGTGACTTCTACTGTTCTCTCCTGAGTGATTAGTGCAGTGCTCAGCACCCAGTAAAAACTCTTATTTGGTAATAATGATAATAATATAATGATGGCATTTATTAAGCGCTTACTATATGCAAAGCGCTGTTCTAAGCACTGGGGAGGTTACAAGGTGATCAGCCCCACAGGGGGCTCACAATCTTAATCCCCATTTTACAGATGAGGTAACTAAGGCACAGAGAAGTTAAGTGACTTGCCCAAAGTCACACAGCTGACAATTGGCAGAGTTGGGATTTGAACCCATGACCTCTGACTCCAAAGCCCGTGCTCTTTCCACTGAGCCATGCTGCTTCGCGCAAAGGCAAAGCCTGCGGTAAGCAGCAAGCAGCAGTTTCTTTCTTCCACCCTAAATCCATCTCCTCCTCATCTACCTCCTCCTCCTGCCTTCCCACTTCCGCCCTGAGCCCCGGACTGGTCGGAGAGTAGGAGGGTGCTTCTACTCCCACTAGGGATACAGTCGTACAAACCTGTTGTCATGGCAATAGTGCAAACATAAAACAAAACAAAAAACGACCAACAGAACAGCCAAATGTCCAGCGGTGAGTCCTACTCTTGTGCGGTTCTTCTGTGGGAACCCCTCTTCTTCCTGGAGCGTGGGGGCTGGGCGTTCTTAAGCTTCTTTCTCAGCAGAGTCCAGAGCGCTGTGTAGTTGCCCTTCCGTGAAAGGCACGGTGAGATCATCACTCCCCTGGCCGAGGCCCAGCAAGACTCGGGTTTGCGGTCATTCCTGGGCCGGTCCACTCGGCCCTGGTCAGTCTTCCATGATCAGGGTTGGAGCACAGCCTGTGGTCCCAACAATAATAATAATAACAACAACAATAATTATGATTATTATAATACTGTGATGATGATAATGATGATGATGGCATTTGTTAAGCGCTGACTATGTGCAAAGCACTGTTCTAAGCGCTGGGGGGGATACAAGGTGATCAGGTTTTCCCTCATGGGGCTCACAGCCTTAATCCCCATTTTACAGATGATTTAACTGAGGCCCAGAGAAGTTAAGTGACTTGCCCAAAGTCACACACCTGACAAGTGGCGAAGCAGGGATTAGAACCCACTATCTCTGGCTCCCAAGCCCGGGCTCTTTGCACTGAGCCATGCTGCTTCTCTAACCAAGCACTGTACTAAGTCCTGGGCTAGACCCAAGGTGAGCAGGCTGGACAAAGTCCCTGTTCCACATGGGGCTCACGCTCTAAGGGGAGGGGAAAATGGGTATTGAATCCCCATTGCACAGATGAGGAAACTGAAGCCTAGAGAAGCTAAGTGACTTGCCACTGTCACACAGTTGGCAAGTAAGTGGCAGAGCTGGGATTAGAACCCAGGTCCTCTCACTCCCAGGTCTGTGCTCCTTCCACCAGGCCACCCTGCTCCTCGCGCTAATCCCTGAGGGCTATAGGGAACCATCTCCTCTAGGCAGATCCATCTTTCCTGATTTTGGCTGATGAGCCAGCACAGGTGCCAAACTGGGGGCTGAGGAATAAGAGAAGTTCTGCACATCTGGTGGGTCTCGGAGAGTCTGCTGACATGAGCTGGCCGAGTGGTGGTGTGCTTAATATCCTCCCTGTGGTAGTTCTGGGGTATGTTTCTGCCACAATGCTTAGTACAGTGCACTGCACCCTGTGGGAGCTCAATAAATATTGCCGCGACTACAGAAAAATCTCCCCCAGAACTGAAGCTATGATCTTGGAATATTTTGGGTCCTATAGACTAGTGTCTTAGGAATCACTGACTCAAAAAAAATAGGAGGTGAGTTTCTTGGAAATTAGGTGGGAGATGAGATTCAGGATCTCAGCACCTAACCTCACATTTCCTACTGGCTCAGTGGTTCAGAAGACACAATGTTTGCAGCTGGATCACCTGAGTGGGGGAAAGGCAAACAATGAGACAACAGTGTGGTCTAGTGGAAAGAGCCCAGGACTGGGAGTCAAAGGACCTGGATTCTAGTCCCAGCTCCACCATCTGGCTGCTGTGTGACTTTGGACAAGTCACTCAGCTTCTCTGTTTCAGTTCCCTCATCTGCAAAATGGGTACTCAATACCTGTTCTCCCTCCTACTTACTCTGTGAGCCCCATGTGTGGCCTGATTATCCTGTACTTACCCTGATGCTTAGTACAGTGCTTGGCATATAGTAGGTGCTTAACAAATACCCCAATTATTAATGAGCACCGTGATCAGAGGGGTTTGGACACAGCTGTGAATGAACGGACCAGGTGAGGTCACTGAGGGAGGGTCAGGATTGGAGAGGGGCAAATCAGAGGTGCAGGGTCACTGGAGGGAGAGCCAGGGATGGAGAGGGAAGAGTTGGGATGTGGGGTGGTCCAAGCTGGGTCTCCAAAGGGAGAATCAGTGGTGGAAAGGGAGGAGCTAGCAGAGTTAGGCAGTCCATTCCTAACCATGAAAGTGAGTCCTCAGAAGGGTGAACAGTGTACAGTTCCTTCAAGTGTCCTGGTGTCCCTGTCACAGAGTCCTGGGTTGGCTGGACCATGAGGCTGACCTTTAGCCACTCTTAATACTTGGGTATTTTATTTCTATCCTCAGAGAGAGAGAGAAAGAGAGAGAGAGAGAGAGTGTGTGTGTGTGTGTGTGTGTGAAGTATGTGTGTGTGTTGAGGGGAGGGGGTCCATTTATATGGACTCTCATTTGTATACTGAATTAATTATTCAGCTATTGCCTCTGATACAGTTGAACTACTTCCTGTAGGGATTAAGTACTTACTCTCCCTCCTACTTAGACCATGAGCCCCAAGTTGGACAGAAACTGTGTATGACCTGATTATCTTGGTTCGTGCCAGTGCTTTCTACAGTGCGTGGCACATAGTAAGCACTTAACAAATATTGCAGTTATTATAATTATATACTCCTTTTTAACAATAATAATAACAATAATAATAATGGTATTTGTTAAGCGCTTACTATGTGCAAAGCATGGTTCTTAGCGCTGGGGGGATACAAGGTGATCAGGTTGTCCCACGTGGGGCTCACAATCTTAATCCTCATTTTACAGATGAGGTAACTAAGGCACAGAGAAGTTAAGTGACTTGCCCAAAGTCACACAGCTGACAAGTGGTGGAGCCGGGATAACAACCCATGACCTCTGACTCCCAAGCCCGTGCTCTTTCCACTGAGCTACGCTGCTTCTCTGAACTGTAAGGTTTAACCGTGCTCTGCACACAGTAAGCACTCAATAAATACAATTGAATGAATGAATGAACTGTAATGCTGCTTTTTTGAACTGTAAGGTCCTTAAAGGTAGGGAATGATTGTCTTTTTGTACTGTCAGTATGGTGCTTTGCTGCCAGTAATACCATCACCGGATGGAGTACTGGTTTGCTGCCTCCCCTCCCTGACCTTCTGGACTTCCCGTGGGCCTCACCGTTCAGGGCAGCGGCCTAAGGCTGGCCAGACCTCCGATCCTGAATCACAAGGGCTCCATGGGTTGGGCCAGGCTGAGAACTGCCCGTAGCAGGCACCCCAATTCCAGCAGGGGCCCCGAGTGTGATGGGGTATCTTGTTCCTGAGTCCCCCCCGGGTAGAGGGAAGCTGGGACTTGTGGGTACTTGAACTAGTAGGTTTCCATCATCACCATCAGTAACTGTATTGATTTAGCGCCTCCCGCTGCACAGAGTACTGTATCGGTTACCTACTGTGTGCAGAACACCACTAAGGGTGTCTACTATGTACAGGGCACTGACCTAGGTACCTGCTGTGTGAAGAGCTCTGTAATGGGTGCCTACTGAGTGCTCATTCATTCAATCGTATTTATTGAGCGCTTACTGTGTGCAGAGCACTGTACTAAGCACTTGGGAAGTACAAGTTGGCAACATATAGAGATGGTCCCTACCCAACAGTGGGCTCACAGTCTAGAAGGGAGAACAATTCAAAGTCCCCCTCCCTGGGAGTAACTGAACATTTGTGTAAGGAATTTGGAGCAGAGAATGCTCAGTGAAAACTGTAAGGTACTCCGTACTTGTACTAGGAGTGCTCCGTACTTGTACTAGGTGCTTGGGAACAGGAAACAGAGAAGTAAAAGAAAGTTCCCGCCCCCAAGGAGCTAACGATCTAATGGAAAAGCTAAGCCTACACATTGCCAGATACACAACTAATATAAAAGTAAGAGCCTAAGCACATTAATTAACCAAGAGCAAAGGACGGGTGCTCATGGCAACTGAGAGTGAGAAGGCCAGGAAAGTGGGGATTAATTGGAGAAGGCCTCCTGGAAGAAATGGCTTTGAAGCCAAAGGGAGCTGTGGTCTGGGGGAATCTGAAGGAGTTGGGGATGGGGGTTCCTGATTAGTTGTGGGGAGAGGATATGAGTAAGAGGATAGAGAGCTGAAAACGAGGCCCAGTTGGGAGAGAAGAAGAATAGTAGTAGCAGTGGTATTTAAGTGCTTACTTTGTGCCATTCATTCGATCGTATTTATTGAGCGCTTACTGTGTGCAGAGCACTGTACTAAGCACTAGGGTAGATACAATGTAATTGGGTTGGATACAGTCCCTGACCTAGATTGAGCTCACAGTTTTAATCCCCATGTTATAGTTGAGGCTGCTGAAGCATGGAGAAATTAAGTGACTTGCCCAGGGTCACACAGCAGACAAGTGGCAGACCCAGGTCCTTCTGACTTCCAGGCCCAAGCTCTAATCCATTAGGCCACACAGCATCTCACTAGGCCAAGCTGCTTCTCTGCTTCTCAGAGAAGAGTACAAGCTGCATGGTAGTGGGGCAAGAGCATAGTTAGGTAAAACAGGGAAAGCTTGGCCTTGAAGCCAGTGGTCAGGAATTTGTATGTGTAGGTTTTTTCAATTGAATATTACGTTATTTCCTCTGATTACTCAATGTGTAAATATTTTTATGTCTGTCTCCCTCACAAGAGTGTAAGCCCCTTGTGGGCAGGGTACATGCCTTATGTCTCTGGTGTATTTTCCCAAGCGTTCAGTACAATGCGTTGCAGCCAGTGGGGACTCAGAAAATACTGTTACTACTAGTATTTGTAACCTGACATGATCCCTGTGGCCCAGGGCCCTCCAGTTTGACTGAAAGCCCAACTCATGGTGCAATGGTTAGAGCATGGGCCTGGGATTCAGAAGGTCATGAGTGCTAATCCCTGCTCTGCCACTTGTCTGCTGTGTGACCTTGGGCAAGTCACAACAATTCTCTGGGCCTCAGTTCCCTCATCTGGAAAATGGGGATTGAGACTGTGAGCCCCACGTGGGACAGGGACTGTGCCAACCTGTTTTGCTTGTATCCACCCCTGCGCTTAGTACAGTGCCTGGCACAAAATAAGTGCTTAACAAATGCCATAATTGTTATTATTATTATTGTTATTCCCTGTAGCTGTCCGCGGCCTTCTTCCCCCATTACCCCTATGCCCTCCTTTTTAGTCCCAGCAGAGAAGTTTGAATCAGAGGTGTCTTGTCCCACCTTGGGAAGAATTCAGCCCCATAGCTCATTGTGGGCAGGGAGTGTATCTGTTTATTTTTATATTATACTCTCCCAAGCAGTTAGTACCGTGCTTGGCACACAGTAAGCACTCAGTAAATATGAATGAATGAATGTACATAGCCATAATTTCTTTATTTATATTACTTTCTGTCTCCCCCTCTAGAGTGTAAGCTCATTGTGGGCAGAAAACGCGTCTGTTATGTTGCTATATTGTACTCCCCCCAGCACTTGGGAAAGCAGCATGGATAGAGCACAGGCCTGGAGTCAGAAGGTTGTGGTTTCTAATCCCAGCTCCGACGTTTGTCTGCTGGGTGACCTTGGGCAAGTCACGTCACTTCTCCGGGCCTCAGTTTTCTCATCTGTAAAATGGGGATTCAGACTGCGAACTCCACAAGCGACAGGGACTGTGTCCAACCCAATTTGCTTGTGTCCACCCCAGTGCTTAGTGTAGTGCCCGGCACACAGCGCTCAACAAATCCCAGAATTATTATCATTATTACTTAGTAAAGTGTTTGGCACACAGTAGGTGCTCAATAAATACAATTGTTTGATTGGCTGTTCCGCCCCACCCCCACCCTGATGTTTGTACGTATTTATTACTCTATTTATTTATTTTACTTGTACATATCTATTCTATTTATTTTATTTTGTTAATATGTTTTGTTTTGTTCTCTGTCTCCCCCTTCTAGACTGTGAGCCCACTGTTGGGTAGGGACCGTCTCTATGTGTTGCCAACTTGTACTTCCCAAGCGCTTAGTACAGTGCTCTGCACACAGTAAGCACTCAATAAATACGATTGATTGATTGATTGACCCCCAGCCCAACTCCTGGGCTCAGGGAGGTGGGGTTGGCTCCAAATCCATCAGGCTGCCTTCCCAGGATATTTGCTTTAGGTTCGAGATCCCTGGCGTGGTGTTACCAGCCTGGCCGTGCCAGCCAGCCCATGGAGCCAGCAGTCCCAGCAGGAAGTCTTGGTCTGGCTTGGGCAGAATTCAGCAGCCACTGGCAGGAGCTCTAACTTAGGCCTGTTCCAAGTGCACTCTAGAGCTCTGAGAGGGGCGTCAGCCTGCCCAGGCCCCCGTCCCTGCTGGGACCCCTTTAAGCCTCCAAGTGTACCCTTGCTGTCAACAGTCTCCCCCCCACGCCCTTTTCTTCAGCTTCCCCTCCCCTCCCTGTTACCCCAACTTGCTCCATTTCCTCTACCCCCCCTCCTTTCCCCACAGCATTTGTGTATATATGTATATATATATATATATATATATACATATCCATAATTCTGTTTATTTATATTATTGTCTGTTTACTTGTTTTGATGTATACATATATATATCTATAATTCTATTTATATGGATGCCTGTTTACTTGTTTTGATGTCTGTCTCCCCCCACTAGACTGTAAGCCCAGTGTGGGCAGGGATCATCTCTCTTTTTTGCTGAAGCGTAGGTTCCAAGCGCTTAGTACGGTGCTCTGCCTACAGTAAGCACTCAATAAATACGATTGAATGAACAGTCTGGACAGATATCCTGCTCCCAACTGTTTGGGGCATGGATCGCTGGCTATAACTGACCACTGCAGGACTCCCTCTCAGTATCTCTCTCTTCCTCCACGTCCTCCCCTTCCCACCTGCCCACTCACCCACCTCCCTGGCCCAGATGCGGATGTCAGAGCACATGGAACTGAGTTCGGGAGACTTGGTTTCTGTGCAGCTTCTGTCCCTTTCAACGGTGGAAAGACCTGGCCTGGCTCCCTCTGCCCTTCCTCTTCTCTACAATACCTCACCCCACCCCAAGCTCTTGATGCTGCTGTGGCTAACGTGTCCTTCCCCTGGAGGCGGCCCTAACTGGGTGGTTGGAGGGGCTGATGCCACTCTCTGTTTTCTTTGTCTTTCACTGAAATTGTGTAGAGCCTCAAGTGAAAGTGACCCCGTCTCTGCCCTCCCTCACCCTGACCGTTCCCTGCTCCTACCTCCTCCCCAGCCAGAGGTGAGGAGATACCCAGACCGTTCTGGATTTCTTCTTTGCCAACTCCAGCTCTTCCCTAATTCCAGTCTCGGCCTGAGGCGACTCCCCCTTACCCATCTGCCAGGCAAATGCCCTCAATCCTGGGATGGGTAGGGGTGGGAGGCTGGAAGGCAGAAGTCTCCTCTGCTCCCTTCAGCCCCACTGGGGGCTTCTCCCAGGCAGCCCCACCAGGGGCAGAGAGGCACTCGAGTTCTTCTTGTGGCACAGTGAGTGACTTGATTTCCGACCCAGTGGAATCAATTAATCAGTCAGTCGATCGGTTTTATTGACCATTTGCTGCAGGCAGGACATTGCACCAAGCACTCTGGAGTGCTCTAACTGGGCGGTGCCAGTGGAAGGAGGGGTAGACCTAATGGTTAGTTCAGAGGGTGAGGAATGGTCTGTTTTGCACTCTGGACCTCAGTCTATCTGTCACTGAAGTGGGAACATGAACACTGCATCTAAAAGTGGAAGAGAAAGGGGAGAAGAGGGTTGTTCTTACAGTCTGCTTGGAGGTGGGGAGGAGTTTCTGGCAGGAGAGTCTGGCAGACTAGGCCTCTTCTCCGCCCGGGCCACAAGCCTGCAGCGTTCCTGTGCCAGGGCTCCCACCACCCCCGCCCGAGGTGGCGACAGAGCCCCGGGACCTGAGAAATAGCGTTCAGCTACAGCTCTTTGGCTGCCAGTCAGTCCCTGGCAAGTGGGGAGGGGGCTTTGCGGGTCTAGGGCTGTGAAAAGGAGGGGACAAGCCCGGAGCTAGAAGCCCCCTGTCTCCCACCTGCCCGTCGCTCTCCCCGCATCCCGGGTTGGGAGATGCTCCAGTTCCACTGACAGTCATGTCTGGTCCGTCGTCACCAGTGAGCTCCGGGCGAGGGTCTGGTCCATCTGGCGGGCAGGTGTTTCTCCCCATCCTACCCCGAACAATCCCACTGCCCCCAGGCCTGGCCTTTCTGGAAAGACTGGGGCGTTCGGGGGTGGGGGAACGGGACTCCAGGTAGGACCGCCCCTCTGTCCCCTCCCACCCCCCCATCTTTCTCCCTCCCGCCTCCCCTTCTAGACTGTGAGCCCGTTGTTGGGTAGAGACCGTCTCTATATGTTGCCAACTTGTACTTCCCAAGCGCTTAGTACAGTGCTCTGCACACAGTAAGCGCTCAATAAATACGATTGAATGAATGAAAAGCTCTTCATAAAACTCTGCCTTCCCAAGCCTCGCCCACCTGCTCCGCTTCCAGTCTGGCCAGACAGCCCCGGTTTCCAGCCGACAACCCCGGACACACACCCAAGGGCGGATACTACCTAACCACCCTGGCACACACAACTGAACCTACGACCTTGGGCACGTTTCCTTAATACGGGCTTCCCCTCCTCCCTCCCTCAGAAAACACACACACACAGAGTCACAGACACAGAGCGCTCTTCTTTTAGAGGGCACCCCAAGAATCAACCTCGCATTCAATCGTATTTATTGAGCGCTTACTGTGTGCAGAGCACTGTACTAAGCGCTTGAGTACTAAGTACCCTCCCCCTCACGTGGATCTCCCGGTCCACCAGGAGAAAGGGTGTGAGCCGGGGCCACGCCCCTCCTCCCCCTCCCCATCCCCCCCGCCTTACCTCCTTCCCCTCCCCACAGCACCTGTGTATATATATATATGTTTGTACATATTTAGTACTCTATTTGTTTTACTTGTACATATTCTATTTATTTTATTTTGTTAATATGTTTTGATTGTCTCCCCCTTCTAGACTGTGAGCCCGCTGTTGGGCAGGGACCGTTTCTGTATGTTGCCGACTTGTACTTCCCAAGCGCTTAGTGCAGTGCTCTGCACACAGTAAGCGCTCAATAAATACGGTTGAATGAGTGAATGAAGTACTGTCCCCCTCACGTGGATCTCCCGGTCCGCCAGAAGAAAGGGTGTGAGCCGGGGCCACGCCCCTCCTCCCCCTCCCCATCCCCCCCGCCTCACCTCCTTCCCCTCCCCACAGCACCTGTATATACGTTTGTACATATTTATTATTCTGTTTGTTTTACTTGTACATATTCTATTTATTTTATTTTGTTAATACGTTTTGTTTTGTTTGTCTCCCCCTTCTAGACTGCGAGCCCGCTGTTGGGCAGGGACCGTCTCTGTACGTTGCCGACCTGTACTTCCCAAGCGCTTAGTGCAGTGCTCTGCACACAGTATGCGCTCAATAAATACGATTGAATGAATGAATGTAGTACTGTCCCCCTCACGTGGATCTCCCGGTCCGCCAGAAGTGTGAGCCGGGGCCACCATTCGAATTGACCCCCCGTGGCCTCGGGTGACCTTTCGGTCCCGTCGGGGGAGGCTGCCCCGGGTGACCCCCGCCCCCCGCCTTCCTCCCGCGGTTAATTGGCTCCCGCTCGCCCCCGCACATTGGCCGCGTTGCGGGGCTGCAGCGGGGGGTCGTGGGGCGAGGGTCCCGGCCGTCGCACACCCCCTCTGCGACCCCCACTCCCGCCAGTCCCGCGCCGGGGAGCGTTTTAAATGGGCCCAAGTTGGGGAAGGGGCCGGCCGAGGGCGTGGGGCCGGAGACGAGGCCGACCCCCGGCCGGGGCGGGCGTGGGGAGGGGGTCCTCGGCTGGGGGTTAGCCCCGGCAGCGGGGGCGTGGCAGGTGGCTCCGGCCCGGAAAGTTGTGCCGAGGCCCGGGCGGGGGGCGCGCTTGGCGGTCGATCGGGGATCGATAAGCGTCTCCGGGCGGGGGGCGGGGGCGGCATCAGGTCCGGGGAGGCGGGTCCCGGCTGGGCTCGGCTCTGCTCGGCACGGCGGCTCCGGGGGCCGCCCCCTCCCCCGCCCCCCGCCCCCAGCCCCCAACCCCGGCCCCGGCCGGACAAGTTGGGCCCTCCGAGCCGGAGGGCACCATGCCCGCCGTCAAGAAGGAGAGCCTGGGCAGGGAGGACCTGGCGCTGGCCGCCTTCAACCAGCCCCTGGACCTGCTGCTGCCCGACTGCCTGGCCCCGCTGGCCGCCCTGCCCGTGGGGCTGCCGTACGAGCCCCTGCTGGCGCCCCCGCCCCTGCCCAACGCCCCCCGGGCCTACCTGAGCCTGCACGAGACGCACCTCCACCATCACCATCATCACCTCCACCTGCCCCGCGACCCCCCGCCCCCGGCCCAAAGCTTCGGCCTCGCCAACGCCGCCGCCGCCGCCGCCGCCGCGCCCGACTTCCAGCCGCTCCTGGACAACGGCGAGCTGTGCCTGGAGGTGGAGTGCGGCGACAACAAGGCCCTCCTCTACGTGCACAAGCTGTGCCAGGGCAGCAAGGGGCCCTCCATCCGCTACCGGGGAGATTGGCTCACCCCCAACGAGTTCCAGTTCGTCAGCGGCCGGGAGACGGCCAAGGACTGGAAGCGCAGCATCCGACACAAAGGTAGGCTCCGGGAGGACGGACCACCCCCCGACTAGCCGGGACCCCCCTCCCTAAGCCCCCCTCCCCCGGCCCACCGGCCGGCCCAGCCGGAACCGGACCCCAGCCGTGCCACTTGCCAAGTTGGCACACCCGGCGGGCCGGACCCTGTTTCCCCACCCGGGCCCGGGCCCGCCCCCCGTTTCCCCACCAGCCACCCCTCACCCCCTACCTTCTTATCGGGTCGCGCTTCCCGGGTGGCGCCTCCTGGAAGCCCTCCCGCGGGACACCCCCGACGCCGGACTTCCTCCTCGCCCTCTTCTCACCCTCTGCCCCCTCCCGGGTGGTCACCCCCACTCAGGTCTCCCCCTCTCCCGGACCTCTAAGGACCCCCCTCCCGGGCGGGCGGAGCAGAAACGGCCGGGTCACCCCCGGGCCTGGGGTGAAAGGTCACCGTTTGGGTCTCTCCTCTCGGGGTTCTCGCAGCCCCCGACAGATTTGCGGAGTGGATCAGGGGGCAGAGGAGTCTCTTCTTTCCCCAAACTTCGCTCTTCTCTGCCGGAGGGGCGAGGGTAAGAAGTGGGGGGGGCTCTGCGGGGCGCGGGATGGAGTCGGAGGGGAGAAGTTGGAGACCCTAGCGGGGGGCTACTGTGCGGGAAATGGGTGTTTGTGATCGGGGGTTGTTGCGGAATCCGGGATGGAGTCTAGGGGGAAAAGTTAGTGACTGTAGGGGAGGGATGGAAACCGGGCGGGGGATGTAGCGGTGGGGGTTCTGTGCGGGAAACGGGGGGAGTCGCTGAGGGGTGTGGGATGGAGTCTATGGGGAGAAGTTACTGACTAGCCTGTGAGCCCGTTGTTCGGTAGGGACCGTCTCTATATGTTGCCAACTTGTACTTCCCAGCGCTTGGTACGGTGCTCTGCACACAGTAAGCGCTCAATAAATGCGATTGAATGAATGAGGGGTGCGGGATGGATTCTATGGGGAGAAGTTAGTGACTAGGGGCGGGATGGAAACGGTGCGGGGAACGTAACGGTGGGGGTACTGGGCGGGAAATGTGGGGGGCCTCTGCGGGGCGCGGGATGGATTCTATGGGGAGAAGTTAGCGACTGTAGGAGTGGGATGGAAACCGTGCGGGGGTGTACCGGCGGGGATTCTGTGCGGGAAATGTGGGGGGTATCTGCGGGGTGCGGGATGGATTCGATGGGGAGAAGTTAGTGACTGTAGGGGTGGGATGGAAACCGTGCGGGGGTGTAGCGGTGGGGGTTCTGTACGGGAAATGTGTGGGGTCTCTGCGGGGTGCGGGATGGATTCGACGGGGAGAAGTTAGTGACTGTAGGGGTGGGATGGAAACCGTGCGGGGATGTAGCGGTGGGGGTTCCGTGCGGGGAGTGGGGGGGGGGGGTCTCTGCAGGGCGGGGGGGAGTTGGTGACCGGGGTCCGATGGAGATTGTGCGGGGGGTTTAACGGTGGGGGATCTGTGTGGGGAGTGTGGAAGTCTCTGCGGGGGGAATGGGGGGTACTGTGCGAGGGGGCGGGATGGAGTCTATACCGGGAGAATTGGGGACCATGGGGGCGGGATGGGAGGTCTGTGCGGAAGGCGAGTGGTGCGATGGGGGCAATGTCCTGGGGTCTTTGGGGGGCCTGATGGAGACGGTGCGGGGTGGGGGGCGCCGAGGTGACAGCTCTGGGTGGCGGAAATTGAGGGGTGTGGGGAGGGGATGGAGATCGCGCGGGGGCATGTAGCGACGGGGGATGCGGGGCGGGGGCGGGATGAAGTCTCTGGGCGGGTGGGGGGAGTGGGGTAGAGAAGTGCGGGGGCGGGATGGAGTTTCTGTGCGGGGGGAGCTGCGGACTGGGCGGAGATGGGGCGGAAATGTACGGGGAGTTGGATTTCCCGGTAAACAGAGGCTCGGGGGGCGGTGGGATGGAGGGGAGGGAGGGAGGGACATAGGGAGGGGAGGGGGCTTCGGGTGAAGCCGGAATTCCCGCCGCCGGCCGGGACCCCCGCGCCGGGAGCTGGAGCCCCGCAGAGGCGCGGGGAGAAGCTGAGGGGGGTGAGGAGCGACGGCACCTTTGCCAAGTAAGGGTGGCACCGGCCTCCCGGGGTAGGGGGAGAAAGGGGGAAGGGGAGGAGATATGGGTGGGGTCTGGGGAGTGGGAAAGTTGGCTCCGCGGGCGGGGGGCGCCCCCGCACCCCACAATAAACCGCATCCAGGCAAGGAGAGAGGGAGGGGCTGGGGAGGGGCGGGGCGGGGGGGAATCCTCGCCCGGGCATCGGGTTTCCTGGCAGACAGATCCACTCCCGGCGCGGAGCGGTGGCGCCCGGGTCAGGGGAGCCGGGACCCGCCAAGAGCCGGGGAGGCGGGGCGGGAGGGAGCCTGGATTCCCCGGGGGCCGGGCTGACGAGTCGGCAGCCCCCGATCCTCTGGACAACCGCGACATCGACAGGCAGATAGAAAGTTGCCAGATGTAGAGATGGGATTATCTGTGAAAAAGAACGAGGAAGATAATAACAATAATGTGTGTATGTGTGAGTGAGATAAACGTGTGAAGGAAAGTAACTTATGTTTCTGTAGATACTGGATGTGCGTGACAGAGAATATCGGGAGCGTGTGCGTGAGAAGATAATAATAATGGTATTTGTTAAGCGCTTACTATGTGCCAAGCACTGGGTGATGTGCGGGACAGCGAGTATAGTAACGGATCTGTGCATATTAGTGTGAGCGCAATACGTGTTAGCTGGGGGGGGGGGCTCTGGGGGGTGTGCGGGGATAGTTTGTGTGTATGTTGTGTCTGACAGGATTATATAGAGTGTGTGTGTGCGTGCTTGTGTGGGGGTGTGGGCATATGTGCGTGGGTGAATGGTAGAGTCTTCCGTCAGGAAGGATGGATGAGCTCCGGTTCTGGGAATGAGACTTCGGGACAGGGAACCTGCCTGCAAGAGTTGATTATAATGCTAGTGGTTTGCGCTGTGCCATTCGCACTCTCTCCCCTGCCCGACTTCCCTGCCCCTCATGTTCCCAGAGGATGAGTAGGCAGGCAAGGATGCGGCACGTTGCAAGGCAGATGCAAAGGTGTCTTGCTCAATGCGTGTGAGTGTGTGCATGTGCTTGTGTATGTGTGTCCCCCTCCCCCCAAGGACTTCTCCGGTCCCCAGCCTCCTCTCACAGCTCCTTTCTCTGTTTCTTTTGAATCCAGGGAAAAGCCTGAAGACCCTTATGTCCAAAGGAATCCTGCAGGTTCACCCTCCAATCTGTGATTGTCCAGGGTGTCGAATCTCATCTCCAGTGGTAAGAGTCTTGCGAAAAGTCGGGATTTGAGCTCTTCTCTCCTTCCCCTTCTCTTTTGACTCCTCAGCTTAGGAGCCCAAAGTCTGAAAATGCTGGAAAGGAAGCAAGCATGCCCATCAGGCTCTTGCACCCCCTCCTTCCCCCCCTCTCCAGAATAGGGGGAGACTTGGAGGTCCAGTGAGGAGAGGGGAGGACCAGAGAGCTGGCTAAGCCCCATATGTCACAGAGCCCCTCAGCACCGGGTGAGGGTGTGCCGATGGGTGAGGAAGATCACAGAGAGGCAGGGGTGCAGAGGACAGAGGGCTCTAGGGCCGGGCTGGAGAAAGAAAAATCAACAAACCCAGAACTTTGGCAGCTTCTCCTCTCCGGATTGGGTCAGACCCATTACCCATCCACGTCATTGAGCTTGCCGGGTAAAGGGGTCTTTGCAGCTAGGAAGATCTCCCACCTCATTCTGGTGACCAAGAGAGTTGTGCCTCAGTGTGATGTCATGAGAGATAGGAGTCTCGGGGCCTGTGGTTGCCTCATAATGTGATGTCATCAGAAATGAGGGACTTGGGAGTCCAGTGACCTCAGGGTGTGATGTCATCAGAGATCCCTCTTTTGTTGGTTCAGAGCAACCTCATAATGTAATGTCATCAGAGGTCCCTGCTTTGTTGGTCCAGATTGACGTCATAATGTGATGTCATCAGAGACTTGTTCCACGTGGGTCCAGAGTAACTTCATAATGTGATGTCATCAGAGATGGGTTCCTTGGGGTTCCCGAGTGACCTCATAGTGTGATATCATCAGAGATGGGTGCCGTAGGGCCCCAAGGGGCCTCAAGGGTGTGATGGGCTAGCGGTTCAGGACCTCCAGAGGAACAGAGGCATTAACCTTGGGCCTGCGGTGGCCAAGGGGCCCAAACAGGTTGAGATGTTGGCTGTCACTGTGACCAGATGGTCCAGCCTCTGGGACCAGTAGGGCCTGCTGGCCGGACCGTGGAGTTCTTAGAGCCTTGGTGTTTGTTTACTGTCCTTTATTTGCCATGAAAGCATAAGGGCCCCTCTGTGGCCTACCCCTGGTCCAAAATTGCACAGCTCCCAATGCTTGGAAATGCTGAGGCCGTTGTGGTTGTACGGACTTGTGCCTTTCTGTTCAACTTTCTCTTTGCCTGTCAGATGCTAAGTCCCAGCCGAAAGGCTCTTTCCCCTCCCGGGAGAGGCGTGATTTCTCCCCGGGTTCTGTGGGGCCAGGAGGTCAATCCTGTGAGCTGGTGTGAGGGCCAGTGGAGACTTCTCTCCCTACCCCATTTGTTTCTCCAGGCATGTGTGTTATTTCTGGGGTAAGTGTGTCATTTTGGGGACATGTGTGTTATTTCAGAAATGACCGGCCTGGTCTGCTGGGTGTGGGAAGGGGATCTCGGTGCTCGGATGGGAGCGTTTGTGGGGACTGGGATTGGGCTGCCTGTGCCGAGGGGTGAGGTCACCCTGGGAGCCTCAGACACAGACAGGGTCAAGGCCTTTGGCCCAGAGGCAGCTGGTCTAGCAGTATGGCACCCCTCCCCCAACTCAGACACCAGCAGTCCTGGGCAAAGGGGGCCGGATCCTTTGTCTCTTGTCATGAGCCCTCTGTCTCAGGGCATATCCCCCGGCTCTGGAGATCAGAGGCTGCAGTGTGGGAGGCGAGATCCTCCTATTGCCCAGGGAGCAAACTGTCCCCCAAAGGAGAGGGGTCAACTGCCAAGGAGAAAAGGGTGTCCGTCAGAGCAGCCTTGAGAATCCTGCCTATACCTGTTTCCCTCCAGTTCACCCAGTTGAGAGCCGGTCTCTGCAGAAACGGGGAGAGGTGTTGGCCGGCGGCGGTGGTGGAAGCAGCAGTTTGCTCCTCTTGAGTCAACTCATAATAATAATAGCAATATTAGCAATGGTGGTAAGAATAATAATAATGGTTCTTGTTAAGTGCTTACTATAGGCCAAGCACTAAATTAAGAGCTGGAGTAGGTAAAAGGCAGTCAGGTTGGACACAGGCCTTATCTCTTATGGGGCTCGCTATCTAAGGGGGAGGGAGAACAGGTATTGAAGAAATTAATTGACTTGTCCAAGGTCACATAGCAGGCATGTGGTGGAGCCAGGATTAGAACCCCTATCCTCTAACGCCCAGGCCCGTGCTCTTTCCACTTGTGACTTAGCTTCAGTTAGGACCCGGCCTGGAGACCAGGGGGCAGCTGGATCCAGGGGCTCAAAGTGGGGTAATTCTTCCGTCTCCAGGATTACTGCTGTCTCTCCCAACTCTCAAAGGTGGGGCACGTTACAGGGAGGGGTGCTTGTGTTTACCGACAGACCTGGGATCCCAGGAAAGGCAGGGAAGGGACAGAAAGGGAGAGTCAGGGGCGCCGCCCTGAATTTGCTCTCCCTACAGGAGAGCAAACACCCTGCCTGGCCTTGGCGGTAATGATGACATTTGCTGGGCATCCACTGAAAGCACGGCTCTGGACCAAGCGCCCGGGAAAACCCGAGACACGTCTCCGCCCACACAAGGGAGACAGACACGGAAATAGTCGCAACGTGGCATCGGAAGAGATTAATCTAGTGTTCAGTTGAATATCCATTTACACCCAGGCAATGAGAGAATGAGTATAAATAGATGCAAGTACTAGAGGTGGCCATTGGTTGGAGTGGTGCCAGGAGTGGGGAGTTAATCAGGGAAGGCTTACTGGAGGAAGGGGAGGAGGTGGGGCTTTAGAGGAGGGCTTTGAAGGTGGAGAGTGCTAAGGGCTGGCAGATTTTGGGCAGGGAGGGATTTCCAGGCGAGCAGTTACAGGCAGTGAGATGAGATCCAAAGATGTTAGGAGGCGGGTGGCTGGGGAGGAGAGAATCATTCGGTCATAGCCAGTGACAGGGGCCACTGTATAAGATGGAAAGAATTGGTAGAGAGCTCTGAAGCCAATGGGAAAGTGTTTCTGCTTTTTGCAGAGGGAGATGTGCTGCTGTTGGAAGGTTTCATAGTGGAGAGATGTGTGCTGAGCGGTATTGCAGAAAGTCGATCACGGTGGCGGCATGGACTCCTAATGGAAAGGGCTAGAGCACGGAGGCAGGGAGACCAGTGAGGAGGCTGGTGCAGTGGTCTAATGGTGTTAGGAGGAGAACTTGAACCAGAGTGATGGTTGTTTGGGTGGAGGTGAAGGGGCGGGTCCAGAAAATGTTTGGAAGGAAGAACTGAGAAGCAGAGTGTCCTAGTTTGAAATTCGGGCCTGGGAGTCGGAGAGCCTGGGTTCTAATCCCAGCTCTGCCGTTTGTCTCTTGCGTGGCCTTGAGCAAGTCGCTTAACTTCTTTGTGCCTCATCTGCCAAATGGGGATTCAATAGCTGTCCTCCCTCCTACGTGGACTGTGAGCCCAATATGTGACCAGATTATTTTGTATCTACCCCAGTACTTAGTAGAGAGCTTGGCACATAGTAAGTGCTTAAGAAATTCCATTAATAAAATAATAATAATAATAGTGATAATAATAATAAGCTGCAAGAGTTATCCAGGATGTGAGAACTGAATGGGAGAGGAGTCGAGATGACAACAAGATTACAGATTTGAGGGACAAGAAGGATGTTGAAATTTTTGATCAGGAGGGAGAAGTTAGGAGGAGAAAAGATGAGTAGCTCGGTTTTGGATGTGTTGAGTTTGTGATGCCTGAGGGCCATCCATGTGGAGAGGTCCTAGAGACAAGTGAAGATGAGGGATTGGAGAGCCGGAGAGAAGTCAGAACTGGCAAGGCAGGCTCCGGAGTCTGAAGCCGTGGAAGCAGATGAGCTCCCCAAGGGAGGGAGCCAAGAGTGGGAAGAGTGAAGGAGCCAGCACAGAGCCTTGCAGAGCGCCCACAGGGAAGGAGTTGGAGGTAGAGATGCAGCCAGCGAACGAGGAGACGGAGAAGGAGCAGCCAGAGAGGTGGGAGTGGGGGTCGGGAGAAGATCGTGTCGGTAAAACTGGGGAATAAAACTGTGTTCTAGAGAGAAGGGATGGTCACAGCATTGAAGCGGCTGAGAGGCGGAGGGGGTGAGGATCAGCAGGGCGGTCGGGATTCTGAATCCTCTTCTTCCTTCTGGGCTGTTGGAGATGTGAGGCCGGTACGGCCAGCCGCTGCTCACTGGGGCCAGCCTGAGCCTCTTTGCACTCTGCTGAGAAGTGCTGATGCTTTGGCCATCGGAGGTCTCAGTGACTCTTGTGCTTGGCCCAGGACACCCCCCACCCAGGTGGGCGTGGGAGGTTCACACATGGGGCCAGCTGCCTCCCTGTCTGCCTAGCTTTCTCCTTTCCCATCTGAGGCCAGGGGCCCTGCTCCATGGAAAACTGACAGGAATGTCGCTTACATCCCCCTCTGAGGGAAAGCTGGACTTCTTTCACATTTTCCCTGCTTTTGTGATGGAGCCTTCCCCCTCCCTCTTTCATCCTGCAGTGAACCAGGGGACACAGCCCTGGAGGCGCCTCCATGGGCAGCTGAGAGTCACCCAGCCCCCCTCACCCCACGGCCCACTGCTGGACCCGTCCTGTCCCCACCTCCTGAGCCCAGTCCCACCAGCATTGCCAGACTGGCAGCGGGACACTGGTGAGGCTGGAGTGCTATCAGAGTTGGCCGATTAGTTCGGGAAACTGTGTTTTGAGAGGAACCAATTGGGGCTGGAGAGATGTGGGGGGGCAGGGGCACCCCTCCACCCCTGTCCCCCTGTGTTCGCAGTCCCGTCATGAAAATCCTCAAGAGGTGCTAAACGGGAGGGAATGGAGCGCGCAGCCCCCTCAAGGCAGCCATACAGGTCTGTGAAAGAGCAGGGCTGAGGCTTCTTGGAGGATCAGGACCCACAGGGGCTGAGGCTGGGGGACAGGTACACCCCTGGGTGCCTGGGGCTTTCATGCCAGGCTCATGCTGGGGAGACCCAGACAGGAGGTCTGGGAAGCCCCAGCGAGATGGAGGGAGGCTGGTGGTTGGTGATGGAGGGCACTAGTCACAGGGCCCACCCCATAGCTCTCGTGGGCTCAGCTCACAGCACTCACCTCAGTCCCTCCACCAGCCCAAACACTGCTGGCCTGCGTCGGAAGGCCGGGGTGGGGAGGGCACATCTCTCCTTCAGCACTGGCGATGTTTCGTCCCCTTCCTCTCTGTCTCCACTCCACAAAACCCCACCCCCACCCCCAACCCTTCCCACTCCCCAACTCCTCCACAGAGGTCAGGGTAGCGCCCTTGGGCACTCTGTCCACAGGCCATCGTGAGCGCCCACCCATGCCTTCCAGGCCGACTTTTCAAGGCCTAGGCATATAGCTTTAATTCTGTTTGTTCTGAAGATACTGACACCTGTCTACATGTTCTGTTTTGTTGTCTGTCTCCCCCTTCTAGACTGTGAGCCTGTTATTGGATAGGGACTGTCTTTAGGTGTTGCCGACTTGTACTTCCCAAGCGCTTAGTACAGTGCTTTGCACACAGTAAGCGCTCAATAAATATGATTGAATGAATGAATAAAACCGCTGATCAGAGTGTCAGCGTTTTCTTGTGATTGCCAAATGAAATGTGAAGTTTGAAGAACCACTGCCCTAGGTTAAACCAGTTACTCAAAAATAGCATAGACTTACACCTTGAGGATGGGAAACCTGTCTCCATGTTTTGTTTTGTTGTCTGTCTCCCCCTTCTAGACTGTGAGCCCGTTGTTGGGTAGGGACTAACTCTAGATGTTGCCGATTTGTACTTCCCAAGTGCTTAGTATCGTGCTCTGCACACTGTAAGCGCTCAGTAAATATGATTGAATGAATGAATGAATGAAAGGCACTTCCCTCGCCCTCGACTTTCTAAAGTCGGGGACCCCTTCCCAACCTTCTGCCAGGGAAGGGAGCTTTCTCCCCCAGTCCTGACCTGTCCAAAACCAGGGACAAACCCCCAGGACATTCAGGGCTGGATTTGGGGCTGGACCCCTCCGTCCCAGTTTGGGTCCAGGAGCATCTAGCAGTCGAAGAAGGAATCAGAGACTGGGGGATCTGGGAATGGGGGAGCAGAGGCTGGGGGAATCACAGGCCGGGGGATTGGGGACTAGGGGGCAGGAGGCTGGGGGATCAGAAATTGAGGGACGGAGAAGGGGGAATCAGAGGTTGGGGGGATCAGAGACAGAGGTAGCAGAGTTTGGGAAATCGGAGCCTGGGGGTCGGAGGCTGCAAGATTGGCAGCTGGAGAGTCAAGGAGCTGGGAGATCAAGGGCTGGAGAGATGAGGACCGGATGATAAGGAGCTAGGGGTTGGGGGTCTAGGAGTCTGGGAATCTGATAAGCAGGCAGGCAAGGAGTCAGACTGACTGACAGATAGGCAGTGAGGTGGGCAGTCCTGCAGTCAGGTGGACAGATAAACAGACAGCACCTTCTGGAGCTTCCGACAGAGCAGGTGAGACGTTACAGTAGTTTTGCTGTCACATTCAACTTTGGACATGCCGGCCGTCTCCCTGGGAGCTGGGGGTCGGGGGGCTGGGGGGCCTGGAGGCCGGGGGCCGGGTCTGAGCTGTTCACTCGGGGTAGCCTCAACAGAAGCCCCTCCTCTCCCACCCCTCTGGCACCATCTGTTCTCTTCTTTCCTTGCCCTCGTCCCCTCCTCCCCATCCCTCCTCCTACACAAAGCAGGTGCTGTTTCCAGCTTGGAGGGGGCAGGGGGCTTTTCATGCCGCGCACACCGCCGTGGGCTCCGGACACAGCGGGTTGGGAGGCCCAGCCTGGCCTGGCCCTGCTCTGTTTTCAATTAGCCGTAGAACGCCAAGTGGAAATTACACCCTCATTTCCCCTCCCCTCGTTCTGTTGCGTTTGGACGCCCCCTTCTGCGTCTCCCGGGCGCAGTCTGCTTCCTGCAGCCAGACTGCCAGCACGCGGCTCCTTCCACAACAGATGCCAGTGCTGAGCCCGTCTGTCTCAGATGTCTCGGGTAGCAGCTTCCGGCCCCCCTCCCCCAGGCCCAAGTGCGTCATCTCCACCGAGCTGGAGGCCGAGAACCCGAACTCCATTCCCAGCATCAGGCCCATTCCAGGCCCCGGTCAGTGGCCACCAGCCACTGGCTGACCACCGGTTACAGGCTGGTCACCATGGCTAGCCCCTGGCCAGGGTGGGGGAGGGGTGTCAGCTTTGACCTCCTGCCACAGCCCCTCCTGCCTCAGGCCCCTCTGCCAAACACGTGTCCCTTCCTGCCTTCATCCACAAAGCTTCCTCCTCCGCCCTCGTAGCCAGACGGGAGAGGGAGCAAAGGACTCTCACTCTCCCAAAGAGTGGACCCCTTCAGCCCCATGGCTTCCCCTTCAAGGGCTTCGCCGCCATTGCTTCCCTGCCCCTCAAGGGCTGTAGACTGTGAGCTTGTTGTGGCCAGGGAATGTGTCTGTTCATTGTTTTACTGTAAGCTCTCAAGCACTTAGTACAGTGCTTTGCACACAGTAAGCGCTCAATAAATATAAATGAATTGGATGAATGAGGGCTTCCCCACCATGGCTTCCCCTTCAAGGACTTCACTGCTGAGGCTTCCCTGCCATGGTTCCCTCACTGAGGGCTTCGGATGCCATGGCTTGGCTACCGTGGCTTGGCAACCGTGGTTTCCTCATGGAGGGCTGTGCTCTCAGCTGCAAGTGGGCAACAGGCTGGAGGGTGGGAACTAGGCTCCAGCTTACCAGAAAAGGCTTCCTGACGTGTCCTGTGATCTGCGAACTAGGCCCCAGCTCACCAGAAAAGGTTTCCTGACGTGTCCCATGATCTGCCCCACCTGTGTGGGATCTATGGCCTCCAGGCATGCCAAGTCACTGGCCGCTGCCCAGCCTCTACCTTCCTGCAGGGGAGGTTGGTGGGGGGCTCCGAAATGGGGGTAAACATCCGAAGGCAGAATTTTTCAGCCTTTCTAGAGAATGGAAATGTCCCAAGCTAAAGTTTCCCCATGTTCTTAAGATTGGGAAACTTCTGGGCCTGATTTCCTCCTCCTCCTCCCTTCCCGACAGCAGAAGCCACCACAGTGACGGTGCTGCCTGCCTGGCCTGTGGAGTCATCTGGAAGGCTCCCCTTTGCCCTACCGGGGCCCAGTGCTGTGCCAGAGCCATCCATAGGTGTTGGGCCTGGGGTCCGGGGGGTCTGGACTGGGGGCCATCTATAGGGGCCATAACTGGGGTCCACGACCTGGAGTTGACTGTGGGAACCATGCCTGGGAGCCGTCTATGGGGGCAGTGATCAGGGGCTGTCTGTGGGGGCCATGACCATGAGAAGCAGTGTAGCCTAATGGATGGAGCACAGGCCTGGAAGTCAAAAGGACCTGGGTTCTAATTCCGACTCCTCCACTTTTTTGCTGTGTGACCTTGGGCAAGTCACTTAACTTTCTCTGTGCCTCTGTTATTTCATCTGTAAAATGGGGATTAAGATTGTGACCCCCAACCTCCTCCAGTGCTCAGAGCAGTGCCTTGCACAAAGTAAGCACTTAGTAAATGTCATGATTATTATTACTATTATCATGACCAGAAGCTGTCTGTGGGTCCTGAGATTGGTTGCCATGAACAGGGGCCCTGACAAAGAGCTGTATCTGGATACCGAAAGCTGGGACTACCTGTGGGGGTGGACAGAGTGTGAGTGTTTTGTGCTCAGTGAGCCCCTGCCCAAGGAGGTGGTAGTGCGGGGCGGGAGCTGAAGCTACAGGACAGGTGATAATAATAATAATGATGATGGCATTTGTTAAGCACTTACTATGTGCAAAGCACTGTTCTAAGCTCTGGGGGGGATACAAGGTGTTTGGGTTGTCCCATGTGGGTCTCACAGTCTTAATCCCCGTTTTACAGATGAGGTAACTGAGGCACAGAGAAGTTAACTGACTTGCCCAAAGTCACACAGTTGACATGTGGTAGAGCCGGAATTCGAACCCATGACCTCTGACTCCAAAGCCTGTGCTCTTTCCACTGAGCCACGCTGCTTCTCTGTGTCATGTGGTGTCACTGGTGTTGTTCAGCCCTGCATCTGCCTGAGATACTTTCCAGACATCTACAGCTGTCATTATTATTATGATGATTACTATTATGGTATTTGTTAAGAGTTTACTACATTGCCAGGCACTGTACTAAGAGCTGGGGTAGATACAAGCAAATTGGGTTAGACACAGTCCCTGGCCCATGTGGGGCTCACAGTCTTAATCCCCATTTTACAGAAGAGGGAACTGAGGCTCAGAGAAGTGAAGTGACTTGCCCAAGGTCACATAGCAGACAAGTGGCAGAGCCGAGATTAGAACCCATGACCCTCTGACTTCCAGGCCTGTGGCCTCTCCACTAATCCATGCTGCTGTCCTGGGTGTGGGAGTGGGGGGGAAAGCGGGAGGGGGGGCGGCGTGGGGGGTAGGAGGGAGAGCCCAAGGGCAGGGTCTGGGGAGTGTATCAAACAAAGTTCAGATTTGGACTTTGAGGCAAATGAGTGGCCTTTGAGGGTAAATTGGCCCCCAACCTGGGCAATCCCATTCTGAGGAGGCAGTCCAGGAACTCCTACAGTCCCCTCAGTATGTGTGAGGAAGGCGCCGAGAGGCATTGTGGTCCAATGATACCACACAGGTCCGTCTGGAGCCCAGGAGACCCTGGCTCCCACCACGCCTCTGCTTCTGGCCTGCTGTGGGACCATGGGCAAACCACGTAACATCACCACAGGCCCTCAGTTTCCTCATCTCTAAAGTGAGGAAGTGGTAGCAATCCCTGCCTCTTCTGGGTAGATTGAGAACACGATGCGATTGTTGATGTGAAAGCGTTTTGGAGTGGAGAGGACACGATGAGGCAAGTTCAAGGTTCCATGCTATGATTAAAACACATCTTCCTGCACAGAATCCCAGACCCCGAGCTCCTGCAGAGTCCCAACTTGGAGTCTGGCCAGGGGCTTCCCTCCAGCAGAGAAATGAAGCAACGAAACCTCTCATTCTCCCTTGTTGCTGCCAGAAGGGGCCGGGACTAAACCAACCTTGTCCCCACCGGTCTGGGCTGGGACAATCTGACCGCTGTCCGCACTCCAGCTCCACCCACGAGACCACTCTGCACCCTCCTTGGCCTGGGGCCTCAACCTCCCTCCTTCATTGGAGGTGGATGGGATGGGGGGCAGCTCCCAGCGCTGAGGAAGCCGCTTCTGTCGTGTTGCCTGAGCAACAAGAGTCAACCCCCAAGGGGTTCCTGCCTGTGGCTCCTGGCTGCGGGATCTTGGCTCTGGACTCCTGGTCATGGGCTCCTGGCTCAAAGAACCCAGAACAGAGGTTTTGAAGAACACCCACAATTAGGGGCTGCTAGGAGGAGGAGGAGTCAATGAATGGAACTGAGAAGCATCAGAGATGAGAAGCAGCATGGCCTAGTGGATAGAGCACAGGCCTGGGAGTCAGAAGGACCTGGGTTCTCATTCCAGCTCTGCCCCTTGTCTGCTGTGTGACTTTGGGCAAGTCACTTCACTTCTTTGTGCCTCAGTTCCCTCATCTGTAAAATGGGGATTAAGACTGTGAGTCCTTCGAGGGACAGGGACTGTATACAACCTCATTACGTTATAACTACCCCAACACTTAGTAAAGTAACTGGCCCATAGTAAGTGCTTAACAAATACCTTTAAAAAAAATAGTCTTTCTTACCTCTCTGACCTTTGTCCTTCACTTGCTCCTGACTCACTCTCTCCTCTTCCTGACGTATTCCTCAACAAATGACAATGTCTCCCTGCTGCTCTCTCTTGAGGAGACTTCATCTTCACCCTCTCCCATTTCCTGGGGAAAGGGGAGTCAGCCTGCTCCTCTTCCCACAATGTGATCCTCTCTCAATCTTGCCCCCAACTTCTCTCTCTCTCTCTCTCTCTCTCTCTCTCTCTCTCTCTCTCTCTCTCTCTCTGTCTCTGTCTCTCTTCCATCGCTACAACTTCGAGTTGCTGTAATCTGCCACCCTCCCAGTTCAGAGGAGACAAGCCCCCTTTCCCCTGTCCCCATTTTTCTGACCTCTGACCCCATCTGACCATTGGGGCCTAGCGGCTGGATGGGCTGCCTGGGACTAATTTGCTCAAACCAGGGCCTCACCCTCCCTTGGCTACACATACCCAAGATGGGGGAATAGCTAGGGGGTCTGGAACAAAGTTGGCCGTGGCCAATGCACCTGGGGCCCAGACCCGGGGTCATTTGAGACCCAGCAGGAGTGTGACCCTGGCTGCTGTTTCTGCTGTTAACCAGAAGAACAATGCAGAATAGTGCAGATCCCCAGAGCAGTCAACAGGTGTGGTGGTGAGGAGAAAGACAGCTGGGGAACGTAGGGTTTCCCCAATGTTTGTGCAACCCAGTCCCAGGGTGGAGGTTCAGGGGATTGGGAAACGGGTCCAGGGGCTGCCTCTGGGGGGAATTTGTTCCCATTGCCGAGAAGCAGAGCAAGTTAGGGGAGACAGGTGGCAAGGAGGCAGGGTAAGCCAGATGGACTGTGGACCCAAGGGGATAATAGAAGGCCAGGGTGGCAAGATGGAGAGCTAAAGGCCGATAGAGCACGGGCCTGTGAGTCAGAAGGTCATGGGTCTAATCCCAGCTTCACCACTTGTCTGTTGTGTGTCCGGGCAACTCAACTTCACTTCTCTGGGCCTCGGTTATCTCATCTTTAAAATGAGGATTGAGACTGTGAGCCCCACGTGGGACAGGGATTATGTCCAACCCTATTTGCTTGTATCCACCCCAGAGCTTAGTACAGTGGGTGGCACATAGCATGTAACAAATACCACAATTATTATTATTATTAGGAAAGCCAGCAGAGCCCAGAGCCCAGAAGGACCAAGCAAACAGATAGGCAATGGCAGTGTCCATCTAGGGGTGTGGGGTCTCTGTGGCAGGCGAATGGATGTGAACAACAGGGAGACATCTGGGAAATAGATGTGGTAGGAAAAGGGCAGGGAGCAGCAGGGAGCAGTGAGGAGCAGTGGAGGATGGGATGAGGAGCCAAGTCTAGAGTGTGCTGGGAGAAGAGGCAGGAGAACAGCGAGACCTGGGTTCCCACCCCAGGATTCTCACCTGGGTGAGTCGGGATTTACTCCATGCTCTTTAATGTTTATTGGTAACCAGCCCCTCAAGTTCCTTAGGCACTCTGTCCTTCTCTGGCCACGTCAGCCCCTTACCATGTCCCCAAGTCTAGGCAGTATGGGCCAATGGAAAGTGCAGGGGTCTGGGAATCAGGGAACCCAGATTCTAATTCCACCTCTGCCGCTGGTCAAATCAGTTAACCTCTCTGGGCCTCAGTATCTTCATTTGTAATAGGGAGACAACATTCCCCACCTTTTCCCTCTTCCCAGAGTTGTTGTAGGATACAAGGAGGTCATTGGTTTGCTTTGGAGGTATAAAAGTGTCATACAAACTCACCACCTACTACATTCCTCAGGCCCCAGTCTGCCCCCAGTCTTTCGGGGACACTGGCTCCCGACTGATGATGATAGTGAAACTGGTTCTCAAATGTAGAAGTTCCTGTGCTGCCAAAGCCCCCTTCCCCACATCCTACTCCCAGCAGGCATTGGGCTGAGGGCACAGAAACTGATAATAATAAGAAAAAGAATTGTGGTATTGGTTATGCGCTATTATGTGCCAAGCACTGTACTAAGCGTTGAGGTGCATACAAGTAAATCGGGTTGGACAGAGTCCCTGTTCCACATGGGGCTCACAGTCTCAATCCACATTTTACAGATGAGGTAACTGAGGCACAGAGAAGTAAGTGACTTGCCCAAGGTCACCCAGCAGACTTGTGGCAGAGCCGGAAATAGAACCCATGACCTTCTGACTCCCAGGTCTGCTATACTGTGCTGCTTCTCAACCGATCCAGCCAAGTCATCCCAACTTCCCCGCTCCTAAGGCATTGGAATGAATTAAAAATGTTTCCATCTCCAAAAGCTGCACTGGGGTGAATACGCTGGTTCTGCTGCCCCCCAACCAAAGCAGCTATCACTAGGTTTGCCCCACTGCGGCCTTCAGCCAATGGTTGAGTGCAGCAGCACTGCCCAGTGTGGCCAGCGGGTTGATCTCCGGCCTGGGTCGAGCAGACAGTGGGCACTGCTCTCCTTTCTCCTGCACTGGCAGAACAGTCCAGCAGACTGTGAGCCCCATGTGGGACAACCTGATCGCCTTGTAACCTCCCCAGCGCTTGGAACAGTGCTTTGTACATAGTAAGCGTTTAAAAATTCTAGACTGTGAGCCCGTTGTTGAGTAGGGACCGTCTCTATATGTTGCCAACTTGTACTTCCCAAGCACTTAGTACAGTGCTCTGCACACAGTAAGCGCTCAATAAATACGATTGAATGAATGAATGAAAGGCTCAGGCCGGGCCCTAGTGAGCCCTGAGCGGAGTGGAGGTAGGGGTGCCTGGATGATGCCATCTGAATGCCCTCTGCCCAAAGATGGCTGCCAGCAGCCCTGGTCAGTTCACCACAGGCCAAGCCATGCTTCGGGCTGAAGTTGGGGTGAGTGATGGGGTTGGGAGTCCTAAAAGTGGATGCCTGCCCCCGTGCAAAACCCCTCTGGGGACCCCAGAGGGAAGGCTAGCTGGGGCTGGAATGGGGATAGGGGTTCAGGCAGCTGGCCATCTCTTCATGCTGCAGACTACCCCCTTCCACTCCATGGGGCTGCTTCTCCTCCCCAACCCTGCCCGTGGCTCCCCGCCTGCCTGTGCCCCTGCAGCCCTCGGGAAGGGTCTTAGCACTATGTCCTCTATGGGAAGGAGCTCCAGTAGGCTCAGCAGATATTGGAGAGGGTTGGTGGTCCTACATGACTCATAGCTGGTCAGGAGAAAGCGGGAGCTGGCGTCTAGAAAGGCCCATGTAGGGGGAGGGATTTCCAGCCCTCTCACCCCCCAGCCCTCTCCCCACAGCCACCAGATGGACTTTGGCTGAGATCAGGGCTGGGGGTCAGCATGAGGTCAGGCTGGACACAGGACAAGGGGCCATTGAATGTGCAGACTTGGACAATATCCTAACTCAAGAGAAGCAGCATGGCCTAGTGGATAGAGCATGGTCCTGGGAGTCAGAAGGACCTGGGTTCTAATCCAGGCTCCGCCACTTGTCTGCTATGTGACCTCAGGCAAGTTACTTCACTTCTCTGTGCCTCAGCTGCCTCATCTGTAAAATGGGGATTAAGACTGTGAGCCCCCTGTGGGACAGGGGCTATGTCCAATTTGATTAGCTTGGTTATCTACCCCAGCATTTAGAACAGTGCCTGGTACATATAGTAAGTGCTTAACAAATACCAGACTTAATTCTCAATTGGGCTGGTGGGGACACATATGCCCCCATGTGGAGCCTAGAAAGGTCTCCTCAACTCCCTCTGGGGGCTGGGGAATTATGGGGGCCCCAGAACATGGCTTGACCCTGTCCTGTGCCTGTTTAACTTCTCTGTGCCTCAGTTCCCTCATCTGTAAAATGGAAATTAACATTGTGAGCCCTATGTGGGACAGAGACTGTGTCCAACCTGATTAGCTTGTGTCTACCCCAGAGCTTAGTACAATTCCTGGCACATAGTAAGCGCTTAACAAATACTATAAAAAGGACCCCCCCAAAAGCCTTACCTGTGTCCTCGTCTTCCTGTCTCCAGCCTTTCCCCAATGGATGGGCAAACTCCCGCCTTCCCTATCCACCCTGATCCCCTCCCCATCTTCCCAGGCCCATATCCCGGCCCCAAGGACCCTGTGCTGCACCCCCCCCCACCAAAAAGGGTGCAGCCCCTTGCCCTATCCTGCCTAGGGGGAGGGGTGATTTAGGGGGCAGGGGCTCCATACAAACAACATTCTCCAAGTGGGAATAAAGACAAGCCCCTTGGTTGGCTAAGAAAATCCAGGCAGGGAGGTCACTGGGTAGACGCAGTCCTGTTCAGCTGCCTGCTAGGCCCCCGTTGCCAGATCCCGGGCTGGTGGCAGTGGGAAGCTCAGACTTGGGGACTAAGATCAGATGGTGGGCATTGTGGACTGGACTTGGACAACTGGAGGCAGGCAGTTGTGGAGGAAGGGAGATAGGCAGGAAGGAAAATACTTCTCCAGCAATTGGATCGAGCCTTTCTCCTTTCTCTTCCCCTTAGAAATCGACCCTGCTCTCTGCAGCATTTTCAGCCTGTGGACCCAATGAGGCAGTTTTCTCCCATTGGGAGTTTGCTTGTTGACAACAGCTGAACCCTGCCTGTTGGGCAGTCCCAGCAGGCCGGACCCCCTCCCCGCCCCCCATCAGTGCAGGGCATTGCCCATGGCTGGCTCCTCACAGCAGTGCAGGACGATGCTCACGGCTTCTTCAGGATCGTGGCTCCGGACGCGACCCTTGAACAGGGACCCTCTTGTCCCCGCAGCTTCAGCTGAAAGCCCTTGGGGACTCCCTCCATCTCCTGGCCCTCCGGCCCTGCTACTTGATAGATTTGATCCTCTCTGTGCCACCCAGTCACAGCCTGCCCAGCAAGCAGCGTGGCTCAGTGGAAAGAGCATGGGCTTGAGAGTCAGAGGTCATGGGTTCAAATCCCAGCTCAGCCACTTGTCAGCTTTGTGACCTTGGGCAAGTCACTTAACTTCTCTGTGCCTCAGTTACCTCATCTGTAAAATGGGGATTAAGACTGTGAGCCCCACGTGGGACAACCTGATCACCTTGTATCCCCCCCAGCACTTAGAACAGTGCTTCGCACATAGTAAGCACTTAACAAATACCACTATTATTATTATTATTATTCCCTTGGGGTCTGGGCAGGACCAGGCAGGGCTGGGCCATAGGGTGGGCTGCTCCAACCGAGCCCTGAGCAGGTTCCACAGTCCAAACCAGCTTTCCAAGTAATAATAGTACTAATAATTTTGGTACTTGTTAAGTGCCAAGCACTGTTCTAAGCACTGTGGTAGATTCAAGTTAGGTTGGACACGGTCCCTGTCTCACACTCTTAATCCCCGTTTTACAGATGAGGTAACTGAGGCCCAGAGAAGTGAAGTAACTTGCCCAAGGTCACACAGCAGACATGGTGGAGCCGGAATTAGAACCCATGACCTTCGGACTGCCAGGCCTGTGCTCTTTCCACTAAACCATGCAAGTGGTTCTAGAGTGCCTCTGGAGTGGTGGACAAGGCTGCTGCTTCTTCTTCTGGTCACCTCTGGGTCTCAATCCTGCCAACTGCCCTGGGCCCAAGGTAGTGGGTCTGAATTTGGCACTCTGAGGTCAGAGGTCAGGAAGAGTAGAGCCCAGATTTTCATTCATTCATTCATTCATTCATTCATTCATTCATTCCTTCTATCTTATTTATTGAGTGCTTACTGTGTGCAGAGCACTGTACTAAGCACTTGGGAAGTACAAGCTGGCAACATATAGAGACAGTCCCTACCCAACAGTGGGCTCACAGTCTAGAAGGGGGAGACAGAGAACAAAACAAAACATATTAACAAAATAAAATAAGTAGAATAAGTATGTACAAGTAAAATAAATAAATAAATAGAGTAATAAATATGTACAAACATATATGCATATATACAGGTGCTGTGGGGAAGGGAAAGAGTTAAGATGGGGGGGTGGACGGGGGAGGAGGGGGAGAGGAAGGAGGGGGCTCAGTCTGGGAAGGCCTCCTGGAGGAGGTGAGCTCTCAGTAGGGCCTTGAAGGGAGGAAGAGAGCTAGCTTGGCAGATGTGGGGAGGGAGGGCATTCCAGGCCAGGGGGATGACGTGGGCTGGAGGTTGATGGCGGGACAGGTGAGAACGAGGCACGGTGAGGAGATTAGCGGCAGAGGAGCGGAGGGTGCGGGCTGGGCTGGAGAAGGAGAGAAGAGAGGTGAGGTAGGAGGGGGCGAGGTGATGGAGAGCCTTGAAGCCGAGTGTGAGGAGTTTCTGCCTGATGCGTAGGTTGATTGGTAGCCTCTGGAGATTTTTGAGGAGGGGAGTAACATGCCCAGAGCATTTCTGGACAAAGACAATCCGGGCAGCAGCGTGAAGTATGGATTGAAGTGGGGAGAGACAGGAGGATGGGAGATTGGAGAGGAGGCTGATACAGTAATCCAGACGGGATAGGATGAGAGCTTGAATGAGCAGGGTAGTGGTTTGGATGGAAAGGAAAGGGCGGATCTTGGCAATGTTGAGGAGGTGAGACCGGCAGGTTTTGGTGACGGCTTGGATGTGAGGGGTGAACGAGAGAGCGGAGTCGAGGATGACACCAAGTTTATGGGCTTGTGAGACGGGAAGGATGGTAGTGCCGTCAACAGTGATGGGAAAGTCAGGGAGAGAGCAGGGTTTGGGAGGGAAGACAAGGAGTTCAGTCTTGGACATGTTGAGTTTTAGGTGGCAGGCAGACCCATTTTCTGGCCACTGACCTTGCGGGACCCCTGACTGGCTGAGGGCACCTTAAGGAGAAGCAGCATGGCGTCGTGGATAGAGCAAGAGCCTGGGAGTCAGAAGGTCATGGGTTCCAATTCTAGCTCTGCCACTTGTCTGCTGTGTGACCTTGGGCAAGTCACTTCACTTCTCTGAGCCTCAGTTGACTCATCTGGAAAATGGGGACTCAAACTGTGAGCCCTACATGGGACAGGGACTGTGTCCAACCCAATTTGCCTGTATCCACCCAGCACTTAGTACAGTGCCTGGAATATAGTAAGTGCTTAACAAATGCCAAACGATAATAAGTGTATCATTATTACTAGAATAATAATGATAATAATAATGATAATAATCATGGTATGTGTTAAGCACTGTACTAAGCACCATGGTAGAGACAAAATAATCAGGTCAGACAGTTCCTGTGTCACATGGGGCTCACAGTCTTAATGAGGAAGAACAGATACTTAATCCCCATCTCACAAATGCGGAAACTGAGGCATTGAAAAGTATTTCTTAAGCATTTAGTGTGTGTCAAGCTGGGTGTTGGGAAAAACAAGGACCAAGCAGAGTGAGTTCCTATCACATATCGTTAGCTTGAGAGGAATTAAAAGTGTGAGCTGGGGTGTAGTGGGAGAAGAGAATGGATAAGTAGAATGGAGAGAACTAATGGAATGTCTTACAGCCAGTGGTTGGGAATTTCTGCTAGTTGCAGAGAGGAATAGGCAACTATTTGAGGGTTTTGAGGAGTGAGGAGACATGGAGGGCAATGTTTGGGAAAAATGTTTTGGGCAGTAGAGTGGAGTAGAAACTAGAAAGAGATGTGACAGGAAGCAAGGAGATTAGTGAGGAGGCTGATGAAGTAATCAAGACAGGATATTCATTCATTCAATCAATCAATCATATTTATTGAGCGCTTACTGGGTGCAGAGCACTGTACTAAGCGCTTGGAAGTACAAATTGGATAATGATGGTATTTGTTAAGCACTTACTTTGTGCCAAGCACTGTTCTAAGTGCTGGGGGAGATACAAGGTAATCAGGTTTACTAGGTGGGGCTTACAGTCTTAGTCCCCATTTTCCAGGTGCGTTGACTGTGGTACAGAGATGTTAAGTGACTTGCCCAAAGTCACACAGCTGACAAGTGGCGGAGTCAGGATTAGAACCCACGACCTCTGACTCCCAAGCCCGGGCTCTTTCCACTAAGCCACACTGCATGGGACACGTCAGGAAGCCTTTTCTGGTGAGCTGGAGCCGAGTTCACAGATCACAGGATACATCAAGTGCCTGGGCTAGTGTGGTGCCTATATGGATAGGGAGGAAGGGGCTGATACTGAAAATGTTGTGGAGGAATGAAAGACAGGATTTGGTGTCAGACTGAATATGGGAATTGAAAGAGAAGGAAGAGGCAAAAATATTGCCAAGGTTATGGGTTTGAGAGGTGACAAACCAAGAGAGGAAAACCAAGAGAGAACTGTATTGGTGAAATCAAGATTTCCAGGTGTTTCCCAGTAGAGGGAATGGTCCACAGTGTCCAAGATGGCTGAGAGACCAAAAAGGATTAAGATAATAATAATAATGATGGCATTTATTAAGTTCTTACTATGTCAAAGCACTGTTCTAAGCACTGGGGAGGTTACAAAGTGATCAGGTTGTCCCACATGGGGCTCACAGTCTTAATCCCCATTTTACAGATGAGGTAACTGAGGCACAGAGAAGTGAAGTGACTTCCCCAAAGTCACACAGCTGACAATTGGTGGAGTCAGAATTTGAACCTATAACCTCCTACTCCAAAGCCCATGCTCTTTCCACTGAGTCACGCTGCTTCTCTAGAGTAGCTAAAGTAGAGATCATTAGATTTGGTGAGGAGGAGGTTGTTGATGACCTTGGAGAGTACATTTCCAGTGAAGTAAAGAAGGCAGAAACCAGATGGTAGTGGTCAAGCAGGAAATTGAAAGGGAGAAGGGCAGATAGTGGACTAGCGGAAAGAGCATGGGGCAGGGAGGCAGAAGACTTCAGTTTTAATCCTACTTCGATCACTAGCCTTCTGTGTGACCTTGTAAAATGAGGCTCCTTCTAGATTGAGAGCCCAATGTGGTATAAGGACTGTGTCCAGCCTGATTATCTTGTGTCTGCCTCAATGCTTAACATGGACTTAGCTCTAAATAAACACCATCGTTATTAGGGGACCTTGGGATCCAGAGAAGCTTTTTAGAATGGGAGCAACTTAAGCATGTTTGAAAGCACAGGAGGAGTAAGCACTCAATAAATATGATTGATTGGATTGATTGATTGATTGATTCAGAGATGGAGCTGTCGAAGGTGTGTTTTTATAAAGTGCACAGGGATGAAGTTGGAGGTGCAAGTGGAGGTGGTAGATTTTGAAAGCAGGTGAGAGCCATCTTCTTAAGAGATGGCTAAAAAGGATGCAATAATTCAAGGAGGGGTGGGATGGAGTTGCGTGGGTGAAGGGGCCATTTGGGAAGCTCAGGCCTGGTGGTTTCAGTTTGATCAACACGTAGAAGCCCGCGTTGTCAGGGGCACCAACTGGGGAGTAAGGAGCCACGAGAAGCAGCGTGACTTAGTGGATAGTTCGCAGGCCTCAGAGTCAGAAGGACATGGGTTCCAATCCCAGCTCCACCACATGTCTGCTGTGTGACTTTGGGCAAGTCACTTCATTTCTCTGCACTTCAGTTTCCTCATCTGTAAAATGGGGATTAAGACTGTGAGCCCCATGTGGGACAGGGACTATATCCAACCTTATTAACTTGTGTCTACTTCAGTGCTTAGAACAGTGCTTGGCACAAAGTATGTGCTTAACAAGTGCCATAATAATAATTATTATTATTAATGATAATAATAACTCCAGCAAGAAGTTAAAAGTCCTGCCTAGCCTACCCCACTGCCCTCAGGAGCTGTTGTCATAAACTCATCCAGCGCTGAGCCCTGCTTGCCATCCCACTGACCCCCTGCCCCTTCCTCCCTCCATCCTCCACCCGCTCTCTCCCTTCCTCCCCCCGCCTCTCTCCTTCAACTTCTCCCATCCTTTTCTCCCTCTCTCCCTCTGTTCCTTCCTCCATCCCTCCCTCCATCCTCTTTCTCCACCCCTCTGTCCCCTCATCCCTCCCAACCGCCTCCCGGGCCACCCAACATCCAGAACCAAGTCTCCTTGTGTGTGTGAGACTCCAAACTGTTTGTTACATGGAAAACAATGCCATCCATGTGGGAAATAACCATAAATGTTCATTATTTGTACAGGAAAATCAATTTGTAGGCCAATTGATCAAATAAAGTAATGCAATTTGCTGGAGATCCCCCAGGTTCAGCAGGCGATCTGCCAGCAGCCACCCGGCAGGCCTGATTCCCAGGCGGGGGCCGGGGCCAAACAGGAACTTGGGAGTGGTTAGACAAGGCCAGGGGGGTGGGACAGGTCCCCAAGCACCACGGAAAATTGAGTTTGGAGGGAGTTGCCTCCAGTGAGGATCGGGTGTCACTCAGTATCCAGTTGGAGGGTAGAAAGGAAACCAAGTATGCTGTTCATGCCCCCTCTAACCCTTCCCCCACCAACCAGGTCCTCCTGGCCAAGCCCAGTGGGAACACGTGAAAGACCCCCGCATTACACCATCATGATGCATGGTGACATAATACTCTGCATTGAGCAGGAGAAGAGGAGAGCATTTCTGAGCCCCGCCTCCACTGTACCCTCGTGCCTACCCCTCGGCTGAGCCTTCCAGGTAGTTCTGCTCCAAATCGCCAACTACCACCCCACTCACGGCTCACCCTGTCGTGCCGCTATTCTTGAGAAAGGCAGCAACACAGCCACCTTTAAGAGAAATCCTACGGCTGCCATCTTGGAGAAAGGTTGTGAGAGGTGTCATGTTTGGAAAGCCCACAAGGTGGGCTGAGGCAGTGGCTTCCTTTGTTTTTGCTCACTGTTTGAACCAGGGAGGACCCTGAGGCTGGGTGATCCAGAGGCAGGGGTAGTCCCAAAGGATGGGATCAAGAGGTGGAAGGGTTCTCAAGGCTGTGGGATTTAGGGGTATTGGTGTCCCAGTGGATGGGATCCAGGGGTGGGGCTTCCCTTTCTTTCTTTCCCCTACGCCCTTGTTCCCTGCCCCTATTGCCTAGGACTCTGCTTGCCCTTCTGTTTGCTTATCCTTCCCCCACTTCCCAACCAAGCAATCAATCATCTGTATTAGAAGAAGCAGCATGGCTCAGTAGAAAGAGCACGGGCTTGGGAGTCATAGGTCATGGGTTCTAATCCTGACTCCACCACTTATTGGCTGTGTGGCTTTGGGCAAGTCACTTAATTTCTCTGTGCCTCAGTTACCTCATCTGTAAAATTGGGATTAAGATTGTGAGCTCCACGTGGGGCAACCTGATCACCTTGTATCCCCCCAGCGCTTATAACAGTGCTTTGCACATAGTAAGCGCTTAACAAATACCATCATTATTAAGGGTTTACTTTATGCACAGCACTGTACTAAGCACTTGAGAGAGTACAGTAGAATGGAAAGACACAATTTCTGCCCTCAGGGAGCTTTTAATCTAATGGGGGAAATAAAAGAATTTACAGCTAGAAGGAAAAAGAGAATGGAGAGATAGATATTTGAGTAAATAATAATAATTATGGTATTTGTTAAGCGCTTGCTATGTGCCAAGCACTGTTCTAAGCACTGGGGTAGATAAAAGGTAATCAGGTTGTCCCACGTGGGGCTCACATTTTTAATCCCTATTTTACAGATGAGGTAACTGAGGCACAGAGAAGTTAAGTGACTTACCCAAGGTCACACAGTAGACAAGTGGCAGAGCCGGAATTAGAACCCATGTCCTCTGACTCCCAAGCCCGTGCTCTTTACAATAGAGTTGGTAGATACATTTCCTGCCCATGAGGAACTCCTGGTCTAGAGAGGGAGATGTTAAATGAATAAATTACAGGTGTACTACGTAAGTGCTTGTGGGGCTGAGGGTGAAGTGAATATAGAGTGCTTAAAGGGTACAGATCCAGGTGTCTAAGAAATGCAAAAGAGAGGGGAAGCAGGGGAAAAGATGGCTTAGTCAGGCAAGGCCTCTTGGAGGAGTTGTGATTTTAATAAGGCTTTGAAGGTGGGGAGTGTAGTGATCTGTTGTATTATGAAGCGGGAGGGAGTTCCAGGCCTGAGAGAGGACATGAGCAAGGGGTCAGTGGTGAGATAGATGACACCAAGGTACAGTGAATAAGTTGGTGTTAAAGGAGTGAAGTGAGCAGCCTGGGCTGATGAGGAAATCAGTAAGATAATGTAGGAGGGGGAGAGCTGATTGAGTGCTTTAAAGCCAATGGTAAGGAGTTTCTCTCTGATGCAAAGGTGGATGGGCAACTACTGGAGATTCTTGAGAAGTGGGGAGACATAGACCGAACATTGTTTTAGAAAAATGATCTGTGAAGCAGAATGAAGTAGGGACTGAAGTGGGGAGAAACAGGAGGCGGGGAGGGCAGCGAGGAGGCTGATGCAGAAGTCAAGGCAGAATAGGACAAGTGCTTGGATCAGCATAGTAGCAGCTTGGATAGAGAGTAAAGGTCAGATTTTAGTAATGTTGTGAATGTCGAACTGACAGGATTTGGTGACAGATGGAATATGTGTGTTGAATGACATAGATGAGTCGAGGATAATGCCAAGGTTATGGGTTTGTAAGACAGGGAGGATAGTGGTGTTGTCTTCAGTGGTGGGAAAGAGAGGGGAAGGACAGGAATTGGGTGGGAAGAGAAGAAGTTCTGTTTTAGACATGTTTAGTTTGACGTATCTCCAGGAAATCCAAGTAGAGATGTCCTGAAGGAGGAAATGCTAGACTTCAAAGAAGGAGAGAGGTAAGAACTGGAGAGGTAGATCTGGGAATCATCTGCCTAGAGATGCGAAGAGATAAGTTGAAGCCATGGGAGCAAATGCATTCTCTAAGGGAGTGGGGGTAGGTGGAGAATAAAAGGGGACCCTGAAATGTCCTTTGAGTGACTCCCTTTGTTAGTGGGTGGGAGCCAAATAGGACCCTATGAAAGAGACTGAGAAGGCAGTCAGAGAGATAGGAGAACCAGGAGAAGACAGCATCAGTGAAGCCAAAGTTGGATATTGTTTCAAGGAGGAAGGGGTGGCAGCTGAGAGATAGGTCAAGAGGTAGGTAAGTCTACATACATGTTCAGAAAAGCTACAGTTGGTTGGTAGTGCATCAGTGTGGAGATGGTTCAGAACTGCTGAGATGGGTAGATTTGATCAGCAGAGAAGAAAAATTAATTGGAGTCGGTCTCCTGGTAGAGGGGGGATTTCAGAAGGACTGCGGTCTGGAGACTTTGATCAGAGATGGCATTTCAAGCAGGAGGGAGGACATGAGCAAGGGGTCAGAGGCAATAAGAACAGTGGGACACCACTACCAGGAATGGTGAGTAAGATGGCTCTCAAGGAATGAAGAGTGCAATCTGGGGTCTAGTGGGAGAAGAGAGTGAATAAGTTGGAGGGAGAGAGCTGCCTTAAAGCAGGAGTTTCTTCTTGATGGAGAGAGGTATGAGTAACCATTGAAGATTTTGGAGGAGTGTGGAGACATGCACACCAAGATGTTTTAAAGAAGATGATCTGAGCAGCAGAGTGAAGTATGGACTAGAAAGGGGAGAGGTTGTATGCAGCAAATTCAGTGAGGAGGCTGAGATAGTGGTCTACTCAGGCTCTCCTCTCCTTTCCCCACCTCCTCTTCTCCTCTCTTTTCCCATCATCTCTCTTCCTTCCCTGCTCCATTAATGTGTCTCGGAGTGGGGAGATTGTTATCCAGCGGAGTATGGTGTTAGGGAAGAAGGCTGGGGAGTGAAAGGGCAAGTATCCAGAGAGTCATGGTGACATGGCGGTGGGGAAGCAGGAGATTTGAGTCTGGGTTGCTCTGGTTGCTCTTGGTTGCTCTCTAGTCTGTAAGCTCATCGTGAGTAGGGAATGTGTCTTTTTAGTACAGTGCTTTGCACATAGTGAGTGCTCAATAAATACGAATGAATGAATGAATGGAGAGTGGTGGGAGAGAAGAGGTCAGTGCTTGGGAGCCACAGTGTGGGGAGAGATGAGGGAGCAGGGGTTTGCTATCTGAGGGGGCTTAGTTTTGGGGGTAGGGAAACAGTGGTCAGTGTCAGAGGGCAATAACATCAGGAGGTGGCAGACCACAGATCAGTATTTTTGGACCATGGGTTGAATTAACATGGTGCAAGGAATACGAATCTGCGGGGATGTTACGTTCAGGACATGTCGCCTTGCTCCTCGAAAAACTCCAGTGGTTGCACCTCTATCTCCGCATCAAACAAAAACTCATCACCATTGGCCTTAAAGCACTCCACCACCTTGCCTCCTCCTACCTCACCTCACTACTCTCCTTTAGCAACCCAGCCCATAAACTTCACTCCTTTAGAGCTAACCTTCTCACTGTGCCTTGTTCTTGCCTATCCCGTAGCTGACCCCTAGCCCAAGTCCTGCCTCTGGCCTGGAACACCCTCCCTCCTCAAATCCGATGGACAATTACTCTCCCCCCGGCTTCAAAGTCTTATTGAAGGCACATCTCCCCCAAGAGGCCTTCTCAGATTAAGCCACCCCTTTCCTCACCTCCCAATCCCTTCTGCATTGCCCTGACTTGCTCCCTTTACTCTTCCCCCACCCCCGGCACCACAGCACTTATGTACTTATGTACATATCTGTAATTTATTTATTTGTATTGATGTCTGTCTCCCCCCACTCTAGACTGTAAGCTCATAATAGACAGAGAATGTGTCTGTTTATTGTCATATTGTACTCTCCCAAGCACTTAGTACAGTGCTGTGCACACCGTAAGCACTCAGTAAATATGACTGAATGCTACAGTGAGGGGGCCACAGTGTTGGGGGACAGGGGATCAGGTGGTATGGAGAGGGGTGCTGGACCTGCTAACTAGTTACGCGACACCCCGCCAAGCTAGCTCTCTTCCTCCCTTCAAAGCCCTGCTGAGAGATCACCTCTTCCAAGAGGCCTTCCCAGACTGAGCCCCCTTTTTCCTCTCCCCCTCCCGACCCCCCTCACCCTACCTCCTTCCCCTCCCCACAGCACCTGTATATATGTTTGTACAGATTTATTACTCTATTTTACTTGTACATATTTACTATTCTATTTATTTTGTTAATGATGTGCATCTAGCTTTACTATTTATTCTGATGACTTGACACCTGTCCACATGTTTTGTTTTGTTGTCTGTCTCCCCGTTCTAGACTGTGAGCCTGTTGTTGGGTAGGGACCGTCTCTATATATTGCCAACTTGTACTTCCCAAGCGCTTAGTACAGTGCTCTGCACACAGTAAGCACTCAGTAAATACGATTGAATAAATGAATGAATAGTCATTCAGAACATGGCCCCGCATCCAAAGTCTGGGACTGGGGAGAATCCAACCCATCTGCCCGACTCCCACGAACCACAGTCAGAGTGTCTGGAGTCTCCGGGCCATCTCGGGGCTTTTGCATTTTAGTCAATTAGGCTGGTCCTGAGGGAGTATGGGCAACAGCTGGAGTTTCCGGAACAGCCCCTAGCGGGAGGACAGGCCAGTCACTCGGATCCAACCCGCTGCCACCACTATGGGGCTGCAGGGAAGATCTGTCGAGTCTGATGGCCTTGGCTCTGGCCACTACCCCTGCCCTTGCCCTTGGTCTCTAGCCCCAGCCCCATTCCCAGCAGGAGGGATCATAGATCACAGCTTGAAGAGAAGAAAGTTGTGGCAACTGCAACCATGGGCTCCTCACCTCATCACTTCCTCCACAGCCCCTTGACTGTAGCACCTTATCCACAGGCCCACAATCCCAGTCCTGAGTTCCCCTGCCCCTTCTCCAGGTCCAACTCTCCCTCCTGGGCCCTCTTCACGATGGAGCATAGGCTTGGCTATCCTCACTTAGTCATCAGCATCTACGGGCACCCACTCTACACAGAACATTGCTCCAGGTGCTTATTATGTGCAAAGCACCATTCCAGAAACTTGGGAAGGTACAATAAAAAGAGAAGACAGAGAAGAGGGCAGGCTCTGCCCTCAAGGAATTGACTGTCTAATGGGGGAGGTCTGTCAGCTGGAGGAATGATATTTGCTGAGGTTCTCTGGGTGCAAGCGTACTGTGCTAAGCTCTTGGGGAAAGTACAACAGATGCATGACGTTCCCCGTTCACATGGAGCTTTCAATCTAAAAGGAGAGATGGACATAAAATATTTACAAGCCGGCATTCAAAAGATAGTTCCGGGTTCACCCTGCCCATCCCCTTCCTGGTTCTGTAAACTCCAGTTCTGCCCCCTTCTCGGCCTGTGTCTTTTCAAACTACAGGGTCCTGGTCCTCTCCATCGGCTCCCTATCTGTTAAGTATTTTAATGTTGTCTACTCCTGTACGCTGTAAGCTCCTGGTGGGCACGGATCATGTCTACTCTATTGCATTGTATTTTCCCAAGCATTTAGTACAGCATAGTCTGCGTAGCCTAGTGAATAGAGCATGGGTCTGGGAGTGCCATTTATCTGCTGTGTGACCTTGGACAAGTCACTTAATTTCTCTATGCCTCAGTTACCTCATCTGTAAAATGGAGACTAAGAGTGTGAACCCCATGTGGGACATGGACTGTGTCCAATTTGGTTATCTTGTATCTACCTGAGCGTTTAGTAGCGTGCCTGGCACATAGACCGTCTCTGTATGTTGCCAACTTGTACTTCCCAAGCACTGAGTACAGTGCTCTGCACACAGTAAGTGCTCAATAAATATGATGAATAGGAAGCACTTAACAGACCTTTTTTTTAAAGCACTCAATAAATACTGTTGATTGATTGCTCCCATACAGAAGCTGCCCCATCTTCCTGAGCATCCTGGTTGCCCTGCACTGTCCCTCCCCGAGCCATCTGCCTTTCCAAATTGAGCAGCCAGAGCTGCCCATCGTTGTCCACTGGTGGGGCAGAGTGGGGCAATTGGTGTACCCTGGAGGCAGAGCTGGTCCTGCCCTGTCCCTTCTGGTGGGGCCGGCTCTCTTGAGCCCTCCTGGGCACTACTGCCTGCTGCCCCCGAGGGCTGCAGGGAACCATTAGCAACAACTGCTAGCTCTTGGCACAGACAGTGGCCTGGGATCCAGTGGAGAGCTGGGCACCTGGAGAGGGCACCAGTCAATTAATTGTATTTGTTGAGCACTTACTGTGTGCAGAGCACTGTACTAAGCACTTGAGAGAGTATACATGGCCCAGTAGCAAGAGTACAGGCTTGGGAGTCAGAGGACATGAGAAGCAGCATCACTTACTGGAAAAAGCACGGGCTTAGGAGTCAGAGGACGTGGGTTCTAATCCCAGCTCCACCACTTGTCTGCTGTGTGACCTTGAGCAAGCCACTTCACTTCTCTGTGCCTACTTCATCTGTAAAATGGGGATTAGGACTGTGAGCCCCACGTGGGGCAACCTAATTACTTTGTATCTACCCCAGTGTTTAGAACAGTGCTCGGCACATAGTAAGCGCTTAACAAATATCATTATTATTATTGTTATTATTATTAAAATGGAGATTAAGGCTGTGAGTCCCACATAGGACAACCCGATTACCTTATATCTACCCCAGTACTTAGAACAGTGCTTGGCACATAGTAAACGCTTAACAAATACCAAGATAATAATAATAGTGCAATACAGCAGTAAACAGACACATTCCCTGCCCATAGTGAGTTTACAGTCTAGAGGGAGAGACAGACAATTACTAGAAATAAACTACAGTGTTTGGACAGTGGGGGACCGAGATGTCTAGAAGATGTGGGGTGGGGTGTCCTTCCCCCGAATGGGAGGGAGGGACTGTTTCTGGTACTAGTCTCATTAATCTAAGACGACCACCCTCCGTGTCTGTTCGCTGGCAGCTCGGCCGGGCCGGGGAGAGGAACCGGAGTCTTCGGGGGATTCATCGGTGGGAGGGGAGGTGGCCTCTGATGGTCACATCCCCGGGGCCCGGGCTGAATTTCCAGGCCCAGGCCCAAGCCCAAGCCCAAGGCAGCTCCGGGCCGGGTGGCGCCCCGCCGGGGTCTGCGGCCTCCCCTGGCCCTAGGGGAGACCCCCCACCCCAGCCAGCTCTGGACGCCCCCGCCGCCCCCCGGCCCAGCCTGTGAGGTCTCGGCTGTAGCTCCCGGGCTCCTGCCTCATCTTTTATTCATCAGCTCATTACCGCAGCCCGGGGCCAGCGAGGGTGGTGGGGAGCGAGGCCGGGGCCAGGCGGGAGCTGGGATCCGTGCCCTCGTTTGAGCTCAGAGCTGGCAGGTGTGGGCTGAATTCGGGATTTTCCAGGCCCCGCCGCCGCCCTCCAGCAGGTAATGAAGACCCAGGGGAGCCCAACGGCTAATTCTGGAACCGCACTGACCGTCCTTGACTGTTTACGCTAATCCCATCCCTGCCTGTCTCCCTGGCCCGGGGTCCGGGGGTGGGGGGACGTGGAAGGAGGGAATCTTGGGCCTGCTGGGCTCTGTTAGGTAATTCATTTCCTGGATGAAAACCCATCCGCTCTGGCTTTTTTTTTTTATTAAACCAACCTGATATTTGGAGCTCCAAAAACCAGTTCATCAGCTACACCTCAAACCCTCGCGCCTCTGGGGAGGGGAAGGGCAGGATGGGGCGGCTTTCTGCCCAGGAGGAACTGATTCTGCATCCTGGCCTTATTTGCCCAACTGCCAGCTGACCCTCACTATTGCTTGAACAGTCGCCTCACCCCACGAGAGGGGTCAGGACGTGGCGGTACCCACGGCCACACACAGCCGACAGAAACCGTTTGCGTGCTCTTTTCTGGAGTTGTTTCATTCCGCAGAACAAATTCCTGGAGCTCACAGCGGCTGAGCCGAATCTGTCCTGGACCCGGATCATTTTACACTTGGTTTTTCCACTCTTTTACACATTTTTGAGCTTCAGATTTATCCGTGAATGTGTGTGCGTGGATATGCGTGCATGTGCCAGTGGGTGGGCACTGGATGCATGTGTGTGTTTGTGTGTGGGTGTGTGTGGGTGTGTGTGTATAACAGCATATGTGTGGGGGTTATATGTGTGTATGGGAAGGGACTGTGATAGGGGTGTGTCTGTCCCCCCCCTTCTAGACTGTGAGCCCACTGTTGGGTAGGGACTGTCTCTATATGTTGTCAACTTGTACTTTCCAAGCGCTTAGTACAGTGCTCTGCACACAGTAAGCAGTCAATAAATACGATTGATGATGATGACGATTGATTGATTGATTTGGGGGGGGGGGGGCTGTTATCATGAGAAAGTCCACCATGGTTCTCTGTAGTAGTTGGGGGCGTTTCCACCCGCCATTTCTGTGTCCCACCCAGTTGCTGCCGAGAAGAGGGGAGAGAAGGGGAGCTGGGAGAAGAAGAATGAGGGGAAAGGGGAAAAGGAGTGGGGGAGGGAAAGAAGGAGTTTTCTGAACCTCAACTGTTCTGCTGTCACTGTCTCAGCCCCTGGGCTAGGGTCCTCCCTTCGCCCCTCCCCTTTGACCCCCTCCCCCCATTTCCTTCCCGGATGGTCCAGCTGTTCTCCAGCTGAAAGCTCGCACGGCGACTCGCTTCCATCCCAGAGCAGAAAACGAAGGCCCAGTGGGAAAGGCGGGGGTGGGGAATTAGAGGAGCGCAGTTTGGATCATGCTGTCCCCAAGTCTGACCCTCGGGGGCCCCCAGACCCCCCGCTGTCCTCTCAGACACGACCTTCAGCTCCCCAGAAAGGCCTGGCCGATCCTGAACGGGGTCGGACTTGGTCCTAACTACGGCGTGGCCCGCCCGGGGTCCCTCCACCCCTCGGCCTAATGGGGACCTCAGGTCAGGGCCTGCCCCGAGTGTTCGGGGACACAGAGTCCCAGAACCATCGGCCCTCTGAGCAGTTCGGACACAGAATCCGGAGAGCGAAAGGGCGACGGATGGAGGGGGAAGGGCTGGCTTGTGGTTTCCGCCGGGGCGGGGGGCCGGGGGTCGTTCCTCTTTCAACCAAACTCGAGGCCTCCGCCGTCTTGCGGCTTCGCAAAGCCAGAACCGAGGCCGGGCGCGGGCCAGGGCCCCGAGGCCCAGGTCCTGCGCGTTTCGAGGGGCCGCCCCTCTGGGGACACCGATCTCACTGCGCTGCTAGCGACCTGAAATTTGCATTTGTAATTGACAGCTCATTAACGGCTCATTAGGAGCGGTTAGAGCCATCTGGAGCGAGAATCCCAGCCGCACTGGGGGGAGCCGGGAAGGAGGGGACGGGGAGCATCGCTGTAAGGGCGGCAGGGGTCTCAGGCTTCTGGGCCTTATTCGTGGAGATGGGGAAGGGAGTTGGTGGAGAAGCTCCCTGTCCTTCTCCTTGACCTCCTGATTGCTCTTAACCCCCCTCCATCATTCCCCCCCAAAAAAACCCTTCTGCCATCTAGAAGAAGCTTGCTCTTGACTCAGGGCAGGAATAGAAATCAGTCTGCCAGAAAATTTTCCAGTAGCACCCGTCCCGTCCAAACCCTAGGCCAGAGAGCAGACAGCAGGTGCCTTCCTAGGACAGGAAAAAAGGCAGGATAAAGCCGTGGAAGTTTTGTCGTTGGAAAAGGTTTATGTGAGCATGGGGCTCCCTGGTGGGCTGGTGGAAAAGCCATAACGCGGCAGGAGCGGAGAGACACGACGGAGGGTGAGACGCACGACATGAGTGGGCGAAGGAGTTTCCAGAGCCCGGGAGAGAGAGGACGATGAAGGTGGGGAGATCTTGCTTCTTTGGAATGCAGAATTCAAGCCCCCAGGCCCAAGAGAAACCCCTGGAATCCAGGGTTGACATTATTGCCAGATCCCCAAAGACTGGGGATTTTAGACTGTGAGCCCACTGTTGGGTAGGGACTGTCTCTGTATGTTGCCAATTTGTACTTCCCAAGCGCTTAGTACAGTGCTCTGCACATAGTAAGCGCTCAATAAATACGATTGATGATGATGATGACCAAGACTCCTTTCGGGAGGTTGAGGGAAGAGGTGGGGGCTCCTAGGCTGCCCCCAAATCAGGGAGATGGGGGCGGGGGGAGTTTGCCCTGGATTGGGCCCTGAGTCTTAGAAAATGTGATTTTTGGGTAAAGGATGGGGAGCTAGTAGGCTGGGCCTGGGTTTAGGTAAAGGGCAGTCTGGGGCCTGGAGACTGAAAGAGCCAGGAGTGAAGTGGGCATTGGTGCAGCTGGGAGGGCCAGATGGAGTTGTTTAGGTCGTCCAGGCATCCAAGCTGATGTCGTGGTCCAGTGGGCCACCACTGCCTGAACTCGCTTCACCACTCCCATCTTCTAAAGGGCGCCTCAGGGGCCTCAGCCAGGATCGGGATGCTTCTCAGGCCATGGGGAGGAGGCCAGGAGTAGTTGGAACATTTCATTAGCCTGCTGCAGCTAGGGTGGTGTCTGGCGAGGGTCCTGAACTGGGCTTGGCTTCCCTGGGTGCAGAGGGTGGGCTGGCTGGGTGTCGGGGGCTGCCAGAGTCAGGCAGAGCAGGTCACCCTGGGAGCTACAGCCCAAAATGTCCCTGAGGGGGAGGGGCTGCATGGCTGGCTCCCGGCCGGGGCACAGCGGTGGGCATGCTCTGCCCCCCCCCCGCTCAGCTGGCTGGTAGAGGAGGGCAAGGTGGAGAAGCAGGGGGGCCCTACTGTGCCCCCCATGGACCCGGCGGTATCTCATTCCGGGGAGGCCATGGTGGGAGGCCAGAACCCGGACTTCTAGACTGTGAGCCCGTTGTTGGGTAGGGACCGTCTCTGTATGTTGCCAACTTGTACTTCCCAAGTGCTTAGTACAGTGCTCTGCACACAGTAAGTGCTCAATAAATACAATTGAATGAATGAACCCAGAAGGAGCCTGGTGGAGATGTGGCTCTGGGAGCCCTGTTTGGCCCCCGATGCCTCAGGAAGGGAGCCTTCCAGATGTGCACCCAGCTCAGTCCCCTCTCTCACTGCTGTCCCTCTCCCTCCCAGAACCGGGGGCGGCTGGCGGAGAAGAGGACGGTCCCCTTGCCCCCGACCAGGCTCCCGAAGAGAGAGCTGGCTGCCGTCTTCTCGCACAGCGACGACAGCGACGACAGCAGCAAGACCCTCGCCCGGCGGGCGGAGGTCAAGCAGGAGGACGACCTGCACATCAGTATCATGAAGAGAAGGTACTGTCCCCTGGGAGAGGCAGGGAGAGCCCGACCCAGTCAGCTAGACAGAACCCTCAACCGCTGGTCAGCAAACATTAAGCCATGCGATTGTGGCTGGTAGCAATGTATGTTTGGGGGCTGAAATCAGGGCTGCCGTAGTCCTTGGAAAACCGGGAGGCTGTCGTCGTTTTGCAGAGATTGAGATGCTGGTGGATTGTGGCCGGCAAGGAGGAGTTGAAAAAGGAATCAGCAGAGGATCCCTCCCCCATGTCCATGTATCCAGGGCCTGTTGCTTACTTGATCTGGTCCAGCACAGAGCTCCTTGTGGGTAGGGAAGGTATCTACCAAGTGTTATGTTGTACTCGCCCAAGCGCTCATTGATCGATTCCCCTGTGTGGCTGTAGTTGGGCCTGCAGGTCTGGGTTTCATTCTCATGATGGAGGGAGCACAGAAAATCCGTTTCTGCAATGTGCCCGCCCCCTTCTACCCCTCTGCTGCACCAGTGCGCCTTCCTCTCCCCCCCCACCCCCATTTCACTCCCACACACATCACTGCAACACACGATCCCACCTGCCTCCAAGGCACAGATTGGCTTGGGCTTCTGGAGTAGCTGCTACCAACAGGGAAATCTGAAGGCCTTTGACTCTTCTTTCAGGAATATGCATTTCTTGTGTAGGCACAGAGCAGTCTGGGGCAGAGACCAGCAGGAAGGGAGCACCACGTGGACGGGGGGAGGTGCAGACCCAGCCTGGTTCTGGAAGACCCGTTGGACTGCCTACTCCACTCTCTAACCTGGCCTCTCCAGAGGGGTCCCAGGCCAGGAGTGGGGGCAAGCACGCTGAGGGTCGGGGTAGGACACCCCAAATTCTAATTCTGCCAGATCACAAAGGTGGACATTTCTTGTTGGGAAGAAAACAGCATAATCTATATTTAATTGGTATGAAGGGCCCAAAATGTTCATTCTCAAACTTGGAGGAAAGCAGCAAAATCTGGGACCACCCTGCCGGCCTCCTCCCACCTGGCCAGTCTCACCGTGGCCCCCACACCCTTCCCATTCTAGAGAAGCAACCCAGGTTTGGATACTGTTGACTCCTCTTTCCCGTGTTGGGTTTTGGCTGGGGGAAGGAGGGATACTTTTAGTGGCTTCAGAAATGAGCTAATTGAGGGGTGTCGCCTGCTTCCTAGGGTCATGCTTTTCCCCCAAACCTGTTCAGGGGTGTCTGGGGCAGCCTAAGTCTAGGTCTGCATGGTCAGTTCTTTGCTGGGCACACCAGAACTGGCTGTTTTCCTGTCACATGGGGTGGAAATGGGCAGAGTCAGATGCTGGCCTGCTCACATACGCCCCTGGAGAGTGCAGGGCAGGAGAGAGAATTCCGGGTAACTTGGGAAAATGGGAAACTCCAAACATGGGGTCAAGTTCAGTGTGGTAAGCAATGACACAACCTAAACTCAGGAGAGGGGCTGTCAGCCTGGTGCAGGTACGTTAGATTAGAGGGAGACTGGGGCCATGGCCCAGGCCCAGCTCGGGGGTTTGGCCATGGAGCAGCTGGAAGAGCCGAGGTAACAGGGTACCAGTCTGGAGGTGCAAAACCAGATCTTGGGTTCCAGGTTCAAGCAAATCCCCATAACGGGATGTGGAGATACCTGAGAGGGTCTGAAGACCAGGGATAGAGTGGTAGAGGGGTCAGAAAACTGGCCCAGGGAGAATGGTGTTGGAGGTGTTTGTCCTGGAGAGAGGAGGCAGAGAGGAAAGGGTTTCTAGGTTGGAGGAGGGCTGGGCTGAAGGTAATACCTGCAGCAGGAGAGAGTATTGTTTGACAGACTGTAGATTGTTAGCTTCTTGTGGGCAAGGAATGTGTCTGTTACATTGTTATATTAGTACAGTGCTCTGCATACAGTAAGTGCTGAATAAATACGATTGACAAGAAGGCACTTCCTGACTATCAGGGAGATAATCCCTGGGACAGACTACCCAGTTTCTGTCCATGGACATGCTAGGTGGTAATAATAATAATAATGATAACATTCGTTAAGTGCTTACTGTGTGCCAAGCCCTGTTCTAAGTTCTGGTGTAGATACAAGTTAATCCGATTGGACACAGACCCTTATCCCCATTTTACAGATGAGGTAACTGAGGCCCAGAGAAGTGCAGTGACTTGTCCAGGGTCATACAGCAAACATGTGACAGAGTTGGGTTTAGAAACCAGGTCCTTCTTACTCCCAGGCTTGTGTTCTAGTAGCTCTCCAGTCTGAGGCTGGGGAGCTGGCTCTGCAGCTCCAGGATTCTGGAATGTAAATACCCTGACCACCTGATACACCAGCAAAAACATTCTCTCCCTTAAAATCTGGGGTGTCCTTGCATTCTGCCCCTTTCCCAAACAGAGCTGCAATCATAGAAAACTGACGAGGCCACCAAGCCAGGACGTGAGGAGGGAGAATAGGAAGGTCCGATTTGGGGTACTTGCGACTGGGCCCAGAAGTGAACACGGAGTCTGGCTGTGGCATCCAAAGAGTCATCACCTGTCACCCCAAAGAGGGTCCAGGAGGACCTGGGGGGATTTGGGGTGCAAGGTTGGGCCGAACGGAGAGAGGTGGGGCGCATCTGAAGCCCCATGAGACCCATAGCTTCTGGGAGTGGCTGCTCAGCCTCGGAGCCCCCGGGGGAAGAGTCTTGGTCACCCAGAGCGAGGTCAGAGCAATGCAGGGAGGGATGCAGGGGGACAGAAAGGGGCCATGGGCCAGCTGGACCCAGGACCCATCTGCTTTATGTTTCCAGTTCACCTGCTGTTCTTTCCGGAGTAGGGCCTTTGGCGGGGTGGGTCGAGGCTGGAATCGGTGCTGGCTCCTCTCACAGTTGAAGTCGGGGGGTCGAGGGGCCGGCTCGCCAGGCCGGGGAGATAGTGGCTTCTAGCCGTAGCCCGGGACCGCACGTGCGCAAGACCTGTGGGAGCCTTCCATGAGCCCCAGCACCGTGCAAAGGCATTCATGCCCATGGTTGACCTTTAGGTGAGGGCGAGCTTGGCTGGATTCTGCAGCTTGAATCCGAGCTAGAGTGATTCACCGGGGAGGTATCGACCCAGAACCTGGCCAGAGTGGTGGACGTGGACCTGGGGTGGGCCTCCGCACTGCACTTGGCCAACGTGACCAACAAAGAGTTAATGCACACGTGTTTCAACTGTATGTTCAGCAGGGTGAGCTGGAGGAGGACAATGGCACCGTCGGGTCAGGTCGGGTCGGGCTGTGTCCCTCCCCCAGAGACCAGGCCGGGCAGGGTGGAGCGCTGCATCCAAGCCTGGACCCTATAAGCCCTGCGAGGCCCATTTGTTTCTAACTCAAAGCCATTGGTGGGGCCACTGAGCCAGGCTGCCTGTCGGGTGGGTTCGAGGAATCTTAGGGCCTGAGTTCAGGGATCTCTTGGCCCCCAGCCCCAGATTTAGTTTGGGACCTTTCTGGATCTTGGAGGAGCTGAAGTGGTTTTGCAGGACGACGATGGGCTTTGCTGGGTGGTTTTAGCTGGCATCAGCAATTGGGGAGGCCTCGCAGGTTCTCCGGGGCTCAACTGTTACCCTGCCTGACCCCTGACTGAATCCGTTGGTTCATCCAGTCTCTGTGGGTCCCTCCTGCCTCGGGAATCTTTCCCCCTGCCTTTGTGGGTCTCTCACCCTGAGGGTCTCTCTCTCCTTAGTTCTGTGCCCTTCTCTCTGGCTCTGTGGGTTTCTCTCCCTTTCTCTGTGGCCTCTCTCACTGGCTCTGAGGGTTTCTCTCTCCAGCTCTGTGGGCCTCTCTCCCTGACTCTGAGGGTTTCTCTCCCTTAATCTGTGGTCTCTCTCACTGGCTCTGGGGGTTTTTCTCCCTCTCTCTGGCTTTGTGGGCCTCTCTTCCTGGCTCTGAGAGTTTCTCACTCTGACTCTATGGACCTCTCTTCCTTTCTCCGGGGAGTCTCTCCCTGGATCTGAGGGTTTTTCTCTCTCTCTCTGGCTCTGGGGGCCTCTGTCCCTGTCTCTGTGGGTGCCTCTCCCTGGCTCAGGATCTCTCTCGCTCTGTGGATTTTTCTCCCTGTCTCTGGGGGTCTCCCTGCTCTGTGAGCCTCTCTTCCTGTCTCTGAGGGATTTTCTTCTTTTCTCAGTGGGTCTCTCCCAAGCTCTGAGGATCTCTTTCCCGTGCTCTGTGGATCTCTCTCCCTGTCTCTGCAGTTCTCTCTCCCTGTCTCTGTGGACCTCTCTCCCTGCCTTTGTGGGTTTTTCTCCTTGGCTCTGTTGGCCTCTTTCCTCGTCTCTGAGAGTCTCTCTCCCTTGGGTCTTTGTCCTTGTTTCTGTGAGTTTCTCAGCTTCTGACGTCTTTGTGTTTCTCTCCGTTTGTCACTGTCTCTGAGGGTCTCTCCCATCTGTCTACACCCCCCGGCCCGAGTCTCTGCCCCTCCTCCACTCCTTGACCTGTCCTCAGCTTGGCTTGAAACCATTCCCATTGCCACTTAAGAGGAAAGACCGACAATGTATGGCCTGGGTCTGGGCCTCAGCCTGAGACAGTAGGGTCGGGGAGAGCTGGAGTAATGGGGCTTCTCCCCCTGCCCCCTTCTGTGCTCAGAATAGTGCCTGGCACTTAGTAAGCGCTTAACAAATGCCAAAATAAATAAATAATGCATTTATTTATATTCATGTCTGTCTCCCCCTCTATGAATGGACTGTAACCTCACTGTGGGCTGGGAATGGGTCTGTTATATTTTACTCTCCCAAGCGCTTAGTACAGTACAGTGCACACAGTAAGCGTTCGATAAATACTATTGACTGACTGCGGTGCGGGGAGAGCTTTTGGAGGAAGGGACCTAGCGGGGAGCGGGCAGGAGATCCCGGGAGATCCTGGGGGATCAGCCCCAAAGAGCCCCCCCCACCCCTTGGCATCCTGCTGATCGGGGAGTCGTAGATGGGGCGGTTTCTTGCAGGGGGCCTAGCCCGACCCCCCCAACCCGGCTGGCCGGCGCCGACCAGACTGCGGGGTTCAGAATCCTTTCTCAAATCCGATTCAGGGTTCCCGGAGGGGGTGGGCTGACGCTGGTCCAGGAGAGGGGGAGGCAGTGTGGCGATGACCTGTGGCCCTCTCCCCCCCCCCCCCGGATCATCTCCGTCCCGGCCCCGTGGGCCCTGCGATTCGTGGGCGACCTTGGCAGCTTTCTGCCGTGCTCTGTGTCTCTCCCAGTGTCCGGCCCCTCCGAGGCTGACCTCGGCCGGCATTATTGTTATCATTGTTAACGGGAATCGGCCACCCGTCGAGCCTGTGGCCGGTCCTCTCCGCCGACCCCGCCCCCTCGCCGAGCCTTGTGTGGCCGCTCCGTCGCCGGGGGGGCCAGCTGCGTTGTGTTATTAGGTTCTTAATAACGCGTCCTGGCGAGTCGGGCGGGGGCGTCCCCTCCTCCCTCCCCCTTCTCTCTCTCCCCCTCAGCGTGCCCTAGTGGAAAGAAGACGGGCTTGGGAGGCAGAGGACGTGGGTTCTAATCCGAACTCCGCCACATGTGATTCATTCATTCAATCGTATTTGTTGGTGCTTACTGTGTGCAGAGCACATGTCTGCTGTGTGACCTTAGGCAAGCCACTTCATTTCTCTGGACCTCAATTCCCTCATCTGTAAAATGGAGATGAAGACTGTGAGCCCCACATGGGATAACCTGATTACCTTTTATCTAACCCATTGGTTAGAACAGTGCTTGGCACATAGTAAGCGCTTGACAAATACCATAATTTTTCCCCTTTCCTTAAGCGCTTAACAAATACCATCATTATTATTGTTATTATTCTCCTCTCTCCCGCCTCCTCCTTTTTTCTCTCCCCCACCCCCTTCCCTCCTTTCCGCCCCCCTCGGGTTCTGGCCGGGCGCCGGGACGTTTCCCCAGCCGGGACTCGGCCCGCGTTGGTAATTTGATTTCAATTGAATGAATAATGTTCAGGGGGAGGAGGAGGAGGAGGACCCGCTCTGCCGCCGCCGCCCGCCACTTGGAGAGAAAAAAAAAACCCGTAGAAATGGCCGGGGCGCCGCTAAGCTCCTGGGCAGAAGGACAAAAAAGGAAAAAATAATTAAGATTTAATTCCGTGCCTATTGACTTGCCTAAAGACCCGCCGGTGTCTCTGTATCCGCCTCCCAACCCCACCGACGGCTTCCCATGGGTGGTGGAGACGGACGGATGGAAGAAAGGCTAAAGGAGCCGCCCCCTCCCAAAACAGGACCCCCGCCTCCCGTGGGACACTTGGGGCTTCTCGTCTGTCCGTTCGGGCCGAGGCGGGGCCAAGGGGGAGGGGGGACGGTGGTCTGGGAGAGGAGGAAGAATTAGGGACGGGGGCTCTGATGGCTGCCCTCGGGGAACAGGTTCACCCCCCTCTTCGGGTCCGGGGTGGCCGTTGAGGACATCCTGTCGGACTCGGGTGATCAGTGGGGACGCCCCCTTCGAGGCCGGGATGGCCGGAGTGACAACTGGGGTCGCCCTGTCTTGGCCGGAGTCGGGATGACCGCAGGGGACTTCCCATCGGGGCCGGGGTCGCCGCCGGGGACGCACAGTCGAGCAGGGGCTCGGCAGGTCATTGTCGGGGCCTGAGAGCTGAGCAGATCTGAGCAAAGAAAGTGACCTGAGCGGGGGATGCCCCGCAGCAAATGGGCTCCTGATAACCCCCCCAAAACACACACACACACACACACACACACCACCACCCCCCCCCCATGAGGTCTAACTACAAAGCCGAGGCCCCTGCCCAGGGCCCAGAAGAGCCGCTGCCGGTGGAGTCTGTCACCAGCAGGACCGTATGTCCCCCCCCTCCCTCCAGCCCCGACCCCAGCCCCTCGGAGCCGCCGGGCCGCGGGGTCCTTTGTCTGGGGCTCCGAAGGCGGGAGGAGGAGGTCTGCGCGCCCGGAGAAGGCGGGAGTCGGCGGGAGAGTGGGTTTGCGCTAATGGAGTTAATCAATCCGTCCCCATGCATAATGCATTGGGGGAAACAACGCGGAGCCGAAAAGCCAAATAAAATTAAATCCCCTCTGCGGGGCTGGAGCTGGGGCTGCCGGGCCGAGGATGGGGGGGGGCTCGGCGGGAATCAGGGGGAGGGAAACATCTCCTCCGCCTCCCCTTTACAGTCTTTAGGGCAATCAGCTCCGGACCAGGTGGCCGGCGAGGCCTGGGGGAAAGTGTTGGCCCTTGGGGTCACGAGCCCCCTGAGCAAGGCAGAGATCAGCCCACCTGGGGCTATAGCAGGGCCTCCCAAGGCCAGGGAGAGGATTGGACTCTGTAGCTTCTTTCTGACCGCACTAGCCCACTGGCCCACCACCAAAATCGAACCAGAGGCCCAGAGTGTCCAAAGGGGAAATGGGCAGATTCGGGCCTCATGGGAGGAGGTGTGCCCCTGTGGTGGGTAGCTGTGTGTGGTCTGTATAATGTTTGTGTCAGTACACTGTTTGTGTTTTCTATATATTGTCTGTGTGTGGTCAGTGTATATCTGCATGCCGCCTATGTGCGACTATATGCGGCACTTTGTATTTGCATGTTATCCAGTAGGATCATGTGTATACTTTTTTTAATGGTGTTTGTAAAGCACTTAGTACACGTGACACACTTTTCTAAGCACTGGGGTAGATACAAGTTCATCAGGTTGGACACAATCCGTGTCCTATATGGGGCTCACAGTCTACATTGGAAGGAGGAGGATTTAATCTCTATTTTACAGATGAAGTAACTGAGGCGCAGAGAAGTGATGTGACTAGCTCTAGGTCAGAGAGCAAGCAATTGGCAGAGTCAGGATTAGAATCCAGCTCCGCTGGCTCCCAGGCCCATACTTCTTCTAGTAGGTCATGCTGCTATTTCACTGTAATTCTGCGACTGGGTGTGCCTGTACATTCCCGTGTGTATATTTGTGCCCGTAGAAGTGTGTCTCGATATGTGTATCTTGAGTTTATGGAGTGTTGGATCTTTTTATTCTCTTTGGGTCTGTTTCCCTGTTAGACTGTAAGTTCCTTGAGGCCAGGGATCTTTGAAAAGTCTTTGAGCTCTTGTGGAACTCCCCCAAGAGCTGATTAGGCATTCAGTAAATACTGTTGATTGATTGTGAGAATATGGGGGTGTGTGCCTATGGTTTTGTAAATGACTGGGTGACTGAGTGCCTGGTGTTAATTGCATATATGCCTATGACCTTTTTTATGGTATTTGTTAAACTCTTGCTGTGTGACAGACAGTGTTCTAAGCACTGGGGTAGATACAAGTTAATCCGGTTGGACACAATCCATGTCCCACATGAGACTCTCAGTCTTATCCCCCATTTTCTAGAGGAGGTAGCTGAGGCACAGATAAATAAAGTGACTTCCCCAAGGTCACGATATGTGACTGTGTATATAGTATGTATGTATATGATGCCAGCACTGAGCAGTTGGGCCCAGCTATCCATTGAGCTTCCCCACTTCCTGGCACGTGTGAATGGAGAGAGGTGGGCAGTGGATTGGCCTGTCCAGTCAGACATTGTGTGGGTGGGAGTGGACTGCTCAGTCTCCCTGAGGAGGGAGGAGGAGGGAGAAGCCAGGCTTGTGGCTGCTGGGCAGGGGGAAGGGAAGGGTGGATGGTCAGCATGGGGAGGCGGAAAGGAAGAGGCTGTGGGCATGAATCCCAGGGGCAGAGTGACCAACAGGAAACAACCGTGAAAGTGACAGGTGTATTTTCTTTATTTATAGGATCCACACTCACTGGGACCTCAACATCTCTTTCCGAGAGACGTCCTGCAGGTACATGCTGGGACTACCTTGTTTGGGTGCTGGGAAGTTCTGACCCGTGGGTCTGGAAGGAAATGAACGTGTGTGTGTGTGTGTGTCTGTCTGTCTGTCTGTCTGTCTCCCTCTCTCTCTGTGTCTCTCTACCTATCTCTGTCTTTCCATCTCTCTGGCTCTGCCCGACTCTGTTGACTGCTTACTTTTCTCCTGCTCCTTTCTCCTATTTTCCTGTTGGAGTTGAGGGATGAGACATCTCGTCTCATGTCTGGGGTTGCTGTGAGGCTGACTCGCCCCATTTCGAATCCGGTCTCCCCAGCCAGTGTCAGCTCCGCTGCAGGTTTACTTTGATTTATATCCTTGACAGTCCCGGATTACGAAGCAGAATTACAATAAAAACATCTTTAAACTTATTTCCACCTCATTCTGGAGTTGCTAGCTCAACTGATCATTTTTATGGACTGTCATGAGCGTTAATGAAATTTTATGAGCGTTTGACTTGGGACATTCCAGGGTAAATCTGCAACGAGACTTGCATCTCTCTGATCTCCTCCCCCACCCCCTGGGCTCCCCGCTGAAAGGGCTGTGAGGCCAGGGGCTGCCGGAGGCAGACCAGTCAGGGAAAAAGGCTGACCCTAGCCAGGACCAGGTCCCAAGATAGGCTTCCAGGCACCTCAGTTCGCTGTGGGACTCAGAAGCACGTTCTTGGTCCCTGTTCATTCCCCTTCTACCTTTCTGGATACCGTGCTGAATCAGATGTCCGCCACTCGTAGCCACTGCTAATTCTGGGGTAAAGGGGTGTGGCCTCCCCCCCTGCCCCCCCCAACCAGGACTCAGAATGCAGGCCAGGACCACCTGGCCCATCTAATCCTTGGCCTTAGCCTGTTCAGGTTGATGAGTGTGCAGGTGAACCCAAAGATGCCTCCTTTCCTGGTGCTCTCCTCTGGGTCCCAAGCAGTAGTTGGTCTGGAGCCCCCATATCCATTTTGTTTCCAGCCACATCTGCCCCTCCTGTCTTTTTCTCCTGCCCAACCAATCACCTAGGATGTCCCCAATCCTACTAACTGGGAGTGGGAATCCTGGGGGGAACGAGAGGTCCGGACATGGATAGTTGATGGGAGAGGTGCGGGAGCTGGTCTTACCCAGGTGGTTTTAGAAGATTGGTTGGGCAGGATGCGTTAGGGTGTGATGTTCAATCTGCCTGATCTCTGACCCTTCTGACCTTCTTGGAGACTCAGGGTCGTGGCTCCCGAATGTGAAGGATCCTGGTCTGAGGAGGGGGTTACAGGTGGTGCTGGGGGTGGAGGGGGCAGGGGCTATAGTGGGGGCAATGCTCCAGCAGCTGGGTAATGACCCATCTAGCCATCTTTTGGTCTGTGCTTGAGCTTCTCTGTGCCACTGACCACAAGTATCAGAGCCAAGCAGCTAGTGACTTTGAAGGTCATAGCTGAACCTTGTCCATCCCCGTGTCTGCGGGAACCTCTGGGCGGCCAGCTTTGGGAGGGGCAGGGAGACTCTCTCTGTCCTTTGCCTGGAGGGCTATGGGGGAGGGATCAGTGACCCCACTGCTGACCACAAGGAGGGCAACCTCCTTCTGTATTTCCCACCCTCATTAGGGGAGGGGAGCCATGCTGAGGCCTGGGTATCCTGTTTCTCCCCCCCACCCCCCACCAAGAGGCCACAGGGCCAGGCCTGCACCCTCAGGGACAACGGGGTCAGGGGCAAGGGCTGGAGGGAACAGCCAGGTGTGTTTCCGGAAGCAGAGACGGCTTGCGGGTTGGAAGTCAGGAAAGGCCCGTACTCCCCCACCTGACATTCTCTCTGTCTTTGAACCTTCTTTACTCAAAACCTCCACGTTTCCTCTTCTGCAGAGCCTGTTTACTGGGCCAGAAGGGCAGGGGGGAGGGGCGATCACTGTTTGAGGGCTTTATCAAGCTAGGAAATATATTAGATTGCCCCACCCCCCTGCTTCTACAGCCCAGTCTGCACACAGCTTTCCACCTGCAGCCCTTGACAATGATAATGATGGTATTTGTTAAGTGCTTATTATGTGTCAAGCACTGTTCTAAGCGCTGCTCTTCCCCTCCCACTTCTGTAGCCCAGTTCTGGGGCTCTCCAAAGATGGAGGAATTGAGAAACTTCAGAGTTTAATTTCCCCTTTGGTGTTTTCTGGTTGTTTCTCCCCCAGCTCCCCTCCTCAAAAAAAAAAAAGAGCCTGGATGCTGTCCAGGCAGCTGCTGCTATGCTCTCTGGCCATGTACTGCAGCTGGGCTGACCTCTGACTGCTCTCCTCTTTGCCTTTGATGGAGATTGTACTTCAAGTCCCCTCTCCCTCACTCCTTTTCAATAAATCGATAGCATTTATAGAGTGCCTGGTATGTGCAAAACACTGTACTGAGTGCTTGGAAAAATGCAATAGAGTTAAAAAGCACAATCCCTGCCCACAAGGAGTTTACAGTCCAGCAGGGAGGGGATGGATGGAGATGGAGGGGGAATAATAATAATAACTGTGGCATTTGTTAAGTGCTTACTAAATGCCAGACACTGTTCTAACCGCTGGGATAGGTGCAAGATCATTGGAAATGGGCAGACACAAATTAGAGAATGCTAGGGAGATGTCGGAACTTAACTGCTTAGGTGGCGAGGAAGGGCTGGAGTGGTAGTTGAGAGATACAGAGTGCAGAGATCAGCAATTGCTAAGAGAAATATGTGCACTCAGAAGAGCTGTGAAGGTGGGGAGAGCAGAAGGCTGTCCAGTATGAAGCGGGAGAGAATTGTAGGCGAGGGGAGGGCTTGGGCAAGAGGTTATGGGTGGATGAGACAGAAATGAGAGGGATGAAAAGCATGATCTGGAGTATCATGGGAGATGAGTGGATAAGTAGGAGGGAGAAAACTGACTGAGTGCCTTAAAGCCAATGTTCAGGAGTCCGCTTAATAGGGAGAGGAATGGGTAACTATTTGAGGTTTTTGAGGAGTGAAGAGATGTGTAAAGTTTTAAAAGAATAGTTCCGGCAGCGGAATGAAGCGTGGATTGGAGAAGGCAGAGAGACCAATGAGGAGGCTGATGCAGTAGTCAAACTGAAATATGACAAGTGCCTGAACTAACATGGTGGCTGTTTGGGTGAAGAGAAAGGGGCACATTCTGGCAAAGTTCTGGAGCAAGAACTGGTAGGATTTTGGGGACAGACTGACTAGGGACATTGGAAGAGGAGGAGGACTCAAGAATAATGCCGATGTCATGCTTTTCAGCAATAGGGAGGGTGGTGGTGCTGTCCACTGTGATAGGAAAGTTAGTTGGAAGAGAGGGTTTGGTGGATAGGTGGAGAGTTTAGTTTCGGGTATATTGAGCGTAAGGTGCCTGAGGGACAACTGTGTAGAGTTGTACTGGGAGCAAAAGGAAATATGAGATTGTGGAGGCGAGAGGTTTAGGCTAAAAAGGTAGATTAAAGGAGTCATCTTCATAGGAGTGGTCATTGAAGCTGTGGGAGATATCCTCCCCAAGGGAGTGAGTGTAAATTGAAAAAAGAAGGGGGCCCAGAGTCTTGAGGGACACCCAAAGGTAGGGGTGGGAAGCAGAGAACGAGCCCATGAAAGACACTGAGGAGGACTGGCCAGGGATGGAAGAAATGTCAGAAAAATCAAGATTAGCTAGGATGAAGGAAACAGTTCACAGTGTCAGAGGCAGCTGAGAGGCTGAGAAGTAGGTCAGTATAGAGTCCTTTGTATTTGGCAAGCAAGAAGTAGCTGGTGACCTTGGAGAGAACAGTCTTTGTAGAATGAAAGGGATGGAAAACAAATTGTAGAGGATCATGAGGAGAAGATGTGGAGGTGTTGAGTGTTTATGCCCCACCCAAAGAGTCTGGACGGGATTAGGAAGAAAGAGGTGGGGCCAAAGCTGGAGGGTAACAGTGGGGTCCTGAGGACATACTTAGGGTAGAGGCGATGTGGGTGTGTGAGGAGGCAGTGGGGAAGGAGCTGTTCGCGAGGGAGGGGTTGGGGATGGCAGACGGTGGGAAGAAGAGTGGAACAAATGTCTTTAAAAGGTGGGATGCGATGGAGTGGGAGGTGGAGGAGATGGCCAAGAAGGATGATTTGGATGGGTGAGGGGGAGATTTTGGGAGCTCACACCTGATGACACTGATTTTGTCAACAGGGTAATTGGCAAAGTTTTCAGGAGTATGCAGTGGGGAAGGTGGGAGCACTGGGCAGTGGACCTGGGAGTCGATAAGGGAGGAAAAGCAATGCCGCTGAGCAGAAGAGAGCTCAGAGCCACCCAAGAGAGGATCCACCATGAGAGGAGAGGCATCTGCCCACTCATTCATTCATTAAATTGTATTTATTGAGTGCTTATTGTATGCAGAGCACTGTAGTGCCAGTTGTGCTCATCTCTCCTGGGCATGGCCTCCCCCAGTCTCGGGCGACCTGGTCAATCAATCATTCATTCAGTGGTATTTATTGAGTTCTTACTGTGCTCAGAGCACTGTACTAAGTGCTTGGGAGAGTTAAGTACAACATAGTTGGTAGACATGTTCCCTGCTCACTACAAGCTTTCAGTACCTGTTTTTACCTGTTTATGGAGCACCTACTCTTTGTTTGTGCACTGTATTGATTGGGTGAGTAAATAGAGAAGATTCAGTCCTCGTCCACAAGGCACTTACAATATTTTAGGAGTCAGGGGAGGCAGACATAAAAGTAATTCACATCCAGGAGGGAGTGGCCAAACAGTGTTGTCTGTCTGGATCCCATTCAGTGCTGAGCTGTGCATCCCCAGGGCCAGGCATAGAACATGTAGATGGGCCTGGCCCAGGCTCAGATGGTGATCTGGTCTGAGAGGCTCTTGCTGTGGCTAATACTGGGAGGACCTTTGGGGCACCAGAGCTGTGAGTTTCCCTATAAGACTCCAGAATCTGCAGCTGGTGGGCCACTCAGTGCTGGGTTCATTCAGTCTTACATACATGCACACACAGGCACAGGGCCCTAATGTACACGCTGAACCATGCAGACCAATATGGGCAATTGCACGTGCATGCACGCACACACACACACACACACACACACACACACACACACGCGCGCACACACGCGCATGTGCCCATAGACATCCTGTGCCATTCATGCCTCAGGCTTGGAGAAAATCTATTCACTGCTTCCAGGAAGGGGAAGAACAACTTTCCCAGCCATTCCCCTGCCTCCTCTCAAGAGTCCTGTTCTCCACCAGCCCTGCAGCTTCTCCATCCTGGAGAAACCGAGCGCTGCCCAGCCTTTCCGGTTTGGGACCCCACCTACCGAAGCCCAGTGACCCGCCTGGCAGGCCTCTGCCCTGCTGCCACGCTCCATGACCACTATGGGCTTTGAGATTCCCCCACCCGTGCCTGCCTGCAGTTCGGCTCTGCGCACCCTTCAGACTCAACATGTTAATTATCAAAACCCCGACAAATGGACTGTCGCTATGGCAACCGGCATCCCTTAAAGGATTATTTATCTCCTCTTTGACCTTTCGGGAGATATGGATCCGCCATGACCCCCTTCTCCAACCCATTAAAATATAGAAATATAAAGCGTGGGGGCAGTGAGAGGGAGAAGACGGGGCGCCCGAGGCAAAGTGTCTCTGGCCGGACTCCCTCCCACTTCCCCTTCCCCTTCCCCCAGCAGAAAGCTTTGGGAAGGGTTGGCTATTCGACCAGAGGTCAGGGTCAGGATCTGGAGGCCTCTGACAGGGGAGGGAGGGGTGGGAGTGTCCCCTTGAGGCACTGATAGGTGGGGAGGTGGCTGGGGACTGCAATTTTGGAGGATGGTGACCCCAGAGGTGATAAGTGAAGCTTCATTTGGGGCTGGGGCGGAGGGGAACCAAGGCTTGGGCTAGAAAGCACAGTTCAGAGGTAGTGGCCTGCTCTCTGTGGATGAATTTGCATTGCTCGGCCCCAATTAATGAAACAATTAAAACTGCCCCCACCATCAGGCCCTCGCCCTCTCTACTTCTGACAGCAGGAGCTTCCCTGAGGTCCGGAGGCCTTGGCTGTGGTCCTGCAGGCTGATCCCTCGCCCCTCCCCCCCCACCCCCCCAGATCTTGACTTGGTGAGACCTCAGACGTGTGGCTCGCTTCCAGAGGGATAGGGCTACCAGTCCCTCCTGGCCACCCCTGCCCTAGCATATCTGCAGGGAATGGACCGGCCCCCAAAGGTCTTCGGCCTCTCCTAGCAGGGAAAGGGCTGTCCCCAGCCCCTCCCCACACTGGGACAGAGAGCCACCAAAACCCACTGGCCCTGCCTAGGCCGCAGCCAGCTGCGGTCATAGCGAGCCCCTCTCCTCGGCTTCAGGGGGTCAAGGGTGGGCTGGGCAGTGGAGGGCCACCAGGCCATGGCCCGAGGTGAGGGCCTCGCCAGTCCCTCACCACCCCTTCTGTCCCCCTACCCCCCGCTGACGGCAGCGTTTATCTGCATTTGTCATCTGTCCCCGACAGCCTGTATTGATTCGGATGATTAAGGAGAACTGATAATCACCTCAAATTAATCCCATAAACTACTTAAAACACCGAATATTTGCATAATGCATCTTCAGGTGGCAGCTCAGAGCGGCTAAGCCGGAAAACTGCTGGGCTCAGGGGGCCAGGGCCGCTGCATCTGCCGCCGCCGGACCCACCCGCCACAGGGTAGCTCGCCAGAGGGAGGCAGGCTGGGGGGAGGGAGGGGGCGGCGGGGGCCAAGCCTGTTTGTGTCTGCGGCGCCTGAAAAGCCGGAGGGAGGCAGACGCCCCCGGAAAGTGGCTCCGTCTGCAGACTTTTCCGCCAAACCGATCGGCTTAGTGGGCGCCGGGCAGCAGATGAGCCTGGTCTCCTTGGGGCCGCGCTGGAGGGTCAGCGCGGAGCAGTACCAGGAGAGGCCGGGGTAAGAGCCAGGGGGTGGCTGGGTGGGCTGGAGGCCCCTCTGCAGGGATGGTGGCTGCCTTGGAATACCCAGTGTCAGTCAGACCCCTCCCACCATACACATACACCCAGGGAAAGGACCCCGGTGCGGGGCCGGGGGTGGGGGGGGGCGTGGAGGGGACTTGCAGGAATCCTATCAGGGGGCTGGGTGTTGTGTGAGCAGGGAGCTCCCGCCCCCCGACACAGTCCGGGGTGTTCACTTCCATCTGGAAACGAGGCTTCCTGGGGACAGGGGACAGGCCATTCAGACCCAGCACAAGGCCGACCCCACACGGGAAAACCCACATGTCTTTCTCCCCACTCACTTCTGCACTCTGTACCACGCACAGGGAGCGCTCTTAAAGGGCTGGGGGAATTAACGCTGTTTGTTGGTGGGAAATCAACTCCACATGGGGCAGTGGGGTGGTCAGGGCCAGGGCTGGCCCCCATGGTGGGGGGCGTGGGAGTGCGGGGGTAGTGTCACCTTCCTGACTGTGAATCCCCTAAAGCCGCCGAACAAACAGGCTCTCAGGGGACGACATCTGCACAGCCTGAACCTTGAGGTTCAGAGTCCAGGCCCAAGACCTCCCTGGCCCAGCGCAACCCAACCAAGAAACCAGCTCTGGAGGGACGCATTTGCCCGGCCCATCTGGGGAGGGGGCGTCTTTGAAATCTCAGCCCCTGCCCCCTTGCTTCCCTCTGCAGCCGAGAAGAGACTTAGGAAGACCCAAGACACCGTCCCTCCCCACCCACTTTCCCACTCCCTCAGCTCTCCTCCACTGGCACAAACCCAATCGGATTTCCCTAACTCACTGTTTTCTGCTCCTCCGCAGCCGCGACAACACCCTTCCCGCCCTCCTGTCCAGCCTGCACCAGGGCCGCCAGCCCGGGATGCCCGAGACCCAGAGCCGCTGCGACTTCAAGAGAAACAGCCTCGACCTCGGCCTGGGGCCGGCGGGTAGGGAGCTATGTTGCCCCCGCACCCCCCACCCCGTGCCGACTCCTCCTTGGGATCCCTCATGCCACCCTGCGCTGACCCTCCCCGGCCTCCCCTGACCCTCCCCCACCAGATTCTAGGCCCCCAGGGAAGCCTGGCGCCCACAGGGAGGAAGCAGTGAAGTGGAGATGCCCTGCCAATCCTGTTCTGCTCATAGTTGCCTCATGCAGAGGCTTGGGCCTGACCTTGCTGAACCAGAGCAGGCCCTGGCGAGCTAACTCCTGGACCCCCTCATTCCGGGTTGATGGGGGAAGGGGGAGTACAGCCCTGCCCAGGGAGTCCAGAGATGCTCACATAAGACCAGGGAAAGTGGCATTTCTGGGCCCTGAGTGCCTTGTTGGCCAATGGGGGAAGGGGGAGCCCCCGAGTCCGCATGTCCGTCGCTGCTTCTCACAGAGGGAGTTTTCGGTGGTGGGAGTAGTGAGGTCAGGGGTTGTGTTTGTGCCTGCAAGACTCCCCCCGACTCTTCAGATATGCCTGTGCCCTGGCCGTGCCCCTGCCCCCATCTTTCTCTCCGCTGAGTGGGTCACAGGGGCTTTTCTCTGTGACATTGGCTTCTGCACCCCTCCAGGAATGGAGATTGCATTTCTCTAGTAGCTGAAATTTTGCCACCCCCGCCCCAGGGCTCCCCAAGATACGGGGCTGAAAGAAAAGGAGTGGGACACACCGGGGCAAAACATTCTTTGGGGGTGCCAGTGGAGTGGCATTGGAGGGGGTCTTGAGTTGAGTCTGAATCCCCACTCTGGGGGTGGATGGTGGGGAGGGGAATCCGGATTCTGAAATAGAGGTGGCATTCATTCATTCATTCAATTGTATTTATTGAGCACTTGCTGTGTGCAGAGCACTGTACTAAGCACTTGGGAAGTACAAGTTGGCAACATATAGAGATGGTCCCTACCCAACAGCAGGCTCACAGTCTAGAAAAGTGCAGAGGGAGGAGACGGCCCCAGATTTTGGCCAAATTTCCCCTATCCCCCAACCCCAGAGAAGCCAACAAAGGCGATGGGCAGGGGAGCTCCACTGGTGGCCCCTGTCCCCTCCTAAGCTGGCAGTGGGCCCACAACACCTGGCTTCTGGTGCAGGAGCACAAAGGGCAAGGGGCCCAGGAGGAGGCTGGAGGGCCCAGCCTCTCCCCGACTCCTCACTCTTCCTGAGGTCCAGGACTTTTTTTTTAATGGCATTTGTTAAGCACTATGTGCCAGGCACCGTACTAAGTGCTGAAGCAGTTACAAGTTGATCAAGTTGGATACAGTCCCTGTTCCACATAGGGCTCACAGTCTTAATCCCCATTTTACAGATGAGGTAACTGGAGCACAGAGAAGTTAGGTGACTTGACCAAGGTCACACAGCGGACAAGTAGGAGAGCCGGGATTGCAACGCAAGTCCTGACTCCAAGGCCTGTGCTCTAGCAGCACAGTGTGGCAGCGTGGCTCAGTGGAATGAGCTGGGGCTTTGGAGTCAGAGGTCATGGGTTCGAATCCCAGCTCTGCCAATTGTCAGCTGTGTGACTTTGGGCAAGTCACTTAACTTCTCTGTGCCTCAGTTACTTCATCTGTAAAATGGGGATTAACACTGTGAGCCCCTGTGGGACAACCTGATCACCTTGTAACCACCCCAGCACTTAGAACAGTGCTTTGCACATAGTAAGCGCTTAATAAGTGCCATTATTATTATTATTATCTGTTAGACCACGCTGCTTCCATTTGCAACAAGTGAAATTTGAGGGTGGGAGTGGGAGCCCCAACCCTGTCGATTGGGTTTGGGATGTCATGTTGTTTTTCTGTTCACATCCCTGAATCTACATCCTGGGTCAGTGGTCTTGTCTCCGTGGCTCCCTGTCTGTCTGTCTGCCTGCCTGCCTGTCTGTCTGGCAGCCTTCCCATGTCAGTCAGAAAGACAGTGTTCATGAGCATCAGGCGAACATTTCTATCAAAAGGTGGGGGTCAGATAGGGACAGGGACAGGGCAACTTTAGGGTTTATACAGACAGAGAGCGGGGGCGGGGCAGAGGGGCGCGTGCTGATAAAATCTAATTGCCCTATCGATCGGACCGAAGCCGGTGTTCGCCGAGTAACGATTGAGATATTCTTCTGTGCTAGCTGCCAACCTCTCGCCCCTCCTGCTTTCCCTTGGGGCCAGACAGATAACACTGAGACCTCTCAATCCACAGCCATGCTGACTGCCGGCCCAGTGCTGAGGACCGAGTCCTCTGGGGGAGTGGGGCATCAAGCCCTGAGGAGGTCTGGTCATGGTCATCCCACCTCTGCTTTGTCTGCATGGACTCTGTTAGAGTTTATGCCAGTCTCTTTGCCCTGATTAGGCCTGGTCTCACCTGCCCCTGTTCCCTCCCTGTGAATTCAGTGCCCACTGCCAATGCACACCCCATCGCCCCATCTAGAGCCCTCTTCTGTCCGATTGACCCCTGAGTAAGACCAGGCCCAGAGGGAGGGGGATTTTGCCCCTCCTAGCAGAGGCATTGCGGAGAACCTCCCCCAGTCCCGCTCTGAGCGGATCAGCTCTGCAAGCTCCATCCTCTCTGACTACCTGGGGTGGGGGCGGTTGTTTTAAGTAGCTGGGATCCCTGGAGTCTCTGGCTCTGGAGGTAGAAGACCGTGGGCCATGGAAAGGACTCTGTCTGACTCAGAAAGGCGTAAAGGGGGAAGAGAACTCTCCTTCACTCACCCACTCAGCACTGGGTTGCCTCACTCTTCAGAGGGGAATCTGAAGCCCGGAGAGGGTGAGGGGTTTTCTAAATCCACCCTGCAGGTTTGCGGACTCCTGACTCCCAACCCAAACGATAGCCACACCTCAGTCTTGTGGGGTGGGAAGGGGTCTGGGGGTGTTGTGGGTTGCACATGAGAAGGGGTTGAGAGTCCAAGCAGCCCAGGCAGGCACCTGTGCTGGTTGCCCCACAATCAATCAATCAATCAATCAATCGTATTTATTGAGCGCTTACTGTGTGCAGAACACTGTACTAAGCGCTTGGGAAGTACAAGTTGGCAACATATAGACAGTCCCTACCCAACAGTGGGCTCACAGTCTAAAAGGGGGGAGACAGAGAACAAAACCAAACATACTAACAAAATAAAATAAATAGAATAGATATGTACAAGTAAAATAGAGTAATAAATATGTACAAACATATATACATATATACAGGTGCTGTGGGGAAGGGAAGGAGGTAAGATGGGGGGGATGGAGAGGGGGACGAGGGGTGGGGGAGAGCTAGGGAGGGAGGGGCTAATAGAACTCTGGGCCGGAGAGCCAGTGGGTCAAGCTTTCCGCAGTTGGGGTTGGAGTTTGTAGAGTCTGTGGGAGGGAGTGATGGGGGACGCTGGACTTACCTGTATTTCTCATCTGCCACCCCCACCATGCTCTTCCCACCAGACTTATCTTCAGGGAGCAACTTCACATTTTTGTGTTCACACTTGCACTCTGAGGGGCTCCAGGCCTGCCCCTCAGCTGCTTCAGCCAAATGAACAAGATTCTGGCCGGACCAACTTCTACAAGGGGAAGTGGGAAGGTGGGACAGGTACAATCAGCGTATGGTATTGCTTGAACACTTACTATGGTGAAGAACAAGGTATTAAGCGCAGGGGAAACTACAGTGCAATCGAGTTGGTAGAACCAGTCTAGAGGGGGAGACAGACATGAAAATAATTACAGCTAGGGAAAATGACAGAGGGTAAGGTTATGGACAGAAATGCTGTGGGGTGACTTTCAAGTGCTTAAGGGGTACAGATCCAAGTGCATAAGCAATGCAGAAGGGAAGGCGAGTAGGGGAAATGAGGGCGTAGCTGGGGTAGGTCCCTTGGAGGAGATTTGATTTTGGAAGGGCATTGAAAGGGGGTAGAAAAGTAGTCTGGGAACTTGAAGTCAAATTTGCTAACCAGTCCCAGCTCCTGACCAGCCTGACCAGCCCTGCCCCACCTCACTGACCCTGTCAACCTGCTGTACCCACTGGCCCTGCCGTATCCTGCCACCGCCAGCCCTTCCCTGCCCTTCCTTGCCCCCCGAGCCTTGCCCCACCTCACCATCTCTGCCCCATCTGCCCCACCCCGCTGGCCGGAGCCAACGCTGCAGTCCCAGCTTCTTGGCCAGGGCCAAACTTTCCTGGGGAGAAGACATTAACCCGCTCCCAGCAGGGCCGATGGGCCATCGGGCTGATTGTGCAGTTCCCACCTGCTAAAGAGCCACTCTGCCGGCCCTCAATGGGGTCATGGCTGGCCTACAGCAGAGGCATAGAATAGGAAAGGCCCTCCTCTTGGTCTGAGCTGTGAGCAGTGTCTTGCAGGATGCAGTGACCGGGCCCCTCTTCCATCCATTCCTTCTTCCATTCCTCCCCTCCCTACGCCACTCCCCCTTCTACCCCACCCCCCACCCCCGCCCTCCAGTTTGAGCCCAGAGGGGGGTCGCGGGGAGGCTGGGCTGTTTGACAGGGTCAGGTCAGCGCCGTCAGCCTGTGGAGAAGGTTATCACCCTGCAGTCAGCGTGGGGAGAGCCGCTGATGAGGATGGATTGGAGCTGTTTGTCGGCAGGCGGCTGACGGCTAAATTGTCCTCCTAAACCCGGTAGGGTGGGGAGGGGGGCTCCAGGCCCGCCCCTGTGGCCCGGCCCCTTCAGGGAGCTGGGAGTGTGCTTGAAGGTAGGAGTGGAGGTGCAGGGTGGGGCCCTTCCACTCCCCTCCCCAGACCAACCCAACTTCTGCCCGAGGCTAGGGGTGGGAGTTCTTTCTGGGGACAGGGTCCGTGCCCCTTCCCCACAGTCAGAGGGACAACAGGGAAGAAGGCCCCAGGGCCCTCTGAGCGGGAATTGGCCTCCCCCACCCCAGCAGAACCCAACTGGCCAGAGAGCGGTCACAGATTTCCAGGTGATGCCCACCGGCATGCCAACCTGGGCTGGGGGTCAGGCTGGGAGCCGCTACCTGAGTTCTCACTCTGAATCTGCCCCTCTCCCCATCACTTTCACTTCCTCCTCAGAGATGTGGGGCCAGGGCAGGATTCCACATTCCTACTGGCTTTGCTGGGTGGCTCAGAGGACATGGGGTGTCACTGGGAGAGCTGTCTTCTTTTTTTGCAGCTCACCCTACCCCAGGGAGGCTGGCTCAGTCATCATGGGGGGGAAGTCCAGGCCTCCGCCCAAAGCGGAAGGTGAGGGGCCACCTTTTCTCTGCTCTGAGAGCCCTGCAAGTGCTGACCCCAAAGCCTCTGCTCCTGTGTGGGTCTCTGGAGTCTCATTCCTGGAGGCTGAACAGAGTTGGAGGGGAGGGAGCAGTTACTGCCCACTGTGACCTCTTGAGCCTGAGTTTGGTGGCCTGAGCTGGACATTTGTCCCCTTCAAAGCAGAATTACTTAACTCCCCCAGAAAAAAAAAAATCCCAAATGCATTTCATCTTGCAAAAGCATTGCAATTTCCAAAGAGAGAGAGAGAGAGAGTGTGTGTGTGTTTGTGTGCGCGCGCGCACACGCACGTGTGCGTTGGCGGCAGGGGGAGAGACACACAGCTCAGGCCGGACAGGAAGAACTGGAAACAAAGTCTAGACTGGTCAGTCACAGAAATCCCTTTCTGTCTGGTGGTGGCTTGCTTGGGTGGGGACTGGGGCATCCTACCCCACCCCAGATTGTGAGGTGTGTGGAATCAAGGGTGTAGGTGTGTACGTAAGTGAAGGGGGGGGAGGGGGTTTGTGTGCATGCACGTGTTCAGAAACCATACGGAGCGAGTTAGAATGCATATGGATGTTATTCACATGTATCTCTTAATTATGACTTTCTGTCTCAAAAGAATGTTAATTCACCTATTTGTGTTTCCCCCATTAGGCTGTAAGCTTTTTGAGGGCAGGGAATTTATCTTCTACTTTGGCTGTCTCTTCCCCACTTAGTACAGCACTCTGCCTATACTGGGTGCCTAGTTTGGCATCCCACATGGTGCTCAGCTCTTAGTGAGCACTTAGTACTGTGCTCTGTACTCAGTAATAATAATAATAATTATGGTACTTGTTAAGCGCTTACTATATGCCAAGCACTGTTCTGAGGACTGGGGTAGATACAAGGTAATCAGGTTGGACACAGTCCCTGTTCCATATAGGGCTCACACTCTTAATCCCCTTTTTACAGATGAGATAACTGAGGCCCAGTGAAGTGATTTGCCCAAGGTCACACACCAGGCAAGTAGCAGAGTGGGGATTAGAACTCAGATCTTTCTGATTCCCAGGCCCGTGCTCTACCCACTAAGTAGAAGCCAATACAGGGCTCTGGACATAGCAAACACCTGGCACAGCTCTGCCCACAATAGGTACTTTTTTTTTTTTGGTGCCCTACACACAGCAGGTGTTCAGTACAGTGCCCTAGACATGATAAAAGCCAGTACTCTTCAAAAAGTAGATGCTCAGAAGAGAGCTCTGCTCTTGGTAAATCCTAGTCCAAGGCTTCGCAGCGGGGATCCTTAAAGCACCCCCAATGTCCCCCCACCCCTGAACCACTGGTTTCTCTGATCTCTCAGTTTTCCTTTCCCCAACACTCCCAGTTGGAGTGGGATCCACTCTGGATCCAACATTTCCTCTCCCCTCTCCCACCTTCCTCTTTCCTCTCAACCTTTTTCCCTGTCTGGCAGGGTCTGGTGATGTCTCTGTCTCTCTTCACATTCTCTGTCTGTCTCTGCCTATCTGTCTGCCTTCCCTTTTCATTCATCATATTTATTAAGCATGTACTGTGTGCAGAGCACTATATTAAACGCTTGGAAGAGTACAATATAACAATAACCAGACACATTCTCTTTTGTCTCATACCATGTCGCTGTCTCTTTCCCCGTGTCTTTCTACCTTTCTCTCCCTGTATCTCAGTCTCTTCCCATGCCTCCATCTCTTTCTCCCCCCTGTGTCTCTGTCCAAGTCTCTCCTTTTGTATCTTCCTCTTTCCCCAGGTCTCCACTTTTCTCTCCCCATATCTATTTCTGTCTCTCCCCCTCCCTGGGTTTTTTATACTTATATCTCCCCGTGTCTCTGTCTCTCCCTGTATTTCTGAGCCTAGCCGTCCCAGTTTTCCATCTCTTTTCTATGTGTCTCTGTCTCTGCCTTTCTGCTGATTTCGCTCTCCGTGGGTCTTTTTTTCTATCTCACCCAGTGTCTCTACCTCTCTCCCCCTCTGTCTATGTCTCTCCCTGGATCTCTGCCTCTCCTCGTATCTCTGCCCCATCTGTCTCAGTATCTCTGCCTCTCTCTCCCTGGGTTTCTGTCTGTCTCTCTTCCCGGGTTTCTGCCCCCAACCCGTGTCCCTGTCTCTCTCTCACCCGTTGTCTTTGCCTCTACCCTCCTGTGTCTCTATCTCTCCCTGGATCTCTGCCTCACCCTGAGTCTCTGACTCTCGGTTCTGGGCTGTCTCCCAATTGGACAATTTCCAACAACACCGGGCAGAGGCGGGGGAGAGGGCGGGGGAGACGACGGCTCTGTCCCTGGATCCAATCAATGAGGCCGCTCAGCCCCCAGGGCCGGCCCCGCCGGATCAATAAGTTATTAGCACCATTCTGTCAGCTGTAATGTGGAGATGGATCGGGGCCGCGGCTCCGCACCCGCCCCCCCGCCGATAAAGATGACAGATGCGGGGACGGGAGAGGGATTAGGGTTGGAGCTGCCCGCGGTCACCAGAGCGCCAGGAGGAGACAGCCTGACGCGTGAATGCTCCGGGTCCGACCCTGTCGTGCGCCACCCTGTCCCTTCTCCCCTTCCCCCTCCCCAGCTGCTTCTGCCCCCACCATGGGAACTTGGGCCTCTGGACCCCTCCAGAGGAACGGGGCGATTGCACCCAGTTCCCCTTGGAGAGGCAGCACGTAGGCAGCAGGAGGGATTTAGGCTAAACATCGGGAAATACTTTTAACTCGGGATGGGATGACTGGAGGAGGCCATAGAGCCCCAACTTGGTTGGGCTGGGTTGGCGCAGCTCTGTCTGGAATCTGCCGGAGGGCGGGAGGGAGCAGGATGAGGTGATCTCTTCTGCAGGGCCTTTCCCCTCTTAAGAACTTCAGGCATCCTTGGAGTCTGGGGCCGGGTCCTCAGCAGGGAGGGGGTCACTGGGAATTGCGTGGCAGCTCCTGCAGATCACTCTTTAGGTGGAAACATTGGGGGTCCATCCTCCCCCACCCCCCATCAATATTAGCTCCTGTCTGTCTCTGGATACCTGTCTGAACGTCCATGTCCTATCGGCTGTCTGTGTCTCCGTCTCTCTTCTTCCTGTCCCTCCTAGCTGCGTATCCATCCTGTCTGTCCTAATGGTCCTGCCTGTCTGTCCTGTCTGTCTGTCCTGTCTGTCTGCCCTTCCTATCCAGCGTGGGGTCCTGTCTGTCCTGATAATCCCCCCTGCAGTCCGGCAGAGCCTTCACTCATCAGGGAATGGAAGCAGATCCTGCTGAGAGACCCAGAGTCAGCTTGAGCCCCCTGGGTTCAGCCATAGGGTGGGTAGGCCAGCATAGAGGCCGGCGGGAACACTGGGCCGACCACTTGGGTGCTCATGCCGTGGATTTTTTCCGAGAACCACGACTTTAACCAGCCCCTGATAGATGGGAGTTTGATGCTCGCCCTGACAAACAGGCTCTTCCTGGTGCCCTACAACATCACGCTTTCTGTTTCCCGGCGCTGGGGCGTGAGGGTATTGATTCTGAATCTGTCCAGCGCGCGGTAATTGTGTATTAGATCTCGGCGTGGGCTGCGGCGGCTCTAATGCAAGCGGCTGCGGTGTTTCCGTGGGCCTGGAGACGCAGCAGGAAGAAGGCTGGGGTAGGGGGACTTCCTCCCCCACCCCCCACCCCAGAGAGGGTTGCACTGGCAAGACGCCCATGCAAAATTCCCTGAGGGAAGATCTACGATGAAACTGTTAGGGTTCGAGGGCTGGAATCTGTAAGATTAGGGGGGCTGGGGGTGGTGGTCGGGGGAGTTCTTCGCCCCGATCTTCAGCCTCTGTCCTCGGTGATCCCCGCCCCCCACTGGGTGGGAGGCTTGGGGAGAGAATTCAGCGGTCTGGAACCCCATTGCTGATTTTCAGTTCTGCCGCTCTCTTGCCTCCCCCACTCCAGATGACATTTTAGGGAAGAGGAGAGCGTGCTCACCCCCCAGCAACTCCGAGTGCCCCCTGGAGACCAAGAAAGTCCGGAGCGAGTCCCCGAACGGTGAGTCCCCCCTCCTCCATTCCTGGATTTGGGCTGAGGAAGGGGTGTGGGATTGGGGGCGGCTGGAGGGGTTTGAGGAGAGCAGCCCTGTCCCTGTCCCTGTCCCTGTCCCTGTCCCTGCTGGAGTTTGGAGGCCACACGTATTTTTTGCGGGGAGGAGGCTGGCATTAGGGTCCCAGTCCCCCCTGCAGCTGGACTTCCAGTGATTGTCAGCTCGCAAGAAGAAAGGGATCCACTTCACCCTACTCCCCTATTCTGTCCCCCTCCCTCAACCAGTCGCTCCCAGGCCTCCCCCTGGGGCAGGGGTCAAAGAGTCCGGTTCCAGGAAAATCACTAAAATTGCACACACCCCTGACACACACAGGGACAGACAACCCAGACAGACAGTCATGCCTGCCCCCGTCCCCGGGCAAGCAGGTGGTGGAGGTGGCTGGGGGGGCCCCCCCAGGGCACGTAGTCCTGACAGGGAGCTCAGCACGAGGCGCTTGCTGCAGTGGCTGGTCAGTCTCGTTGGCCATCTCAGTAAGATCACCAGGGCCACAGGTGCCCCATGCTCACCTCCCCCAATGGGGCATTGCTGACAGGAAGATCCGGGGCCCGGGGTCAGCTCCCGCCCTGCCCTGACCCTCCTCGGCCATGGGGGTGTCTCTCAACCACGTTTTCCACCTTATGCGTGTGAGAAGCAGCGTGGCTCAGTGGAAAGAGCACGGGCTTTGGAGTTAAAGGTCATGGGTTCAAATCCCGCTCTGCCACTTGTCAGCTCTGTGACTTTGGCCAAGTCACTTAACTTCTCTGTGCCTCAGTTCCCTCATCTGTGAAATGGGGATTAAAACTGTGAGCCCCCCATGGGACAACCTGATCACCTTGTAACCTCCCCAGCACTTAAAACAGTGCTTTGCACATAGTAAGCGCTTAATAAATGTCATTATTATTATTATTATTATCTCATTGCCTTGGGAATAAGGGGTCATCTCACTTTGACCTCGTCTCCACCCTTGTTGGTCCTTATTTTCTCCCCTCCCCCATCCACGACTCACACTTTTCCCCAACCCCGGAGCCTAACATTGTCCCCCTCCACCTCCCCAGACCTTCACCCTTCTCCCCGTCCTCTGAGCCTCACATTCCCTCCCTCCACCCCCTAAAAAAATCCTCACACTTCTCCCTCTCCCCCAGCCTCAAATTCCTCCCCAAACCCTCATGCTTCTCCCCATTGCCTTTACTCCCAGGATCCTCAGGCTTCTCCCCTTCTCCAGAACCTCCCCTTTCCCACATCTTCACATTTCTCCCCCTCCTCTAAGCCACACATTTCCTCCCTTCATTCCCCCAAAATCCTCAAACTTTTCCCTCTCCCCCAGCCTCACATTCCTCCCCAAATCCTCATGCTTCCCCCCCTCATTCCCACCCCCAGGATCCTCACGCTTCTCCCCTTCCCCAGAACCTCCCCTTCCCACCTTTGCCCCACAATATCCTCATGTTTCTCTCCACTTCACACCCTCAGGCTGCCACCCCTCCTCAGTTATTCGGTTATCAGTTACTCAGGCTTCTCCCTCTCTTCCCCCATCTTCACACTAACTTCCCCGCCCCCCCAAGATCCTCATGCTGGCCCCCATCCCCACAGAAACCTCTCACACACCTCTGTTGGAGGACTCAACTGCCCAGATGACCCCGGAGGAGCATTACAGACGGATGATGTCCGCGCTGAGCGAGCACAGCAGCTTCGAGGAGCAGCAGCAGCAGCGCCTCTACCAGCTGGCCAGTGGCATAGCGGTGCCCAGCCACAGTGGTACGAACCCTCTACCATTTCTGGGTGGGGACCTGGGGCATGCCAGGCTGGGAGATGGGGACCTTGGGCATGCCAGACGGGAAGGTGGAAGTCCTGGAGCATGCCAGGCTGGAAAGCGAGAGGTCTGAGCATGCCAAGCTGGGTGATGGGAGGTCTGGACATGCCAAGCTGGGATATGGTGGCCCCGGGCATGCCAGCCTGGGATTCGGGTGGGGGACGAGGTCACCACGCTGTAAAGGGCCAGGGATGTTTCTATTGATAAACCTAGCACAAAGCCCATTGGTGAGGCTGTACCCAGGCCTCCCTACCGCAGTCTCGGCAGACTCACTTTTTCAGATAGGCTGCGACCCCTGCTGTAGTGGTGGGCGGGTTGTAGTGCCTTGTGAGGTGGGAGGGGGCCCTGGGGTGGGGGAGGAGGAGAGAGCAGGCTGGCTGGGGAACCAGGAGGCGGGAGCCTCAGGGAGGCCTGGGGAGGAGAGGGGAGGGGAGGACACCCAGGACAGCTTGTCTCCCGGACGCCTGTGAGGGAAAACGCTCTTGCCTGGAGTCAGCCTCAGGGAACCTCATTAGGCAAATGAAGTGCATGCCTCCTCCTTCCACCCTTCCTTAGCCCTTAGCACAGAAAAGGTTCTTCTATTGAGTGTGGGGAGAGAGGCAAGGGACCACAGGAGATCTGGGAAAGTCCGGTGGCCTCTGCCCCTGCCCGAACAGTAATCGTAATTCTTACAGTAATGACTCCACTCCCACCATTCGGAGACACACACATACACCCACCACATACACAACATACGTGCACACTCTGTCATTTCATAAACCTACGTGCCCTCACACATACCCATTCTTTCACTTACTCCCACTCGCACAAACCCACACATGAGCACTCCCCGACAGTGACACAAATCTGCACACTCAAACACACCATCCACACACGCAAATATACACATGCACACATTAAACCACACACATGCTTTCTCCACATTTACGTGCACAGTCCATCATATCCACCAAGTGCTTACTGTGCGCAGAACATGGTACTAAGCACTTGGGAAAGTAAAGTATAACAGAGTTGGTAAACCTATTCCCTGCCCACAGGGAGTTTACAGCTAGAGGGGAAGACAGGAATTAAAATAAATTACGGATAGAGGTACATAAGTGCTGTGGGACTGAGGGTGGGGTGAATATCAACTGCTTAAAGGGTACAAATTCAATTGCAAGGGTGACTGCAGAAGGGAGAGGGAGTAGGGGAAATAAGGGCTTAGGGAAGAATGCCTCTTGGAGGAGATGTGATTTTAATGAGGCTTTGACAGTGGGGAGAGTGATGGCTTGTCAGATATGAAGGGGGAGGGAAGTGGGCAGGATGTGGCCGACGGGGCAGGACGTGGCCGACGGGTCAGGGGTGAGATAGGCGAGATAGAGGTACAGTGAGAAGATTGGCGTTAGAGGAGCGAAGCCGGTGTGCTGGGTTGTAGTGGAGATCAGCACGGTAATATAGGATGGGACAAGGTGATTGAGTGCTTTAAAGTCGATTGAAGGAGTTTCTATTTGTTGCAGAGGTGGATGGGCAACCACTGGAGGTTCTCAGGAAGTGGGGAAACATGGACTGAATGTTCTTTTAGGAAAATGATCCGGGCAGCCTCATAGGTACCCAAGGGCCCATCCCCAAGCTCACACTCATTCATGCTTCCCCAGGGACTCATAAGCTCACACTCACTCACACACCCACACGTCCCCAAGGACTCACTAGCATCCACTCATTTCACACCCACAGGTTCCCAAGAGCCTACAAGCACCCATTCACTCACAAGTACTCACACATCTCCAGGGACTCACAAGCTCCCACTCACATGTTCCCAGTGGTTCACAAGCACACAATCACTTACCAACTCACATGTTCCCAAAGGCCCACAAGCACCTACTCAATCCCATACCTACACATCCTCAAGGGTTCACAAGCACCCACCCACTCACACACCCGTATGTCTCCAAGGGCCCACAAGCATCCACTTACACACCTACAAGCACCCACTCACACACCCACATGTCTCCAAGGGCTCACAAGCATCCACCTACTCACAAACGTACACATCCCTAAGGGCCAACGAGCACCCACTCATTCACAAACCCACAGATCCCCAAGGGCTCACAAGCATCCACTCACTCACAAACTCCATATGTCCCCAAGGACCCACAAACGTCCATTTACACACCCACATGTCCCCAAGGGCCACAAGCACCCACTTACACACCCACACATCCTCAAAGGCCCACGAATTCATTCATTCATTCAATCATATTTATTGAGCATTTACTGTGTGCAAAGGACTGTACTGAGCGCTTGGGAAGTACAAGTTGGCAACATATAGAGATGGTCCCGATCCAACAACGGGCTCACAGTCTAGAAGGGGGAGACAGACAACAAAACAAAGCACGTGGATAGGTGTCAAGTCGTCAGAACACAAATAATAATAATGATGGTACTTGTTAAGAGATTACTATGTGCCAAGCACTGTTCTAAGCACTGGGGTAGTCACAAGTTAATCAGGATGGAAACAGTCCCTCTCTCACATGGGGCTCATATTCTTAATCCCCATTTTACAGATGAGGTAACCAAGGCCCAGAGAAGTGATTTGCCTGAGGTCACATAGCAGACAAGTGGGGGACCTGGAATTAGAACCCAAGGTCCTTCCAACCCCTGAGCCCATGCTCTATCCATTAAGCCACACTGCTTCTCCTCCCCCTGTGCACACACCCACACGTCCACAAAGATCCACAAGCACACACCCACACATCCCCACAAGCACAAGCTGATGAACCTGAACCATCCCCAAGGGCCCACAAGCTCCCACTACTCATATACCCACACATCCCCAAAAGCTCACAAGCACCCACTCGTTCACAAACCCACATGTCCCCAAGGGCCCACGAGCACCCTCACTGCCACCTCAGTCCCTCCACTCATCCAGTCTCTTTGAGCTCCCCCTTCAGTGAGGCCAGCTGACTCTCCACCCCTTCGCCAGGCGTCCTGGAGAGGCTGCAGTCTCTACCACCAGTGCCTGGAGTTCGGGGGTCAAAGTTGAGGGAGTTGGGGAGAAAGGAAGCGTCGTCCTTCTGTGACCGCAGAGTCTGCTGGACCTGGTCCATCCACCCCCAAGGCCTGATTCATGCTCCAGGGCACTGAGGCAGCAAGAGCGCAAATCCTTAACCAAATCTTCATCCATCAGAAGCCTTTTCTGCGCTCCCGCCCGACTTCCCCCTCCCCACTCAGCCCCAGTTCCAGCCCAGTGTCATCCATCCCCCACCCTGTAGCCCCCCTCCCCTGCCTCCCGCCCCCGCTCGCGCCGGGGGGCACCAGACTGTCTCCGTGCCTGGATCCCCGGTCCCCGGCGTCGTGGTGTCAATCATCCGGCTGGCTGCCGTGGCGGCGGCGGCGGCGGGCAGGACTGTAAATAACGAGGGGGGACCGGGGAAGGGGGGGTCATCGGCTCCGAGCGGCGCCCGGGGCTGGCTGCCTGCCCCCGCCATCTCTGGCTGCACTGCAGCGTCGGGGAAGTGCCCGCCCGCGCTCTTCGGGAATTAGTCAGGAGCAGCAGAGGCTGGCCCGGGGGCAGGGGGAAAGGAGGGTGAGATGGAGAGAGGATGGGGGACCTCAAAATGAGGGGGTTGCTTGGGCAATTGCAGTGGCGGATTTCACCAGGGAGGGGAAAGGGGAGCTTGGCCCAGAAATCCGAGTCTCAGTCTGGGAGGGGGATTGTCTCAGGGGGAATCTACAGAAGCTCAGTGCTGCTACTGTTACATCTATACCAAATCTGGCCGCCCCATCTAGGTACCCTTGCACCTCCTCCATCATATCCAGCTCTCACAACCTCCCCCCTTCCGCCCTCCCGGTAGAACCACCCCCCACCCAGGGTGTCTTTGTGAATCTGTCTGCGTGATTCGGTCTAACTGTGTGTGCCTGTGTTTCTTAACTGTGCGTCTATGTCTGTAACTGAGTGTGCGATGGTGTATCTGTACATGTGTGACGGGGGTCAGTGTGCCTGACTGTAACTGTGTGTCTGTAAGTGCCTAGCTCTGAGGGGGCCTGTAACTCGTGTGTGTCTTTTTGTGTGCCTTTGTGTTTCTTACCTGTGGTCTGAGGGGTTGTGGTTGTGTCTGTAACTAGGTGTGCGAGGGTGTATCTGTACATATGTGACGGGGGTCAGTGTGCCTGACTGTAACTATGTGTCTGTGAGGTGTCTAACTCTGAGGGGGCCTGTAACTTGTGTGCCTTTGTATAAGACTGTGTTGTTATAACCCCAAGGTCTTGGACTCTGCAGAGTCTCCAGCAGCTGTGGCACTGTCCCTTGGGGTTGAAAGAAACAGCAGGGAGAGATGGGGGAAACTTGTGGGAGAGACCCCTTAGGGAGGGAAAGAGGAAAAGAGTTCCGCTGGTAAGAAGGGCAAGGGGCAGTCCACAGCTTACTTCAGCAGTGAAGCATTTGTCCCCTGCTGGAGGGGTCGCCTCATCCATCCATTGATTTATTCATTCATTCAGGCGTATTTATTGAGTGCTTACTGTGTATAGAGCTCTGTACTAAGTGCTTGAGAAAGTACAATGCAACAATAAACAGACATATTCCCTGCCCACAGCGAGCTAACAGTCTAGATGGGGAAGAAAGCCATCAGTACAAATAAATGACAGATATGTTCCTAAGTGCTTTGGGGCAGGGAGGGGGGAAGAACAAAGGGCTCCCCATTCTGAAACGACCCTGATCTGTGTGAGGATCAGGGGAGAACAGCCCACAGCTCTGGTGGTGGCCAGTTTTTTTTTTGGAGGGGGGGTTGTGGGTTTTTTTTTGTTGTTGTTGTTGTTGTTGTTTTGTGTGTGTGTGTGTGTGTGTGTGGTTACTATATGCCAGACCCTCTTCTGAGAGCTGGAGTAGACACAAGCTAATCAGGGTGGACACAGTCCCTGTCCCATATGGGGCTCACAATCTTATAATCATTTTCCAGATGAGGTAACTGAGGCCCAGAGAAGTGAAGTGACTTTCCCAAGGCCACATGGCAGACAAGGGGTGGAGTCGGGATTGGAACCCAGCTCCCTCTGACTCTCAGGCCCATGCTCTGTCCACTGGGCCATGCTACTTCTCTAAGCGTATGGGCTGAGGTGGGGTTGTGGGGTTGAGGGACTGGGCTATACTAACCCATCCTAGCTAGGCCTGTTCCCCGGGAAGAGACATTAAGTGAACCATCCCTGTCCTGGTCTGACCTGACAGAACCCACCCCCACCCTTCCTTTACCCTCCACCCTCATTCCCAACTCCCCGCAGCAGACCTGTCCTCTGACCAGGCCAAAGGGCTAGACTGTAAACTCCTTGAGGGCAGGGATTGTGCCTACTTAGTCTATTGTACTCTCCCAAGCACTTAGCACAGTGCTCTGCAAGCAGAAAGCATTTAATAAATGCCACGATTGAGGTGCCAACAGCCAGCTCCGTCTTCTGGAGGTCTGGCCCCAAACTCCATGGCCCAGTAGGCCAAAAGCTGTTGGTCCAGCTGTCTGGCTCCAGGGAAGCAGAGGGCTGAGCCTGGATCAGACACTGGATTCTCCCCAGGGGAAGAACTGGGGTTGTGGGGCTGAGAGCTCTCCGCTCAGCTCTTATTGATGGAACTTGTTCTGGGCTTATTGATGGAAGTTGTTCTGGATCTGGAATTGGGTGGGCAGAGGGGGGCACTCACAGGGTGGGAAGGGGGAGGTTGGGGCATGGGGCTAGGGGAGGAGGAGCTGGGTTGGGCTTCCTGCTTACAGACGCTTGTTTGTGTTTCCGCGGGTCCAGAGGGACCTCTGACCGTTAGGGACGGTTCCCCTGGTCCCCTCAGCTCACAGGTGCTGTCTCCCCCATCCCCCACCAGATCTCCTGCGGGTCCGGCAGGAAGTGGCAGCGGCGGCTGTGGCCCACCTCCCCTCCTCGTCCCCCAGTGCCTCCAGTCAGCGGCGCAAGCAAGGGGTCTCCCAGCCCCGGGAAACGCACTTCTCAGACAGGTAATGGTCGCAGAGGGTCCTCTGGATGCCTGAGGGGCTGGTGTCGGCCTGGGCTCCTGGGAACTTGAGGGTCAGGTCGAAGATGGGCGGGATGAGGTGGGAGAGCATCCTGAGGGGGTGGTACCTGTCCTTGGAACTGGGGAGCGGAGGGGGGGGGGCAAGGGAGGTGTGCATGGAGCCTCTGCCCCAAGAAACTGTGGGTCTCAGGGGGCTGCACTCTGTCACAAACATCACAACTAAACAGAAACACAGACATACACACAGACAGACACATGTGGGGGCAGCATGGCCTAGTGGAAAGAGGCATGATCCTGGGAATCAGTAGCTGTAGTAATAATAATAATATTTATTAAACACCGACTGTGTACTCAGCACTAAGCATAAGGAGACCTGGGTACTAGTTCTGCATCTGCCCCTTGCCTGCTGTGTGACTTAACTTCTCCATGCTCCATTTCCTCATCTGTGAAATGGGGATAAAACCTCTATTCTCCCTGACTGTGGACAGACTGTGGAGCAGGGATCATGTCCAATCTGGGGAGCAGTGTGGCATAGTAATAATTATAATAATAATGACATTTATTAAGTGCTTACTGTGTGCAAAGCACTGTTCTAAGCACTGGGGAGGTTACAAGGTGATAAGGTTGTCCCACGGGGGGCTCACAGTCTTAATCCCCATTTTACAATTGAGGTAACTGAGGCACAGAGAAGTTAAGTGATGTGCCCAAAGTCACACAACTGACAATTGGCGGAGTCAGGATTTGAGCCCATGACCTCTGACTCCAAAGCCCGTGCTCTTTCCACTGAGCCACGCTGCTTCTGAGCACAGACCTGGGAGCCAGAGGCTCTGAGTTTTAATCCCCACTCTGCCACTTACTTGCTGCGTGACCTTAGGCAAATCAAACTTCTCTGTGCCTCAGTTCCCTCATCTGCAAAATGGGGATTAGATACCTGTTTTCCCCATGACTTGACTGTGAACCCAGTGTGGGACCTATCTTGTATGTACCCCAGGACTTAGTACAGTACTTGGCCCATAGAACATGCTCAATACTATTATTATTATTTCATGCACACATACAGACAGGCAGACACATGTAGACAAATACATATATAGTTGTAATTTGAACCCCAAGAAGGTGCTCTTGATGGTGAAGTTCATGTTTGTACAGTGCCTGAATAACTGAAAATGCCGGTGTGGGACCCTGTGTCATGCACACACAAAGACTGCTGTTGTGCTGCCACAACTGAGACTCATATAACTGGACATATGAAAGAAATATGGCCTAATGAAAAGTGCACAGGCCAAAGAGTCAGAGGACCTGGGTCCTTGGCTCCACCACTCATCTGCTGTGTGACTTTCAGCAGGTCACTTATCTTCTCTGAGCCTCAGTTTCCTTAACTGTAAAATGGGCAGTGGGATAGGGACTGTGAATGACCTGATTAGTGTGTATCTACCCCAGCGCTTGGAACAATGCTTGACACATAGTAAGTGCTTAACAAATACCATAATCATCATATACACAAAAAGTTACATATAGACCTACTTGCATGTAGGGCTGGATTAATGCACGGATTTTAGGGGGCCACAGCCTAGGGCCTCAAGATAAGGGAAGCTCCGCAGTATGTAAAATTTGAAGACCCACCCTGTGCATCTTGCTGCCTTAGCCCAGGATTTACGAGCCCTGCCCACAACATTATGCCCAGTCACCACGGAACCCTTATGACCCTTGTGGGACTGTTATCGTGCCCAGCGCCACTGCAACCTCCCTGTGGCTGGGTTGCCATGGCTGTGGGTGCCCCCGCCCTGCTGAGAGCTGTCCACACCCATGGTCGGGATGAGCATGCTCTCCCCCAGCACATACCAGGTACTGGCCCTGGTGCCAGTCTTTCCTCTGGCTGCAATCGCACCTGTGCCACCCTGCGTGCCCCCCCACTCACATTCTCAGCCCTAGCCACGGGCACAGCTGCCTGTCTTGGAGAGCACCAGGACCCTCGAGACACGGTGGTGGCACCAGACACTTCAGGAAGCACCCATCTAAAGCAGATAAGAGGTCGTTCCCCTCAGCCCAAGCTGTAGGAGCCAAGAGGATCCGGACACCTAAGGCTTTTGATCACATTCAGAGCAACTCCTGCCTCCCTCTCTAATCTTCACAGACCATTCTGTCCTGGGCAGCAGGAGTCATCGGAGAGAAGCAGCGTGGCCTAGTGGATAGAGCACAGGCCTGAAAGTCAGAAGGATCTGGGTTCTAATCCCAGCCCGCCACATATTAGCTGGGTGACTTTGGGCAAGTCGCTTAACTTCTCTGAGCCTCAGTTACCTCATCTGTATAATGGGGATTAAGATTGTGAGCTCCCTGTGGGACATGGAGTGTATCCAATCTGATTACCTTACATCTACCCTAGTGCTTAGAACAGTGCCTGGCACATAGTAAGAGAAACAGCGTGGCTCAGTGGAAAAGAGCACAGGCTTTGGAGTCAGAGGTCATGGGTTCAAATCCCGGCTCTGCCAATTGTCAGCTGTGTGACTTTGGGCAAGTCACTTAACTTCTCTGTGTCTCAGTTACCTCATCTGTAAAATGGGGATTAAGACTGTGAGCCTCCCATGGGATAATGTGATCACCTTGTAGCCTCCCCAGCACTTAGAACAGTGCTTTGCACATAGTAAGAGCTTAATAAATGCTGTCATTATTATTATAATTATTATTAGTATTAACAACTACCATTTAAAAAAGAGGTGGGGAGCCGGCTGGGCCCGGTATGGGAAGCTTTTCGCAGATTTTAGGAGCGGGGTAAAATGCGGAGAGAGGGGAGGCCACGGGGCAAAATGCAGAGAGGGAGGAGGGAGAAGCGGGGTGAAGTCCACTAATGTCATATGCAGTATGGTGTAATAGTGTCATCACATTGCGCTGTGGTCAGCAAGACATAATGGGGTCATGTGTCTCTCAAGGAGTGCCCCCCCCCCAAAACCTAATAGCCTCAGGCCCATAGGAGAGTTAATCCGTCCCTGCACCTATGCATATCGAGGCGCCTGATTTCATCTTCCCACTGTGCCTCCTATCAGAGCCAGGACTCTGGGCTTCAGTTTACATCCCTGTTCAGTCGGCACAGAACCCTTGGGATTGGGGCTTGTTTACAAATTGGTTGGCAATGTGTGGAGTCCTCTCCCTCTGGACTTCAGGGAAAGAGACCCCCAGGGCCACTTCCCTCAACCCACAGGCCCAGCTTAAATCCTCAGTCACAGCGACCCCCTCCACTCCAGGCCCTGGGAGAGGGAAAAGGGGGGGGGGGCAGGAATGTCAGGAACTTAGCTGGTGAGTGGGGGGGACCTGGAGGGATGTAAAAGCCAGCGCTCCCTCCCCCTCCCCAGCTGGAAAATCAGTTAAGTCTCCATGGCTGGCCAACCCAGCGGCCCAGGTGTTCCCACATGGGAGCCACGGCAGGGGCCCTGAAGCTGGGGAGAGGACCAGGACCAACGCTGTGCTGGACTGGATGAGGAAGGGGAGAGGGGAGAGAGGAGAAGGGTGGGAGAGAGTGTTAGCTGGGTCAGTACAAAGTCGGGAAGCTGTTTCGGGAAGTGGGGGTGGGGGTAGTTCACACTCCAGTAAGGACAGGGAAACGTGTCTCATTCAATTGAACTCTCCCAAGTACTCAGTCTGGTGCTCTGCATGCAGTAGGCAGCTATCACAGTGTTCTGCATGCAGCAGGCTTCCAGTACAGCTGTCCTCTACCTGCAGTAAATACCCGGGACAGCTCCCTGATCCCAGTAGACGTCTGGTACAGCGCTTGGCGTACATTGGTTTGGTTGACTGACATTTAGCGTCGGTAGTGGTAGTGATAGTATTTATTAAATGCGCAGAACACTGTACTGAGTGCTGGGAAAGAATACACAGGTGGCAATTAGATATGGTCCGTCTCTGGTGGGAGGAGCTTTCATGTCGGGAGGGGGGTGCCCCTCCGATTTCTCCTACCTCCACTTCCAGGGGGGCAACCAGATTACCTTCCCCTGCTCCGCTTCCCAATTCCCACCCCAATTGGAGTAGCAGGGCGAGAATTTTTTCCTGGGGTTGGGGGCTGGAGGGGATCGAGAACCTAAAAGTCAGGGACCAGGACCCTCAACTCCATTTCAGCAGATACTAGAAATCCCTACCTCCAGCCCTGGTCGCTGTTAATCTCCCTCCCCTGGCTGGAGGGAGGCAGAGAGGGGACCCCTGCCCCACTCTCCTCCCGTCCCCCATCCCTCCCCCCACCCCCCAAGTCCTGGCGGCCTCGGCTGGGGTTGGGGACGCGATTGGGTTAAGAGGCGGGCCGGCTTTAACCGGGTAATGTGCACCCCGTAATGACTGTAAATATCGATTATTTGAAGGCCATTAGCGCTTATTGTTAAGGAAAAGTCAATACGCTCTAAGCCTCGAGCCCCATTTGTCTCCCGGTAAAGGACGGATCAAATTTAGCGGTTGCTGCCTGCCGCCCCAGCTGGGCCCCCTCCCCTCCGGCCTGAGCCCCGGTGGGGGGCTGCAGGGTCAGAGAAGCTGTGGCAGGAGGGGCTGGGCTGTTACCTGGTTGGGGCTAGGGGGTGCAGAGGGAAAATCGAGGCCCGAGCCTGGAAGGTGGGGCGAGGATGCAATTGATACTGAGCCACGTGTCTGGACTCTGTCAGGGAAGAATGGCATCCTGTCCATACTGCCTGCCGCAGCCTTATTTCTGAGTCGAGTTTACCCCAGAGTCCCGTCCCATTCCCCCAGAACCCGTGGAAGTGAGGGGTGAGGGGGAAGGAGGGGTAGAGTGGCAGTCTGAAAACAATAAGGATACCTAAATTCCACTAGCAATGGTATTTGTTAAGCACTATGTGTCACCCCAGCACTTAGTACAGCGCTTGGCACATAGTGCTTCACAAATATAAGCAAATCGGGTTGGATACAGTCCCTGTCCTACGTGGGGCTATCAGTCTCAATCCCCATTTTACAGATGAGGTAACTGAGGCCTAGAGAAGCAAAGTGACTTGCCCTAGGTCACATTAGATATGTGGTGGAGTCGAGAGTAGAGCCCACGCTCTCTCCACTATGCCATGCTGCTGCTCAAGTGAGTGACCTGAGGACACTTGCTTGTCCTCTGTGGGCCATGATTTTCCCCTTGCCCACAGGCAAAACACTTTTTTATGTTTTTTTGTTAAATGAATGGTATGTGCCAGGCACAATACTAAGTGCTGGAGTCGATATAAATTAATCAGGTTGGACACAGTCCATGTCCCACATGGGGCTCAGTCTTAATCCCCATTTTACAGCTGAGGTAACTGAGGCCCAGAGAAGTGAAGTGACTTGTCCGAGGTGTTCATCCCCATTTTACAGATGAGGGAACTGAGACACAGAAAAGTGAAATGGCTTGCCCAAGGTCACACAGCAGACAAGTGGCAGAGCTGGGATTAGAACCCACGACCTTTGACTCCCAAGCCCTTGCTCTTTCCACTAAGCTACGGGGTGGGGGGTGTTTTCTCAGACTTGCGGTTTCGGCTCCCCTCAGCTCCATCGAGCAGTCATGAAGGCACAAACTGTGAGCCCATTGTGGGCAGGGATTGTATCTATTTGTTGCTGAATTGTATTTTGCAAGCGCTTAGTAAAGTTACCTGCACACATTAAGTGCTCATTAAATACGATTGAATTAATTAAAAGCAGGGCGAGAAGTAGTGTGACCTAATGGGGAGAGTGTGGGCTGGGGATTCAGAAGGACCTGGGTTCTAATCCTATACTCTGCCACTTGTCTGCTGTGTGACCTTGGGCAAACCATTTCACTTCTCTGTGTCTCAGTCCCCTCATCTGTAAAATGGGGATGAAGACCGTGAGCTCCACGTGGGACAACCTGATGACCTTGTAGAGAAGCAGCGTGGCTCAGTGGAAAGAGCATGGGCTTTGGAGTCAGAGGTCATGGGTTCGAATCCCAGCTCCGCCACATGTCTGCTGTGTGATAACTTCTCTGAGCCTCAGTTCCCTCATCTGTAAAATGGGGATTAAGACTGTGAGCCTCCCGTGGGACAACCTGATCACCTTGTATCCCCCTCGGCGCTTAGAACAGTGCTTTGCACACAGTAAGCGCTTAACAAATACCATCATTATGAGTTATTATTATTGTATCTAACCCAGCGTTCAGAACGGTGCTTGGCACATAGTAAACGTGGAGCCAATACCGTGATTATTATTACTATTACCCCTTCACCGCCCCCCAAATCCGTCCTTTGTCCAGACTCTGGAGATTTCTGCCGGCGCACAGGGGAGGGGAGAGGGCCAAAGGCTCGCGAACCAAGACCACCCACTAGGCCAGGAAGTAGCCCGACGGGAGGGGGGTCACTGTCCGGGGAGGGGCCTGGAGCGGGGGACGGTTCAAGCGGCCTCCAGCTTCTCAGAATTGCTTCCTCCGAAAGGCCCCTCCCCGCGATTACAGCTAATTCGGGGGGGGGGGCCCGCCCCAGCCGGGCCGCGCGGCCGGTAATTGTCCGCCGGTCGCCCGCAGCCCGGCGGCGCGGGGCTAATTGCGGGCCGCGGGGCCGGGCAGGTGATTACACACTTGGCGGTGTAATTACACGAGCTGCAGCCGGCGCCCGGCCGAAGGTCACGCGCTGCGTCCCGAGATGAATTGCTCCTGCCAGGGACGCGGCCGCTCAGACGATTAGTGGGAGCTGCAGCCGCGGTCGGTCGATCTGCCGCCGTCGCCCCCTCCCCTTCCCTCCGCCCCGCAATTAGTTTAGAGCCGGGGGCTGGGGGAGGGAGATGGGAATGGGATGGAGGGTTAGGGGGATGGGCGGAGAAAGGAGGTGGAGGAGGAGGAGGGAGGTGGGAGAGGGATGGAGGGAGTTGGAGGATGATAATGACAAGGGCTTACTATGTGCAAAGCACCGTTTAGAGCGCTGGGGGGGATACAAGGTAATCTGATTGTCCCACGGTCTTAATGCCCGTTTTTTACAGATGAGGGAACTGAAGCACAGAGAAGTGAAGTGACCTGCCCAAGGTCACACAGCTGACAATCAATCCATCGTATTTATTGAGCGCTTACTGTGTGCAGAGCACTGTACTAAGCGCTTGGGAAGTTGGCAAGTTGGCAACATATAGAGACAGTCCCTACCCAACAGTGGGCTCGCAGTCTAAAAGGCAGTGGAAAGAGCCCAGGCTTTGGAGTCAGAGGTCATGGGTTCAAATCCCAGCTCCGCCACGTCTGCTGTGTGACCTTGGGCAAGTCACTTCACTTCTCTGAGCTTCAGTTACCTGAGCTGTAAAATGGGGATTACGACTGTGAGCCCCACGAGGGACAACCTGATCACCTTGTATCCCCCCCAGCGCTTAGAACAGTGCTTTGCACATAGTAAACGCTTAACAAATGCCATCATTATTATTATTATTTTTCCACTGAGCCACGCTGCTTGGGAAGGGGGATTCATTCATTCAATCATATTTATTAAGCGCTTACTGTGTGCAGAGCACTGTACTAAGCGCTTGAAAAGTATAAGTTGGCAACATATAGAGACGGTCCCTACCCAACAGTGGGCTCACATTCTAGAAAAAGGGGATGGGGGAGGAAGACTGGGGGAGGGTTTTCTGCCCGAGAGGGACCTGCTGGGGTGGGAAATTGAGTACCTGATACTTCCTTTTCCATCCCCATCGACACTTGGTGGCCTCACTCCGGCCCCATTCCACTCTAAGGGACCATTCCAAGAGCTTATGGGTCATCAACCAATAAATACGATTTAATGAATGAATGAATCAACGGGCCAGGAATGTGCCGCTCCTGGAGGGGGTTCTCTACTTTCCCCTTTCCCCCACTTCCTTCCAGACACGACCCCTGCCCCATGTACCTCCTGTGGTGGAGACCCAGCTTCCTCTGTCCATCACCCTGTGGACAAAGCAGGGGCTGAGCTGCGGCCCACAGTCAAAGTCTTGGAGGTGGTGGATGGGGAAGGAATTCCCTAAGTCCTGATGGGCGACCAGGGCTGATGTTCCAATTGTTTCCACAGAGAGATGTCCCACCCCCCACCTCTGCTGTCACCCCAGAACGCACCCCACATTGCCCTGGGCCCCCACCTGAGACCCCCTTTCTTGGGAGTACCCTCAGCTTTGTGCCAGACTCCAGGTGAGCCATCATGGTGGAAGTGTCTGTACGCTGGGTGGATGTGCACCTAGGATAGGCAATGGGGCTATTGGGAGTGAATATGATGGGGCTCTGTTTGGACTGTCCATAGGTCTTTGCCTTAATGGCTCTGTGACCCTGGGTGTCCGTGTGTGTGAGAGACAAGAATGTGATTGTCCAGGTGGTGGCAGGTGGTTAAGCTGTGAAACAAAGCCACATGGGTTGGGTGTATGTGTGTGTGTGCGTGTGTGTGTGTTCCTGCACAGTCACGTGTGCTGCTTTAGTTTACTGGTGGAAGAGGGGCTGGGGAAGGAGAATGTCTAAAGAATGAGGCAAAGTGGACCACATTGGTTTTGGGGGTACTTGGAGCCCCTTCACCTCTTTGAGCGCTCACCATACCCCCTGTTCATCTCAGGATATGGCTTCCTGCAGCCCGCCCAAGCGGAGATATTCGCCCGCCAACAGGAAATGCTGCGGAAGCAGAATCTGGCCAGGTAAGGGGAGGAGTCTCTCACTTCCTCTTCCTCTCAGCTGCCCCATAAGTGAGGCCTGCCTCCTGTCCCCTCCTTCCCCCTGTCCCCCATCTCTCTCCCCCACCCCTGCAAGGCCCATCCCTCCTGGCCCCTCTGAAGACAGCCTTGTAGATAAACACCGGCCAGCTGTGCGGGAAGCATGTCCCATATGCCGGACTGTGGGGTGCTTGTGGGATGGTTGAGGAGACAGTTGGGGCTCTGGGGCACTTGGCGGATGGGGGCGGACTGGCCTGAGCAGCTCTCAGCATCCTTTCTCCTCGCAGGCTGGAGATGTCGGCAGAGATCATCCGCCACAAGGAGCTGGAGACCCTGCACCGGCAGCGGCTCCTGGCGGGGGACGGGCTGAGCCTGCCCCCAGGCCTCCCGCCGGACCATCCCGCCCTGCGCAGCGTGCACGATGGCCCCGACGGTGCGGCCCTCCGAGACGACGCCACCCGCCGCAACGCTATGTTGGTCCTACGCCACGGCAGTGCGCCACTGCTCCCGCTGACCCCCCACGGCACCCCCAGCCCCGCCACCCCACCCCGAGAGCCTGGCCGCCGGACCACCCGCAAGGGGGGCGCTGCCCGGGTGGAGGGGTCCGGCCCGAGCGAGGTCAAGGCGGCTGAGGCGACGCCGCGAGACAGCGGGGCGGATGAGGACATGAAGGACTCAGAGAGTGAGGCCGACGGGGGTGAGGAAAAGCCCGAGGGCCTCCCGGCAGAGAGTGGACTCCCTGGAGGCCTCCCCGGTGGAGGCGGCAAGGAGCCGGGCAAGACCGGCGAGGGCAGCGGGGAGCCGGTGGGGAATACCAGGGCCCTGGGCAGCGGAGGCTCCAGTGCCGAATCACCCAACCGTGTGCTCGGGGCCAAGAACGAGGGGAAGTACCCACCCCCGGTACCCCTCCCCCCCGCCCAGCCGCTGCCTTTTGGATTTCCCTACACCATGAGCCCGTACTTCCACACAGGTGGGTGTGGGTTCCCCACCTGTTTCCTCCCCCACGGGGACTCGCTGTCCTAGGCGGCAGCCCCAGCCATCTCTTCCCCCTCCCCACCGTCCCCAGGAGCCAGACTCTTGTGACCAGGGCAGCCTCAGCCCTCGGCTTTGTGCGGGGAGAGGGCCCTGAGGGAAGAAGTGTTAGGCTGAGGCTGAGGAGGGAACTGTCTGCCCCCCGCCAACACCCTCTCCCACCAGCCCAGGAAGGGTCCTGGGATGCTGATGACCAACGGTCCCAGCCCACCCGTCAGCCCTGCCCTCAGCAGGAGTCCCCAGCCCTCTGGAAAAGGTGAAGGATGAGGTGAGCGGCCAGCCCGGCTCAACCTTCCAAGGAGCAGTTAAACTTGGGGAATGCAAGGTTCCAGCTCACTGGGACGGAGAGAATTGTGGAGTTCAGCGGTTAAGGGGGAGGGAGAGGCTTACTGCTCCAAAGACCACAGGGGTGGGGACTAGGGACTGCAGGACCTTTCTGGCTCAGCTCCCCTCTGGCCTGTAGGACGAGCCTGCCTGGGGCACCAGCTGGATGAGAAAGAGTGAGGGATCGGTAGGAGGCGGGGGAAGAGGGGTCTTGTGCTCCTGAGATGGGGTTGCTGGTTAGGGTGGCACTTTGTGGACGAGGCTGACAGTGACAATGAGGCTGATGGGCGGCCGGGCTGGGCCTTGTGTCGGTGGAAAACAGGACAATAGATGAGAGATACGGGAAGTGAGAAGTCAGCAGCAAATCAGCTCCACGTGAGTGGTTTGTATCCAGGTTTGTGACCCTCCTGGAACACACCCCATGTTCCCCATTGGCCAGTTTAGTTCGAGGCAGGGCTGGCGGGTGGGCTGCGTGGAGCCATTTTCATCACGGCTCAGAGGTCAGCAGTCACTCTGGGGCGGACATGTCGGGCAGGAGTGGCTTGTGGGGTCTGCAGCTCAGCCATCCGACTTGATTGCCCCACTGAGGCGCCTGGGTTGGCAAGGGGACAGGTAGCAGGTCTGTTCTTGGGGAAGAAGTTTGGTCACCGGAAGCAGAGGCTTTCGCCATGTGTGTGTGAATTCCGTACATGTGTATTTGTTAATAATAATGGTATTTGTTAAGCACTTAATATGTGCCAAGCACTGTTCTAAACACTGGTGGGCTTGTGTGTCTGAGGGTCTGCGCGTACCCAAGTGTGTCATGTTGGCCCCCAAGACCGTCCCCATCTGCTTTCTGGCTACTCCGGGCCCTAAACCCCTGGGGCTCTGAATCTCTGGATCCCCAGGCCCCAATTCTGGACAGATCTCACTTCCTCCATGCAGATCTCCTGCCCCCTCCCCCTCCAGCTGGGAGTTCCGGAATAAGGGAGGCTGGGGGAGCCGCTGGAGTCTTTTGATGATGGGGAGTGGGGGGCGGTCAGACTGGGAGTGGGTCTGGTGTTTGGCAGTAGCTGAAGGCTGTCTCACACGTGAGAGGCATTAGCTGGGTGTGTCCCCTCCCTACCTCCCGCTCTGCTCTCCTGGCCCCTCCAACCAGAACCAAGCGCTGACCCTGCCCCTGCCGCCGCCGTCGCCGGACTTGACGGGTCATTAAACACGGGCAGGAGGGGAGGGGAGTCCCTCCGGGCGCTGTAGCGGCAGACCAGGTGGGGGGGCCGGGTGATTTATGGCTCCCCCTTCGCCCCCCCCCCCCCCCAGGCGCAGTGGGCGGCCTCTTCCTGGATGGAGAAGACAGCCCCACCTTGGAGGACATCAGCAAGTGGACAGTGGAGGACGTGTGCAGCTTCGTGGGCAGCTTAGCTGGCTGCAGCGAGTATACGCAGGTACCAGAGCCCGGGGGGAGAGGTGGCAGAGCCGGGCGGGAAGCAGCGTGGCTCAGTGGAAAGAGCACGGGCTTTGGAGTCAGAGGTCATGGGTTCAAATTACAGCTCCGCCAATTGTCAGCTATGTGACTTTGGGCCTCAGTTCCCTCATCTGTAGAATAGGGATTAAGACTCTGAGCCCCCCACGTGGGACAACCTGATCACCTTGTAACCTCCCCAGCGCTTAGAACAGTGCTTTGCACATACTAAGCGCTTAATAAATGCCATTATTATTATTATTAACCCCGGGCTCTGGGGGAGGGCCAACTTGGGAGCTGGCCAACAGCAGCTGAGCAGCACGGCTGGAGCAGCTGCTATCGGGTCCCCAGGACCCCCAGCACACTCTCACAGACACATACTGAGCATCACGTATGCCCTGGGGGCGGAAACACACACACACACACACACGTGTAGTCTTCCCAGCACCCAGACACTCACGCACACACTGGGTTCCTGTCCCCCGGAGGTGCTACAGACGCCCAGTGTGTGGGCCGGGGGCCGCATTGGACACGCATATACGTGTGTGTGTGTGTGTGTGTGTATACACACACACAAACACACACACGTCTGTGTCTCGCATGCACGCAGGCGCACCATCTGTCTGCAGCGTTGGGGTTGGGTGAACGCCCCATTGAGCCGGGCCCCCGGGCCCCCGGGCGAGCGGGCCGTTTCCGGAGCCGTCTGGACGCCGCGGAGGCTGCAGCCTGCCAGGAGGCGGGGAGGGAGGGGGCTTGGCTGGCCGCCAGAGAGGAACCTCTCGGGGAGGAAGTGGAGCCAGACAGGAGCTGCCAGCCCGGAGGGAGAGGAGGGTGAGGAGGGAGCAAGGCGTCTTTCTCCCTGGGCTTTCTGCATCCTAAACTGGGCCGGCCACCAGCACAGGCGGGTGTGCACCCTTGTAATAATAATAATGTTGGTATTTGTTAAGCGCTTACTATGTGTGAAGCACTGTTCTAAGCGCTGGCGGGATACAGGGTCATCAAGGTTGTCCCACGTGGGGCTCACAGTCTTAATCCCCATTTTACAAATGAGGGAACTGAGGCCCAGAGAAGCGAAGTGACTTGCCCAAAGTCACACAGATGACAAGTGGCGGAGCCGGGATTAGAACCCATGACCTCTGACTCCCAAGCCCGGGCTCTTTCCACTGAGCCAGGCTGCCTCTCGTGCTTCCCGTGTAATAATAATAATAATTTTGGTATTTGTTAAGTGCTTACTATGTGCAAGGCACTGTTCTAAGCGCTGGGGAGGATACAAGGTGATCATGGTATTTTTTAAGCGCTTACTATGTGCAAAGCACTGTTCTAAGCGCTGGGGAGGATACAAGGTGATCAGGTTGTCCCATGTGGGGCTCACAATCTTAATCCCCATTTTACAGATGAGATAACTGAGGCACAGAGAAGTCAAGTGATTTGCCCAAAGTCACACAGCTAAGTGGCGGAGTCGGGATTAGAACCCATGACCTCTGACTCCCAAGCCCGGGCTCTTTCCACTGAGCCACGCTGCTTCTCGTGCTTCCCATGTAGTGCAGCCACACACATACATGCACCCTTCAATCATTGAGTCACTGGCCAGAATAAGGGGGTGGGGCGTGGGGAAACAGGTTGGAGCTGGGGCAGGGCAAGGGCAGGACAGGGTCAGAGCCAAGCCGCGGGTGGACGGATGAAGCAGCACGGCGTGCTGGATAGAGCATTGGCCTGGGAGTCGGAAGGTCATGGGTTCTAATCCCGTCTCCGCTGCTTGCCTGCTGTGTGACCTTGGGCAAGTCACTTCACATCTCTGGGTCTCAGTGAACTCTTGCGTAAAACGGGAATTAAGACTGTGGGCCCCACATGGATCGGGGACTGTGTCCAACCCAATTTGCTTGTATCCACACTGGCGCTTAGTATAGTGCCTGGCACATAGTAAGCACTTAACAAATATCATTATTATTATTATTTGACTGTGGTTATAGAGCTGGGGCTGGGGAAGCCCCGACCTATTGGCCCATATTTGCTTCAACCCCTGGAGGTGGTCCTGGCCCTTCTGTGTCTGTTTTATCTGCCAGTGTATCTACCGTCTCCCGGGGGGTGGCGGGGGTATTCATTCATTCAATCGTATTTATTGAGCGCTCACTGTGTGCAGAGCACTGTACTAAGCGCTTGGGAAGTACAAGTTGGCAACATAGACAGTCCCTACCCAACAACGGGCTCACAGTCTAGAAGGGGGAGACAGACAACAAAACATGTAGACAGGTATCAAAATCGACAGAATAGAATTAAAGCTATATGCCCATACATGCACATGTATGTACATGCCCCCTCCCCTTGAGCCCTCCCACACCCCATTTCCCCATACAGCCTACACCCCTCACCCTGTGGTAAGATGTTTGAGCAGGTTCTCCAGCTGTGGAGCTATGGCAAGGGAGCTGAGACTCTCATTTCCCAAGTTCACCCAAGTCCTGGGTCCAGGACTTGGAGCCGGGAGGGAGCTTGGGTTGTTTTTATCTCTTGCCAAAACTGTTGGATTCCTTCCCCATTGCAAGCTCATGAGGAGCCCAGGGCCTTGACCAGCGGGCACCGGGCAGGGGCCATGGGCACCAGGCTGGTGGAATAATAATAATCGCATTTGTTAAGCACTGACTGGCACTGTACTAGGCACTGGGGTGGATACAAGCAAATCACATTGGATATAGTCCCCGTCCCATGTGGGGTTCACAGTCTCAATCACTATTTTACAGAAGAGGAAACTGAGGCCTAGGGAAGTGAAGTGATTTGCCCAAGGTCACACAGCAGACCAGTGGCAGAGCCAGGATTAGAACCCATGACCATAAAACTCACTACAGCATGACAGCCAGTCCCCAGGTTCAGTGGCTGCTGCGCCTCACCCTGCCACTGCGTGGATACAAGGATAATAATAATAATAATAATAATAATAATAATGGCATTTATTAAGCACTTACTATGTGCAAAGCACTGTTCTAAGCGCTGGGGAGGTTACAAGGTGATCAGGCTGTCCCACTGGGGGCTCACAGTCTTAATCCCCATTTTACAGATGAGGTAACTGAGGCCCAGAGAAGTTAAGTGACTTGCCCAAAGTCACACAGCTGACAATTGGCGGAGCTGTAATTTGAACCCATGACCTCTGACTCCAAAGCCCGTGCTCTTTCCATTGAGCCACGCTGCTTCTCTGGATGGTGTCACAAGGATGGGGTCACACAGAAACCCTCGACCTGCTGCTGGAGGGAGCCCTCCCCTCTGGGCCCTTGTGCCTGTAGTGTGAGTGAGAGAGTACACACATACACACACACACACACACACACACACACACACACACACACACACACACACACGCGCGCGCGTCACTGGAGGGTCTGTGTGCAGAAGCCAGCATGGGGTCGGAACGAGCTCAGCCTGCCGGTTCCTCCCTGACTCCGTCCCTGCCTGCTGCCTAGGTCTTCAGGGAGCAGGCCATTGATGGGGAGACGCTACCGTTGCTCACCGAGGAGCACCTCCTGACCAACATGGGGCTGAAGCTGGGGCCAGCGCTCAAGGTCCGCGCCCAGGTGAGGTAGCACATGTCTGGTTATTCCCATCGGTGTTGGGAGGGTGTCGCTTCTTGGTACATCGCCCATGCTTAGTTCAGGGAGCTGCAAGTAGTGGGCCTATGCTACATTCCTTCGCTGCTTCTCCCAGTTTGATGTTTCAAACCTCCTGCAGTTGCCTAAGCCCTGGCCCCAGCTTTGGGGATGGGGCCGTGGGAAGGGGGAGGGGACAGGGGCCGCATAAACAGACTCACCTTGTCCTCCGGGAAGGGAATGAGCTTCCTTCCCTGGAGCCCAGGTTCAGCCTTGGCCTCTCTGGCAGTTGTGTGGCTGGATGCATGTTGCAGGGAGGTGAGATCACAGGCACAGAGCCAAGTCTGCCCCCGGCCAGACCCGACAAGGCCCAAGTTCAGACTGCCATCCCGCCTCCGTCCCACTGAACTGGGATCAGGCAGAGGAAAGGCAGTCTCGGCCAAGGGCAAGCAATTCAGCCCGATGGTGTGGGCATCGCTTCCTCAGCTCAAGGACTGTGCGTGGGGTTGGGCCCTGTCCCCCAGATTGCCTACAGTGCCCTTGCAGCCCTGCAGCGAGGTGCCCGCTGGACCCGGTGAGGGCTTGGGACCACCCTCTCACACACTGACCCTCTCCCTCTCGGGCTTCCTGCAGGTTGCCAAGCGCGTCGGCCGTGTCCTGTACCTGGCCAACTTCCCCATGGCGTTTCCCCTGCAGCCCCCCGGCCTCCGGCCTCCAGATCGGGACCTGATGGCGCCGGACCTCCGCCCTGCCTCTCCGGCCGGCATGGCATCCCCCTGTGGCGGCGGCCTCGGCCCCCCAAGCCGCATCTCCCCCAAGCAGAACGGGAACCCCCCGCTGCTGGCCGGACTCGGGGACAGCAAGCAGCCTCCTTCCTAACTGCCCGCCGGAGCCGGGCCCACACGGACTGGAGCCGGGGCCTGGCGGCAGAGCAGGGGGCGGAGGGCGGCCTCTTCCCGCCGTCTCGAAGAGGAAGAAGAAAATCTGCGATGTTTGTAAAGTGGAAAAACCCAAAGAATTTTGGAAGCAATTCAAGGGTTTGGCAAGCAGCCTCCAGCCCCAGCTGCCCCAGCCCCTGTGGGGCAGACAGCCCCTGATGCAAAACAGCGTCCGTCCTGCTCTGCTGCACGAACTGTGGGTGGGTGGTCGTGGATGCTGCCTCGCCGCTCCCTCCCAGGAAAGCAGGAAGGTGAAGTGGTGGGAGAGGGAGAGGGTCTTGCTGCACCTCCCCCAACCCCTGTCCTCCCACTTTAACTCTGGTCTTCGTTCAGGTGTCTATGCAGCTCTAGCAACTTGAAACCAAAGCAAAGACAGACAGATGGACGAGAGGTGGGGGCGGGAGGGAGGGTGGGGCAACATAGGTCAGTGCAGGGGAAGGGACAAACGGCTGCTGTGGGGGCTACTGGGGAGGAGGTGGACAGAGGATGCTACAGGGGAGGCAGGCCCCTGCCTATGCGTGGTGCCTAGAGGCTGGCAGGATTTATTTTTTTATGGTGTGGCAGTGGGTGGGGGGGAAGAAGGGGGGGGGGGGGGCTCACAGGCCTGCAAGTACGAGGAGTCAGTCCATTCTACTGCAAAGGCAGGTGCTGCAGCCTGGCCTGAGGCTGGCTGGACACACTCCTTGGCCGGGCTGCTGCAGCCTCCCCCCATCCTGTGGCCACTTGGCTCATTTATATTGTCCAATAAAGACAACAGTCACTAGCCCTTGAGCTGCTGTTGTCCAGCCTCGAGGTCATGAGTTCTCTCCCTGCCTGGGGGCAGGAACGGGGGCTGTTTCTGCCATCGGTGGTGGGGGGAGGGAGGTTCCATCATCCACCTCCCACACATGGCCTCTTCACCCAACCACCACCCCCACGGTGGGGTGGGAACACTATGCTCAAGTAACACCTCCTGCCCCAAGCCTAACGGAGGTGGGGGAAACTTGAGACAACATCTGAAAGGGAACAAGGAGAGTGAGCATGGCCCCCTCCCCCCCGCCCCCCCATCCCCCTTCTCCATTCCCACAACAGGCCGCAGGGGGGTGGGGGCAGGGTCCACGCTCCGCTGGGAAAGAAAACAAGAATTGACATTGATTAATAAATTAAATATCCTCTGTGTTTATTCAGCCCGGGGGCGGGGGGATGGGGACTATGAATAGGGGGGCAGCTGCGCTCTGGCCCACAGGCCTGAGCCATCCGGTCTGCAGCAGCCCCTCCCCCTGTGTAGGACTCCCCCCCCCCCCACCTCCCCATCCCGGAGCCGGGGGGGAGGGGGGGTGGCGGGGCGTCCTCAATCTTCCTCCTCTGAGACCCTCAGGTCCTCCACCACGTCGTCCTCGCCGGCGGCCAGCTGCTGGAGATCCGCCCGGGAAAGCTGCGGGCCGGAACTGGAGCTGGCTCCCCTGCGTCGCCCTGCCAGCCGGGGGGCCCCCTCCTCTCCCTCTGTGCGGGGAGGGGGAAGAGGAGGAAAAGCACCGAACACTGAATAAATTCTGCTTTATCAGGGATAAGCTGGAGCGGAGGCTGCTCATCACTAATTAATCATGCCGCTAATTAATTTATTGGAGCCACTGCAGCCACGCTGGAGCATCTTGGGGTGGAGGTGGGGGTGGGGGCCAGGAGGAGGTCACTGCTTCTGTGGAGCTGCAGGAAACCTTGGGCAGGATGGGGGTTGCGGGGCGGGGGTGGGGGGGTTGGGGGAGGAGGTCAGACCCGACCCTCTTCTGGGCCCCCAGCTCCCTGGTCTGTGCCTTCTCCCCCACCTCCCCTGGGACAGACTTCCCAGCCAAACCGTCCCCCGCCCCGGGTCTGGGGCTTCCGGGCCAAGAGTGAGGGCCTGTGGAGGGCAGGGAGCCTTAAATAAGGCAGCTCAAACAGGGCGCCTGCTCCCCCAGCACTTAAAAACCCTAAAGACTGTTCTGCTTCAGGAAATCCCATTCCCGGAGGAAGCTGTGGGACTGGGAGCAGCAGCAGGAAAAGTGGGGCTTGGACCGATCCCCAGACAACTGTCTCTGCTAGGTCACTGGAAGCAGAGTCAGGGATAATAATGTTGGCATTTATTAAGCGCTTACTATGTGCAGAGCACTGTTCTAAGCGCTGGAGAGGTTACAAGGTGATTGAGTTGTCCCACGGGGGCTCACAGTCTTAATCCCCACTTTACAGATGAGGTAACTGAGGCACAGAGAAGTGACTTGCCAAAAGTTGCACAGCTTACAATCAGCAGACCCGGGATTTGAACCCATGACCTCTGACTCCAATGCCCGTGCTTCTTCCACTAAGCCACTCTGCTTGAAGGGGAGAGGACAGTCCTGGGCTGGACAGGCCTGGTGTGCAACTTACCTTCTGAGCTGTTCTCCTCCTCCTCCTCCTCCTCCTCCTCCTCCTCATCATCACTGTCGTCATCCTCATCACTGATCAGCCCTGATGGCTCATGTTGGCCCTTAGAGTTTCCTGGGGTGAGAGAGAGGGGACATGAGACAGAAGAAACAAATTGTCTCACACATACAGAGACACATGTCTGCCTCTGTGCACTCCCCTTTACCCTTCCTCCCCTCCCCGAAGCCCCTCTGACCCCAGAACAGCAGCTTGTCTCCCCAACCAGAGGCCACCCAGGATCTACTACTCCAAAGAGAGACATGGAGGTCACTCTGGTACAGAGGGAGTCCCCTCTGCTCACCCCCATCCCCCCTGATCTGCGGCTGGACTGGGGCCAAGTTGCAAGATGGGATGACGCTCCCCCAACTGAGCTTCAGGCCCCAGGGGCCTGGGAAAGGAAACCAGGAAGAACAGCCTCGGGAGGCTCAGACCCCACTGGCTGCCTGTGGATGACGGTTGGTCCTGCCCTCCTGAACCTCTACTGCAGTACTGCCCTGAGCTGTCTCCAGCTCTGGAGTTGGGGCAGATTCCTGGGGGAGTTAAAAAAGAAAAGCGGGGTTGAGGGGGTGGGGCTGTGGTTGAACACAGCTCTTAGGCTGGAGCTGATCCCTCTGGCTGTGGCCAGGTGGAGGAGGCCTGGCCATGGGGAGACCCAAGACCTGCTCCAAGTAGCAGCAGTTGGCACCCCAGCCCATGCGTGTGCAACATGGGCCTGAGACAGAGCACAGATGGACTACAGGCCTAGATTCTAATCCCAGTTCAGCCCCTTGTCTGCTGAGTGACTTTGGGCAAGTCACTCTACTTCTCTGGGCCTTAATGACCTCATCCGGAAAATGGGGATTCAGACTGTTTGCTCCATGTGGGACACGGACTGTATACAACCTGATTAGCTTGTATCTAACCCCAGTGCTTAGTACAGTGCCCGGCACAGTGCTTAATTAAACACCAACAAAAACCCCACTAGTAACTGCTCTGTGATGGCCTGGTAGAAAACTGTGGGCCTGGGGGAGCTCACGTGCGTGTCGGGCTGTGTTCATCTGTGCCTCACAACGAGCAAGGCAGGGGCAGAAACTTGTTCCTGCCCCAGCCTCGGATGGAAACAGAAAACTGGGGAGGGGGCTTTCCTCTGGGTAGCTTCAAGGGCTTCCTGCCTAGGCACATCTGGAATCCCATTTGCGCGGCCTCCCTGGGCCCCAGAGTGACTGGGGCTGCGCAGGCTGGGAAATCCCAGGACCCCACTGCAGCCCGGGGACAGGAAAGGGGGGGTGGGGAGAGAGGGTCTGGAGACAGATGTGGCCATGGCTGCCTCCGGGGCTGACAATGAAACCACTCCCCTCAATCCAACAACAGCTGTTTGTGCAGCCCCCTCCCCGACTGCCCAACGGCTAAATCAGGTGGTTTCCTCCTGCCGGTCCACCGGCCCCTCCCCCGGCCCGCCGCCCCGGCAGAGACTCAGACCATCGGGTCACCCCTCCCTGGCGCCTTTGAAGCTCCGGCAGCACTGGTGGTAGCTGCGGCCTCCGCCTCCTCCTCTCCTGGAGCCTAGGGCTGCTGGCCAGAGGAGGAGCACGTGGGAGGGGGCGGGTGAGGGGGAGAGAAGACGGGAGGGCCCGGCTAACAGAAGCGCCCACTGTTTGCCATGAAACTCCCAGAGTGCTGCTTCCTGTGCCCCACCCCCACCCCAGCCTCCCGGCACCTCGGGGTTGGCGGAGAGCGAGGCTGAGGTCCTGCCCCAGCCCGGCCCACCCCAGCTGACCAGACCACCCCCCCATCTCGCCACAGACTGTGGTGTGGTGGCCCTGCCTGGACCTCAGACCTCCATCCCCACCCCCACGGAGCAAAGCAGGGGGTTAATGGGCACCAGAGCACCCGGTCTCCCGTTCTGAAGAAACCAAACCCAGGCATTCCTCGCAATGGAGCTGGATTGTGAAGCCTTCCAGCAACTCCCCTAATGCCCTCCCAACCCCGAGACCCCCCATTGCTCCCCCCAGATGCTCTCCAATGCTTCTGCCCAGAACAGCCCCCTCCACTCCAACAATAGGGTAGGCTGAACACTCCAGGGGAGCACTATTTAATTTAAAAAGGGGCTGGGGGGAAGGTGAGCAGCAGCTAATTAGCAGAAAATTGGTGATTTCCTGGCCATTAACCAGGGATTTTCCCACCACGTGAATTCAGCCCCTGTTCCACATATTGGCGGTGGAGGGGGGGGAGCCTCCCCTCAACTAATACCCTGCAAGGAGGGAGGGGCCGGAGGGGTCTCCATTCCGGTGGCACAGTGACCCCTTTCCAGGCAAGCCAGCCCATTGGGTTGAACCACCTCAATTCATGAGAATGCCACAGGGGCACCCCCACTGAAACAGCTGCTCCCCTTCCATGGCTGCTCTTGTTTTTATACTAGTGGTCTTCCCCTCTCCTCGGTGGGAAACTACACCCACTACTGTGTGTACACGTGTGTGTACGCAAACAGACACACACACGTGCACAATGGGGTGACCCAGAATCCTGCTGCAGGTCACGCTCCCTCCCTCCCACTCAATGAAGACTGCCAAAGCTGAGACACGCATAGAGGACCCAGCCGCCGGAAGCCCACCCACGGAAACCAGTCCCGGCATCCCGAGGACCCCACCTGCCCTTCCACATGCCCCCGGGTACCTTTCAAAGAAAGGCCGGAGGCCCCCTCGCCCTCACTGTCGGAGTCACTGCTCAAGTCGAACAGATCCTTGAACTCTTTCTGGTCCTCTTCCTTGCGATCCCCCACTTTTCTCCTTTTAATTTCGGGGAAGTTCAAGTCTTCCAGCTAGATTGGGGAGAGAAAGAGAGGGTCTGAGGTTGTTGACACTCAGGGCAGTTTGACTCTGGCCTGCTCTGCCCTGTTCCCCACAATGGTTCGGGGGACACAATCTGCCTGCCCTGACTGCCACTCATCCCTACTACTTCTCAGGAGGCTCCTCTTCTTCCACACACAAACCCCACCCCCCTTCACCAACAGTAATAATAATATTAATAATGGTATTTTTAAGCTTTTACTATGTACCAAGCAGTCTACTAGGCGCTGGGGTAATGGGAAGAACAAGTATTAAACCATCTTTTTACGGTTGAGGAAACGGAGGCACCAAAGTAAAGCGACTCTGCCCAAGGTCTCATAAGGCAGTGGCAGAGCCGGAATTAGAACCCAGGTCCTGACACCCCAGCCTGTGCTCTATCTACTAGGTTACACTGCTGCTGCAATCGCACACCTGCTTGCGTTCGGTCCCCAGCCCAGCCCATACCCCTAAACTTCTCATCCTCCCTTCCAAGCCCACGCCTCCACTTTCCCATCCCAGCAACATTTGATTTCCCGATGATGATTACACTGTCTGTAAATATTTTGATGTCAGCCTGCCTTGTTAGACCGTAAACTACCTGTGAGCAGGGAACGTGTCTCCCATTGTACTTTCCCAAGAGCTTACCACAATGCACTGCACTCAGGAGGAACTCAATAAATTCTTGGATGGAGGCTTTCACCCATCCCAGCAGCAAACCACTGCTCCAGCCCCAAGAGGTGGCTGGGGATCTGCCCCACTCTTTCAAACCCTAGGCCACTGCAGTACGAGGAATGGAGGTGAATGGCAAGGGGAACTTCCTGTCAGAGCTACTGAATAATGGCAGGTTTGTGGGGAGGCAGGGAGTGGAGGTCTGAGGGCAGCAAAGGAACAGGTACCTGGGAGGACTTAGGTTCCATCCTGCTCAGAGGCAGGGGGATAGGCAGGGTGAGCTCTCGCTGCCCCATCAACTGAAGGGAGGGAGTCGATGCCCCCGGGGATACAAGACGCCAGCCCCAGAGGGCGGGCCTCCAGCCAGCCACAGTCCACAGAGCTAAGGCTGCTGCCCATCGAGTCGGTCAACGTGCCTCAACTCACAGCGTTCAGGAACAGAGCAGAGTGAGTGCAACAACCCTCACTTAAGCCGAACCGGCTCTGGGGGACCGCACCCACCAGCAGTCCAACTGGCTGCCCGCTGGGGTCTGATTCCACCACCTGGGGATCCCGAGAGGACATGCGGGGGGAGGATGAGCCCTTACCCTCTCTTTCCCGCTGATCTCCAGTTGAATCTCCTTGTCCCGCAGCTTCCTCCAGTGACTGTAGTAGCGGGAAAGAGGCGTCCCCTCCTCTTGGGTCTGCTTCTCCCAAGCATCCTGGATGCACAGTGGGGGCGACACCTGCCTCAGGGTCCCACTCCCGGAGTCACTGCTAAGGTTCCAATCTGGACTCCTCCAACCCCAATCCATGCCCACCTGCTCCGGCAAGGAGCCCGATATCTGAGGACAGAGCCAGGAGGCTGGGAGTGATAGGCACCAGTGCAACGAAGGGTTAATGGTCTGAGGGGTGCCTGGGCAGAATCTCTCACCTAGGATACATGCCGCCCCACCCAGTCCGTCCTTCCGTTGGTCCCTCCCAGCTGACTCTAGACCCCACTGCCACTCACAGTCAGCAGTCTCAGCCTCAAGCACAGGCCAGACGTCCCCGAGAGGCAGGGAGGGGCAGGGTTCCAGAAGCTGGAGGCTGCTCAGAGCCCTCCTTCCCAGCTCCCTAGAGTCTCCTCGGACAGTGGATGAACGAGGCCTGTCCCAGGCCCCGCTGGCCCCGGGCTGGACCCCGGGGTTGGCCTCCATCCCACTCTCCCCGACCAGGGACCCCGCAGAAAGGCTGGGCCCTGCCTCCTCGGTAACACACTGGTGATTTGGTGGAGTTTCTGGGATGCTGTGGCCAAGGGGCCTGGAAGGACTCGAGTTATCCTGCGGTCGGGACTGCCCCTCAACCCCGGCCCGACCTGCCCCCGCTTGGCCCGATGCCCAGATTCGAAACGGCCCTGGGGCAGGCCCACCCCACCCCCGGCGCCCCCCTCCCCGCCCCGGCTCACCGCCCAGACTCACAACCGCCTGGGCGCTGGCCACGCCGAATGGAGCTTTCTGCCGGCGGCAGGAGATGAAGGCTGAGTTTTCCTGGATCTTCTCCAGGAGCTGGCGGATCTGCTTGCAGTAATTGGCAATCTTGCACTCCTTCAGGAAGGACTTCAGCTGCCCCGGGAGAGAGCAGGGCTCAGATCCCGGCCTGACCCTGGCAGGACTCCGGCCTGCTCCCCCGCCCACGGCACAGGGAGACAGACGTCTGTTGGCAGTTCTAGCCCAGAACCCGAGTGGACTGGTCTCCAACTGCCCCACCGTCCCGGCACTGGTGTTCTACCTCGCAATCCCAGCCCAGAGGCACGGCCTCTTCTCTATGGGCAGGGCCACCGCTCTGCACGCATTTCCCCTCCCCTACTTCTCCAACCAAGATGGTTTTCCCCACATGCTGAGACATGGCTCTGCTTCGTGATCCTCTCATGTTTTGGTAAGAACCAAAACAGGACCAGGTGCTGCACACAGAGGACCCAAGAGTAAAGCGTACATTTGCGTGCATGTGTGAACGTGCGTGAGCATGCATACGTGCTGCAATGGCACAAAGTGCTCAAGGCCCGTGCCCCTGGTCTCACCTGTAATACGGTGGGCAGGGTGAGCTCCGGAAAGGCGATGCTGGCGGCCTGGCTGTGCACGTACTCCAGCAGCAGATCGTACAGCTGTTCCAGCAGCCCGTCCTATAGGGGGACCGTCACGTTGGTTAGCCCCACACTGTCCTGGGGCCCACTGATGGCAACCCAGGGATCAGGCTCTCAGGCCCTTGGGGGGCAGGTCTAACCCCGCCCTCTGTCCATTGTGGCTCTGCCTGGCCCACAATGGGGCCCGACCCGAGTCCTGCTCAGGCTGGCTCAGGCCTGTGTTGGATCTCACAGAAATCCTCACCCCCACCACCCCCAGGGCTGCCCCCACCCCTGCCCCCTACTCCCTGGGGTCAGGCCTCTCACCCGGTAAGCCTTTTCCTGCAGGTTGACGTTGGACAGCTTCAAGATGACTGCAAAGTTGATGGGCTTAGAGCTTATGCGCCCTGGCTTCTTGTTGAAATCCACTTGCTGGAAGACCTGCCAGGGAGGGCGGGAGTGGGGTCAGAGGTCGGCCCCCAGCTTCCGTGCCCACCAGTCCCAGAGAACTCGGCACTTCCACTACTGTCCTCAGAATCCCCGTCCAGAGCCCCCGTGACCAGCTGGGTCCTCACCGGGAAGCACCCGGCCAAGTCCCAGGACTGGCCCTCAGACCTGGCACTGATCCAACCCTTAGCCCTAGGGGGCTTCCAGCAAGGCATGGCCTCCTAGTCAGTCCACTCTCTGCGTGTCACATAAGGCGAGACCAAGATCCATGGCAGCACATACCCTGGCCCAACAGCCCAGGGAAAGTTTGAGGCAGGGATGGGATTCAAACTCAAGAGCCCTGGTGCGCGTGGCCCATCTCCTCCTACCCCTCAAGCCCCCCTAGTGTGTAGGGAAGCCCAGGCAGCCCTGCTGCCGGGGTCCCTGGGTCTAGCCTGACCCTGGGACTGGGTGGGAAAGGAAAAGGAGCAGCACAGCTCAGGGGCGGGGAGTGGCCCACCCACCTCCCCACCTGCATCTCCATCTTCCTCTTCCAGATGGGCTAGCAACCCTAATCTTCCCTCAGGGGGTGAGCAGCGGGGAAGGGAACAGCGACTAGCTCTGGGAATGGAGGGACTCTCTGCACCCCCACAGAGAGTGTGGAAAAGAGAAGAGGTGGAGTGTGGAGTGGCTATCTGGTCAGGTAGGGGGACTGGGAGAGTCTGTGGCGCACACACACACAGATACATACAACACACACACACACACACACACAGAGATACAGACATACCCCCCCACCACACACACACCACACACTCTGAAGCCGTAACCCCTCTCCCATGGCCCTGCAGGGGTCATCAACGTGAGCATGCGTGTTCCACAATGACCCAGTAGCTCAGGTCCCCTGTGCTACTTCTCTTCGTCCCGGCAGGCTCTGTCCCCAGCAGGAGGACTCAAGGCCCAGGACTCTAGAGCCCCTGATGCTGTTCTTAATGGGGCAACTCGGGGACATGCGCGTACACGTATGAGCATGTGCATGCACGCACACGCGCGCGCACACACACACTTTGAGAGAAAAGAAGGGAGGGAAGCAGGGGAAGAAAGGGGGAGGTGGTAGCGTGGTTGGCAGCTGGCGGGCAGCCGCACATCCTGAAAGAAAGCGGCAGCGGCGACAATGAATAATGAATTGATTCCCTGGAGCGCTAGCTTGCCTGTCCGCCTGCCCGCCCGCTCTCTCTCTTCCTCTCGCTTGCTAGGCCCTTTATTTGGCCCCCCTCCCCGCCTCGTTCCCGGCAGTCCGCCGCCCCGGGCTACAGGAGCTCCCCACAGTGGGACGGGCTCTGCCTTGCACGGAGAGGGGGGAGCCGAGGACGTGGCGGCAGACAGCCTCCGGCTCTCGGAGCTGAAAAGCCAGGGAGGGGGAGCCAGGTGAAGCCGGAAACCGGGGCCGCCGACCCCCAAAACCACACGCTCCGTGGGATGGCGGCATTGTGGGGGGAGTTCTGGCTGAATAATTGGCCTGGTTTACAAAAAAGAGGGAGGGTCCGGACTGCACCGGCAGAGGGACACGCACATGGACACACGCAGACCCCCACGGAGCACACACGTGGACCCACGGCACCTCTGACCCTCTGCCTAGGCACCCGTGCACATACACACATGGGTTCAGTCACACACAGACAGAGCCAAGCAGAAAGCCCCACCGACATCGGATGTGGTGAGGGGCTGTGGGGGGAGCCCCCGGCCCTGCGGTAACAGCTGGAGGGAGCCTGGCTGGGAGGGGGGAGGTTGGGGAGGAAACTGGACCCCCCCCTCCGCCTTCCCCCACCCGACTTCGCTGGCAGCTGCCCGAGAGAAAGACAAGGCGGGAGGGGCGGTGGCGGGCGGGCACGGGGGTCCCCGCTGGCTGCCCCAGGGGAAGAGGATGTGGTTTGCGCACGACGTTTACAACAACACAAAACCGCAAGCCCTTTTCCCCGCCCCCACCCCCGCCCCCCCCCCGCCGTCCCTCCGCAGAACCCAACTGAGATGGAGCCTCCCTCCGCCGCCCCCTCGTCCCCCTTCCGCTTCCTTCCCGCGGGGCTGACCGCAGCCCGGTCTGAGCAGCTCGCTGCTGGCCGCCCCGGCCACCTCAGCCCCCCTCAGCCCCCCCTCGCCTCGCGCCGCCTCCGCGTTCCCGTCTGCGCTCGGGCGCCAGGGCCTGCGGCCGGACAGGGAGGGGCCGGACCACAGGGCCCCACGCGGCACGGCCGCCGGGTCTGAGCACCACGGGGGTGGTGAAGATGTGGGAGCGCGAGCGAGAATAGCCCCGTGCATGCTCAGGAGCCCCCGCCCTCCCGAGATCACCCAGCCAGTCCGCCCCTGCCCCTCTCTGCCCAGGCCAAAGGCATAAACACCAGCCTTCACCCTCTCCCCAACCCTGCCCTGAGGTCCCGGGCCTCAGGCCGGAAGGGCCAGCCTGGTAAACAAGCCTTGGGACGTGGAGGAGAGGGACGGGGGCTCCGGGCCAACCAACTCGAAGACCGCAGCCCAGTCCGGCTCAGCCCACCCAGCCGGATGCACGAAGGGCAGGAGGAGGGGAGTGTGGACGGACGACAAACAGCCAACAGGCCGGAGTGGCCTCTGCTCCGTGGCTTATTTACCAGGAGGCCGCGGTACAGGGCAACACCAGTGCAGGAATGGAGAATGGAGAGGTGGAGGCTGACACTGGGCTGACAACTGCAAAAGAGTCCTGCCTCAATAGGTCAGGTCGAGGGTCCCAGTGCGGTTTACCTGAGCAGAGTGTGTATGAGTGAGTGTGCGCCAGATACAGGGCAACAGGTGTTAGGGGGGTGGGTGGGTCAGGGGCCATTACCTCCAGGACGAAGGGCAGGATGGGAATGAACGTCCCGGTGTTGGCAGACAGCAGCGTCAGGGCCCGGACACAATGCATCCGCAGAGGGTAGAAGCGTGCAGTAGGGACCAGCCTGCAACAGACAGGGGAAACCATTACAAGGAGGGGCAGAGGAGGGGCAGGGGAGGGGAGGGAGGGCCCTTTCCATACAACCCCTGCTCCCCCAGCCCCACCTCTTCCCAGCTCCCAAAGCCCCCAGGGCCTGACTTCGCCAGCTCCTTGCGGTGTTTCCCCAGAAAGCAAGCACAGCAGGGCTGATCCCAATTTTGCAGGCGCCACCCTTCAGGGATCTTCTCCAGGCACCGACGCCATTCCCAGTCCCCAGGGTTACTGGATTTCCCACCCCCAATGAGGCCCCCTTCCCAGCAACCAGGCACCCCTTGGCAGGAGGATAGCGCCACCTCCTGGACAGAAGCAGAAAAGCTGGGGGTTGGACACACCAGGAAGCAGTCCAGCCCTGCCCCTCTGCAGGGAGGCTTTCCCAACCTCATCCGGCCCCCTCTCTTGACCCCATCCCCACCCCAGAATTTACTGGGGTTGCGTTTCAGTGTTATGCCATCTGGGTCCCCACAGCCATTTAGGAGACAGCTGCATTCACACGTACATGCGTGGGTACGTATTGTGCGTGCAGGGGTGGGTATGCGTAAATGCACCCACTGTGACCTCCAGATTGGCCTCAGGGGGACCCAAGCATCTCCCTGCCCTGGCTAGCGCTGGTACCAACCCCTGAGAGAACATAGCCAAGGGCCCAGCTTTGGGGCCAGCTGGAAAATGACCTCCGGGAGCTGATCCCGCAGGCTAGCCCATAAGAGACGCTGCCAGCGAGCAGGCCGGAGGCCTGGCAGCCGTTTCGTGGTCCCCTCCCTGCCTGTCACCCTCCCTCTGACGTCCTTTCCCCACCACGTCCCCGCTTCCCAGCCGGCCCCGCCAACCACACGTACTTAATGCAGCCAATGATGACCTGGGTCAGCGGATAGATGAGTGGTGCCAACACCTCGCTGGGGTGGACCGAGCTCAGGACGCGACACCAGAAGTACAGACAGTGGATGTACTGCCAGTTGTACACCGACTGGTACGTCTCCTGCAAGGAGGAGGGACAGAAGGCCCGTGAGGGCAGGAAGGGCGGAGGAGCTGGGGACTAACCCGGGTTCGGACTGGTGGGGTTCCCCGGGAAATTCTGACTGACGGCCCGGCGGGAGGCAGAAGCAGAGTTAATGGCCTCGGCCAGCTTGGTGGAAAAAGCCGGGAGCCTGGACCGGTAGAGGCAGCGGAAGGGTTACTGACTCTGCTTAGGATGGGGACCGCCTAAAGCAGCTAGCCCCTCCGGCAATTAATGCTGGGAAGCGGGCCAGCCAAATCTGGGATGGAGGGGCCGTCTGGTCATCCTGACGTTGAGGAGGGGGCGATAAGATGGGGGTCACGGCAGCTCGGCTTCCCGGGAATCCCATCTACCTTCTTCTTCATGGCCATGGCACTGCGCAGGTGGACGGCCAACTGGCGGATGTAAAGGAAGGCGAGCTGGTAGGAGGTGTTGGGGTCCAGTGCAAACATCTCCGCAAGGGTGCGTTGCATAAAGTTGATCATGGGCAGGGCATTGGGTGAGGTGAATTTGCAATTCTTCACCAGTGAGATGTACATTTGCTAGCGGGGAGAAAGAGAGGAGAAGCCACCCTGAACTCAGCCACACCGGCCCCCCTCAACCGGGGACGGCTCAGCCCCCACATGGCCTCCCATTCCCAGCCGCCGCCAGCTCTCCGATGCCCCGAGTCTCACCCACTGCTGCCCCGGGCCAATACCTGCAGTACACAGAGCACGGCCCGGGGCCTTCTGCGGCACCAGGAATCATCCAATCAGACAAACCCGATTCCAGCCCCAGGGTGACCCCCAAACCTCCGCAACCCCCTTGGGGTTGCCCTGATGATGACCGAGGAAGGACCGGTCCTTAGGATGGGGGCCCCGTCCCAGCACCTGCCCCTCACGTCCACCGGGCACTCCCTTCTTATGGGAAGGGAACCGGGGGCCAGCAACACTGGGGGACCACCACCCATTTCCCAGCCTGGACACCAAGGCCAGCAGCAGGTGCTCAGTCCATGATCCCCGTACTGTTACCTTGAGGACGGGGTTCAGGTACGTGTCCTTCTTGTGCCGGCACGCTCTGTTGAGAACCAGGAATGCCAGGACCCTGACCGTCTCTTCCCCGGTGCTCCACAGCCCTACTGCTCTCTGGAGGGGGTGGGCGGAGGGGGAGAGGTCAGGGGCGAGAGAGTGGGCCCACCCTAGTCCAGCAGCTGGGGGGCGGGGGGGGGGGGGGCGTCCCCCTAAGAGGAAACTGGGCCTGACTCACCTTTAGCAACATGAGGCCAAGCCTCCTCCCCATGTAGGACCCAAACCCACAGTTCCCCTGGGCCTGGGATATCTATCCATGCCCTCCCCTTTCCTTGTCCCTCATTTCCAAGATGAGGAGAGTGACAGTGCCCAGTGATTAGAACAGTGCTTGGCACATAGTAAGCGCTTAAATGCCATCATCATTATTATTACAGATGGGCCTGTTAGCTTGACCCCAGGGGGATCTCTTTCCTGCCAGCCCCAGCACTGAGTGGGCTTTGGTTTATCCCGTCCTGGCCCGCCCCCTCCTCCCCGGAATGGGGGAGAGGTGTGTGTGTATGGCAGCAGGAAAAACAGCCAGGCCCTCAGTCTCAGGCCTCAGACCCCAGCCAGGGATTGGGAAGCAGTATGGCCTAGTGGATAGATCTCAGGCCTGGGAATCAGAAGGACCTGGGTTCTAATCCCAGCTGTCACCTGTCTGCTGTGTGACCCTGGGCCTCAGTTAATGTCTCTGGGCTTCACTTACCTCATCTGCAAAATGGGGATTAAGACTGTGAGGCCCATGTGGGACAGGGACTGTATTCAACTTAATTGGCCTGCATCTACCCCATCACTTAGAATAGTGCTCGACACATAGTAAGTGCTTAACAAATACCATTATTATCCCACATGGGGAAACCCATCTACCCCGGCTGCAGGTGGTCACAGGTGCACGCCCATCTGCGCAGAGCTGCGCTAGATGCTCCTAAGTGAGGCAGAGGGAGGCGGTGGGGGGGTTTGGAAGGGTGGGGTGGGGGTCAGGAGAGGCCTCCACTCCCAGCCGCCCCCTTAGCGATCACCTCCACCTCGGGCCAATGCCCATCACTGCAAATGAGGGCGGGCCCTGGACCGGCCAGAGACCCCTCGGCCTCCCAAACAATAATCATTATAATATTTGTTAAGCATCTACTATGTGCCAAGGACTGTACTATGCGCTAGCGTAGACACAGTACAATCAGGTCAAATCTGGTCCCAGTTCTTGAGACTCAGTGGTGGGGGGAGAAGAGGGAGAGACAGAGAGAGAATGGGTTTAGAACCTGGGTCTTCTGACGCTCACTGTGCTACACCACCCCCAGGGTCAGCCCTTGGCCCCAAGAAGAAGGGAAGAGAGGCAACCACCCGCCCGCAGCACCCCAGGCCCCCTGACCCCCAGCACCTTGAGCAGCTTGCGGCACTGCTTGGGGAAGACCAAGTAGTAGGCGATGGTGTGGCTGACGTGGTGGAGGACGGCAGCCACCACGGACGCCTGCGTCAGGCAGGACATCAGCTGCAGGAACAGGAAATAACGGTCAGCTTGGACTGGATGCCCAGCATGGCACCACCAGGCAGATGAAGCTGCCACCCTGGCAAGGGACAGAGCCAGGGAGACACTTTTCTGCTGGGGCGGGACTTAGGTGGGACCTTAAGGGGTCACCCAGAGGAGATCCTGCCAACAGCCGCACACAGAGCAGGGGGACACCCCGACCCTGAGCTGTGTGGCTGCAACCCCACCTCTTGGCATCATTCAGCCATTCAATCATATTTACTGAGCGCTTACTGTGTGCAGAGCACTGTACTAAGCGCTGGCAAGACAGCCAGGACTGTGGAATGGCATCCCCCCGGGCTGCCGGGGACTCCAAGCAGGGGCACGGGAAGGGAGTCTCAGTCCAGGAAAGCTCCGTGCCCTGGACAAGATGACTGACGGCTAAGCTGGAGTCTGCACCCAAGACCCCCACCCCAATGAAGAGGCGTCCCTTTATCTCTCTTCGTCCACGGTTTCCATGGCACCAGAGAGCCAGAACCCTGGTCCAGTGAAGTCAGAGCAACCTCGTGCAGTCTCTGCCCCGGAGAAGAGAAGGGAAGGGAAGGAGACAGAGAGGGGAAATTGGGTAGAAGACTGGAAAGGGTGAGAGGGAGGGGAAAGGGGTGGATAGGATGGGACTTAGGTTTGGGGTGGAGGGGGGAGTCCAGTCCAAGCTCATACCTGAATGACAGAGCCCAGGTACATCTTGATGTCCAGACGCAGCTTCCCCCAGAGCGGACTGTTGGATGGGACTGCCAGCCTGGATCGGACAAATCCCGTTAGCTTCTCTACCTTCTCCCAAGCCCAGGCAGGTATCCAGGGCCAGGCTCAATGTCAGGACCACCTTCCCCATAGCTCAGTTAGGCCACAGAGTACCCATGCCTCAGGCCAACGCTGAGCCCCCAGGGCAACCCTGGGAAAGATGCTGAATCCACTGAGTGGCCACAGCCGCTGACCTCCGCTGGCTGAGGCTAGAAGACCCAAGGCCACTGCTGCCAGCTCCCTCCTGTCCCGCTAAGGTGGTCTGACAGGTATCCGCCCACAGATGGGTCCAGGCCGCGGAGGTAAGGAGCCCAGAGGCCGGGGACAAAGAGGACAGGGCTGGGGCTCCTAAGCAGGGAGACTGGCGCGGCCAGGGCCCCACACCGACGATCGATGATCACGACCACCGGAGAGATACCAGAAAAGTTTGTGGCCTAGAGCATAGCCACTGCCCAGCCCTGCTGGACTTATCGCCTCCAGTGCTCTCAAGGGGGAGGTGCCAGCACCCTGCCTCGGGACCTGGGGTGGCTGCCGAGTGCCCGTATTAACCACTCGGCGCTGCCACGGAGCCCCAGGCAGACATGGAGGGCGGGACCAGATCAAACAGCCACGCCGCAGACGCCAGCTGAGAACCACTGGGGATTTCCGTGTCTGTGTGCCCAGCTTGCTGCCTGCTCATGACCCTGGAAACACCCTGGACTGGCCCACCAACTTTCTTCTGCATGTTTGGAAACAGGGTTCTAGACACCGCCATTCCCCAGCATCTCCACAGATTTTCCCGGGCCCACATTTGGAGAAGCAGCGTGGCTCAGTGGAAAGAGCACGGCCTTTGGAGTCAGAGGTCATGGGTTCAAATCCCAGCTCCGCCAACTGTCAGCTGTGTGACTTTGGGCAAGTCACTTCACTTCTCTGGGCCTCAGTTACCTCATCTGTAAAATGAGGATTAAGACTGCGAGCCCCCTGTGGGACAACCTGATCACCTTGTAACCTCCCCAGTGCTTAGAACAGTGCTTTGCACATAGTAAGTGCTCAATAAATGCCAACATTATTATTACGTGGGGCCTTGCCTCTGAGTCAGCACACGAGTGTACTAGCCCCAGGGTCCGGCCAGCCCAGGACTCTGCCCCAAGCAGCAACATCAGGACATATGGAGCAGGCACTGTTTGCCCTCCCACACTCATGGTTAGGGATGGACCGTCCAGCCACCGCGCCCCCCCCCCCCCCGACTCTATCTCCAATGGCCCAATATGGACTGCCCCACACCCCCGACTCTTCCTCCTCCACCCCGACTCTCCCTCCAGTCAGTAAATCATATTTGCTGAGCACTTACTGTGTGCAGAGCACTGTACTAAGCACTTGGGAGAGTACAATACACTAATAAAAGTGACCCTGTTATGGAAAGATGGGCTTCCTGTTTGTTCTGAACCTTTCCCCTTCCACCTCCAAAGGATGTCCCTTGCCATGGGGGTGGTGGGATTCGGGGAACAGTAATTCCATATGCACCCTACCCACCCTCTTCCTGGTTCCGTACACTCCAAACCTGTCCTGCATCTGTTCAGACTATAGAATCCTGGACCTTTCAGACTATTTGTCCAGAGAGAAGCTGTCGTTCCCCGCCCCCACCGCCCTGAGTATCCTGGTTGCCCTTCCCTGGCCCATTCCTAGCCGTCTCCTTTCCCAGGATGGTGTCTCGTGGGGGCCTACGTGGCCAATATCACTCTCGTCTACAAGAAGTCCTGACCACCCCTCTCCTCCTCTTGAAAGCTGCTCACAGAAGACAGGTGGCAGAGTGGACTAGGTGATAGTCAAGGGGTCTATTTTAAGTGGGGCATCACAGATCAAGTGGGGAGAGGATTGGAGCAACAAGCGGGAGAGGGAGACCGACCTTTCTCTCAGAAGAGCCGACATGGTGCTATTTGCTAGATGAGGTTTGGCCCTGCCCCCTACTCCTCCCACAAGCCAAGTAGCACATCAGGCCCCAAGTCTCTTCGGGCCACTCCAGCCCCTGCCCCTGCCCCAGCCCCTTTTCTGGCATGATTCCTTCTCTGCAGCTGGCCTCACTTACTTGATCCTGTCCTTTGATGGCTTTATATCAAGCAGCTTCTCCAGGCAGCCAAAAAGGTCCTTGATGCAGAAGGTCACGATGGCATTGAACACTGTCCAGGAAAAGGCCAGAGTTCTCAGAGGAGCCTCGCCATTTTGGCCCAGCACCCTTACACCCCGGCGAGCCCGGGGAGCGGGCGAGAGAGCAGCCACTCACCTGCTCCGTCGACTACCTTGAGCTTGCCGGTGTCGGCCCCTTCGCTGTCCCCTTGGGTGGTTGCCACGGCGGCTTTGAAAGCCTGGGCGATGTCATGGAAGAGTCTGGGAGTCAGTTGGCGCTGAAATAGGATGAGGGGTACAAGTCTGAGAGGGTGTGGCTGGGTCTGGGGATTGCCCGCCCCAGGCAGAGACACAGAGGCCCAACCCCAGATTCACTGAAGTTCTCTCCAAAGTCCACCCAAAAGGAGAAAGACATTATGAGTGTGTGTGTAATGTGTACACACCCACATACCCGGGGGACGGATGGACGGACAGATGGACGCACGCACGCACACACGCCCTGCCCTGATCTTACAGGACATTAAAGATGGGTGTCCATGGTTTCACTGCTACCATCTGATGACCCCAAACCCCAACTTGATGCCCTGGTACAACCTGGTAGTACCAGATGGAGGTCAGCCACAGCAGCCCAGAGCCCTAGGGGCAGAAGGCCTGGGTCCCACAGGAGCTGAGGGGAACCAGAAGCTAGCACCCGTCCCTGAAATAAGGCTGAGGGTCCACTCACTGGCTCCAGTGGCTGGGGCTCAGACCCAGGGTCACCGCTCTGGGGGAAGACATAGGATGGGCTGGGGTGAGTGGAACGGACAGTGGGAGCTTAGAAGACCTAGGGTAGGCTGGGAGCCAGAAAGACCCAGGGTGGACTGGGGGCTGCCAAGGGTGGGAAGGAGAGCAAGAGCCTGGAAAGCCCAGGGTGGACCTGGGCCTGGGGCCGCAGTCACTACCCACAAAACCTGCAGCTCCCAGCCCTCGGCTCCTTCCCAGGCTGCCAACAAGCCAAGCTTCTCCGTACTCATCTGCACCCTTTGCCGCTGGCATAGAGGGCCGGGTGGGGATCCGCTGACCAAAACAGCAGGGGGAAGCAGGAGAGCAGGCTGGCTGTCCCTGCGTCCCACCAGAGCCGTGCCGGCTCGTCACGGGAGCAGATGGTGTTGCCAGAGGCTGCCTGGCACAACTGTAGCATGGGCCCCGTGCCACAGCCTCGAGCGAGGACTGGCGCTGCCGTCGCGTTGGGGCCTAGCCCCCTGCCTGGCCCAGATCACTATGCCAGCCATGGGTGGAGTCCCCGGGGCCAGGCCGTTTAGCGCTGAAACAAAAACCATCGTTCCAGACCACTCCTTCTGACTACCATCCGGCTGGCCCCTCACCCCTCCTGCCCACACTCTGCTCCGCAGCCCAATACTTTCCTGAAACAGCGTTCCGCACTCGTCCCTCTGCTCAGAAACCTCCAGAGGTTGCCTGCCTCCCACTGCAATGAGCTGCTAAGCTCATCTCCTGACTGTATCTCACTCTCGACTCTCCCGCCTCTGTGCCTCCTCCCCTCCACTCCCGCTGCTTCCCAGGCCTGGAGCCCCACCCATCCTCAATAGTCTCTGCAATTCCCACTTCCTCCAAGAAGTTTCCACTGACCAAGTCAAGTCTCCAGTCTTGTGGGACCAGCCTTAGCACTTAATTTAATCATAACCTCAACACATGAGCACTTGTATATCTTAATTTACGGGTCATTAACACACTTAGCAGCACATTCCATTATCTGTTCAGCTGCTTTATCTGGATGTGCTCCCTACTGCTTCCTACTCACAGTTGTTGCTCTTCCAACTTTTATGATCAGAAAATTGTTTCTGCTTGTCTCTCCCCCAGTACTAGACTTGAGGGCAAGCAATACAAGCCATGCTACTGTTGTATTCTCCCGAGCCTTTAGCACAGTGCTTAACCCCGAGATGGTCCTCAATCAACACCCTTAAGTCACTCCTTAGTCACAGTATTCAATAGATCTGCTGCTCTAGTGTTTTGTTTTATCTCTTCTCATGAGAAGCAGTGTGCTCTTGTGGAAAGAGCACAAACCTAAGAGTCAAGAGACTTTCCAGACCCTTCACTCCACTGAAACCGCCCTCTCAAAAGTCAGCAGTGAACTCCTTCTTGCCAAATCCAACGGCTCCTACTCCATCCTAATCCTCCTTGACATCTCAGCCGCCTTTGACATTGTGGACCATCCCCTTCTCCTCAATGTTATCCAACCTTGGCTTCACTGACTCTGTCCTCTCATGGTTCGCTTACCTCCCTGGCCGTTCATTCTCAGTCTCTTTCGTGGGCTCCCCCTCCTCCTCCCATCCCTTAACTGTAGGGGTCCCTCAAGGTTCAGTTCTTGGTCCCCTTGTATTCTCCATCTACACTCACTCCCTTGGAGAACTTATTCTCTCCCACGGATTCAACTATCATTTCTATGAGGATGACACCCAAATCTGTATCTCCTCCCCTGTTCTCTCTCACTCCCTCCAGGCTCGCAACTCCTCCTGTCTTCAGGACATCTCTACTTGGATGTCCTTCCGCCACCTCAAACTCAACATATCCAAGACAGAGCTCCTTATCTTACCTCCCAAATCCTGTCCTCTCCTGAACTTTCTTGTCACTGTGGACGGCACAACCACCCTTTCCATCTCACAAGCCCATAACCTTGATGTCATCCTTGACTCTGCTCTCTCATTCACCTCACATATCCAATCTGTCATCAAATCCTGCAGGTCTCATCTTCACATCGCCAAGATCCGCCCTTTCTTCTCCATCCAAACTGCTACCATGTTAGTACGATCACTCATCCTATCCCGACTGGATTGCTGCATCAGCCTCCTTTCTGACCTCTCAACCTCCTGCCTCTCCTCCCCACTTCAGTCCATACTTCACTCTGCTGCCTGGATTGTCTTTCTACAGAAACATTCAAGGCATGTCACCCCCATACTAAAAAATCTCCAGTGGTTGACTATTAACCTCAGTATCAAACAAAAACTCCTCGCTATTGGCTTCAAAGCCCTCCATCACCTTGCCCCTTCTTACTTCACCTCCCTTCTCTCCTTCTATATCCCAGCCTGCACCCTCCGCTCTTCTGGTGCTAACCTTCTCGCTGTGCCTCCACCTCTCACCTGTCCCGCCGCTGACCCCTGGCCCATGTCCTACTTCTGGCCTGGAATGCCCTCCTTCCTCAAATCTGCCAAACAATCACTCTTCCCCCCTTCAAAGCCCTACTGAAGGCACACCTCCTCCAAGAGGCCTTCCCAGACCAAGCCCCCCTTTTCCTCAGCTCTCCCTCCCTTCCATGTCACCGCGACTCACTCCTTTTTCCCCCTCCCCGACCCTACAGTAAATAATTCTATTTACTTATATTGATGCCTATTTACTTGTTTTGATGTCTGTCTCTGCCCCCCTAAACTGTAAGCCCAGTGTGGGCAGGGATCATCTCTATTGCTGAACTGTACTTTCCAAGCACTTAGTATAGTGCTCTACAAATGCAGTAAGTGCTCAACAAATATGACTGAATGAATGAAAACACCTGGGTTCTATCCTAGCTCTGCCACTTGCCTGCTGTGTAACCTGGGGCAAGTCACTTCACTTCTCTGTACCTCAGTTTCCTTATCTGAATAATGGGGGATTCTGTGCCTGCTTTAACGCCCCCCCCACCCCTTACCCTGTGAGCCCCTTGAGGGGCAGTGACTGTATCCAATCTGATTATCTTGTATCTACTCCAGTGCTTGGCACACAGTATGCATTTAAAAAATAAGAAATTTAACCAGACTCCTCTCCCCTTTTATATCTTCAGACTGTGACTCCCCCAAGGGCCAGGGACCATGTCTAATTCCAACCTGTGCCCTCTTTCCCAGCAGAGTACAGTGTCCTACCCACAGCAAGTGCTTTATAGGTATGATGACTATTACAGCTAAACCAGTCAATCATCTATATTGAGTGCTTAGTATGTGCACAGCACAGTACTAAGTTCTTGGGAGAGTACAACAGCAGACACGCTCCCTGCCTATAATGAGCTTACAGTCTAGAAGGGGAGACAGACATTAATATGCATAAGCAATTTATAATATATAAAGACATGTACATAAGTGCTATGGGGTTGGGGACAAACATCAAATGTTCAAAGGTCACAGATTGAAGGTTACAGATGACACACAAGGAAGAGCAAGCCGGGGAGTTAGGGCTTAATCGGGACAGCCTCGTGGAGGAGATGTGAACTTAATACAGCTTTGAGGGTGGAGAGAGTGGTGGTCTGCCATACATAGAAGGGGAGAGAGTTTCAGGCTAAGGGGAGGATATGAGAAAGGGGTTGGCAGCACGATAGATAAGATTGGGGCAAAGTAAACTAATGCTAGTGCAGCAGAATGTGAGGGCTGGGTTATAGTAGGAGATTAGTGAGGTGAGGTAGGATGGGGTGAGCTGACAGAGGGCTTTAAAGCCAATGATAAGGAGTTTCCGTTTGATGCCGAGGTGGACGGGCAGCCATTGGAGGTTCTTGAGTGGGGAGACATGAACTGATATTGTTGATAAACGATCTGTGCAGCAGAATGAAGTATGAATGGGCGTGGGGAGAGACAGGAAGCTGGAAGGTAAGTGAGGAGGCAGATGCAGTAGTTGAGGCGAGATAAGATAAGCTCCTGGATCAGCATGGTAGCAGTTTGGATGGAGAGGAAAGGGCGAATTTTAGCACTGCTGTGAAGGAAAAACAGACAGGATTTGGCGACAGATTGAATATGTGGGTGGAATGAGAGAGAGATGAGTGAAGGATCACAGCAGGACCAGCCTGGGAGCAAGGCCCACCCAGATAGCCAGCAGCGTGAAAAAGTGCCCTACTGCAATCAATTAGTACTATTTCCTGAGAACTTTCTCGGAGGAGAGTACACTTGAGGAAGCAGATATGCTCCCTATCCTCAAGAAGGTGACAGCACCCATCAGGAGATGCGTCTCCCTTTCCTGACCAACCTCTTGTCTCTGATGGTTCCTCCCCTTCTGCCTTCAGGCAACCTCGAGCCTCTCTGGATCCCACTGCCCACTCCACCTAAATCCCCATTTCTGTCCAAACTCCTTGAATTGGTTGCCTACACATCTGCCCATTTTACAGCCCTCTAGACTGTAAGCTCCTTATGTGCAAAGAACGTACGTAGCAACCCTGTTGTACTGTACTCTCCCAAGCACCTAGTAGTTCTGCACACGGTAAGCAGCTAGTAAATACCATTTATTGATTTGATTTTGCATTCACTAATCCACTACCATCTGGTTTCCACTCTTCAGTCCACTGAAATGGCACTCTCCAAGGTCACCAATGACCTCATCCTTGCCAAATCTAAAGGACACTACTCTATCCTAACCCTCCTTGGCCTCCTGAACTACTCTTTTCCTGGAAACGCAATCTAGCTCTGGTCTCGCTGGCACCATTCTCTCCCACATCTCTCTGGCAGTCTTTCTCAGTCTTTTGCTGGTTCCTTTCCCACCTCTATGCTTAACGGTGGGAGTCACTCCAACCCCTATCCTGGGTTCCCATTCTCTTCCCCCCTTGACTCTGGCTCCCTCAGAGAGCTCACCTGCTCCCACGGCTTCAGCTGCTATCTCTCTGTGGATAATAATAATAATAATGATTTTGTTAAGCGCTTACTATGTGCAAAGCACTGTTCAGTGGACTGAAGAGTGGGGCTCAGTCTTAATCCCCACTTTACAGATGAGGTAACTGAGGCACAGAGAAGTGAAGTGACTTGCCCAAAGTCACACAGCTGTCAATTGGCGGAGCCGGGATTTGAACCCGTGACCTGACTCCAAAGCCCAGGCTCTTTCCACTGAGCCACGATGATTCCCAGACCCACCTCGCTAGCTCTGACCTCTGCACGCTTTTATTTCCACTGCTGAATTTGTCACTGATTTCCGTTTACAGTTCACTCTTACTCTTTTGTCTCCTCTGCTGTTCTTTCCCCACTTAGATCATGAGCTCCATGAGAAGCAGCGTGACCTAGTGGAAAAGGCACAGGGCTGGTGTATTAGAGGACCTGGGTTCTAATCCCTGCTCTACCACTTGCCTGCTGTGACCTTGGGCAAGACGCTTAACTTCTCTGTGCCTGTTTCCTCATCTGTAAAATGGGGATTCAAACCCAGTACTCTCTCCCCATTAGACGGTGAGCCCCGCGTACCCATGTGTCCAAACTGATTTACTTGTATCGACCCCAGCACTTAGTTCATAGCTTGGTGCAAAGTGTTTAACAAATGTCACAATTATTATTATTGCTATTATTATTAAAGAAGCAGCATTATTATTATTAGAGAAGCAGTGGATAGAGGATGTGCCCAGGAATCAGAAGAACCTGGATTCTAAGCCTGGCTCTGCCACTTGTCTGCTGTATGACCTCGGGCAAGTCACTTCACTTCTCTATGCCTGTTGCCTCATCTGTAAAATGGGGATTAAGCCAGTGAGCTCCATGTGGGAAATGGACTGTGTCCAACCTGATTAACTTATATCTACCCCCACACTTAGAAAACCTGCCTGGCACATAATAAGCGATTAACAAATACCTTTAAAAAAAATATTGTGGCCCAGGGGCCGTTTCTGAACTAATTACCCTGTTTTCACCCCAGCAATTTGTACCAAGTACTTAATACACACCCATACACACACACATTTCCACATGAATGCCCATGGGCACGTTTAAACCCAAAATGTCCAAAATGGAATTCCTAAAATTTCTTCCCAAATTCTCCCTTTTACCTAACCTTCCCATCCAAGATGACTCACCGACCATCCTCCCCTTTACTGCAGCCTGGAACCTTGACATCATCCTTGCTTTCCTTCAATTCCGTCATTTTAAAGCCTGTTGGCTTTTCCTTCACATTCACCTGATCTGCCTCTTCCCCTCCACCCTAACAGCCTCCAGCCTCGTCCAGGTGGGCGTGGCATCCCAGCTAGACTACTCAACAGGCCTCCCTCCACGTCCCCACCCCCCCCTCCCCGTCCTGGCTCCCTGCCCCCCAAACTCTCCACTCACACCCAATCCATCACCAAAACCTGCCAGTCTCACCTCCGTAACATCGTCAAGATCCGCCCTTTCCTCTCCATCCAAACCACTACCATGCTGGTTCAATCTCTCATCCTATCCCGACTGGATTACTGCATCAGCCTCCTCTCTGATCTCCCATCCTCCTGTCTCTCCCCACTTCAGTCTATACTTCACGCTGCTGCCCAGATCATCTTTGTGCAGAAGCATTCTGAACATGTTACTCCCCTCTTCAAAAATCTCCAGTGGCTGCCTGTCAACCTACGCATCAGGCAAAAACTCCTCACCCTGGGCTTCAAGGCTCTGCATCACCTCTCCCCCTCCTACCTCACCTCCCTTCTCTCCTTCTCCAGCCCAGCCTGCACTCTCCCCTCTTCTGCCGCCGCTAACCTCCTCACTGTACCTCATTCTTGCCTGTCCCGCCATCAACCCCCAGCCCAAGTCATCCCCCTGACCTGGAATGCCTTCCCTCCGCACATCCACCAAGCTAGCCCTCTTCCTCCCTTCAAAGCCCTACTGAGAGCTCACCTCCTCCAAGAGGCCTTCCCAGACTGAACCTCCTTTTTCCTCTCCTCCTCCCCATCCTCCCCGCCCGACCTCCTTCCCCTCCCCACAGCGCCTGTATATGTTTGTACAGATTTACTACTCTACTTATTTTACTTGTACATATTTAGTATTCTATTTATTTTGTTGATGTGCAATTTAGCTTTAATTCTATTTGTTCTGACATCTTGACAACTGCCCACTGGTTTTGTTTTGTTGTCTGTCTCCCCCCTTCTAGACTGTGAGCCCGCTGTTGGGTAGGGACCATCTCTATATGTTGTCAACTTGTACTTCCCAAGCGCTTAGTCAATGCTCTGCACACAATAAGCGCTCAATAAAAATGACTGAATGAATGAATGAATGAATCTACACTCTGCTCTGTGGCTCGGATTATCTTTCCCTAACGTCGTTCTGCACAGATCCCTCCACTCCTCAAAACCCATCCGTGGTTATCCTGGCACTGCTGCTTGAAGTAAAATTCCTGACCACTACCTTTGAGGCACTGCGTCCTGTTCTCTTCTCCCAATACACCTCAGCTCGCACTCCCAATTCCTCCTGTTCCCCTGCCTCCTTCTCAACTCTCCCGCCTCCAACTTCTTGCTCACGTCCTCCCGCTCCCTGCCTGGAATTCCCTCCCCACTACCAATCCGCCAGACTACAGCCCTCCCCCAAATTCAAAGCCTTTCTGAAACCCCATCTCCTCCAGGAGACCTCCCCCGACTCATGTTTCTTCTCCCCAGGATACAAGCCTCTCAACTATCAGCTCCGTACTTTCATGTCACTTGGATTCTCTGGCGCTCACGACCACCCAATCCACTTTTTGCTCCACTATTGAAGCATTTTGTCTGCTTTCAGTAAATCACAGTGTGCCTGTCTTCCTCGTGGGCAGGGACCATGTCTTTCAAACTCTATGGGTCCAAGTGCCAACTACAATACTCTGCATGCAGATGCCGGATAACTGACGCTGTCTATTATGACACCCAAATCAACATCTCCACCCATTCTCTCTCCCTCCCTCCAGGCTCATATCTCCTTCTGCCTTCATCTGAATGTCTGCCCACCATCTAAAACTCAAAATGTCCAAGACTGAGCTCCTTATCTTCTCTCCCAAACCCTGTCCTCTCCCTAACTTTCCCATCTCTGTAGACAGCACTACCATCCTTCTCGTCTCACAAGCCCGCAACCTTGGTGTCATCCTTGACTCCGCTCTCTCATTCACCCCACACATTCAATCCGTCACCAAAACCTGCCGGTCTCACCTCCGCAACATCGCCAAGATCTGCCCTTTCCTCTCCATCCAATCCACTACCTTGCTGGTTCAATCTCTCAACCTATCCCGACTAGATTACTGCATCAGCCTCCTTTCTGATCTCCCGTTCTCCTGTCTCTCCCCACTTCAGTCTATACTTCACTCTGCTGCCCAGATTATCTCTGTACAGAAACGCTCCGGGAATGTCACTCCCCTTCTCAAAAATCTGCAGTGGTTGCCTATCAACCTTCAAATCAAGCAAAAGTCCTCACCCTGGGCTTCAAGGCTGTCCATCACATCGCCCCTTCCTACCTCACCTCCCTTCTCTCATTCTCCAGCCCAGCCTGCAGACTCCGCTCCTCTGCCGCTAACCTCCTCACTGTGCCTCGTTCTCACCTGCCCCGCCGCCGACCCCCAGCCCACGTCCTTCCTCTGGCCTGGAATGCCTTCCCTCCATACATCCGCCAAACAAGCTCTCTTCCTCCCTTCAAAGCCCTACTGAGAGCTCACCTCCTCCAGGAGGTCTTCCCAGACTGAGCCCCCACCTTTCTCCTCCCCTCCTCCTTTTCCTCTCCCCATCACCCCCCACCCCCTTCCTCTTCCCAAAACACTTGTATATATTTCTATATATTTATTACTCTATTTTATTTGTACAAACTTACTATATTTATTTTATTAATGATGCGTATATAGCTATAATTCTATTTATTCTGATAGTATTGACACCTGTCTACTTGTTTTGTTGTCTGTCTCCCCTTTCTAGACTGTGAGCCTGTTGTTGGGTAGGGACCGTCTCTACATGTTGCCTATTTGTACTTCCCAAGTGCTTAATACAGTGCTCTGCATACAGTAAGCGCTCAATAAATATGTCTGAATGAATGAATGAATGAATGAATGGACAGGGTACTAGAGAAGCAGCATGGTGTAGTGGATAGAGCATAGGCTGGGAGTCAGAAGGTCATGCATTCTAATCCCAGCTCCACCACTTGTCTGCTGTGTGACCATGGGTGAGTCACTTAACTTCTCTGTGCCTCAATTACCTCATCTGTAAAATGGGGCTTGAGACTGTGAGCCCCACATGGGAGAGCCTGATTACCTTGTATCTCCCCCAGCGCTTAGAACAGCGCGCACATAGTAAGTGCTTAACAAATACTATAATTAGAGGAAGTGTGGCTTAGTGGAAAGAGCGGGGGCTTGGGAGTCAGAAGTCGTGGGCTCTAATACTGGCTCCGCCACTTGTCTGCTTTGTGATCTTGGGCAAGTCATTTCACTTCTCTGTGCCTCAGTTAGCTCATCTGTAAAATGGGGATTTAGACTGTGACCCTCACGTGGGACCTGATTACTTTGTATCTACCCCAACGCTTAGAACAGTGCTTGGCATATAGTAAGCGCTTAACAAATACCATTATTATTAGTAGTATTCTACAAAGCACCTGGGGAGCTCATGGTCAGGTGTCTTGGGCAGGTGAGGCCTACCCCTCCCCCAACAGCCCTGGCCACACCAGGGAAACAGTCCCCGTAGGACTCTCCCTCCTGTTGTCGCTGGGCCTACTCACCTTTGCCGTGTGTTTCCACTGCTCCACCATCTTCATGGTCACATTAAACTCGATCTTGGTGCCCTGGGATTCCTCCTCATCATCATCACCATCCTCGCTTGCTTCCTGAAGCAAGCAGAGAAGCCTTGTTGCCATGAGGGAAGAGAGTCCCACCCCATTCCTCCTAAAATTAGCAGAGCTAAAAATCCGCCTGGGGGGTGGGAGAGGGATGAAGAGGAGTGCTGGGCAGGGGGAGGTGAGCAGAAACCAGTTCCCTTTCAGCCTCTGCCCCTGCCTGTGCCTCAGTTTTCCCAGCTGTAAACTAAAGGGAGAAGAATCTCTCCCTGACCCTCTCCTGGGTGGTGACTGAAACCACGGTGTGGAAACTTCACCACAGCCATAAGGGTTAAACTCATGAGAATGTAAGGAATCATCCCAAGACCATTCCCTTGGCCTAACCATCCCCTCCAAGCAGCACAACAAACAGCAGGGTGTCCCCACCTTCTCACAGTTAAGAATGAGCCAGCCAAATAAACACACCAACTCTTCCCTCTCCACCCTTGAACTGATTCACTCTCCGGGGAAACAGCATTGGCTGCCGGTCCAATCGACACCCCTAACTCTCCCTCAGTGACCCAGTTTGGACCAGGCAACGCCCCTTGGCTTTCCCCTCCCCATTCCATCCCTCCCTTTAGTGACCCAGCACGGCCCATCCATCCTCCATGACTCACCCTTCTCCATCCCTGATGCTCCCTGTTCCATCCTCTACCTCCTTCCCCTGAAACCTCCCACCAATTCTAGGCGAACCACCCCCGATCCATGAGGCACCCCCTCTCTTTCCCCTTCCCCTTTCCCATCTTGGGGGGCAGGGTGTCAGAACCATGTCCGGCAACCTAAATCCCGGTCCCATAGGGTCCGGGGGATGAAGCCGGCAGGCCCGGTTGGTGCCCCACACCTCCAGCTGGCTGGGCAGGGTGTGAAACTTCTCCTCCTCGTCGGAGCTGTCCGAGTCGTCGAAGTTAAGCAGGTCCTGGTCATTCTCCTCCAGGAACTTATAGAACTCGGGATCCCGCTGTCGCAGCCGAGAGAGCTGGTCCTTGTGCTCTGACGCCTTGCCCTTCTTCGTCCTCCTGCACGGCAGTGGGGGACGCGTCAGGCCGGGGAGGTGATTGCAGGGTTTGTCGCTGGTCAAGCCGACTCCCCCCGCCAACCCAGCCAGACCCAGGCCCCATCTCTCTAGACTGCAAGCTCGTTGTGGGTAGGGATGGTGTCTGTTGCTTATTGTACTGTACTCTCCCAAGTGCTTAGTAATGATAATAATAGAGAAGCAGTGTGGCTCAGTGGAAAGAGCACGGGCTTTGGAGTCAGAGGTCAGGGGTTCAAATCCCGGCTCCGCCAATTGTCAGCTGTGGGCAAGTCACTTAACTTCTCTGTGCCTCCGTTCCCTCATCTGTAAAATGGGGATTAAGACTGTGAGCCCCACGTGGGACAACCTGATTACCTTGTATGTACCCCAGCTCTTAGAACAGTACTTGGCTCAACAAATCCTATCATTATTATTATTATTAATATAATTCTATAATTATATTATATTCTATAATATATAGTGATATTAGAATATTATATTCTAATTATATTCTATAATTAATATAATTATTTGGCTGGCTCATTCTTAACTGTGAGAATAATAATTATAATTATAATAATAATAATGATGGATTTGTTGAGCCAAGTACTGTTCTAAGAGCTGGGGTACATACAAGGTAATCAGGTTGCCCCATGTGGGGCTCAGTCTCAATCCCCATTTTACAGGTGAGGTCACTGAGGCCCGAAGAAATGAAGTGTCTTGCCCAAGGTCACACAGCAGACAAGTGGAGGAGTGGGGATTAGAACCCACAACCTCTGACTCCCAAGCCCTGGCTCTTGCCACTAGGCCTTGCTGCTTCCCATTCATTCATTCATTTATTCAATCGTAGTTACTGAGCGCTTACTGTGTGCAGAGCACTGTACTAAACACTTGGAAAGTACAATTTGGCAATAGAGACAATCCCTACCCAAAAACGGGCTCACAGCCTATTTGTTTCCAAATTGTACGTTCCAAGCACTTAGTACAGCGCTGTGTACACAGTAACCACTCAATAAATACGATTAAATGAATAAGAGGGGGGAGACAGACATCAAAACAAGTAAACAGACATCAACAGCATCAATATAGAGTTATAGATATATACACATCACAGCACTCAGTACAGTGCTCTGCACACAGTAAGGGCTCAAATACGATTGAATGAATAGGAGGGGGAGACAGACATCAAAACAAGTAGACGGGCATCAATAGCATTAAAATAAGTAAATAGAATTATAGATATATACATCACAGCACTCTTAGTACAGCGTTCTGCACACAGTAAGCTCTCAATAAATATGACAATGAATGGAATGGGGGAGACAGACCTCAAAACAAGCAGACAGGCATTGATAGCCTCAATATAAATAAATAGAATTAATTCATTCATTCATTCATTCAATCAATCATATTTACTGAGCGCTTACTGTATACAGAACACTGAACCAAAGCACTTGGAAAATACATAATAACAACAATAATAATAATAATGATAGCATTTATTAAGCGCTTACTATTTGCAAAGCACTGTTCCAAGCGGTGGGGAGGTTACAAGGTGATCAGGTTGTCCCAGCGGGGGCTCAGTCTTAATCCCCATTCAGATGAGGTAACTGAGGCACAGAGAAGTGAAGTGACTTGCCCAAAGTCACATAGCTGACAAGTGGCGGAGCCGGGATTTGAACCTGTGACCTCTGCCTCCAAAACCTGTGCTCTTTCCACTGAGCCACGCTGCTTCTCTAGCGCTTAGTACAGAGCTCGGCATTCAGTAAGCACTCAATAAATCCTAGTGAATGAATAAATGAATCTCTCCGGTCAACCCCAAGGCAGGGCAAGGGATGCCTGCCACTGGGGACCGGGGACCCCGCTGCCCCTCACCAGCGCCGAGCCCCCGCTTCCACCACGAGGCCCGGGGTGGCTTGGACAGTCCTGGGGAGGTCCGAGGAGGCTTGGACAGGCCCAGGGTGGCTTGGACAGTCCTGGGGAGGCCCAGGGAGCTTGGACAGGCCCAAGGTGGTTTGTACAGGCCCAGGGAGGCTTGGACAGGCCCGGGGAGGCTTGGACAGTCCTGGGGAGGCTTGGACAGGCCCGGAGAGGCTTGGACAGTCCTGGGAGGCCCGGGGTGGTTTGGAGAGGCCTGGGGAGGCTTGGACAGTCTTGGGGAGGCCCAGGGTGGTTTGGACAGCCCTGGGGAGGCCCAGGGAGGTTTGGACAGTCCTGGGGAGGCCCAGGGAGGCTTGGACAGGCCCGGAGTGGTTTGGACAGTCCTGGGGAGGCCCGGGGTGGTTTGGACAAGCCTGGGGAGGCTTGGACAGTCCTGGGGAGGCCCGGGGTGGTTTGGACAGTACTGGGGTGGCTTGGACAGGCCCGGGGTGGTTTAGACAGTACTGGCGAGGCCCGGGAAGGTTTGGAGTTCCCTGGGGAGGCCCGGACGGGCGGGTCCCTCACACCCCCCATTACCTTTCGGCGGGCGCCTTCGGGCCGGAGCCCGTCGTTGGGGCCCGCGGCACCCTGCTCCGCGGCTTGTCCGGCGGCGGGGATGGGACGGCCTCGTCCTCCGAATCTCCGTCCAGCTCTGAGCCGAAGCCGCCGGCCAGGAACTCGTCCACGCTCAGGTCGGCCAGCCGCCGGGGCCTGCGACGGGGGGAACAATAACAATAATAATAAGAAGAAGAATAATAGTATTTGTTAACCGCTTACTATGTGCCAAGCACTGTTCTAAGCGCTGGAACAGACACAGGCGCAGGGATGGATCCAAGGTGATCGGGTTGTCCCGCATGGGGCTCACAGTCTTAATCCCCACGTTGGAGAGACATGTAACTGAGGCACAGAGAAGTTAAGTGACTTGCTCAGGGTCACACAGCTGATAAGTGGCGGAGGTGGGATTGGGACCCATGACCTCTGACTCCCAAACTCTCCCCCTCCTCCCCCTCTCCATCCCCCCGCCTTACCTCCTTCCCTTCCCCACAGCACCTGTATATATGTATATATGTTTGTACATATTTATTACTCTATTTATTTATTTATTTTACTTGTACATATTTATTCTACTTATTTTATTTTGTTAATATGTTTTGTTTTGTTCTCTGTCTCCCCCTTCTAGACTGTGAGCCCACTGTTGGGTAGGGACCGTCTCGATATGTTGCCAACTTGTACTTCCCAAGCGCTTAGTACAGTGGTCTGCACACTGTAAGCGCTCAATAAATACGATTGAATGAATGAATGAACAAGGTAATCAGGTTGTCCCACGTGGGGCTCAGAGTCTTAACCCAATTTCACAGACGAGGGAACTGAGGCCCAGAGAATAATGACGGCATTTGTTAAGCGCTTACTACAGAAGCAGCGTGGCTCAGTGGAAAGAGCACGGGCTGGTGAGTCAGAGGTCATGGGTTCGAATTCCGGCTCTGCCAATTGTCAGCTGTGTAACTTCGGGCAAGTCACTTTACTTCTCTGGGCCTTAGTTACCTCATCTGTAAAATGGGGGTTAAGACTGTGAGCCCCACGTGGGCAACCTGATCGCCTTATATCCTCCCTAGCGCTTAATAATAATAATAATGACAGCATTTGTTGAGCGCTTACTATGTGCGAAGCACTGTTCTAAGCACTTAGTGCAGTGCTTTGCACATAGTAAGTGCTTAACAAATACCATTATTAGTATTATGTGCCAAGCACTGTTCTAAGCGCTGGGGGCTGGTACAAGGTAATCAGGTTGTCCTACATGTGGCTTAGAGTCTTCATCCCCATTTTACAGATGAGACAACTGAGATACAGAGAAGTGACTTGCCCAAAGTGACAAGTGACGGAGCCGGGATTAATAGTAATTTAATAATGTTGGTATTTGTTAAGCGCTTACTATGTGCCAAGCACTGTTCTCAGCACTGGGGGAGAGCCAAGGCGATTAGGGTGTCCCATGTGGGGCTCAGAGTCTTCATCCCCATTTTACAGATAACTCTCATTCCAGATGAGATATCTTAGAGAAGCAGCGTGGTTCAGTGGAAAGAGCACGGGCTTTGGAGTCAGAGGTCATGGGTTCAAATCCCTGCTCCGCCAATTGTCAGCTGTGTGATTTTGGGCAAGTCACTTCACTTCTCTGGACCTCAGTTCCCTCATCTGTAAAATGGGGATGAAGACTGTGAGCCCTACATGGGACAACCTGATCACCTTGTATCCCCCCAGCGCTCAGAACAGTGCTTTGCACATAGTAAGCACTTAACAAGTACCATCATTATTATTATTATTATTCTAACTGAGATACAGAGAAGCGACTTGCCCAAAGTCACACAGCTGGCAAGTGGCAGAGCCGGGATTAAAGTAATTTAATAATGTTGGTATTTGTTAAGCGCTTACTATGTGCCAGGCACTGTTCTAAGCGCTGGGGAAGAGCCAAGGCAATCAGGGTGTCCCACGTGGGGCTCAGAGTCTTCATCCCCATTTTACAGATGAGATAACTGAGATACAGAGAAGTGACTTGCCCAAAGTCACACGGCTGACAAGTGGCGGAACCGGGATTAATAGTAATTTAATAATGCTCGTATTTGTTAAGCGCTTACTATGCGCCAAGCACTGTTCTAAGCGCTGGGGGGGGAGCCAAGGTGATCAGGTTGTCCCACGTGGGGCTCAGAGTCTTCATCCCCATTTTACAGATGAGATAACATAGAGAAGCAGTGTGGCTCAGTGGAAAGAGCCAGGGCTTTGCAGTCAGAGGTCATGGGTTCAAATTTGTGAGCCCACTGTTGAGTAGGGACCGCTCTATATGTTGCCAACATGTACTTCCCAAGCGCTTACTACAGTGCTCTGCACACAGTAAGCGCTCAATAAATACAATTGAATGAATGAATGAATGAATCCCTGCTCTGCCCATTGTCAGCTGTGTGACTTCGGGCAAGTCACTTCACTTCTCTGGGCCTCAGTTCCCTCATCTGTAAAATGGGGATGAAGACTGTGAGCCCCACGTGGGACAACCTGATCACCTTGTATTCCCCCAGCGCTTAGAACAGTGCTTTGCACATAGTAAGCGCCTAACAAGTACCATCATCATCAATCGTATTTATTGAGCACTTACTATGTGCAGAGCACTGTACTAAGAGCTTGGGAAGTACAAATTGGCAACTACCATCATTATTATTATTATTATGACTGAGAAACAGAGAAGCGACTTGCCCAAAGTCACACAGCTGACAAGTGGCGGAACCGGGATTAATAGTAATTTAATAATGTTGGTATTTGTTAAGCGCTTACTATGTGCCAGGCCCTGTTCTAAGCACTGGGGGAGAGCCAAGGCGATCAGGGTGTCCCACGTGGGGCTCAGGGTCTTCATCCCCATTTTACAGATGAGATAACTCTCATTACAGATGAGATAACTTAGAGAAACAGCGTGGCTCAATGGAAAGAGCCCAGGCTTTGGAGTCAGAGGTCATGGGTTCAAATCCTTGCTCCGCCCACTGTCAGCTGTGTGACTTTGGGCAAGTCACTTCACTTCTCTGGGCCTCAGTTCCCTCATCTGTAAAATGGGGATGAAGACTGTGAGCCCCACGTGGGACAACCTGATCACCTTGTATCCCCCCAGCGCTTAGAACAGTGCTTTGCAGCGCTTAGAACAGTGCTCTGCACATAGTAAGTGCTTAACAAATGCCATTATTTTTTTGCACATAGTAAGAGCTTAACAAGTACCATCATTATTACTATTATTATAACTGAGATACAGAGAAACGACTTGCCCAAAGTCACACGGCTGACAAGTGGCGGAGCCGGGATTAATAGTAACTTAATAATGTTGGTATTTGTTGAGCGCTTACTATGTGCCAGGCACTGTTCTAAGCACCGGGGGGGGGGGGAGCCAAGGCGATCAGGGTGTCCCACGTGGGGCTCAGAGTCTTCATCCCCATTTTACAGATGAGGGAACTCTCATTACAGATGAGATAACTTAGAGAAGCAGCGTGGCTCAGTGGAAAGAGCACGGGCTTTGGAGTCAGAGGTCATGGGTTCAAATCCCTGCTCTGCCAATTGTCAGCTGTGTGACTTTGGGCAAGTCACTTCACTTCTCTGGGCCTCAGTTCCCTCATCTGTAAAATGGGGATGAAGACTGTGAGCCCTACGTGGGACAACCTGATCACCTTGTATCCCCCCAGCGCTTAGAACAGTGCTTTGCAGCGCTTAGAACAGTGCTCCGCACATAGTAAGCGCTTAACAAATGCCATTATTTTTTTGCACATAGTAAGCGCTTAACAAGTACCATCATTATTGCTATTATTATAACTGAGATACAGAGAAGCGACTTGCCCAAAGTCACACGGCTGACAAGGGGCGGGGCCGGGATTAATAGCAATTTAATGTTGGTATTTGTTGAGCGCTTACTACGTGCCAGGCACTGTTCTAAGCGCTGGGGGGGAGCCAAGGTGGTCAGGGTGTCCCACGTGGGGCTCAGAGTCTTCATCCCATTTTACAGATAACTCTCATTACAGATGAGATAATTTAGAGAAGCAGCGTGCCTCAGTGGAAAGAGCCCGGGCTTGGGAGTCAGAGGTCATGGGTTCAAATCCTTGCTCCGCCCATTGTCAGCTGTGTGACTTTGGGCAAGTCACTTCACTGGGCCTCAGTTCCCTCGTCTGTAAAATGGGGATGAAGACTGTGAGCCCCACGTGCTCCGCACATAGTAAGCGCTTAACAAATGCCATTATTTTTTTTTGCACATAGTAAGCGCTTAACACATACCATCATTATTACTATTATTATAACTGAGATACAGAGAAACGACTTAACCAAAGTCACACGGCTGACAAGTGGCGGAGCCGGGATTAATAGTAGTTTAATAATGTTTGTTGAGCGCTTACTATGTGCCAGGCACTGTTCTAAGCGCCGGAGGGGAGCCAAGGCGATCAGGGTGTCCCACGTGGGGCTCAGAGTCTTCACCCCCATTTTACAGATGAGGCCCGCAGAGTCAGTGGGCTGATCGGTGGCGGGATTCGCACCCACGACCTCCGACTCCCCCAGGCCGGGCTGCTGCCGCTGAGAGCCCCGCGCGCGCCCCCCCCGCGGCCGCCCCCGCAGCGCCCCCGCGGCGCGTCCCCCGCGCGCGTCCCCGCGGCTCCCCCCCGCGCGCGCACGGACCTCCGCCCTGACGCCGCCATGCCGCCTCGCGCCGCGGCGTGCTCGTCGCTTCCGCTCCCACAATGCCCAGCGCCGGCTCCAACCGCCGCGCAGGCCCCGCCCCCTGGCGGCCGGAACCCCGTCGTCTCTCGGGTTCTCGGGCAGCGGCGGAGGCGGAGCTCAGGCGGGCGGGCGCGTTTAATCATAATAATAATAATGGCATTTATTAAGCGCTTACTACGTGCAAAGCACTGTTCTAAGCGCTGGGATACATACAAGCCGATCAGGTTGTCCCATGTGGGGCTCGCAGTCTTCATCCCCATTTTACAGATGAGAGAACTGAGGCCCAGAGAATAATAATAATAATAATAATAATGGCTTTTATTCATTCAATCGTAATAAATACGTACAAACATAATAATAATAATAATGGCCTTTATTAAGCAATTACTACGTGCAAAGCACTGTTCTAAGTGCTGGGATACATACAAGGTGATCAGGTTGTCCCATTTGGGGCTCACAGTCTTCATCCGCATTTTACAGATGAGAGAACTGAGGCCCAGAGAATAATAATAATAATAATAATAATAATAATAATAATAATAATAATAATAATAATAATGGCCTTTATTCATTCAATCGTAATAAATACGTACAGACATAATAATAATAATGATGATGGGATTTATTAAGTGCTTACGACGTGCAAAGCACTGTTCGAAGCGCCGGGACAGATATAAGGTGATCAGGTTGTCCCATGTGGGGCTCACAGACTTCATCCCCGTTTTACAGATGAGAGAACTGAGCCCCAGAGAATAATAATAATAATAATAATAATAATAATGGCAATTATTAAGCCCTTACTACGTGCAAAGCACTGTTCTAAGCGCCGGGACAGATTTAAGGTGATCAGGTTGTCCCATGTGGGGCTCACAGACTTCATCCCCGTTTTACAGATGAGAGAACTGAGGCCCAGAGAATAACAATAATAATGATGATGGCATTTATTAAGCCCTTACTACGTGCAAAGCACTGTTCTAAGCGCTGGGATAGATACAAGGTGATCAGGTTGTCCCATGTGGGGCTCGCAGTCTTCATCCCCGTTTTACAGATGAGAGAACTGAGGCCCAGAGAATAATAATAATAATGGCATTCATTCATTCATTCAATCGTATTGAGCGCTTACTGTGTGCAGAGCACTGTACTAAGCGCTTGGGACATACAAGTTGGCAACATATAGTTTAACTCTCCCAGTGGGGGTAGGGGGCTCAAGGCCCAACTCGAGGGGTTGGAGAGCAAGGCAGGAATAAACAGATAATAATAGTAATAATAACTGTATTTGTTAAGCGCTATGTGCTAAGAAATGTACTAAGTACTGGGGTAGATACACAGTAGAGCATGGGCCATGGAGTCAGAAGGTCATGGGTTCTAATCCAGAATCCTCCACTTGTCCAGTGTGTGACCTTGGGCAACTCACTTCACTTCTCTTGGCCTCGGTTCCCTCATCTGTAAAATGGGGATTAAGACTGTGGGACAGGGACTGTGTCCAAACAGATTTGCTTGTATCCACCCCAGCGCTTAGTACAGTGCCTGGTGTACAGTAAGCGCTTAACAAATACCACGATTATTATTATTTCCCTTCTAGACTGTGAGCCCGTTGTGGGCAGGGCTTGTCTCTCTCTTGCCAAGCTGTATTTTTTCCAATAGTAATAATAATGATGGCATTTATTAAGCGCTTACTATGTGCAAAGCACTGTTCTAAATGCTGGGGAGGTTATAAGGTGATCAGGTTGTCCCACGGGGGCTCACAGTCTTCATCCCCATTTTCCAGATGAGGTCACTGAGGCACAGAGAAGTGAAGTGACTTGCCCAAAGTCACCCAGCTGATAAGTGGCGTAGCGGGATTTGAACCCATGACATCTGACTCCAAAGCCCGTGCTCGTTCCACTGGGCCACACTGCTTCTCGGCACTTAGCAATCTGTATAATTCTTCTCTTTCTCCCTTCAAAGCCCTACTGAGAGCTCACCTCCTCCAGGAGGCCTTCCCAAACTGAGCCCCCTTCTTCCTCTCCCCCTCCTCCCCCTCCCCCGGCCTTACCTCCTTCCCCTCCCCACAGCACCTGTATATATGTATAGATGTTTGTACATATTTATTACTCTATTTTACTTGTACATATTTATTCTATTTATTTTATTTGGTTTATATGTTTGTTTTGTTGTCTGTCTCCCCATTCAAGACTGTGAACCCGCTGTTGGGTAGGGACCGTCTCCATATGTTGCCAACTTGTACTTCCCAAGCGCTTAGTCCAGTGCTCTGCACGCAGTAAGCGCTCAATAAATATGATTGAATGAATGAATGAATGAATGCCGACTTGTACTTCCCCAGCGCTTAGTGCAGCGCTCTGCACACAGTAAGCGAGCGCTTGCATATATATTTGTACAGATTTATTACGCTATTTATTTTACTTGTACAAATTTACAATTCTATTCTTTTTTGTTCATGATGTGCATATAGCTTTAATTCTATTTGTTCTGACGATTTTGACACCCGTCTACGTGTTTTGTTTTGTTGCCTGCCTCTCCCTTCTAGACTGTGAGCCTGCTGTTGGGTAGGGACTGTCTCTCTATGTTGCCAACTTGTACTTCCCAAGCGCTTAGTCCAGTGCTCTGCACACAGTAAGCGCTCAATAAATACGATTGAATGAATGAATGAATGCCGACTTGTACTTCCCCAGCGCTTAGTACAGCGCTCTGCACACAGTAAGCGAGCACTTGCATATATATTTGCACAGATTTATTATGCTATTTATTTTACTTGTACACGTTTACAATTCTATTTATTTTGTTCAGGATGTGCATATAGCTTTAACTCCATTTGTTCTGACGATTTTGACACCCGTCTACATGTTTTGTTTTGTTGCCCGTCTCCCCCTTCTAGACTGTGAGCCTGCTGTTGGGTAGGGGCCGTCTCTATATGTTGCCAACTTGTACTTCCCAAACGCTTAGTCCAGTGCTCTGCACACAGTAAGAGCTCAATAAATACGATTGAATGAATGCCGACTTGTACTTCCCCAGCGCTTAGTACAGCGCTCTGCACACAGTAAGCAAGTACTTGCATATATATTTGTACAGATTTATTATGCTATTTATTTTACTTGTACAAATTTACAATTCTATTTATTTTGTTCAGGATGTGGATACAGCTTTAACTCCATTTGTTCTGACGATTTTTACACCCGTCTACATGTTTTGTTTTGTTGCCCGTCTCCCCCTTCTAGACTGTGAGCCCGCTGTTGGGCAGGGACCGTCTCCATTGCCGACTTGGGAGCTCCCCAGCGCTTAGTTATCATCATCAATCGTATTTATTGAGCGCTTACTGTGTGCAGAGCACTGTACTAAGCGCTTGGGAAGTACAAGTTGGCAACACATAGGGACAGTCCCTACCCAACAGTGGGCTCACAGTCCAGTGCTCTGCACACAGTAAGCACTCACTCACTCAATCAATCAATCAATCGTATTTATTGAGCGCTTACTGTGTGCAGAGCACTGGACTAAGCGCTTGGGAAGTACAAGTTGGCAACACATAGAGACAGTCCCTACCCAACAGTGGGCTCACAGTCCAGTGCTCTGCACACAGTAAGCGCTCACTCACTCACTCAATCAATCAATCGTATTTATTGAGCGTTTACTGTGTGCAGAGCACTGGGCTAAGCGCTTGGGAAGTACAAGTTGGCAACACATAGGGACAGTCCCTACCCAACAGTGGGCTCACAGTCCAGTGCTCTGCACACAATAAGCGCTCAATCAATCAATCAATCAATCGTATTTATTGAGCGCTTACTGTGTGCAGAGCACTGGACTAAGCGCTTGGGAAGTACAAGTTGGCAACATATAGAGACAGTCCCTACCCAACAGTGGGCTCACAGTCCAGTGCTCTGCACACAGTAAGCGCTCACTCACTCACTCAATCAATCGTATTTATTGAGCGCTTACTGTGTGCAGAGCACTGGACTAAGCGCTTGGGAAGTACAAGTTGGCAACACATAGGGACAGTCCCTACCCAACAGTGGGCTCACAGTCCAGTGCTCTGCACACAATAAGCGCTCAATCAATCAATCAATCAATCGTATTTATTGAGCGCTTACTGTGTGCAGAGCACTGGACTAAGCGCTTGGGAAGTACAAGTTGGCAACATATAGAGACAGTCCCTACCCAACAGGGGGATAGGATTGAATGGATGAACGCTGTGCCCACAGTGAGCGCTCGATGGGCCCGGTCGATTGAACGAATGAAAGGTAATCGGGTTGCCCCCGCCCCCCCAGCCTCACTCCCCATTTTGCAGCTGAGGTGCGAGGGAGGTGAAACGACCGGTCCAAGGTCTCCCAGGCGACCGGTCCCTCTATCCGCAGGGCCGGGCCTCGGGAGCTGCGGGGCGGAGCTGCGGGGCGGAGCTGCGGGATGGACTCGGCCTGACAGCCCCATGCAGGCGCGGCCGGACCTCGGCCCGGGCCCGGCCAGGAGCCCCGAAGCCCCTGCCCCTGCCCCTGGGTGAGTGCCCACCACCGACAGGCCTTGGCAGGGAGGGAGGGAGGGCAGAGGGGGCAGCAACCGGAGATCCATCTTTGGGGGGGGCTGCCGCAGATGCCCCTCCCACCCCCCCATCAATCAATCAACCGGTCGTATTCGTTGACCGCTTCACTGTGTGCACAGCACTGCGCTGAGCGCTTGGGAGAGGACCATAATAATCATGCTAGCATTTAGTGAGCGCTTACTATGTGCAAAGCACCGTTCTAAGCGCTGGGGAAAGTCGGCAACAGAGACTGGGCTAAGCACTTGGGAAAGGACAATAATAATAGTGATGGCATTTAGTAACGGCTTACTATGTGCAAAGCACCGTTCTAAGCGCTGGGGAAGTACAAGTCGGCAACAGACTGGGCTAAGCGCTTGGGAGAGGACAATAATAATAATGATGGCATTTAGTAAGTGCTTACTATGTGCAAAGCACTGTTCTAAGCGCTGGGGAAGTACAAGTAGGCAACAGACTGGGCTAAGCGCTTGGGAGAGGACCATAATAATCATGTTAGCATTTAGTAAGCGCTTACTATGTGCAAAGCACTGTTCTAAGCGCTGGGGAAAGTCGGCAACAGAGACTGGGCTAAGCACTTGGAAAAGGACAATAATAATCATGATGGCATTTAGTAAGCGCTTACTATGTGCAAAGCACTGTTCTAAGCTCTGGGGAAGTACATGTCGGCAACAAACAGAGACTGGGCTAAGCGCTTGGGGAGAGGACAATAATAATCATGATGGCATTTAGTAAGCGCTTACTATGTGCAAAGCACTGTTCTAAGTGCTGGGGAAGTACAAGTCATTCATTCAATCGTATTTATTGAGCACTTACTGTGTGCAGAGCACTGTGTGTCGGCAACAGAGACTGGGCTAAGCGCTTGGGAGAGGACAATAATAATCATGATGGCATTTAGTAAGTGCTTACTATGTGCAGAGCACTGTTCTAAGTGCTGGGGAAGTACATGTCGGCAACAAATAGAGACTGGGCTAAGCGCTTGGGAGAGGACAATAATAATAATGATAGCATTTAGTAAGCGCTTACTATGTGCAAAGCACTGTTCTAAGCGCTGGGGAAGTACAAGTCGGCAACAGAGACTGGGCTAAGCACTTGGGAGAGGACAATAATAATCATGATAGCATTTAGTAAGTGCTTACTATGTGCAGAGCACTGTTCTAAGCGCTGGGGAAGTACATGTCGGCAACAAATAGAGACTGGGCTAAGCGCTTGGGGAGAGGACAATAATAATCATGATGGCATTTAATAAGCACTTACTATGTGCAAAGCACTGTTCTAAGCGCTGGGGAAGTACAAGTCATTCATTCAATCGTATTTATTGAGCACTTACTGTGTGCAGAGCACTGTGTGTCGGCAACAGAGACTGGGCTAAGCACTTGGGAGAGGACAATAATAATAATGATGGCATTTAGTAAGCGCTTACTATGTGCAAAGCACTGTTTTAAGCACTGGGGAAGTACAAGTCGGCAACAAATAGAGACTGGGCTAAGCGCTTGGGAGAGGACAATAATAATAATGATGATAGCATTTAGTAAGCGCTTACTATGTGCAAAGCACCGTTCTAAGCGCTGGGGAAGTACAAGTCGGCAACAGAGACTGGGCTAAGCACTTGGGAGAGGACGATAATAATCATGATAGCATTTAGTAAGTGCTTACTATGTGCAGAGCACTGTTCTAAGCGCTGGGGAAGTACAAGTTGGCAACAGAGACGGGGCTAAGCACTTGGGAGAGGACAATAATAATAATGATAGCATTTAGTAAGCACTTACTATATGCAAAGTACTGTTCTAAGCACTGGGGAAGTACAGTCGGCAACAAATAGAGACTGGGCTAAGCGCTTGGGAGAGGACAATAATAATAATAATGATAGCATTTAGTAAGTGCTTACTATGTGCAAAGCACTGTTCTAAGCGCTGGGAAAGTACAAGTTGGCAACAAATAGAGACTGTGCTAAGCGATACAACAATAACGCACGTTTTCTGCCCCCAATGAGCTTACAGTCTAGTTGGGGGGGGGGGGATAGACATTAATAATAACAATGTTGGTATTTGTTAAGTGCTTACTATGTGCAAATCACTGTTCTAAGCGCTGGGGTAGATACAAGGTAATCAGGTTGTCCCACGAGGGGCTCACGGTCTTCATCCCCATTTTACAGATGAGGGAACTGAGGCCCAGAGAAGTGAAGTGACTTGCCCAAAGTCATCTACATGTTGTCTGTCTCCCCCTTCTAGACCGTGAGCCCGTTGCTGCGGCTCTATATGTTGCTGACTTGGACTTCCCAAGTGCTTAGTCCAGTGCTCTGCACACAGGAAGCGCTCAATAAATACAATTGAATGAATGAATGAATACAAATAAATCCCAAGTGCTTAGTACAGTGCTCTGCACACAGGAAGCGCTCAATAAACATGATTGAATGAATGAATGAATACAAATAAATAAATGACAGATTTGGACATAAGTGCTGTAAATCGGAGGAGCAGGTCAGGGCAACGCAGACGGGAGTGGGAGAAGAGGTAAGGAGGGGCTGAGTCTGGAAAGGGAATCAGATTTATTGGGCGCTTACTAGGTGCACAGCACCATACTAAGCACTTGGGAGAGTACAACAGAACACCCCCACCCCCAAACCCTGAGTGTCCGGGCCATGGAGGAGGATGGTTGGGGTGCGGGGCCGGGGATGGCGATTGGGGCAGCGGGCCAAGGATGCACTGTCTCAGCCTCCGAGTCTAGCACTTTATTTCAGACAGTCACACACTGAGGCAATCACACGTACGGACAGTCGGGTGGAGGCATTCAGTCAGGAGAATTTATGGAGCATCCGTTATGTGCAGAACTCTGTACTGTGCGTTTGGGAGAGCACGCTAGAGTTGGTAGACACATTCCCTCCCTCCGGAACTTGCAGTTCGTGGGGGAGACAGACCCTAAATAGTACATGTTTAGAATAGGTGCAAGGAAAATCGGAAGCGTAGGTGAGTACAGGCTTAAGTAGTAGGGTGAATCGGCAGGTGCTGTGGGTGAGTGTGGAAGAGGATAGAGGTGCCAGCGTCATAGTAGGGAGGGTGTGAACTGGGAAGAAGAAAAAAACTAACCAGGGAAGGCCTCCTGGAGGAGGAGGGACTTCCAAAGAATTTTGAAGATAGGTGGTCTGGCATTTTTGAAGAAGGAAAGAGTTCCTAGCCGGCGGAAGGGCATGAACAGGGACTGGAATAATGGGAATCAATAAATCAATTAATCAATAGTATTTCTCGAGTGCGGAGCACTGTACCAAATGCTCGGGAGAGAACAATAAAAACAGAGTTGGCAGGCATATGAGCTCGTTGTGGGCAGAGATTGTCTCTTTATTGCTGTATTGTACTTTCCCAAGCGCTTAGTACAGTGCTCTGCACACAGTAAGCACTTAATAAATACAATTGAACGAATGCCCGCAAGGAGTTTACAGTCTAGAGGGGGAGACAGACATTAATATAAATTACAGTTATGTGCATTAGTGCTGTGGGGCCGAGGGAGGGATGACTAAAGGGTGCAAATACAACAGCAAGGGCGACACAGAAGGGAGTGGGAGAAGAGGAAATGGGAAGGGGGGAATTAGGCACAGTGAGTTGGCTAGCCAGTGAAATGAAGAGTGAGAGTTTGAATGTAATGGGAGAAGAGAGAACAGACATTGAGAGTCACAGCCCCAGACAGAAACGCATTCATTCAATCGTATTTACTGAGCGCTTACTGTGTGCAGAGCACTGTACTATGCGCTTGGGAAGTACAATTCAGCAACAGAGACAATCCCTACCCAACAATGGGCTCACAGTCTTGAAGCTACAGAGACACAGTCACCCAGAGGCCACCATATCATTCAGTGCTATGTATTGATTGCTTACTATATACAGAGCACTGTACCAAGTGTTTGGGAGAGCACAAAACAACAAATTTAGCAGACACACTCCCTGGCCGTAGTGAGTTTACAGTCTAGAGGGGGAGACAGATACAGAGGCCCCCAGTATGACAATGGAAAGACCCGACTGGGCAGGAGTCCACCTCGCACTCCCTGCCTCCAGGGCTGTGTATGGTAGAAGATGCCCATTCAGTCTGCTCGCCGGCCTGTGCCCCTCGGGGAAGAGCTTGGAGAGGTTGGGCAAAACCCAGAGTCTGCCCTTCCCCAGTCTGCCACTCACGCTAACTCTTGCTTACCTGTGTGCACGCAGCCGTGCGGAAACACAGCCATGTAGACGCACTCGTGCAGACACGCATGTCTGACAAACACGCTCGTCTGGCCGTTTCGACCCTGGGCCGGCGGCGGCGGAAAATGAGGAGTCGTGGCCGGTGGCAGAGGCCACTCCGCTGGGCTGCCGGTCCTTCCCCGCTCCGTCTGTGCTGGGGGGCCCCCGCCTGTGTCCGCCAACCCTCTCTGTGCCCTACAGCCCGGACACGCACCCCTGCCTGGACAGCGAGGCGGAGCGGATCCAGCTGCGCCCCGCCCGGCCCGCCGTGGGCGCCATGGAGGGCGGGATGCAGCTGCTGAGCCGGGACGGGCACAGCGTCTCTCACAGCGCCAAACGGCACTACCACGACGCCTTCGTGTGCATGAGCCGCATGCGGCAGCGCGGGCAGCTGTGCGACATCGTGCTGCACGTGGCCACCAAGGAGATCAAGGCCCACAAGGTGGTGTTGGCCTCCTGCAGCCCCTACTTCCACGCCATGTTCACAAGCAAGTACCGGGGCCCCCGGCCGACCCCCTTCCCCTCCCCGGACGTGGCCGACGGCCCCTCGGGTGCCTGGGCGGGCTGGGCGGTCACCGGGGCGGCGGGGCCGGGCAGGCCCCTGAGCGGCGGCCGGCTGTGCCCGCAGACGAGATGAGCGAGAGCCGCCAGACCCACGTCACCCTGCATGACATCGACCCCCAGGCCCTGGAGCAGCTGGTGCAGTACGCGTACACGGCCGAGATCGTCGTGGGTGAAGGCAACGTGCAGGTGAGAGCCCCCGGCCCCTCGCCCGCACACGGAGGGCCACCACAGGGGCCAGCCCCTGCCCTGACCGCGGCTCCCCTGCCCGGCAGACGCTGCTCCCGGCTGCCAGCCTCCTGCAGCTGAACGGGGTGCGCGACGCCTGTTGCAAATTCCTGCTGAGCCAGCTGGACCCCTCCAACTGCCTGGGGATCCGCAGCTTTGCCGACACCCACTCCTGCGGCGAGCTGCTCAAGGCTGCGCACAAGTACGTGCTGCAGCACTTCGTGGACGTGGCCAAGACCGAGGAGTTCATGCTGCTGCCACTCAAGCAGGTGATGCCCCACGGGTCCGTCGGTCACGCCCGCCAATGGTCTGCCCACCCTTCCGGGCCGCTCTGACCCACCCCTCGCCCACCACCCGCAGGTGCTGGACCTCATCTCCAGCGACAGCCTCAACGTGCCATCTGAAGAGGAGGTGTACCGGGCGGCCCTAAGCTGGGTCCGGCACGACGTGGACGGTCGGAGGCAACACGTGCCGCGGGTGAGGAGAGCATGGGGGCGCTTGGGACCCTGGTCAAGTCGCTTCACTTCTGTGGGTCTCAGTTACCTCATCTGTAAAATGAGGATTAAGAGTGCAAGCCCCGTGTGGGACAGGGACTGTGTCCAGCCTGATTACCTTGTGTCTACCCCAGCACTTACAGCAGTGTTTGGCACACAGTAAGCGCTTAACGAATACCATAATTATTATTCCCGTCTCAGGGATGGAACAAAGTCGGCAGCCAAGAGCCCCGAGGGGCCTGTTCCAGGACCCATCTTACCCCCTGCCTAACGAACCACCCACCCATGGTGTTTATTGAGCTTCTAATGGGTGCAGAGCAGTAGGCCGTGTGCAGTATGTCTGCCCTGTGCTGGACACTGTATGCCATCCAGAGTACTGTATTGGACACCTACCTTGTGCAGAGTGGAATTAATTCATTCAATCGTATTTATTGAGCACTTACTGTGTGCAGAGTACTGTACTAAGCGCTTGGGAAGTACAAGTTGTCAACATATAGAGACGGTCCCTGCCCAACAGTGGGCTCACAGTCTAGAAGGGGGAGACAGACAACAAAACAAAACATATGGACAGGTGTCAAGTCGTCAAAACAAATAGAATTAGGCTCTACCAAGTGCCTACCATTTGCACAGTGCTCTACCACCTACAGTGGTGTAGTGGATAGACCATGGACCTGGGAGCCAGAAGGTCATGGGTTCTAATCCCACCTCCATCACTCATCTGCTGTGTGGCTTTGGGCAAGTCACTCCACTTCTCTGGGCCTCATTTCCCTCATCTGTGAAATGAGGATTGAGATTCTGAGCTCCACATGGGTCAGAGACCATGCCCAACCCAATTTGCTTGTATCCCCCCCACCCACCCCCAGCGCTTAGTATAGTGCCTGGCACATAGTAAGCGCTTAATACCATAATTATTTTTACCAGCTGTCTGATGTAATGTGTGCAGAGCACTGAATCATGTGCAGAGTGCTGTATTCATTCATTCAATCGTATTTATTGAGCGCTTACTGCGTGCAGAGCACTGTACTAAGTGCCGTACCAGCGCCGACTGCATGTACCATGGACAGATTGCTGTAACTGGCATGGGCTGCCTGCAGAGTATTGTATAAAATGCCTGGGAAAGTATAATTGACTAAAAGAAACTGTTATTGCTCTCAAGGAGCTAATGAGCTAATCGGGGAGAATAACAGGTACAAACCTTTCACAAATGCCGTAGCTGTTCCCAGCAAAATATAGGCTATGTAGATCAACATGGAATGTGGGTAAGCCACAGGCCTGAGAGTCAGGAGGTTATGGGTTCTAATCCCGGCTCCGCCACTTATCTGTTCTGTGGCCTTGGGCAAGTCACTTCACTTCTCTGGGCCTCAGTTGCCTCATCTGTAAGATGGAGATTAAGACTGTGAGACCTGTGTGGGGCAGGGACTGTGTCCAACCTGATTTGCTTCTACCCACCCAGTGCTTAGTACAGTGCACAGTACATAGTACATAGTAAGCACTTAACAGATACCATTATTATCAAGCAGTAGTATTTCTTGAGCACCTACTAGAAAAATGGAATTAGTAGACCCAATTCCTACCCTCAAAGAGCTTACAATGTAGTAGGGGGGAGAGACACTAAAACAAGTTACAAGTAGGAGGACGTAATAGTGTATGTACATTATGTTCATAAGTGCTATTGGGGGCTGCGAGTGCTAAAGGGCTTCAGAGGCATAGAAGTGCTGAAATCTCAGCTCTACCACTTTTCATTCAATCGTATTTATTGAACGCTTACTGTGTGCAGAGCACTGTACTAAGCACTTCTCTGCTGGGTGACCTTGAGCAAGTCACTTAACTTCTCTAGACTTCAGTTACCTCATCTGTAAAATGGGGAATAAGACTGTGAGCCCCATGTGGGACAGGGACTGTGTCCAACGTGATTACCTTGTATCTACCCCAGTGCTTAGTGCAGTGCCTGGCACCTAGTAAGGGCTTAACAAATGCCATTTTAAAAAAATGGCAGCTGTGGGATTGAGCAGATCATGTAACTTCTCTGCACTTCAGTTTCCTTATCTATAAACAGGGGATTTATCACCTGTTCTCCTCCTCCGTAGACCATTCATTTATTGAATCTTATTGAGCGCTTACTGTGTGCAGACCACTGTACTAAGTCTTTGGAAAGTATGAAGTCCATATGGGGCAGGGGCTCTGTCCAACCTGATTATCTTGTACCTACCCCAGTACTTAGTGCAGTGCTCAGCGTGCTTAAGACTACAATTACTATAAGGCGAGGAAGATTAGAATTCAACTGGGAAAGGAGTCCTTGGAAATTCATTCATTCATTCATTCAGTCGTATTTATTGAGCTTACACTTACTGTGTGCAGAGCACTGTACTAAGCTCTTGGAAAGTACAATTCGGTAACAGATAGAGACAATCCCTACCCAACAACAGGCTCACAGTCTAGAAGGGGGAGACAGACAACAAAACAAAACAAGTAGACAGGCATCAATAGCATCAAAATAGATAAATAGAATTATAGATATATACACATCATTAATAAAATAGAATAATAAATATGTGCAAATACAGACAAGTGCTGTGGGGTGGGGAAGGAGGTAGAGCAGAGGGAGGGAGTAGGGACGATGGGGAGGGGAGGAGGAGCAGAGGAAAAGGGGGGCTCAGTCTGGGGAGGCCTCCTGGAGGAGGTGAGCTCTCAGTATGGCTTTGAAGGGGGGAAGAGTGCTAGTTTGGCGGATGTGAGGAGGGAGGGCATTCCAGGCCAGAGGTAGGACGTGGGCCAGGGGTCGATGGCGGGACAGGCGAGAACGAGGCACAGTGAGGAAGTGAGCGGCACAGGAGCAGAGTGTGCGGGCTGGGCTGTAGAAGGAGAGAAAGGAGGTGATGTAGGAGGGCACAAGGTTATGGAGAGCTTTGAAGCCAATAGGAGTTTTTGCTTCATGCGAAGGTTGATAGGCAACATTGGAGATTTTTGAGTCGGGGGGGGATGACATGCCCAGAGCGTTTCTGTAGAAAAATAATCCGGTCAGCAGATTGAAGTATAGACTGAAGCAGATTGTGATTTCACATGGGCTCTGAAGATAAGGAGAACAGTAACCTACTGGATTTGAAAAGGGAGGGAGAGCGTTAGCAAGGAGTTGATGGAGAGACAGAAGAGAGAGGCACAAATAGTAGGTTGGTATTTGAGGAGCGAAGTGTAGGGGCTGACCTAGAATGGGAGAGGACTGAGGATAGGTAGAGGGCAGGGAGCTCATGGTGAGCAGTTTTCTGCTTGATGCAGAGATGGGAGGGCAACAACTGGAAGTTTTTGAGGAGAAGGGAGAAATGCACAGGATAGATATTTAGAAAAAGGCTCTGAGCAGATGAGTGAGGTAGGGACTGGGGTGGGGAGAGACCGAAGGCAGGGCGGTCAGCCAGGAGGCTCTCATCTTATGAAATCTCTCGCTCCATCCCTTCTCCCCTCCTTAACTTCCATCTTCAACCGCTCACTCTCCACTGGTTCCTTCCCCTCTGCCTTCAAACATGCCCATGTCTCTCCCATCCTAAAAAAACCCTCTCTTGACCCCACCTCACCTTCTAGTTATCGTCCCATATCCCTCCTACCATTCCTTTCCAAACTCCTTGAACGAGTCGTCTACACGCGCTGCCTAGAATTCCTCAACAACAACTCTCTCCTCGACCCCCTCCAGTCTGGCTTCCGTCCCCTTCATTCCACGGAAACTGCGCTCTCAAAGGTCACCAATGACCTCCTGCTTGCCAAATCCAACGGCTCATACTCTGTCCTAATCCTCCTCGACCTCTCAGCTGCCTTTGACACTGTGGACCACCCCCTTCTCCTCAACACGTTATCTGACCTTGGCTTCACAGACTCCGTCCTCTCCTGGTTCTCCTCTCATCTCTCTGGTCGTTCTTTCTCAGTCTCTTTTGCAGGCTCCTCCTCCCCCTCCCATCCTCTTACTGTGGGGGTTCCCCAAGGTTCAGTGCTTGGTCCCCTTCTGTTCTCAATCTACAGTCACTCCCTTGGTAACCTCATTCGCTCCCACGGCTTCAACTATCATCTCTACGCTGATGACACCCAGATCTACATCTCTGCCCCTGCTCTCTCCCCCTCCCTCCAGGCTCGCATCTCCTCCTGCCTTCAGGACATCTCCATCTGGATGTCCGCCCGCCACCTAAAGCTCAACATGTCGAAGACTGAGCTCCTTGTCTTCCCTCCCAAACCTTGTCCTCTCCCTGACATTCCCATCTCTGTTAACGGCACTACCATCCTTCCCGTCTCACAAGCCCGCAACCTTGGTGTCATCCTCGACTCCGCTCTCTCATTCACCCCTCACATCCAAGCCGTCACCAAAACCTGCCGGTCTCAGCTCCGCAACATTGCCAAGATCCGCCCTTTCCTCTCCATCCAAACCGCTACCCTGCTAATTCAAGCTCTCATCCTATCCCGTCTGGACTACTGCACTAGCCTTCTCTCTGATCTCCCATCCTCGTGTCTCTCTCCACTTCAATCCATACTTCATGCTGCTGCCCGGATTATCTTTGTCCAGAAACGCTCTGGACATATTACTCCCCTCCTCAAAAACCTCCAATGGCTACCGATCAATCTGCGCATCAGGCAGAAACTCCTCACCCTGGGCTTCAAGGCTCTCCATCACCTCGCCCCCTCCTACCTCACCTCCCTTCTCTCCTTCTACTGCCCAGCCCGCACCCTCCGCTCCTCCACCACTAATCTCCTCACTGTACCTCGCTCTCGCCTGTCCCGCCATCGACCCCCGGCCCACGTCATCCCCCAGGCCTGGAATGCCCTCCCTCTGCCCATCCGCCAAGCTAGCTCTCTTCCTCCCTTCAAGGCCCTGCTGAGAGCTCACCTCCTCCAGGAGGCCTTCCCAGACTGAGCCCCTTCTTTCCTCTCCCCCTCATCCCCCTCTCCATCCCCCCGTCTTACCTCCTTCCCTTCCCCACAGCACCTGTATATATGTATATATGGTTGTACATATTTATTACTCTATTTATTTATTTATTTATTTATTTTACTTGTACATTTCTATCCTACTTATTTTATTTTGTTGGTATGTTTGGTTCTGTTCTCTGTCTCCCCCTTTTAGACTGTGAGCCCACTGTTGGGTAGGGACTGTCTCTGTGTGATGCCAATTTGTACTTCCCAAGCGCTTAGTACAGTGCTCTGCACATAGTAAGCGCTCAATAAAAACGATTGATTGATTGATTGATTGCTGCAGTAGTTGGCGATGGGCTGTGACAAGTGCTGGGACCAGTGTAGTGGCCGTTTGGATAGAATGGAAGGGGCAGATTCTGGAAATGTTGTGAAAGAAGAAAATTGGCCGGATTTAGTCATAGACCGAATATTGGGGTTAAAAGAGAGGGAGGCAACAAGAAAAATGCCACGGTTATGGGCTCAGGAGTTGGGAGAAAGGTGGTGTTGTCAGCTGTGATGGGACAGTTAGGTGGAGGAGAGGATTTGGGTGGGAAGTTGAGGAGTCCATTTTGGGCTAAGTTGAGCTTGAGTTTCCAGTGGGGCAGCTAGGTGGAGGTATCCTGGAGGCAGAAGGCAATGCAAATTTCCAGATAAAGAGAGAGGTCAGGGCGAGCAAGCTAGGACTCATCCACACAGGCAGAGGTGGTAGTTGAAGCTGAGGGAGCAGGTGAGCTCCCCAAGGGAATTGGTGTCTGCCTGCCACCTAAAACTCAACATGTCCAAGACTGAACTCCTTGCTCCATGCTCTAGTGGATAGAGCATGGGCCAGAAGGACCTGGGTTCTAATCTGGCTTTGCTACTTGCCTGCTGTGTGACCTTGGGTAAATCACTTAATTTCTCTGTGCTTCAGTTACCTCATCTGTAAAATGGAGATTAAGACTACCCATGTGGGGTAGAGGCTGTGTCCAACCTGACTAGCTTGTATCTACCCTAATACTTAGTACAGTGCCTGGCACATAGTAAGTTCTTAGCAAACATTATTTTTAAAAAAAGGTAGTGGGAGAAGCATCACGGCCTAGTGGAAAGAGACCAGGCATGGGAGTCAGAGGACCTGGGTTCTCATGCTGGCTCTACTACTTACCTGTTCTATAACTTGGATAAGTCCCTTAACTTTTTTGGGCCTCAGTTTCCTCAACTGTAAAATGGGTATTCAATACCGGTTCTACCTCCTACTTGAACTGTGAGCTCCATGAGAAGCAGGGACTACCTCTCACCTGATTACCTTGTATCTACCCAGCACATAGAACAGTGCTTGACACACAGTAAGCACTTAACAAATACCTTTTTTTTAAAAAAAAAAAAAAAAAAGGAGAACCAGGAGAGGACAGTACTAGCAAAACCAAGGTTAGATATTGTTTCCAGGAGAAGGGAGTGGTCCACACTGTTTAAGTCACTCAGTCAGTCAATCGTATTTATTGAGCATTTACTCTGTGAAAATCACCGCAATAAGGGCTTGGAAGAGTACAGTGTAACAATATAACAGACACACTCCCTGCCCGCAGTAAGCTTACAGTCTAGATGGGGAGACAGACATTAATATAAATAAAATTACAGATATGTACATATGTGTTGTGGGGCTGGGAGGTGGGATGAATAAAGGGAGCTAGTCATGGCAATGAGGAAAGGAGTGGAAGAAAAGGAAATGAGGACTTAGTCAAAGAAGCCTTCTTGGACGAGACAAGTCTTCGGTAAGGCTTTGAAGAGGGAAGAGTAATTGTCTGTGGGATAGGAGCAGGGAAGGTATTCCAGGTCAGAGGCAGGATCATCATCATCAATCGTATGTGGGCAAGAGGTTAGTGGTGAGAAAGACAAGATCGAGGTAGACTGAGAAGGTTAGCATTAGAGGAGCAAAGTGGGCAGATTGGGTTGTAGTAGGACAGTAGCAAGATGAGGTAGGAGTGGACAAGGAGATTGAGTGCTTTAAAGCCGATGGTAAGGGGTTTCTGTTTGATACAGTGGTGGATGGACAACCACTGGAGGTTCTTGAGGAGTGGGAAAACATGGCCCAAATGTTTCTGTAGAAAAATGATCCAGGCAGCAGGGTGAAGCATAGACTGGAGTGGGGAGGGACAGGAGGCAGGGACGTCAGCAAGGAGGCTGATACAATAATCAAGGCAGAATAAGATAAGTGCTTGGATTAATGTGGTAGCATTTTGGATGGAAAGGAAAGGGTGGATTTTAGCAATATTGTTACAGTCGAACCAACATAATTTATTGATGGATTGAATATGTCAAAGGCAGTCAAGAGGTCAAGGATGGAGAGAAGTCCATTAGACAGAGCAAGAAGGAGCTACTGGTGACTTTTTTTATGGTATTTGTAAGGTGCTTACTATGGGCCAGGCACTGTACTAAGTACTGGGGTAGATACAAGATCATCAGGTTGGCCTCCCAGTTTTAATTTCCACTTTACAGATGAGGTAACTGAGGCATGGAGAGGTTAAGTGACTTGCCCAAGGTCACACAGCAGATTAAGTGGCAGAGCTGTGATTAGCGAGAGAATGGTCTCAGTGGAGTGAAGAGGGGAAATTGGATTGAAGACAGTCAAGAAGGGTGTTGGAAGAGAGGAAGTGGAGGCTGTGGATATAAAGAACTAGTCTGAGAAGCGTGTGGGCAAGGATAGGAGCAGGGAGATGGGGTGCTAGTGGAATGGTCAGGAGGGTCCAGTCAAAATATTTTTTAGGACAGAGGTGATGTGGGTGTAAGCTCATTGTAGGCATGGAATGTGTCTGTTTATTATTATATTGTACACTCCCAAATGCTTAGTACAGTACTCTGCACGCAGTAAGCACTCAATAAATATGACTGAATGAATTTAAAGGTAGAGGAAAAGGAGGCAACTGAGAATGAGTGGTTGAAGATGATGATCAGGAAGGAAGAAGAGTGGGGGCAAGTGTTTTTATAAAGACAGAAGGGATGAGGTTGGAGGTGCAAGTAGAAGTGTCCCAGAGGCAAAGAAAAGAAATGCAAAGATTGCACCTGGGGAAAGAGTGAGATGAGTTTGGGAATCATCTGCAGAGAAGTGGTAACTAAAGCCAGGGGAGCTGGTGAACTCTCTGAGGGAATCAAGGTCAAGGGGGAAGAGTGGGGGACTCAGAACAGAGCTTGGAGGGTTTCCCGCCTTTAGGCATTGAGGCAGAATAGGAACCAGCAAAAAAGATTCAGCCAGAGAGAGGTGGGGAGAGACCAGTGTCAGAGAGACCAGAGCTAAATGTTGTTTCCAGAAGAAATGACCCACAGTGGCAAAGGCAGCCCAGAAGTCCAGGATTATGATCAAGTACAGCGCAGACGGTCCATCCGTCCACCCCCGCCACCCCCCACACACACACACACTGGCCCACCTGGCTGTTCACGCGTCCATCCATTAGTCTGTCGGTCTCTCTGTCCATCCATCAGTCCATCCTCCCCTTCCATCCATCCATCGTCCGTCCATCCATCCGTCGGTCCATCAGTCCGTCCACGTGTCCGTGTGCCTGCAGCTGATGAAGTGCGTACGGCTGCCGCTGCTGAGCCGGGACTTCCTGCTGAGCCACGTGGACAGCGAGGCGCTGGTGCGGCACCACTCGGATTGCAAGGACCTCCTCATCGAGGCCCTCAAGTTCCACCTGCTGCCGGAGCAGCGCGGGGTCCTGGGGAACAGCCGCACCCGGCCGCGCCGCTGCGAGGGAGCCAGCCCCGTGCTCTTCGCAGTGGGTATGGGGGCCGGGGGTTGTGGGCAACCCCATTCTCCTCTCCCCATGACCTCCTCCCCAGGGCCTCTGCTGCAGCAAAGTCACACCCCTCCCCCACAACACCAGGGCCTCCCCAATATCCCCTTCCCACCATCAAGCCTTCCTCGACTCCCTCCACATTGGCACCTCCCTGGACCACACTGAACACTGGGGTCTCCCCAACTCCCCCCAGCAATTGGTGCCTCCCAGTGTCGCCCCACATACTGGGGCCTCCCCAACTGCCCCTCCCATTGCTGCTTCCCTGACCCCCCGGACCTCTCCCCAGCATCGATGCCCTCCTCCAGCCCCCCCTTCCCAGACCTTTGACCGTCACCAGGTGGTGGAAGCCTGTTCGCCATCCACGGGGACTGTGAGGCGTATGACACACGGACTGACCGCTGGCACATGGTGGCCTCCATGTCCACCCGCCGGGCCCGTGTAGGCGTCGCTGCCATAGGGAACAAGCTCTACGCCGTGGGCGGGTAAGATCAGCGGTGGGGGGGGGGGGGGGGGAGGCTGGTGACATTGGCCTTTGACCCTGACCGGGGATGAATTGATGTTAGGCCTGGTGCTCACTCGGGTCAGTCTTGGATCTGCAGCGGGTCCAAGGGCTGTCCCTTCCCTCCCCGTCCGTTCCCACCCCGATCCTCAGCTAGGATCTTGTCCTCAACTCCTGACCCTCCCACTCCTGACCCTCCCACTCCTGCCCACAGGTACGACGGGACGTCTGACCTGGCCACAGTCGAGTGCTATGATCCAGTCACCAACTCTTGGCAGCCCGAGGTGGCCATGGGCACGAGGCGCAGCTGCCTAGGGGTGGCAGCTCTCCACGGGCTGCTCTACGCCGCCGGGGGCTACGATGGAGCCTCCTGTCTCAACAGGTGTGGGGATGGGGAGAAAGGTGGGGAGGGGTGGGCGGGGACAGGATGGTCCCCTTGCTCATCCAGAGGGCCGGAAGGCACTTGCAGGGCCAGGTGAGGTGGGGGTGCTGTCCCTCTGTCCCGATTCAGCATCCCGAAGACCAGTTTTCCCGACAAACTCCACCCACCACATGGGGCCTCCCCGGAAGGGCGGCTCTAAGCTGTGCGAGTGTTGGGGAAGAGGATCGGGGCTGTGAAGGATAAGCCTCGCTGACCCCACCTCTCCCCACTCCACTTGCCCGGACACCCTCCCCACTGTCCCCTCCGGCCACAGCGCTGAGCGGTACGACCCCCTGACAGGCACTTGGACATCCATCGCTGCCATGAGCACCAGGAGAAGATACGTCCGTGTGGCCACACTGGGTGGGTGACCAGAAACTGCCCATGCACCCCTCCTTCCCCTCCCAACTCCTGCACCAGTCACAGCCTGGGTCCTGGGTATCTATCCATCTGCCGGGCCTGGGCTGAGCATGCACTGCCTGCCCTGGGTGCCCATCCTGTCCCGGGCTATTCATGCTATTCATCCCAGATAGCCATCTGTCAGTCCCAAGCTGGGCTGGGCACGGGTCCATCCATCTGAGGCATCCATCCATCTGTCTGAGGCTGGGCCGAGCATCCATCCATCCACCCTGAGCTGGCCCGAGCGTGCATCTGTCCATCCTGAGTTGGGCTGACCGTAGTCCCCCTGCAGATGGGAACCTGTACGCAGTCGGAGGCTATGACAGCTCTTCCCACCTGGCCACCGTAGAGAAATATGAACCCCAGGTACTGACCTCTGCAGTCCCAACCCATCCCATGTCCCCCTTCCCTTTCACCCCATCCCACCCCCGGACGAGTCCCTCACAGATGGGCTGGAGTCTCCTCAGGGGCTCAAGCTAGTGGTGTGGGGTGGACACGCAAGGGGCCCGGGTGAGGAGGGGATGTCCTATGGGAGGCAGGGGAAGACCCTGCCTGTGTGGTAGTCTCCCTGCACCCCGACCCCATGATCGCCCCAGGGAAACACATGGGCACCCATCGCCAATATGCTGAGCCGCCGCAGCAGCGCTGGCGTGGCAGTCCTGGAGGGAGCACTCTACGTGGCTGGGGGCAATGACGGGACCAGCTGCCTCAACTCCGTGGAGCGCTACAGCCCCAAGGCTAACACCTGGGAGAGCGTGGCCCCCATGAACATCCGCAGGTACCGCCACCCCCTGTGCTGGGACAACAGCTTTGGGGCCTCCACCAGGGCCGTGGGACTGAGCGGGGACCGAGGGGCAGAGACACAGATGGGGTCAGAAATGGGACCCTCCCCCTCCCCTGGCCCCTGGGAGCGGCTCAGCCAGGGAACAGCCCTGGAAACGGGATCCCCGAGTTCTGGCTTTTCTCTACAAGTGACTCTGCCGCTTGTCTGCCGTGTGACCCTGGGCAAGTCACTTAACTTCTCTGAGCCTCAGTTCTCTCATCTGTAAAATAGGGATTAAGACTGTGAGCCCCATGTGGGACAATCTGATCACCTTGTATCCCCCACAGCGCTTAGAATAGTGCTTTGCACATAGTAAGCGTTTAACAAATGCCATTATTATTATTATTATTTAACAAATACCATAATAATTATTATTATTACCGGGGCCCAGTTTTCCCGCACTTGCCATTGTGGGCAGGTGGGGTTGGAAAGCCAGGTTATTTCACTGGGGGTACACAATGACACTACCCCCTCCCCATCTCCATCTCCACCCTCTTCCAGCCCTGGGTCACCCCTGCCCCACATCCCCCTCTCTACCTTCCCCTTTCACATTTCATTCTCCTTCCTTCCCAGGTTCCAGGGGCTGGGGGAAGTTGGGGGGGGTGGGGGCGGGGAGGATTCTCCCAAGGATACCCAGAAACTGATGGGCAGCAGGACGAGGCAGATCATGCGAGGGGCCTGATCCCCAGATCCCCACCCTGGGAGGGGGAGAGGAGGGTGTTCCCGGGCCACTCACACCCCCTGTCCTCCCCACCTGCCCAAGGAGCACCCACGACCTGGTGGCCATGGATGGATGGCTGTACGCCGTGGGCGGGAACGACGGGAGCTCCAGCCTCAACTCCATTGAGAAGTACAACCCGCGGACCAACAAATGGGCAGCCGCTTCCTGCATGTTCACCCGGCGCAGCAGTGTTGGGGTGGCCGTGCTCGAGCTGCTCAACTTCCCGCCCCCATCCTCCCCCACCCTCTCCGTCTCCTCGACCAGCCTTTGACCCAGGAGCCCGGCGCCACCGCCGGCCAGATCCCCAGGCCAGCCACTCCCTGTAGGGGGGCAGAGGCGCCACCCCCACTAACCCACCTATCCCCTGCCTCTGGGTAGGGAGCTGGGGACGGCACTGGGACCCCGGCCTCCTCCCCTTCCCCAGATCCCCCTGGCCCCGACCACCACCATGCTGCTTCCATGACCCACCCCGGGCCCTGCTCTGCAATGACCTAGGCAGGAGAGACCGCCCCCCTCCCAAAACACCCTTCTCCCCTCGGTCCTAAGAAAGAGGGCCGTCCAAGGTCGGCATCCGGGGTCAGCACCAGCTCCTTAAGCCTTAACCGTCACCCCCTAGGAGGACAGGACAGAGCCCACCCCCCACCCGGGTTACAGGACCAGTTGGTCAGTGCCCTAGTCAAACCATGGACTTGGGGTCCCCAGGCCCATGGAGGGGATGCACCTCTCTCCAACCTGCAGGACTCTGAAGAGGCCCATTCACCTGCGGCCTTGCTCTAGGGGAGGGGAAGCAGGAATGTGGGGGCTAACATCCCAGCTCCAGGTCTTCGGGAGGTGACATGTGTCTGTCCCGCATTGGTCTGTCCACTGGTTTATTTGTGTTACCTTATAGTGTGTCCCTCCACAGACTGACACTAGACATGTCAACCCTCCCACTTCCTTCCTTCCCCTCACCCGCTGTCCGGTGGATCGGTGAGTAATTGGGAGGGGGGCTGCGTCGTGTGAGGGTCAGACAGACCCACCCCCACCCCGGGGTGGGGGCGGGAATGTGATATGAGGGAGAGGCAGCAGGGACGGGGCCTGAACTCCACAGCAAAGAACCATCCAATTGCAGAACTGAGGGTTGGGTGCTGCCCCCTCTTTCCCAGCTCCTCCACTGGGGGTGGGGGTGGGGGGTCTCTCAGGGGCTGGAGGTGAAGGAGTCAGGGAACAGGTGTCTTCCTCCATCCATCTGTCCCGTCGGCACCTTCCTGTGCCACATGGTATCTATTTGCTCAGAGTGTCCTGAATTTGCACTAGACGGTGCACACACCCACAAACAGATGGTGCGGACTGCACACCTAATGCATACATGACATATACCCACAACCCACCAGATGCACACTGTGCCCGCGGGACACATGTGCCCCCAGCCGCTTCCACAGAGCGCACACTCGCATGCATGCACACAACTACACACACAGACACCCCCAGCGCCTGTGGGAGACACCCACAGTCACCCCAACCCAAAACTGCCCATGGGCACAACCAGTGCGATCTTCCCCAGAGCAATATGAGCCAACCTGTACAATAAATGTTTTCTTGCACTCTGAGCCTCCCTCTCCTGTCCCCCATGCCGCCATGAAGCCCCACCTGTCGAGGCAGAGCTCTGCCGCTCCATCCTCCATTTTAGGGTCAAACAGACCCTGACATCCAGATGTGCCTGACACTGGGAATTAATCTTGAGAGAACACTGGGTGCAGGCCTCTTCACTACCCCAGCAGAATGGACCAAATGACCCTGAGTGAGGCCTCTTCCCTTGTCAGCCACATTCCTCTGGACTCTGCCAGAGCAATTAAATTGAGGTGATGTTCCCAGCCCCACCCCACTGGTTCTCCAGCTGCTGGTCCTTTCTTAGGGGTTGGGCTTTGCCCTTGGTTATCAATCAATCAATCAGTGGTATTTATTTTGTGTGGAGCATTGTAATAATGATGGCATTTATTAAGCACTTACTATGTGCAAAGCACTGTTCTAAGTGCTGGGTACTAAGTTTGTGGGAGAATACAATACCAGAGTAGGCAGGCAAGTTCCCTGCCCACAGTGAATTTACAATTCAGTTTTTTTGGGGGGTTTATCATATTTGTGAAGCACTTACTGTGTGTCAAGCACTGGGATCGATACAAATCATTTATTTCGGACACAGTCCCTGTCCCACATTGGGCTCACAGTCTCTGTCCTCGCTGTACAGATGAGGTCACTGAGGCACAGAGAAGTAAAGTGACTTACCCAAGGTCACAAAGTAGACAAGTGGTGGAGCCACGATTGGAACCCATGACCTCCTGACTCCTAGGATTGTACTCTGTACGTGCTGCAAGAAACAGTGTGGTTAGTGGAAAGCACAGGTTAGTTAGAGCACGGGTTTGGGAGTCAGAAGACATGGGTTTTAATTCCGGCTCTGTCACTTGTCTGCTGTGTGACATTGGGCAAGCCACTTAACTTCTCTGTGCCTCAGTTACCTCTTCTGTAAAATGGGGATTAAGACTGTGAGTCCCGTGTGGGACAACCTGATTATCTTGTATCTACCCCAGCACTTAGAACAATGCTTGGCACATAGTAAGGGATTAACAAATATCATTATTATTATTATTATCCATTATGCCATGCTGCTTCTCATGTGTGTATGTTCACTATTGCCATCAAATGAGCAGGTGTATACCCTGATACCCTGGGAGGGTATGTGCCAAGGGCTTGTGTACACTTTGCATGAATGTGTGAATGCATATGTGCACAGTGGACAGGCAGGTTGGCATATATACACTCTGCCCATTGGTGGGGGGGAAGGGACAGGAAGTGAGTGAACCAAGCATGGGTGTGGCAGACTTTGTGTGTATATATAAATCAATCAGTATTATTTATTGAGTACTTTAGGCAGTGCAGTGAAGACTGTAAACTCTTTGTGGGCAGGGAATGTGTCTGTTTATTATTATAGTGTACTCTTCCAAGCGCTTAGTACAGTCTTTGCACACAGTGCTAATAAATACTATTGAATGACTAATAATAATAATAATGATGGTATTTGTTAAGCGCTTACTATGTTCAAAGCACTGTTTTAAGCGCTGGGGGATACAAGGTGATCGGGTTGTCCCACGTGGGGCTCACCGTCTTAATTCCCATTTTACAGATGAGGTAACTGAGGCACAGAGAAATTAAGTGGCTTGCCCAAGGTCATACAGCTGACAAGTGGTGGAGCCGGCATTCGAACCCATGACCTCTGACTCCCAAGCCCGGGCTCTTTCCACTGAGCCATGCTGCTTTTTAGTCTTAGTGACAACTAAGCACTTGGGAGAGTATATCATAAGAGCTGGTAGACATGTTCCCTACCCCCAGTGAGCTACCTGGGTGAGTGTGCCCGCTTTTTGGAGGGGTCCTTTGGCCAGTGGGTAGGAGTAGCTGCCCTGCCCCCATCCCCATATCAATTTTTACATAAGCCTGAGAGGTGAGAATTATCTCAGCTATCTTTGGGAAGGAGGGGTGGGGTGGAGGGGGGCAGATGGGGCATCCTATGCTCCAGGCCCATCAGAGCTCTAAACCCCAAACCCCCCGACCTTTTCTGTCTCTGTCAGGGGCACCATTTCACTTGGAAGAACAGGAAGCTGGCTAGATTGCAAGCTCTGTGAAGGCAGGGCTCATGGCTATTTTCTCTAAGGTACTCTCCCAAGTCCTAAGTATAGTGTTTTGCACAGAATAAGCACTCAAAGCCTGTTGATGGCTTAAAGGAAGTGCTGGGTGCCTTTCTGGAGATGCATGCCCACAGTACAAACGCTCATACAAAAAGGTCCAGATTCCAGTGGCAATTCATTCCCATACAGAACTATATTTTTTTTATGGTATTTGTTAAGCACCTATTATGCGCCAGGCACTGTACTAAGTGCTAGAGTAGGTACAAGCTAATCAGGTTGGACACAGTCCTCGTCCTCTATAGGGTTCACAATCTTATTCATTCATTCAATCGTATTTATTGAGCACTTACTGTGTGCACAGCACTGTACTAAGCACTTGGGAAGTACAAGTTGGCAACTTATAGAGATGGTCCCTACCCAACAGCAGGCTCACAGTCTAGAAGACTGTGATCTAGAAGATCTTAATCCCCGTTTTACAGATGAGGAAACTGAGGCACAGAGAAGTGAAGCGACTTGCCCAAGGTCACACAGCAGACGTGGAGGAGTCAGGATTAGAACTCAGGTCTTTCTGATTCCCAGGCCTGTGCTCTATCCACTAAACCATGCTGCTTCTTGCATCATGGAAATAGCAGGAAACACCAGCAGGAAACTCCAGCAGGAAACACCAGCAGGACCGTGTGAGGCTTGTATGAATCCATGGCCGCTGAAGAGAGAAACTGGGATGGAGAGGGGAGTCAGGGCTGCTGGATGGCCCATTCTGAGTCACTGGAAGAAAAGTCTCGGATTGAGAGGCAAATCAGGGATGCTCAATTGTCTCCACTGAGGCACTGGAGGGAGGTCAGGGACAGAGAGGGGAGAGTCGGGGTTGGAGAGGCGAGAGTCAGGGATGGAGGGGGGAAGAGTCAGGGATGGAGAAGCGAGAATCAGGGATGGAGGGGGGAGAGTCAGGGATGGAGATGGAGAGGGGAGAGGTGGGGATGGTGCAGAGAGAATCAGGGGTGTTGCATAGCCTATGCTAGGTGACTGAAGGGAAAGTCATTTCATTCAATTGTATTTATTGAGCACTTACTGTGCTCAAAGCACTGTACTAAGCAATTGGAAAGTACAATACAGCAATAAAGAGAGACAATCCTTGCCCACAACAGGCTCACAGTCTAGAGTAGGGGAGACAGACATCAATACAAGTAAATAGACAATATAAATAGAATTATAGATATATACATATATAAATAAGTGCTGTGGGGAGGGGAGGTGGGGGAAGAGTAAAGGGAGCGAGTCAGGGTGAGGTGGAAGGGAGTGGGAGCTGAGAAAAAGTGGGGCTTGGTCTGGGAAGGCCTCTTGGAGGAGGTGTGCCTTCAGTTGGGCTTTGAAGGGGGGAAGAGGGACTGGTGGATTGAGTAGGGAGGGATTTCCAGGCCAGAGGTAGAACATGGGCCAGGAGTCGACAGCAAGACAGGCGAGATTGAGGCACAGTGAGAAGATTAACACCAGAGGAGAGGAGTTTGTAGGATGGGCTGTAGAAGGAGAGAGGGGAGGTGAGGTAGGAGGGGGCAAGGGGATGGACAGCTTTAAAGCCAATATTGAGGAGTTTTTGTTTGACACAGAGGTGGATAGGGGGCCACTGGAGATTTTTGAGGAAGGGGGTGACATGCCCTGAACTTTTCTGTAGAAAGTCAAAAGTGAGGAGGGAGGGAAGAGGCAGGGATGTCGGATGGACTTTGCTGGGTCAGTGAGGGAGAGGCAGGATAGGGAGGGGAGAAGTTAGGTGCTTTGGATAGTCCATGCTAGCTCACTGGGGGAGTCAGGAATGAAGAGGGAAGAGTTAGGGGTGCTGGGTGGCTCATGCTGGGTGACTTGCCCCTTCTAGACTGTAAACCCGGTGTGGGGCGGGGATTGTCTCTCTTTATTGCTGAACTGTAGTTTCCAAGCGCTTAGCACAGAGTTCTGCACACAGTAAATACAACTGAATGAATGACTGAACAGAAAGTCGGGGGAGTTGTTGTGTAATCCGTCCCAAATGTGCTGATCTACTCTGTCTCTCCCTAAACTCACAGTGGGCAGGGAGTGTGTCTGTTTCTTGTTTTATTGTACTCTCCCAAGCGCTTAGGACGGTACTCTGCATACAGCAATTGCTCAAAAAATACAACTGAATGAATGAATGAAGCAACCAACAGCCGGTTCCTCCAAGAGTCCCAGGCCCCCGGGGCCAGGTGGGCCGGACCGCGGTGGGACTGACCCCGGCAGTGGGCGGGGCTCGGAAGCCCGGTTTCGGCCGAGGGTGGGACCTCGAGTCCAGCAGAGGGTGCCCCCTTTTTTTTAATGGCATTTATTAAGCGCTTACTATGTGCAAAGCACTGTTCTGAGCGCTGGGAGGATTACAAATACGAGGTGATCAGGTTGTCCCACGGGGGGCTCACAGTCTTAATCCCCATTTTACAGATGAAGTAACTGAGGCCCGAAGAAGTGAAGTGACTTGCCCAAAGTCACACAGCTGAGAAGGGGCGGGGCCGGGATTTGAACCCATGACCTCCT